>NC_135232.1:624635620-625922704 GCF_051348905.1 Ranitomeya variabilis
AACTTACTGCCTGGAATCAAGTCAATCGCACAATCACAGTCCCTGTGCGGTGGAAGGGAACTGGACTTGGGCTCATCGAATACATCCTGAAAATCAGACAAAAACTCTGGAATTTCAGAAGAGGAAGAAGAGGAGATTGACCTCAAAGGAACATCATTATGAACCCACTGACAACCCCAACTAGTCACAGACATAGATTTCCAATCCAACACAGGATTATGTACCTGCAACCACGGGAAACCCAGCACGATAACATCATGCAAATTATGCAACACCAGAAATCGACAATCTTCCTGATGGGCTGGCGCCATGTGCATGGTCACCTGTGTCCAAAACTGGGGCTTATTTTTAGCCAAAGGTGTAGCATCAATCCCCCTTAAAGGAATAGGGTTCTGCAAAGGCTGCAAGGGAAAACCACAACGCCTGGCAAACTCAAAATCCATTAAGTTCAAGGCGGCGCCTGAATCCACAAACGCCATGACAGAAAATGATGACAATGAGCAGATCAAGGACACCGATAACAGAAATTTAGGTTATACAGTACTGATAGTAAATGAACTAGCGATCCTTTTTGTCCGCTTAGGGCAGACTGAAATGACATGAGAAGCGTCGCCACAATAATAACACAACCTATTCTGACGTCTGAATCCTTGTCATTCCGTTCTAGACAAAATCCTATCACACTGCATTGGCTCAGGACTTTGCTCTAAGGATGACGCCACAGCGCGCACAGTTTAATGCTCCCGCAAGCGCCGATCAATCTGAATGGCCAGAGACATAGAATCACTCAGACCGGAAGGCGTGGGAAACCCCACCATAACATCTTTAACGGATTCAGAAAGACCCTTTCTGAAAATTGCCGCCAAAGCATCATCATTCCATTTAGTCAACACAGACCATTTTCTAAATTTCTGACAATACAATTCTGCCGCCTCTTGACCCTGAGACAGGGCCAACAAGGTTTTCCCTGCTTGATCCACAGAATTCGGTTCATCATATAATAATCCTAAAGCCTGAAAAAAGGAATCTACATTAAGCAAGGCCGGATTCCCAGATTCCAGGGAAAATGCCCAATCCTGTGGATCGCCACGCAGCAGGGAGATGACAATTTTAACCTGCTGAATGGAATCACCGGAGGATCGCGGTCTCAGAGCAAAAAACAGTTTACAATTGTTTTTAAAACCCAAAAATTTGGACCTATCACCAAAAAACAAATCAGGAGTAGGAATCTTCGGCTCTAAAGCAGGAGTCTGAACAATATAATCAGAAATACCCTGTACCCTAGCAACAAGCTGGTCTACATGAGAAGCTAATTCCTGAACATCCATGCTGGCACAAGACTCCTCAGCCACCCATAAATAAAGAGGGAAGAAAAGACAAAACAGACTGCAAAAAAAAAAATGGCTCAACACATTTCTTCCCTTCTTCTGAGATGCATTTAACTCATTATTGGCCAGTTGTACTGTTATGATCTGGTGACCTTGGAGCCGCATGAAACTTTCTCTGGAGTCGGTGGAACCTGTACTGACCGCAAATCCTGAACTAACACCGCAACTAGAAGTAGCCGTGGGCTGTGCCTAACAATACCCTAGACACCTCGACACAGCCGGAGGACTAACTACCCCTATAGATGGAAATAGGAATGCTACCTTGCCTCAGAGCAGACCCCCAAAGGATAGGCAGCCCCCCATGAATAATGACTGTGAGTAGGAGAAGAATAGACACACACAGGTAGAAAACAGGATTTAGCAAAAGAGGCCACACTAGCTAAATAGGAAAGGATAGGACAGATTACTAGGCGGTCAGTATTAAAACCCTTCCAAAAATATCCACAGCAGATAATACAAAAAGTTCCACAATCTAACTAAAGACATGGAATGTATATCTGCCACTCCAGAGAATCCAACAAGACTGAGAAAATACTGACACAATCTAAGCTGGACAAGAAAACACAAAGAATAGCACTGAATTGTGAAGCACACAGCATGTGAGCCACAGAAAAAAAACCAGACACTTATCTTTGCTGATTTGGCAGAAAGGCAGGAGGAACCAGGCAGAGATCCAACACCTCCCAACAACAATTGACAACTGGCAAGGACTAATGAATCCTGCACACCTAAATACCCCAGTCAGAACTGCAATCAGCAGACACACCTGACCAGGACTGCAACCCAGGGACAACTGCATTACCACCTACTACCAACAGAGGGAACCCAAAAGCAGAATTTACAACAGTACCCTCCCCTTGAGGAGGGGTCACCGAACCCTCACCAGCGCCTACAGGCCGATCAGAACGAGCCAGATGAAAGGCACGGACCAAATCAGCAGCATGGACATCAGAAGCAAAAACCCAAGAATTATCCTCCTGGCCATAACACTTCCATTTGACAAGGTGCTGAAGCCTCCGCCTCGAAAAACGAGAATCCAAAATCTTCTCAACCACATATTCCAACTCCCCATCAACCAAAACAGGGGCCGGAGGATCAACAGAGGGAACAACGAGCACCACATATTTCTGCAATAAAGATCTATGGAAGACATTATGGATAGCAAAAGAGGCCGGAAGCGCCAATCGAAAAGACACCGGATTAATAATCTCAGAAATCCTATAAGGACCAATAAACCGAGGCTTAAACTTAGGGGAAGAGACCTTCATAGGAACATGACGGGAAGACAACCAAACCAAATCCCCAACCCGAAGTCGGGAACCAACACACCGACGACGGTTAGCAAAACGTTGAGCCTCCTCCTGAGACAACACCAAATTGTCCACCACATGAGCCCAAATCTGCTGCAACCTGTCAACCACAGAATCCACACCAGGACAATCAGAAGGCTCAACCTGCCCAGAAGAAAAACGAGGATGAAAACCAAAATTACAAAAAAAAGGCGAAACCAAAGTAGCCGAACTAGCCCGATTATTAAGGGCAAACTCGGCCAATGGCAAAAAGGCCACCCAATCATCCTGATCGGCAGACACAAAGCATCTCAAATAAGTCTCCAAAGTCTGATTAGTTCGCTCGGTCTGGCCATTTGTCTGAGGATGAAATGCAGAAGAAAAAGACAAATCAATGCCCAGCCTAGCACAAAAGGCCCGCCAAAACCTAAAAACAAACTGGGAACCTCTGTCGGACACAATATTCTCCGGAATACCATGCAAACGAACCACATGCTGAAAAAACAACGGAACCAACTCTGAAGAGGAAGGCAATTTAGGCAAAGGCACCAAATGAACCATCTTAGAAAACCGGTCACAAACAACCCAGATAACCGACATCCTCTGGGAAACCGGAAGATCAGAAATAAAATCCATAGAAATATGCGTCCAGGGCCTCTCAGGGACCGGCAATGGCAAAAGTAACCCACTAGCACGGGAACAACAAGGCTTGGCCCGCGCACAAGTCCCACAGGACTGCACAAAAGAACGCACATCACGTGACAACGAAGGCCACCAAAAGGACCTACCAACCAAATCTCTGGTACCAAAAATACCAGGATGGCCAGCCAACACAGAACAGTGAACCTCAGATATCACTCTACTAGTCCATCTGTCAGGAACAAACAATTTTCCCACAGGACAGCGGTCAGGTCTATCAGCCTGAAATTCCTGAAGAACCCGCCGTAAATCAGGGGAAATGGCAGAAAGGACCACCCCTTCTTTCAAAATGCCGACCGGTTCAAGGACCTCAGGAGAATCAGGCAAAAAACTCCTAGAAAGGGCATCAGCCTTAATATTCTTAGAACCCGGAAGATACAAAACCACGAAATCAAAACGGGAAAAAAACAAGGACCATCGAGCCTGTCTAGGACTCAGCCGTTTGGCAGACTCGAGGTAAATCAAATTCTTATGATCGGTTAGGACCACAATACGGTGCTTAGCTCCCTCAAGCCAATGTCGCCACTCCTCAAACGCCCACTTCATAGCCAACAACTCCCGATTGCCGACATCATAATTGCGTTCAGCAGGCGAAAACTTGCGGGAGAAGAAGGCACACGGTTTCATCAAAGAACCAACAGAATCCCTCTGAGACAAAACGGCCCCTGCCCCAATCTCAGAAGCATCAATCTCAACCTGAAACGGAAGAGAAACATCTGGTTGGCGCAACACAGGAGCAGAAGTAAATCGGCGTTTAAGCTCCTGAAAGGCAGAGACAGCCGCAGAGGACCAATTCGCCACATCAGCGCCTTTTTTCGTCAAATCAGTCAAGGGTTTAAACACGCTGGAGAAGTTAGCAATGAAACGGCGATAAAAATTTGCAAAACTCCAAAATTTCTGAAGGCTCTTCACGGATGTGGGTTGAATCCAATCATGAATGGCCTGAACCTTAACCGGATCCATCTCCATAGATGAGGGAGAAAAAATAAAGCCCAAAAAAGAAACCTTCTGCACCCCAAAGAGACACTTAGACCCCTTCACAAACAAAGCATTGTCACGAAGGATCTGAAATACCATCCTGACCTGTTCCACATGAGACTTCCAATCATCGGAAAAAATCAAAATATCGTCCAAATATACAATCAAGAATTTATCAATATAAGTCCGGAAGATATCATGCATGAAGGATTGAAAAACAGATTGAGCGTTAGTGAGCCCGAATGGCATCACAAGGTATTCAAAATGGCCTTCGGGCGTATTAAACGCAGTTTTCCATTCATCACCCTGCTTAATACGAACAAGATTATATGCCCCCGAAGGTCAATCTTCGTAAACCAACTAGCCCCCTTAATCCTAGCAAACAAATCGGAAAGCAAAGGTAAAGGGTATTGAAACTTGACCGTGATCTTATTCAAGAGGCGATAATCAATACAAGGTCTCAAGGAGCCATCCTTCTTAGCAACAAAAAAAAAAACCTGCTCCCAACGGTGAAGAAGATGGCCGAATATGCCCTTTTTCCAAAGACTCCTTAACATAACTCCGCATAGCGGTATGTTCAGGCACAGCCAGGTTGAAAAGTCGGCCCTTAGGAAACTTACTGCCTGGAATCAAGTCAATCGCACAATCACAGTCCCTGTGCGGTGGAAGGGAACTGGACTTGGGCTCATCGAATACATCCTGAAAATCAGACAAAAACTCTGGAATTTCAGAAGAGGAAGAAGAGGAGATTGACCTCAAAGGAACATCATTATGAACCCACTGACAACCCCAACTAGTCACAGACATAGATTTCCAATCCAACACAGGATTATGTACCTGCAACCACGGGAAACCCAGCACGATAACATCATGCAAATTATGCAACACCAGAAATCGACAATCTTCCTGATGGGCTGGCGCCATGTGCATGGTCACCTGTGTCCAAAACTGGGGCTTATTTTTAGCCAAAGGTGTAGCATCAATCCCCCTTAAAGGAATAGGGTTCTGCAAAGGCTGCAAGGGAAAACCACAACGCCTGGCAAACTCAAAATCCATTAAGTTCAAGGCGGTGCCTGAATCCACAAACGCCATGACAGAAAATGATGACAATGAGCAGATCAAGGACACCGATAACAGAAATTTAGGTTATACAGTACTGATAGTAAATGAACTAGCGATCCTTTTTGTCCGCTTAGGGCAGACTGAAATGACATGAGAAGCGTCGCCACAATAATAACACAACCTATTCTGACGTCTGAATCCTTGTCATTCCGTTCTAGACAAAATCCTATCACACTGCATTGGCTCAGGACTTTGCTCTAAGGATGACGCCACAGCGCGCACAGTTTAATGCTCCCGCAAGCGCCGATCAATCTGAATGGCCAGAGACATAGAATCACTCAGACCGGAAGGCGTGGGAAACCCCACCATAACATCTTTAACGGATTCAGAAAGACCCTTTCTGAAAATTGCCGCCAAAGCATCATCATTCCATTTAGTCAACACAGACCATTTTCTAAATTTCTGACAATACAATTCTGCCGCCTCTTGACCCTGAGACAGGGCCAACAAGGTTTTCCCTGCTTGATCCACAGAATTCGGTTCATCATATAATAATCCTAAAGCCTGAAAAAAGGAATCTACATTAAGCAAGGCCGGATTCCCAGATTCCAGGGAAAATGCCCAATCCTGTGGATCGCCACGCAGCAGGGAGATGACAATTTTAACCTGCTGAATGGAATCACCGGAGGATCGCGGTCTCAGAGCAAAAAACAGTTTACAATTGTTTTTAAAACCCAAAAATTTGGACCTATCACCAAAAAACAAATCAGGAGTAGGAATCTTCGGCTCTAAAGCAGGAGTCTGAACAATATAATCAGAAATACCCTGTACCCTAGCAACAAGCTGGTCTACATGAGAAGCTAATTCCTGAACATCCATGCTGGCACAAGACTCCTCAGCCACCCATAAATAAAGAGGGAAGAAAAGACAAAACAGACTGCAAAAAAAAAAATGGCTCAACACATTTCTTCCCTTCTTCTGAGATGCATTTAACTCATTATTGGCCAGTTGTACTGTTATGATCTGGTGACCTTGGAGCCGCATGAAACTTTCTCTGGAGTCGGTGGAACCTGTACTGACCGCAAATCCTGAACTAACACCGCAACTAGAAGTAGCCGTGGGCTGTGCCTAACAATACCCTAGACACCTCGACACAGCCGGAGGACTAACTACCCCTATAGATGGAAATAGGAATGCTACCTTGCCTCAGAGCAGACCCCCAAAGGATAGGCAGCCCCCCATGAATAATGACTGTGAGTAGGAGAAGAATAGACACACACAGGTAGAAAACAGGATTTAGCAAAAGAGGCCACACTAGCTAAATAGGAAAGGATAGGACAGATTACTAGGCGGTCAGTATTAAAACCCTTCCAAAAATATCCACAGCAGATAATACAAAAAGTTCCACAATCTAACTAAAGACATGGAATGTATATCTGCCACTCCAGGGAATCCAACAAGACTGAGAAAATACTGACACAATCTAAGCTGGACAAGAAAACACAAAGAATAGCACTGAATTGTGAAGCACACAGCATGTGAGCCACAGAAAAAAAACCAGACACTTATCTTTGCTGATTTGGCAGAAAGGCAGGAGGAACCAGGCAGAGATCCAACACCTCCCAACAACAATTGACAACTGGCAAGGACTAATGAATCCTGCACACCTAAATACCCCAGTCAGAACTGCAATCAGCAGACACACCTGACTAGGACTGCAACCCAGGGACAACTGCATTACCACCTACTACCACCGGAGGGAACCCAAAAGCAGAATTCACAACAGAGCTTACTAAAGAGCTGTGGGAGAAGAACCAAGCTCACTACAAAGATATGGGCGCAGAACTGAGCTTACTACAGAGATATGGGAGCAAAACCGAGCTTACTACAGAGATAAGGGTGCAGAACCAAGCTTACTAAGTCTACTACATAGATACAGGAACAGAACCAAGCTTACGGCATGCATATGCTACCAGAATCTAGATTACTACATTGATATAGTACCAGAACCTAGCTTACTGCTAGCTTGACCCTCAATTGTTTGTGATTTTCCCTTGTTTTATTTTTAATATTTATACATTAAAAAATCATTTGATTTTAATGATACGTGATTTTTGTTTTTCCTCTTGTTTCCTCTTTATTATATATATGAGGGACTTGATTAGTTGTATTCGTTTGGAGGTTATATTTATGAGTTTGGACGTTTGAAATGTATAAAAATACACTTGAATGTCCATTTCAAGATAACAATGTCCCCACTCCCCACCCAAAAAAAATACTGGAACCCGAGTGCCCCTATCAAAACTATTAATGTCCCCATTTATAACAAATAATGTCCTGAGTGCCCACACAGCTCTGCCTATACAGAATGATGGTCTTACAGCCCCCAATACACAATATGGTGGTCCTCAAAGCCCTTTATTATACAATGAGGACCTTACAGCTCTCCATATAGTAAAATGGCTACATAGCCCCTATATACAATGTGATGTCCCCACTGCCCCGCATATATAGTATGATAGACCCCACATGACCCCTTTATATAGTATCATTGTCCCCACTGCCCCTATATATGGCCCCAGTTTTCACCACATATATAGTATGATGGCTCTAGTTCTCCCATATATATAGTAGGATGGCGCCAGCTCTCCCATATATATAGCATGATGGCCCCAGTTCCCATATATATACTTATACTTATATGGTCCCAGTTCTCCCCATATAAGTAAAAAATGACTGAAACAATGAGAACTAGTCTGAATAGGTGCATACCAAAAAAACAACTTATACAGTATATCAAAATACAAAAAATAGTTGCACTCAATAGTTTTAAAGCATGTCAATATGAAATACATGAAGTGTGAATAGCAAAATGGCTTTTGAAATTTAGGAAAAGTACACATGAGATGCTTAGCACAAAATTTGGCCAAATAATGTGAGCCCATCCACTATCATCAAGGTAATCTCATGAATCGGATGGGTCCCCGACCTAGCTGCCTAGTGTGAACACTTACCTATAGGGCTAATCTCTGAATGTATGGATGGATATAAAGCCTACATTTATGGGTTTGTTGGAACCTGATGTGATTAGATGTCATTAAAATCACTGCATGGTGAAGGACAGAGTGCACCTATTCAGACTGGTTTTCATTGTTTGAGTCACTTTTTCTGTTAGGCCGGGGTCACACTTGCGAGTGTGATGCGCGTGAGTCTCTCGCATCAGTACCCGGCACTGCCGCCGGCACTCGGACCAGAGTGTGCAGCTGCATAGAAATCTAGAACTCCAGCCCTAATTCTCCTATATATAAAGTATGATGGCCCAAGTTCCCCCATGTATATAGTAGGATGGCTTCAGTTCCCCCCATGTATATAGTAGGATGGCTCCAGTTCCCCCCTTGTATGTAGTATGATGGCCCCGATTCCCGTATATATAGTATGATAGCCCTAGTACTCCCCATGTATATAGTAGGATGGCTCCAGTTCTCCCCATTTATATAGTAGGATGCCTCCAGTTCCCCCATGTATATAGTATGATGGCCCAGTTCCCCTTTGTATATAGTATGATGGCCCCAGTTCCCCCATATATACATTGTGATGGCCCTAGTTCTCCCCATATATATATAGTAGGATGGCCCCAGTTCCCCCATATATATAGTATGATGGTCCTAGTTCTCCCCATATATATAGTATGATAGCCCCAGTTCTCCCCATATATGTAGTATGATGTTCCCAGTTCCCCCATATATATAGTATGATGGCTCCAGTTCCCCCATTTATAGTATGATGGACTCAGCCCCCATATATACAGTATGATGGCCCCAGTTCCTCCATATATATAAAGTATGATGGCCCCAGCCCCTATATACAGTATATATATATATATATATATATATATATATATATATATATATATATATATATATATATATATATATATAGTTTGATGGCTCCATTTCCCCCATGTATGGTATGATGGCCCCAGTTTACAAAGTATGATGGCCCCAGTTCCTCCATATATATAGTATGATGACCCCAGCCCCTATATACAGTATGATAGCTCCAATTCTCCCAAGTATAGTATGATGGCCCCAGTTCCTTCATATATGTATAGTATGATGGCCCCAGTTCCTCCAAATATATATAGTATGATGGCCCCAGTTCCCCCATATATATAGTGTGATGGCACCAGTTCCTCCATATATAAAGTATGATGGCCCCAGCCCCCATATATATAGTATGATGGCCCCAGTTCCCCCCTTGTATACAGAATGATGGCCCCATCCCCATACATAGACTATGATGGCTCTAGGTATCTCTATATATAAAGTATGATGGCCCCAGCCCCAATATATACAGTATTACAGTATGATGGCCCCAGTTCCCCCATATATAAAGTATGATGTCCCCAGCCCCCATATATAAAGTATGATGGCCCCAGCCTCCATATATACAGTATTACAGTATGATAGCCCCTATTCCCCCCATATATAAAGTAATGATGGCCCTAGCCCCATATATACAGTATGATAGCTCCAGTTCCTCCATATATAAACTATGATGGCCCCAGCCCCTATATATACAGTATTACAGTATGATAGCCCCTGTTTCCCCCATATATAAAGTATGATGGCCCCAGCCCCCACATACAGTATACAGTATGATGGCCCCAGTTCCTCCATATATAAAGTATGATGGCCCTAGCCCCATATATACAGTATGATGGCCCCAGCCCCCATATATACAGTATGATGGTCCCAGCCCCCATATATATAGTATGATGGCCCCACAGCCCGTTCATATAACAAATAATGAAGTTTATACTCACCTCATCCTGAATCCTGGCACCGCAGCTTCCGTCTTCTCTCCTGGCCTCTAGAGCGATGCAAGCCAATGACGTAGATCCTCTTTGGCCAAGTCCGAGTGGGCACACGGATCTCGGGGATTGATACAGCAGGTAGGTAAGATATATGGACTAGAAGCACTGGAGGCGGCATGCAGAAATGATACCTGAAAACAGGTATAGAGCAGGCACTAGAAGCACTGGAGGCTGCAGGCAGGCATTACACCAAAAATCTGGTATGTATCAGCCATTAGAAGCACTGGAGGCTGCAGGCAAGCAGGACACCAGAAATCTTGTATGGAGCAGGCATTAGAAGCACTGGAGGCTGCAGGCAGGACACCAGAAATCTGGTATGGAGCAGGCATCAGAAGTACTGGAGGCTGCAGGCAGGCAGGACACCAGAAATCCGGTATGGGGTAGGTATTAAAAACACTGAAGGCAGCAGACATACAGAACACAGGAATGTAGGTATAGTGCAGGCACTAGAGGCACTGGCTGCCACAGGCAGGCAGGACACCAGAAAGCTGGTATTAAGCAAGTACTAAAAACACTCAAGGCAGCCGGCATACAGGGCACGTGAAAACTAAAAGACTTAGTACCAGAACACAGGTTGTGTCTTGATGGGCCTTATAATCACATGGGACCACGCTAGGTCACTTGCATGGAGCATAATAGAGAACAGAGGCTATAGGAGAAGGTGACGAAGCCCTGCAGAGCTGGGGCAGAAGTGTAACAAGGTCCATATTTCTGGAACCATATGGTGGATTTAAAAAAAAAAAAAAAACAGAATTCTTAAGGGAGCAGCAGAAATGATGTAGGGGCAGTGACTCTGATTCCAGAGATGTATAGAATACTAAGCTGCTTGGTGCAGTTTTGATTAAAACCATTGTTCCAGACCTTAATCAGTGGACAAAAAAGCTTTCACATTCCTTATCAAAGAGCTGCACCAATATTTGCAGCCACAACTTTTTATCTCCTTCTCATAATGATTGTTCTGCTTAACATAATTTGACTTATTAACTGTACAATCCTTATGTCAGATTTTCTATGTATATGTAAATGTTCAGAATTTGGTTTAAGCTTTGCTTGTTATGTGTCATCAAATTACCATTAAAAAGTATCAATCAATGAGGACTCTCAAAGTTGATAATTATTTTTTCTATCTACTGCCTCCCGTACCAGTGGGCACACGGATCCCAGGCATTGGTTCATCAAGCAGAAAAGCAAGTGGGAAGTGAGAGCTTGACAAAGTCAGGAATCTCAGGAGCAGCAGGATGGATGAAGAGGAACCAAGCAAGGAAGAAAGCAAGTTGAAGCACAGTATGCTGATAAGGTGGAACACATCAAACATAAGTCCTGAGCAGACCTGGGCAAAGTGCGGCCCAGGGACCACATCTGGTCCTCTGGCTGTCGGACACGAGACAGCCAAGGGGCTGAAAACAGTCACCCACAGTCCGCACCGTGCCCGCTCGCTGTCTTCGCTGTCTATATCCATGCTGACTGCATTTGTGGAGGAGGGGCCTCTGCTCTTCTCCACCAATCAGCATGTGAAACAGCTGATACGATTACATCATTTCATCGCATCTGCTGTGTAGTGCAGAGAGTCAGCGCACCAGAGACACCGAGACAGGAGCAGAAACAGAGTGCCGGGGAATGTGACCGAGGTGAGTATGTGTTTTTCTTTAGTTATTTATGTATATGTTTGGCTGCACATGGAGAGGCTATGGGGCTCTTACTGTGGACATCAGGAGGCTATGGGCGTCTGTGAACATGAGGAGGCTATGGGGGTCTTACTGTGGACATGGGGAGGCTATGGGAGTCTTACTATGGACATGAGTAGACTATGGGGGTCTTACTGTGGACATTGGGAGGATATGGGTGTCTTACTGTGAACATGGGGAGGCTATGGGGGACTTACTGTGGACATAGGGAGGCTATGGGGGTCTTACTGTGAACATGGGGAGGCTATGGAGGACTTACTGTGGACATGGGGAGGCTATGGGGATCTTACTATGGACAAGGGGAGGCTGTGTGGGCCTCATATGCAGGACATGGGGAGGCTGTGTGGGCCTCATGTACTAGAGAGGCTGTGTGGGGCTCATATGCTGGACATGGGGAGGCTGTGTGGGCCTCATGTGCTGGACATCAGGGGCTGTGTGGGCCTCATATGCTGGACATGGGGAGGCTGTGTGGGCCTCATGTGCTGGACATCGGGCTGTGTGGGCCTCATATGCTGGACATGGGGAGGCTGTGTGGGGCTCATGCTAGATATGCAGAGGCTGTGTGGGGCTCATATGCTGGACATGGGGAGGCTGTGTGGGCATCATATGCTGGACATGGGGAGGCTGTGGGGGATCATATACTGGACATGGAGAGACTGTGTGGGCCTCATATGCTGGACATGGGGAGGCTGTGTGGGCCTCATATGCTGGACATGGGGAGGCTGTGTGGGCCTCATATGCTGGACATGGAGAGGCTGTGTGGGCATCATATGCTGGACATGGGGAGGCTGTGTGGGCCTCATATGCTGGACATGCAGAGGCTGTGTGGGGCTTATATGCTGGACATGGGGAGGCTGTGTGGGCCTCATATGCTGGACATGGGGAGGCTGTGTGGGCCTCATATGCTGGACATGGGGAGGCTGTGTGGGCCTCATATGCTGGACATGGGGGAGGCTGTGTGGGCCTCATATGCTGGACATGGAGAGGCTGTGTGGGCATCATATGCTGGACATGGGGAGGCTGTGTGGGCCTCATATGCTGGACATGGGGAGGCTGTGTGGGCCTCATATGCTGGACATGGAGAGGCTGTGTGGGCATCATATGCTGGACATGGGGAGGCTGTGTGGGCCTCATATGCTGGACATGGGGAGGCTGTGTGGGCCTCATATGCTGGACATGGAGAGGCTGTGTGGGCTGGACATGGGGAGGCTGTGTGGGCCTCATATGCTGGACATGGGGAGGCTGTGTGGGCCTCATATGCTGGACATGGAGAGGCTGTGTGGGCTGGACATGGGGACGCTGTGTGGGCCTCATATGCTGGACATCGGCGGGCTGTGTGGGACTCATACGATATATAGGACAGGCTGTATTCGAGTTCAAATGGTATATAGGGTAATGTCGGCATACTTAATTCTGCTCAATATTGAATGATAATTAATATTTATTATAATTGTTATTATTAATAATTATTTGATGATATTAATATTGAGCTTATTTCATTTCAACCTATTGGTTCGGCACTCCACAACAGTCATGGTCTCTCATGTGGCCCCTCAGGAAAATTAATTGCCACCCCTGGCTTAGAGTGTCAATACTAGGACACTGCTTTGTGTCCTTATGTGTCTTAAATGTGATTAGGTAGATGACATCACTGAGCCACACTGGGCAACCTGGAAAACTGTTATGCACAACACTAAGGCTTCTTTCACACTTCTGTCGTTTGGCCTCTGTCGCAATGCGTCGTTTAGGGAAAAAAATGTGCCCGCAGGATGCGTTTTTTCCCATAGACTTCTATTGCCGACGGATCGCGACGTATGGTCATACGTCACGTCCGTCGTGCACTGGATGTGTCGTGTTTTGGCGGACCGTCACAGAAAAACATTCAAGGGAACTTTTATCGTACGTCGGGTTCTGCATTTCCTACCACGCATGCGCAGCCGGAACTCAGCCCCCTCCTCCCCAGGACTTTAGAATGGGCAGCGGATGCGTTGAAAAACTGCATCCGCTGCCCACGTTGTGCCGAATTTTCACAACGTCCGTCGGTACGTCGCGCCGACTCTTAGCGACGGCCACGTACCGACGGAAATGTGAAAGTAGCCTAAGCTTAATGATTCGGGCACAAAGTGTTCCGCCATAAAGCGCTAACTGAGGCCTAAGTAACTGTGACATGCATTGGACATATATTACTCCTAACATATAGAACAAAACAGTAAACTATACATTACCTAAGTATCAGTGCAGTATAAAGTAAGTTCTACCAAACAGTGCTTAAATAATAATAATATTAGAGATCAGCGAATCAATTTACAGGACTCTTTTCCAGTGGTAACAACAGTATTCCATAGTTGCTAGATAGGAGCTTTGAGAACCACTTCTTGCCTCTCAACATCCCTAGTGTCTCTTTTGATTTGTTGGCCCTGCATGACCTCATCTCTAGTCTTCAGACCTGGTGCGTTGGGATGAGCAAGCACTAAAATGCTTGAATGTCCATTACTCGAACTGAGCAATTATTGCTCAGATAATCATTCCGAGTATAATGGGAATCAATGAGAAATATGAGCAGTTTTCTGACAGACCCTACAAGGAGATCTGGGGGGCAGTGAAAATGTTGAAATGGATGGAAAAAGTGCCAAATGAAAGAAGAATAGCATGGCTGAAGACCCCTGAAAGCATCTCAGACTCCCAGATTGCTGCTGAGAACAATGGTGTCACACTTCCACATTAGTTTAAGGACTGACAATAAAACATCCAAAATTAATGAGAAATTGGACAGGAAAAATAATGTTAAGAAACATTTTTTACTGTATAATGAGTTGCATATAAGGCGAAATGTAAAAAGGATAAAAAAAAAGAATAATTTAAGTAAACCAAAATTGAAATAATTTGTAAAAATTGGAAATTGCAGTGGAATATATGAATATATGAAGGAAGCAAGAACTGCCAAAAATTTGAAGGCAGATTAACTCAGATACACCCAGTATTAGACTTAAAGGGGGGTCTTATGCACATACTGTTTGCATTGTCATGTAGTGGTTCTCCTAGACTCAAAAAGGCTTTGCACTAAGTGCAAAGCCTACCAAAAATTACAAGCAGGGTCATCCATGCACCCTTTAAGGCACCTACTGCAGTATCTCATTCAAATATTGTGAACAAAGTGTAGTTGTGGTACTCTAACATTCATAACAGATCTGCATACAGTGCAAAGTCTGCCAAAATTACAAGTAGGGTCATCCATACAACCTTCAAGGCAGCAACTGTAATATCTCATTCAAACATTGTGAACAAAATGTAGTTGTGTTACTCCCATATTCATAAAATGTCTGCACACAGTGCAAAGCCTGCCAAAAATTACAAGCAGGGTAATCCATACACACATGAAGGTACCAACTGGAGTGCCTCATATAAAAAATAAGTATAGTTTGGTGGCACTTCTACACACAATGCAAAGACAGGAAAAAATTATAAGGAGGGTCATCCATAGATCCTTGAAGGCAACAACTGTCAGGTCTCTTTCAAATATTGAAGATTAAAAGTTCATTATGTGCTGCTGTCATCGTGTGGCATGGAAAGGTCAGGGTTAATCCATGCTTTATTCATTTTTATCAGAATGAGCCTGTCAGCATTTTATGTTGACATGTGAAAGCGCATGTCTGTTATGAACCCCTCGGTGGCATTAAAAATCCACTCAGATGCTAGCAGCAGGGCAGGACAACACCTCCAAGGCATAGAGGGACAGCTCATACAAGGTGTCCAGCTTTGAGACCTAATAGTTGAAAGTCACAGAGGAATTAGGCTACGTTCACATTAGCGTTCGGCGCCGCAGCGTCGGGCGCTGCAGCGTCACCGCATGCGTCATGCACCCCTATATTTAACATAGGGGCGCATGGACATGCGTTGCACTTGCGTTTTGTGACGCATGCATTACTGTGGTGCATGCGTCAGGGCACAGAGGACGCAGCAAGTTGCAGTTTTTTTTGCGCCGAAAACCATGCAAAAATGGACGCATGCGTCACAAAACGCTGCATTGTGCATGCGTTTACATTTGCGTTGTGCGTTGCGTCGCCGACGCTGCGGCGCACAACGCAAATGTGAACTTAGCCTCAGGGAGTAAGCTGGTTTTGTCAGCCAGGTATTGTTTGACCATCTTTAAAAACTTTTCCCTCTTTGTCAAAAAGTCATGGTCATCAGGGCATGGACGCTTGGAAGGTCTCATGAGAAAGGCCTCTGCTGTACCTGGTGTGTGCCTTTTCGTTGCTCCTCCTTGGTTGGGCAAAGAAGCTTGCCCTCTACCACTAGCATTGACTGGTGGGAATTTCAACATATTTTCCACAATAGCGTTCAAGTATAGGACCATTTTAGTAGAACTCTTCGCCTCAGGAACAAGAGATGCAAGGTTCTTCTTGTAACATGTGTCTAGCAGGGTAAACAACCAGTACTCTTTTTTGGATAAGTTGAATATAAGGCGACCCTATGGCCCTAAAGTGGGCCATATGTGCCAAGCTCCATAGAGCTAACACTTCCCTGTCTCCTCCATGCCTACTCTCCATCTCCTTCTCCACCTCCATCTCTTCCTCCTCATTCCCCTCCTCAACTCATTCATGTAGGATAGACAGAAAAAGCTTGTGTCGATACTAGCTTCTGTTGTGCTAGCAAGTAGTTGCTGTTTCTCCTCCTATTACTCATTCTACACCTCCTCATTGTTACCCAATCCACACTGAGGAGATGAGATGAAGGTGGGCTAGGTAGTATCTCTCTGTACTCCTCCATCTCCACCTGATATGCATGCAAAACTTCAGTTTTAATTGTCAGCAGCAATTGCTTAAGTAGGCACAGAAGCGGGATTGTTGCACTGATTATGGCGTCATTGTTGCTTTACATCTTTGTGCAGTCCTCAACGTCTTGGAGAGCCACTCAAATGTCAGTAATCCATGCACACTTTTCAGCTGTTATGTGCGGATGATGCCCAGAATACTGACTGGCATATTTTAGCTGGTATATGACAATTGGCCTCTGCTGCTCACAAAGCCATGCCAACATCTACAGTGTGGCTTTCCAATGCATGATAATGTTGCAAACCAGTTGGTGAGCTTTCACTTCCATGCACTGCTGCAGTACTGTCAGAGTGCTAGCAGCTGTAGCCAACTGGCAGAAATGGGTGCTGACATGGTGCACCTTGACCAGAAACTCTAGCAAATCTGGGTAGGTTTTCAAAAACCAATGAATCACCAAGTATCACACATAGGCCAAGAATGATACATGTGGGAGCTTGCGAAGCTTGACAACTGCTATATGGATACAGCCTTCCAATAATTTTGCCATGGTATGTGGTTTGACTCCTAGACAAATCAGTTTTAGAAGAGCTCGTTGCTGCGTCACAAAGACAGATGTGGACGACGTGTTCTGAGACACCAAATTGGACATGGAGGATAAGAAGAAACAGAAGGGGGTGCAGGAACTGGTGTAGTAGTTGGAGAAAACCTTGATAGAAGATGAGCCATCAATCATCAGCGTAGGTAGCACATGTGCTGAGCCAGGGTGGGATTCGACACCAGCCTCCACAATGTTCACCCAGTATGCAGTCAGGGAAATGTAGCATCCCTGGCCACAAGCGCTTGTCCATATGTCAGTCATTAAGTGTACAATCCCAATAACCAAGTTGGTATGGGCACGGGTGATGTTTCTGGACATGTGCTGGTACAAGGCGGGGACACCACACAGGGAAAAATAGTGGCGGTTGGGGACCGAGTACCAAGGGATGGCTACAGCCATGAGTAGGCAGAAATCCTCCATGTCTGCAAGCCTAAATGGCAAGATTTCCAAGGCAAGCAGCCTGGAAATGTGCCAGTTTAGCCTTTGGATCTTTGGGTGGGTGGATGGGAACTATCTTTTTCATTTCAAGGCCTGTTATATGAGCAGCTGAACGCTGTGCTGGGACACTTTTTGAAGTGCCTGTGATGGTGCCTCAGAATGTGCAAGGACAGGTGCAGGGGATTGCGAAACACCTAGCACAGAGGAAGAGGCAGTGGTGGCAGCTGCTGGCACCAATCGTGGACCTAGGAATTTTGCCCACTAATTCGGGTGCTTAGAAGACATGTGCCTGATCATACGCATGGTTATGCTCTTAGTGGTCAGGCCCCTGCTGATCTTGGCATGGCACAGGTTGCAAATGACCATTGTTTTTGTCTCAGAACAGTGGAACACCTAAATCTTTGACGGAGCAATTCACAAGTGCCGGTGCTCTGCGAAACATTTGCCCACACTCTCCCTCTTGTCACCTCACTGCCTCTTACTGCCTCTTTTGGTGCTGCAGATCCATTCCACTCAGCACTGATGGCATCTGTCTGCATGCCAGCTTCCCAGGTTGGGTCAGTGACTTGTTGTGAATTAGACTTTTTTGGCTCCCTCTTGTGGTCACTAGTGATATGACTCTGGGATTGTCTTTCCTCAGTTGGGCACCAACCTGGGTCGTTAGTCCAGGGGTGTTGCTATATAAACTCCCTGGATCCTCAGTCCAGTGCCTGGCATCGTTGTAATCAGATCCTTTCTGTTTGCTCCTATCTGCTGGTCTTGGTTCTTGCAAAATTAAGCTAAGTCCTGCTTCCTTGTTTTTTGGTTATCTGTATTGCTCTTATTTTCTGTCCAGCTTGTACTAAATGTGATTCCTAATTTTGCTGGAAGCTCTAGGGGGCTGGTATTCTCCCCCCGGGCCGTTAGACGGTTCGGGGGTTCTTGAATATCCAGCGTGGAAATTTTGATAGGGTTTTTGCTGACCGTATAAGTCATCTTACTATATTCTGCTATTAGTCAGTGGGCCTCTCTTTGCTAAATATCTAGTTCATTCTTACGTTTGTCTTTTCTCCTTACCTCACCGTTATTATTTGTGGGGGGCTTGTATCCAACTTTTTGGGTCTTTTCTCTGGAGGCAAGAAAGGTCTATCTTTTCCCTTCTAGGGTTAGTTAGTTCTCCGGCTGGCGCGAGACGTCTAGAACCAACGTAGGCACGTTCCCCGGCTGCTGCTATTTGTGGTGCTAGGATTAGATATACGGTTAGCCCAGTTACCACTGCCCTATGAGCTGGTTTTTTTATGTTTGCCGACTTGGTATGTTCTTTTGAGACCCCGTTCATCTGGAGACTCAGCTCAGCAAGTTAAAATTGTTATCTCTTTCTTACGGGGCGACCCTCAGGATTGGGCCTTCTCGCTAGCGCCAGGAGATCCGGCATTGGCAAATATTGATGCGTTTTTTCTGGCGCTCGGATTGCTTTACGAGGAACCCAATCTTGAAATTCAAGCAGAAAAAGCCTTGCTGGCTATTTCTCAGGGCCAGGATGAAGCTGAAGTGTATTGCCAAAAATTTTGGAAATGGTCCGTGCTTACTCAGTGGAATGAGTGTGCTCTGGCCGCAAATTTCAGAAATGGCCTTTCTGAAGCCATTAAGAATGTGATGGTGGGTTTCTCCATTCCTACAAGTCTGAATGATTCCATGGCGCTGGCTATTCAAATTGACCGGCGTTTGCGGGAGCGCAAAACTGCTAATCCTCTGGTGGTGTTGTCTGAACAAACACCTGATTTAATGCAATGTGATAGAATTCAGACTAGAAATGAACGGAAAAATCATAGACATCAGAATGGGTTGTGTTTTTACTGTGGTGATTCTACACATGTTATATCAGCATGCTCTAAACGCCTAACAAGGGTTGTTAGCCCTGTCGCCATTGGTAATTTGCAACCTAAATTTATTTTGTCTGTGACTTTAATTTGCTCATTGTCTTCCTACCCTGTTATGGCGTTTGTGGATTCAGGTGCTGCCCTGAGTCTTATGGATCTGTCATTTGCCAAGCGCTGTGGTTTTGTTCTTGAGCCTTTGGTAAATCCTATCCCTCTTGGAGGTATTGATGCTACGCCATTGGCGGAAAATAAACCGCAGTTTTGGACACAGGTAACCATGTGCATGACTCCTGAACATCGGGAGGTGATTCGTTTTCTTGTTCTGCATAAAATGCATGATTTGGTCGTTTTGGGTCTGCCGTGGTTACAGACCCATAATCCAGTCTTGGATTGGAAAGCAATGTCTGTGTCAAGTTGGGGCTGTCAGGGAATTCATGTTGATTCCCCGCCGATGTCTATTGCTTCCTCTACTCCTTCGGAAGTTCCTGAGTATTTGTCTGATTATCAGGATGTATTCAGCGAGTCCAGGTCCAGTGCTCTGCCTCCTCATAGGGACTGTGACTGCGCCATAGATTTGATTCCAGGTAGTAAATTTCCTAAGGGAAGACTATTTAATCTGTCTGTACCTGAGCATACCGCAATGCGTTCGTATATCAAGGAGTCTCTGGAGAAGGGGCATATCCGTCCATCCTCTTCCCCTCTTGGTGCGGGATTCTTTTTTGTGGCCAAGAAGGACGGATCTTTGAGACCTTGTATTGACTATCGGCTTCTGAATAAAATCACTGTTAAATTTCAGTATCCTTTGCCTCTGTTGTCGGACTTGTTTGCCCGGATTAAAGGTGCCAAGTGGTTCACCAAGATAGATCTTCGTGGTGCGTACAACCTTGTGCGCATTAAGCAAGGAGATGAATGGAAAACTGCATTTAATACGCCCGAAGGTCATTTTGAGTACTTGGTGATGCCTTTTGGGCTCTCTAATGCTCCTTCAGTGTTTCAGTCCTTTATGCATGATATTTTCCGGAAGTATCTGGATAAATTTATGATTGTTTATCTGGATGATATTCTGTTTTTTTCTGATGATTGGGACTCGCATGTAGAGCAGGTCAGGATGGTGTTTCAGGTTTTGCGTGAGCATGCTTTGTTTGTTAAGGGCTCAAAGTGTCTCTTTGGAGTACAGAAGGTTCCCTTTTTGGGTTTTATTTTTTCCCCTTCTGCGGTGGAGATGGACCCAGTCAAGGTCCGAGCTATTCATGATTGGACTCAGCCCACGTCAGTTAAAAGTCTTCAGAAGTTCTTGGGTTTTGCTAACTTCCACCGTCGTTTTATCGCTAATTTTTCTAGCGTTGTTAAACCTTTGACGGATATGACCAAGAAAGGTTCTGATGTTGCTAACTGGGCTCCTGCTGCCGTGGAAGCTTTCCAAGAGTTGAAGCGCCGGTTTACTTCGGCGCCTGTTTTGTGCCAGCCTGATGTCTCACTGCCCTTTCAGGTTGAAGTGGATGCTTCTGAGATTGGGGCAGGGGCCGTTTTGTCGCAGATAGGCCCTGGTTGCTCTGTAATGAGAGCATGTGCCTTTTTCTCTAGGAAGTTTTCGCCTGCTGAGCGGAATTATGATGTTGGCAATCGGGAGTTGTTGGCCATGAAGTGGGCATTTGAGGAGTGGCGTCATTGGCTCGAGGGTGCTAAGCATCGTGTGGTGGTCTTGACTGATCACAAAAATCTGATGTATCTCGAGTCTGCTAAACGCCTGAATCCTAGACAGGCCCGCTGGTCATTGTTTTTCTCCCGTTTTGACTTTGTGGTCTTGTATTTACCAGGTTCAAAGAATGTGAAGGCTGATGCTCTTTCAAGGAGCTTTGTGCCTGACTCTCCTGGAGTCATAGAACCAGTTGGTATTCTTAAAGAGGGAGTTATCTTGTCAGCCATTTCTCCGGATTTGCGACGTGTGTTGCAGAGATTTCAGGCTGGTAGACCTGACTCTTGTCCACCTGACAGACTGTTTGTTCCTGATAAATGGACCAGCAGAGTCATTTCCGAGGTTCATTCCTCGGTGTTGGCAGGGCATCCGGGAATTTTTGGCACCAGAGATCTGGTGGCTAGGTCCTTTTGGTGGCCTTCCTTGTCACGGGATGTGCGGTCATTTGTGCAGTCCTGTGGGACTTGTGCTCGAGCTAAGCCTTGCTGTTCTCGTGCCAGCGGGTTGCTCTTGCCCTTGCCTGTCCCGAAGAGGCCTTGGACACACATTTCCATGGATTTCATTTCAGATCTTCCGGTGTCTCAAGGCATGTCTGTCATCTGGGTGGTATGTGATCGCTTTTCCAAGATGGTCCATTTGGTATCTTTGCCTAAGCTGCCTTCCTCTTCCGATCTGGTTCCTTTGTTCTTTCAGAATGTGGTTCGTTTACACGGCATTCCTGAGAATATTGTGTCTGACAGAGGATCCCAGTTTGTTTCCAGGTTCTGGCGATCCTTTTGTGCTAAGATGGGCATTGATTTGTCGTTTTCGTCTACCTTTCATCCTCAGACTAATGGACAAACGGAGCGAACTAATCAGACTCTGGAGGCTTATTTGAGGTGTTTTGTTTCTGCAGATCAGGATGATTAGGTGACCTTCTTGCCGTTGGCTGAGTTTGCCCTTAATAATCGGGCTAGTTCCGCTACTTTGGTTTCGCCTTTTTTTTGCAACTCTGGTTTCCATCCTCGTTTTTCCTCGGGACATGTGGAGCCTTCTGACTGTCCTGGGGTAGATTCCGTGGTGGATAGGTTGCAGCAGATCTGGAATAATGTGGTGGACAACTTAAAGTTGTCACAGGAGAAGGCTCAGCGTTTTGCCAACCGCCGCCGCGGTGTGGGTCCCCGACTTCGTGTTGGGGATTTGGTATGGCTGTCTTCTCGATTTGTTCCTATGAAGGTCTCCTCTCCTAAATTTAAGCCTCGCTTCATCGGTCCTTACAAGATATTGGAAATCCTTAATCCTGTGTCCTTTCGCTTGGATCTTCCGGTGTCGTTTGCCATTCACAACGTGTTCCATAGGTCTTTGTTGCGGCGGTACGTTGTGCCTGTGGTTCCTTCTGTTGAGCCTCCTGCTCCGGTGTTGGTTGAGGGCGAGTTGGAGTACGTGGTGGAGAAGATCTTGGATTCTTGTCTCTCCAGACGGAGGCTTCAGTATCTGGTCAAGTGGAAGGGCTATGGCCAGGAGGATAATTCCTGGGTGGTTGCCTCTGATGTGCATGCGGCCGATTTAGTTTGTGCCTTTCACGCTGCTCATCCTGATCGCCCTGGTGGTCCTGGTGAGGGTTCGGTGACCCCTCCTTAAAGGGGGGGTACTGTTGTGAATTAGACTTTTTTGGCTCCCTCTTGTGGTCACTAGTGATATGACTCTGGGATTGTCTTTCCTCAGTTGGGCACCAACCTGGGTCGTTAGTCCAGGGGTGTTGCTATATAAACTCCCTGGATCCTCAGTCCAGTGCCTGGCATCATTGTAATCAGATCCTTTCTGTTTGCTCCTGTCTGCTGGTCTTGGTTCTTGCAAAATTAAGCTAAGTCCTGCTTCCTTGTTTTTTGGTTATCTGTATTGCTCTTATTTTCTGTCCAGCTTGTACTAAATGTGATTCCTGATTTTGCTGGAAGCTCTAGGGGGCTGGTATTCTCCCCCCGGGCCGTTAGACGGTTCGGGGGTTCTTGAATATCCAGCGTGGAAATTTTGATAGGGTTTTTGCTGACCGTATAAGTCATCTTACTATATTCTGCTATTAGTCAGTGGGCCTCTCTTTGCTAAATATCTAGTTCATTCTTACGTTTGTCTTTTCTCCTTACCTCACCGTTATTATTTGTGGGGGGCTTGTATCCAACTTTTTGGGTCTTTTCTCTGGAGGCAAGAAAGGTCTATCTTTTCCCTTCTAGGGTTAGTTAGTTCTCCGGCTGGCGCGAGACGTCTAGAACCAACGTAGGCACGTTCCCCGGCTGCTGCTATTTGTGGTGCTAGGATTAGATATACGGTTAGCCCAGTTACCACTGCCCTATGAGCTGTTTTTTTTATGTTTGCAGACTTGGTATGTTCTTTTGAGACCCTCTGCCATTGGGGTCATAACAGTGACTTCTTCACGCACCACTTCTTCCACCGCCGCACCCTGGTACTCCTGAATTCATGACTTAACAACAATCTGACTTATCGGCAACTGTGTCTCATCATCTATCTCCTTAGACAAAGTTTGCCATTCCCATTAGCCATTTCCTTGTGACGATGGCTGCTTTAAGCTCTACATAGCATCTCCTACTGTCCCTCTTGGAACATGCAGGGTGGGAGATCACAATCAAGAAATGATGTTGTAAAGAGCTCCTCAAAGTGTTCTAGTGTGGGATCACTGGTCTTTTTTTGTAGTTTTATATACTACCGAAATGTAACACTAAGCATGCTAAACTCTATTGATGACTAACTGAATCCAGAAAAATGTTTGAACTTGTTTTTAGAGCTTCATATACCACTGCAATGCAACACTAAGCACGTTAAACTTAATGGATGACTAATTGAATCCAGAAAACATTTCGGAATGTTTTTTGTAGTTTTATATACCACTGTACTATAACACTAACCATGTGAAACTGTATGGATGACTAACTGAATCCAGTAAAAAATATTTAATTTTTGGGGCGTTTTATATACCACCATATTGTAACATGTAACACTAAGTAAACATGTAAAACTCTGTGGATGACTAATTGAATGCAGAAAACATTTTGGAACGTTTTTTATAGTTTTATATACCACTGTAATATAACACTAAGCAGTGTGTTAAAGTGTATGGATGACTAATTGAATCAACAAAAACATTTTTGAACATTTTTGGGCAATTTTATATACTATTTTATGGAGTTTTATATACTACCGTAATGTAACACTAAGCACATTAAACTGTATGGATGATAACATGATCAAGTTTTTCACCCCCCAAAAAAAGAATGTGGGTACGAGCAGCAGCTATACATTTAGAAGCGGATTACAAAGCCCTGAGCCTTGCCTAGAGGCTGTATTCTGCCACTCTCCCTGCTCCTGCAACTGTCTCTAGGCTAAATTCAGAATGTACAGTTGTGTGAAAAAGTGTTTGGATTACCTTTTCCCCTAATAATAAAGACCTTCATTTAAAACATGTATTTTCTGTTTACTTGTGCTTTTTTTTTTTATACAGTACAAAGATCTTTCTAATGATCTTTTTACTCATAGACCTCAAACGTGGACAAGGGGGCATCCTCTATGTCTGGAGGAAAGAAGGTTTAATCATAATAACAGATGCGGATTCTTTACTGTAAGAGCAGTGAGACTATGGAACTCTCTGCCGTATGATGTTGTAATGAGTGAGTCATTATTAAAATTTAAGAAGGGACTGGATACCTTTCTTGAAAAGTATAATGTTACATGTTATATAAACTAGATTCCTTGATAGGGCGTTGATCCAGGGAACTAGTCTGATTGCCGTATGTGGAGTCGGGAAGGAATTTTTTTCCCCAGTGTGGAGCTTACTCTTTGCCACATGGGTTTTTTTTGTGCCTTCCTCTGGATCAACATGTTGGGGCATGTTAGGTTAGGCTGTGGGTTGTTCTAGATGAACTTAAAGTCTTCCTTTAACCTTAAAAACTATGTTACTATGTTACTATGTTAATCTTTAAATTTGTTTGGTGATCTGAAACATTTAAGGGTACTGTCACACAGTACCATTTTAATCGCTACGACGGCACGATCCGTGACGTCGCAGCGATCGTATGATTATCGCTCCAGCGTCGTAGACTGCGGTCACACGTTGCAATCACGGCGCTGGAGCGATGCCGAAGTCCCCGGTAACCAGGGTAAACATCGGGTAACTAAGCGCAGGGCCGCGCTTAGTAACCCGATGTTTACTCTGGTTACCAGCGTAAACGTAAAAAAAACAAACAGTGCATACTTACATTCCGGTGTCTGTCCCCCGGCGTTCTGCTTCTCTCCACTGTGTAAGCGCCATAGCCGGAAAGCACAGCGGTGACGTCAGACGTCACCGCTGTGCTCGCTTTCCGGCTGGCAGACGCTCACACAGTGGAGAGAAGCAGAACGCCGGGGACAGAAACCGGAATGTAAGTATGTACTGTTTGTTTTTTTTACGTTTACGCTGGTAACCAGGGTAAACATCGGGTTACTAAGCGCGGCCCTGCGCTTAGTTACCCGATGTTTACCCTGGTTACAAGCGAACACATCGCTGGATCGCTGTCACACACAACGATCCAGCGAGGTCAGCGGGTGTTCAAGCGACGAAAGAAAGTTCCATACGATCTGCTACGACGTACGATTCTCAGCAGGATCCCTGATCGCTGCTGCGTGTCAGACACGGCGATATCGTAACGATATCGCTAGAACGTCACGAATCGTACCGTCGTAGCGATCAAAATGGTACTGTGTGACAGTACCTTAAGTGTGACAAACACGCAAAATAATAGGAAATCAGGAAAGAGGCAAACACTTTTCCATATAACTGTATCTGATACAAACAGCAAATCACATGATTAGCCCTTAGAAGGATTGTTGGTATGATGGTTCAATAACCAGTAACAACACTAGAGTACTCTGATTAATTAAACTGTGCACACACAGGTCTGGATAACTGCTCTCTCCCTCCAATCAATCTGAGCTGTGCAATGTCATCAGTGAGCCAAACATGGCGGCACCTGTCCTTTTATAATCTCTGATGAGGTAATGTGGCGAGGCAATCATAGTAATGCCACTAGATGGCTACAGCATTACAGTGACTGGCAGGCAATCCCTGCATGCTCATTGTCTCTGCAGCAAGTGCCAAACAGGTGGAGATTTGAGCTTCAAATCCAAGCACCAGCCAATACTTCTCGAATCCCAAGCACCCAAATACTCAAGTGATATCTGAGTATCATTGAGCATGTTCGCTCATCCCTAATCTTTAACCAATACATAGTGGCCAAATCATTTCTCCATACATAAAGTAATGAAAGAGCCAAGCTGTACATACTATAAATTGCCATACAATAAATCGCTAGAGCAACCCTGGAACTAAAAAAGACCATACATTTCTTATGTGAGACAGGAAAAACAGGTGATGTATGGTTTAGATTTATCACTGCAGTTCCCATACCACTGCAAATGGACATGGTCACCAGCTCAGGGAGCCTAGTTAACCGAGGTGACCCTCTCAACAAGGATAGCAAATGAATACTGAGTGTCCTTTAAGGCTATAAGAGCTTGAATGCTCATGTGTTCTTCATGAGAGAACCTCTCAGAGAAAAGTAGGATAGACCATTAGAAAGCCAACAGGCCAGATTCTTTCTCTGTCTACATCATCTGATAGCAGAAAGTCATGAGGCTCTCATAAACATTAGACTGTCGGCTTAGGGTACCGTCTCACAGTGGCACTTTTGTCACTACGACGGCACGATCCGTGACGTTCCAGCGATATCCATATGATATCGCTGTGTCTGACACGCAGCAGCGATCAGGGACCCTGCTGAGAATCGTACGTCGTAGCAGATTGTTTGGAACTTTATTTCGTAGCTGGATCTCCCGCTGTCATCGCTGGATCGGTGTGTGTGACACCGATCCAGCGATGCGTTCGCTTGTAACCAGGATAAACATCGGGTTACTAAGCGCAGGGCCGTGCTTAGTAACCCGATGTTTACCCTGGTTACCATCGTAAATGTAAAAAAAAAAAAACCATACATACTTACATTCCGGTGTCCGTCAGGTCCCTAGCCGTCTGCTTCCCGCACTAACTGAGTGCCAGCCGTAAAGTGAAAGCAGAGCACAGCGGTGACGTCACCGCTGTGCTCTGCTTTTACTTTCCGGCCGGCAGTCAGTCAGTGCGGGAAGCAGACGGCTAGGGACCTGACGGACACCGGAATGTAAGTATGTACGTTTTTTTTTTTTTTACATTTACGATGGTAACCAGGGTAAACATCGGGTTACTAAGCGCGGCCCTGCGCTTAGTAACCCGATGTTTACCCTGGTTACCCGAGGACTTCGGCATCGTTGGTCGCTGGAGAGCTGTCTGTGTGACAGCTCCCCAGCGACCACACAACGACTTACCAACGATCACGGCCAGGTCCTCTCGCTGGTCGTGATCGTTGGTAAATCGTTTTGTGTAACGGTACCCTTACTCTGACCAGATTCGCTTACTTCAATCTAATGCACATGGGGTCATTTTTCCTTGTTTTATTGTATAAGAACTTGAAAATACACTCTTCAACGTTAAAATTGAAACACCAACTAGTAAGAATCATGGAATAGAAATCACAGAATCGATAGACATATTAATGATATGCAAATGATGAAAAAATGAAAGCAAAATTTTCAAAACATCTCGATTTATTTAGTGTCAAGTATGAGAACCATGTGCAGAAATCCCCATATTTACATGCCTTGGCTTTTATCAATGACGTTAATAATAGTTGTATGAGGAATGTTCTGTCACGCGGAATGAACTTGGGCAAATCATCAAGATCTAAATCTTGCAGCTCACTTTGCAATTGC
The DNA here is from genome assembly GCF_051348905.1 of Ranitomeya variabilis. NCBI lineage: Eukaryota > Metazoa > Chordata > Amphibia > Anura > Dendrobatidae > Ranitomeya > Ranitomeya variabilis. Next base: position 624,663,783 of record NC_135232.1, read on the forward strand.
CGACTAATGACATTCCAGGTGTGCTCAATGGAAGACACATCTGGAGACACTGTAGGACATAAAAGCATATGTAGACACATAGCAGCACAAGCAGTGTGAGGCATGACATTTTTGTATTGAAAAATATCTCCTAGGACATTTTCGAAAAATGGTTGTACCACTGTTTCCACAATCAGTTAATGTCACACCAAATTTTTTGTGTAACTGGAATGAAACTAGAGGGGGTCTGGGTAAAGCACCCTATGTCACACCATAAATGGCCATAGAACTAGTTCCTTGATAAATCCATTTTGTACTGCAAGTGAAATTGGACATCAAATACCAAGCTTAAAGGGCCACTGTCACCCCCTCCAGCCGTTATAAACTAAAAGAGCCACCTTGTGCAGCAGTAATACTGCAGTCTAACAAGGTGGCTCTTTTAGTTTTTGATTCATTTATTACCTCAATAAAGCGTTTTAAAAATTGGCCACACATACCAGATATTGTACCAGGAGGCGGTCCGAAGCGTCCTGTATGAATCCCCCAACTGCCGTCACTCTTCTCTTCAGGGCCGATGGTACCTGCCCCCTTCGCGTTGTTGCTTCTTAAATCCGGCGCCTGCGCTGTGCGTGCCTGCCTGGGGCCTGCGCAGTGTTCTTTGTCAGTCACATCTCAGATGCCGGGTGCCTCACTGCGCCTGTACGGGCAGTGCGGCCGCCCTGTTACTGAATCCCCGCCCCGCACTGTGTTATTCATTATGCACAGTGCGGGGCTGGCATTCCCGGGCATGTGCACTGCGCTGTTCAGGCGCTCCCCCATCTCGGACGCTCTCCCATCTCTGACACTCCCCCGCCTTCCCAGGAACCCCAGCCCCGCACTGTGCATAATGAATAACACAGTGCGGGGCGGGGATTCAGTAACAGGGCGCAGTCAGGCACCCGGCATCTGAGATGTGACTGACAAAGAACACTGCACAGGCCCCTGTCAGGCACGCACAGCGCAGGCGCTGGATTTAAGAAGCAACAACGCGAAGGGGGCGGGTACCATCGGCCCTGAAGAGAAGAGTGACGGCAGTTGGGAGATTCATAGAGGACGATTCGGACCGCCTCCTGGTACAATATCTGGTATGTGTGGCCAATTTTTAAAACGCTTTGTTGAGGTAATAAATGAATCAAAAACTAAAAGAGCCACCTTGTTAGACTGCAGCATTACTGCTGCACAAGGTGGCTCTTTTAGTTTATAACGGCTGGGGGGGGGTGACAGTGGCCCTTTAAGTGCCAATGTCTACACAAACTATTATTCAGATATCCAGCTACAGGGGATGTATTGACCTAATTCCACCGCTCCTAAAGGCTATCAGGATATGGAGCAAGACTGCAATGGAGGCTGGAATGAAAGTCTATCTCTCTTCAGCGGTGAGTCCCACTTTTGTCTTGAAAGCAATGATAGCCGAAGATTGGTCTTGAAACCACCTGGGCAAACACCATAAAGAGGCCTCCACGAGAAAATATGAAATTAGCCCAACTCCTGGGATTGTGATGTTGGGTGGCATAATATATTGTAGCCTACACCTCTAATTTTTTATTACAGGCATAATAATAGCTCGGCATTACATTGGTTTGGTTTCCAGAACCAGTGGTGTGGCCATTTCATCACAGTATCGCAGGAGCCCTTTTTAAACATGGCAACACAAGGCTATATGATGCTCATGATATACGTGGCACTCATATTCAATAATAAATAGAGATGGTCTAAAAATCTAGTTTCCATTTTTTCATCATTTGCATATCATTAGCATGTCTATCCGTCTAGTGATTTCTTTAATTCCACAACTTTTCCTTATTGATGTTGTAATTTCAATGTAAGGGAGTGATAAGTAGACAGCATATTTTCCAACTGTAATGGATCCAGTAGGCATTCACGGGCTGGTAAAGCTGGCCTATTTTCCCGTGAGGCCTATTTCACATGTATCTGAGTCATGACTACATAAATACATTTGAATTAAGAGGTGGAGCAGGGAGCCATCAATACATGTCTCTCTTTCCTGTCTTTCAAAGTAGGGAGTCATGGTACTTTGGTACTTTTTATCGTTAGTTGATGTATCTGACCATGCTGCTGGTGGGTAGGACCATTTCTTTTTGAAAATTCCTGTAGATTTTGGCAATATGTGCTAGCAATTTTCTATATTTATTTAATTTTTTTGTGTTAACTAAGTTATTTTAATGATTATAATGGTGGTTTCTGCTGCTTTTACACTTGTCACCGACACACTGTGCTAGGTCCATGGTTTAATCCTGCTACTCTAATGGCCGAATTACAGTCTACAGCTAATTAAGAAGCCTAATTAATCTTGATTAATGCACAATGCAACAAAAAGGCTAAAAATGTTCGAGCCACCGTAATTAATGACAAACAAAAGCCAATCCCTCCCTAATGCATGGCTACAGAACTGACCAGCACGACCTATAATTAGAGGCTGTGTTCCTTGCTCAATCATGATTTGTGCTCTAATGGGTAATGGAATGAGATTCTGGGAGTGATCGCCATCTTTGAGCGTCTCACACCTTCCTGGCATTCGAAGAATGAGCAGCACTTATTACTGAGCTTGTTTTCAAACATCTAAGACAATGGATAGAAAAATAGTGTAATACATTGGTTATATTGGTGAAATATAGGGTAATGCTATGATTGTTATCAGAGTTTTTGTTACTGAAGAAAACAGCAGAGATGGGAAGCAAATTTCCATGTGTGCCAATTAGGTTCTCCTTAAAATATAGCAGCTGGTATGGCGTCCTACGTAGTGCTCCATGGAGAAGAAGCATGCATGATAGCCCTCTCACAGATTGAAAGAGAAGTTCTCACGAGTACCACCTATCTATGTAAATGCCAGACTCCCATTAGCTACTTCTGGACCACCCATGGACAATAAACGGCTGGGCCATCCATCTTCTACTCTGTAGTGAAGTTCTAAAATACCACTGCATAGAGCAGAGAGCCAGCTGTCAGACACAGCTGCACTCCCCCATAGAGATGGCAGAGAGGGATTATTACCATTTGTGCCTTCTGTATCAATGTATACACAGCGGTGAAAAAATGCTGTGTATTCAGAATATGAAGCACTGCGAGTTACTAGCAGACACAGAAATATCTGCTATATAGCCAGAAAGATTAATTTCCTCTGTAACTGGGGCTAATATACCGGCCCAAGTTACCATGGAAATCAAATTTTAAAAAAGTATTTCATGGTTTAAATTGAGCTGTAAAGTAGAGAATTAAAAATCCCTTTTTAAGACTATGTGAATTATTTTTTCAGATATAAAAATATTAATTACCAAATAAAAGGACCATAACATCCGATGAAAACACACCGATGATAATCCTTCTGACATAAGTTTAGAGACAATATTAATTAATAAAATGGTACAATACATATGCTGTTTCTAAACGTGTTCATAATATACAGCTCTGGCAAAAATTAAGAGACCACCGTAAAATTTTCAGTTTGTCTGATTTTTCTCTTCATAGATATATTTTTGAATAAAATGGAAATTGTTCTTTTATTCTATAAACTTCTGACAACGTCTCAGAATTTCCAAGCAATAAATTTTGTTTGTTTTTTTCTGAATAGGAGAAATGGTCAAAATAAAATAAAAAAAATACCAGTGCTTTCAGACCTCAAATAATGCAAGGAAAACAAGTTCCTAATAATTTAGAAACAACAGTACTAATGCTTAAACCGAGGAAGAGTTCAGAAATCAATATTTTGTGGAATAACCATGATTTTCAGTCACAACTTTCATGCTTCTTGGCATGCTTTCCACCAGTCTTTCACACTGCTTCTGGCGCAAAAATGTGAGCAGTTCTGCTTTGTTTGATGGCTTGTGACTATCCATCATCCTCTTGATTAGGGTTGAGCGACCTTTACATTTATAGGATCGGGTCGGGTTTCACGAAACACGACTTTTTCAAAAGTCGGGTCGAGTGAAATCGGCCGATCCTATAAAAAAGTCGGGGTCGGCCGAAACTCGAAACCCAATGCAGTGCATTGGGTTTCCAATGGTTCCCAGGGTCTGAAGGAGCGGAAACTCTCCTTCAGGCCCTGGGATCCATATTTAAGTGTAAAATAAAGAATTAAAATAAAAAATATCGCCATACTTACCCTCTGATGCGCCCTGGTACTAAGCGGGAACCTTCCTTTCTTAGAATCAGCCTTCCAGGACCTTGCGGTGACGTCGCGGTGACGTCGCGGCTTGTGATTGGTCGCGCGGCCGCCCATGTGACCGCTCGCGCGACCAATCACAAGCCGCGACGTCACCGTGACATCACCGAAGGTCCTGGAAGGGCTGATTCTTAGGAAGGAAGGCTGCCGGAAAGAAGCAGGGCGCGTCCGAGGTTGAGTATATACCTAATAGGAATATACTCACCCTCGGCTTCTTTCCGGCAGCCTTCCTTCCTAAGAATCAGCCCTTCCAGGACCTTCGGTGACGTCACGGTGACGTCGCGGCTTGTGATTGGTCGCGCGAGCGGTCACATGGGCGGCCGCGCGACCAATCACAAACCGCGACGTCACCGCAAGGTCCTGGAAGGCTAATTCTAAGGAAGGAAGGTTCCCGCTTAGTACCAGGGCGCATCAGAGGGTAAGTATAGCGATATTTTTTATTTTAATTCTTTATTTTACACTTAAATCTGAATTCCGATACCAATTCCCGATATCTTAAACATATCGGGAATCGGTATCGGAATTCCGATTCCAGATTCAGAAGATCGCTGACTTCATGGCCGCCCCCACACAGGGGTCGGGTCGGGTTTCATGAAACCCGACTTTGCCAAAAGTCGGCGACTTCTGAAAATTGCCGACCCGTTTCGCTCAACCCTACTCTTGATTACATTCCAGAGGTTTTTAATGGGGATCAGGTCTGGAGATTGGGCTGCCCATGACAGGGATTTGATGTGGTGGTCTCTTAATTTTTGCCTGAGCTGTATATGTTCAATATATTAATTACCTGGGCCAAGTAGAATACATCCATATGTGCTGTATCCAGAGAGCACATATACAGCTCTGTCATGGGCAGCCCAATCTCCAGACCTGAACCCCATTAAAAACCTCTGGAAAGTAATTTTACTCTAAAATATACTTATAAAGAGAAAAAACAGACAAACTGAAAATTTTGCAGTGGTCTCTAAATTTTTGCCAGAGCTGTATATTGCACACCGCCCAAACATACTTCAGCCACAAACAAATGATATATAATGCCTAATACCGGTAACAGGCAAAAAAGTATATGCACAATACTACTTTTTTCCTGTGGAGATGTAACACAGACCCACAAGAGGTAATGACGCGCGTTTTGACTTCTTCCTGGCAGAATTCTTCAAAAGTCGTATCTTGTAGAGCATTTGGCAATCTTTCCTGGCCCTTTCACATTTTAAAAAAGTATGGGTGCTTATTAGTGTTGAGCGATACCGTCCGATACTTGAAAGTATCGGTATCGGAAAGTATCGGCCGATACCGGCAAAGTATCGGATCCAATCCGATACCAATACCCGATACCAATACAAGTCAATGGGACTCAAGTATCGGACGGTATTCCTGATGGTTCTCAGGGTCTGAAGGAGAGGAAACTCTCCTTCAGGCCCTGGGATCCATATTAATGTGTAAAAGAAAGAATTAAAATAAAAAATATTGCTATACTCACCTCTCCGACGCAGCCTGCACCTTACCGAGGGAAGCGGCAGCGTTCTTTGTTTAAAATTTGCGCTTTTCTTTCCTTACGTGAAGTCCCGGCTTGTGATTGGTCACATGCCGCCCATGTGGCGGCGACGCAACCAATCACAGCAAGCCGTGACGTAATTTCAGGTCATTCAGTATTTTAAAATTACGCTCCGGCTTTGTGATTGGTTGCGTCGCAGTCACATGGGCGCCGCAACCAATCACAAGCTGTGACGTCACGGGAGGCTGGACACGCGCGCATTTTAAAATGGGCGCGTGTCCAGCCTCCCGTGACGTCCCGGCTTGTGATTGGTTGCGGCGCGGTCAACCAATCACAAGCCGGGAGGCTGGACACGCGCGCATTTTAAATTGGGCGCGTGTCCAGCCTCCCGTGACGTCCCGGCTTGTGATTGGTTGCGGCGCGGTCAACCAATCACAAGCCGGGAGGCTGGACACGCGCGCATTTTAAAATGGGCGCGTGTCCAGCCTCCCGTGACGTCCCGGCTTGTGATTGGTTGCGGCGCGGTCAACCAATCACAAGCCGGGAGGCTGGACACGCGCGCATTTTAAAATGCGCGCGTGTCCAGCCTCCCGGCTTGTGATTGGTTGACCGCGCCGCAACCAATCACAAGCCGGGACGTCACGGGAGGCTGGACACGCGCCCATTTTAAAATGCGCGCGTGTCCAGCCTCCCGGCTTGTGATTGGTTGACCGCGTCGCAACCAATCACAAGCCGGGACGTCACGGGAGGCTGGACACGCGCCCATTTTAAAATGCGCGCGTGTCCAGCCTCCCGGCTTGTGATTGGTTGACCGCGCCGCAACCAATCACAAGCCGAGACGTCACGGGAGGCTGGACACGCGCCCATTTTAAAATGCGCGCGTGTCCAGCCTCCCGTGACGTCACGGCTTGTGATTGGTTGCGGCGCCCATGTGACTGCGACGCAACCAATCACAAAGCCGGGACGTAAGTTTAAAATCCTTAAGGACCTGAAATTACGTCACGGCTTGCTGTGATTGGTTGCGTCGCCCATGTGACTGCGACTCAACCAATCACAAGCCGGGAGGCTGGACACGCGCGCATTTTAAATTGGGCGCGTGTCCAGCCTCCCGTGACGTCCCGGCTTGTGATTGGTTGCGGCGCGGTCAACCAATCACAAGCCGGGAGGCTGGACACGCGCGCATTTTAAAATGGGCGCGTGTCCAGCCTCCCGTGACGTCCCGGCTTGTGATTGGTTGCGGCGCGGTCAACCAATCACAAGCCGGGAGGCTGGACACGCGCGCATTTTAAAATGCGCGCGTGTCCAGCCTCCCGGCTTGTGATTGGTTGACCGCGCCGCAACCAATCACAAGCCGGGACGTCACGGGAGGCTGGACACGCGCCCATTTTAAAATGCGCGCGTGTCCAGCCTCCCGGCTTGTGATTGGTTGACCGCGTCGCAACCAATCACAAGCCGGGACGTCACGGGAGGCTGGACACGCGCCCATTTTAAAATGCGCGCGTGTCCAGCCTCCCGGCTTGTGATTGGTTGACCGCGCCGCAACCAATCACAAGCCGAGACGTCACGGGAGGCTGGACACGCGCCCATTTTAAAATGCGCGCGTGTCCAGCCTCCCGTGACGTCACGGCTTGTGATTGGTTGCGGCGCCCATGTGACTGCGATGCAACCAATCACAAAGCCGGGACGTAAGTTTAAAATCCTTAAGGACCTGAAATTACGTCACGGCTTGCTGTGATTGGTTGCGTCGCCCATGTGACTGCGACGCAACCAATCACAAAGCCGGAGCGTAATTTTAAAATACTGAATGACCTGAAATTACGTCACGGCTTGCTGTGATTGGTTGCGTCGCCGCCACATGGGCGGCATGTGACCAATCACAAGCCGGGACTTCACGTAAGGAAAGAAAAGCGTGAATTTTAAACAAAGAACGCTGCCGCTTCCCTCGGTAAGGTGCAGGCTGCGTCGGAGAGGTGAGTATAGCAATATTTTTTATTTTAATTCTCTCTTTTACACATTTTTACATTAATGTTGTTTCGATACCGATACCCGATACCACAAAAGTATCGGATCTCGGTATCGGAATTCCGATACCCGCAAGTATCGGCCGATACCCGATACTTGCGGTATCGGAATGCTCAACACTAGTGCTTATGCTTATCAAAAGCAAGCCAATTCCACCATAGGACTGCATGTAGCATCTTCTACATTATCTGTAATCAGAGTAATAGCTGTGTTATCTGTGGTGTTACATAGGACTGCAAGTAACATGTACTTCATTATTTGTACTCAGAGGGTTATACCTTTCTTATCTGTGATGTTACATAGGACTGCGAGTAACATGCATTATGAGTACTCAGAGTTGTCACTGTGTTATCTGTGGCTTTAAATATGACTGCAGATAGCATCTACACTAACTGTACTCGGTTAATGTATACATTATATGTGGTATTACATAGGACTGCAGGTAATATCTACTGCTTTGTTTGTACTCAGAGGTTTATACCTTTGTTATCTGATGTTAGAAGATAGGACTGCAGGTGACATCTAATATATAATCTGTACTTAGAGTGTTATCACAGCCGTTACATAAACCTGCAACTAGCATGCACTACACCATCTGTGTTCAGATAATTTTCACAGTGTTATTTGCGGTGTTACATAGGACTGCAAGTGACATCTAATGCATTATTTGCACTCAAAAGGTTATACCTTTATTATCTTTGGTCTACAAAGGACTGCATCTAATACATAATCTGTACTAAGAGTTATCACTGTGCTAACTGAATAGTTACATAGGACTGCAGATACCATATTTTACATTATCCGTGCACAGAGGTAAAACTGTGCTGTCTATGATGTTACATAGGACTGCTGGTGACATCTACTGCATTACCTGTAATCAGATCGTTAGCACTGTATTACCTTTGGTGTTACATAGGACTGCAGGTGACATCTAATACATAATCTGTTCTAAGAGAATTATTACTATGTTATAAGAGTAGTTGCATAGGACTGTGTGTAACATATGTTACATTATCTGTACACAGGGGTAAAGCTGTGTTACCTGTAATGTTACATAGGACTGCAGGCAGTGGCTTATGACCTTGTTATCTTTGGTGTTGCATTTTTTGTGGGTGGGACGCTGCAAATGTCCCTAATTCAGCTTTATATTAAAATACAGATCCCTTTGAGTGTAATCACCTTTAAATGCTCAATTTTAAGTGACAGTTAGCTCTACATCATAGACATTATTGCTCATGTGTTTTAGTATTTTTGCTGGGTACAGTCAATTAAAATTGACAAGAACAACCCAAGCCCTTACCTTGGCTAATTACCAGCATATCCCTTCATTAGGTAATTGGCTTACACTGGCATTATATATTTTGTACGTTTGTGTCGTGATTTCGATGAAATCTTCTGCAGAACTTCAGCTCACAGTGTGATTGACGTTTCTCTTGTACAGTAATTGCTCTCATACCGCTCCTAATCTTATTATGGGGAATTTTATGTGTTTCAGGTGCGTTGCGATTTTAGGTCTAATGAGCAGTTTGGTTGAAGGAAGAAGACTACTATAATTTTATCTGTGTATTAATAAATGTAGCTGTTCATTAATAATCTTTATTGGAGATTGAACAATTAAGCATTGTTTTTCTCAAATTTTGAAGAAAATCTCACCTCCAGATACAATAAAAGCAACACAAATAGGTCCTCATTCAGACATCAGCAGTTCTCCTACCAGCGCTATACATGGCTTTCATCTATAGCATTTTTATCTGTGATAGTTTATGAGGCCATTTACATGTCCGTGATTTTTCACTCAGTCTGCAGAAAATTTTGGAGACATATCCGATTTTGATCCAAGCGTCGGATCAAAATCAACAGTGCAAGTCTTTGGGTCCATGAAAAAAAATCTGACTGCCTGCACATTCGGAGTGGATAAACATTTTTTTTTACCATGACATATGAGACAAAAATGATGACACTTGGATATTACTCTAATCAAAATAATCGGTCTGTTTTTTCACACTGAATGAGGCCTGAGATTATAGAATGGAAACTCCCTCCTTCCTTTAAAAAAAAAGAAAAGATATCAACTGTTCAGAAGTAGGGTTCAGTTGAACATCCTTTTTTCATGCGTGAGTTCTATCCGTATTTTTCACAGATAGAACTTATACCTAATTTATTCTATGGAGCTGTTCACACTTCCACTTTTTTTGCAAACTGAATGGTTCACAGGATGCAAGTCTCACAGGATCCTCTAGGGCGTGTCTTTAGGCTCCTCTGCATAATTACCTTGTGTACCACGCCCCATTTGTGAAGGTCAGAAAAATTATTAACAAATAAAAAGGCCCATACCTTTACAACTGTACGGTGGATTTTTAGAAATAAAAAAACTGAATACTCGGGAGTAGAGTTGAGCGACTTTTACCTTTTAGGATCGAGTCGGGTTTCGCGAAAGCCGACTTTGTCAAAAGTCGGGTCCGGTGAAATTGGCCGATTATTGCGAAAAGTTGGGGGCCGACTGAAACATGAAACCCATTGCAAGTCAATGGGGAAGGAAAGTCGGCAGTGAGTGGAGGACAGGAAAACACCTACAGTGCCCATTTTAATGTCAAAAACATCCATTCTTGTTACCTAAGTTTGTCAATCTTAACTTACTTTATAATAATAGTTAGGCATTGTAAATTGGGGGTCATATGGCTAAATTTGTGGGGGGGTAGGGCTGGCTCAAGTTTTTCGTGGGCCCAGGAAACGCGGACTACATCACGGCGGTGGAGCAGGGAGAGGTAAGTATTTCAACTTTGCAAGTGCTGTGATCCTGAGCAAGCAGGGGGGGCACACTCGTTCGCATTGGCACTGGTACAGGGCCCCTCAAAGTACGGCGATGTGTTTGACGGCGGGGGCGCCTCCCACCGGCAAAGACACTTTTGCGTACTATGAGGGGCCCTGTACCAGTGACATCACCAATGAGTATGCCCCCCCACCTGATGAAGGAACCTGCACTTTCATCTGCACCTTCCTCTTTGTTCCCGTGTAAGGTGGTATAGTATGCGGGAAGGGGAACCTGACTTTCAGCAGGGTCAGATTCTGGCTGTGTAGAGTGCAAGGGGAATGTAGTGGTCTGGGTCAATGTACCAGCAGACTCATCTAGCACTGGCTGGGCAATGGGCAGGATGAGGAGGAAACACAGATATAGGCCCAAATAATAAAGTGGGCTAAATGCAGTTCAAAATTGGTAACAGGACTAACCAGGTGGCATTGCTTTGTTCAGTGGAGGACAACTGTAATGAGAGGCTGACACAGTAAGTAGGCCCAAATAAGTAACTAGGCTAAATGCAGTTCAAAATTGGTAACAGGACTAACCAGGCGGCATTGCTATGTTCAGTGGAGGACAACTGTAATGAGAGGCTGACACAGTGAGTAGGTCCAAATAAGTAACTAGGCTAAATGCAGTTCAAAATTGGTAACAGGACTAACCAGGCGGCATTGCTTTGTTCAATGGAGGACAACTGTAATGAGTGGCAGACACAGTTAGTAGGCCCAAATAAAGTGGGCCAAATGAAGTTCAAAATTGGTAACAGGAGTAAACAGGTGGCACTGCTTTGTTCAGTGGAGGAGAAAAGCAAGGAGCGGCAGACACCGTTAGTAGGCCCAACCAAACTAGTAGGCCAAATGCATTTTCGTATTCAAAATATAGGCCGAAAGCCTGAAGATTGAAGCTCAGCTTTGTTCAGTGGAGGAGAAAAGCAAGGAGTGGCAGACACCGTTAGTAGGGCCCAACCAAACTAGTAGGCCAAATGCATTTTCATATTCTAAATATAGGCCGAAAGCCTGAAGATTGAAGCTCAGCTTTGTTCAGTGGAGGAGAACACCAAGGAGCGGCAGACACCGTTATTAGGCCCAACCAAACAAGTAGGCCAAATGCATTTTCATATTCTAAATATAGGCCGAAAGCCTGAAGATTGAAGCTCAGCTTTGTTCAGTGGAGGAGAACACCAAGGAGTGGCAGACACCATTAGTAGGCCCAACCAAACAAGTAGGCCAAATGCAGTTTAATATCTGATATATGCTGAAAATTGAAGCTCATCTTTATTCAGTGGAGGAGAAAAGCAAGCAGTGGCAGACACCGTTAGTAGGGCCCAACCAAACTAGTAGGCCAAATGCATTTTCATATTCTAAATATAGGCCAAAAGCCTGAAGATTGAAGCTCAGCTTTGTTCAGTGGAGGAGAACACCAAGGAGCGGCAGACACTGTTAGTAGGCCCAACCAAACAAGTAGGCCAAATGCATTTTCATATTCTAAATATAGGCCGAAAGCCTGAAGATTGAAGCTCAGCTTTGTTCAGTGGAAGAGAACACCAAGGAGCGGCAGACACCGTTATTAGGCCCAACCAAACAAGTAGGCCAAATGAATTTTCATATTCTAAATATAGGCCAAAAGCCTGAAGATTGAAGCTCTGCTTTGTTCAGTGGAGGAGAACACCAAGGAGCGGCAGACACCGTTAGTAGGCCCAACCAAACAAGTAGGCCAAATGCAGTTTAATATCTGATATATGCTGGAAATTGAAGCTCAGCTTTGTTCAGTGGAGGAGAAAAGCAAGGAGTGGCAGATACCGTTAGTAGGGCCCAACCAAACTAGTAGGCCAAATGCATTTTCATATTCTGAATATAGGCCGAAAGCCTGAAGATTGAAGATCAGCTTTGTTCAGTGGAGGACAGCTATATTGAGTGGCGCAGACAGACACAGGTAGTAGGCCTAAAATAAAAAAGTAGGCTCAATGCAGTTTAAAATGGGTTACAGGGGTACACAGGCAGCATTGTGTTGTGAATTTGGATTCTGGGCTCCCCCGGTGGCTACTGGTGGAATTGAACTTGTGACTTCATCTTCCCTGTTCACCTGTTCTGATTAGATCTGGGTGTCGCTATATAACCTGGCTTCTCTGTTAGATGCTTGCCGGTCAACAATGTTATCAGAAGCCTCTCTGTGCTTGTTCCTGCTCCCAGACATCTACTAGATAAGTTGGGCATTCGTCCATGTTTTGTTTTTGTATTTTGGTTCCAGTTCACAGCTGCAGTTTCGTTACTGTGTCTGGAAAGCTCTTGTTGATCAGGAATTGCCACTCTGGTATTATGAGTTAATGCCAGAGTCCTAAAGTAATTTCTGGATGTGTTTTGTTAGGGTTTTCTACTGACCATGAAAGTATGCTGTCTGTCTTCTGCTATCTAGAAAGCGGACCTCAAATTTGCTAAAACTATTTTCCTGCTGCGTTTGTTGTTTCATCTCATATCACCGCCAATATATGTGGGGGGCTTCTGTCTCCTTTTTTGGGCATTTCTCTAGAGGTGAGTCAGGTCTTATATTTCCCTCTGCTAGCATTATTTAGTTCTCCGGCCGGCGCTGGGCATATAGGGATAAAAAGTAGGACATGCTACCTGGCTACTTCTAGATGATGCGGTAGGTTTAGTTCATGGTCAGTATAGTTACATCTTCCAAGAGCTTGTTCCTATAGAGGCTTATGCTAGTTCTCTGGCCATGGAGATCATGACAGTTTGACCGGCCCACTAAAGGGTTAAGATCCTTGGCTGAGAAAGGAGAGAAATAAGAAGTCTGCTGAGAGTTTTTTTTTTTTTTTTTTTTTTTTTTCTCTGTGCTCTTAATTGGATCACTTGCCAGTCTGTCTATGCTGCAGTCTTTCTTTTTTTTCTCTCTCCTTATAATCTTTGAATGGCTTTGTGTTCACCTGTTAATAATGGATCTTCAGAGTGTAACTGCAGGTTTGAATAATCTCACCACGAAAGTACAAAATTTGCAAGATTTTATTATTCATGCTCCGGTATCTGAGCCGAGAATTCCTTTGCCGGAATTCTTCTCAGGGAATAGATCTAGCTTTCAGAATTTTAGAAATAATTGTAAGCTATTTTTGTCCCTGAAATCTCGTTCTGCTGGAGACCCTGCACAGCAGGTTGGGATTGTGATTTCCTTGCTCCGGGGCGACCCTCAAGACTGGGCTTTTGCATTGGCACCAGGGGATCCTGCGTTGCGCAATGTGGATGCGTTTTTTTTGGCCTTGGGCTTGCTGTATGAGGAACCTCATTTGGAACTTCAGGCAGAAAAAACTTTGATGTCCCTATCGCAGGGGCAAGATGAAGCTGAAATTTACTGCCAAAGATTCCGTAAATGGTCTGTGCTTACTCAGTGGAATGAGTGTGCCTTGGCGGCTACTTTCAGAGAGGGTCTCTCTGATGCCATTAAGGATGTTATGGTGGGGTTCCCTGTGCCTGCGGGTCTGAATGAGTCCATGACAATGGCCATTCAGATCGATAGGCGTCTGCGGGAGCGCAAACCAGTGCACCATCTGGCGGTGTCCACTGAGAAGACGCCAGAAAGCATGCAGTGTGATAGAATTCTGTCCAGAAGCGAGCGGCAGAATTTTAGACGGAAAAATGGGTTGTGTTTCTATTGTGGGGATTCTACTCATGTTATATCAGCATGCTCTAAGCGTACTAAAAAGCTTGATAAATCCGTTTCCATTGGCACTTTACAGTCTAAATTTATTTTGTCTGTGACCCTGATTTGCTCTTTGTCATCTATTACTACTGACGCCTATATCGACTCTGGCGCCGCTTTGAGTCTTATGGATTGGTCCTTTGCCAATCGTTGTGGGTATGATTTAGAGCCTTTGGAAACTCTTATTCCTCTGAAGGGGATTGACTCCACCCCATTGGCTAATAATAAACCACAATACTGGACACAAGTGACTATGTGTATTAATCCGGATCACCAGGAGACTATTCGTTTTCTGGTGCTGTATAATCTACATGATGATTTGGTGCTAGGATTGCCATGGCTGCAGTCTCACAACCCAGTCCTCGACTGGAGAGCTATGTCTGTGTTGAGCTGGGGATGTAAGGGGACTCATGGGGACGTACCTTTGGTGTCCATTTCATCATCTATTCCCTCTGAAATCCCTGAGTTCCTGTCTGATTATCGTGACGTCTTTGAAGAACCCAAGCTGGGTTCACTACCTCCGCACCGTGAGTGCGATTGTGCTATAGATTTAATTCCGGGTAGTAAATACCCAAAGGGTCGTTTATTTAATCTGTCTGTGCCTGAACATACTGCTATGCGAGAATATATAAAGGAGTCCTTGGAAAAGGGACATATTCGTCCATCGTCATCTCCCTTAGGAGCCGGTTTTTTCTTTGTGTCAAAAAAAGACGGCTCTTTGAGACCATGTATTGATTATCGGCTTTTGAATAAAATCACGGTTAAATATCAATACCCATTGCCGTTGCTGACTGATTTGTTTGCTCGCATAAAGGGGGCCAAGTGGTTCTCTAAGATTGATCTCCGTGGGGCGTATAATTTGGTGCGGATCAGGCAGGGGGATGAGTGGAAAACCGCATTTAATACGCCCGAGGGCCACTTTGAGTATTTGGTGATGCCTTTTGGTCTTTCTAATGCCCCTTCAGTCTTCCAGTCCTTTATGCATGATATTTTCCGCGATTTTTTGGATAAATTTATGATAGTGTATCTGGATGATATTCTGATTTTTTCGGATGACTGGGACTCTCATGTCCGGCAAGTTAAGAGGGTTTTTCAGGTTTTGCGGTCTAATTCTCTGTGTGTCAAGGGTTCTAAGTGCGTTTTTGGGGTTCAGAGAATTTCCTTTTTGGGATATATTTTTTCTCCCTCTTCCATTGAGATGGATCCTGTCAAGGTTCAAGCTATTTGTGATTGGACGCAGCCCTCTTCTCTTAAAAGTCTTCAGAAATTTTTGGGCTTTGCCAACTTTTATCGTCGATTTATTTCTGGTTTCTCGGATGTCGTTAAGCCATTGACCGATTTGACTAGACAGGGTGCTGATGTTGCTAATTGGTCCCCTGATGCTGTGGAGGCCTTTCAGGAGCTTAAGCGCTGTTTTTCTTCTGCCCCTGTGTTGCGTCAGCCTGATGTGACTCTTCCTTTTCAGGTTGAGGTCGACGCTTCTGAGATCGGAGCTGGGGCAGTGTTGTCGCAGAAAAGTTCTGACTGCGCCGTGATGAGGCCTTGTGCCTTCTTTTCCCGTAAATTTTCGCCCGCTGAGCGGAATTATGATGTTGGGAATCGGGAGCTTTTGGCCATGAAGTGGGCGTTTGAGGAGTGGCGCCATTGGCTCGAGGGGGCCAGACATCAGGTGGTGGTATTGACTGACCACAAAAATTTGATTTATCTTGAGACCGCCAGGCGCCTGAATCCTAGACAGGCGCGCTGGTCATTATTTTTTTCTCGGTTTAATTTTGTGGTATCGTACCTACCAGGTTCTAAGAATGTTAAGGCGGATGCCCTTTCTAGGAGTTTTGAGCCTGATTCACCTGGCAACTCTGACCCCACAGGTATTCTTAAGGAGGGAGTTATCTTGTCAGCCGTTTCTCCAGACCTGCGGCGGGCCTTGCAGGAGTTTCAGGCGGATAGACCGGATCGTTGTCCGCCTGATAGGCTGTTTGTTCCTGATGATTGGACCAGTAAAGTCATCTCTGAGGTGCATTCTTCTGCGTTGGCAGGTCATCCTGGAATTTTTGGTACCAGGGATTTGGTGGCAAGATCCTTCTGGTGGCCTTCCCTGTCACGAGATGTGCGAGGCTTTGTGCAGTCTTGTGACGTTTGTGCTCGGGCCAAGCCTTGTTGTTCTCGGGCTAGTGGATTATTGTTGCCCTTGCCTATTCCTAAGAGGCCTTGGACACACATCTCGATGGATTTTATTTCAGATCTGCCTGTTTCTCAGAAGATGTCTGTCATCTGGGTGGTGTGTGACCGTTTTTCTAAGATGGTTCATTTGGTTCCCCTGCCCAAATTGCCTTCTTCTTCCGAGTTGGTGCCCCTGTTTTTTCAAAATGTTGTTCATTTGCATGGTATTCCTGAGAATATCGTTTCTGACAGAGGAACCCAATTTGTGTCTAGATTTTGGCGGGCATTTTGTGCTAGGATGGGCATAGATTTGTCTTTTTCGTCTGCTTTTCACCCTCAGACTAATGGCCAGACCGAGCGGACTAATCAGACCCTGGAGACATATCTGAGGTGTTTTGTGTCTGCTGACCAGGATGATTGGGTTGCTTTTTTGCCATTGGCGGAGTTCGCCCTCAATAATCGGGCCAGCTCTGCCACCTTGGTTTCCCCGTTTTTCTGTAATTCGGGGTTCCATCCTCGATTTTCCTCCGGTCAGATGGAATCCTCGGATTATCCTGGAGTGGATGCTGTGGTGGAGAGATTGCATCATATCTGGGGGCAGGTGATGGACAATTTAAAGTTGTCCCAGGAGAAGACTCAGCTTTTTGCCAACCGTCACCGTCGTGTTGGTCCTCGGCTTTGTGTTGGAGATTTGGTGTGGTTGTCTTCTCGTTTTGTCCCTATGAGGGTCTCATCTCCTAAGTTTAAGCCTCGGTTCATCGGTCCGTATAAAATATTGGAGATTCTTAACCCTGTTTCCTTCCGTTTGGACCTCCCTGCATCCTTTTCTATTCATAACGTTTTTCATCGGTCGTTATTGCGCAGGTATGAGGCACCGGTTGTGCCTTCCGTTGAGCCTCCTGCTCCGGTGTTGGTTGAGGGTGAGTTGGAGTACGTTGTGGAAAAAATCCTAGACTCCCGTGTTTCCAGACGGAGACTCCAGTATCTGGTCAAGTGGAAGGGATATGGCCAGGAGGATAATTCTTGGGTCACTGCATCTGATGTTCATGCCTCTGATCTGGTTCGTGCCTTTCATAGGGCCCATCCTGATCGCCCTGGTGGTTCTGGTGAGGGTTCGGTGCCCCCTCCTTGAGGGGGGGGTACTGTTGTGAATTTGGATTCTGGGCTCCCCCGGTGGCTACTGGTGGAATTGAACTTGTGACTTCATCTTCCCTGTTCACCTGTTCTGATTAGATCTGGGTGTCGCTATATAACCTGGCTTCTCTGTTAGATGCTTGCCGGTCAACAATGTTATCAGAAGCCTCTCTGTGCTTGTTCCTGCTCCCAGACATCTACTAGATAAGTTGGGCATTCGTCCATGTTTTGTTTTTGTATTTTGGTTCCAGTTCACAGCTGCAGTTTCGTTACTGTGTCTGGAAAGCTCTTGTTGATCAGGAATTGCCACTCTGGTATTATGAGTTAATGCCAGAGTCCTAAAGTAATTTCTGGATGTGTTTTGTTAGGGTTTTCTACTGACCATGAAAGTATGCTGTCTGTCTTCTGCTATCTAGAAAGCGGACCTCAAATTTGCTAAAACTATTTTCCTGCTGCGTTTGTTGTTTCATCTCATATCACCGCCAATATATGTGGGGGGCTTCTGTCTCCTTTTTTGGGCATTTCTCTAGAGGTGAGTCAGGTCTTATATTTCCCTCTGCTAGCATTATTTAGTTCTCCGGCCGGCGCTGGGCATATAGGGATAAAAAGTAGGACATGCTACCTGGCTACTTCTAGATGATGCGGTAGGTTTAGTTCATGGTCAGTATAGTTACATCTTCCAAGAGCTTGTTCCTATAGAGGCTTATGCTAGTTCTCTGGCCATGGAGATCATGACAGCATTGGTTTGGTCAGCGGAGGACGATTGCAAGGAGTGGCGCAGATTTACCTAGGCCTAAAATAAAAAAGTAGTCTCTATGCTGTTCTAAACTGGTAACAGGAGTAAACTGGCGGCACTGCTTTGTTCGGTGGAGGACAACTGGAAGAAGTGGCTGACACAGTAAGTTGACCAAAATAGTAAAGTGGGCTAAATGTCTGCAAAAAAAATGTTCCTAAATAAACAGGTGGCAAAGCTAGGTACAGGGGTGGGTTCCTCTGCTGAGTAGCAGACAGTGGTAGTTCGCGCACAGTATTCACAGGTCTAAATGGAGGGCAGGGCACCTGTATATTTTTACTATCATCTATCATTTCAACAAATTTGTATTGGCAGTGCCATTGAAGGATTTAACAGCACAGACTAAACAGTGGTGGAGCAGTGAGAGGTAAGTTTTGCAAGTGGCAGACCACTGTTTGAGCTGGGGGGTAACACTCTCATGGGCGGCGGTACTGGCCCAGGGCACCTCATATTACGATGGTGTGTCTGATGTTGGGTGTGCACCACCACCGCCAGAGACACTTCATTGTACTATGAGGGACCCTGTGCCAGTGCCGTCGGCCAAAAGTGGTCACACCCACCTGTCCAGGCAAACAGCACTCGCAAGGGTGCTTGCGCCAAGTGGTGACCACGGCCCCGTGGGGGGAGTCAGCCCATTTAGGGAGGTGTAAAAATGGCCTATGGTGGACATTCAGCAGCTGCAAATTGAGGAATTGGAGCAGTCAGTAAGAGGAGTCCAAAAGCAAGACCTTTTTACAGGAAAGCTATGTGTCAGCAGGGGAAGGTGGGGCAAATTAATTAGACATCCATGATTGGTTCATTTTAATGAAGGTTAGATCATCAACATTTTGGGTAGCCAGACGAGTCCTTTTTTCAGTCAGTATTGAAACAGCAGCACTATTCAGTACTCTTTCTGATAGCACACTAGCAGCTGGGCAAGCGAGCTCCTGTAATGCCTATTCTGCCAATTCAGGCCAGGTGTCTATTTTAGATGCCCAGTAATCAAAGGGGAATGACGTGTGAGGGAGAACATCGATAAGGGAGGAAAAATAGTTCGTAACCATAATGGACAAATGTTGTCTCCTGTCACTTTGAATTGATGCAGCAATACCTGTCGTGTCTGCGGTCATTGCGAAATCACTCCACAACCTGGTCATAAAACCCCTCTGTCCAACGCCACTTCTGATTTGTGCACCTCTAACACCTCTGCCATGTTGCCCCCTGCAGCTCGTGTGAGAACCATCACCGCCGCTGTGTGCTGGGAATGCCTGAACCAAACGGTCTACAAGAGTTGCTTGTTTGGTAGCCAACATTTGCTCAAGGTTCTCATGTGGCATGATATTTTGCAATTTCCCTTTATAGCGTGGATCCAGGAGGCAGGCCAACCAGTAATCGTCATCGGTCATCATTTTGATAATGCGGGGGTCCCTTTTTAGGATACGCAAGGCATAATCAGCCATGTGGGCCAATGTTCCAGGTGTCAAATCACTGCTTGTGCTGGGTTGAGGAGCACTTTCTGGCAAATCAACATCACTTGTCTCCTGCAAAAACCCTGTACCTGACCTTGCAACGCCACCAGTTTCTATTGCCCCCTGAGAAGTTTCCTCCTCCCATAAATATTCATCCCCATCATCCTCCTCCTCCTCCTCTTCGTCTGCCACCTCGTCCAGGAGAGTTCCCTGAGCAGACAATGGCTGACTGTCATCAAGGCTTCCCTCCACCTCGGCTGCAGACGCCTGCTCCTTAATCTGCATCAAACTTTGCATCAGCAGATGCATTAGTGGGATGGTCATGCTTAGGATGGCGTCATCTGCACTTACCAGCCGTGTGCATTCCTCAAAACACTGAAGGACTTGACAGAGGTCTTGTAGCTTCGACCACTGCACACCTGACAACTCCATGTCTGCCATCCAACTGCCTACCCGTATATGTGTATCCTCCCACAAATACATTACAGCACGCCTCTGTTCGCACACCCTCTGAAGCATATGCAGTGTGGAGTTCCACCTTGTTGCAACGTCGATTATTAGGCGGTGCTGGGGTAGCTTCAACGATCGCTGATGGTGCTGCATACGGCTGGAGTGTACGGGTGACTGGTGGATGCGCGAGCAAAGTCTTCGCACCTTCAGGAGCAGGGCTGGTAACCCCGGAGAACTTTTCAGGAAGCACTGCACCACCAGGTTCAAGGTGTGAGCCAGGCAAGGTATGTGTTTCAGCTCTGAAAGGGCTATGGCAGCCATAAAATTCCTTCCGTTATCACTGACTATCTTGCCTGCCTCAAGATGTACACTGCCCAGCTATGAATGAGTTTCTTGCTGCAAGAACTTGGCCTGAACTTCCGCGGTGTGTCTGTTGTCGCCCAAACACTTCATTTCCAACACAGCCTGCTGACGCTTACCACTAGCTTTTCCATAATGGGACACCTCGTGTGCAACACTGGCAGCTGCGGATGGAGTGTTAGGGCGACTGCGCTCTGTGGATGAGCTTTCGCTTCTAGAGGAGGAGGAGGGGTGTCGAACACCTACAGCCAACTGTTTCCTAGACCGTGGGCTAGGCAGAACTGTCCCACTATAGCTGTCCCCTGTGGACCCTGCATCCACCACATTAAGGGTACCGTCACACAGTGCAATTTTGATCGCTACAACGGCACGATTCGTGACGTTCCAGCGATGCATTTATGATATCGTTGTGTCTGACACGCTACTGCGATCCGGATCCCCGCTGAGAATCGTACGTCGTAGCAGATCGTTTGAAACTTTCTTTCGTCGTCTAGTGTCCCGCTGTGGCGGCATGATTGCATTGTGTGACACAGGTTGTATACGATGTTCGCACAGTAACCAACGGCTTCTACATCGCAAATACGTCATGAAATTATCGCTCCAGCGCCGTGTATTGCAACGTGTGACCGCAGTATACGACGCTGGAGCGATGCTTATACGACGCTGTAACGTCACGAATCTTGCCGTCGTAGCGATGAAAATGGCACTGTGTGACGGTACCCTAACCCAGTGCGCCGTGATGGACACGTAACGTCCCTGGCCATGCCTACTGGTCCATGCATCTGTTGTGAGGTGCACCTTTCTACTGACTGATTGCCTGAGTGCATGGACAATGCGGTCTTTCACATGCTGGTGGAGGGCTGGAATGGCTTTTCTTGCAAAGAAGTGTCGACTGGGTAGGTCATAGCGTGGTACTGCGTAGGCCATCAGGGCTTTGAAAGCTTTGCTTTCATCCAAACAGTAGGGCATTATCTCTAACTAGATTAGTCTAGCAATGTGGGTGCTCAAACCCTGTGTACGCGGATGTGAGGATGAGTACTTCCTTTTCCTAACGAGAGTCTCTTGTAGGGTGAGCTGGACTGGAGAGCTGCATATAGTGGAACAAGCAGCAGTGGTGGTGGTGGTGGTGGACATGGCGGATTGAGAGAGGGTTGGTGATGGTATTCTTGATGTTGACCTACATACAGTGTTTCCTACCAATAACCTTGTGATTCCCCAACTGCTTTGGCCTTTCAATGATAGTTCCTCATTTGCTGCAGGTGGTGTCCTAAACGGTGGGCTTACAGTGAGGGAAGCAATGTAGCGTTGCTGACTACCTTCATTCTGAGCAGGTGCACCAATGTAACGGGACGTTTGGTAGTTAGTCCAGGCTTGCAAGTGCATGCTGGTTAAATGTCTACACATGCACGTTGTATTTAAATTTAGGGGATTCTTCCCTCTGCTAAAGGTCTTTGAGCATTTCTTACAGATAACTTTGCACTGATCATTCGGATCATGGTTAAAAAATTGCCACACTGCACTCTTCCTACTATCGAATACCTTTTCAGGCATTGCACGCTGTGCTACTTTCACTGGATGGCCACACTGTCCTAAAACTGGTTTTGTTTTTGACACACGTTATTGGCCTGATACGGGCCTGCCAGATGAAAGCTGTTGCGATGTTGATGCCTGCTGCGGCTCATCCTCCTCCGTTTCTGAGCTACTGCCAGCAGCACCCTGTTCCCCCAATGGCTGCCAATCTGGGTCAACAACTGGGTCATCTATGACCTCCTCTTCAATGTCCTGTGAACCTTCCTCTGTGTCACCCTGTAAGATGCTATAGCGTTCGGGACGGGGCACCATAGTCTCATCAGGGTCAGATTCTGGCTCAGAACACTGCGAGGGCAATGTAGTGATCTGAGTCAATGGAACAGCAAAATAATCTAGCTGTGGCTGTGTATCTGTGCACTCCATGTCCAATTCATCTTGTAATGGGCTGTTAACAATTTCCCTTTCTAACCCAGGCACGGTATGTGTAAAGAGCTCCATGGAGTAAACTGTAGTGTCGCCTGCCGCATCCTTCACTTTTGGTTTGGGTGAAGGACACAAGGATGCAACTTGTTCCTGCCCATGAGCACCCACTGATGACTCGCTGCTTTTAAATTTGGAACTTTAGGAAGAGGAGGCAAAAGAGCTAGAGGCTGAGTCAGCAAGGAAAGCCAAAACTTTTTCCTGCTGCTCCGGCTTTAAAAGCAGTTTTCCTACTCCAAGATAAGGGAGCCTTCGCGGCCTTGTGTAGCCAGATGCCTTGTGTAGCCAGATGATGATGCTGGCTCAACAACTCGAGCCTTAGGTGCTATTTTGCTTTTCCCACTACCACCAGATGCTCCACCACCACCACCATCATTACCAGCTGGCAATGACCGCCCATGGCCTCTTCCACCAGACTTCCTCATTTTTGGGAAAATGTAACCAAAGTAACAACCGTTATATGGTACTGTAAAACAAGGTAGAAGGTGTAAATAAACTTGTTGAGAATTTAAATCTCCCTTTTTTGTGTGCAAGACTGCTGCAAAAAAAACAGGCCCACTGTATTACACTACACAGTATAAGTGGCAGAAAGTGGCTGGCAGATATACCACAAACAGGACTGACGCAGATGCACTTAGTGGCAATATAAATCTCCCTTTTTATGTGTGGGAGACTGCTGCAAAAACCAAGCCCACTGTATTACACTACACAGTATAAGTGGCAGAAAGTGGCTGGCAGATATACCACAAACAGGACTGACGCAGATGCACTTAGTGGCAATATAAATCTCCCTTTTTATGTGTGGGAGACCGCTGCAAAAAACAGGCCCACTGTATTACGCTACACAGTATAAGTGACAGAAAGTGGCTGGCAGATATACCACAAACAGGACTGACGCAAATGCACTTAGTGGCAATATAAATCTCCCTTTTTATGTGTGGGAGAATGCTGCAAAAAACAGGCCCACTGTATTACACTACACAGTATAAGTGGCAGAAAGTGGCTGGCAGATATACCACAAACAGGACTGACGCAGATGCACTTAGTGGCAATATAAATCTCCCTTTTTATGTGTGGGACACTGCTGGAAAAATCAGGCCCACTGTATTACACTACACAGTTTCAGTGGCAGAAAGTGGCTGGCAGATATACCACAAACAGGACTGATGCAGATGCACTTAGTGGCAATATAAATCTCCCTTTTAATGTGTGGGAGACTGCTGGAAAAATCAGGCCCACTGTATTACACTACACAGCTTTAGTGGCAGAAAATGGCTGGAAGATATATATATAAAAAAAAGGGACTGTACTACAATAACAATCTCCCTACAATTATCTCAGGAAAAGTATGGCAGCCAGCAATAAAAAGCACTGCTGCACACAAAAGTGTGGACAAATAAACAATAGAATGGTGCAGAGAGGAGCAACAGGATTTTTGCTTTTAAAAAAGCAGTTGGTTTGCACAGCGGCGTACAAACAGCAATGCAGCTATCAGGCAGCCTTATAAGCTACAGAGCTGATGCACAGAAATCTAGCCTCCACTGTCCCTGCAAAGAAAAGGTGGTGTTGGACAGTGGAAATCGCTACAGCACAAGTGGTTTGGGGGTTAATGTTTCCTCCCTAACAATATCCCTGCTTCTGACGAAGCTGCAGCAACCTCTCCCTATGCTCAGATCGGCAGAAGTAAGATGGCGGTTGGCGTGCACACCCCTTTATAGCCCCTGTGACGCCGCAGAAAGCAAGCCAATCACTGCCATGCCCTTCTCTAAGATGGTGGGGACCGAGACCTATGTAATCACGCTGCCCACACTCTGCATCCACCTTGATTGGCTGAGAAATGGCGCTGAAAGCGTCATACAAAAGGCGACTTTGGCGCGAAGATGTCCGATCCCACGCTGGGATCAGGTCAGGTTTCACGAAACCCGACTTTGCCGAAAGTCGGCGATTTTTGAAAATGTCCGATCCATTTCGCTCAACCCTACTCGGGAGCAGCGGGAATAAAATAGGAGAAAAACTGCTCACTTTTGATATGGTGACAGGTCTTCTATATGTGTGGCCTAAATGTAAAATTATAAGAACCACCATGAACAATAATATTTTTCAGTTGTAGGTTTGATATGCCTTGCAGCTTATCTATCACCCAGCTATAGACATGCCTGGTATTCTACTGTATATGTGCATGCCTATCAGTTTCATCAGAATTCTGCCAAGAGCTTTCTGTCGAATGGAGAAACCACATAATCCTTAATCATAATCACATAATCTTCTGTAATCACTAATGAGATATCGTTCTGCAGAACTAATAGCTTGTGGCTGCTCCTATTCCCACCATTAATCATATTTTATAAATATTTCACAATTTCTAATTACATTTCTGTGATGTTCAATTACCATAAAACTTGTCTGATCTGACAAAAGTTTCAAAATCCTCAGCTCTGACTCCAAGTGATGTCATTGGCGCTATTCCACAGAGAATTACGGAGACATTTATTAAAAAAGTTCATTTATGACAAATTATGTCCCACATATAAGATTCAGCATTAAGTAGTCTTGTTACACTTTCTAAACCAAATTTATTAACCTGTTTATGATAGAGCCAATGTTTGTATTTGCAATTTTGTTTATTCGCCCCGTTTTTCCAAGAGTCATAACTTTTTCTTATTTTTAGGTCAACTTAGCCATATGACATTGTGGGTTGAGTCACTTAACCATTTCTTGTCCTGAAAAATGAATGAAAAAAACCTTCCAATGGAGGTGACATGGGGACAAACACAAAATTCCACCATAGTTTTCAGGGTTTTGTTTTTTTATTCAGTGCTAATTTTGCTGTGAAAATGTCTTGTTAGCATTAGAGAGGAGCAGATCATTTGAAATTCCAAATTGACGACTTTACAAATTTTCCCAAAAAGTGATTTATGGTGAAAACATTTGCACAAATCTCAATACTGGAAAGCTTGTATTTGCTTAGAAAATACACATAGGGGTGAAGAGAGAGAGGACTCCATTGACCAAAAGAGCTTACATTTTACAGGAGAAAAATAGAGGATCCTGCTGACCATAAGAGCTTACACTCTACAGGAGAGAGAGAGAGGACCCCACTGACCATAACAGCTCACACCTACAGGAGAGAGAGGACCCCACTGACCATAACAGCTCACACCTACAGGAGAGAGAGGACCCCACTGACCATAATAGCTTACACTCTACAGGAGAGAAACACTTAGTGGCTCTGGAGATGTAATACAAACTGTGCTCCACTGGGAGTCACTGATCTGTGATGTCACAGCTACTTACCACCACTCAGTAGCATAGCTACCCAGGGGACAGAAGGGTGCGGGTGCCCCGGGCTTGGTGCTCAGAGGGGGCCCACCCGGAGCTATGCTACTGTAACTGTATTGGTGCGTGCAGAGCGCTGATACAGTTACCTTCTGCGGCAGAGCAGGGAGAATCGATCTCCCTGCTCTGCCGCTATGGGGCCCCTAAGCAGGCTGGGGGCCCGGTGCCAGCAGTGGGCCCCCCATCTGTCATCGCAGGGTCAGCTGTACCGGCAATTAGCCAATACAGCTGACCGCAATGATGAGGGAAGGAGTGCTGCGCTCCTTCCCCCATCATCCCCCTGTCAGCATCTGACATCGCCAACACTGACAGCGGGCGCGATGAGTCACTGCCCGGCGCCCGCTGTCAGGAGATCAGCGGGAGCAGCCCAGGAACCAGGAAGAAGAGAAGTGAGTATTTATTTTTTTTAAGGGGTGCTGCCTTATACTACAGAATCTGCCTATAGGGGGGTCTGCCTAATGCTACAGGGTCTGCCTATGGGGGGGTCTGCCTTATACTACAGGGTCTGCCTATGGGGGTCTGCCTAATACTACAGAGTCTGCCTATGGGGGTGCCGCCTTATAGTACAGGGTTTGCCTATGGGGTGCTGCCTTATAGTACAGGGTCTGCCTATGGGGGTGCTGCCTTATAGTACAGGGTCTGCCTATGGGGGTGCTGCCTTATAGTACAAGGTCTGCCTATAGGGGTGCTACCTTATACTACATGGTCTGCCTATAGGGGTGCTTTCTTATACTACAGGGTCTGTCTATAGGGGTGGGTGCTGCTTTATACTACAGGGTCTGCCTGCAGGTCAATACCTTGTGCTATAGAGTCTGCCTATGGGGGGTGCATTATACAATATTGAGGACTATCTGGTGCATTATACTATATTGAGGACTATCTGGTACATTAAACTATATAGAGGATGATGTGGTGCATTATACTATATGGAGGCCATCTAGAGGGGCATCATACAGTTTGGGTGCGATGGTGTGATATGCTATGTGGGTATCATTTTTGTGAATATTTCTATTTTACTTATTTTCATGGTGTTCTCTTGTAGAAGGAGTTATTTGCTAATTGATGAATGGCTGTTGCTGCCATCTGATATCAGCCCCAACAGCACTGTATTGTTTGCTAATATGCTAATGACATGTTGACCTAGCTTGTTGAAGCAATGAGCCCCTGAGACCTTCCCCTTCCTGACCTGTGAATGAGGAGGGAGACTTTTTTAAATATCAGGGAGGTAAGACACAGAGCAGTACTGTGTGGAATGATGAGGAGTTCACAGCATCTCAGAGAGAAAGCAGCGTATATGGACTATGTTATCCTCTGTCTGCTGGATTGTTGGACTTTTATCCTGTTACTGAACTGCATTCGGATTTTGGACAATTTTATCCTTTGTGTGGTGGATCGTATATGGACCTTTCGTATTTTTGCCTAAATAAAGGTCTTGAAATTGTTTACTATACTCTTGCTCTGTTGATTGTGTGATACCGGAGAAGGACCCATGACAACTGGTGGCAGCAGTGGGATCAACAGAGCGTAACCTAATGGAGATCCACCCACAGAGTGAGTACAGAAATTGGACTGTATCCAGTTTACAAGAGAGAGCCAGAGACCTGGACCTGAACTACCAGGGACTGACTAAAGAGGCCTTAATTGATCTACTGGTGGGTGCGAGCCCAGCCACCTCCTCCCATATGTCTGAAGGACGAGCACTGGAGACGAGGACCCCCACCCCAAAAAGCCAGTGGGTGGTGTGGTACAAAGAAGAGATGGCGGTTCTGGGCTCAGGCATCTCTCAGGAGTACAAGGAGGAGGCTGCCCGCTGGGCACAGCAGAGACAAGAAGCAATGGAGCTTGAAAGAGGGAGTAACGCAACGTGAAATGTAAACCCAATGATCCAGGAGCCTGTACGGATCACCCGGACAGAGTCTAAGCCATTTGATGAGTCTTGCGAAGATGTGGAGGGGTTCTTCAAGGACTTTGAGCAGCAGTGTGCTGTGATGGAGGTGCCCCACTCTGGCTGGATGCTTTTGTTAGTGGGACTCCTGAACGGTAGCCTGGCAGAGGTTTACCGAACCATTGACTCACAGCGGAATCGGGATTATAACATTGTAAAGCAGACTATCCTGGATTACCATGCCATCACCCCAGACTCATATAGGGCCAAGTTCTGAGACCTCCCATGCACTACGGGGTGATTGTTTAGGATGTATGCACATAAGATGTCCCAGGCATGTCGGAGATGGCTGGAAGCAGAAAATGCCTTTACTGTGGAAGTTGTTATACAGGCGTTCCTTATAGAGCAATTTCTTGCCAAGTGCCCCGCAGAGGTACGGGAATGGGTACGGGAGCACACGCCGTGCACCGTGGATAGAGCTCCAACCCTGGCCAATGTAGCCCTTACTATCCAACCGCAATGGAGGAGGCTTCTGGACAATGAACCACGGCCTTCTCCTGCACCCCGTATCCCCTCCAATTATATCTGCCCTTCCACCTAGTCGCAAGCCGATGACAATCACGCCTCACAATCTGGACCCCAACAGTTCTGACCACGACCTGGGGGTATCACAGAGAGGAGATGTTATGGGTGTGGGCAACCTGGACATTTGCAGTCTGGCTGTCCCTCAAGGGTTCGGAGGGAGCCCCACTCAGCCCCACCTCGTCCAGTACATCTTGTGCACTCCATCCCGTCTGAGGAAGAGCTACCACCACCCCCACCAGAGTGGACCACCGACCACGGCACCATAGATACCCCTCCTGGAGTGTACGGACTCCAGCCTTTGTCCATCAGAAATACAGAGCAACGGCATTGCCACCTGCAGGATGTCTTAGTTGATGGATACAAGTGTCAGGATTTGGAGACACGGGCATTCCTGACTATTGCTGACCCCGTGTGGTTCGACCCGAGGCAATTCACCAGGGCCCGGGAATTCCCATTGTCCTGGCGGGGTATGTCCGCAAATATATACAGCGAGCTTTGGTATGTTTGGATTATGGTTTTGGAGAAAAACTGTGTTGGATTGGAGTTATGGGAGGACTTCCTGCAGATATCCTCCTTGGAAATGACATTTGGGAGTTACAAAGTCATTTTGTGGGAGCAGAAGGTCCATGGGACTCTCACTCTTCTGACAGAACAATTGGAGGGATATATCGCACATACCGGGACACCCATCATTCCCTACGTTCTAGAGTTCAGAGACCGTCTCACCCAGCTAGCTACCTTGGCTAATGAACATCAGCGAATGGCCCAGTCCAGTCAAAAAACCTGGTATGACCATAAAGCCAGGACCGTGGAGTTTATGGACAAGTGCTCATGATTATTGCAACCCCTGCCACTGTACAGGGAACAATAAACTATTGAGCAATGTGGACTAAAGTGAGCATGCCAGAGGTCTGTGTAGACCTCATAGCGTGCTCACTTATGATGAGGAGGGAGAGGTTGTGATGGTGTGATATGCTATGTGGGTATCATTTTTGTGTATATTTCTATTTTACTTATTTTCATTGTGTTCTCTTGTAGAAGGAGTTATTTGCTAATTTATGAATGGCTGTTGCTGCCATCTGATAGCCCCCACAGCACTGTATTGTTTGCTAATATGCTAATGACATGTTGACCTAGCTTGTTGAAACAATGAGCCCCTGAGACCTTCCCCCTCCTGTCCTGTGAATGAGGAGGGAGACTTTATTTTTAAATATCAGGGAGGTAAGACACAGATTAGTCCTGTGTGGAATGATGATGTGTTCACAGCACCTCAGAGAGAAAGAAGAGTATATGGACTATGCTATCCTCTGTCTGCTGGATTGTTGGACTTTTATACTGATACAGAACTGCATTCGGATTTTGGACTATTTTATCCTCTGTGTGGTGGATCGTATATGGACCTTTCGCATTTTTGCCTAAATAAAGGTCTTGGAATTGTTTACTATACTCTTGCTCTGTTGATTGTGTGATACCGGAGAAGGACCCTGTGACAGTGGGGATTACAGTGTTGGAGCCATCAAACAGTTTGGAGGCTACTAAGGCATCAGTATGCTGTATAAAAGAGTGTATCATACTGTGTATAGGGGAGCTGTACAGGGGGAGACTCGGGACATTATTAAATGTAAAGTGGGCACTTATTGTTATAGGGGAACTCAGGTTACTGTGACTATCAAAGGGGCACACAATGCAATATTACTTTCTAGGGGGCAAAATATGGGCACTGTTTTCTAGGACACTTGCACCTGGCATTGCTATATTATAGAGGGGTGCCTTAGAATTTAGAGGGCACAGAGAACCATACAGCAGGGGCAGTAATAGGGTCACATATGGCAGCAGCAGCTCAGTATTGGGGTATCAGGTGCAGTAATAGGGACACATACGGCAGCAGCGGCTTAGTATTGGGGTATGAGGTGCAGTAATAGGGACACATACGGCAGCAGCGGCTCAGTATTGGGGTATCGGACAGTAATAGGGACACATATTGCAAGCAGAAGCTCAGTATTGGGGTATCAGGTGCAGTAATAGGGACAAATACGGCAGCAGAGGCTCAGTATTGGGGTATCAGGTGCAGTAATAGGGACACATACTGCAGCAGAGGCTCAGTATTTGGGATATGAGCAGGATGAGGAGTTTCTGCAGGTTGGGAATAGAGGGTGATGGGGCTGGAATGTGAGAAGTGAAACGTGTCTTTGTTGTATTCTCTGCAGGTGAGTCATTGCTGGAAGAAGTCATGTCGGTCTGGGCCAGATGGAAAAGACCGGAAAAGTGACGATTCCATCAGAAAGAACGTCAGCGGTAAGTCATTATCTGTAACTGTGCTGTGATCACTTATATGTTCTGTAGGACTGGTATCTACCACTGACCATATGGCGGTAATATCCATGTTGGTCTTTATTAGTGTTGAGCATTCCGATACCGCAAGTATCGGGTATCGGCCGATACTTGTGGTATCGGAATTCCGATACCGGTATTCCGATACTTGCCGCGTATCGGATACCGGAATCGGAAGTTCCCAGATTCAAAATTCACAAATTCATCCAATGAGAATGATTCCAAGTGTGGGCACATCCTGTTCAGCATGGAGGGCATGAAACTACTGGCATGGCTGTGATTGGCTGCTGAAATGATGTCATGATGCAGTTTAAAAGTCGCTGGCGCCATTTTGCGATCACTCTGCTGTGAATTCAGTTAGTGACAGGACGCTGTTTACTGACTGAGGGCCAGTTTAGAGATAGCAATTTGCTTCTTTGTGCTTTCCAAAGGCTAATTTAGCAACCGCTGTGTTCACCTACTATTCACCTTGCTTTTGCCTTGTAGCGCTGTTTTCACAGCGATCTGCAAGTTCTGTGTGTGTGTGTGTGTGTGTGTGTGAGTGCAGCCCACTCTCTAGTCTGAGTGCAGCCACATAGGCCATCCATAGCTGGTTGTATTCAGTTCAGGGAGGGTGGTTCATTGCCTCATACTGTTCTTTTTTTTTTTTCCAAGTAGTGTAGTCTGCTGCTAATTTTTTCAAAAAAATTCTATTAGTGTCTTTCCACCCGTCTCCAGCTAATTTGTGGAAAAACACTACATAGGATAACGTAGAGGAGAGTTTTTGGGCCTTGCAGCGCCGTTTATGGCTGTCTGCACGGTCTCCGTGTGACTGCAGCTCGCCCTGTAGTCTGTGAGCAGCCATAGCCTGGTTGTCTCCAGCTCAGGGTTCTTCACTGCGTCATACCGCCAAATCAATTTTCATTTTGTTTTAAGTAGTGCAGGCTGCTGCACATTTTTTCAAAAAATTCCTATTAGTGTCTTTCCACCCGTCTCCAGCTAATTTGTGGAAAAACACTACATAGGATAACGTAGAGGAGGGTTTTTGGGCCTTGCAGTGCCGTTTACGGCTGTCTGCACGGTCTCCGTGTGACTGCAGCTCGCCCTGTAGTCTGTGAGCAGCCATAGCCTGGTTGTCTCCAGCTCAGGGTTCTTCACTGCGTCATACCGCCAAATCAATTTTCATTTTGTTTTAAGTAGTGCAGGCTGCTGCACATTTTTTCAAAAAATTCCTATTAGTGTCTTTCCACCCGTCTCCAGCTAACTTGTGGAAAAACACTACATAGGATAACGTAGAGGAGGGTTTTTGGGCCTTGCAGCGCCATTTTCGTCTGTCTGCACGGTCTCCGTGTGACTGCAGCTCTATCTGTTGTCAGTTCAGCCCCCCAAAAATAAATAAATAATAAAGTTCACCAAACACACCAGTGACACCACTTTACATTTGTGTAGGCCACATTAGCTCATATTAAAGTCTAGTCCACACTTTAGAAAATTAGTGTTTCTTATACCTGTTAGGAGGAGTTGTTCAGGAATAAGCACACAAATCCGTTAGTACTTTTCTGCTTATCTTTATCAGTCAACCAAGATGAAGAAGGCAGTGAGTAAGGCACGTGGGCGTGGGCGTGGAGCAGGGAGGGGACGTGGGGATTCTGTGCCTGCTGCGGGCACCGGTGACTCATCAGCACCCACTTTCACAAGGGAACAGTCATTCATGCGCAGCTTTGTCGCAGAGCGCCGTACACCGCTGCTGCGTGAAGAACAAATTGAAGCCGTTGTCGGATGGATGGCAGCTAATGCATCAACTTCAATTAGTGCCACATCCTCTCAGACACAGAGCACTGGAGAGCAGCCATCTGTCTCTTCACCACCTGCCAAATTGCCCAGGCAGACAGAGAGCCCAGGACAGGAGCCGTCTCTACTTCTGTTCTCTGAATCTCTTGGCTTGGAAACAGGGGGCCAGCCAAGCAGCATTGGAGAAATGGAAGAAGAGGCAGGGTGCAGTGATGCCCAACAGCTTTTTCTCTCTTCCTCTGAAGAGGCGGGTGGGCCAGTGGCTCCGTTCACCACATCGCAGGCCGAATCAGCTGATGATGACACTCAGGTGCCACTTACTGGTGCGTGCTCTGCTGCTGAGACTACCCAGGAGGAGCAGTTGGGGGCAGAGGGTAGTGTAGATGATGAGGTCCTTGACCCATCTTGGCGTGAGGGACAGGAAGGTGGTGGGAGCAGCTCTGAGGAAGAGATTCCCCGTACGGCCCAAAGAGGGAGAGGGAGGGGGAAGACTGCGGATCCTGCAGCCTCCGCTTTGGCACCCGTTAGGAGCATGTCTCTTCCAAAAGCCAAAAAGGGCGCTCCCAAGACTTGCAGTGCCTGGTCCTTTTTTGACACAGTTGCAGATGACATTTGCTATGTCAAATGCAAGGTGTGTCATCACAAAGTCAAAAGAGGGAAAAATGTCAGCAACCTCAATACCTCCAACATGTGGAAACATGTGCGCACCAGGCACCCGGCGGAGTTAGAAAAACACACTGAAGAGCTAGGCCAACCAACAGCGGCAGCTACCACCTCTTCAGCTCGTGTTGCCTCTTCCTCCAGCTCACACGCAGCTGGTTCGGCTTCCTCCCAGGATCGCCGTGGAAGAACCTCTGGCCCTGTTGTCCAGAGACCCGCTGTAATTCCACCCGCAGCACCACTTTCCCAGTCATCCACACACTCCCAGCCCAGTCTACAGCCATCGGTAGTACAGGCATGGGAGAAAAGGCGGCCTTTCTCGTCAAACCACCCACGAGCACAGGCTCTGACTGCAGGCATTGCCAAACTTCTGTCACTGGAAATGCTGTCATTCAGGCTGGTGGAGACTGACAGCTTCCATGACTTGATGTCATTGGCAGTCCCACAGTACAATGTGCCCAGCCTCTTTTACTTCAGCAGGCAAGCCGTCCCTGCCCTGCACAAGCATGTGGAGGGACACATAAAACACGCGCTACTGAACGCCGTCAGTAGCAAGGTCCACCTCACCACCGATGCGTGGACCAGTCAACATGGACAGGGGCGATACCTTTCCCTCACTGCCCATTGGGTTAATGTCGTTGAGCCGGGTACAGACCGTGCGAGTGGTGCAGGACGTGTCCTGCCCACTCCAAGGATTGCAGGAATCCATTCTGTACGCATTGACTCCTCCTCCTACACCAGTTCCTCAGAATCATCGCTGCAGGAGCCGTCACAGTCCACCTCCACATGGACCCGTGATGAACGTGTACCTGTTACGACCGACATGAGCACAGCCGTGGCCAAACGTCAACAGGCCGTCTTGAAATTAATTTATTTGGGGAATCGAAGCCACACAGCGCAGGAGCTCTGGAATGCCATCAAGCAGGAGAGCGATGTGTGGTTTGTGCCAGCGAATCTCCAGCCAGGCATGGTAGTGTGTGATAATGGCCGAAATCTGGTGGCAGCTCTGGGCCTCGGCAACCTCACTCACATCCCATGTCTGGCACATGTGCTCAATTTGGTCGTGCAGAGTTTTCTGAGGGACTATCCGGATCTTGATGCACTGCTGCACAAGGTCCGCCTAGAGTGTGCTCACTTGCGGCGTTCCAGCACGGCAAAAGCGCGCATTGCGGCTCTGCAGCGCCGACACCGCCTGCCGGAACATCGCATCATATGTGACCTACCTACCAGGTGGAATTCCACGTTACATATGTTGGAGCGGTTGTGTGAGCAGCAGCAAGCTGTAATGGAGTACCAGCTGCTTCAGGCGCAAAGAAGTCGCAGTCAGCGCCGTACAGACTTCACAACCACAGAGTGGGCCACTATGAATGACGTCTGCCAGGTTTTGCGTCCCTTTGATTATTCCACGCGTATGGCGAGTGCAGATGATGCACTAGTCAGCATGACTGTCCCCCTTATCTGCCTGCTTGAAAAATCACTGCAAGCGCTAAGGGATGATGTTGTGGAAGAGGTGGAGGATGAGGATTCAGCATTTCCATCATCTTCTGGACAGTCAGCGCCACGTGGTTCCTCACAAACGCGTAGGCAGGGGACAGTTTGTGAGGAGGATGAGGAGGAGTCAATGGAGGAGGCAGACATCCGTCCAGAGGAGGGAGTTACACAATTGTCCAGTACTCAGTGTGTACAGGGAGGGTGGGGTGATGACGAGCGGGCAGAGATCACGCCTCCAGCAGGGGACAGCGTTTCTTGGGCAGTTGGCAGTCTGCAGCACATGGTGGATTACATGCTGCAGTGCCTGAGAAACGACCGCCGCATCGCCCACATTCTCAACATGTCTGATTATTGGGTGTTCACCCTCCTCGATCCTCGCTACCGGGACAACGTAGAAAGCCTCATCACACCGTTGAACCGGGAGCGAAAAATGCGGGAGTACCAAGACACACTGGTGAATTCCATCATCTTCTCCATTCCAACTGAGAGAAGTGCTGCTAGTGCATTCCAAAGCAGCTCAGTGCGTCCAGGCAGTGGTGGAGGCTCTGCACAAAGAGGGAGCAGAAGCAGTGCCTCTGCCCAAGGCAAGACCAGTATGGCCCAACTGTGGCACAGTTTTCTGTGCCCGCCACAAAAGTCTACACCATCACAGACGGCTCCAGTCAGCAGGAGGCAACGGTTCCGTCAGATGGTGACAGACTACATGTCTTGCCCTCTTGCTGTACTCCCAGACGGCTCTTCCCCTTTCAAGTTTTGGGTCTCAAAGCTGGATACATGGCCAGAGCTAAGCCAGTATGCATTGGAGGTGCTGTCTTGCCCTGCGGCCAGTGTATTATCGGAACGTGTCTTTAGTGCTGCAGGTGGTGTACTAACTGACCGTCGCATGCGACTATCCTTCGATAACGTTGACCGGCTTACTTTCCTGAAAATGAACAAGGCCTGGATCTCGCAGGAATTTTCCACTCCTCTTCCTGATTTAATAATTAGGTGACTGTCTACAGTATCCAGGTCTCCTGTTGTGTTCATCTTTCTACCACCTGAACTTAAATTCCTGGGCTCCAACACCGCCAGTTGAGGCTCAGAAGTGCCGTCTGCACAGTCAAAACATACGACCCAGTGTTATTGGGTTTCAGTAACGTCAGCTGATCCCCAGCTGTGTAGCCGGCAATGTGTCCTGCGACCGCCACGCTGACACAACAACTGAAATGTAAGGGAACCTGTCCCCCCCCCCAAGGCGTTTGTTACTGAAAGAGCCACCTTGTACAGCAGTAATGCTGCACAAGGAAAAGGTAGCTATTTT
This sequence comes from Ranitomeya variabilis, assembly GCF_051348905.1. NCBI lineage: Eukaryota > Metazoa > Chordata > Amphibia > Anura > Dendrobatidae > Ranitomeya > Ranitomeya variabilis. The sequence continues at coordinate 624,699,695 of NC_135232.1, forward strand.
GGTTTAGCTCCTTGCACACGCAGAACTTAACACTTATAAAATGTGTCCACTGATACCGTAAAACCGTCCCGGAGGTGGGACTTTCCTTCGTAATATGACGCAGCACAGCCGTCATTCCTACCCCCTTGGCGCCGTGCCCCGGCTCCTCAGCGTTGTTTGATTCCGTCCCGGAGCCTGCGCTGTTATGTTATCCCTTGGCCAGGCACACTTAGCGCTGCCCGTCTTCTGACATCATTTGGTGTCAGGATGGCTGCGCCTGTGCGGCCGCGCTGGCCTAGAGCCCGCCTCGCAGTGTCTTCTGATTTAATCCCACTGGGGGCCTGAGATCCATGGACATGCGCAGTGCATATCTGAACCTCCACCTCTCACTCATCTCCCTACGGCTTCTTCAGACTGTGCGGTGTCAGCTGGTCCCTAATAGCATGCCACGGCCGTGACACCGCACAGTCTTAAGAAGCCGTAGGGAGGGGAGTGAGAGGCGAGGATATGCACTGCGCATGGCCACGGATCCCAGGCCCGCGGTGGGATTACATTAGACGACACTGCGAGGCGGGCTCTCGGCCAGCGCGGCCGCACAGGCGCAGCCAGCCTGACACCAAATGATGTCAGAAGATGGGCAGCGCTAAGTGTGCCTGGCCAAGGGATAACATAACAGCGCAGGCTCCGGGACGGAATCAAACAATGCTGAGGAGCCGGGGAACGGCGCCAAGGAGGTAGGAATGACAGCTGTGCTGCGTCATATTACGAAGGAAAGTCCCACCTCCGGGACGGTCACACGGTATCAGGGGACACATTTTATAAGTGTTTAGTTCTGTGTTTGCAAGGAGCATCATGAAAAGAGCCACCTTTTCCTTTTGCATCTTTTTTGCTGCACAAGCTGGCTCTTTCAGCTACAAACGCCTTGGGGGGGTTAAAGGTTCCCTTTCGACTTTCTCCAATCAGGCTTCGGCCTACATAGTGTTCCTCTGCTTCTCCTCCTGTCCCTGGGCTCCAACACCGCTAGTTGTTGCCTGGTAGTGCTGTACGCACAGTCAACAGTCCCTCCTCTGTTATTGGGGTTCAGTAACATCAGCTGTTCCCCTGCTGTGTGTGTGGCAATCCCTCCTACCTCCTCCACCTCCTCCTCCTCCACCTGTCCCTGGGCTCCAACACCGCTAGTTGCCGTCCAGAAGTGCTGTCCGCACAGTCCCAACAGTCCCTCCTCTGTTATTGGGGTTCAGTAACGTCAGCGCTTCCCCTGCTGTGTGTGTGGCAATCCCTCATACCTCCTCCTACCTCCTCCACCTCCTCCTCCTCCACCTGTCCCTGGGCTCCAACACCGCTAGTTGCCGTCCAGAAGTGCTGTCCGCACAGTCCCAACAGTCCCTCCTCTGTTATTGGGGTTCAGTAACGTCAGCTGTTCCCCTGCTGTGTGTGTGGCAATCCCTCCTACCTCCTCCTACCTCCTCCACCTCCTCCTCCTCCACCTGTCCCTTGGCTCCAACACCGCTAGTTGCCGTCCAGTAGTGCTGTACGCACAGTCAACAGTCCCTCCTCTGTTATTGGGGTTCAGCAACGTCAGCTGTTCCCCTGCTGTGTGTGTGGCAATCCCTCCTACCTCCTCCACCTCCTCCTCCTCCACCTGTCCCTGGGCTCTAACACCGCTAGTTGCCGTCCAGAAGTGCTGTCCGCACAGTCCCAACAGTCCCTCCTCTGTTATTGGGGTTCAGTAACGTCAGCTGTTCCCCTGCTGTGTGTGTGGCAATCCCTCCTACCTCCTCCTACCTCCTCCACCTCCTCCTCCTCCACCTGTCCCTGGGCTCCAACACCGCTAGTTGCCGTCCAGAAGTGCTGTCCGCACAGTCCCAACAGTCCCTCCTCTGTTATTGGGGTTCAGTAACGTCAGCTGTTCCCCTGCTGTGTGTGTGGCAATCCCTCCTACCTCCTCCTACCTCCTCCACCTCCTCCTCCTCCACCTGTCCCTGGGCTCCAACACCGCTAGTTGCCGTCCAGAAGTGCTGTCCACACAGTCCCAACAGTCCCTCCTCTGTTATTGGGGTTCAGTAACGTCAGCTGTTCCCCTGCTGTGTGTGTGGCAATCCCTCCTAACTCCTCCACCTCCACCTCCCCCTCCTGTCCCTGGGTTCCAACACCACCAGTTGCCGTCCAGAAGTGCTGTACGCACAGTCAACAGTCCCTCCTCTGTTATTGGGGTTCAGTAACGTCAGCTGTTCCCCTGCTGTGTGTGTGGCAATCCCTCCTATCACGGTAGGAGGGGACACTTTTCATAAGTGTTAGGTTCAGCATGTGCAAGGACCATAATTAAAAGAGCTAAGTTTACCTTTTCCAGCATTAGTGCTGTACACGATGGCTCTTTCAGCTACAAACGCCTGGGGGGGGGTTAAAGTTTCCCTTTCAACTTGCTCCAGTGCAGGCTTCGGCCTACACTCTGCTCCCTCTCCTCCTCCTGCTGACCCTGGGCTCTAACACCGCCAGTTGGGGCCCAGATGTGCTAGCTGCACAGAGCCAAACACCAGCCAATGTGTCAGTGGGGTTCAGCACCGCCAGCTGTTCCCCTGCTGTGTAGCCGGCAACGTGTCCTGCAACAGCCACGCAGACACAAGAACTGAAATTGAAGGAAACCTGTCCCCCCTCCCCCAGGCGTTTTTACGTTTTACAGCCACCTTGTACGACAGTAATGCTGCATGTGTGCAAGGTGGCTCAGAAACTTATTCTCCTTGCCCATGTTGAAGTGAACACGTCTAAAAATGAGTCCTCTGCGACCATTAAAACGTCCCTCAGGTGTGATTTTCCTTTGTATTGACACGCAACAAGCTCCTTGGTAGCGCTGCCCGTCTTCTGGCATCATTGTTTGGCTGCCTGCGCCTCTGCGGCCGCCTTGCCCCACACAACGCCCCTCGGTGTCTTATTTATTGGGACTGCGAGGGTGTGATTGATGGGCATGAACGGTGCATTTCTTCGCCTGTCCCTCATCTCCTTCCGCCTTCTTCGGACTGTGCGTCTTCATGGCCGTGGCATGCGATAAGGGATCAACTGACGCCGCATAGTCTGAAGCGGGTGTAAGAACCCAAGCGAGAGGCGAACATATGTACTGCGCCAGGCCATGAATCCCAGCCCCGCAGTGTTTTAACAATGTTAAGACACTGGGGGGCTGGGATTCATGGTCATCGCAAACCGCAACGGCCGACATAACATGATGTCAGAGGATGGGCAGCGCTAACAGCGCAAGGCCAAGGGATAACACAAAAGCGCAGACTCCTGTGCAACAAATAACGATGCTCAGGAGGCCGCGCAAAGCACCAAGGTGGCATTTTTGCCAGCTGTACTGCGTCTCTTTACGAAGGGAACTCACGCCTCAAAATCAGTTTGACTGTGTAAGGGCCTAAATGTTATACGTGTTCCTTTCAGCGTGTGCAAGGAGCAAAATTAAAAGAGCAACCTTTGACTTGTGCAGCATTACTGCTGCATAAGCTGTGGCTCTTCTACTTTGTAACCCCTGAGGGGGGTTAAAGGTTACCTTTGAAATTGGTTCAATTAGGCTTCGGCCTACACTCTGCTCCCCCTGCAGAGCCCGGGCTCCAACACCGCCAGTTGGGGCCCGGTACTGCTAGCTGCACAGAGAAAAACACCAGCCAATGTGTCAGTGGGGTTCAGCACCGCCAGCTGTTCCCCTGCTGTGCAGCCGGCAACGTGTCCTGCAACAGCCACGCAGGCACAACAGACCCAAAGCTGCCGCCAGTGCAGGCTTCGGCCTACACTCTGCTCCATCTCCTCCTCCTGCTGACCCTGGGCTCTAACACTGCCAGTTGGGGCTCGGTACTGCTAGCTGCACAGAGAAAAACACCAGCCAATGTGTCAGTGGGGTTCAGCACCGCCAGCTGTTCCCCTGCTGTGTAGCCGGCATCGTGTCCTGCAAAAGCCACGCAGACACAAGAACTGAAATTGAAGGGAACCTGTCCCCCCTCCCCCAGGCGTTTTTACGTTTTACAGCCACCTTGTACAGCGGTAATGCTGCATGTGTGCAAGGTGGCTCATAAACGTATTCTCCTCGCACATGTGGAACTGAAAACACGTCTAAAATGTGTCCTCTGTGTGACCATTTAACCGTCACGGTGGTGTGACTTTCCTTTGTAATGACACGCTGCAACCCCCTTGGTAGCGCTGCCCATCTTCTGACATCATTGTTTGGCTGCCTGCGCCTCTGCGGCCGCCCTGACCCACACAACGCCCCTCGGTGTCTTATTTATTGGGACTGCGAGGGTGTGATTGATGGGCATGAGCAGTGCATCAGTTCGCCTGTCCCTCATCTCCTTCCGCCTTCTTCAGACTGTGCGGCTTCATGGCCGTGGCATGCGATAAGGGATCAGCTGACGCCGCACAGTCTGAAGTGGGTGTAAGGACCCGAGTGTGAGAGGCGAACATATGTGCTGCGCCAGGCCATGAATCCCAGACCCGCAGTGTTTTAACAATGTTAAGACACTGCGGGGCTGGGATTCATGGTCATCGCGAACCGCACCGGCCGACATTAAATGATGTCAGAAGATGGGCAGCGCTAACAGCGCTAGGCCAGGGGATAACACGACAGCGCAGACTCCTGTACAGCAAATAACAACGCTCAGGAGGCTGCACCCAGCACCAAGGTGGGATTCTTGACATCTGTGCTGCATCTCATTACGAAGGGAACTCGCGCCTCCAACACAGTTTGACTGTATAAAGGGCTAAATGTTATACGTGTTTCATTCAGCGTGTGCAAGGAGAAAAATTAAAAGAGCAACCTTTGACTTGTGCAGCACTACTGCTGCATAAGCTGTGGCTCTTCTACTTTGTAACACCTGAGGGGGAGTTAAAGGTTACCTTTGAAATTGGTTCTATTAGGCTTCGGCCTACACTCTGCTCCCCCTGCAGAGCCCGGGCTCCAACACCGCCAGTTGGGGCCCGGTACTGCTAGCTGCACAGAGAAAAACACCAGCCAATGTGTCAGTGGGGTTCAGCACCGCCAGCTGTTCCCCTGCTGTGTAGCCGGCATCGTGTCCTGCAAAAGCCACGCAGACACAAGAACTGAAATTGAAGGGAACCTGTCCCCCCTCCCCCAGGCGTTTGTACGTTTTACAGCCACCTTGTACAGCGGTAATGCTGCATGTGTGCAAGGTGGCTCATAAACGTATTCTCCTCGCACATGTGGAACTGAAAACACGTCTAAAATGTGTCCTCTGTGTGACCATTTAACCGTCCCGGTGGTGTGACTTTCCTTTGTAATGACACGCTGCAACCCCCTTGGTAGCGCTGCCCATCTTCTGGCATCATTGTTTGGCTGCCTGCGCCTCTGCGGCCGCCCTGACCCACACAACGCCCCTCGGTGTCTTATTTATTGGGACTGCGAGGGTGTGATTGATGGGCATGAGCAGTGCATCAGTTCGCCTGTCCCTCATCTCCTTCTGCCTTCTTCAGACTGTGCGGCTTCATGGCTGTGGCATGCGATAAGGGATCAGCTGATGCCGCACAGTCTGAAGCGGGTGTAAGGACCCGAGTATGAGAGGCGAACATATGTGCTGCGCCAGGCCATGAATCCCAGACCCGCAGTGTTTTAACAATGTTAAGACACTGCGGGGCTGGGATTCATGGTCATCGCGAACCGCACCGGCCGACATTAAATGATGTCAGAAGATGGGCAGCGCTAACAGCGCTAGGCCAGGGGATAACACGACAGCGCAGACTCCTGTACAGCAAATAACAACGCTCAGGAGGCTGCACCCAGCACCAAGGTGGGATTCTTGACATCTGTGCTGCGTCTCATTACGAAGGGAACTCGCGCCTCCAACACAGTTTGACTGTATAAAGGGCTAAATGTTATACGTGTTTCATTCAGCGTGTGCAAGGAGAAAAATTAAAAGAGCAACCTTTGACTTGTGCAGCACTACTGCTGCATAAGCTGTGGCTCTTCTACTTTGTAACCCCTGAGGGGGGGTTAAAGGTTACCTTTGAAATTGGTTCTATTAGGCTTCGGCCTACACTCTGCTCCCCCTGCAGAGCCCGGGCTCCAACACCGCCAGTTGGGGCCCGGTACTGCTAGCTGCACAGAGAAAAACACCAGCCAATGTGTCAGTGGGGTTCAGCACCGCCAGCTGTTCCCCTGCTGTGCAGCCGGCAACGTGTCCTGCAACAGCCACGCAGGCACAACAGACCCAAAGCTACCGCCAGTGCAGGCTTCGGCCTACACTCTGCTCCATCTCCTCCTCCTGCTGACCCTGGGCTCTAACACCGCCAGTTGGGGCCCGGTACTGCTAGCTGCACAGAGAAAAACACAAGCCAATGTGTCAGTGGGGTTCAGCACCGCCAGCTGTTCCCCTGTTGTGTAGCAGGCATCGTGTCCTGCAAAAGCCACGCAGACACAAGAACTGAAATTGAAGGGAACCTGTCCCCCCTCCCCCAGGTGTTTGTACGTTTTACAGCCACCTTGTACAGCGGTAATGCTGCATGTGTGCAAGGTGGCTCATAAACGTATTCTCCTCGCACATGTGGAACTGAAAACACGTCTAAAATGTGTCCTCTGTGTGACCATTTAACCGTCCCGGTGGTGTGACTTTCCTTTGTAATGACACGCTGCAACCCCCTTGGTAGCGCTGCCCGTCTTGCACACGCTGAATGAAACACGTATAACATTTGTAACACCTGAGGGGGGGTTAAAGGTTACCTTTGAAATTGGTTCTATTAGGCTTCGGCCTACACTCTGCTCCCCCTGCAGAGCCCGGGCTCCAACACCGCCAGTTGGGGCCCGGTACTGCTAGCTGCACAGAGAAAAACACCAGCCAATGTGTCAGTGGGGTTCAGCACCGCCAGCTGTTCCCCTGCTGTGCAGCCGGCAACGTGTCCTGCAACAGCCACGCAGGCACAACAGACCCAAAGCTACCGCCAGTGCAGGCTTCGGCCTACACTCTGCTCCATCTCCTCCTCCTGCTGACCCTGGGCTCTAACACCGCCAGTTGGGGCTCTAGGAAGACAAGCTTGAATAGGTCCCCATCCTGGTTCCAGTCAGCTGGTTCCGGGCAGAGCCTTTGGCTTAGGTGCCTCCCTCTGGGTATCCGAGTTCCACCAACGTCAGGTGGTCCTTGGTAGTGCTTTCAGGCACGGGTACTCCTGCTTAGTAACCGGGTTCCAGTAACGTCAGCTGGTCCTCGGTACTTCCATTGGCTCTTGGACCTTCGGCTACCCATCCGGGTTCCAGCACCGTCAGCTGGTTCTCGGCAGTGTCTTTTGCTCTTATACCTTCTGCTCCCCATCCTGGTTCCAGTACCGTCAGCTGGTTCCGGGCAGAGCCTTTGGCTTAGGTGCCTCCCTCTGGGTATCCGAGTTCCACCAACGTCAGGTGGTCCTTGGTAGTGCTTTCAGGCACGGGTACCTCCTGCTTAGTAACCGGGTTCCAGTAACGTCAGCTGGTCCTCGGTAGTTCCATTGGCTCTTTGACCTTCGGGTAGCCATCCGAGTTCCAGTTCCATCAGCTGTTTCTCGGCATTTTCTCAGCCTTCTTGTACCTTCTGCTACATTTCCAAGTTCAAGAGACTAAACACGATGACCCGGAAGACCACCCTTAAGATGACGACGACACCAGAGACGACAACCACCGTGATGATGACGACCCTGGAGACGATGACCCTGAAGACCACCCCGATGACGACGACCCCGGAGACGACAACCACCGTGATGACGACGACCCTGGAGACGATGACCCTGAAGACCACCCCGATGACGACGACCCCGGAGACGACGACCCTGGAGACGACGACGACCTGGAAGACCGAGAAGCAGAAGAACAAGAGGCTGCAGAACAAAGAGCAGAAGAACATTAAGCATAAGACTAAATATCAGAGAAAAAGATATTATCTAAATTATAATATAAGCAGAAGAAGACTAAGCAGTGTATGGGGGTGAGTCCGTTCCTCCTCGTGGTGCCCCTGGATAAAGCCTGATGCTGCAGGCCAAACTGAACGCGGACAAATGTAACTGTTTTGTGACAGGCAGAACGGAAGGTGTAATCTTCAAACTTTTATAGATAACAACTACAGGAATGCCTGTCACAAATAAGAATATGATGAAGAAGTTGAATATGAAGAAGATAATAGTAAAATAAAAAGAATATGAACAATGTAACAAAAAAAATAATAGGTAGAAGATGAAGAAGAAGATGAATAAGGTGAAGAAGTTGATGTCAAAGAAGCTGATGATGAGGATAATGAAGAAGAAAGTGTGGGAGAAGTAAAAAAGAAGGTGAAGGGCGTGGAAGTAGTGAAACATCAATATCTGACAAAATAAAATAAAAAAAAATAACAGTCAAAATCTTTCTAACGCCGAACGTCATAAAAAAAAATAAAAATCCTGCTATTCTATTTGATTGGGCTAAACCTCTGTGCCTTTAATGTCTCCGCCACCTCCCCCAATACATCCTACATTATTCTTAGTTGTTTTCCTTCATGTAGAATGAACCTACAAGTTTATAAAGGGTTTATTTTAATTCCGATATTTTCGTCCCATTGACTTGCATTGGGATCGGGTATCGGTATCGGATTAGATCCGATACTTTGACGGTATCGGCCGATACTTTCCGATACCGATACTTTCCGATATCGGAAGGTATCGCTCAACACTAGTCTTTATATAACAGCGCGGTCATCTGCTGAGGTTCTCCTCCACTATTAGGGCGCATCACCCAGCTGTAATCAAGGTTACCTGGTTAGGGGCCCACTCAGAAGCATCGCCCCCCTGAGCCAAAACCCTAGCTACGCCTCTGCCACCACTGTACAAAAGTATGACAATCTCCTAGATGTAATTGCTACAAGGTATTATGTGGAAGCTCACGAGAGAGCATAAAATGACATTAACTGATTTTTAAGAATTGCAAATTGAATCTCAAAATGTTCTAATTCATGTGAAACCGAGAATTTCCAGAAATAAACCCTGAACTTGATCTTTCATTTATAGATTCTGTCATCTCTAGTCAGCATAAGTCTTTAGGGCAGAACAATTACAGCAATAACAAACTTATTTTATTATTATTGTTGTTTCAGTAATTTAAAAAAACTGAACTTGGAAAAAAATGGTATATATCTTTGTTGTTGAAGACTCATTAATTTTTCAAATACAAATGATGTTTTACCACCCAATTATGGCATTTCTTGCATTTACTTTTTTTCAGCTGTCAAGATCTCAATCTGCGCTTGTCCTGGCATTTTACCAAAGCCCACCACAGGGAAATCAATGGGAAAGGGATTCAGCTCACAGCCAACATTTTATGAGAGCCGATGGCCTGCAGCCTTGCAGCGCTGGAACTCCCCCTCCTCAGGGCATGGGGTTCACAGCATCACCCTACTCCTGCAGCTGCTGGCCTCCTGCAGCAGCAACTCTACCTCCTGTGACCCCGATCCACCACAACCACCCTCCCCCCGGGTAATCTACTGTAAAATTGGACTATAAGAAGCACCACAATTTTATTTTTCCTCCCCAAAATTTGGGGCATGGCAGGGATGTCATGCTCTGCTTACAAGTCGAAGAGCAGCTGCCTGAATACTCACTGTTCTGCATGCCTGGACTGTGTGCGCAGAGAGCGTGAGTATTCATTGCTCTTCAGTAGCATACACAGTGTCAGCCGCTGGCTTCCTGCTGCTGCCGTACGTCACGTGTGCCGCTACTTAGGAGCTTAAGAGAAATTAATATTCACCTCTTTCCATGCCCAGAGATGTGAATATTCATTTCTCTTAAGTAGCGGCACATGTAACCACCCAGCAGCTGCAGAAAGGCTCCGGCTAACACTGTGTACGCTACTGAAGAGTAATGAATACTCACTGCTCTCTGCACCCACAGTCCCGGCGTGCATATCAGTGAGTATTCCGGCAGCTGCCATGCACTGCTTGAAGCATAAAGCAGCTTCTGACTGTGGAGCAGGACAGTGCTAGGGAGCACCGGGAAGGTAAGTGTAATTTTTGTTTTATGTTTTCTGATGGGGCCATGTATACTAGGATGGGGTGGGGGACAATTATAAGGATGGGGCCATACATACCAGGATGGGGGTGGGGGACAATAATAAGGAAGGAGCCAATGCATACCAGGATGGGAGAGGGGGAAAATTATAAGGATGGGGTCATGCATACCAGGACCTGGATGGGGGCCCTGCATACCAGGATAGGGATAGGGCCATGCATACTAGGACGAGATGGGGCCCTGAATACCAGGATAGGGATGGGGGCCATGTATTCTAGGACAAGATGGGGCCCTGCATACCAGGAATGGGATGGGGCCATGCAAACTAGGATATGGATGAGGGCGATCATTCCTGCCAGGATAGGGATGAGGGAAACCATTCCTACAAGGATGGGGATGAGGGGGCCATGGACACCAGGACAGGGATGAGGGATCCATACATACCAAGATAGGGATGAGGGGGCCATGCATACCAGGGTAGGGATGAGGGGGCCGTGTGTATCAGGATGGGGATGAGGGGACCATATATACCAGGATAGGGGATATTAAGTACATAATTTACTACATTTTTTGCTTCAATTTTTTTCCCTAATTTCCTCCTTTAAAACCTAAGTATGTCTTATTGTCTGGTGCGTCTTATAGTCCGAAAAATATGGTATATGTATTGTTAGCAGCTGAACTGTTATTTAATTCTGGTCATACTATCTTTGTCCCTGCACATGGTACTTTAGTATAGAACTACAGCCATTATATACTTTTAATAGATGAAATACCAGGGTTCAATGCCAACTAATAAGGCAGTGTTCCCCAACTCCAGTCCTCAGGAGCCACCAACAGGTCATGTTTTCAGGATCACCTTCACCTTCACAGGCAATAATTCCATCAACTGTGAAATACTAAGGAAATCCTGAAAACATGACCTGTTGGTGGCTTTTGAGGACCGGAGGTTTCTGGAACACCGTAATAAGGTATATCTAGTTATGTTGCTATAATCATTTGTGCCTTGCCATTCTGGGCCTCTTGCTACTGGCTTTCCACCACAACTCATCTGTCATACTTTTTTTTAACATTTTATATTATATTAATTAAATAAATATTTTTTTTTATCTAGTTCCGTGTGAACTTTTCTCTTATTTGTTTTCAAAACTGTTGTCATTGGGAATTAATTGAATTGTATTTCTAGAGACGTGGTGCAGCGCGATAGAAGTCTTGGAGATGGGACTGGGAGGTTTGGATTATTGAGGATGTTAGTCTTAGATCATTAACAGAACAGAGCATGGCGAATGTGATAGGCAAAAATAAGAGAGGAGATATATGGTGAAGAGGTTTGTGAGTGATAATGATAAATTTATATTGGACTCTGTAGCAGTGGAATGACTGGCACAGGGTGGAGACATTGGTGTAGTGGTTGGACAGGAATATGATCATGGCTGCTGCATTCAGGATGGATTGGACAGGGGAGAGTTTAGTAAGAGGGAGACCGATCAGTAGAGAGTTGTATTAGTCCAGACGAGCATGTGAGAATTTTTCCAGATTCAAATATATGAAATCTTATGCAATGTATAAAACAGAGGCGGGCATTTTTTTTTTTTAATTTTGAAAATCAAATTGCAAGTTGTTTAAATTTGCAAGGACCTATGTACTGTAATCATGTTCCAAATTTTTCCCGCTTGAACTAAAAATGAGCATTTTATGTGTCCAGCTAGAGCTAAGCTCATATAATGCCCATTAAAATCAGGATCATGTAGCTGTTTTGACATGGATTATCAGTGAAAGTACACCAGTCTCATCAGATCTAAGAGTTCTGTTTAATAAAATAGGCAATTTGTATTGTGAAGCCTGCTGAAAACTCTGCTATAATGAATTGGGTGCTCTAATTCTTTCTACCCTTCTATATCTTCTTGTGTTACGGTTCTGTTATCTGTTAATGTGCCAATTACTTGTACATTCATGCAAAGAACAAAGCTGCTTCACAAAGACTGAATCTATTATGCGCAGGAGAAAAGTTTACAGATCTGGTGTCTGCACTAATATGGTACAACGGCTTCATATCATGTTCCTTATTAGCAGTCAAATACTGGAAGAAAGAAGAGAGACGTTTATCAGTTACTCGCCTATCCTGATCTGGACTCCCTTTCAGTAATTATTTATGTCATGTAATGACACTCACCACAGGGAATATCTTCTCCATTGAGATACTGTCTGGTAGAAATAAAAAAAGATAGAGGAATGTCTATTATTTCCAGTTTTTCTCCACTTAGGATTTAGGCAGAATAGTTAAAAAGAGACTACATGATTAAAACAACCAATATCATAATGTTACCAATATTAATAGTGAGCAGTGAGTAAGACTGAACAGTTTTCACCTAATGAAGGGCCCTTTTCTGGTGGAAGAACACCATTGGAAAGGTACATCAGGGTGTCCGGCTTGCTTTCGTGGCAGATAAGTGGAGACTAAAGATGAGCAAATATGTTGAATTCTACTGAAACCTCAAACAGCTTGGATTGTGGCCTCTCCACTCTTCCTCCAGACTCTGGGACCTTGATTTCTAAATGAAATTCAAAATTTACTTTCATCTGAAAATAACACCTTGGACCACTGAGCAACAGTCCAGTTCTTGTTCTCCTTGGCCCACGTAAGACGCTTCTGGCGTTGTCTACTGGTCCTCATGAGTGGCTTGACACAAGGAATGTGACACTTGTAGCCCATGTCCTGGATACTTCTGTGTGTGGTGGCTCTTGAAGCAATGACTCCAGCAGCAGTCCACTCCCTGTGAATCTCCCCTACATTTTTGAATGGCCTTTTCTTAACAATCCCTTCAAGGCTGCAGTGATCCCGCTTGCTTGAAGAACTAAAATATATTAACTTTTTGATGATATTCTAATTTAGTGAGAAGCACTTGTATATGGTTTCTTTTGTCACCATTTTCTGAGACCCGTAATGTTTTTATTTTTCATGATCTGGGGCTGTGTGAGGGCTTATTTTTTGTGTGCTGAGCTGATGTTTTTACTGATAACATTTAGGGGAGATAGGATGTTTTGATTGCTTCCTATTGCATATTATTGCAATGTTTTGACTGCCAAAAAACATAATTTTGGCGTTATGATTTTTTCTCGAAACACTGCTTACGATCTGATCTACTTACTTTATATTGGGCAGATCAGACTTCTCCGAATGCAGCTATATCAAATATGTGTGTGTGTGTGTGGGGGGGGGGGGGTATTGTTTCATTTTTCATGTGACATAAGGGGTTGATATGCACTTGTCTTTTTTCTTAAAAAATCATATTTCTAAAAATGTTTTCTTTTTTTCTTTTTACAGTTTTTAATATTAACAATAAGCCAATTTTTACAATTCTGTCCACTGTCAATTTATAAGGTATTAACTCTGGGAAGCTTCAATGGATCCCAGTGATTCTAACATTGTTTTTTCATGACATATTTTCCTTCATGTTAGTGGTAAAATTTCTTTGATATGACTTGCGATTATTTGTAAAAAAAAACCCAGAAATTTGGCGACAAGTTTGAAAATTTCACAATTTTCCAACTTTGAATTTTCATGCCCTTAAATCACAGAGATATGTGTGACACCCCACGAATCAGGTTGTCACAGTGGTATTGTCTGCCTCCTGGGGAGGGTGATGCCATGCTTGGAAGCGATAAGGGATCCCCTTAACAGGTAAACCTTACATACAACACTTTTCTGACTCCAGGCCAGAAGGGGGGAGCTCTTGACCCGGTTCCAGGGTAGCTTCCCTATAAGTTCTGGCTTGGAGGAGGAGTTAGAGAGCAGTCTGCATGAGACAGTGAAGGGAGAAGTAGCACTAAAGGAGAGAGAAACTGGGGCCTGCAGCTGCGATTGGGGGTCCGAGGTTGTGTGGGAACTGTATGCCACACAGCAGAAACCGGAGGGCAGGAGATTGCAGGTCTCCTGGCCACAACTACATCTGAAGGCACAGCAACAATTTCGAAGCTGGAGTCACCATGAGAGAGGGACACCTGTAAAAAAGATCAAGTTGCCTGCCATGCGGGTAGTGTTCCATCTGAGGGACAAATTTAGAGAGGGACTTGAAGAAAGCTAATGTATCAAGAATCTAGAATTCAGCGCAGAAAGGAAGGCTTCCAACCCCACCTGACTAGGGGGATTCTGAATCGCTTCCAGGCTGCCCGGATTTCAAGATCACCTGTAGCCTGTGCCTTGAACTCCAATTTCACCAGTAAAAAGGTAAAGAGACTGCAAATCCTGTGCAAATCCTGTGTCCTCCAATTATTTCCTGCACTACACCATCTATCATCCCTTACCAACTGTATCGGGAGCCCTGGGGACCAAGCTCTACTTGTGGGGAGCTATACCAACTCTGCTGCAATACCATCAACCCCAGTGGACCCCTTTAAGCAGCATCAGCCATCCCTGGCCAAGTACCACAGATGGCATCATGAACACTAGACTTTATTTCCCACTACACTTTATTTCCCCTTTTATTGGATGCCCGGGGCCACAGACCGGGTCACCGCTGCCATGTCGCATCCCCCTTAAGAAATGAGCCGACCCGATACCGAGTTCCTTGTGGTCCTAGCGGGCGCTCAATATGTCACACAAAATACTTAATAAGTAACTTTGCCCACATGTCTACTTTACATTAGTACAGCGATTTCTCATTTTCATAACACCATTATTTTTATAGGGACCACCTCACATTTGAAGTCACTTTGAGGGGTCTATATGATATAAAATACTCAAAAGGGACACAATTCTAAAACTGCATTCCTCAAGGTGCTGAAAAACCACATTCAAGATGTTTATTAACCCTTCAGTTGCTTCACAGGAATTTTTGGAGCAATTTGCAAAAAAATGAACATTCACCGTATATACGCATGTATAAGCCGAGATTTTTAGCACATTTTTTTTGTGCTGAAAACGCCCCTCTTGCCTTATACATGAGTCATTGCCGGCTGGAGAGGGGGAGTGGGGGAGCAGAAGACATCATACTCACCCTCCTGGTGTCATCGCTGCATATCAGTCCCTGCATCTCAGGCACCGGCATCTCTCTTCCTGTGATGAGCGGTCACGTGGCACCGCTCATTAAAGTAATGAATATGCACACGTCTCCGCTCCCATAGGCATGAAGCACATATTCATTACTTTAATGAGCGGTATCACTGACCGCTCAGCACAGGAAGGAAGACAGGAAGAGTGATGCCGGAGATGCAGGGACTGATATGCAGTGCTAGGAGGGTGAGTAGGTCTGGGGGAGGGTGAGCCATGCGGTATTCACCTGTCCCCGTTCCAACGCCACGCTGTGTCTTCCGGGTCCTCTGGCTGTAGTATTCAGGTCAGAGGGAGCAATGACGCAGTTAGCGCGCGCCCTCTGCCTGAACAGTCACTGCAGAGAGTCGGTGACACTGAGGAGCAGCGGGCAGCAAAGAAAGATGAGTATGTCATTTGTTTTTTTTAATCGCAGCAGCAGCATTATATGGGGCATATTTTTATATGGAGTGTCTCATGGGTCATCATTAACCTTTATGCAGCATTATATGGGGCATATTTTTGTATGGAGCATCTTATGGGGCATCATTAACCTTTGTGCAGCATTATATGGTGCATTTTTTATGTAGCATCTTATGGGGCCATCATTAACCTTTATGAAGCATTATATGGGGCATACTTTTGTATGGAGCATCTTATGGGGCCCATCATGAACTTTATGGAGCATCTTAAGGGGCCCATCATGAACTTTATGGAGCATTAAATGGGTGTATTTTGTATGGAGCATCTTATTTGGCTCCTGATTCAATATAGATATTCAAAAACATTTAACCTACTGATGTCTCAATTAATTTTACTCTTATTGGTATCTATTTTTATTTTTGAAATGTATCAGTAGCTGCTGCATTTCTCACCCTAGGCTTATACTCGAGTCAATATGTTTTCCCAGTTTCCCAGTTTTTTGTGGCAAAAGTAGGTGCCTCTGCTTATACTCAGATCGGCTTAGGCTACTTTTACACTTCCGTCTTTTCAGATCCGTTGCAATGCATCGTTTTGGGAAAAAAACGGATCCTGCAAATGTGCCCGCAGGATCCGTTTTTTTCCCATAGACTTGTATTAGCGACGGATTGCGACGGATGGACTCACGTTGCATCTGTAATGCGATGGATCCGTCGTGTTTTGGAGGACCGTCGTCTGGAAAAAACGTTCAATGTAACGTTTTTTGTCTGCAAAAAACGTACAGCGACGGATCCTGCGGCGTCCGTCGTTGGCTAGAATGGAAGCCTATGGGCGCAGGATCCGTTGCTGTCCGTCAAATGATGGAATCCAGCAACAGATTCCGTTTTTTTACACTGAGCATGCCTGGAAGGATTTCTATTCCTTTAATTTAAGGCTACTTTCACACTAGCGTCGTGCACTGAACATCGCTATGCGTCGTTTTGGAGAAAAAACGCATCCTGCAAAAGTGCTTGCAGGATGCGTTTTTTCTCCATTAACTTGCATTAGCGACGCAGTGCGACGCATTGCCACACGTCGGTCCGTCGCCACCAAAAAACGTTGCTTGTAACGTTTTTTTTGTGCGTTGTTCCCAACTTTTCCGACCGCGCATGCGCGGCCGGAACTCCGCCCCCGCCTCCCCGCACCTCACAATGGGGCAGCGGATGCGTTGAAAAACAGCATCCGCTGCGCCCGTTGTGCGGCACTTGCACAGTATGCGTCGGTTTTTATTTTCCAAATGGTAACGGGAGAAATTGGACCCCAAAGTTGTTTTGCAATTTGTCCTGAGTACGCTGATACCCCATGTGTGGGGGTAAACAACTGTTTGGGCACTTGGAAGAGCTCGGAAGGAAAGGAGCACCGTTTTACTTTTTCAATGCAAAATTGGCTGGAATTAAGATTGGACGCCATGTTGCATTTGGAGAGAACCTGATGTGCCTAAACAGTGGAAACCCCCCACAAGTGACACGGTCCGTGGAAACACAGTGATGTGCATAGGCACACTGGGGCTCAGAAGGGAGGGGGATTTGGATTTTGGAGCTGAGAATTTGCTGAATTTCTTTTGGGGATCGAGGAGAAATTTTGCTTTTCCAGAGACTTTGTGCTTGCAGTAACGTGGAAGCCCCCTATAGTTCTGTTAACAGATGACAGATCTGAATGAGGACTTGCTTATTTGTGGATTGAGTGAAAGCTTTTATGGGGAACATTTTCATAGCATTTATGATCACATTTATCTGGCACTCTATGCTGAGCACTTACATCGGGGTTTCCATCTAAATCTTTGAGTGACGTGATTCAGATGAAACCCCCGATGGATCCATTCACTATAATAAGGCAGCAGAGTTAGTCTGGACTCAGTATGGCTTCTGTTCAGAGATGTCCTTTTCAGAAGTGCACAAAACTGTGGACAACGGCACTTTTATTCAATCCTAAAAAGATGGACACCATTGGATCACAGGTCCTATGGTGCCCACAGTGCCTCCATCTGCCTCATTATAGGGAATCTTCCACAGGGGGTTCTGGCTGAATCCCATATTTCCGAGATGTACACAGAAACCCGGATGTAAGTGCTCAGTGCAGAGCGCAGTATTAATGTGTGCCAAGCCTTACTGCAATCTTTGGGAGGCAGAATGAAAAAATCAACAGCAGGTGAAGAAATGGCTTTATTTATTTTTTGTGCCATTTCTCATGAGGTATAAGTGATTTGGCGACTTTATTCATCGGGTCGGTGAGAATACAGCGATACTAGATTTATATCCAGTTTTTATATTTAGTTGCTGTCACACCATATTTTGAGAGCTATAATTTTTCCATATTTCAGCTGACAGTCATTCTGTTGCTTGTTTTTTGCGGGACGACCGGATGTTTTTTATTGGTACCATTTTCAGGCACATGACATTTTTTTGATCACTTTCTATTCTGATTTTTGGGAGACATAATGAATAGTGTTGAGCATTCCGATACTGCAAGTATCGGGTATCGGCCGATACTTGCTGTATCGGAATTCCGATACCGAGATCCGATACTTTTGTGGTATCGGGTATCGGGTATCGAAACAACATTAATGTAATAATGTGTAAAAGAGAGAATTAAAATAAAAAATATTGCTATACTCACCTCTCCGACGCAGCCCGGACCTCAGCGAGGGAACCGGCAGCGTTGTTTGTTTAAAATTTGCGCGTTTACTTGGTTACGTGAAGTCCCGGCTTGTGATTGGTCGCGGCGGCCATGTTGCCGGGACGCGGACCAATCACAGCAAGCCGTGACGTAATTTCAGGTCCTTGCAGGATTTTAAAATTACGTTCCGGCGTTGTGATTGGGCGCGTCGTGGTCACATGGGCGACGTAACCAATCACAAGCCGGGACGTCACGGGAGGCTGGACACGCGCACATTTTAAAATGCGCGCGTGTCCAGCCTCCCGTGACGTCCCGGCTTGTGATTGGTCGCGGCGGCCATGTTGCCGGGACGCGGACCAATCACAACGCCGGAACGTAATTTTAAAATCCTGCAGGACCTGAAATTACGTCACGGCTTGCTGTGATTGGTCCGCGTCCCGGCAACATGGCCGCCGCGACCAATCACAAGCCGTGACGTCACGGGAGGCTGGACACGCGCACATTTTAAAATGCGCGCGTCCAGCCTCCCGGCTTGTGATTGGTTGACCGCGATGCAACCAATCACAAGCCGGGACGTCACGGGAGGCTGGACACGCGCGCATTTTAAAATGGGCGCGTGTCCAGCCTCCCGTGACGTCCCGGCTTGTGATTGGTTGCGGCGCGGTCAACCAATCACAAGCCGGGAGGCTGGACATGCGCGCATTTTAAAATGGGCGCGTGTCCAGCCTCCCGTGACGTCCCGGCTTGTGATTGGTTGCGGCGCGGTCAACCAATCACAAGCCGGGAGGCTGGACACGCGTGCATTTTAAAATGGGCGCGTGTCCAGCCTCCCGTGACGTCCCGGCTTGTGATTGGTTGCGGCGCGGTCAACCAATCACAAGCCGGGAGGCTGGACACGCGCGCATTTTAAAATGGGCGCGTGTCCAGCCTCCCGTGACGTCCCGGCTTGTGATTGGTTGCGGCGCGGTCAACCAATCACAAGTGTGTACCAAGCTCACAATCAAGACCTGAGCCTCGCAATACATCAAAAAGTGCCAAGCTAAGCCAAACTACAGGGTTGAAAACATCATACTTCTGTATACATATAAATAAGTGTACAATTTGGACACGCGCGCATTTTAAAACGCATTTTAAAATGCGCGCGTGTCCAGCCTCCCGGCTTGTGATTGGTTGACCGCGCCGCAACCAATCACAAGCCGGGACGTCACGGGAGGCTGGACACGCGCCCATTTTAAAATGCGCGCGTGTCCAGCCTCCCATGACGTCACGGCTTGTGATTGGTTAATGGCGGCCATGTTGCCGGGACGCGGACCAATCACAGCAAGCCGTGACGTAATTTCGTCACGGCTTGCTGTGATTGGTCCGCGTCCCGGCAACATGGCCGCCCTGACCAATCACAAGCCGGGACTTCACGTAACCAAGTAAAAGCGCGAATTTTAAACAAACAACGCTGCCGGTTCCCTCGCTGAGGTCCAGGCTGCGTCGGACAGGTGAGTATAGCAATATTTTTTATTTTAATTCTTTATTTTACACATTTATATGGATCCCAGGGTCTGAAGGAGAGTTTCCTCTCCTTCAGACCCTGGGAACCATCAGGAATACCATCCGATACTTGAGTCCCATTGACTTGTATTGGTATCGGGTATCGGTATCGGATTGGATCCGATACTTTGCCGGTATCGGCCGATACTTTCCGATACCGATACTTTCAAGTATCGGACGGTATCGCTCAACACTAATAATGAACAAAAACCAACAATTCAAGAATTGCTTTTTTTTATACCATTCTGTGTGTGGTAGAATTGATAAGACAGTTTTATTCTTCAGGTCAGTACGATTACAGCGATACCCAATTTACGGTATATAATTTTTTATGTTTTGGTGCTTTTACACAATAAAAACTAATCTATAGAAAAAGTAATTATTTTTGCATCGCTTTATTCTGAGAGCAATAACTTTTATTTTTGAGCTGTGTGATTGCTTGGTTTTGCGGGACAAGATGATGTTTTCAGCTGTACCATTTTTAGTTACATACGTCTTTTTGATAGCGTTTTATTGCACTTTTAGTTCGGCGGTATGATGATAAAGCATTGTTTTTTTTGCCTTTTATTTTTTTCTTCGGTGTTCACTGAAGGGGTTAACTAGTGGGACAGTTTTAAAGAGAGGGACATTATGTAGGCGGCAACACCAAAAATGTGTACTTTTTAGTGTTGAGCGAGTATACTCGTTGCTCAGGTGGTCTCCGAGTATTTGTGACTGCTCAGAGATTTCGTTTTCCTTGCCGCAGCTGCATGATTTGCGGCTTCTAGACAGCTTGATTACATGTGGGGATTCCCTAGCAAGCAGGTGTGACGCCCGGGAGACCGAGGTACCCAGCACCAGATCAATGAGGTCCGTCTCTTGAGGGGGATGTCACTAGTGGCTTGACCAGGTGCCGTGGCCTCAGGCGATGCACAGTATAAGGGATATCATGAAGGAACAGACACTTACTTGATCAGCAGCAGGTCCTCTCAGCTGTGATGACCCCGATCCTGGGTCGATGGCTATTGTCCAAATGAAAGACTGAGGCGCTGAAACATTTAACCAGTTTACTTCAACAATAAGGGATTTGTGACCAACACTGTCACCGGAGTCTGTTTAAGAACTCTGAATTACTTTGACCCTGTCAGGATTTCCACCTCTTATTATGCGCAGTTTCTGTATGGCCCTGCTGCTGTATGTGAACTGGCTGCCGGCCCAATCTGTCTCTTCTGTGCTCTGGTCCGACGGACAACCCGAGTCCTTTTTGTCGGCTTACCCCCTCTGGGAGTACCGCTGAACTCTGTGTCTGTTGCTGCGTCTTACCCTGGTGAAGCTGATATCACCTCACGTCCTTCCGGTTGCTGTATTATATGTAATGAATATAGCCACGGATCCGGTATCCGTCTCTGCGCCTATTCTGGGTAGAGGTTATTGCTACCCGGTTCTCACAATGTCCTTTTTCTCTATTCCTCTTTTCCTACTATGGGTATTACGGGCCTATAATCCGTCATAGGGCTGTTAGGAGTTCAGTTATACGACCTCTCACTTTCAGCTCCTCAACCCAACTGCCAGTCTTTTTCTCAGACCAGAATAGATCAAGGGGAGTCTCTGGAGCTCCCCCTTCTGGCCGGAGATGGTAGTGCAGTCTTGCTATTCTAGTATTTGTATTTGGTGTCAATAACTATTTTTGTGGCAAATACCCCTAGGGGCGCCACATCCCCCCTTAGTTAAGAACAGTACTCCGGGACTGTGGGATGATAACATTTTGAAATAACAATTGATATGTACAGAGTCTTAAAAATGAAAAGTTACAAAAACCACTCAAAGAAACCAAAAAAAAATGGAATTCTGTAAAAAGTCACTTCAAATAGCGTCCATTAATACAGTTCTATCCTTGAAGGTACTAGGAAGCAAAGTTCACAAAGCAGTCTTTCCGGAGCTTTGATTTAGTGTTTCTGGGTTGATAAAAAGTTCAAGAATATGCAAGAAGTTCATACAGGTAAGTCTCTGTAGGTACTGGGCTTAAACGTTACAGAACGATAACAATGACTAAAGTCTTATAGTTGGTAATCCGCATACCTGGCCGGTAATTGACCCTGGGTACTACGCTGGGATCTACGTAATAGCGGTGTCTCTTTATGTGGTATACTACTGTCTACTGCGGATATAGTATCTGCCCTCTCTGTTAAAGATAATTCCACCACTATGGGGTTGGCAAGCCCACCGTGAATGGGATCACTCTGATCAGGAATCTGTTCTTCCTGACCTGGAACCTCTTGTAGTACGGGGTCAGCCTCTTCCTGTCTTGGGACTTCTAATATTGGATTCGGTGTTGGATAAAAGGCCACCATGGGAACCAGTACCATGGTATGTTAGTAGGGTTTTGGGAAAGTCTCCTATACAGGTGTGATACATTTCCTCTTCTTTTTCCTTTACTGGTTGAACCTGTATAGGTTGAATAACTTCTGTTTCTGGCTGGACAACTTCTGGCTCTTTCAACGTTTCCGGACATAATTTAAGATTGTCTCTTGTCTTGACACTAGGGTTGAGCGACTTTCATTTTTTTAAGATCGAGTAGGGTTTTGGGAAACCCGATTTTGTCCAGAGTCGAGTCGAGTGCAGTCGGCCGATTATCGCTAAAAGTCGGGGATCGACCGAAACACGAAACCCAATGCAAGTCAATGGGGAAGCATAGTCGGCAGTGAGTGGAGGCCAGGAAAACACCTACAGTGCCCATTTTAATGCCAAAAACATCCATTCTTGTTTCTGAAGCTTGTCAATCTTAATTAACTTTATAATAATAGTTGGGCATAGGGAATTGGGGGTCATTTGGCAAAAGTTGTGGGGGGAGTAGGGCCGGCTCAAGTTTTTCGTGGGCCCAGGAAATGCGGACTACGTCACGGCGGTGTTGCAGGGAAAGGTAATTATTTAAAAGTTGCAAGTGCTGTGATCCTGAGCAAGCAGGGGGGGGGCCCACTCGTTCGCATTGCCACTGGCACAGGGCCCCTCAAAGTACGGCGGTGTGTTTGCATGGCGGGGGCGCCTCCCACCAGCAGCGACACTTTTGCGTACTCTGAGGGGCCCTGTGCCAGTGACGTCGCCAACGAGTATGCCCCCCCACCTGATGAAGGAACCTGCACTTTCATCTGCACCTTCCTCTTTGTCCCTGTGTAAGGTGGTATAACATGCGGGAAGGGGAACCTTACTTTCAGCAGGGACAGATTCTGGCTGTGTAGAGTACAAGGGGAATGTAGTGGTCTCGGTCAATGTACCAGCAGACTCATTTAGCAGTGGCTGGGCAATGGGCAGGATGAGGAGGAAACAGATATAGGGCCAAAGAATAAAGTAGGCTACATGCAGTTCAAAATTGGTAACAGGACTAAACAGGCGGCATTGCTTTGTTCAGTGGAGTAGCAAACCCAAGAGCAGCAGACACTGTTTCAAGGGCCTAACCACACTAGTAGGCCAAATGCAGTTTAATATCTGATAGTATAGGGCGAAAGCCAGAATGTGGAAGCTCAGCTTTGTTCAGTTGAGGACAACACCAGGGAGGGGCAGACACCTTTAGTAGGCCGGAAAAGCCTATTGCATTTTTTAAAATGGTAATTTGGAGCAGAAGGTTGAAGCTCAGCTTTATTTAGTTGAGGGCAACACCAGGGAGGGGCAGAAGCCGTTAGTAGGCCCTAACCACCATTTTTTTTTTAAAACCACTTAATGAGAGCCGGAAGGTTGAAGCTCAGCTTTATTTAGTTGAGGACAACACCAGGGAGGGGCAGAAGCCGTTAGTAGGCCCTAACCACCATTTTTTTTTTTTAAAACCACATAATGAGAGCCGGAAGGTTGAAGCTCAGCTTTATTTAGTTGAGGACAACACCAGGGAGGGGCAGAAGCCGTTAGTAGGCCCTAACCACCTTTTTTTTTTTAAAACCACATAATGAGAGCCGGAAGGTTGAAGCTCAGCTTTATTTAGTTGAGGACAACACCAGGGAGGGGCAGAAGCCGTTAGTAGGCCCTAACCACCTTTTTTTTTTTTAAAACCACATAATGAGAGCCGGAAGGTTGAAGCTCAGCTTTATTTAGTTGAGGACAACACCAGGGAGGGGCAGAAGCCGTTAGTAGGCCCTAACCACCATTTTTTTTTTTAAAACCACATAATGAGAGCCGGAAGGTTGAAGCTCAGCTTTATTTAGTTGAGGACAACACCAGGGAGGGGCAGAAGCCGTTAGTAGGCCCTAACCACCTTTTTTTTTTTTAAAACCACATAATGAGAGCCGGAAGGTTGAAGCTCAGCTTTATTTAGTTGAGGACAACACCAGGGAGGGGCAGAAGCCGTTAGTAGGCCCTAACCACCTTTTTTTTTTTTAAAACCACATAATGAGAGCCGGAAGGTTGAAGCTCAGCTTTATTTAGTTGAGGACAACACCAGGGAGGGGCAGAAGCCGTTAGTAGGCCCTAACCACCATTTTTTTTTTTAAAACCACATAATGAGAGCCGGAAGGTTGAAGCTCAGCTTTATTTAGTTGAGGACAACACCAGGGAGGGGCAGAAGCCGTTAGTAGGCCCTAACCACCATTTTTTTTTTTAAAACCACATAATGAGAGCCGGAAGGTTGAAGCTCAGCTTTATTTAGTTGAGGACAACACCAGGGAGGGGCAGAAGCCGTTAGTAGGCCCTAACCACCTTTTTTTTTTTTTAAAACCACATAATGAGAGCCGGAAGGTTGAAGCTCAGCTTTATTTAGTTGAGGACAACACCAGGGAGGGGCAGAAGCCGTTAGTAGGCCCTAACCACCATTTTTTTTTTTAAAACCACATAATGAGAGCCGGAAGGTTGAAGCTCAGCTTTATTTAGTTGAGGACAACACCAGGGAGGGGCAGAAGCCGTTAGTAGGCCCTAACCACCTTTTTTTTTTTTAAAACCACATAATGAGAGCCGGAAGGTTGAAGCTCAGCTTTATTTAGTTGAGGACAACACCAGGGAGGGGCAGAAGCCGTTAGTAGGCCCTAACCACCTTTTTTTTTTTTAAAACCACATAATGAGAGCCGGAAGGTTGAAGCTCAGCTTTATTTAGTTGAGGACAACACCAGGGAGGGGCAGAAGCCGTTAGTAGGCCCTAACCACCTTTTTTTTTTTTAAAACCACATAATGAGAGCCGGAAGGTTGAAGCTCAGCTTTATTTAGTTGAGGACAACACCAGGGAGGGGCAGAAGCCGTTAGTAGGCCCTAACCACCTTTTTTTTTTTTAAAACCACATAATGAGAGCCGGAAGGTTGAAGCTCAGCTTTATTTAGTTGAGGACAACACCAGGGAGGGGCACACAGACAGACTCCTTTAGTAGGCCTGAAAAGCCTATTGCATTTTTCAAAATGGTAATTTGGAGCAGAAGGTTGAAGCTCAGCTTTATTTAGTTGAGGGCAACACCAGGGAGGGGCAGAAGCCGTTAGTAGGCCCTAACCAAAGTTGAAGGCCAAATGCAGTTTAATTTCTGATACTATAGGCCGAAAGCCAGAAGGTGGAAGTTCCGATTTAGACAGTGGAGCACAATTTGAATTAGGGACTGCAGACAGACTTAGTAGGCTGTCCCCTGTGGACCATGCATCCACCACATTAACCCATTGCGCCGTAATGGACACGTAATCTTCCGTGGCCATGCCTACAGGTCCATGCGTCTGTTGTCAGGTGCACCTTTGTACTCACAGATTGCCAGAGTGCATGGACAATGCGGTCTTCTACATGCTGGTGGAGGGTTGGGATGGCTTTTCTCGCAAAAGAAGTGTCGACTGGTTAGCTTGTAGCGTGGTACAGCGTAGTCCATCATGGCCTTATTAATAGTAAATAAAATATATAACTAGGCTCTATGAACTTTTAAATAGG
This sequence comes from Ranitomeya variabilis, assembly GCF_051348905.1. NCBI lineage: Eukaryota > Metazoa > Chordata > Amphibia > Anura > Dendrobatidae > Ranitomeya > Ranitomeya variabilis. The sequence goes on from NC_135232.1 coordinate 624,725,160, forward strand.
TTCCAGGGGTACACGGGCAGCATTGGTGTGGTCAGTGGAGGAGTATTGCAAGTAGGGGCTGCAGACAGGCTATCAAAGGCCTAAAATAACAAACAGTAGGCAGTCATGGCAGTTTTACATCGGTTACATGGATACACAGGCAGGCACTCCAGGCAGCATTGTGGTCAGTGGAGGAGTATTGCAAGTAGGGGCCGCAGACAGGCTATCAAAGGCCTAAAATAACAAACAATAGGCTCATGGCAGTTTCACAGCGGTTACATGGATACACGGGCAGGCAGCTTGGTGGTGGTGAGTGGAGGAGTATTTAAAGTAGGGACCGCAGACAGGCTTCAAAGGCCTAACATAAGAAAATGGGCTGGCTGTAGGCACTTTATAATTGGTTCCAGGGGTACACGGGCAGCAGTGGTCTGGTCAGTGGAGGAGTATTTAAAGTAGGGACCGCAGACAGGCTTCAAAGGCCTAACATAAGAAAATGGGCTGGCTGTAGGCACTTTATAATTGGTTCCAGGGGTACACGGGCAGCAGTGGTCTGGTCAGTGGAGGAGTATTTAAAGTAGGGACCGCAGACAGGCTATCAAAGGCCTAACATAACAAACAATAGGCTCATGGCAGTTTCACAGCGGTTACATGGATACACGGGCAGGCAGCTTGGTGGTGAGTGGAGGAGTATTTAAAGTAGGGACCGCACACAGGCTATCAAAGGCCTAAAATAACAAACAATAGGCTCATGGCAGTTTCACAGCGGTTACATGGATACACGGGCAGGCAGCTTGGTGGTGAGTGGAGGAGTATTTAAAGTAGGGACCGCACACAGGCTATCAAAGGCCTAAAATAACAAACAATAGGCTCATGGCAGTTTCACAGCGGTTACATGGATACACGGGCAGGCAGCTTGGTGGTGGTGAGTGGAGGAGTATTTAAAGTAGGGACCGCAGAAAGGCTTCAAAGGCCTAACATAAGAAAATGGGCTGGCTGTAGGCACTTTATAATTGGTTCCAGGGGTACACGGGCAGCAGTGGTCTGGTCAGTGGAGGAGTATTTAAAGTAGGGACCGCAGACAGGCTTCAAAGGCCTAACATAAGAAAATGGGCTGGCTGTAGGCACTTTATAATTGGTTCCAGGGGTACACGGGCAGCAGTGGTCTGGTCAGTGGAGGAGTATTTAAAGTAGGGACCGCAGACAGGCTATCAAAGGCCTAACATAACAAACAATAGGCTCATGGCAGTTTCACAGCGGTTACATGGATACACGGGCAGGCAGCTTGGTGGTCAGTGGAGGAGTATTTAAAGTAGGGACCGCAGACAGGCTATCAAAGGCCTAAAATAACAAACAATAGGCTCATGGCAGTTTTACAGCGGTTACATGGATACACAGGCAGCTTGGTGGTGAGTGGAGGAGTAGTGCAAGGAGTGTCTGTCCCAGTACTCCCAAAATATAAATAGATGTTAATGTCTCGCAAAACAACCAAAACAAAAAAAAAAGGTGGCATACTTAGGTACAGGGGTGGGCTCATCTACTGAGTTTCTGACATTGTAATTTGGCAGTAACTATTTAATGGTGCCAATATAGGACACAGACACAGACTACTTTAAGTTGCATCATAGATGTCTACAAATTTGTATTGTCAGTGCCAGACATTGAATGATGTCAGCGAATAGACTAAAGATTGGTGGAGCTGTGCGACATAATTTTGCACGTGGTAGAGCACATTTTGAGCTGGGGTAGGGGGGAACTCTCTTGAGGCCGGCGGGACCGCCCCAGGGCCCCTCATGTTACAACGGTGTGTCTGACGTTGGGTGCGCACCACCACCGCCAGAGACACTACATTGTACTATGAGGGACCCAGTAGCAATGCCGTCAACCAAAAGCGAGCACACCCACCTCTTCAGACAAACAGCAGTCTCACGGGTGCTTGCGCCAAGTCGCGATACCACGGCCCCGTGTGGGGAGTTTTGCCATTTAGGGAGGTGTAAACATGTCGTATGCTGTACAATCAGCTGCAGCAAATTAGACATTAGAAAAGTAATTCACAGGCAAGAGCTTTTCATAGGAAAGCTAGGTGTCGGCCGGGCAAGGTGGGGCAAAAGATTTCGAAATCCAGTTGTGGTTCATTTTAATGAATGTTAGATCGTCAACATTTTGGGTAGCCAGACGAGTCCTTTTTTCGGTTAATATTGAACCTGCAGCACTGAATACTCTTTCTGATAGGACACTTGCTGCCGGGCAAGCAAGCTCCTGCAATGCATATTCTGCCAATTCTGGCCAGGTGTCTAATTTGGAGGCCCAGTAATCAAATGGGAATGACGGTTGAGGGAGAACATCGATAAGGGATGAAAAATAGTTAGTAACCATACTGGACAAATGTTGTCTCCTGTCACTTTCAATTGATGCAGCAGTACCTGTCCTGTCTGCGGTCATAGCAAAATCACTCCACAACCTGGTCAGAAAACCCCTCTGTCCAACGCCACTTCTGATGTGTGCACCCCTAACACTCCTAGTCTGCTGCCCCCTGGAGCTTGTGTGAGAACGATCACGTGCGCTGTGTGCTGGGAATGCCTGAAGCAAACGGTCAACAAGAGTTGATTGTTTGGTTGCTAATATTAGTTCCAAGTTCTCATGTGGCATAATATTTTGCAATTTGCCTTTATAGCGTGGATCAAGGAGGCAGGCCAACCAGTAATCGTCATCGTTCATCATTTTCGTAATGCGTGTGTCCCTTTTTAGGATACGTAAGGCATAATCCGCCATGTGGGCCAAAGTTCCAGTTGTCAAATCTCCGGTTGTGATTGGTTGAGGGGCAGTTGCAGGCAAATCTACGTCACTTGTGTCCCTCAAAAAACCAGAACCCGGCCGTGACACGCAACCAATTTCCTGTGCCCCCGGGAAAGGTTCGGCATTAAAAATATACTCATCCCCATCATCCTCCTCGTCCTCCACCTCCTCTTCGCCCGCTACCTCGTCCTGTACACTGCCCTGACCAGACAATGGCTGACTGTCATCAAGGCTTCCCTCTTCCTCTGGTGCAGACGCCTGCTCCTTTATGTGCGTCAAACTTTGCATCAGCAGACGCATTAGGGGGATGCTCATGCTTATTACGGCGTTGTCTGCACTAACCAGCCGTGTGCATTCCTCAAAACACTGAAGGACTTGACACATGTCTTGTATCTTCGACCACTGCACACCTGACAACTCCATGTCTGCCATCCTACTGCCTGCCCGTGTATCCTCCCACAAATAAATAACAGCACGCCTCTGTTCGCACAGTCTCTGAAGCATGTGCAGTGTTGAGTTCCACCTTGTTGCAACGTCTATGATTAGGCGATGCTGGGGAAGGTTCAAAGACCGCTGATAGGTCTGCATACGGCTGGCGTGTACAGGCGAACGTCGGATATGTGAGCAAAGTGCACGCACTTTGAGGAGCAGGTCGGAGAACCCAGGATAAGTTTTCAATAAGCACTGCACCACCAGGTTTAAGGTGTGAGCCAGGCAAGGAATGTGTTTCAGTTGGGAAAGGGAGATGGCAGCCATGAAATTCCTTCCGTTATCACTCACTACCTTGCCTGCCTCAAGATCTACTGTGCCCAGCCACGACTGCGTTTCTTGTTGCAAGAACTCGGACAGAACTTCCGCGGTGTGTCTGTTGTCGCCCAAACACTTCATAGCCAATACAGCCTGCTGACGCTTGGCAGTAGCTGGCCCATAATGGGACAACTGGTGTGCAACAGTGTCATCTGCCGATGGAGTGGTTGGCCGACTGCGTTCTGTGGAAGAGCTGTAGCTTCTGCAGGAGGACGAGGAGGAGGAGGAGGGGGTGCGAACGCCTACAGCCAACTGTTTCCTAGACCGTGGGCTAGGCACAACTGTCCCTAAATTGATGTCGCCTGTGGACCCTGCATCCACCACATTCACCCAGTGTGCCGTGATGGACACATAACGTCCCTGGCCATGCCTACTGGTCCATGCATCTGTAGTCAGGTGCACCTTTGTACTCACAGATTGCCTAAGTGCATGGACGATGCGCTGTTTAACATGCTGGTGCAGGGCTGGGATGGCTTTTCTGGAAAAAAAGTGTCGACTAGGTAGCTCGTATCGTGGTTCAGCGTACTCCATCAGGGCTTTAAAAGCTTCGCTTTCAACTAAACGGTAGGGCATCATCTCTAACGAGATTAGTCTAGCTATGTGGGCGTTAAAACCCTGTGTACGCGGATGCGAGGATAAGTACTTCCTTTTTCTAACCAGAGTCTCATGTAGGGTGAGCTGGACTGGAGAGCAGGAGATCGTGGAACTTTCGGGTGTGCCGGTGTACATGGCAGACTGAGAGACGGTTGGAGACGGTATTGTTTCCGCCGGTGCCCTAGATGCAATATTTCCTCCTACTAAACTGGTGATTCCCTGACCCTGACTGCTTTTGGCTGGCAAAGAAACCTGCACAGATACTGCCGGTGGTGCGGAAAATGGTGGCCTTACAGTGACGGAAGGGATGTTGCGTTGCTGACTAGCTTCATTGGCCGAGGGTGCTACAACCTTAAGGGACGTTTGGTAGTTAGTCCAGGCTTGAAAATGCATGGTGGTTAAGTGTCTATGCATGCAACTAGTATTTAGACTTTTCAGATTCTGACCTCTGCTTAAGCTAGTTGAACATTTTTGACAGATGACTTTGCGCTGATCAGTTGGATGTTGTTTAAAAAAATGCCAGACTGCACTCTTCCTAGACTCGGATCCCTTTTCAGGGATTGCAGACTGAGCTTTAACCGGATGGCCACGCTGTCCTCCAACAGGTTTTGGCTTTGACACGCGTTTTGGGCCAGATACGGGCCCGGCAGATGGAACCTGTTGCGATGTTGATGCCTGCTGCGGCCCCTCCTCCACCTCCGCTTCTGAACTACTGCCGCCTGCACCCTGTTCCCCCAATGGCTGCCAATCGGGGTCAATAACTGGGTCATCTATTACCTCCTCTTCGAGCTCGTGTGCAACTTCGTCTGTGTCACTGTGTCGGTCGGTGGTATAGCGTTCGTGGCGGGGCAACATAGTCTCATCAGGGTCTGATTGTGGATCTGTACCCTGAGAGGGCAATGTGGTGGTCTGAGTCAAAGGAGCAGCATAGTACTCTGGCTGTGGCTGTGCATCAGTGCACTCCATGTCAGAATCTACTTGTAATGGGCATGGCCTGTTAAATGTTTCACTTTCTAAGCCAGGGACGGTATGTGTAAAGAGCTCCATGGAGTGACCCGTTGTGTCGCCTGCTGCATCCTTCTCTCTTGTTGTAGTTTTTGCTGAGGAGGACAAGGAAGCGACTTGTCCCTGACCGTGAACATCCACAAGCGACGCGCTGCTTTTACATTTACCAGTTTCGGAAGAGGAGGCAAAAGAGCTAGAGGCTGAGTCTGCAATGTAAGCCAAAACTTGCTGTTGCTGCTCAGCCTTTAAAAGCGGTTTTCCTACTCCCAGAAAAGAGAGCGTTCGAGGCCTTGTGTAGCCTGACGACGAAACTGGCTCCACAGCTCCAGACTTAGGTGGAATATTTTTATCCCCACGACCACCTGATGCTCCACTACCACTACCATCATTACCAGCTGACAATGAACGCCCACGACGACCTCTTGCACCAGACTTCCTCATTGTTTAAAAATCGTAACCAAACTAACTTTATTTGTTGCTGTCAAACAACTTACACGGTGAGCTATAACTTCAGTATGATTTCAATATCCCTTAACAGGTTGGTGAGACCACAAGGAAAATCAGGCACAATGTTACACACTCTGTTTTCTGTGACACCAAATCACAGAGATGACACACACGCAGGACTGTCACTCAAGCACTAATGTCAATATTAATCTCCCACCTAATTTATTTATTTTTTTTTCTCTGTGAGACTTTAGAAACCAAATAATATTTAAAAAAAAAACAAAAAAACAAGGCTTTCTATGGCCCACTGAATGAGAGATGGCACGCACAGGAGTGGCACACAAGCCCTGACTGAGGCCAATATTTTTCTCCCACTGATTGATGTAGTGTTTTTGTGTTGAGGTTGATTTTAAAACACAAATGAAGGAAAAAAATAAAAAGGCTTTCTATGGCCCACAATTAGAGAGAGAGGTGGCACACCCAGGAGTCAAGACTGGCACACAAGCTGAAATGGCAATATTACTCTCCCACTGTTTTTTTATGTATTTTTTTTTTATTTTCAGGGAGACTTTAGAAACCAAATAATATTTAAAAAAAAAAAAAAAAACAAGGCTTTCTATGGCCCACTGAATGAGAGGGACAGAGGTGGCACACCCAGGAGTCAAGACTGGCACACAAGCTGAAATGGCAATATTACTCTCCCACTGTTTTTTTATGTATTTTTTTTTTTTATTTTCAGGGAGACTTTAGAAACCAAATAATATTAAAAAAACCAAAAAATAAATAGGCTTTCTATGGCCCACTGAATGAAAGGGAGAGAGGTGGCACACCCAGGAGTCAAGACTGGCACACAAGCTGAAAGGGCAATATTACTCTCCCACTGTTTTTTTATGTATTTTTTTTTTTTATTTTCAGGGAGACTTTAGAAACCAAATAATATTAAAAAAACCAAAAAATAAATAGGCTTTCTATGGCCCACAATTAGAGAGAGAGGTGGCACACCCAGGAGTCAAGACTGGCACACAAGCTGAAATGGCAATATTACTCTCCCACTGTTTTTTTATGTTTTTTTTTTTTATTTTCAGGGAGACTTTAGAAACCAAATAATATTAAAAAAAAAACAAAAAAACAAGGCTTTCTATGGCCCACTGAATGAGAGGGAGAGAGGTGGCACACCCAGGAGTCAAGACTGGCACACAAGCTGAAATGGCAATATTACTCTCCCACTGTTTTTTTATGTATTTTTTTTTTTTATTTTCAGGGAGACTTTAGAAACCAAATAATATTAAAAAAACCAAAAAATAAATAGGCTTTCTATGGCCCACTGAATGAAAGGGAGAGAGGTGGCACACCCAGGAGTCAAGACTGGCACACAAGCTGAAAGGGCAATATTACTCTCCCACTGTTTTTTTATGTATTTTTTTTTTTTTATTTTCAGGGAGACTTTAGAAACCAAATAATATTAAAAAAACCAAAAAATAAATAGGCTTTCTATGGCCCACTGAATGAAAGGGAGAGAGGTGGCACACCCAGGAGTCAAGACTGGCACACAAGCTGAAAGGGCAATATTACTCTCCCACTGTTTTTTTATGTATTTTTTTTTTTTATTTTCAGGGAGACTTTAGAAACCAAATAATATTAAAAAAACCAAAAAATAAATAGGCTTTCTATGGCCCACAATTAGAGAGAGAGGTGGCACACCCAGGAGTCAAGACTGGCACACAAGCTGAAATGGCAATATTACTCTCCCACTGTTTTTTTATGTTTTTTTTTTTTATTTTCAGGGAGACTTTAGAAACCAAATAATATTAAAAAAAAAACAAAAAAACAAGGCTTTCTATGGCCCACTGAATGAGAGGGAGAGAGGTGGCACACCCAGGAGTCAAGACTGGCACACAAGCTGAAATGGCAATATTACTCTCCCACTGTTTTTTTATGTATTTTTTTTTTTTATTTTCAGGGAGACTTTAGAAACCAAATAATATTAAAAAAACCAAAAAATAAATAGGCTTTCTATGGCCCACTGAATGAAAGGGAGAGAGGTGGCACACCCAGGAGTCAAGACTGGCACACAAGCTGAAATGGCAATATTACTCTCCCACTGTTTTTTTATGTTTTTTTTTTTTATTTTCAGGGAGACTTTAGAAACCAAATAATATTAAAAAAAAAACAAAAAAACAAGGCTTTCTATGGCCCACTGAATGAGAGGGAGAGAGGTGGCACACCCAGGAGTCAAGACTGGCACACAAGCTGAAATGGCAATATTACTCTCCCACTGTTTTTTTATGTATTTTTTTTTTTTATTTTCAGGGAGACTTTAGAAACCAAATAATATTAAAAAAACCAAAAAATAAATAGGCTTTCTATGGCCCACTGAATGAAAGGGAGAGAGGTGGCACACCCAGGAGTCAAGACTGGCACACAAGCTGAAAGGGCAATATTACTCTCCCACTGTTTTTTTATGTTTTTTTTTTTTTTTCAGGGAGACTTTAGAAACCAAATAATATTAAAAAAAAAAAAAAAAAAAAAAAATAGGCTTGCTATATAGCCCACTGAATGAGAGATAGCACACACAGCAGTGGCACACAAGCCCTGACTGAGGCCAATATTTTTCTCCCACTGATTGATGTAGTGTTTTTGTGTTGAGGTAGATTTTAGAACACAAATCACGGAAAAAATAAATAGGCTTTCTATGGCCCACTGAATGAAAGGGAGAGAGGTGGCACACCCAGGAGTCAAGACTGGCACACAAGCTGAAAGGGCAATATTACTCTCCCACTGTTTTTTTATGTATTTTTTGTTTTTTCAGGGAGACTTTAGAAACCCAATAATATTTAAAAAAAAAAATAAATAGGCTTTCTATGGCCCACTGAATGAGAGGGAGAGAGGTGGCACACCCAGGAGTCAAGACTGGCACACAAGCTGAAAGGGCAATATTATTCTCCCACTGTTTTTTTAGGTTTTTTTTTTTTTTTTCAGGGAGAATTAGAAACCAAATAATATTAAAAAAAAAAAAAAAAAATAGGCTTTCTATAGCCCACTGAATGAGAGATAGCACACACAGCAGTGGCACACAAGCCCTGACTGAGGCCAATATTTTTCTCCCACTGATTGATGTACTGTTTTTGTGTTGAGGTAGATTTTAGAACACAAATCACGGAAAAAATAAATAGGCTTTCTATGGCCCACTCAGTGAGAGATGGCACACACAGGGATGGCACTGTAGCAGAAATGCCAATCTTAATCTCCCACAAAAAAAAAAAACAAAAAAAAAAAAAAAACTGTCCTACAATTACTATCTCCCTGCAGTAATGTAAGCCAGGTATGGCAGGCAGCAATAGGAGTGGACTGATGCACAAATTAAATAAAAAGTGTGGAAAAACAGAAAAGATAGCTGTGCAGAAAGGAAGGAACAAGAGGATATGTGCTTTGAAAAAAGCAGTTGGTTTCCACAGTGGCGTACACACAGCAATACAGCTATCACGGAGCCTTCTAGGGCAGCCCAATGAGCTACAGCGCTGAGGGGAAAAAAAAAAAAAAATAGCTTCCACAGTCCCTGCACACCGAAGGTGGTGTTGGACAGTGGAAATCGCTGCAGCACAAGCGGTTTGGTGGTTAGTGGACCCTGCCTAACGCTCTCCCTGCTTCTGATGAAGCGGCAGCAACCTGTCCCTAAGCTCAGATCAGCAGCAGTAAGATGGCGGTCGGCGGGAACGCCCCTTTATAGCCCCTGTGACGCCGCAGACAGCAAGCCAATCACTGCAATGCCCTTCTCTAAGATGGTGGGGACCAGGATCTATGTCATCACGCTGCCCACACTCTGCGTTCACCTTCATTGGCTGAGAAATGGCGCTTTTCGCGTCATTGAAACGCGACTTTGGCGCGAAAGTCGCGTACCGCATGGCCGACAAGCACAGGGGTCGGATCGGGTTTCATGAGACGCCGACTTAGCCAAAAGTCGGCGACTTTTGAAAATGATCGACCCGTTTCGCTCAACCCTACTTGACACTAGTACAGATGAAAAACCTCCATTTTTGCTAATGAGACACATTTTAGGATTATCAATTCTTGTTGGTAAAACTGTGTAGGGTACGGCTTCCCATTGATTATCCAGTTTATTGGTTCGACGATTTCTCTTGAGTACTTGATCACCCGGTCTTAATGGAGTTGCTAGAGCATTCTGGTTGAAAGTTCGCTCTTGTCTTTCTCTGGTTTGCTGGAGGCTTCTTTCCACACTCTCTTGTACTTGGCGATACTGCTTTTGCCGTACGACATCCCAATTGGAGTCTTGAACTTCTGCGTCTGGTTTCAGAATTCCCATTTCTAGATCGATTGGCAATTGGCCGGGTCTTGCACGCATAAGATAAGCTGGGGTGCAGTTGGTAGAGCTCACCGGGACATGATTATACAGATCCACCAAGTCAGGCAATTTCTCTGGCCATTGATTCCTTTCCGTTTCAGGTAAAGTCTTTAGTAGGTCTATCACAATATGGTTCATCTTCTCACATAAGCCGTTTGTTTGCGGATGATAGGCCGTCGTCCGGATCTTTTTGCAACCATACATATTACAGAATTCTCTGAAGATCTCTGATTCAAAGGCTGTACCCTGGTCAGTGAGAACCTGTTCCGGATATCCATGCGGTCTACAAAAGTACGTTTGGAACGCTTTGGCTGCTGTTTTTGCAGTCAGATCTTTTACAGGTACTACTACCAAGAAGCGCGAATAATGATCCACGATAGTCAAGGCATAGATGTAACCGGACCGGCTCGGTGTCAACTTCACGTGGTCCATGGCTACCAGTTCAAGTGGTTGTTTGGTGATTATGGGCTGCAGTGGTGCTCTTTGGCTCTTTTGATCGTTCCTTCTGAGGTTGCACGGGCCACAGTTTCTACACCACTGTTCGATTGATTTTCTCATCCCTACCCAATAAAATCTTTCTCTCAGAAGTACTTCTAGCTTTTTCCAACCAAAGTGACCAGCACCATTGTGGTAAGCCTCGAGGACCATCCTCACATCTTGTTTAGGCACGATAATCTGCCAAACCAATTCATGTGTTTTCGGATTGGTGTATCTTCTACAGAGTTTCCCTTGATACAGGAACATTTTGCCTCTCTCTTTCCAGAGTTGATGCGTCTCTTCTGGGGCATCCTCATCGGGATATGCGCTTTGCTCAGTCAATAGTTCCTTCACTAGCTTCACAGCCGGATTGCTATCTTGGGTGTCAGCCCATCTATGGTGTGCTAACGGATTAAAATTCACTTCTTGTTGTTTCTGATAGGTATTTGACTGACGATGTTTTACCTTGGGCTGATGAAAGGCTGGTAGTTCAATTTCTTCAAGCTCCCCCGTTTCTTCTTCTACATCTCTCAAGTGTGGAATCCGGGATAGGGCATCGGCATTTCCATTTTTGCGACCTGCTCGATACTTGATCACGAAGTTGTAATTAGATAACCGGGCTATCCATCGCTGTTCTAACGCACCTAATTTAGCCGTGTCTAAGTGGGTCAATGGATTGTTGTCAGTATAGACAATAAATTCTGCACCGGTCAAATAGTGTTTGAAACGCTCAGTCACAGCCCAAACTACTGCCAGTAGCTCCAATTTGAAAGAGCTATAATTTTCAGAATTTCTTTCAGTAGGCCGGAGTTTTCTACTTGCAAAGGCGATGACTTTCTCCCGACCTTCTTGCTTTTGTGACAGCACCGCTCCCAATCCCACATTACTGGCATCGGTGGAGAGTATGAAAGGTTGATGGTAATCTGGGTACGCCAGAACTTCTTCTCTGGTTAGTGCCTTCTTTAGTTGTTCAAAGGAGTCTTCTCTTTCGTCGTTCCACTGAAAAGGAGGGTTTCGGTTTTAAGGTTTCTTCGTCTGCCCTATCAAAATATCTTGCAAGGGCGCTGCCAATTTGGTAAATCCTTTTATAAATCTACGATAGTAACCCACTAATCCCAAGAATTGCCTCACTTCTTTTACGTTGGTAGGTCTTGGCCAATCCCTTATGGCAGTTATTTTCTCGGGATCCGGTGCTACTCCCTCCGAACTCACGATGTGCCCTAAGTATTGTACCTTTGGCTTGAGAAGGTGACATTTGGATGGTTTGATTTTCATGCCATACTTGGATAAGGCTTCAAACACCTCTGCCAGGTCTGTTAAGTGCTGTTCGGAAGTCTTTGAGTAGACGATCGCATCATCTAGGTACAGGAGGACGGTCTCGAAGTTCTTGTGTCCGAGGCAACATTCCATGTGTCGCTGGAAAGTACCGGATGCGTTGCAGAGTCCGAACGGCATGCGATTAAATTCGCTTAGACCCATTGGTGTGGTGAATGCCGTTTTTTCTTTATCTCTCTCAGCCACAGGGACTTGCCAATACCCGCTTGTTAAGTCTAAGGTGGAAAAATAATTAGCAGATTTCAAAGCAGTCAAGGACTCTTCTATCCTAGGCAAGGGATAGGCATCTTTATGGGTGATATTATTAATCCGCCGGCAGTCTACGCACATTCTCATGGTTCCGTCCTTTTTTTTGACAATCACCAGAGGGGCCGCCCAAGGGCTACAACTATCTCTTATTACCCCGGCCTGTTTCATCTCTCTCAGCATGTCCTTCGCGCATTGATAGTGAGCGGGCGGTATGGGTCTATATCTTTCTTTTATCGGGGGATGGTCACCGGTGGGGATTGTATGTTCCACCCCTTCTATCCGTCCGAAGTCTAATGGGTGTTTACTGAAGACCTGTTCATATTCCGTCACTAATCTATACACCCCTTGTCTTTGATGGGTAGGTGTTGAATCTACACCCACATCTAGCTGTTGGCACCAATCCTCCGATTCTCCATCTGAGCTGTTATTTTCCACCTGACAGGTCGATTCTAAGGGCTCAACGGTTGTGATGGCATTGTTGTCAACAGTATATAACTTTGCCACTGTAGTGTACCTTGGCAAAGTGACCTCTTCCTCTCCACAGTTCAAAAGTCGTACCGGCACCCGTCCCCGGTGTACCTCGACCACCCCTCGTGCCGTGAGTATAGTGGGCCTGCTGTTGGTGTACGCTGGTTCTATTAAGGCTTGATAGTCTCGTCCTTTAGTACCAATGGCCGCTCTACACCATACCAGCATTTCTGTTTTTGGTGGGATTACAATAGACGTTGGATCACTCACCCTCACACTGCCGATTTCTCCACCTGCAACTTCTATCTGTTGCCTTAACATTAATACTTTTATTTCCCTCCGGAGAACTCTCTGCTGGCAGGATCGGGCAGTTTCAGCAATTTGTTGTAAGACAGAAATAACTTCGGAAAAGCAGTTCTCTAACACATTCATTCCTATCAATACAGTTGGTTCACAGTTCTGTCGGTCGACATCAACGACAATTATACCCTGTTTCTTCAATTCTGCTTTACCAATCTTTATGGTCATCTCCCTGAATCCTAGTTTCGGTACCAACTTACCATTACTGGCCCATATATCTAGTTCAACATCAGAGGGTCCTTTATCAATATCTACCTCAGCCCAGTACCTCTTATAAAGGATATATGGTATAGATGAAATCTGGGAACCTGTATCCAGCAAAGCATTGAGGGGAATTCCGTCCAGCATGATAGGGATGATGGGTTGTCCCCCGATGTACCTGTCGTGCCAGGGTGTTGGGCCTTGAAAATTCATTCCTGCGAAGCGGCCCGCATTCCCAGGGGATTCCCGTTTAAATCACAATTTCGTACAAAGTGGCCTGGCTGCTGGCAACGGCGGCAAATGGGCTGTCCATCCGGTTGGTAGTGGTCACGGGGTCGTCCTCTCCATGTCGGGTATCTCCGGGACCTCATCCATGGAACATCCTCTCTACGGTTTACCAACTCCATCTTGGTTTCTCTCATCTCCTGCATGGTTTTAGCCATTGAAGCAACAACATCAGTTAAAGAGTCAAGCTTTTGCTGAAGAGCCTCATTAGTAATGGGCCCCAGGGACTTAGCACTGGCACCGGACGTAGCTGATGTCACTGGCATTCCCCGTTGCTGAAGTGCATCTGCCATGGGTTGTGTGAGATCCTGATCCCAAGGTGCCTCTGCCAGCTGGAGACGTATAGCGCTCTCCTTTATTTGGGCAAATGTCAATTCAGGGTTCTTAAAAACAAGCATGCTCACATGCCCCCGGTGAGAAGGGGTGTTGAGTCCCTCAATAAATTGATCTCTTAGCAGTTTATCGGCTCCTGTGTTAAAAATGGGTTCAGCCAGTGTAAGTGATTTAAGGGCTTCCTGCAGGTTTAAGGCAAAATCTCTCACGCCCTCATTAGCTTTTTGTTTGCAATTAAAGAATCGTACTTTAGCTTTGCTGCTGGCAGTGGTTTCAAATGTAGCTTTTAATCCAGCAAATATGCGTTCAACAGTACCTTTTAGATCAGTTGCCCATGCCGTGACTTCTCGCTTAGCATGGCCACTTAACTGCATCATCAGGAGACTAGCACGCTGAGCTTCACCCACGGGGAACATATCAAAATGAGCCAGCATCTTTTCCCTGAAACCATCAAGGGTATTAGGTTCACCTTCATACATTGGAAGCCACGGGCATGGCATCAACACCGGCATGATGGGCGCCACTCCTTTCACTGCTGCGCTGCCAGGCTCTCTATCGACACTCTGTCTTTCAGCTGCATTAGCGTCGCCGGGTGCTCTGGCGTCTCTGTGCTGCGACATACTGTACCCCCTTAGTTAATCCAGACCCCTCCGGTCCCAGCTTCCGTCTAGATAATGTAGATTCGTTCCTCTGTGCAGCAGGATGACAATGACACGCCCCCTGCTGCCTCTAACTGCCGCACGCTCTGTGATGGTGGATTTTGAAGTTTTTCAGTTAGACTGGGGCTTGGGTAATGTCGTAGCTCGATTAACAGCTTTGTGCCTAACGGTTATGAGATGATTACATCAGGGGATGGCGGCCATTTTTACCCCATTATAACCAATGGAGAAAAGTCACTTTCAATAGTTTTCAATGGGGAACGGGATTTTCTTTAACAAAGTCAATTTCCAAGATTTTTCATCCAAATTTTCACAGTTTCAGACTCCAATTACGGCACACAATACCCGGTGTACGGGCTGGCCCAATCCTGTTCGTGACGCCAGTTGTGACGCCCGGGAGACCGAGGTACCCAGCACCAGATCAATGAGGTCCGTCTCTTGAGGGGGATGTCACTAGTGGCTTGACCAGGTGCTGTGGCCTCAGGCGATGCACAGTATAAGGGATATCATGAAGGAACAGACACTTACTTGATCAGCAGCAGGTCCTCTCAGCTGTGATGACCCCGATCCTGGATCGATGGCTATTGTCCAAATGAAAGACTGAGGTGCTGAAACATTTAATCAGTTTACTTCAACAAAAAGGGATTTGTGACCAACACTGTCACCGGAGTCTGTTTAAGAACTCTGAATTACTTTGACCCTGTCAGGATTTCCACCTCTTATTATGCGCAGTTTCTGTATGGCCCTGCTGCTGTATGTGAACTGGCTGCCGGCCCAATCTGTCTCTTCTGTGCTCTGGTCCGACGGACAACCCGAGTCCTTTTTGTCGGCTTACCCCCTCTGGGAGTACCGCTGAACTCTGTGTCTGTTGCTGCGTCTTACCCTGGTGAAGCTGATATCACCTCACTTCCTTCCGGTTGCTGTATTATATGTAATGAATATAGCCACGGATCCGGTATCCGTCTCTGCGCCTATTCTGGGTAGAGGTTATTGCTACCCGGTTCTCACAATGTCCTTTTTCTCTATTCCTCTTTTCCTACTATGGGTATTACGGGCCTATAATCCGTCATAGGGCTGTTAGGAGTTCAGTTATACGACCTCTCACTTTCAGCTCCTCAACCCAACTGCCAGTCTTTTTCTCAGACCAGAATAGATCAAGGGGAGTCTCTGGAGCTCCCCCTTCTGGCCGGAGATGGTAGTGCAGTCTTGCTATTCTAGTATTTGTATTTGGTGTCAATAACTATTTTTGTGGCAAATACCCCTAGGGGCGCCACATCGGCAACCCCCATGTGTACTCAGGCTGGCTACTAGCTGTAAATCATGCTGCTGCGGCTAGGAAAACTAAATCTCCGAGCAGTCACAAATACTCGGAGACTACCCGAGCAACGAGTATACTCGCTCACCACTAGAACTTTTATTGTCTATTTTTTTATTTATATAAATAAATATTTTTATTGGAAAAATATTTGTTTCCTTTTTTCGTTTGGGGATTTTAAAAAATATATATATTTTTACACTTTTAAAATATTTTATTTTAACTTTTTTGCATTGTCCCAGTATGGTACATTACTGTATAACATCAGATCTCTGATCTGATGTTCTGCAAAGCATCTGCACTGCAGGGCATTAGACCAGGATCTGACAGGCAGTGAAGGAGGCGTCTCCGCCACTGATATACCAACTTCACTGAAGGACCCCGCTGCCATCTTGCGGCTGGGGTCTCCATCATGACAATCAGGACTATGCGAAAGCATTGCATTGTCCTGATGGAAGCGAGCAGTGAGGGAGCACTACTGACAGCGGCATCAGAGGGGTTAAATGTCCGTGATTGGTGTTAGCAACGATCGTGGGCATTGCTGCGGGGTGACAGATGTCACATACAGCACCCAATCGCCATGGCGCCCAGCGTGATGCCGTGTGATCGGTACATCATACTAGTACTGCTGTTTGCGGGAACGCAGTTACCGTAGAGCAGTACTGGTATGGTGTATGTCGGGAAGAGGTTAAGCTGCAATTATTGGCTCAATTGTGCTGTACATAGCAGTGCAATTTATCAGTTTAAAAGCCGCGGGTAAGCTACCACTCCACTCGTGGCTGTTAGAGGCAGGTGATGGCTGATTAAATCATGTTCAGAGAAAGATGCAGGCTTTCACGTCAAAGGAATGGACACAATAATCCGCAATAGGCACGGGTGGAATCATGATCCACTCGCACCTATTAACTAGTGAAATACCGCTGTCAAGCAGCATTTAACAAGCACTTCCTGCCATCCGGCCGGAAATACGTGCACCGCTGACCCCATCACATGATCGGGGGTCATTGGTGCACTGGCATAACAACCAGAGGTCACCTGCAGACCTCTATGGTTGTTGATGTCGGATTGCTATGAGCGCCAGCCTGTGGTCGGTGCTCATAGCAATGCTGCAGTTCCGCTACATAGAGGCGATCTGAGCATCGCCTCTATATAGCAGAGGCGATCGAGTTGTGGCAGCTTCTAACCTCCCATGAAGGCTATTGAAGCATGCCAAAATTTAAAAATAAAAAAGTTTTTAAAAATACAAAAAATAAATAAATAATGATAGTTTAAATCCCCCCTTTCGCCCTATTCAAAATAAAAAAAATTAAATATACACATATTTGGTATCGCCGAGTTCAGAATCGCCCGACCTGTGAATAAAAAAAAGCATTAACCTGATCGCTAAACGGCGTAGCGAGAAAAAACTCAAAACGCCATAATTAAGTTTTTTGGTCACCGCGACATTGCATTAAAATGCAATAACGGGCGATCAAAAGATCTTATCTGCACCAAAATGTTATCATTAAAAACATCAGCTTGGCATGTAAAAAAAAGACCTCACGTAACCTGAGATCACGAAAAATGGAGACGATATGGGTAATGGAAAATTGCGCATTTTTTTTTTTTTTTTTTTTTAAAGCAAAGTTTGGAATTTTTTTTCACCACTTAGATAAAAAAGAACCTAGACATGCTTGGTGTGTACAAACTCGTAATGACCTGGATAATCATAATGGCCGGTCAGTTTTAGCATTTAGTGAACCTAGTAAAAAAGCCAAACAAAAAACAAGTGTGGGATTACACTTTTTTTGCAATTTCACCGCATTTGGAATTTTTTTCCCGTTTTCTAGTACATGACATGGTAAAACTAATGTTGCTGTTCAAAAGTACAACTTGTCCATTAAAAAATAAGCCCTCACATGGCCATATTGATGGAAACATAAAAAAGTTATGGCTCTGGGAAGGAGGGGAGTGAAATACGAAAAAGCAAAACCAAAAAACGCTCCGATCATTAAGGGGTTAAGAATTTCCATCCACAATCCACAGGTATCCATCTTTATAGGCTGCAGAGAGGAACTTCTAGGAGCCCATACATTCTAGGCCCAACTACGCACACACAGAGACACATTCGGACTTAACGCCAGTCTCTCTTCTCTTAATTACTGACTCCCACAGAATACAGTGGCTATGATGATCACGATATCCCCAAAGGGTCTGAAGTCCCACAGAGTACAAGACCTGTGGTGACATCACTGAGACATGACCAGTCACCTGATCATGATGTCACCAAAGGTCCTGCATTCCTGCACAGTACAAGACCTCTGGTGACATCACTGAGACATGACCAGTCACCTGATCATGATGTCACCAAAGGACCAGAATTCGTGCACAATACAAGACCTGTGGTGACATCACGGACACATTACCAGTCACCTGATCATGATGTCGCCAAAGATCCTGAAGCAGTTTCCATATCGGAAGCTTCACCGATACTGCTATTATCAGTGAAGCTCTCACTGTAGACACTGGGGGCCCCCAAGTGAGTTGGGGTCTTTGGCAATTGCCCAGTTTCCCTCACCTAATGCCAACCCTGGCTATATTTAATAATAAACTTGCACATAGGATGCAGTACTATGGCAGGTATACTCTTCTTAATAATCAAGTAAAACAAATTGATCCTAATACAGATCTCGTGGTCCACACTGCTGACTTTAACCCATTTACACATTGTACCAATTCCAGTGATACAGTGCCTCATTGTGTCCTGGCCCTCACCCAGGTTTTTACTCTTGGGCACCCAGTGTCCTTTAGTCCCTGCTGCAATTCCTTTCAGATATATTCCCTCATTATACATTACATTCATCAGTCGTAGTTACATACTTATTATGTAGCAGTTTTTACACATCTTTGAGCATAAGAACATTTCTGGTTGAAAATCTTTGTATACATAAACAATATTGAGGATAATTTGCAATATTCTGAATATAATAAATAATTTCTTCTTTGTTGAAGACCTCACAACGACGAACGAGCAGCAAGTGCCGGAGGCTGAAACACTGGGAGAAAAAAATCTATGAATTGATTGTTATTGCAGTAAACTGAGAGATTTTAATAACTTTCCTTAGTGATTTTTTTTATTAACTCATTACCATCCCACTGACATTATGTCTCACTGATAGGCAAAAATTATTCTTCGACAATTTTGAATCCTGCGATCAAAAATTGGTGAAGCAAAATCCAAACCTTTCTGCCAGCAGTGACGAGTTCGACATATTTCACCGGAGGAGGTAATACAACATTTATTGACCAAAGTCTTATCACAATCATGTTCTTGTGAGATACAAGATTTATTCGTTAAATCCCTGACTACCCAGTGATTTTAAATGTTTTCATTTTCGTTCTTTCCTCCCCTTCTTCCAAGAGCATTATTTTTTATTTTTCTCTCTATGACCATGTGAAGGTTTTTTTTTTTGCAAGACGAGTTGTACTTTTGATCAACACCATTGACTTTACCATAAAGTGTACTGGAAAACTGGAAAAAAAATTACAAGTGGGTTGAAATTCCAAAAAAAAGTGCAATTCCACATTTATTTTTTTAAATTTACCATATTTCCTACTTGGTGAAACTAACCTAGCAAAGATTCCCCAGGTCAGTACAAGTACACAGATACCAAACACGTAGAGTATTTATTTATTTAGTTGGTGAAAAAAAATCTAAAACTTGTAATATATACAGGTCCTTCTCAAAAAATTAGCATATAGTGTTAAATTTCATTATTTACCATAATGTAATGATTACAATTAAACTTTCATATATTATAGATTCATTATCCACCAACTGAAATTTGTCAGGTCTTTTATTGTTTTAATACTGATGATTTTGGCATACAACTCCTGATAACCCAAAAAACCTGTCTCAATAAATTAGCATATTTCACCCGACCAATCAAATAAAAGTGTTTTTTAATACCAAACAAAAAAACCATCAAATAATAATGTTCAGTTATGCACTCAATACTTGGTCGGGAATCCTTTGGCAGAAATGACTGCTTCAATGCGGCGTGGCATGGAGGCAATCAGCCTGTGACACTGCAGAGATGTTATGGAGGCCCAGGATGCTTCAATAGCGGCCTTAAGCTCATCCAGAGTGTTGGGTCTTGCGTCTCTCAACTTTCTCTTCACAATATCCCACAGATTCTCTATGGGGTTCAGGTCAGGAGAGTTGGCAGGCCAATTGAGCACAGTAATACCATGGTCAGTAAACCATTTACCAGTGGTTTTGGCACTGTGAGCAGGTGCCAGGTCGTGCTGAAAAATGAAATCTTCATCTCCATAAAGCATTTCAGCCGATGGAAGCATGAAGTGCTCCAAAATCTCCTGATAGCTAGCTGCATTGACCCTGCCCTTGATGAAACACAGTGGACCAACACCAGCAGCTGACATGGCACCCCACACCATCACTGACTGTGGGTACTTGACACTGGACTTCAGGCATTTTGGCATTTCCTTCTCCCCAGTCTTCCTCCAGACTCTGGTACCTTGATTTCCGAATGACAAGCAAAATTTGCTTTCATCAGAAAAAAGTACTTGGGACCACTTAGCAACAGTCCAGTGCTGCTTCTCTGTAGCCCAGGTCAGGCGCTTCTGCCGCTGTTTATGGTTCAAAAGTGGCTTTACCTGGGGAATGCGGCACCTGAAGCCCATTTCCTGCACACGCCTGTGCACGGTGGCTCTGGATGTTTCCACACCAGACTCAGTCCACTGCTTCCTCAGGTTCCGGTCACCTCTTCTCGTTGTACAGCGTTTTCTGCCACATTGTTTCCTTCCAACAGACTTACCATTGAGGTGCCTTGATACAGAACTCTGGGAACAGCCTATTTGTTGAGAAATTTCTTTCTGGGTCTTACCCTCTTGCTTGAGGGTGTCAATGATGGCCTTCTTGACATCTATCAGGTCGCTAGTCTTACCCATGATGGGGGTTTTGAGTAATGAAACAGGCAGGGAGTTTTTAAAAGCCTCAGGTATCTTTTGCATGTGTTTAGAGTTAATTAGTTGATTCAGAAGATTAGGGTAATAGGTCATTTAGAGAACCTTTTCTTGATATGCTAATTTATTGAGACAGGTTTTTTGGGTTATCAGGAGTTGTATGCCAAAATCATCAGTATTAAAACAATAAAAGACCTGACAAATTTCAGTTGGTGGATAATGAATCTATAGTATATGAAAGTTTAATTGTAATCATTACATTATGGTAAATAATGAAATTTAACACTATATGCTAATTTTTTGAGAAGGACCTGTATATATATATATTTTTTTTTGTTACCATTTTCCGAGACCTGTAGCTTTAAGGCTATATGCACCCGTTGCAGATTTGACTCTGGAATTTTCTGTGCAGATTCTGCATTTCTTGGCAGAAAACACAGGTCAGAATCTGCGCCTTTTTTGGTATGTGCACACATTGCAGATTTGCTGCAGATTTCTTCCTTTTTTTTATCCCTGCAGATTTCTATTATGGAATGGATGCAGAAACACAGCAGATCTGCAAAAAGAATTGAGGGTATGTGCACACGTTGCAGATTTGCCTGTGGAATTTTCTGTGCAGATTCTACCCTCTCTTGCCAGATAACGCAGGTGTGGATTTGCTGTGTTTTTGCTGCATTTTTTTGTGTTTTTTTATGCGTTTTTTTTTTCATGCAGATTTGTATGTGTTTTTGAAAGCTAAATAAAGATCTATTATTGAACAAAAAAAAAAGAATTGTGATGTCATTTCTGTTCCAACCTCCTCTTTAACATTTGTCCAGCCCCCACTCCATTACACACAGATAGACAGACAGATAGATAGATAGATAGATAGATAGATAGAAGGAATGAGATAGATAGATAGATAGATAGATAGATAGATAGATAGATAGATAGATAGATAGATAGATCTATAGATAGATAGATCTATCTATAGATAGAAAAAAATCTGCGTTAGGCCGGGGTCACAATGTACGAGAAACTCGCACAAGTCTCACACCTCATTACCCGGCACAGCCACCAGCACTCGGACAAGAGCGTTCAGCTGCATAGAAGTTCATGGAGAAGCACACTCCGGTCCCAGTGCCGGCGGCTGTGCCGGGTATTGAGGTGCGAGACTCGTGTGACTTTCTCGCAAGTGTGACCCCGGCCTTAAATGCAATATCTGTTTAATTAAAAAAAAAATGGAAAAAAAAATTTGCGTGGGCTCCCGCGCAATTTTCAAGTCCAAAGTGAGAAAGCCAGCGACTGGGGGTCGATATTTGTAGCCTGGGAAGTGGATAATACCCATGGATCTTCCCAGGCTATGAATATCAGCACGCAGCTGTCTGCGCAGCCTTTACTGGCTATTAAAATAGGGGGACCCAAAAAAAAATGATGTGGGGTCCCCCTATATTTTATAGCCAGAAAGGCTACGCAGACAGCTGCAGACTGATATTCATAGCCTAGGAAGGGACCATGGATATTGCCCCCCGATCCTGGCTACAAATACCAACTCCCAGCCACCCTAGAAATGGCGTATCTGTAAGATGCGTCAATTCCGGCACTTAGCCTCTCTCTTCCAACTGCCCTGTAGCGGTGGCATATGGGGTAATAAGGGGTTAAGGTCACCTTTGTATTGTAAGGCGACATTAAGCCCAGTTAATAATGGAGAGGCATCAATAAGACACCTATCCATTATTAATCCTATAGTAGTGAAAGAGTTAAAAAAAAGACACAGCAAGAAAAAAGTATTTTAATATTCATAATTTCACCATACTTACAACCACACCTAATTCCTACGACGCCCTCGATCACCTGCAAAAAATGTTAAATAATATACCAACCATATACTCCCT
Source organism: Ranitomeya variabilis (assembly GCF_051348905.1). Taxonomy (NCBI): domain Eukaryota; kingdom Metazoa; phylum Chordata; class Amphibia; order Anura; family Dendrobatidae; genus Ranitomeya; species Ranitomeya variabilis. Next base: position 624,747,666 of record NC_135232.1, read on the forward strand.
GTCCAACGCAGTCAATTAATAGCAAGTGTCCCACGATGATTTCCCCTATAGAACAGTGACACCAGGAGATGTGTCAGCTCTATAGACCTTCAGTGACACACTGACAGGAGACAATGCCTCCTGCAGTGCATCACTGAAGAGGTTACTTTAGTTCATTGCTCTCACTTTATGGCAATGCTGTGTGGGAATTTTCCCATGCAGCAGTACCGCAAGTGCCAGTATGAACTGTACTGTACTCACAGCAGAGGGATACAGTGTGGAAAGATACCTTCCGTCATTGTATCACCGGAGCCCCTGGAGAGCGGTGGCATCAGCTGATGTGGCAGCTGTCCACGGGAGATCGTAGTGGGACATGTTGTGAATTCCGTTCTCGGACTCCCTCCTGTGGTCATGAATGGTACTTTGGTTAGTTCTGCTCTTGGACTCCCTCTGGTGGCTTTGAGCGGAACTGCTGGTCACTGAGGTTGGCTTTGTCAGCTGCTCTCGTTTATTGCTATGTTGGCTTCCCTATTTAACTCCACTCAGATCGTTACTTCATGCCAGCTGTCAATGTTTTAGTATTGGTTCAGATCTCTCTTGGACTTCTCTGAGGACCTGTCTACTCCAGCAGAAGCTAAGTCTTTGCTAGTTCATTTGTTGTTACTGCTTCCTGAATACATTTCTTATTACTGCCAATTTCTAGTCCAGCTTGCTATCATGATATTCCCTTGCTAGCTGGAAGCTCTAGGGTGCAGATTGGCACCTCCACACCGTGAGTCGGTGTGGGGAGTCTTTTTGCTTACTCTGCGTGGTTTTTTGTAGTCTTTTGTGCTGACCGCATAGTTCCCTTTTCTATCCTCTGACTATTTAGTGAAGTCTGGCCTCCTCTGCTAAAACCTGTTTCATTTCTGTGTTTGTGACTTTCCTCTTAACTCACAGTCAATATATGTGGGGGGCTGCCTTTACCTTTGGGGAATTTCTCTGAGGCAAGGTTAGGCTTCTATTTCTATCTTTAGGGGTAGTTAGCTCTTAGGCTGTGAAGAGGCGTCTAGGGAGAGTTAGGTATGCTCCACGGCTATTTCTAGTGTGTGTGTGATAGGAGTAGGGTTTGCGGTCAGCAGAGTTCCCACTTTCCCAGAGCTTGTTCCGATTACTAGTTTACTCATCAGGTCATTCCGGGTGCTCCTAACCACCAGGTCCATAACAGGGACAATCGTTATTACATGGATTACTGCGGATCAGGGAGTATATTGTTGGTTTAATATTTTCTTACAGGTCAGCATGGGCTTCGGGATCAAGGAGATTGATGAGTATGTACTCTATGTTGTATGTACTGTATGTCTGTATGTGAGTACTGTATGTACTGTATGTTCTGTATATGTGTGTATGTGTTTTTTTGTTTTTTTTTTACACCTGAACACAGTAGCCAGATGATGGTACTATACTGTCCCATCATCCAGCTACCTGTCACTGTAGCAGGCATAGCCGGATGGGACTAGTAGTCCCATCGGACGATGCCTGCCTAAATACAGCTCCGAACACACAAAGCCCCGCACACACACACAGACACACACAGCCATGCGATCCCCGCACAGCCTGCGATCCCTGCACAGCCCCGCTATCCCCGCACAGACATACACCCACAGCCCCGCAGACACCCGCAGACCACTGCAGACACAGACAAACAAACGCACACAGACACGCACATCTTCCCCGCACACACACAGTCTCCGCCCACACACAGTCTACGCCCACACACTCTTCCCCCTCCCTATCTGCAGCATTTCTCGCACACAACTCCGCAGCAAAACCACAGATCCTGCAGTTTTGCTGCAGATTTGACTAATCATTGGAAGTCAATGAGTGCAGAAATGCTGCAGATCCGCAAAAAGAATTGATATGGTCCTATTTTGAATCTGCTGTGTTTTCAGTGCGGAATATTCCACATATTAGCACGGCATTTTTTTCCCCCATTGATTTATATTGTACTGTAAATCACCTGCGGATCTGCAGCGTTTCTGTGCAGAAAAAACGCTGCGCATCCGCAGAAAATCTGCAACGTGTGCACATAGCCTGACATGGTCCTTTTTTGAATCTGCTGCATTTTCCGTGCAGATTTTTGTGCACCATTAGCACAGCATTTTTTTTGCCATTGATTTACATTGTACTGTAAATCACTTGCAGATCTGCAGTGTTTCTGCGCGGAAAAAAAGCTGCAGATCTGCAGGAAATCTGCAACGTGTGCACATACAATTACATTTTTCAGGAGTTGGGAGAAGGCTTATTTTTTGGTCTCTGAGCTGGCATTCTTATTGATATTGATTGTTTTTATCGCCTCTTAGGGTATGTGCACACGCTGCGGAATGGTGTGCAGATTTTTCCACACTGATTTTGGTAAATCCGCAGGTAAATCGCACTGTGAATTTACCGCGGATTTACCGCGTTTTTTGTGTGGATTCCACCTGCGGTTTTACGCCTGTGGATTCCTATTGAGGTGCAGGTGTAAAGCGCTGCGGAATCCGCACAAAGAATTGACATGCCGTGCTGTATTTTCCACAGCATGTGCACTGCGGATTTTGTTTTCCATAGGTTTACATGGTACTGTACATCGCATGGAAAACTGCTGCAGATCCGCAGCGTCAAATCCGCTGTGGATCCGCAGCAAAATCCGCAGCGTGTGCACATAGCCTTATTGTATTTTATTGCAATGTTGCAGCTACCAAAAAAAAAGGAAATTCTGGCATTTTGATTTTTTTTTTCGTTAAGCTGTTTTCCTATCTGTTTAATTTATTTTATATTTCCATAGATCTGACATTTCTAAATGCAGCGATACCAAATATGTGCATATTAATTTTTTTAATCATTTTATTTTTAATGGGGCAAGAGGGGAGTGATTTAATTTTTTTTTTCATATTTTTTAACTATAAACTGACTTCAATAGTCATTATGGAACTTGTTGCCACGATCGTCTGATCGCCTGTGGCATACTTTGCAGGGTTTCAGCGCTGTTAGACATAGCAGAAATCACGATCTCATATGAATGCCAGCCACATGCTGACGTTCACAGGAGGATCATAGTTACAGACATGGAGGTCATCAGCTGTCATAATAGCCCATCGGTGTCCTGCAATCATGTTACAGCAGGGGCATCAATGCTTGGGATTTATGACGTGCTTCCAGCTGGTGTGTTTTAAATCCCACTGCTGATAAATGACATCCTGGAGTATAATACAGGATGTAACTCAGGATCAGTACAGGATCAGTAATGTAATGTGTGTACACAGTGACTGCACCAGCAGAAAAATGAGTGCAGCTCTGGGGTATAATACAGGATGTAACTCAGAATCAGTACAGGATAAGTAATGTAATGTATGCACACAGTGACTGCACCAGCAGAATAGTGAGTGCAGCTCTGGGGTAAAATACAGGAGGTAACTTAGGATCAGTACAGGATAAGTAATGTAATGTATGTACACAGTGACTGCACCAGCAGAATAGTGAGTGCAGCTCTGGAGTATAATACAGGATGTACCTCAGGATCAGTACAGGATCAGCAATGTAATGTATGTACACTATGACAGCACCGTAGGAGTGCGTAGGAATGTGGTCCATCTTCGGTGGAGGGGCAGTGATGCGTGTCCTCCAAGGTCTAAAGTTGCGGAGCTCCTGCTGAGGATGGGCTTCAAGGCGATTGACATCTATGCCTTGATACATCCCTATTCCACACCTGAGTGATGTCAGCTTTGTTCGGCCGGAGGGGCTTGAGCTCTTCTGGTCGAACTATGAGTTGGCAAAAAATTAGCCTGGCTGGCGAGACTTTGCCGTTCAGGTGGTGTCTCGCCAAAACCAAGTCAAGAAAGTGACCGTGATGACTTGTAACGAGTCGCTTTCTTGTTATGACATCATGGCGTGGCTTGGCCGGTATGGAGAGGTGGTAGAAATGCCAAAGAAAAACCGTGACGAGTTTGGTATCTGGTCAGGGGCCTGGACATTTATGGTAAAACTTAAGCGTTCAGGTGGTACGGTTGCCCACATACCATCATCTGCCTTCCTGGGTAGGGATCGTATCCTGGTCTTCTACCAGGGGCAATCAAACCACTGTCACAGGTGCGGTGACCCCACACACTTTAGCGCAAACTGCACTGTGCAGAAGTGTGCATTGTGTGGGGATATTGGCCATCTTGCTGCATCTTGTGTGGAGATTAGGTGCCACCTGTGTGGTGAGTTAGGTCACCCATTCAGCCATTGTCCTCGCTCCTTCGCTAACGCAGTTGTGACCCCGGTGGGAAAAAGCCGTGAGGCTGATTCTGCTGGGGAAGGGACTAGCAGGGGTGAGGGAGCTGAGGGGCCAAGGAAGAAAAGCAATAAAAAGACGCCTGCCCAGCTAAGGCGTCTAGACAAATGCAGACAGGATAGGGAGCTGGGCGAGCCTCGGGCTACTGCGGCGGCCCCTGTCCTGGACACCAGTCTTGCTGCTGAGGCCCCGAGGGATGATGAGTTGGATGAGGAGGTCAGGAGGATCCACAGGGAGGAAAGTGCCACTGCCTCAGAGTCCTCCCATTATGAAAGTATGGATGAGGATAATAGGCAGTGGCTAGAGGACAAGCGTAAGCTCGGCACCAAAAAGAAGAGAAAGAAGGGAGATAAAAAATCTTCTCCCGCTCTGACCAAGGTACCTAAGGAAGGAAAAACTGACTCCCCTCTGGTTGGTCTCTCTAACCGGTTCCAAGTCCTTGAAAACATCTCTTCCTCTGAGGAGGAAGCTGAGGGTGAGGTTCTGGCTTTGGCGGGGCTCACAGGGGATGCCGAGTCTCCTTCTTCTGGGAATGTAAGATCCTTGGAGGGAGGGACCGGCCCAGAGTACGGAGACGAGGATGATAAAAATAAAAAAACACGTGGGAATGGATACCTCATTGTCTCTAAAGAGGGGGAAGGATTCCTCCTCTGAGGCAGAGGATAAGGGAAGTGGGAAAAAGAAAGCCATCTAACTCAATCACCAATGATGGCGGAACCCACTCCGTTGATGCTGGCGTCCATTAATGTCGCCAGCATAAAGTCAAATACAGCTAGATTTGCGGCCTTTGATTTTCTCAGCCGGCTTGAAGCTGACATTTTCTTTTTGCAAGAGACCAGGCTGCCAAACATGGCAGATGTGTTTAAAGCTAAGAGGGAGTGGAGACCCAGGCCCTCCTATTGGTCTCTTGCGGCCGAGCCGTATAGCGGAGTGGCGGTCCTTTTTACAACACCGGTGGAATGCCGACGGGTTATTGAGTTAGAAATGGGGAGGTGCCTGATCTTAGATGTTCTCATGAAGGGACAAGAGCTCCGGCTCATCAACATCTATGGTCCCCAATCTAAGTGGGACCGGAAGTTTCTCTTTATGAGGATCAAGCCCTACCTTTTTACAAGTCGGCAGGTTGTCTTTGGAGGGGACTTCATTGCTGTCACGAGGCCCCGAGATAGAGGAGGTTCCAGAGACAAGCTGACTTATGATAGCGTCGCCCTTAATAGTAATGCTAGTGAGGCTCGCCTGGTGGATGTCCACATTCGGCACACCCCAGGCCATGAGGGGTTCACCTATCATAGAGGTAACTGTAGGTCCAGAATAGATAGGTTTTATTTAAAGGAGGAAGCTGTCTCTTCAGCAGTGTCTGTTGTTGAGGTGGAGTTCTCCGACCACTGTTTAATTTTGTTTTCTCTGAATGTTACAGAGACCCTCCGGATGGGAAGAGGCTTTTGGAGGCTCAATTCATCTCTCTTGGAAGAAGCGGAGATAAGACAGTCCTTTGAGGATTTTCTTCAGAGCCAGGTACCCTTACTGGATCTTTGTAGTAGTAAGTCAGAGTGGTGGGAGATGTTCAATGAAAGGGTGGCGAGATTCTTCTGCCAGCTCTCGAGCCTCAGGAGTCTGAGCAGGTACCGCCTGTATCAGGGTCTGAGGAGGAAACTTGAACATCTTGTCTGAACTGGAGGTAGCCGCGAGGAGATTTCCAGAGTGAAATCTTTGCTTATGAGGTATCAGTACGATAGACACGCATCTTTGGTTTTTGAGAGGGATTACGTGAAGTACCGCTCGCCCGACCCTTACAGAAACTGCAAGATGTCAGTGAATAGTAAAGTAGTTACAGGACTGGTTGACACTACGGGGTCCCTGAGGCGATCCAGATCAGGGATCCTGGAGGTTGTCAGATCCTTCTACTCGCACCTCTTGGGGAAGAGGGATCTTGATTGGGATGAGATGTCGGCTTTCCTGGCTGAAGCCATCCCCGAACCAGGGGTAGACCCCTCTCTTGACATTTTGACTGAAATGATCAGGGAAGAGAAAGTTCAGTTGGCGATTGAAGGGCTTGCCTAAAAAAAATCGCCTGGTCCAGATGGCTTAACATCTGAATTCTATAAGACCTTTAAGGACGTTTTGGTTCCCCTCTTGACTGAGGTATTCAATTAGTGTCTTTCCTCGGGCACTCTGCCGAAGTCAATGAGGAGGTCTGCTCTGATCATCCTGTCAAAGGGTAAGGACCCATCTTGCATTGAGAATTGGCATCCCATAGCGCTTCTCAATGCAGACAGGAAGGTTCTGGCAAAGGTGCTGTTTAATCGGCTGGTGAAATTTGCACCCCGACTGCTTTCGGAGGCCCAGCATTGCTCTGTTCCAGGCTGCAGAGCATTTAGTGCTGTGCTCAGTGTCCGAGAGGCAGTGGAGCAGGGTAGGGTGGTCACTGGAAGGGGTACATGCTGTCACTGGACCAGGCAAAAGCATTTGATCGGGTTAATCACGAGTACCTCTGGTCCATCCTTCTGAGATATGGCCTGCCGGGGGGGTTTGTTGATTGGCTTAAGACCTTGTACAGTGGGGCAGAGAGTTTCCCGCTTGTGAATGGTTGGATTGGCAGCTCTTTTGAGGTTGGGTCCGGTGTTCGCCAGGGTTGTCCCTTGAGCCCGCTGCTGTACGTGTTTGCGATTGACCCTCTTGTTAGGAGGGTGGAGCGTGGACCGTTGGCCGGGATCGGGATGGACCAGGCAGCACCGGAAGCCACTCTGAGGGTGGTGGCGTATGCCGATGATGTCACTTTGTCTGTTTCCTCTCACGAGGAGGCAGGGTGGCTGATATCAGAGGTAGATCGCTACTCGGAGGCATCCGGGTCCAAGGTCAACCGGGATAAGTGTAAGAGTCTCTCGCTGGGAGGAGGAGATCCTGGAAGGGTTGGTCTTTGACCCTAAGGGAAAGGGTAAACCTGATCAAAACTTACCTGCTCCCTTTACTGATTTATCTGGGCAGTGTGTGCATCTTGCCGGAATCTCTCTCTGGACTCGGGTCTACAGTTTGTTCTTCCAACTGTTATGGGGGAATAGACTAAACCTGGTCAAGAGGGAGATTACTTACCATACGAGGAAACAAGGAGGGTTGGGTATTGTCAACCCTGTGGTATTCCTTGTGGATACCTTCAGTAAGATCAATATTGCAAACCTCTGGAGAGAGAGGCCTCCTCCGTGGGTATTCTCCTGTAGGGGATGGTTTCAGCCTTTCTTCCAGGAATGGGAGACAGGAGGGCAAGTGAAGGATCTTCGCACACCGCATGGACATCTTCCAGCTTACGCTACCTGCTACCTTGGTTCTGAAGGTAATTCGTCAGTGGGGTCTGGGAATGTGGGAGATCAGGACTCTGCCAAGGAAACTCCTTGACAATAGGGTTCCTATTGACACATTTCCAGAGGCCTCTGGCGCTCAGGGACTGCCCAAGTCGGGATCTTGGGGTGGGTTTGCATCTTTTGAATTCTATCAGGATCCCCTCGAAGTTTTGGGACTTGGCTTGACGCTGCTTCCATGGGAAACTGTGTGTGAGGGACAATCTGAAGTGTAGGAGCTCTGAGGACAGGAATTGTCCTCGGGAGCATTGTGGTACCTTGCTGGAAAGCATGGACCACTTCCTGCTTCATTGTCCCTTCAACACAGAGGTGTACAACAGGGTGGGCGCCTTCATTGGCTGGTCTCGGCTGGCCGGTCTCTCCTTTGCGGAATGGGCCTATGGAGCATTCAGAGACCTTGGTGGTCGGGACCGCTGCACCTTATTTCTAGTTAGCGCAGTGGTTGGGTATCACACGTGGAACGCACGGTGCTTAGTATCGACGCAACGAAAAATCCTCCCAGTGGATGATGTGTTTAGGACCATACTCGGTGACCTGGTGAAGGTGCGCTCTCTGGAGTATGGGAGACTGGGCACACGGAGGGCCGCGCTCCTCTGGAGGGGCTTTTCTTTTAGTGTGCCCTAGTCTGGTCATCTCCTTTCCTGGTGGTGGGCTGCTGCTGACACTATAGATTTTTGTTTTGTTTGATCATTATACAGTGATGTAGGGCTGCAGGCGCCGAACTTGGGCTTCGTGATTTGTGATTATTGTGGTGTGTGCTGCTGTATATATTGTATATATTGTATATGGGGATATAGATTTGGGTGTAGGTGTTAGGTTGGGTGGTGGGAAAAGGGGGGAGGTGGGTTTATCTTGTGGGACTATGGGACACTGGGTTGTTTGGGGGAAATTCTGGCACTGCCTGATCTGGCCTATGGACGTTGGACATGAACTGAGGCATGAGACGCAGGACCAGCTCTCAGGTCAGTGCGGAGGTTGGGAATGGTGTGCTTGAGTGTGGGGTGGTGGTTAGCTTAGTATTGTATATATTTGCATAGTTTGTGGTTATTTTATTTATAAAAATAAATAAATAAATAAATAAAATAATAAAAAAAAAAAATAAAATTAAAAAAATAATAAAAATAATAATAATAAAAGATTATATATGTATGTGTATATAGCCTTTGTTTGCTATTGTTTATTTGTTTTTGTGTGCTATTGTTTATATTGTTTGCTATTATTTAGTTTGGTGACCGGACCAGAAGGTGTAAGTACTTAATGTTAGTTATTATTAGTTATTATTCTGTTTATATACCGGTAATATGTGTGAGAGGAGAGGATGAGCGGCTGGACCAGTGTTCATTATACTGATTATTTTCTGGCTGATATTTCTGTTTTGTTTCTGTTACTATTATTGTTATGTTTTTCATTTTTATAATAAAAGATCTACAGGATGTAACTCAGGATCAGTAATGAAATGTATGTACACAGTGACTTCACCAGCAGAATAGTGAGTGCAGCTCTGGAGTATAATACAGGAGGTAACTCAGGATCAGTAATGTAATGTTTGTACACAGTGACTTCACCAGCAGAATAGTGAGTGCAGCCCTTGAGTATAATACAGGATGCATCTCAGGATTATTACATAATAAAAAAGTAATGTTATATATAGAATGTACACAGTAATCCCACCAGCAGAATAGTGAGTGCTGCTCTGGAGTACATTGGTATTGTGCATGTTTTAATTATATTTGGCATATTGTGTCTGTTGCAACTAACAGATCAATGGGAAGACAAAGAGAAGAAACATTTACACTGTTAAAACAAAAATCTAAAAATCTATTTTGGAGTCTGTCCAGCTTAATAGCAGTAACATTTCACACCACTGCCGCAGCACATTTCATAATAACTGCAGTCAATATGTATTTTGGGAAACATTTATGTCTGAGTAAAGTGACCTTTGAATTTGTGTAATCTTCCTAGCAGAATAGCTGAGGCAGCCCGTGGTTTCCCTTCATTGTTTTTTTTTTTTAATTTGTGTGTTTTCAGCAATCACGAATCTCAGCCCAAGAGGATGTGAAGGAGAAAATATCGGCAAAACCCTATAAATGCTGTATTAAAAATTATTATTGCGAAAGCTTTACAGCGCACAGGAGATTTTTTTCCAGTCTGAGCCAAATATCGATAAAGCAATAAAACATTGGTTTTAATATCAATGGAAAGTTGTATCCAGATCACGGCTGTGCTGCTCGACTAGCTGCGGCAAAGGGGGCAATAATATGACATAATCTGCCTTTTATTCAGGAAGTGGGGGCAATTACAAAAGCAAGTCACTGTGATGCAAACTGCACTGAAGTTAGCCTTTTTTGGGTGCTAAGATATTAATCACGGGGGGTAATAATATTTATGGACTGGATTAATTTCAAGTAACACACTAGAAAACTGTATATACAGAGTAATACTTTATAGAAATCAGAGCCTAGGACTATTGGGAAAGATGCAAGGACTTCAATTCTTGTGCCGTGCACTGCCCAATCAGTATTTTTGCACCTGTCATAACACATGCATCAATTTTGTGCAGAGTATAGATAAAAGCATATGTAGGGAAACAGTGCTGTTGTCATAGGAGGTAAGGTGAGGAAAGGGACAATGCTGCTATCAGAGGAGGTAAGGTGAGGAAAGGGACAATGCTGCTATCAGAGGAGGTAAGGTGAGGAAGGGGACAATGCTGTTATCAGAGGTAGTAAGGTGAGGAAGGGGACAATGCTGCTATCACAGGAGGCCAGGTGAGGAAGGGGACAATGCTGCTATCAGAGGAGGTAAGGTGAGGAAGGGGACAATGCTGCTATCAGAGAAAGTAAGGTGAGGAAGGGGACAATGCTGCTATCAGAGGAGGTAAGGTGAGGGAGGGGACAATGCTGCTATCAGAGGAAGTAAGGTGAGGAAGGGGATAATGCTGCTATCAGAGGAGCTAAGGTGAGGAAAGGGACAATGCTGCTATCAGAGGAAGTAAGGTGAGGAAGGGGACAATGCTGCTATCAGAGGAGGTAAGGTGAGGAAGGGGAAAATACTGCCATAAGAGGAGGTAAGATGAGGAAGGGGACAATGCTGCTATCAGAGGAGGTAAGGTGAGGAAGGGGACAATGCTGCTATCATAGGAGGTAAGGTGAGGAAGGGGACAATGCTGCTATCAAAGAAAGTAAGGTGAGGAAGGGGACAATGCTGCTTTCAGAAGAGGTAAGGTGAGGAAGGGGACAATGCTGCTATCAGAGGAGGTAAGGTGAAGAAGGGGACAATGCTGCTTTCAGAGGAGGTAAGGAGAGGAAGGGGACAATGCTGATATCAGAGGAAGTAAGGTGAGGAAGGGGACAATGCTGCTATCAGAGGAAGTAAGGTGAGGAAGGGGACAATACTGCTATCAGAGGAGGTAAGGTGAGGAAGGGGACATTGCTGCTATCAGAGGAGGTAAGGTGAGGAAGGGGACAATGCTGCTATTAGAGGAAGTAAGGTGAGGAAGGGGACAATGCTGCTGGTGAAGGAGGTAGAGTTAGGAATGGGGTCAATGAATCTGTCAGAGGAGGAAGGGCTAGGAAGGGGACAATGCTGTTGTCAGGGGAGGCCGGATTAAAAAGGTGAACATTGCTTCTGTCATAGAAAGTAGTGTTTGGAAGGGGGTCACTACTTCTGTAATAGAATGCAGATACTGAGTATGTCACCACGGAACAGACAGACCAACAGTTGAGGGGTTTAATAACGGGAATCAGGTTCTCCTCGCAGGGAGGAAGCAATGGGAAATAACTAGCAATAAAACAGTGCAAAAATATGGGAGTCAAACAATGTAACAGGAGTAAGCAAGATTTCTTGAGAAAAGAACACTTATCAGTCTGATGAGGACTTGCTTGAAGGGCCGTCTTGTCCAACATAGGCGCCAAGAAACAGCGGCACTTGTCGTCCCTCTGTTGTCCGTGGGCTGAGTAGTCTCTAGGAGCCTGCTGCCTGGGGTTTCGGGAGTTAATGTGGTATGCACAGGCTCTGAGTCTTTAGCTTTTACAGCACAGCCAGGGATCAGGGGCTCTGCACTGTTAAGTCTCTGTACCAGGAATCACAGTCTCTGTCCTGATACCATGGGGACCAGGGGATCGAAGTCTCTGCACGGGCCAATGTCTCTACACGGGTCTCAAAGCGCCCCTCTCCAGTCACAGCAGAGTCCGCTTTCAAGTACTCACAAGATGCAGTCTTTCTGGGCAGTCTCCCTGTATTTGTCCTCAGACCGGGAGCTCTCTCTCTCCCAGAGCGCAGCTGCACCCTGCTCTGACCGCTGCTCACGCTGCTCTGTCCCTTGCACCTGTGCCTTTCCCGCTCTCTGCCCACTTCCTTCCTGTCCCAGTCTCTAAGTCTGCCCCCTGGGGAACCTGTAGCACAGCTCAATGGTTCCAGGCACAGAGCCGAGAAGGTAACCGCCCTCAGACTCTTCTTTTGTTTCACCTCCTTACACTTCTGTCAGAGAAGATAGGGTAATGGGTTAAAAGGGGACAAAGATGCTGTCAGAGGAGGCATGGTTAGTAAGGTGACAATGCTACTGTCAGAGGAGATGGGGTTAAGAAAGGGGGCAATGCTGTTCTCAGAGGAGGTAAGATAAGGAAGCAAACAATGCTGATACGAGAGTAGTTAGAGTTAGGAAGGGGAGAATGCTGCTGTCAGAAGCGGTAGGGTTAGGAAGTGGACAAAGCATCTGTTAGAGAAGTTAAGGATGGAGACAATGCTGCTGTCATAGGATGTTAGTAAGGGGACACTGCTTCTGTCCATGGAGATAGGGCTAGGAAGGGAACAATGCTAATGATGCCAGATGAGATAGGGCTAGGAAGGGGACAATGCTGATGATGCCAGATGAGATTGGGCTAGGAAGGGGACAATGCTGATGATGCCAGATGAGGTAGGGTTAGGAAAGGGACAATGCTGATGATGCCAGATGAGATAGGGCTAGGAATGGGACAATGCTGATGATGCCAGATGAGATAGGGCTAGGATGGGGACAATGCTGATGATGCCACATGAGATAGGGCTAGAAAGGGGACAATGCTGATGATGCCAGATGAGATAGGGCTAGGAAGGGGACAATGCTGATGATGCCAGATGAGGTAGGGTTAGGAAGGGACAATGCTGATGATGCCAGATGAGATAGGGCTAAGAAGGGGACAATGCTGATGAGGCCAGATGAGACAGGGCTAGGAAGGGGACAATGCTGATGATGCCAGATGAGGTAGGGTTAGGAAGGGGACAATGCTAATGATGCCAGATGAGATAGGGCTAGGAAGGGGACAATGCTGATGATGGCAGATGAGGTAGGGCTAGGAAGGGGACAATGCTGATGATGCCAGATGAGATAGAGCTAGGAAGGGGACAATGCCGATGATGCCAGATGAGGTAGGGTTAGGAAGGGCACAGTGCTGCTGTCATAGGAGGAAGGGTCAGGAAGGGGACAGTGCTGATACCAGATGAGGTAGGGTTAGTAAAGGGATAGTGTGGTCGAAGGAAAGGAAAAGGAAAATGTTGCAGTCAGTAAAGGTAGGTTTAGAAAGGGGACACATTAGAAGGATGATCTCGAAGCTGGCGTTGCTGTGCATGCAGTATTGTTCAGCACTTCATCTTTTATTTTGGTTGCATTGGAGCAATTAAAAATATTGCAAAAGTATAGACATCCTTTAAAATATTAGAACTGTGTTAGAACTCACTATTGCAATTCTAACCCATTGAACTTGCAGTATTTTAATATTGATGATGTATAGAGAATGTTTAAGAGTATTATGTGATAACTTTATGAGATAAGCATCAATTCTGCAAAATATGTACCTGAAATAAACAACAGGATTATTGTTTCATTCTGAGACATATCTTTTATGTCCCCAGGCTATGAAGCAAATAATGGTTAAGAAAAGTCCATCAGTGAAGCTATTACTGGTACTTAATGCCCTTAGCAGAGGAAATGACCTTTACCTCTTACATTGTCTGCTGGTAAACACCCATATTGCTGGAAAGAGACATTCTGTGGTTTTCTATAGTTACCAACCTTTAAACTTCATAAGAAATTTAAGCTTCTCCCAGTGTAAAAGTAGCTGCCACAACTGGACTGTGCTATGTGATATCCAAAATCTATGCAAACTACAGTACCTGGTAAATAAGAAACCTTGGAATAACCATGTCAAATGCCTTTTCCTCTTATATTTCAAATACATATTACTCTTTACAAATTAACAATCAGAGCTGAGACAAAAGGCCTAATTCATCAATATCGGCAATGGCAACGCCGGTGTTGATAAGGAGGCATGGTGGTGTCAGACACTACTAATTCATGAAAAAGTGCATACCTTTTCCTGAATCTGGAGCATCTGATGAGGGACATGTGCCTCCACTCTCTACACTAAAATCTTACTCCACTCGGGGAGTGAAGTGATATTTCTAGAATTTGAAAAGCCACAGCTCATCATAAATTTGACAAGCTTTTGCATCACACACCTGCCGTGCCCAGTTCTGACCAGGCTTCTTCAAGCCTGTAAGGAATCTCCTCAGAAGAAGTGAGGCATCAACAATCTCCATGGACTCCGATGATCTCTCTTCAAGGCCAAATCCTCTCCAGAGCACTAGACCTTTGGGTCTCAGCAGCACAGGAGTAGGAGAATCTGTTAATGAAAATAATTAAAAATGCCTTCTCCTGGTCCATTTTTAATTCATATTCTGGGATGATACGTTTTCGATGTGGTGTGGATCCTGGAGGCAGGTTAATGGAACCATTGTGCGGACTGTGTGGAGGCAACATTTTCACTTTCTTCCCAATGAAGATGTCATCACAAGACCAAAAAGCGGATGGCAGAGCTGGCGGAGAAGATGACATCACTGATTGCACAGGAACCAGACACCTCTTGTGAGAGAACTGTCCACAATGAAGCACTTCTTTGGATTTCCATTCTAGGATGGACTCATGATTACTCAGCCACAGAAGACCTAGGAGTACTGGTGAAACAAACCAGGTAGCACCTAAAAATAAATTCTCTCCATATGCAGAATTACTACCCAAAACTTTACCTGCTCAGTAACAAGTCAAATGACTTGAGATAGGGCCTTTCTTTCAATGGAGGACACTACCAAGGGACTCTCTAGGCGTTGGATAAGAAACTGATCCACCACGGCTTTCTGAAAGAAATTTCACACCAAAATTGAGTCAAGTGAGGGAGGAGGGAAACTTTTTCCAGCCAGGGTCACTTCTCCTACAGACCCAAAGCTTTGGAGTTTTTCTGACTTTACACCACAAGAATGGATGTGATGTTCTGTGCTATCACAGTATTAGCACAATCCCTTGACTCAACATTGTTCCTGCTGCTGCTCAGCCAGCTTCACACAGTCAATGTCACAACACAGCTGGCCCAGGACCAGGGGATCCTTCCCTGTCCCTAGCACTAGGGGGTGCCCTAGCTTGCCCTATTTCTGGGACACTACTGAAGGTGAACATGCCAGGGCCTCCACCCTTGCCTTATCCCCTGAGTCAGCCCTGAGTCTGTTCTCTTCATCCACCCAGGGAAAGGGGCCCCACTGTGCACTGTAGTACACCAACCAAAAGAAACAAGACAACTCAAATAAGGGTTAAAAGAAAACTCTAGGCATACAAAATATTAATTCACATATAACAGAGGAATGTACCTGGGAATGGAAGAAGGGGAATAAACCAAAATAGAGAATGATGGGGAATTACCACACTTACAAACCAAGCAACAGTCATAGATAACTCCTCCAACTTTCCTTCTCATACAAACTCCTCTTCCTCCTGAAGCCATGAAGCAAATGCTAGCTCTGACCAGGATTGACATCAGAGCCCAGATTATAAAGAAGAAAGGAGTGGCTAACTGAGCTGAGCTGCGAGCTCATAGATTTCCAACATGGCCGATTAACCCCTGTTTTGCCAGAAGGAATAAACACAATTAAAATGAAGAAGTGCTTCTTCTTAGAGCCTGAATAGGAGCAATCAGATGCTGCAGTATTCTGGCTCCTGTTGTGAATTCTGCTCTTGGGCTCCCTCCGGTGGTTGTTGGTGGTAGTGCAGTTGTCTTGGGGTTGTAATCCAGGGCAGGTGTTTCTGCTGATTGCAGCTCTATTAGGTATTTAGGTGTGCAGGATCCATGAGTCAATGCCAGTTGTCCATTGTACTTGGAGGGATTGCATCTCTCTCTGGCTCCTCATGCCCTGCTGCCAATTCAACTAAGATAAGTGTCTGGTTTTTTGTCTCTGTGCACACATGCAGTGTGCTTTGCAATTCAGTGCTATTCATTGTGTTTTTGTCCAGCTTAGACTTTGTTTGGATTTTTCAGTCATGCTGGATTCTCAGGAGATGCAGATATACTTTCTATGTCTTTAGTTAGATGTAGTATATTTGTATTATCTGCTGTGGATATTTTTAGGATTTTAATACTGACTGCTTAGAATTCTGTCCTATCCTTTTCTGTTTAGCTAGAAGTGCCTCTTTTGCTAAATCCTGTTTTTCTGCCTGCGTGTGTTTTTCGTCTTATACTCACAGTCAATATTTGTGGGGGGCTGCCTATCCTCTGGGGTTCTGCTCTGAGGCAAGATAGAATTCCCATTTCCATCTATAGGGGTATTTACTTAGTCCTCCGGCTGTGTCAAGTGTTATGACCCCAATGGCGAGGGTCTCAGAGGAACGTGGAAGTCTGCAGAATACAAAAATCCAGCTCATAGGGCAGTGGTAACTGGGTTGACCATATATCTACTCCTAACGCCAACACTAGAAGTAGCCGGGGATCATTCCTACGTTGATTCTAGATGACACGCGCCAGCCGGAGAATCTAGCTACCCCTAGTAGAGGAAAACAAAGACCTTTCTTGCCTCCAGAGAAGGGGACCCCAAAGCTGGATAGAAGCCCCCCACAAATAATGACGGTGAGGTAAGAGGAAATGACAAACACAGAAATGAATAAGGTTTAGCACAGAGAGGCCCGCTTACTGATAGCAGAATAAAGAAAGGTAACTTATATGGTCAACAAAAACCCTATCAAAATCCACACTGGAAATTCAAGAACCCCCGAACCGTCTAACGGTCCGGGGGGAGAACACCAGCCCCCTAGAGCTTCCAGCAAAGGTCAGGATATAGATTTGGAACAAGCTGGACAAAAATACAAAACCAAAACAAATAGCAAAAAGCAAAAGGCAGACTTAGCTGATATAACTGGAACCAGGATCAGTAGACAAGAGCACAGCAGACTAGCTCTGATAACTACGTTGCCAGGCATTGAACTGAAGGTCCAGGGAGCTTATATAGCAACACCCCTAACTAACGACCCAGGTGCGGATAAAAGGAATGACAGAAAAACCAGAGTCAAAAAACTAGTAACCACTAGAGGGAGCAAAAAGCAAATTCACAACAGTACCCCCCCCTTAGTGAGGGGTCACCGAACCCTCACCACGACCACCAGGGCGATCAGGATGAGCGGCATGAAAGGCACAAACTAAATCGGCCGCATGAACATCAGAGGCGACCACCCAGGAATTATCCTCCTGACCATAGCCCTTCCACTTGACCAGGTACTGAAGCCTCCGCCTGGAGAGGCGAGAATCCAAGATCTTCTCCACCACGTACTCCAACTCGCCCTCAACCAACACCGGAGCAGGAGGCTCAGCAGAAGGAACTACAGGCACAATGTACCGCCGCAACAAGGACCTATGAAATACATTGTGAATAGCAAACGACACAGGAAGATCCAGACGAAAAGATACAGGATTAAGGATTTCCAATATCTTGTAAGGCCCAATAAAACGAGGTTTAAATTTGGGAGAGGAGACCTTCATAGGAACAAAGCGGGAAGAAAGCCATACCAAATCCCCAACGCGTAGTCGGGGACCCACACCGCGGCGGCGGTTGGCAAAGCGCTGAGCCTTCTCCTGTGACAACTTCAAGTTGTCCACCACATGATTCCAGATCTGCTGCAACCTATCCACCACAGAATCCACCCCAGGACAGTCAGAAGGCTCCACCTGACCCGAAGAAAAGCGAGGATGGAAACCAGAGTTGCAGAAAAAAGGCGAAACCAAGGTGGCGGAACTAGCCCGATTATTAAGGGCAAACTCAGCCAACGGCAAGAATGTCACCCAATCGTCCTGATCAGCAGAGACAAAACACCTCAAATAAGCCTCCAAAGTCTGATTGGTTCGCTCCGTCTGTCCATTAGTCTGAGGATGGAAAGCAGACGAAAACGACAAATCAATGCCCATCCTACTACAAAAGGATCGCCAGAACCTGGAAACGAACTGGGATCCTCTGTCTGACACAATATTCTCAGGGATGCCGTGCAAACGAACCACGTTCTGGAAAAACACAGGAACCAGATCGGAAGAGGAAGGCAGCTTAGGCAAAGGAACCAAATGGACCATCTTGGAGAAGCGATCACATATCACCCAGATAACGGACATGCCCTGAGATAGCGGAAGATCAGAAATGAAATCCATGGAGATATGTGTCCAAGGTCTCTTCGGGACAGGCAAGGGCAAGAGCAAACCGCTGGCACGAGAACAGCAAGGCTTAGCTCGAGCACAAGTCCCACAGGACTGCACAAATGACCGCACATCCCTTGACAAGGAAGGCCACCAAAAGGACCTGGCCACCAGATCTCTGGTGCCAAAAATTCCCGGGTGACCTGCCAACACCGAGGAATGAACCTCGGAAATGACTCTGCTGGTCCACTTATCCGGGACAAACAGTCTGTCAGGTGGACAAGACTCAGGCCTATCAGCCTGAAATCTCTGCAACACACGTCGCAGATCCGGAGAAATAGCTGACAAGATAACTCCATCTTTAAGAATACCAACAGGATCAGCGACTCCAGGAGCATCAGGCACAAAGCTCCTAGAAAGAGCATCGGCCTTCACATTCTTTGAACCTGGTAAATACGAGACAACAAAATCAAAGCGGGAGAAAAACAATGACCAGCGGGCCTGTCTCGGATTAAGGCGTTTAGCAGACTCGAGATACATCAGATTTTTGTGATCAGTCAAGACCACCACACGATGCTTAGCACCCTCGAGCCAATGACGCCACTCCTCAAATGCCCATTTCATGGCCAACAACTCCCGATTGCCCACATCATAATTTCGCTCGGCAGGTGAAAACTTCCTAGAGAAAAAGGCACAAGGTTTCATAACAGAGCAACCAGGGCCTCTCTGCGACAAAACGGCCCCTGCCCCAATCTCCGAAGCATCCACCTCAACCTGAAAGGGAAGTGAGACGTCAGGCTGGCACCAAACAGGCGCCGAAGTAAACCGGCGTTTCAACTCCTGGAAAGCCTCCACGGCAGCAGGAGCCCAGTTAGCTACATCGGAGCCCTTCTTGGTCATATCCGTCAAAGGTTTCACAATGCTAGAAAAATTAGCAATAAAACGACGGTAGAAGTTAGCGAAGCCCAAGAACTTCTGAAGACTCTTAACTGACGAGGGCTGAGTCCAATCAAGAATAGCTCGGACCTTGACTGGGTCCATCTCCACAGCAGAAGGGGAAAAAATGAACCCCAAAAAGGGAACCTTCTGTACACCAAAGAGACACTTTGAGCCCTTGACAAACAAAGAATTTTCACGCAAAATTTTAAAGACCAACCTGACCTGCTCCACATGCGAATCCCAATCATCAGAAAAAAACAAAATATCATCCAGATAAACAATCAAAAATTTATCCAGATACTTCCGGAAAATGTCATGCATAAAGGACTGAAAAACTGAAGGCGCATTGGAGAGCCCAAAAGG
The DNA here is from genome assembly GCF_051348905.1 of Ranitomeya variabilis. NCBI lineage: Eukaryota > Metazoa > Chordata > Amphibia > Anura > Dendrobatidae > Ranitomeya > Ranitomeya variabilis. The sequence goes on from NC_135232.1 coordinate 624,767,063, forward strand.
CATCACCAAGTACTCAAAATGACCTTCGGGCGTATTGAATGCGGTTTTCCATTCATCACCTTGCTTAATGCGCACAAGGTTGTACGCACCACGAAGGTCTATCTTGGTGAACCACTTGGCACCCTTAATCCGGGCAAACAAGTCAGACAACAGCGGTAAAGGATACTGAAATTTGACAGTGATCTTATTTAAAAGCCGATAATCAATACAAGGTCTCAAAGATCCGTCCTTTTTTGCCACAAAAAAGAATCCCGCACCAAGAGGGGAAGAAGACGGACGAATATGTCCTTTCTCCAGAGACTCCTTGATATATGAACGCATAGCGGTATGTTCAGGTACCGACAGATTAAACAGTCTTCCCTTAGGAAACTTACTGCCTGGGATCAAATCTATAGCACAGTCACAGTCCCTATGAGGAGGCAGTGCACTGGACTCAGACTCACTGAAGACATCCTGATAATCAGACAAATACTCCGGAACTTCCGAAGGCGTAGAAGAAGCAATAGACACAGGCAGGGAATCCCCATGAATACCACGACAGCCCCAACTTGAGACTGACATAGCCTTCCAGTCCAAGACTGGATTATGGGTCTGTAACCATGGCAGCCCTAAAACAACCAAATCATGCATTTTATGTAAAACCAGGAAACGTATCACCTCGCGGTGTTCAGGAGTCATGCACATGGTAACCTGTGTCCAATACTGCGGTTTATTTGCTGCCAATGGTGTAGCATCAATACCCCTAAGAGGAATAGGATTTTCTAATGGTTCAAGAGTAAAACCACAGCGCTTAGCAAATGAGAGATCCATGAGACTCAGGGCAGCACCTGAATCTACAAACGCCATGACAGGATAAGATGACAGTGAGCAAATCAAAGTTACAGACAGAATAAATTTAGGTTGCAAATTACCAACGGTGACAGGACTAACAACCTTAGCTATACGTTTAGAGCATGCTGAGATAACATGTGTAGAATCACCACAGTAGTAGCACAAGCCATTCCGGCGTCTATGAATTTTCCGCTCATTTCTAGTCAGGATTCTATCACATTGCATTAAATCAGGTGTCTGTTCAGACAACACCATGAGGGAATTTGCGGTTTTTCTATCTCATTGCACCGAATTAGGTGTCTGTTCAGACAACACCATGAGGGAATTTGCGGTTTTGCGCTCCCGCAACCGCCGGTCAATTTGAATAGCCAGTGCCATAGTATCATTCAGACCTGTGGGAATGGGAAAACCCACCATAACATTCTTAATGGCTTCAGAAAGGCCATTTCTAAAATTAGCGGCCAGTGCACACTCGTTCCAATGTGTCAGCACGGACCATTTCCGAAATTTTTGGCAATACACTTCAGCCTCGTCCTGCCCCTGAGACATAGCCAGCAAGGCCTTTTCTGCCTGAATCTCAAGATTGGGTTCCTCATAAAGTAAACCGAGCGCCAGAAAAAACGCATCAAGATCAGCCAATGCCGGATCTCCTGGCGCCAGCGAAAAAGCCCAATCCTGAGGGTCGCCCCGTAAGAACGAAATAACAATTTTTACTTGCTGAGCAGAATCTCCAGATGAACAGGGTCTCAGGGACAAAAACAATTTACAATTATTCACGAAATTCCTAAACTTAAACCTGTCTCCGGAAAACAGTTCAGGAATCGGTATTTTAGGTTCTGACCTAGGATTTCTGATAACATAGTCTTGTATGCCCTGCACACGAGTAGCCAGCTGGTCCACACTTGTAATCAAGGTCTGGACATTCATGTCTGCAGCAAGCATAGCCACTCTGAGGTAAAGGGGAAGAAGAAAAAAAAAAAAACTCAGAATCTTCTTTCTTATAATCCCTCTTCTGCAATGCATTAAACATTTAATACTGGCCTGGCAAACTGTTATGACCCCAATGGCGAGGGTCTCAGAGGAACGTGGAAGTCTGCAGAATACAAAAATCCAGCTCATAGGGCAGTGGTAACTGGGTTGACCATATATCTACTCCTAACGCCAACACTAGAAGTAGCCGGGGATCATTCCTACGTTGATTCTAGATGACACGCGCCAGCCGGAGAATCTAGCTACCCCTAGTAGAGGAAAACAAAGACCTTTCTTGCCTCCAGAGAAGGGGACCCCAAAGCTGGATAGAAGCCCCCCACAAATAATGACGGTGAGGTAAGAGGAAATGACAAACACAGAAATGAATAAGGTTTAGCACAGAGAGGCCCGCTTACTGATAGCAGAATAAAGAAAGGTAACTTATATGGTCAACAAAAACCCTATCAAAATCCACACTGGAAATTCAAGAACCCCCGAACCGTCTAACGGTCCGGGGGGAGAACACCAGCCCCCTAGAGCTTCCAGCAAAGGTCAGGATATAGATTTGGAACAAGCTGGACAAAAATACAAAACCAAAACAAATAGCAAAAAGCAAAAGGCAGACTTAGCTGATATAACTGGAACCAGGATCAGTAGACAAGAGCACAGCAGACTAGCTCTGATAACTACGTTGCCAGGCATTGAACTGAAGGTCCAGGGAGCTTATATAGCAACACCCCTAACTAACGACCCAGGTGCGGATAAAAGGAATGACAGAAAAACCAGAGTAAAAAAACTAGTAACCACTAGAGGGAGCAAAAAGCAAATTCACAACAGTCAAGGTGTCTAGGATGTGTTAGGTACATCCCACGGCTACTTCTAGTTGCGGTGTTAGTTTAGGGTTTGCGGTCAGTACAGGTACCACCTACTCCTGAGAAAGTCTCTCATGCGGCTCCAAGGTCACCGGATCATAACAGTACAACTGGCCAACAATGAGTTAAATGCATCTCAGAAGAAGGGAAGAAAGCCTGCTTTGTCTTTTCTTCCCTCTTTTCCTCTGGGTGACTGAGGAGTCTTGTGCTAGCATGGATGTTCAGGGATTAGTTTCTCGTATAGACCAGCTTGCTGCTAGGGTACAGGGTATTTCTGATTATATTGTTCAGACTCCGCTGTTAGAGCCTAGGATTCCTACTCCTGATTTGTTTTTTGGGGACAGGTCCAAATTTTTGAGTTTTAAAAACAATTGTAAACTGTTTTTTGCTCTGAAGCCTCGTTCCTCTGATGATCCCATTCAGCAGGTTAAAATTGTCATCTCCCTGCTGCGTGGCGACCCGCAGGATTGGGCATTTTCCCTGGAATCTGGGAATCCGGCCTTGCAGAATGTAGATGCCTTTTTTCAGGCTCTAGGATTATTATATGATGAACCAAATTCTGTGGATCAAGTGGAGAAGACCTTGTTGGCCCTGTCTCAGGGTCAAGAAGCGGCAGAATTGTATTGTCAGAAATTTAGAAAATGGTCTGTGCTGACTAAATGGAATGAGGATGCTTTGGCGGCAATTTTCAGAAAGGGTCTTTCTGAATCTGTTAAAGATGTTATGGTGTGGTTTCCCACGCCTGTTGGTCTGAGTGATTCTATGTCTCTGGCCATTCAGATTGATCGGCGCTTGCGGGAGCACAGAACTGTGCGCGCTGTGGCGTTGTCCTCAGAGCAGATGCCTGAGCCTATGCAGTGTGATAGGATTCTGTCTAGAACGGAAAAACAAGGATTCAGACGTCAGAATAGGTTGTGTTTTTATTGTGGCGATGCTTCTCATGTCATTTCAGTCTGCCCAAAGCGTACAAAGAGAATCGCTAGTTCAGTTACCATCGGAACTGTACAACCTAAATTTCTGTTATCTGTGACCTTGATCTGCTCATTGTCGTCATTTTCTGTCATGGCGTTTGTGGATTCGGGCGCCGCTTTGAACTTAATGGACTTTGAATTTGCCAGGCGTTGTGGTTTCCCCTTGCAGTCTTTGCAGAACCCTATTCCTTTAAGGGGCATTGATGCTACACCTTTGGCTAAAAATAAACCCCAGTTTTGGACACAGGTGACCATGTGCATGGCGCCAGCCCATCAGGAAGATTGTCGTTTTCTGGTGCGCATAATTTGCATGATGCTATTGTGCTGGGTTTTCCATGGTTGCAGATACATAATCCTGTGTTGGATTGGAAGTCTATGTCTGTGACTAGTTGGGGTTGTCAGGGGGTTCATAATGACGTTCCTGTGATGTCAATCTCCTCTTCCTCCTCTTCTGAAGTTCCAGAGTTTTTGTCTGATTTTCAGGATGTATTTGATGAGCCCAAGTCCAGTTCCCTTCCACCGCATAGGGACTGTGATTGTGATATTGACTTGATTCCAGGCTGTAAGTTTCCTAAGGGCCGACTTTTCAACCTGTCTGTGCCGGAACATACCGCCATGCGGAGTTATGTTAAGGAGTCTTTGGAGAAAGGGCATATTCGGACATCTTCTTCACCGTTGGGAGCGGGATTTTTTTTTGTTGCTAAGAAGGATGGCTCCTTAAGACCCTGTATTGATTATTGCCTCTTGAATAAGATCACGGTCAAGTTTCAATACCCTTTACCTTTGCTTTCCGATTTGTTTGCCAGGATTAAGGGGGCTAGTTGGTTTACTAAAATTGACCTTCGGGGGCATATAATCTTGTTCGTATTAAGCAGGGTGACGAATGGAAAGCTGCGTTTAATACGCCCGAAGGCCATTTTGAATACCTTGTGATGCCATTCGGGCTCTCTAATGCTCCATCTGTTTTTCAGTCCTTCATGCATGATATCTTCTGGAATTATCTTGATAAATTAATGATTGTATATTTGGATGACATCTTAATTTTTTCCGATGATTGGGAGTCTCATGTGAAACAGGTCAGGATGATATTTCAGATCCTTCGTGATAATGCTTTGTTTGTGAAGGGGTCTAAGTGTCTCTTTGGAGTGCAGAAGGTTTCTTTTTTGGGCTTCATTTTTTCTCCCTCATCTATAAAGATGGATCCGGTTAAGATTCAGGCCATTCATGATTGGATTCAGCCCACATCTGTGAAGAGCCTTCAGAAATTTTTGGGCTTTGCTAATTTTTATCGCTGTTTCATTGCTAACTTCTCCAGTGTGGTTAAACCCCTGACCGATTTGACGAAGAAAGGCGCTGATGTAACGAATTGGTCCCCTGTGGCTGTCTCTGCCTTTCAGGAGCTTAAACGCCGACTTACTTCTGCCCCGGTGTTGCATCAGCCAGATGTTTCTCTTCCGTTTCAGGTTGAGGTTGACACTTCTGAGATTGGGGCAGGGGCCATTTTGTCTCAGAGGAATTCTGATGGTTCCTTGATGAAACCGTGTGCCTTCTTTTCCCGTAAGTTTTCGCCTGCTGAACGCAATTATGATGTTGGCAACCGGGAGTTGTTGGCTATGAAGTGGGCGTTTGAGGAATGGCGACATTGGCTTGAGGGAGCCAAGCACCGTATTGTGGTCTTGACCGATCATAAAAATCTCGTTTACCTCGAATCTGCCAAACGGTTGAAACCCAGACAGGCTCAATGGTCCCTGTTTTTCTCCCGTTTTGATTTCTTGGTCTCGTATCTTCCGAGTTCTAAGAATGTTAAGGCTGATGCCCTCTCTAGGAGTTTTTTGCCTGATTCTCCTGAGGTATTGGAGCCGGTCGGCATTCTGAAGGAAGGGGTGGTCCTTTCTGCCATTTCCCCTGATTTGCGACGAGTTCTGCAGGAATTTCAGGCTGACAAACCTGACCGCTGTCCAATGGGGAAACTGTTTGTTCCTGATAGATGGACTAGTAGAGTGATTTCTGAGGTTCATTTTCTGTGTTGGCTGGCCATTCTGGTATTTTTGGTACCAGAGATTTGGTTGGTAGGTCCTTTTGGTGGCCTTCTTTGTCGCATGATGTGCGTTCTTTTGTGCATTCCTGTGGGACTTGTGTCCGGGCCAAGCCTTGTTGTTCCTGTGCTAGTGGGTTGCTTTTGCCTTTGCCGGTCCCTGAGAGGCCTTGGACGCATATTTCTATGGATTTTATTTCAGATCTTCCGGTTTCCCAGAGAATGTCGGTTATCTGGGTGGTTTGTGACCGGTTTTCTAAGATGGTTCATTTGGTGCCTTTGCCTAAATTGCCTTCCTCTTCTGATTTGGTTCCGTTGTTTTTTCAGCATGTGGTTCGTTTGCACGGTATTCCGGAGAATATTGTGTCCGACAGAGGTTCCCAGTTTGTTTCTAGGTTTTGGCGGGCCTTTTGTGCTAGGCTGGGCATTGATTTGTCTTTTTCTTCCGCATTTCATCCTCAGACAAATGGCCAGACCGAGTGAACTAATCAGACTTTGGAAACTTATTTGAGATGCTTTGTGTCTGCTGATCAGGATGATTTGGTGGCTTTCTTGCCATTGGCCGAGTTTGCCCTTAATAATCGGGCTAGTTCGGCTACCTTGGTTTCGCCCTTCTTTTGTAATTTTGGTTTTCATCCTCGTTTTTCTTCGGGGCAAGTTGAACCTTCTGATTGTCCTGGTGTGGATTCTGTGGTTGACAGGTTGCAGCAGATTTGGGCTCATGTGGTGGACAATTTGGTGTTGTCTCAGGAGGAGGCTCAACGTTTTGCTAATCGTCGTCGGTGTGTTGGTTCCTGGCTTCGGGTTGGGGATTTGGTCTGGTTGTCTTCCCGTCATGTTCCTATGAAGGTTTCTTCCCCTAAGTTTAAGCCTCGGTTTATTGGTCCTTATAGGATTTCTGAGATTATCAATCCTGTGTCCTTTCGTTTGGCCCTTCCGGCCTCTTTTGCCATCCATAATGTTTTCCATAGATCTTTATTACGGAAATATGTGGTGCCCGTTGTTCCCTCGGTTGATCCTCCTGCTCCTGTGTTGGTTGATGGGGAGTTGGAGTATGTGGTTGAGAAGATTTTGGGTTCTCGCTTTTCGAGGCGGAGGCTTCAGTACCTTGTCAAATAGAAGGGTTATGGCCAGGAGGATAATTCTTGGGTTTTTGCCTCTGATGTCCATGCTGCTGATTTGGTCCGTGCCTTTCATCTGGCTCGTCCTGATCGGCCTGGGGGCTCTGGTGAGGGTTCGGTGACCCCTCTTCAAGGGGGGGTACTGTTGTGAATTCTGCTCTTGGGCTCCCTCCGGTGGTTGTTGGTGGTAGTGCAGTTGTCTTGGGGTTGTAATCCAGGGCAGGTGTTTCTGCTGATTGCAGCTCTATTAGGTATTTAGGTGTGCAGGATCCATGAGTCAATGCCAGTTGTCCATTGTACTTGGAGGGATTGCATCTCTCTCTGGCTCCTCATGCCCTGCTGCCAATTCAACTAAGATAAGTGTCTGGTTTTTTGTCTCTGTGCACACATGCAGTGTGCTTTGCAATTCAGTGCTATTCATTGTGTTTTTGTCCAGCTTAGACTTTGTTTGGATTTTTCAGTCATGCTGGATTCTCAGGAGATGAAGATATACTTTCTATGTCTTTAGTTAGATGTAGTATATTTGTATTATCTGCTGTGGATATTTTTAGGATTTTAATACTGACCGCTTAGAATTCTGTCCTATCCTTTTCTGTTTAGCTAGAAGTGCCTATTTTGCTAAATCCTGTTTTTCTGCCTGCGTGTGTTTTTCCTCTTATACTCACAGTCAATATTTGTGGGGGGCTGCCTATCCTCTGGGGTTCTGCTCTGAGGCAAGATAGAATTCCCATTTCCATCTATAGGGGTATTTAGTCCTCCGGCTGTGTCGAGGTGTCTAGGACGTGTTAGGTACATCCCACGGCTACTTCTAGTTGCGGTGTTAGTTTAGTTGTGGTAACCCTGTGACAGTCGACTTGCATAGGATCATAGTAGACCGCTGTCTCGGAAAGCTGGGAAATGAGTTGTCTCTGGAAGGACAGAGCAAGATGCGATTGTTTCCTCTCACGCGTCACCTCTCTGGTCCATTCCTGGAACCTGAGGTCTATGCAGATTGCCTGGAAAATCAGGTCGTCTATGGAAGTAGGGATGTCTCGAACTGCCAGTTCATCCTTAATCTTTCCAGAAAACCCACCCAGTAGGCGGCCACCAGAGAGAGCCTCGTCATTTGTTATGATCTGGTGGTAGGATCACCAAACTGACCTGATAGGTAAACCTGAATAGTAGGACAAGCTCCGGGAATGTGGAACTATACCGACCGCAATCCTGATCCTATCCACACACACTAAAGGCAGCCGTGGAGCGTTACCTAAAAACCTAGACGCCTCTTCACAGCCTGAGAAACTAGCTACCCCTAGAGAGAAAGCAAAGCCTCACTTGCCTCAGAGAAATAACCCCCAAGTTTAGACAGCCCCCACAAATAATAACGGTGAGTTAAGGTGAAAATACAAACGTAGGAATGAAAAACAGGTTTAAGCAAATGAGGCCCGCTAACACCAAATAGACAGAAGATAGCAGGGATCTGTGCAGTCGGTACAAAAACTATCAAAAACTATCCACGCAGAAAGTACAAGAACCCCCACACCGACTCACGATGTGAGGGGCGCACTTCTGCTCCCCAGAGCTACCAGCAAGTGAAAAATCACATGTAAGCAAGCTGGACTGAACACATCATATACAGGTCCTTCTCAAAAAATTAGCATATAGTGTTAAATGTCATTATTTACCATAATGTAATGATTACAATTAAACTTTCATATATTATAGATTCATTATCCACCAACTGAAATTTGTCAGGTCTTTTATTGTTTTAATACTGATGATTTTGGCATACAACTCCTGATAACCCAAAAAACCTGTCTCAATAAATTAGCATATTTCACCCGACCAATCAAATAAAAGTGTTTTTTAATACCAAACAAAAAAACCATCAAATAATAATGTTAAGTTATGCACTCAATACTTGGTCGGGAATCCTTTGGCAGAAATGACTGCTTCAATGCGGCGTGGCATGGAGGCAATCAGCCTGTGACACTGCTGAGATGTTATGGAGGCCCAGGATGCTTCAATAGCGGCCTTAAGCTCATCCAGAGTGTTGGGTCTTGCGTCTCTCAACTTTCTCTTCACAATATCCCACAGATTCTCTATGGGGTTCAGGTCAGGAGAGTTGGCTGGCCAATTGAGCACAGTAATACCATGGTCAGTAAACCATTTACCAGTGGTTTTGGCACTGTGAGCAGGTGCCAGGTCGTGCTGAAAAATGAAATCTTCATCTCCATAAAGCATTTCAGCCGATGGAAGCATGAAGTGCTCCAAATTCTCCTGATAGCTAGCTGCATTGACCCTGCCCTTGATGAAACACAGTGGACCAACACCAGCAGCTGACATGGCACCCCACACCATCACTGACTGTGGGTACTTGACACTGGACTTCAGGCATTTTGGCATTTCCTTCTCCCCAGTCTTCCTCCAGACTCTGGCACCTTGATTTCCGAATGACATGCAAAATTTGCTTTCATCAGAAAAAAGTACTTGGGACCACTTAGCAACAGTCCAGTGCTGCTTCTCTGTAGCCCAGGTCAGGCGCTTCTGCCGCTGTTTATGGTTCAAAAGTGGCTTTACCTGGGGAATGCGGCACCTGTAGCCCATTTCCTGCATACGCCTGTGCACGGTGGCTCTGGATGTTTCCACACCAGACTCAGTCCACTGCTTCCTCAGGTTCCCCAAGGTCTGGAATCGGTCCTTCTCCACAATCTTCCTCAGGGTCCGGTCACCTCTTCTCGTTGTACAGCGTTTTCTGCCACATTGTTTCCTTCCAACAGACTTACCATTGAGGTGCCTTGATACAGCACTCTGGGAACAGCCTATTTGTTGAGAAATTTCTTTCTGGGTCTTACCCTCTTGCTTGAGGGTGTCAATGATGGCCTTCTTGACATCTGTCAGGTCGCTAGTCTTACCCATGATGGGGGTTTTGAGTAATGAACCAGGCAGGGAGTTTTTAAAAGCCTCAGGTATCTTTTGCATGTGTTTAGAGTTAATTAGTTGATTCAGAAGATTAGGGTAATAGGTCATTTAGAGAACCTTTTCTTGATATGCTAATTTATTGAGACAGGTTTTTTGGGTTATCAGGAGTTGTATGCCAAAATCATCAGTATTAAAACAATAAAAGACCTGACAAATTTCAGTTGGTGGATAATGAATCTATAATATATGAAAGTTTAATTGTAATCATTACATTATGGTAAATAATGACATTTAACACTATATGCTAATTTTTTGAGAAGGACCTGTACTGGGAAACATATTCAAGGAAACAATGAGCAAAAAGAACTAGCAAGACTTAGCTTCTCAGAAATAGACAGGTCACCAGGAAAATCCAGGAGAGGTCAGAACCAGTACTGAATACAACGACAGCAGGCAACAAGTAAAGGTCCAGGTGGAGTTAAATAGGAACCAGCATAGCAGGGAATGAGGCAGCTGAGCCCAGCTCCAGACCCGCAGTATCGCTAAAGGCCACCAGAGGGAACCCAGACGGAATTCACAACAGTCATTACAGCCTAGTTTGGAAGATGGGGTGCAGAAATGGCCCGCATACTGGCTTACAGACAGACCACGCTGATGTAGACTGAGAAAGGAAGATGCAGCACACAATATGTGGCACCCCAGGAGTTCAGGTACCACAGTGGTATTTCCTTCCTTTCGGGGAGGGTGATGCCATGACTGGAAACGAGGAGGATCCCTTTAACAGGTAGCACAATACATGCAACATGTTCTGACTACAGGCCAGAAGGGGGAGCTCTAGACCTGGTTTCAGGGGAACTCCCCTATATATGTTCCGGCTTGGAGGAGGAGTGAGTTTAGTCTGTAGCAGACAGTGAAGGAGGAAGAAGCAGAGGAGACGTGAGGAGCTGGAGGGGAGCTGCGTACTGGAGGGCAGGAGATTGAAAGTTACTTGCCCACAGCTACACCCAAAGGCACAGCAGCATACAGAGCCCGGAGTCACAGTAAATAGAGACACCTGTAAAAAGGCTCGCACTGCCTGCCATGCAGATACTCTTCTAGGACACAGAGAGAGAGAAAGAGAGAGGACCTTGTAAGAAGCCATAGGCAGCAAGGGATGCACCTTACAGAGCAGCAAGGAAGGCTCCTAATCCCACCTGGCAACGGGGATCCCTAATCTTTCCTGGCTGCCTGGACCTCACCGTCACCTGTTACCAGTACCCTGGACTGTGGTTTTCCACCACCAGTAAAAGGTAAAGAGACTGCAACCTTGTGTCTTCTGATTCTTTTTGGCACCACACTATTGACTATCTTTGCTTGCTACACCGGGAGCCCTGGGATCCAGCTTCACCTGTGGGAAGCCATACCACCACTGCTGCAGTACCATCATTCCCAGTGGACCCCTTTAAGCAGCATCAGTCATCCCTGACCTAATACTACAGGTGGTGTCATGAACATTCTTTATTCCAAACAATCCCTTTAAAGACCTTCCCTTTTACTTGGACCGGGTCGCTGTCGCCATGACCACCCCTTTAACGACCATCGGACCCGTCCCGAGTACCCCAGGGTCCAAGTGGGGCACTCCAAACTCATGATCCTGCTGATAAAAAACCTTATAGAATACCACCAGGAAAGTCTGCAGATCCAAGGTTACAGGGTCCCCTCTCTCCCACAAGGGCCACCCCCTATGCTAAGGTCTCTTCTAGTAGGTGGCAGGGGTGTAACTACAACAGGTGCATGGGTTGCAATTGCACCCGGGCCCTGGAGCCTAGGGTGCCCTAAAAGTTCCTTTGGCCTGTAGAAAAAGAATATTGCTATTAAAAATTGAAAATATTTGGGGCCCCGTTGGAGCTTTCGCATGGAGGCCCATGAGTTTCAAGTTACGCCACTGGTAGGTGGGATATCAGGAATCCCACTTTAGCCAGATCAGAGGGAAACAGATGGGCCAACATTTCATGCTGCACCACACACTGATTCAGGAACCCACAGCACTGCTTTGGATTCTCGTCATAGTGTGTCAGAGCAGACAGATGAGGATTATTTACGGGTACATAAGTTTCAGGCTGAGTACTCTCTGCCGAAGTTGCTGCATCTTGGGCTGGAGCAGATGAACCAGCCATGGTCAAGGCATTTAACTAAGTATTCACAGTCTGCATATAGGACAACATTTTTTCCTGTTGATCTCTCTAACTGATCAACTATTAGTAAAGCTCTAGAGGGTGGAGGGGTCCATGGCCTGAGCAAACTGTCATGCATGTGGGTCGTGGACCCACTGGGCCTAGCTTACCTGGCAGTGGAATGGCTAAGTGGCTACCAGGTTTGTGCTAGAACTCCTGATGGTGGAATTAGGCTTGAGTGGCAGGTAGCTGCCATATGTCACTCCTAGGCAGTCCCCGATATTACAGATGCTAAGGGGTCAGGATTGCAGACATGGACACGGGCTCGGAGTTAATGGCATTATAGGATTTGGCCACTGTTCAGATAACAATGGTTCAGGGTAACCAGGCAGAATGGACACTGACTTGGAGTCACAGACATTGCAGGATTCAGTCACTGTAACAGGCTACAACAGAACAAGGACAGCCACTGGTGCTGGAATGATTTCAGGTTTGGGTACCACCAATGTGGCTTCTGGCTCAGGTTCAAGTACTGTCAGTGTGGCTTCAGGTTTAGGAACCACCGGAGCGATGTCAGGCTCAGGTACCGATGGAGCGGGATCAGGTACCACAGGTCCGGCTTCAGGGTTCAGGTTCTACAAGTGCAGTTTTACAGTTCTGAACTACACAACACGGGATATAGGAAAAGGTTCAGACTCATACAACTTGGGATACAGGGACCTGATAACTCACCAGTCAGTAGTCACATAACACTACTAAATGGAGAATGTTGCTCAGGCACCTCCCTACTGGGAAGTGTGCCTTTTGTACTTGATGCCTCCCAGCTATTGGCTGGGAGCATTTCCAAAGTACGTGTGCTGTCCCTTTAAGAAATGGGGAGCACGCACACTAGGTGAGCCACTGGGAGATCTGCACAGCATGTGCAGGCCCCTCTTCTCAAACTTGCTGTTACATACTGGGTGGAGCGCCACTCTGGTGTGTGACATATTTTCACAGATGGGAGGGGGAAGCAGTGAGGAGCACTGACTGTCACACGGAATTACAAGTGTTCTAAATAGAATGAAAGTGCAATGTGCATCTCATCTTTATTGTTTATGAAGGAAGGTACAATCCAATTTTTTTTCTATCTCCCCCAGAATACCCCTTTAATCTTTTAGTGATAAATCCTTCACAGTTAGTAAACAGCATTCACTTTGACATGTGATACATCCCTGAATTCTGTGTTTCAGACTATATCTCCTGTCTTCAGATTACATAGCAAACACCTGCTGACAGACTTCCTTTTATAAAGATGGAGGAAACACAAATGCAAAGTACTAATGAGTAGTGTTGAGCATTCCGATACCGCAAGTATCGGGTATCGGCCGATACTTGCAGGTATCGGAATTCCGATACCGAGATCCGATACTTTTGTGGTATCAGGAATCGGTATCGGGATTAATATCAATGTGTAAAATAAAGAATTAAAATAAAAAATAGGGATATACTCACCTCTCCGGCGGCTCCTGGACTTTACCGCCGTAACCGGGAGCGGTTGTACCTAAGAATGCGCGCTTGCAGGGCCTTAGATGAGGTCACTGCGCTCTGATTGGTCCGTAGCGGTCGCGTGACCGCTAAGCGACCAATCACAAAGCAGTGACGTCGCCTAAGGTCTTTCAAGCGCTTGAAATACCTTAGAAGACGTCACTGCTTTGTGATTGGTCGCGTAGTGGTCACGCGACCGCTACGCGACCAATCAGAGCGCAGTGACCTCATCTAAGGCCCTGCAAGCGCGCATTCTTAGGTACAACGGCTCCCGGTTATGGCGGTAAAGTCCAGGCTGCGTCGGAGGGTGAGTATATCCCTATTTTTTATTTTAATTCTTTATTTTACACATTGATATGGATCCCAGGGCCTGAAGGAGAGTTTCCTCTCCTTCAGACCCTGGGAACCATCAGGGATACCGTCCGATACTTGAGTCCCATTGACTTGTATTGGTATCGGGTATCGGTATCGGATTAGATCCGATACTTTGCCGGTATCGGCCGATACTTTCCGATACCGATACTTTCAAGTATCGGACGGTATCGCTCAACACTACTAATGAGACAACCTACCAATTCATAGAGGGGGTGATTCCTTAGTAATAGGTAGGCTGTGAGTGGTTGTCTCAATAGTACTTTGCACCTTTATTGCTTCCATTTTTATTAAAGGGAATCAGTCTGCAGTAGTCATGGGCGAACCTGTGGATGTTCAAGACAGGTTCAGCTGAACATCTAAAAAAGTTTAGTTCAAGTACCAGAACGGTACCAGAACCCAGACCTCATTCAGATGAATGAGGGGCCCGAACATCCATTGTTTGCCACACTGTCATCTGCATGACAGCACTACAAACATGGACTCTGATTGGTGGTAAGATCCATAATGCTGGTCAGAGAGCTGCAGTTTCCGCTATGTCAGATCACAGCATGAGCCAGCAGCTGTGACCTGTGGTAAAAAGGTTACCTCCAGTCACTCGCATCTGCTGATGAAAGTGTACTAATCCAATCAACCTATGCCTGCTGACACTGAAAACTGCAAGAGCAGGAGCCGCAGATGGGAGTATTCATCAGCCGACCCCTGTACTATAAATAAATAATATTTTTAAAAAAATGACTTGGGGTCTCTTCTATTTTTAATAACCAGTGCAGGAAAAACTCAGCTGTCAGCTTTATCATGGCTGGTTATCAAAAATAGAGGGGTCCCGGTGTCTTTTTTTAATTATTTAAATAAATAATTAAAAAAAACAAAGTGGGGTGCCCCCATTTTTGACAACCAGCCAAGCTAAAGCAAACAGCTGTGGGCTGGTATTCTCAGGCTGGCAAGGGACCGTGGATATTGACCCCACCCAACCTAAAAATAGTAGCCCACAGTCACCCAAGAAAAAATGCATCTATTAGATGTACCAATTCTAGCGCTTTTCCCAGCTGTTCTCAGTTACCTTGGTGTGGTGGCAAGTGGGGTAATAGTTGTGGGGTTAATGTCAGCTGTTTTATGGCCACTGACATCAAACCCACAGGTTAGCAATGGAGAGACATCTATGTTTTCAACGACTGCAAGGCTGATGCAAGTAGTACTCATCAGTCGATGCTTGTGACCAGAGGTAACCTTTTTACCATTGGTCACAGCTGCTGGCTCACACTGTCATTTGACAGCATGAGACCAGCAGCTCTCTGACTGGCGGTAGTGATCTTACTGCCAAACAGAGTTTCCGGGGTTTCTCATGGTGTCATGCAGATGACAGCATGGGAAACATCAAATTATTGGGCTGCCGAATCCGAACAGTAACATGGACTTCCTGGAGAAGTCCGTATTCGGGCTCCGCGCCTGAACACTGGGTGCTCGGTATGGACCCCGAACTTTACTGTTCAGGTTTGCCCATCGCTACTCAGTACTTTTTTGTTATGTAATCATGTAATCTATGACCAGCATAATGTAGGCAAAGATACCCTGAATCCAACGATGTATTACTGATTTTAATGGATGCAGCTGTACTGACACAATCAGAGTTCTTAGGGCACAGTTAGATGGTCATATAACAAGAATGATGATCACATCGCAATGCAGGCAGCCACAGTCCTGGGTACCAGATCATAGGGCAGGCAGGGTCCAGCTGGCTTGGTAGCGAATCCAGAGTCCCCTTTACCAGGTGGTTAAAAGCATTCTTCTAGCGCAGTGGTGTTGTAGTCCCTTACTGTCTATGGATTCAGATAAGGTCCTCACAGTTCTTCTCTCTGTCCCCCATATAGGAGAGGACAATACCTGTATGACAGGTAAGTCGAGCCTTTTTACAGGGACTCTATCGCGCCCCGGGCTCTATGTGTTACATAGACAAGTAACTTGCAATTCAGCTGTCCTGCTGGTCTTTACTATGTGTCTTAGAGTCCCACAAAAGCCTCTGTGTTCTGGCTACCGGTGTCTGCACTCGAGAGAGAGGCAGCTTGTTCGCAGCTGGTCTCCCCTGATATCACTCTCCTGTGCTTCGCTCTCCTGCACACTCACTGAACGATGTCCTTTCCTTCTGTATGTCTCTCTCTTTAGGAGCTGTAGCGACTCTGGCTACACGGCTCCTTCAGTCCTCCCGACACTCTATGTCTGACTGCTCTCCTCTGTCCTCTGACAGAATCCGACTAACTTCCCTCCAAACCACAATATATCTGCATATGCAGCGGAGTCACCTAGAAAATAGGATCAAAAGCTCCCCCTTGTGGCCTGGAGTGGGAACATGTGTGCATTGTGATTACCTGATGAGAGTTATCCTTCTTCGCTTCCAAACGTAACATCATCCTCCCCGGGAGGAAAGCAATGCTACTGTGATAACCTGGACCCTGGGGCACCACAGAAACATGAGCAGGGGGTACAAGTTCTTTTCTATTGACCTTGTAAACATTGTTTGTGAAGATGGGCAGGATCACTGGAGTGCACTGTTACGGCATAATCCTGGCCGCAGTTATTTTTTACAAATTAGCACAAATTTCAAAAAATGTGAAGCTTTTTAAGATAATAAATTACTGCCTGGAAATGTACTTTACTTTTTATGCTACACCTAGGCTCGGACTGTCCCACAGAGGAACAGGGGAATTCCCCATTGGGCCCCTTTGGAGATCTAGGCCTCAACCTTACTGTATGGGCAGTACTTGGTATAATTCACTCTATTCTTTCTGTACAGCAGAAAAAAGCAGCATCTCATCATTCAATAACCAAACTACCCAGTTCAATCTACTATATAATTGTCTAAGGGTCACTTCCGTCTTTCTGTCTGTCCTTCTGTCTTTCTTTCTTTCTGTCTGTCATGGATATTCATTGGTCGCGACCTGTGTCTGTCATGGAAATCCAAGTTGCTGATTGGTCGTGGCAAAACGCCCACGACCAATGCCACGACCAATCAGCGACGGGCACAGTCCGGCGGCAAAATGGACGCTCATTCCTCCACGCAGTCAGTGCCTGCTCCATAATCCCCTCCAGTCAGCCCTCACACAGGGTTAATGGCAGCGTTAACGGGCCGCGTTACGTCGCGGTGTAACGTACTCCGTTAACGCAGCTACTGTATTAGCCCTGTGTGATCAACTTTTTATTATTGATGCTGCGTATGCAGCATCAATAGTAAAAAGATCTAATGTTACAAATAATAATAATAAAAAAGAGGTTATTCTCACCTTCCGACATCGCGGCTGTCCTCTGCAGTGCAAGCGGCAGGTTCCGGTGCCAAGGATGCTGTGCGAGAAGGATCTGCCATGACGTCACGGTCATGTGACCGCGACGTCATTACAGGTCCTGCGCTCATACCAACCCTGGGACAGGAAGCTGCCGCGTGCACCGCACACCGATGCCAGGACTTCAGGGGGCCTTCGGAAGGTGAGTATATCTTTATTTTTTATTTTAACTATTTTTTAACCACGCATATAGTGCCCACATTGCTATATACTACGTGGGCTGTGTTACATACTGTGTGGGCTCTGTTTTATACTACATCTCTGTGCAATATACTATATAGCTGGGCAATATACAACGTGACTGTGCAATATACAATGTGACTGTCCAATATACTACAGTACGTGGCTGTGCAATATACTATGTGGCTGTGTCGGTTCTGTCATATACTACGTCGACTGTGCAATATACTACGTAGCTATGCAATATACTACGTGGCTCTGCTATATACTACGTGGCTCTGCTATATACTATGTCGCTGACCAATATACTACATAGCTGTGCAATACGCTACGTAGCTGTGCAATACACTATGTGACTGTGTTATATACTACATGTCTGTGCAATATACTACGTGCCTGTGTTGTATACTACGTGGCTGTGCAATTTACTACGTGGCTCTACAATATACTACGTGGCTATGTTATATACTATGTGGCTCTGCTACATACTACGTGGCTGACCAATATACTACATACCTGTGCAATACACTACGTGGCTATGTTATATACTACGTGGCTGTGTTATATACTATGTGGCTCTGCTATATACTACATACGCTGTGTTACATACTACGTAGCTCTGTTATATACTATGTAGCTATGTTATATACTACGTCGGTTGTGTTATATACTATGTCACTGTGCAATATAGTACGTAGCCTGTGCTTTATACTACCTACATATTCTAGAATACCCGATACGTTAGAATCGGGCCACCATCTAGTATGATATAGAGATATAGGTAAATTTGTGAACCAGGGTCATGTAACATTTGTATGCAGGTGAAAATTGGGCCCCTCAAGTCAATGTTACTGGTGGGCCCTTGGCACCCTAGTCCGACACTGGCTACAGTGCACAATATGTGAACTTTAAATATTGTTGAGCCGTGTAAAATCACTCATCTACTATATAATTGTCTAAGGGTCACTTCTGTCTGTCCTTCTGTCTGTCTGTCTGTCATGGATATTCATTGGCAGCGGCCTCTGTCTGTCATGGAAATTCAAGTCGCAAAACAGCCACGACCAATCAGCGATGGGCACAGTCCGGTGGCAAAATGGCCGCTCCTTCCTCCCCGCAGTCAGTGCCCGCTCCATAATCCCCTCCAGTCAACGCTCACACACGGTTAATGGCAGCGCTAACGAACCGCGATATGCCGCGGTGTAACGCACTCCATTAACGCTGCTATCAACCCTGTGTGACCAACTTTTTACTATTGATGCAGCCTATGCAGCATCAATAGTAAAAAGATCTAATGTTAAAAATAATTATAAAAATAAAAAATAGTTATATGCTCACCGTCCATAGGCCCCTCCGATCCAGAACAGGCCTTTCTCGCTCCTCGCGACGATCCGGTGACCGCTCCATGCATCATCTCGCGAGACCGCAATGCACTGTTGAGACCGGAGCGCGCGAGGAGCGTCGGTAACCACTTCGCCTGGATCTGGGGCCAACGGAAGGTGAGTATATAACTATTTTTTATTTTAATTATTTTTTTAACAAGGATATGATGCCCACATTGCTATATACTATGTGGGCTGTGCAATATACTATGTGGGCTGTGCAATATACTACATGGGCTGGGCAATATACTATGTGGACTGTGCAATATACTACGTGGCTGTGCAATATACTACGTGGGCTGTGCAATATACTACATGGGCTGTGCAATATACTACGTGGACCTGGCAATATACTACTTGGGCTGTGCAATATACTACGTGGCTGTGTAATATACTACGTGGGCTGGGCAATATACTACGTGGGCAGTGCAATATACTACGTGGCTGTGCTATATACTACGTGGGCTGTGCAATATACTACGTGGGCTGTGCAATATACTACGTGGCTGTGCTATATACTACGTGGGCTGGGCAATATACTATGTGGGCTGTGCTGTATACTGCGCGGGCTGTGCAATATACTACGTGGGCTGTGCAATATACTACGTGGGCTGTGCAATGTACTACCTGGGCTATGCAAAGTACTACATGGGCTGTGTAATGTACTACGTGGGTTGTGCAATATACTACGTGGGCTATGCAATATACTAGGTGGGCTGTGCAATATACTATGTGGGCTGGGCAATATACTACATGGCTGTGCTATATACTACGTGGGCTGTGTTATACACTACGTGGCCTGTGTTATACACTACGTGGCCTGTGTTATACACTACGTGTTCTGTGTTATATACTGCGTGCGTGGGCTGTTATATACTACGTGACTGTGTTATATGCTATGTGGGCTGTTATACACTCCGTGGGCTGTGCTATATACTATGTGGCTGTGCTATATACTCCGTGGGCTGTGCTATATACTACGTGGCTGTGCTATGTACTACGTGGGCTGTTATATACTACGTGGCTGTGCTATATACTACATGGCCGGCCGCGAACAATCAGCGACACGCGCAGGCCAAATCCTGTGTATTCAATGTATTATTCTAAAATCTTCATAAATAAACTACATACATATTCTAGAATACCCGATGCGTTAGAATCGGGCTACCATCTAGTCTGCTCATAAATGGAGTGGACCAAAATCTGTGGCTTCTTGATGCCCAAAAATTGGGGTAAAATTCTTGATTACATGCTCCCCCCATTGAGTTAAACATTTATAAACTCTCCAGGATAATACAATGTGGCTGTGCTATATACTCCATGGGCTGTGCTATATACTCCGTGGGCTGTGCTATATACTCCATGGGCTGTGCTATATACTACGAGGCTGAGCTATATACTAAATGGCTGTGCTATATACTACGTAGCTGTGCTATTTGCTATGTGGGCTGTTATATACTACGTGGCTGTGCTATATACTACGTGGCCGGCCGCGAACAATCAGCGACACGCGCAGGCCGAATCCTGTGTATTCAATGTATTATTCTAAAATCTTCATAAATAAACTACATACATATTCTAGAATACACGATGCATTTGAATCGGGCTACCATCTAGTCTGCTCATAAATGGAGTGCACCAAAATCTGTGACTTCTTGAAGCCCAAAAATTGGGGTAAAATTCTTGATTACATGCTCCCCCCATTGAGTTAAACATTTATAAACTCTCCAGGATAATACAATGTGGCTGTGCTATATACTCCATGGGCTGTGCTATATACTCCGTGGGCTGTGCTATATACTCCATGGGCTGTGCTATATACTACGAGGCTGAGCTATATACTAAATGGCTGTGCTATATACTACGTAGCTGTGCTATTTGCTATGTGGGCTGTTATATACTACGTGGCTGTGCTATATACTACGTGGCCGGCCGCGAACAATCAGCGACACGCGCAGGCCGAATCCTGTGTATTCAATGTATTATTCTAAAATCTTCATAAATAAACTACATACATATTCTAGAATACACGATGCATTTGAATCGGGCTACCATCTAGTCTGCTCATAAATGGAGTGCACCAAAATCTGTGACTTCTTGAAGCCCAAAAATTGGGGTAAAATTCTTGATTACATGCTCCCCCCATTGAGTTAAACATAAATAAACTCTCCAGGATAATGAATATTTGGATCTAATATAAATTCAACACTGATTGAACTGTGAGCAATTCATTAATTTGAATCAGATCCTGAAAAGCTATTTAGATAGCAGATAGAGGTGGCAGCATGAAGTGTGAATGTATAATATCACGCTCTCTCCGCAAGCATATCAGTCATCCTATCATTAATGCAAATAAGGATATTTTGCATAAACTGTTTTTTAACCAATTTAAATAAATATCACAGACTAGAAACCTGCAAAAAAAAAAATAACCAAACACATGGAAAAATACTCAAGGTAAATACAGCAAAACCAAGAATATAAATTCTATTCTGCGAGTCTCGTTACACGCTGATACATAATAGTTTTGGCTGTTTTAACTGACTATCCAATGCTAATGGCATTGCTAATGCCCGCCCAAAATGTCATGTATTTAGATTGGCAGTTTTTGCCTGTGAATAGCTAAAGCTAAATGTCTATGGTATGAGGAGCTACATTTTGACAATAATTAGCTGATTTTTACAAGTGAACCCATTCCGAGTTATAAAAGACAAATAGTGGAAGCCAACTATCCTTTTAACTACTTCACAACATATGACGTAGAGTCACATCATATGTCGTGTCTCTGACTTTGATGTAAGCTCGCCCACATCTTTACCTGCAGATGATGGCTGATAAAATCTACTATACCTACTATAATACTGGGGAAGATAAAGTCCAGATCACCCTCATGCACTGTTAGAAAATCTGGAGCAAAGGAAGCATCCCTGACTTGGATGTGGATGACTGCAAGGAAAGAAAAATCCAGCTCCACACCATACAAAACACTTCTTTATTGGTGTGAATAGAAACACTTCAGTTGGTGAATTTAAAATGCCATGGTAGCATATAAAACAACAAGGTTCAGGTACAAGAACCCTTAATCATGTTACCGTATTATGGTAATAATATCATAACCATGTTACTATTATACTTCACCTTATGTACTGTACATGAAAATAGCTATTGTAATGTTGCTCCCATTTTAAATATATAAATAAGGCACACAGGAACACTTTTCCACTTAAACAGTCCATCCGGTTTATTTAGACACAGCATAAACCACATAAAGTACAGTCCAGTTCAGCACATCATTGACTACCTCTTTGCTTGGGTTTGTCACGGGCAAGGTGACCTCCTTATCCAGGACATTAACCTTGTTTGCCCCTGACCTTGCCTCTTCTTCAGTCCTCTTTTCAGAGGGTGTAGCCTGTCCTGCATTTCTGCGGCCGGCTGTGTCCCCAGTGATGAGAGGATAACTTGCCATTTGTCCTCGGCTCCACCTTACCACACTCTCCCTTGCGTTAGAGTCACAGTTTGAATGGGAGTCACCACTACTCACCCTGTCACCCTGGAAAACAAGTCTCCACATCACCAGGTGCAACAAAAAATAAAAATTCCTGTAAGGCGGTGGTGTCACACTTCTGGCTCACCTTTTGAATATCTTGGTTCACCTGCTTTTTAATGATTTTATGTTATGTTTTTGTATTGTATCTCAATAAATAATCCTATATTTGAATACCTCCTGGTGCGCAACCCTTCTTTCTTTATATGCTCTTATTGCTCCTTTGGCGCTGAACTGTATTTGTACAGTGGTCCAAGTATTATTCCCTATTAAATATATTTTTTACACATATCTTATTCATATTTTTGATCATAGGGAAGTTGACTAAGGGGTTAACTTGTGCTCCCTATACTGGTTCCGCATACTTTTATCCCATCGCTACTCATACTGTGTCTGCACCCATCCCCCCAATCACCATACTGTGTCTGCACCTATACCGTAACTTGCTCCCCAAAATGTGTCCGCATACATTCCCCCTTCGCTTACCACACTGTATTCACATCCATCCTCAACATTCTGTGATTGCACCTATCCCCCATTCACCATAATGTGTCTGCTCTCATCTCTCCTCAAACATTCCCCATTGCTCCTCATACTGTGTCCACAGTCACCACACCACTCATCATACTGTGTCCAAACCTATGCCTCCACTTATCACACTGTGTCCTCACCCATCCCCCCACTCACCGTACTGTATTCACACCCATCCCCCATTCACCATTCACATTAGGCAACCCAGCTGCGCACCCACGCAGGATACTCCAGGGGCAGATGCCCCACCTGCCAATTCCCAGTATACGCCTTTGGTCAGTGTAATTCTCTTTCTCTCTCCTCTTCCCCACATGAATTTTCAGAGCAATTGGAAGTTTTGCAGCATTGGAATTTGCACAAATTTGCCTCAAATCAAATTTTGGTGTAAAACATGCTGATTTTCAGCTCAAAATATCTGGTTATCTTTACCTGATATTTGGAAGGTGAAAGGATTGGTATTTAATAAGGTATGGATTAGTTACCTTTCAAGTCATGTCATGATGTTAATTAGAACAGGGGTGCATATGAAAGAGCCTGTGACATTTTGATATTTGAAATTATTATAAATGGAGAACAGGGGCAAGTGACAATAAAAATATTTTGAGAAATGATATGTACTATGTACTAACCTGCTCAATAAATGTGATGATAATGATATGCATAAAATGAAAAAAATGGAAACAAAATTAGCAAATGATCAAATTGTACAGTATGGGGTGTGAGCATCACATGCAGAAATCCAGGAACTTGCAGCCTTGACTGCTATGAATGCACTTGAATTTGCAAATCATCAAAATCCGCTGCTGGCAGCTCCCTTTGCAATAGCAAAACCCAGTAGCAATAGTACTAATAGATGGAAGCCCTCAAAATTATTTCTTGCTATTCACTCTATAGAATTGTCCAAGACTTATTATATTTAGAACATACATTACATGAAAGAGAAGCACCACAAAAATAGAAAGTGAAACATGAGACTCTGAAATTGAGAAACTGCAGCTGCCTCCTCATATCAAACATTAGCTAAAGATTCACACTAAGTATAGAAAATATAAAGAGTTTGCTATCCTCCAGGGCTTTCAACTGCCGCCAAATTCATGTTATGTATGGTATGTTTCTGTAATGGAGCAATTCCACGTAGTGCTGGGAGAAGGGAATTCATGAGATTTGCTTGGAAGTATCTGCATCTAGCTCTGGGACTAGCAGCAATCCTAATGAGAGCTGTACTATGTATTTACTACTTATTGAACGCAACCCTGGCTGCTCAGTCGTGTGTCACTGATTAATTCTGACCCAAGCCTATGTTTAACATAGCTAACAGCCCATGTCTTATTTAAAGATTACTAAGGCATTTGCATAATCCAGTTATGAGCGAGGAAAGGAAGGAGAAATAAGCAAGAAACTTGTCAATTAATGGAGCAAAAAATTTCCATAATTAAAAATAGAGTGGTATTTTGTAAGCTTATAAACAGAAAAAGATGCTAAAAAAATGGATTTACTGCACAGCTAACACTTAATGCTTAATACTTCTATACAATTCCATTATCGAAGAACACCCTTCTATTACTTCATTCAGCCCTATAATCCAGTAATAATGGAAATGGGTTGTATTTGTCAATGGATTGAGCATTAATACAGTATACAGTGTATGTATGTATATATATATATATATATATATATATATATATATATATATACAGTATATATCTCTCTCTCTATATGTATATATATATATATATATACTGTATATAGATATATATACTGCTCAAAAAAATAAAGGGAACGCTAAAATACCACATCCTGTCACATGGCACATACATGTACATGGCGCCCATATATACTGTGCATGGCACACATACATACGGTACATGGCATACATATACAGTACACGGCACACAAACACATGTACATGACACATACATACATGTGCATGGCACACACACAAACATGGCACACACACGTACACACATATACATGGCACATATATGCTGCATAACAAATGCTCATTTGATACATGTGATTCACATAAAGACATACACATAGCTCACAGACAGCACACACTACACACATCTCAACTTCACACACTGCACACACCTCAGATACACAAACTGCACACACCTCAACTACACACACCTCAGATACACCCACGGCTTTATGCTGGAGGGAATGAGATGTTCCACACTGTGAACTGCAGCTTCTCCTGCTCCCAGCAGACACCTCCCTGCCCTCTCCTCTGCTGTGACTGCCGACAAGAGCAGGAGTTGCTGACAGCAGGCCAGGAACCATTTTCACCAGGAGCAGCACACACAGTGGGTGCGGCACTACTTATCTCACAGCTCAGGTTGGTAGGTGCCGAGTCTCTAGCTCCCCCTTTCCCTCAGAGGCTCCGTGCAGGAGAACAGGCGCACTGGCCAATGAGTCCATGGCCTGTGGTGACATCACGGACACCTGGTAGGTCACATGATCGTGATGTCACTACAGGTCCTCAACCAGTCTCTACATCGGAAGCTTCACTGATTATCAGTGGAGCTTCTGCTCTAGATGCTGGGAGCCCCAAGGGAGTGGGGGCCCTAGGCAGCTGCCTAGTCTGCCCTGCCTTAACGCCGACCCTGGTAAGAACAAACAGCTACAACATATTGTTGCCTCTAATAAGTCACCTTTGCTGGCATAAAATTTATTGGCATCTGGTTGCTGCAGCAACCCTCAGCACCCTACAAATTACTTGTGGGAGACCAGTGGGGTGAAAGAAGGAGTGTCTTCTGTTTCTCAGGGACCTACAAACAAAGGTGCCCATTGGCAATTGCATGTAAGTTGCTAAACAGTCAGGATTGGTTCTGTCACTGACTTTTTGTCAGCTCTCAGTTAAGCTAAGCTTCTGCTGAGCCTACCGTATCACCGTGATATACATATGCACCATATCTTGGCAAGTACTTCCCTACCATGATGTGCATGTATAATATATGTAAAGAATAAGTTAAATTAGACTTATTTGTGTTTATAAGGCTTTGTGGCGATCAAACAATATATTTAGAATCTCTCCCATTGTAACGTCAGAATAATCTCTCCAATGAATTATCTACAACACAGAGGTTATAGAAGGCAAACGGTGCAAAGTTTCCAGTGACACCCAATAATAATTTTTAACAAAAAAATATATCCAATTAAGTATGAAAAAAATGTCTCAAAATGTATAACCTCTTCAACCCTACCCATTCCCTCAATTACCTACAGAAAATGAAAGCAATCATGAAGAAATGCCATGCCTTGTCTGTGGGATTTCTACAAGACAATAAAATCCTGCAGCAAACTTACTCTGAGGGCCAGTGCTGCTACTTAGTGGACTTTTATCATTCATTTTGAGTTTTCCTTGGCTGGGAGGAAAATCTGCTTATTAGAACATTCAGTATCACAACTATTTGTATATTCAGCTGTTTACAATTTCCTTGCATATTCCTTGAGCGTATAGATCATAGAGATTAAAGATGTCTTCATCTCACGGATGTTGAATGGCTGAGCGTTCTCACACAATATAGATATCACAGGAGTCGATAAGGTCAACTCTTTCTTCTTCAGGATTAAGTTAATATATCAAAAACTTCTCTGCTGAGGACAAAATCCTCTTCACAAGGGCAGATCTGTTCTCAAACAGTTATTTTCTCAGGTAATATTGGCTCCTGGGTAATAAAAGTCATGAAGATTTAGGAAGACTTTGGGTCTGAGAAACACATTGTATTTGGTGAGAGAGAATGCTGCATTCTTATAAAGGTTACAGATATTGTACAAAGGTGTTAGTCGAGTCAATGGACAAAACATCTGTGCTCCGAAAATGATACATTTTGCCATAAAGTATGGAAATGGTAAGTGAATGAAAGAAGCAGCAATCACTGTCAAAATACAATTAGACAGCTTAGAAGTTAACGACTAGCAAAATCCAATGTAACAATAGAGGAAATATAGTCAGATCGTAAAATAATATGTAAAAAAATAAAATCCTATGACAGAATGGATCTGTAGATAATAAACATTAATTACACTAGGCTTAAACTTGAATGGGCTTTCCAAAGAACAAAGTACATTTTACTGTGTAACGGCTGTGTCTGACCATGCAGAGCTGCTCTACTTTATGGTCAGCAAATCTTTCAGGTCCAGGAGAATGAGCAAAAGAGTGTATACAGACAAGATAGTGCAAGATCACAGGTGATTCTTTCTATTAGTTAAAACACATTTTTAAACAGGCATGGATTTTTTTTTACCTCATAGAAAGAAGCAACTATGATCCCGTGCTGTCCTGTCTTTATACTTGTTTGCTTCCTCCCTTGGCTAAGAGCTGTGGTATGATCAGAACATGTTCCTGTACAGTCAGACACAGCCAATACACAGTACACAGCAGGGGCGCATTAATAAGATTATCTCACGCAAGAACATTTTTTACAAACATCCAACTGTAAAAGGTAGTTTTATGCCAGGACCTAATGATTAAAATGTACTTTATTTATAGGACAAACCATTTAAAGAATAAGATTAAAAGGAAAGGTATATAAGCGTGTTTTGACATCAAATGTCAGAGTGTACTTGATACCCAATTGGCGATTGAAGAACCTATAAATGGCCTACATAATCGTTACGGAACATTTAGATGGTGCAATAATTGTGGAACAATGTTTTGTGGAAACACTCATTTCTAGTTGTGATGAACATGCACCTCGCCACCCCACCTGACATCACTGTTACATCGGAGGGATCACACGTTCCGCACCCCCTGGGGACAAATAAGGTCAGCTTGTCACAGTGTTACACAGATACCCCCAGTCCACAAGGGACTAAGGAGGCACCGGAAGTGGAACATATGGCCCATGCAGTCTCTGATATGACACCACTTTCACTCACATCCCTGACGGGCCCTTCCACTAGCACCAGTGAAACAAAACCTTATCTGTGACGCCCGCTAGAGCAGTGGGGTACTCGGAACCAGGTCGGATGGTTCTTTACGGGGTGGTTACGGCAGCAGTGACCCGGTCCATGGCCCTGGGAGCGCAATTAAAATGCATAGATGATGGAAATAAAGTTTATATAGGAAAGGGGATTGTTTGTGACACCACCTGTGGTGTTCAGCTATAGATGGCCGACACTGCTTAAGGAGACCACTGGGGCTGATGGTGATGCAGCTGGGATGGTTCTGTTCCCCACAGGTGGAGCGGGGTCCCAGGGCAGTTAAAAGTGTATAGTAGAGTTACGGATGGATGGTAGTGGTGCAGGGCAAGTGTCGCATGAAAGAATTGAGAGAACACAGCAGGGTGCAGTCTTCACGTTTTACTCTCAATTCTCAGAGTAGGGTATCCAGCCGGGTGCTTTGTCCTCCGGGTTAGTGGCCAGCCAACTCTCCATCAGCTTGGAGCACTTGTCCAGGACCCCCTTAGTGTGTGCCTTTTCCTGGCTGACTCACTGCGCTGGCTCTAGCACTCCTGCCCTGCGCCTCACACAGTGTCCTAAGCCGGTAATCGTGGGTCCTGTCGGACAACATCCTCACTGTCCCCTTGACCCTCTGTGACTCCCTTTCCAGCAACCTGTGCCTGGCTGTCACACATACAGATATGACAGCCTCCGGATTTCTAGCTGGAACTTGTAGTACCTTCAAAAGTTCGGGGCTGGTTGCTTACTGCGACCTGGTCTCTCTACCTGTCTATAGTCAGCGTGGATACAGGCCCCATGGGTGGTTTCCACACTTCCTGTGCTCCTAGGACCCCTTTGTTCCTTCTGGGAGCTTCTCTTCCTTCTCTTTCTCCTCAGACTCTCTTCTTCTTCTCTCTCGTGCTGGGATGAGCTCCTCACCTCTCAAGTCCCCAACTCCAAATCTCCTTTCCTCTCACTTAATTTCTTCCCTTCTCCACTTTCTCCACCCACACCTTCTACCTTATCCCTCCCTGGCCTGGAGAGGTCTAGTAATGGGTGCTAGTGTCAGGGTTCAGTACAGTGTTCCCTCCTTACCAGAGAGTTTGGGTACCACACCTCTGGCTGAGGTGCAGTACCTGTGGCGACTGGACCCTCAGGGGCGCCACATAATAGCCCAGTAGAATTGCCACCAATTCCTCTTTAGATACAAGCCCACTCATTTAACGAGATTATATCGGGCCAGAAGCCAGCCCCAGTAGCATGAAAAGTTAAAGCTGAGAACACCAACATGTTGATTCGTGTATTGAGATGAAAGAGCAGCCTAAGATTAAATAATATATTTAATGGCCTTAATGGTACATCAGGCAACACAGTGTATACACAAAGATTATATATATAATCAAAGCCACCTTTTGCTTTGATGACTGCTTTGCACACTCTTGGCATTCTCTTGATGAGCTTCAAGAGGTAGTCACCAGAAATGGCTTTCACTTCACAGGTGTGCCCTGTCAGGTTTAATAAGTGGGATTTCGTGCCTTAAAAATGGAGTTGAGACCATCAGTTGTGATGAGCAGAAGTCTGGTGGATACACAGCTGATAGTCCTACTGAATAGACTGTTAGAATTTGGTCGGTCACTCCCTTCTACCCCCTGGAGGGACCTTATCCCCCTCCTCTGGGTGTTTGCAGCTAAAACTCCCAAAACCTATGAAGGATCATAAATTCCCATAGGTCATAGGGCATCGGTTTTGGCACAATCGGATCCGGACGGTCCCCAGTTATGCTTGGAGACCAAACACAGGTTTGCTACCTGGCTTCTATTACCTAGTCTGTGTATCATGCCACACTGGGAGGCATTCGGCCATGCTAGAGATCTAAAAAATGTAAGTGGTTTGCGAATAGCACGTGCGATACCTCCATATCCATCTTAAATCTCTTTATGAAATTCCTCTCTGGTTGAACAAAACAGTTACAAAGCATGGGCTCCACAGGAGGTCATCTTCCATTAGCTTGGACACTAGCTGGTGTGGCTGGAAAACTTACTGAGCCAGGTGTCCTGTTACAGCTACACATGCTGAAGTAGGATTGTAAGCTGCCAGTAAATTCCCTTATTTTTCACACTAGTTATCAACTCCTTCAAACAGGCCTGTGAACACCTATGGAATGGGAAAACCAGCTGCTCAGATGATCAGGAAAGGGGTAGCAGTGGTGGGACAGATGAGCAGTAAAGTATAATTTTGTGTTTAGTTGTGTTTTTCATCACTTGTCCAACCCTCTATAAATCATCATCAGCAGGGCTGATTAATACTTATTTTTTTCTCAGCATTTTGTATGTATGGGCCTTTGAAGCTTACATGCAAGATTCCTCTTTAAGGGAGAATTAATAGAGATTTTTCCCCCTGTATGACGATGCCTACCTTAAGAAAACATTATCAAAAAACAAAAAAAATAAAAATGAAAAAACAATCTCCCCCAAAGAATGTCAGAACATGCTTTTTTCAGTGTCATGTGGAGAGAATTAATGGTCCTGATTCATGAAGACCATTTTCTCTCCGGTCTTGATGAAGGAGCATGTTGGGGTTATGAATTAGGAGCATCTGATCATTAGTGTGTGCCTCGAGACACTAGCCCCTGCCTGAATTAAGATTTTTGGCAAAAGTAATTAAGTTTACAGTAACTAAATTGAGTTATTTTTGTCATAGCTTGTCAGAAATTTATGAGTAATGACATCACGCCCCCACCCAGGCTTTGACTGGCCCATAGGAAAACTGGAGAATTCTCCGGTGGGCCCCTGTGCAAGAGTGGGCCATCATCCACTTATATGAGTAGTACATGGCACAATATACTTGAATTACTATGTACGGACAAAGGCGGCATCTTATTCACTTAACCATCTACCCAGTTCATTGTCATACACATTTGTGATTAAGGATAATGTCACATTGGCATGTAGCTGAAAGAGGGGCCCTGAAGTTGGTTACTGGTGGGCCCTTGGCACCCCAGTCCAACACTTCCCCCACCATGTCCCTGTCACACTCCAACCTGCACCCAGCTCTACCTATTATTTTGGCGTAGTCGGGAGAAGCTGGTATATATTTGCGTATATATTTTGCGGAACTTTAATTTACATAAACATTTTAGGACCTTTCAAAGCAATTTAGACCAGAATTCTGGTGAAATTGCTTTGATGAATAGGGGCCCATGTGCCTTAGGCTACTTTCACACTAGCGTCGCTATGCATCGTTTTGTAGAAAAAACGCATCCTGCAAAAGTGCTTGCAGGATGTGTTTTTTCTCCATAGACTTGCATTAGCGACGCAGTGCGATGCATTGCCACACGTCGCGACGGTTGCGTCGTCTTGCGTCGGTCCGTCGCCACCAAAAAAACGTTGCATGTAACGTTTTTTGGTGCGTCGAGACCGACTCTGCCCCGCCTCCCTGCACATCACAATGGGGCAGCGGATGCGTTGAAAGACAGCATCCGCTGCCCCCGTTGTGCGGCGCTTTCACTGCTTGCGTCGGTACGTCGCAACGACGCAATTCGTCGTACATCGTACGATGCTAGTGTGAAAGAAGCCTTAATCACACTGAGATCTCCTCACTCCCTTTGCTTACTGAAATTATTGCTCTGAGAGCGGGGAAGAGCTGCGCTATAATGTCATATTCAGCTCTCTGGATATATTCCAGGTATCATAGAGTAATGCCCCAATACCTGCAATTGATCCACAGCATTATCCTAACTGCAGCTCTTCTCTCCCAGTGTTAAAATTACTTTACTGCACCGGGAGAGGAGAGCTACAGCAGACATAATAGTATATCTCTTTTCCTCTCCCAGTGCTTATAATATCAGTAAGTGATGGCAGTGATGAGATCTCATTGTAATATTATTAGAAACATCATTCACACTTAAAAAGCCAGCTCTGATATTTTCTAGACAGGTTTATTTTTTCCCTTGTATGATTCTGCTCCGATAAGATTGGGCAACATCATACAGGGGAAAAGTAAACTCCCTCAGAGTATACTCCCTATTAACGCCACTTTTGGAAGTAGGAGAAAATTGCACATACATTTCAAAAGCCGATATCTTATTAATACTATGGAGAAAAAAACCCATTTGAAACAGTATTTTTGTCACTTTTTACTGATTTAAACGTATGAAAATATATAAAAAGTGAAAGTTCCTTTTTAAGCCTAAATCTTATTCATCCCTTGATCCCAAGTAGCATAAACACTGCGTCTTTTTACGCTGCATATTTTTGTACAGAAAATCAGCTGCACTTACCAGTTTAAGCAAAGTTGATGTGATTTAAGGAAAACTCGTGCCCACCTTGCATTTAAAGACATAATTAGCTATGTTTTTTTGTTGTTACTTTAGTTCATTTTTTCCTTTTATGCAGCTATGGTGAGTCTGAAAAAAACATACATAAAAATGCAGCTGTTTTTTAAGTCCAGAAACCCCAGTGTTTCAGCAATAAAAAAATGCATTAAAAATGCTGCTTTAAATCTTCACCAAAAAATGCATAAAAATACGGCAAAAACACAAATATTGCGTATTTCAGTGTGGAGACCTGCAGAAAAAAAATTACATGGAAAAAGGTGTTTTTTTGCATGTGGGAACAAGGCTTTACTATTTCTATTTCTTTGTTTAGAAAAGTCTTGGAATCCGGTAATCCTGTGTTTAGCAATGTTTTTAGAACCCTCTAGAGTTGAGATATAGCATCTCCTGCAGATTTATCCATCTCATCTCCTTCGCTCCGTTATATTTTACAGGCTGTAATAAAATTCCCTTCTCTGCAGAAATTTATCATCGCTTGATAAGATCTAACAAACTGGAGTCAGAATTCTTCCTACAGTCGGATGTTTCTGTATATTTTCAACAGTGGATATATTATGCCTTTGTAAAGAAAAAAAAAATATTTCTTGTATAACTAAGACAAAAAATAATTTATCATGCTAATACAATCATTTATAGAAAGCTATAAGGATGATTTTATGAATCTCTTATTTTCCAGTATTTAAAAAACCCTTGAAAAAAAAAAACGAAAAAAAACTATGTGAATGACCGCACAAAAAATTCCAGGCACATTGAATGTTATTATTTATGAAAGTTTATCACTAAGTGAAGCAATAAATGAAAAATGGCAAAATGAAAACACTTTCTGGACTATGTAAGCCGCGTTTCTGAACAAAAAAAGGGAAAAATTACAATGAAAATGTCTTTAAAAACTAGTAAAACACTGTGGAGTGTGGCTACAGAAGTAAATATGTTGGAAATCTGGCAAAATTAGGCTCTTCTGCGACTGATCCTATCTGCCATGCCTCACCTTCTCTATCAATTTATTTTCTTGGATGCAGAGGAGGGAACTAAGCCCAATTATTAATTAATTTTGCTATGGGTCCCCATGATTTCTATGTACTCCCCTATGCAGATTGACATGTGAACATAATCTTTCTTGAAGAACCTGTACTACTGAAAAGTAATAACTTTTTTCTATTAAAAAAAAAAAAAAGCTACTCTTGAGTTTGGCTAGTTCTGGTGTTGCAGTTCAACAAAGTCCATGCAAATTTCAGATACAGTCAATGTGAAAATAAAATTTGATTTTTCTATCTAATCTTATACAATCTCTTTGAAGATAAAAGGGAACAAGATGAAGGAAACAATTTCATGGACACTCAAAGGGCTTACCCACCTGATTTCCTCTGTAACCGGGACAGGTATATTACAGTGAAAATTTAGCCCTTGGCTGCTTACAACCCCTGGCAAAAATTATGGAATCAACAGCCTTGGAGGATGTTCATTCAGTTGCTTAATTTTGTAGAAAAAAAGCAGATCACAGACATGACACAAAACTAAAGAAATTTCAAATGGCAACTTTCTGGCTATAAGAAACACTAATAGAAATCAAGAACAAAAAATGTGGTAGTCAGTAATGGTTTCTTATTTTAACCAAGCATAGGGGAAAATTATGGAGTCACTCAATTCTGAGGAAAAAATTATGGAATCACTCTGTAAATTTTCATACCCAAAAAAAACACCTGCATCAAATTAGATCTGCTCGTTAGTCTGCATCTAAAAAGGAGTGATCATACCTTGGAGAGCTGTTGCACCAAGTGGACTGACATGAATCGTAGTTCCAACACGAGAGATATCAATTGAAACAAAGGAGAGGATTATCAAACTCTTACTCATCACGCAATGTTGCAAAAGATGTTGGTTGTTCAAAGTCAGCTGTGTCTAAAATCTGGACCAAATACAAACAACATGGGAAGGTTGTTAAAGGCAAACATACTGGTAGACCAAGGAAGACATCAAAGTGTCAAGACCGGAAACTTAAAGCAATATGTCTCTAAAACAGGAAATGCACAACAAAACAAATGAGGCACGAATGAGTGAAAACTGTAGTCAACGTCTGTGACCGAACTGTCAGAAACCGCCAAAAGGAAATGGGATTTACATACAGAAAAGCTAAACGAAAGCCATCACTAATACCTAAACAGAAAAAAAAACAAGGTTACAATGGGCTAAGGAAAAGCAATCGTGGACTGTGGATGACTGGATGAAAGTCATACTCAGTGATGAATCGCAAATCTGCATTGGGCAAGGTGATGATGCTGGAACTTTTGTTTGGTGCCGTTCCAATGAGATTTATAAAGATGAGTGCCTGAAGAGAACATGCAAATTTCCACAGTCATTGATGATATGGGGCTGTATGTCAGGTAAAGCCACTGGGGAGATGGCTGTCATTACATCTTCAATAAATGCACAAGTTTATGTTGATATTTTGGACACTTTTCTTATCCCATCAATTGAAAGGATGTTTGGGGATGATGAAATCATTTTCCTAGATGATAATGTATACGGTCATAGAGCAAAAACTGTGAAAACATTCCTTGAAAATAAACACATAAAGTCAATGTCATGGCCTGCAAATAGTCTGGATCTCAATCCAATTGAAAATCTTTGGTGGAAGTTGAAGAAAATGGTCCATGACAAGGCTCCAACCTGCAAAGCTGATCTGGCAACAGCAATCAGAGAAAGTTGGGGTCAGATTGATGAAGAGTACTGTTTGACATTCATTAAGTCCATGTCTCAGAGACTGCAAGCTGTTATAAAAGCCAGAGGTGGTGCAACAAAATACTAGTGATGTGTTGGAGTGTTTTTTTGTTTGTTTGTTTTTCCTGATTCCATAATTTTTTCCTCAGAATTGAGTAATTCCTTAATTTTCCCCTATGCTTGGATTTAAAAAAGTTACAATTACTGACTTCCACATTTTTTGTTCTTGATTTCTTTTCGTGTTTCTTAAAGCCAGAAAGTTGCCATTTGAAATGACTTTAGTTTTGTGCGATGTCTGTGATCTGCTTTTTTTTCTACAAAATTAAACAACTGAATGAACATCCTCCAAGGCCGGTGATTCCATAATTTTTGCCAGGGGTTGTAGTAGAGCTGACTGAGTCTCCTAATACCTAGCAGCTCCTGCACCCTCCATACACTCAGCAATCGCCAGTGTCTGCGCTCTTGTACTGACCTGGATAACTGACAACTTATTAATATGTTTTAGGCAGACTCATGACTTTTACCAAATGTTGCATTTTTTTTTTTTTTGCAACATCTCCCTTCATTTCCTGACTGTAGTAAGGTTTTGGGCAGAATTCTCAGTTCGGCACATTATTAGGCAAGCAAGTGACTTTGAAAAGTAAAGGTCTAAAGGATAACGTTTCTCATTGTGGAGAACAGGTGACTATAGAGTTCAAGTCCTCTTCTGAAGGACTCGCTGAAGAGACAATTTGCGTATTTGTAAGGTGAGGCATTTTTTATTTTGTACCAGATTCATAAACCGCCATTGTGGCAATTGTTTGTATGGTGTGCTGTCGGTCATTAGATCTGCCATTACTGGCATGTCTTAGATTAATATATATAGTTTACAGAACATTTTCTGCATTGAGTCCTACATCTGACTTCTCTTCCGTGAATATATTAATATTACATAAACTAATAATAGTTTTCAGAGATTGCAAACTGCAGACTTCTATTAGTTCTATTAGTTCTTCTAGATAAAAAGAATTCATAGTCTTTGTTTTTTTTTATAATATTGTAAAAAATATATATACTGTATACATAAATTGTGAGATAAACTGAAGTAAAACAGAAAGAAAAAATGACTTTATTATTTTAATTAAAAATAGATAAAATCTAAAGGTTCTAAAGATGGAAAGTGTCAAAATTTTCATCATTTATTCATCATTGCTAAAATAAATATGTTTAATCAAACCAATATTACATTGTCTGTATATCAGACGTACTGATAATGTTTCCTCTTAGAGCGCAGTAGTGGTGTGCTTGATGTCCTGGCCTAAAATGAGTGTTATAGGGTGCTGTCACGCGTCCTTTCAGTGTGTGAGGGATCTGCTTTTATGGTAGACGCTGGTTCACACACAGGATTCAGTTTGTCGATTCAAAACAAATGGGCAGCTTATTAAATGTTCATAAACCTTCTGGTTTAACAAAATAAAAAAGCCTCATCCAGGTACAAAAAGGTATGAAAGAACAAAAATGGAAAATAACCACACCATATAAAACACAGGTTCACCTGTTTAAATGTCTATCCTTTAGGTCATGTTCACATGTTCAGCTTTTGGTCAGTATTTTACATAGTTACATAGTTATTAAGGTTGAAGGAAGACTGTAAGTCCATCTAGTTCAACCCATAGCCTAACCTAACATGCCCTAACATGTTGATCCAGGGGAAGGCAAAAAAAACCCATGTGGCAAAGAGTAACTCCACCATGGGGAAAAAAATTCCTTCCCGACTCCACATACGGCAATCAGACTAGTTCCCTGGATCAACGCCTTATCAAGGAATCTAGTGTATATACCCTGTAACATTATACTTTTCCAGAAAGGAATCCAGTCCCCTCTTAAATTGAAGCAATGAGTCACTCATCACAACATCATACGGCAGAGAGTTCCATAGTCTCACTGCTCTTACAGTAAAGAATCCGCGTCTGTTATTATGCTTAAACCTTTTTTCCTCCAGACGTAGAGGATGCCCCCTTGTCCCTGTCTCAGGTCTATGATTAAAAAGATCACCAGAAAGGTCTTTGTACTGTCCCCTCATATATTTATACATTAAAATAAGATCACCCCTTAGTCTTCGTTTTTCCAAACTAAATAGCCCCAAGTGTAATAACCTATCTTGGTATTGCAGACCCCCCAGTCCTCTAATAACCTTGGTCGCTCTTCTCTGCACCCGCTCCAGTTCAGCTATGTCTTTCTTATACACCAGAGACCAGAACTGTGCTCAGTATTCTAAGTGAGGTCGAACTAGTGACTTGTATAGAGGTAAAATTATGTTCTCCTCATGAGCATCTATGCTTCTTTTAATACATCCCATTATTTTATTTGCCTTTGTAGCAGCTGCCTGACACTGGCCACTGAATATGAGTTTGTCATCCACCCATACACCCAGGTCTTTTTCATTGACGGTTTTGCCCAGAGTTTTAGAATTAAGCACATAGTTATACATCTTATTACTTCTACCCAAGTGCATGACCTTACATTTATCCCCATTAAAGCTCATTTGCCATTTATCAGCCCAAGCTTCTAGTTTACATAAATCATCCTGTAATATAAAATTGTCCTCCCCTGTATTGATTACCCTGCAGAGTAATGTCATCTGCAAATATTGAAATTCTACTCTGAATGCCCCCTACAAGGTCATTAATAAATATGTTAAAAAGAAGAGGGCCCAATACTAACCCCTGTGGTACCCCACTGCTAACCGTGACCCAGTCCGAGTGTGCTCCATTAATAACCACCCTTTGTTTCCTATCCCTGAGCCAGCTCTCAACCCACTTACACATATTTTCCCCTATCCCCATTACTCTCATTTTATGTAACAACCTTTTGTGTGGCACCGTATCAAAAGCTTTGGAAAAGTCCATATATACTACGTCCACTGGGTTCCCTTGGTCCAGTCCGGAACTTGCCTCTTCATTTTACATCAGTATTTGTAAGCAAAAACCAGGTGAGGAACAATCAGAGGAAAAGTATAATAGAAACACGTCCCCATTTCTGTATTTATCACCCACTCCTGGTTTTGGCTTACAAATACTGATGTAAAATACTGACCAAATACTGAATGTGTGAGCGTGGCCTTACTCTGAGACTCCAGCAGGGTCAGGGAAGCACATTCAATGCCTTCTCATCTTGCAAATGCACAAACCCAATGAGACAGCACTAGGTGCCTTAATTAGGCCATTCCAAGACCTGGACTGAAAGTGAGCAGCTGATCCCACCCAGTTCTCTCAGCTGCTCGTAAAACCCAGACCCATAATCAAGGCCCATTAAACACCTCTTAACACTATGAGCCTGCTTCCCCGGGACCTACATCACCGAGGCTTGGCACCTCAGGGACACAAACCTCCGAACCACGACCTTGCAGATGTTTCAACCAACTTTTCTACATGAATGTCCAAAGAGGAACTGGTTACAGACAGAAGTCCTGGCTTAGCATGAAGAGGCCAAGATTTAAGCACGAGGTGGCAGTAAAGAGAGGTGGCAAGAATGGTACTGGGAGGGGGCATCTAGTAGAAGTGGCAGCAAATAAGGGATAAGATGAGTACAGCATTTATTTTTTTAACATGACCCTCAACAGTTTGGTAAAATGGTGACCAGTTGGTTGACATCTTGCTGAATTAGTGCATAACAAATTTTAAATAAAAGCATACGGTACGTTCTGGAGAATAAAATTAAAAAATCCAATCCCACATGAATGAATCTATCTCTTGTTAGAACAGCTACTTTACAGCTCTGGGATTCTTGCACTAAATGCATTTAGATCATGAGACCCTGTAGACAGTGAGTGATGACAAACTCTGCAATGGGCTTTGAAATATTTTGAAGCTATAAAAAGTGAAAAAAAAGGATAATAATAAATGACAGATCCTCTATATTAAAGACACAGGAGAGCTAACAAATCCTCTACAGTATATACTACACTACACAGAGGAGCTGAGGAATTCTCTATACACCACACCGGAAAACTGAAAGATACTCTATAAACTACACCACACAGGAGAGCTGACAGATCCTCTATATACTACACCATACAGGAGAGCTGACAGATCCTCTATATACTGCACCACACGGGAGAGCTGAGAGATCCTCTATATACTGCACCACACGGGAGAGCTGACAGATCCTCTATATACTACACCACACAGGAGAGCTGACAGATCCTCTATATACTACACCATACAGGAGAGCTGACAGATCCTCTATATACTACACCACACAGGAGAGCTGACAGATCCTCTATATACTACACCATACAGGAGAGCTGACAGATCCTCTATATACTACACCACACAGGACAGCTGACAGATCCTCTATATACTACACCACACAGGAGAGCTGACAGATCCTCTATATACTACACCACACAGGAGAGCTGACAGATCCTCTATATACTACACCACACAGGAGAGCTGACAGATCCTCTATATACTACACCACGCAGGAGAGCTGACAGATCCTCTATAAACTACACCACACAGGAGAACTGACAGATCCTCTATATACTACACCATGCAGGAGAGCTGACAGATCCTCTATATACTACACCACACGGGAGAGCTGACAGATCCACTATATACTTCCACTATATACTACACCACACGGGAGAGCTGACAGATCCTCTATATACTGGACCACACAGGAGAGCTGACAGATTCTCTATACACTACACCACACAGGAGAGCTGACAGATCCTCGATATACTACACCACGCAGGAGAGCTGAAAGATCCTCTATATACTATACTACACAGGAGAGCTGACAGATCCTCGATATACTACACCACACAGGAGAGCTGACAGATCCTCTATATACTACACCACACAGGAGAACTGACAGATCCTCTATATACTACACCACACAGGAGAGGTGACAGATACTCTATATACTACACCACACAGGACAGCTGACAGATCCTCAATATACTACACCACACAGGAGAGCTGACAGATCCTCTATATACTACACCACACGGGAGAGCCGAGAGATCCTCTATATACTACACCACACAGGACAGCTGACAGATCCTCTATATACTACACCACACAAGTGAGCTGACAGATCCTCTATACACCACACCACACAGGAGAGCTGACAGATCCTCTATATACTACACCACACGGGAGAGCTGACAGATCCTCTATATACTACACCACACGGGAGAGCTGAAAGATCCTCTATATACTACACCACACGGGAGAGCTGACAGATCCTCTATATACTACACCACACAGGACAGCTGACAGATCCTCTATATACCACACCACACGGGAGAGCTGACAGATCCTCTATATACTACACCACACGGGAGAGCTGACAGATCCTCTATATACTACACCACACAGGACAGCTGACAGATCCTCTATATACTACACCACACAAGTGAGCTGACAGATCCTCTATACACCACACCACACAGGAGAGCCGACAGATCATCTATATACTACACCACACAAGTGAGCTGACAGATCTTCTATACACCACACCACACAGGACAGCTGACAGATCCTCTATATACCACACCACACGGGAGAGCTGACAGAGCCTCTATGTACTACACCACATAGGAGAGCTGACAGATCCTCTGTATACTACACCACACAGGAGAGCAGAAAGATCCTCTATATACTACACCACACAGGAGAGCTGACAGATCTTCTGTATACTACACCACACAGGAGAGCAGAAAGATCCTCTATATACTACACCATACAGGAGAGCTGACAGATCTTCTGTATACTACACCACACAGGAGAGCGGACAGATCCTCTATATACCACACCACACAGGAGAGCTGACAGATCCTCTATATACTACACCACACAGGAGAGCAGAGAGATCCTCTATATACTACACCACACAGGAGAACTGACAGATCCTCTATATACTACACCACACAGGAGAACAGAGAGATCCTCTATATACTACACCACACAGGAGAGCTGACAGATCCTCTATATACTACACCACACAGGAGAGCTGAGAGATAATCTATATACTACATCACACAGGACAGCTGACAGATCCTCTATATACTACACCACACAGGAGAGCTGACACATCCTCTATATACTACACCACACAGGAGAGCTGACAGATCCTCTATATACTACACCACACAGGAGAGCTGACAGATCCTCTATATACTACACCACACAGGAAAGCCGAGAGATCCTCTATATACTACACCACACAGGAGAGCTGACAGATCCTCCATATACTACACCACACAGGACAGCTGACTGATCCTCTGTATACTACACCACACAGGAGAGCTGACAGATCCTCTATATACTACACCACAGAGGAGAGCTGACAAATCCTTTATATACTACACCACATGGGAGAGCTGACAGATCCTCTATATACTACACCACACAGGACAGCTGACTGATCCTCTGTATACTACACCACACAGGACAGCTGACAGATCCTCTATGTACTACACCACACAGGAGAGCTGACAGATCCTCTATATACTACACCACACAGGAGAGCTGACAAATCCTCTATATACTACACCACACAGGAGAGCCGAGAGATCCTCTATATACTACACCACACAGGAGAGCTGACAGATCCTCCATATACTACACCACACAGGACAGCTGACTGATCCTCTGTATACTACACCACACAGGAGAGCTGACAGATCCTCTATATACTACACCACACGGGAGAGCGGACAGATCCTTTATATACTACACCACATGGGAGAGCTGACAGATCCTCTATATACTACACCACACAGGACAGATCCTCTGTATACTACACCACACAGGAGAGCTGACAGATCCTCTATATACTACACCACACAGGAGAGCTGACAAATCCTTTATATTTTACACCACATGGGAGAGCTGACAGATCCTCTATATACTACACCACACAGGACAGCTGACTGATCCTCTGTATACTACACCACACAGGACAGCTGACAGATCCTCTATATACTACACCACACAGGACAGCTGACTGATCCTCTGTATACTACACCACACAGGACAGCTGATTGATCCTCTATATACTACACCACAAAGGAGAGCTGATGGATCCTCTATATACTGCACCACACAGGAGAGCTGACAGATCCTATATATACTACACCACACAGGAGAGCTGATGGATCCTCTATGTACTACACCACACAGGAGAGTTGAAACAAATCTTTTATATACTATACGCGAGAGCCATAATATCTTCTATACACCACATGAGAGAACCAACATATCAAATAAAAAGACCTCTTTTAAAAAAAAATGCTGGTGAAAAACTCCCACAATCATTTCTTTAACACTAAACTTAATAATCCTTGGAATCTGCCATAATAAATATTATTTCACTGAAGCTTTGCCTTAAATAGCCTTAAGGTTTCATTTGTCAGCTGGCCTGCAAATACAGTATTAACCTACCTTTCTAAAGCTTATAAAAAATAGGATTACCCTATATTTTTCTAAACTATTACAGATCGTTGATCCCATTAAAGCAGAAAAGTCCCTGTATACAACATTTATGAAACAACTATTTCTGCCAAAATGTTCCCATTCAAACCCCCAGTGGAAAAAAGACTACATTGCTGTATGGTATAAATTTCTCTTGACACTCAAAAATGTGTCTATACAGATCTGTGTTAACATTTTCTCAAAATATAGATGACAATACAAATCCTTAAAGGACAGTCTTGGGTCAGAATGGGCTTCCCGTTCAAGCTACGTTTTAGCTATAAAAGTTACTTTCATATTATTACACTCCTAGATGTTGACTCTCAACTTTATTAGTGCACCTGGGTCTTCACACTAAACCCCATCATCCATTATTAGGGGACTGGTCCCCGAGATGACAACACTTTTAGCGATTCTGGATGTTTGCGCAGAGATGATTGCTTCACTTGTCATTAACCAGGACCACATTCTTGGTTCTTTAAAGGGACTTTAGTAACCAGAAAGTATAGCTGATATGTTTAGTAGTTATGCCCTGTAACAAACTTAGGCCATGTTCACACTTTGTGGCGTGCTCTGCGGGTTCTCCCGCAGCGGAATTGATAAATCTGCAGGGCAAAACCGCTGCGGTTATCCCTGCAGATTTATCGCGGTTTGTTCCGCGGTTTCCGCTGCGGGATTACTCCTATACTATTGATGCTGCATATGCAGCAATATGCAGCATCAATAGTAATGTTAAAAATAATAAAAATTGGTTATACTCACCCTCTGATGTCCGGATCTCCTCGGCGCTGCACGCGGCGCTCCGGTTCCAAAGATGCTGTGCCGAGAAGGACCTTCGTGATGTCACGGTCATGTGACCGCGGCATCATCACGGTCATGTGACCGCGACGTCGTCTCAGGCCCTGCTCGCACACCAACCCTGATACCGGACGGCCGCGTGCAGCACTGAGAGGTGAATATAGCATCATTTTTTATTTTAATTCTTTTTTTTTTACACTATTTATGCTTCCCAGGGCCTGGAGGAGAGTCTCCTCTCCTCCACCCCGGGTACCATCTGCACATTATCCGCTTACTTCCCGCATCGTGGGCACAGCCCCATGCGGGAAGTTAGCGGATCAATGCATTTCTATGGGTGCAGAATCGCTGCGATTCTGCACAAAGAAGTGACATGCTGCGGGTTGTAAACCGCTGCGTTTCTGCGCGGTTTTTCCCGCAGCATGTGCACTGTGGTTTGCAGTTTCCATAGGGTTTACATGTTAATGTAAACGCTATAGAAACTGCTGCGGACCCGCAGCATCAAAATCGCCGCGGATCCGCGGTAAAAAACGCAAAGTGTGAACATGGCCTTAGGGTTCTCTTTATAAACTAAAAAGCTTTCTTGTTCACTGTCTACTAGTTGCCTGATACTTGCTTCTCACCTGCATGCTGACCATAAAGGCATAGTATTAGGCCATGTTCACACAGTGCGTTTTTTACCGCGGAACCGCGGCGGTTTTGCCGCTGCGGTTCCGCAGCTGTTTTCCATGCAGGGTACAGTACACTGTACCCTATGGAAAACAGGACACACTGTGCACATGGTCCGGAAATTTAAAAAAAAAAGCCGTGCTGAATAGCTCCCGGAAAAAAGAAGGAGCATGTCAATTCTTCTTCCTGAACCGCAGCGGTTCTGCACCCATAGACCTCCATTGTGAGGTCAAAATCGCAGTAAAACACGCAGATCAAAAATATATCTGCGTGTTTTACTGCGGTTTGATGTGCAGAACCGCTGCTGCAGGAAGTGCGGGGAAGCCGGCGGAAGTGCGGGGCCGGAAGTGCGTGGGCGGAGAGACATGGAGGCATAGCGTCGCATGGGGATCGTGTCGGCCGTTTGATTGATTTGGTATGTGTGTGTGTGTGTGTGTGTGTGTGTGTGTGTGTCCCCATGCGACGATAGTGCCTCCATTGTGCTAAGTCGCCGTATGGGACTACTACTCCTATCCGGTATTAGGATGGGAGAGTTGTCCCTGTGTCCGGCGACTTAGCACAATAGTAAAGTTTACACCAAACACCTACACACAATACACATACATGACACACAGTACATACAACACATAACACAGAGTATATACTCACCAACAGCACACTGGTAGGCGAAGCCCTCGATCCTCCAGGAAAAAATCCAAAAATAATAAACCAAATTCATACTCCCTGTCCGCAGAATCCATAAAACGAGTGTCCCACGCCGATCGGCTGCTCTCCGGCGATACACTGCCAGGAGCGAAGCTCCTAGCAGTGTATCGCGTACTGTTCCGGAGTTCAATGACTCCGGCGTCTCGGTTAACGGCAGTACAGCTGCGTTGAACT
This sequence comes from Ranitomeya variabilis, assembly GCF_051348905.1. NCBI lineage: Eukaryota > Metazoa > Chordata > Amphibia > Anura > Dendrobatidae > Ranitomeya > Ranitomeya variabilis. The sequence continues at coordinate 624,811,525 of NC_135232.1, forward strand.
TTCCCACGCAGCACTGCCGTTAAGCGAGAGTGCCGGGGTCAATGACCGCCGGTAAACTCGCTCGCGCATGCGCAGTGACACACCGACAGGAACTATGGCTCCTGTCAGTGTGTTGCTGCATCCGTGGAGAGCAGACATATCTCTGGATGTGTCTGTTCTCCATGGAAAATCTTCGTGGGATACGTGGATACTTAAATACGTGGCACGTGGCACTTAAATACGTGGCACGTGGCACTTAAATACGTGATACGTGGCACTGAAATACGTGGCACGTGGCACTTAAATACGTGGCACGTGGCACTGAAATACGTGGCACGTGGCACTTAAATACGTGATACGTGGCACTGAAATACGTGGCACGTGGCACTTAAATACGTGGCACGTGGCACTGAAATACGTGGCACGTGGCACTTAAATACGTGATACGTGGCACTGAAATACGTGGCACGTGGCACTTAAATACGTGGCACGTGGCACTGAAATACGTGGCACTTAAATACGTGGCACTTAAATACGTGGCACGTGGCACTGAAATACGTGGCACTTAAATACGTGGCACGTGGCACTGAAATACGTGGCACGTGGCACTTAAATACGTGGCACGTGGCACTGAAATACGTGGCACGTGGCACTTAAATACGTGATACGTGGCACTGAAATACGTGGCACGTGGCACTTAAATACGTGGCACGTGGCACTGAAATACGTGGCACGTGGCACTTAAATACGTGATACGTGGCACTGAAATACGTGGCACGTGGCACTTAAATACGTGGCACGTGGCACTGAAATACGTGGCACTTAAATACGTGGCACGTGGCACTGAAATACGTGGCACTGAAATACGTGGCACGTGGCACTGAAATACGTGGCACTTAGGCTATGTTCACACTTGCGTTGTGCGCCGCAGCGTCGGCGCCGCAACACACAACGCAAAGTAAAACGCAGCAAAACGCATGCACAACGCTGTGTTTTGCGCCGCATGCGTCCTTTTTTTGATTGATTTTGGACGCAGCAAAAATGCAACTTGCTGCGTCCTCTGCGCCCGGATGCGTGCGCTGCAGTGACGCATGCGGCGCAAAACGCGGAGCGCTGTCATTCAAAACACGTCCACTCATTTTGGTGTTTAGTCCCAAAATGGAGGATGGAAGAAGAAAAGGGTTGGACAAGGAAATGACATCATTTTTTTTTTTTTTTTTCCCCCCACTGCAGTAAACTTTATTTCTGTCAAACACAGACAATCTGCAGACAAAACTGCATCAAAAAACGCACTAAAAAACGCACTAAAAAACGCACTAAAAACGCACCAAAAACGCAACAAAAACGCACCAAAAAACGCACCTGCGTTTTCTGCAGAGACCTGCAGTTTCAGTCAGGAAAAAAAAAGGATGGAAATCCTGAACATGTGAACATAGCCTTACACCTTCCCACTTTTATTTTGGGCCACCTACTCTGAGCAGTATTTTGGCATTTTGTTGGATTACATTATTAAAACGGTTGATACTACAGTCAATTGGGGAAAAAAGAAGTCTAAAAAGAAGTCAGTTCCAGAGTAGTATGGAGTAATACAAAGGGTATTACACTCTAAGGGATGGTACTGTCTTTATAATTCCTTTAATGATAGATGATGTATTACGTACAGTGGGGCAAAAAAGTATTTAGTCATTCAGCAATAGTGCAAGTTCCACCACTTAAAAAGATGAGAGGCATCTGTAATTTACATCATAGGTAGACCTCAACTATGGGAGACAAACTGAGAAAAAAAATCCAGAAAATCACATTGTCTGTTTTTTTTATCATTTTATTTGCATATTATGGTGGAAAATAAGTATTTGGTCATAAACAAAATTTCATCTCAATACTTTGTAATATATCCTTTGTTGGCAATGACGGAGGTCAAACGTTTTCTGTAAGTCTTCACAAGGTTGCCACACACTGTTGTTGGTATGTTGGCCCATTCCTCCATGCAGATCTCTTCTAGAGCAATGATGTTTTTGGCTTTTCGCTTGGCAACACGGACTTTCAACTCCCTCCAAAGGTTTTCTATAGGGTTGAGATCTGGAGACTGGCTAGGCCACTCCAGGACCTTGAAATGCTTCTTACGAAGCCACTCCTTCGTTGCCCTGGCGATGTGCTTTGGATCATTGTCATGTTGAAAGACCCAGCCACGTTTCATCTTCAATGCCCTTGCTGATGGAAGGAGGTTTGCACTCAAAATCTCACGATACATGGCCCCATTCATTCTTTCATGTACCCGGATCAGTCATCCTGGCCCCTTTGCAGAGAAACAGCCCCAAAGCATGATGTTTCCACCACCATGCTTTACAGTAGGTATGGTGTTTGATCGATGCAACTCAGTATTCTTTTTCCTCCAAACATGACAAGTTGTGTTTCTTCCAAGCAGTTCCAGTTTGGTTTCATCAGACCATAGGACATTCTCCCAAAACTCCTCTGGATCATCCAAATGCTCTCTAGCAAACTTCAGACGGGCCCGGACATGTACTGGCTTAAGCAGTGGGACACGTCTGGCACTGCAGGATCTGAGTCCATGGTGGCGTAGTGTGTTACTTATGGTAGGCCTTGTTACATTGGTCCCAGCTCTCTGCAGTTCATTCACTAAGTCCCCCCGCGTGGTTCTGGGATTTTTGCTCACCGTTCTTGTGATCATTCTGACCCCACGGGGTGGGATTTTGCGTGGAGCCCCAGATCGAGGGAGATTATCAGTGGTCTTGAATGTCTTCCATTTTCTAATTATTGCTCCCACTGTTGATTTCTTCACTCCAAGCTGGTTGGCTATTGCAGATTCAGTCTTCCCAGCCTGGTGCAGGGCTACAATTTTGTTTCTGGTGTCCTTTGACAGCTCTTTGGTCTTCACCATCGTGGAGTTTGGAGTCAGACTGTTTGAGGTTGTGCACAGGTGTCTTTTTATACTGATAACAAGTTTAAACAGGTGCCATTACTACAGGTAATGAGTGGAGGAAAGAGGAGACTCTTAAAGAAGAAGTTACAGGTCTGTGAGAGCCAGAAATCTTGATTGTTTGTTTCTGACCAAATACTTATTTTCCACCATAATATGCAAATAAAATGATAAAAAAACAGACAATGTGATTTTCTGGATTTTTATTTCTCAGTTTGTCTCCCATAGTTGAGGTCTACCTATGATGTAAATTACAGACGCCTCTCATCTTTTTAAGTGGTGGAACTTGCACTATTGCTGAATGACTAAATACTTTTTTGCCCCACTGTAGTGATGAGCGAACGTGCTCGCCACTATTCGGTACTCGCCCGAGTATCACTATGCTTGGTGTACTCGGCAAGCAGCGAGCATATCCGGGATTATTCGGCGGTAACTGGTGTCTCCATCCAGCCTTTTTGGTGGACTTTAGAGATCCAATCACGGTGCAGAGATTGTCTGACAGGCCATGAAATGCCGCAGCCATCTTTGTTGTGGTCGTGCAGTGATTGGCTTGGCCGCACAGCAAAATCTCGAGTATACGAGACCTGGCGCCGCCCTGCTCGCCACATTCAGCTCTGGATTCAGTGAGAGTAGGGAGAGCTGCTGCTGAGATAGGGTCAGAATCGTGGTTTTTAGAGGTAGTGTAGGTCTGCAACCTTTACATCCACAACTCCTGAGAAACCAACAGTCCTTTTTAGGGCTAATTCGTGGGTCCCGATATTGCAGCGCTAGGCAGGCAGGGCACCGCATATCCACATTAGTGCAAGGGCTGCAGGCACTGTATGTGTGTCCATTGCTCCCACTGCATCCTTCTCAAAGCTCCATAACTGCCTGCTGCAGCTTATTTACTATATACCAATTTTTTTTTCCAAAAATTCACCCCCCAAAAAAATATACAGTCTATTCTGTCAGACTGAGGCCTGTTGAAAAATCATATTTTGTCAGGCATACATAGCATAGTTGTGTGTGCTACCCTCGTGCCACTTTTTTTGGGGGGGTATTTTAAATTCACTGAAAAAGGCCTCATATATCTGCGTGCTCCACCTTTGGGCATTGTAGGCTGGTGTACTTATTTTTTGGCTGTCTTATACTCAAATTCTATACAGCACTATTTAGCATAAATAAAAATTCAAACGCCACAGATTTGCCAGTGTGGTATTTCTGTGAGAGCCCTCATATATCTCTGTGCTCCAAGTTTGGGCATTGTACTACGGTGTACTTATTTTTTGGCTATCTGTTACTCAAATTCTATGCAGCACTATTTAGCATAAAAAAAATTCAAAGGCTTCAAGTGGGGAAAGATGAGATCGCATGTAGAGCTGCCCAAAGCTTTGACCAGCCCCGGTCACATGAAGGCGATGGTGGGAAAGTGTCACAAGAGGTGGACGATGATGAGACACAATTGCCAGAAAGTCAGGAGGAGGAGCAGGGTGCGGATGTGGAAGACGAGGTGGTGGATGACATAGTGACTGACCCAACCTGGCAGGAGGACATGCATAGCGAGGACAGCAGCACAAATGGGGAAGGAGGCATATCCCCCCCAACAAGCAGGAAGAAGCAGTGTGGTGGCCACAGACAGAAGGCATGCATCCGTTCCTAGTAACACCAACATGAGAGAAGTAGCCATTCCAACTGTTAGAACTTCACGAGTCTGGTTATTTTTTAAAAACTCTGCCGATAACCCCAAACAGGCCATTTGCAGCACCTGCCATGCCCGCATCAGCAGGGGTAGCAAAACAACCAGCCTGACCACCACCAGCATGATCAGGCACATGCAAGCAAACCACCCGACTTTGTGGGCCGAATCCCAGGCTCCAGGACCACTGCCTGCTGGTCACACCACTGCTTCTTCCACTGTTTTGCGTAGAAGCCAATCCCCAGTACACCGTGCATGTGAAGATGCCTCTAGCCCTGCACCTGTTGTGGCCCACAGTCAAGCAGCACCATCAGCAAGCCCGTCCATGTCCTTGTCCCAGCACAGCGTTCAGTTGCCTATAACCCAGTCTTTCGAACGCAAGCGGAAATACCCAGCCAACACCCCACAGGCCACAGTTCTCAATTCTAATATTTCTCTTCTGCTTGTGCTAGAAATGCTGCCTTTTAGGCTTGCTGAGGCAGAAGCTTTCCGCAACGTGATGGCAGCGGCCGTCCCAAGGTATTCGGTCCCCAGTCGCCACTATTTCTCCCAGTGTGCCGTACCGGCATTACACAAGCATGTGTCCCACAACATTACCCGTGCCCTCAACAATGCTGTTACAGGGAAAGTCCACCTAACGACGGACACGTGGACAAGTGCTTGTGGGCAGGGACAGTACATCTCAATCACGGCACACTGGGTTAACATAGTGGAAGCCAGGACTCAGTCGGACCTTGGGATGGAACACATCCTCCCCACGCCAAGGATTGCTGGCCCTACGTCAATCAGGGTTGCCCCCACCGTCTACAGCTCCTGCACCACCTCCTGCTCTTCTTCATCCTCCATCTATGAAATCAACACATCAGTCAGAAGCTGGAAGCACTGCAGCACTGTCTCAGCCAAGCGGCAACAGGCTGTGCTGAAGATAGTCTGCATAGGTGACAAACCGCACAATGCAGAAGAGTTGTGGACAGCGCTGAAATAACAGTCAGATGCTTGGATGACACTGCTGAACCTACAACCAGGCATGGTCGTGTGTGACAACGGCCGTAACCTGGTGGAGGCTCTGAGGCAAGCGAGCTCACACACGAACCTTGCTTGGCCCATGTGCTTAACCTCGTGGTTCAACGTTTTCTAAAAAGCTACCTGGAGCTGCCGGATCTGCTAGGGAAAGTGCGCCATCTGTCTGCCCATTTTAGAAAGTAAGCTACAGCTTCAGCCACCCTTGCTGTGCTTCAGCAGTGTTTTCAGCTTCTAGATCACCGACTGTTGTGTGATGTCCCCACGCGCTGGAACTCTACTCTGCATATGTTGGAAAGGATTTTTGAGCAGAAGAGGGCAGTTTTTGACTACCAACATCAATAAGGCCGTCGAATTTCAGGTCAGACTCCACACATAAGACCTCAGGAGTGGATATGGATGTCAGACATATGTAACATCCTCCAAAACTTTGAGGACTGCACCAAGATGGTGAGCGGTGATGGCGCCATAATTAGCATCACCATACCACTTCTCAGCATTCTGAAAACCTCTCTGCTCACAAAGAGGATGCATTGCAGGCGGAGCAGGAGGACATGGAGCAAGGATTCGGAAACATACAGGGGGATTACACTCAGCCCAGCCTCATGTCTTCTCAACGTGGATTGGTAGGCAATGAGGAGGAGGAGGAGGAAGAACAGGAGCTACTGTCATGCGCTATAGAAAGTACAACAAACACATTTGTATTAGCTTCTGTTCAGTGGGGATGGCCTGAGGACATTGAGGAGGAGGAGGAGGAGGATTAGGAGGAGGAGGACAGCATGGTCAGTCATCCTGTTGGTGTGGACACGGAAGTCTTGCCTGTTAGCAGTCTGGCACACATGGCTGACTTTATGTTGTGCTGCATTTCACGTGACCCTTGGATTATCAAAATTTTGGGTGACCCTCATTACTGGTTGGTGAACCTTCTAGACCCATGCTACATGGAGAACTTTCAATCTCTTCTGCCTGAGGCAGAGAGGTGTACTAAAATGTTGCAGTACCAGAGGGCCCTTGTATCGGTATTAGTTAGAAAATTCCCATGTGAGAACGCTGGCAGCAGACGTCAGAGTTTGTTGTACAACCAAGGAGTCCAAGCGAGAGAGACAGAAGTACAATTCAGCTCAGGCAGGAGAACAATAGCCAAGTTCTGGGACAATTTTCTCAGACCCTCCCATCGTGGCGACACAGAGGCAAGGGTTGCTGTGACAAGAAGTGAAATGTTGGGGAAGATGGTGAGGGAGTACCTTGCAAATCGTACAAATGTCCTCCGTGATTCCTCTGTGCCTTTTAATTATTGGGCATCCAAGCTGGACACGTGGCATGAACTGGCTCTGTACGCCTTGGAGGTCCTGGCCTGCCCTGCTGCTATCGTTCTGTCAGAGAGGGTTTTTAGTGCCGCTGGTGGAATTATAACAGAAAAGCGCATCCGCCTGTCAACTGAAAATGCTGACAGGCTGACTCTTATAAAAATGAACAAGTCCTGGATTGGGAAAGACTTCTGTACAACACCAAGTGAAAACAGCGAAACATAACCTCAAATACATTCTTTCTTTTAGGGAGGTGTATTCTCATGCACCTGTTCACAACCACACATGGGTATACACTTCCACATGTGGTCTGTTTGTTGTTATCCTCCTCCTTATCCTCATCCTCATCATCCAGAACCACTAGATGACCAGGGTGAACGTGCTCTGTACAGTTATAGGCTGGTGATTTTTGGGCATGGGGGTGTAATAATTATAGGGGATAACTCAGGAGACTCTTTGCGTGGAACAAGACAAGTACAGGACACAGTTTTATTAGTGGTAAAGTCTATATTATCACACGGTGATTCAAACAGGTGCAGAGAGAAACTCAAGTCCACAACACTTGGTGCAAATAATAAACACAGCTTAGCAGTCTATAGGAAACTTCAGAGGAAAATGCAATCAAGCAGAAAGTCTATGAAGCACAGTTATTCTTGAGGATACTTGACACGAATAAATCCTTGTCTTAGTCCAGGCAAAGATAGATATGCTTATAAGGCAGTTCAAATAATATCTTAGCACAACCAGGGAGGCCTGGTTAATAGTCTAAGGTTATTGCAAAGCAGCAACAGCTTACATGACCAGCAAATGCAGATGGAAGTAAACACGAGCAGCAGATGAAGGAGGATTACTGGAAACTTGTGTATGCAGCAGGAACTCAGAGCAGAGAAGCAGGATCACCACACAGGTTCACAGGAGCAGGTGTATAGCCAGGGAGTAATCAGAGGTCAGGACCTGGATGCAAGGCAGAATACTCTAGCACAGATTGAAAGCTGGGGTGGAGTTTTATAGCAGGAGACACAGTGCACATGAGACCAAAGACGCCATCTTGGAAAAGGGCAGTAATGCACAAAAGGTAAAAAATGTTCAGAGTCCTGACAGGGGGCTGTGAAGGCAATATTTTATTTTGTAAAAACAGAACCCCACATTAGGGAATTGGGCATTACATTGGGCCTACTTCTTAAGTCTGTCTCCTGCATTGTGTCATTTAACTGCCGCTAGATGACCAGGGTGAACGTGCTCAGAACTGTTATAGGCCGGTGAATTTTGGGCAAGGGACCTGCGATGGCACTAGTCTATTTTTAGAAAACTTAACCCCATTGGGGAATTGTTTGTCAGATCATGCACTGCATTTCAAGTTTAAGAGACGCACACCACTACATTGGGAATAATAATAATTAACTCTGTCTCCTGCAATGTGCCCTTTAACTGCCACTAGATCACCAGGGTGTACGTGCTTTGTACTGTTATAGTCTGGTGAATTTTGGGCAAGGGGCCTGCGATGGCACTAGACGATTTTTAGAAAAGGTAACCCCTCTGGGGAATTGTTTGGCAGATCATGCACTGCATTACAAGTTTAAGAGACACACACCACTACATTGGGCCTAATTCTTAACTCTGTCTCCTGCAATGTGTCCTTTAACTGCCACTAGATCACCAGGGTGATCATGCTTTGTACTGTTATAGGCCTGTGAATTTTGGGCAAGGGGCCTGCGATGGAACTAGTCTATTTTTAAAAAAGGTTACCCCACTGGGGAACTGTTTGGCAGATCATGCACTGCATTACAAGTCTCGGAGGCACACACCGCTACATTGGGCCTAATTCTTAACTCTGTCTCTTGCAATGTGTCCTTTAACTGCCACTAGATCAACAGGGTGAATGTGCTCTGTACAGTGCATTTTGGGCAAAGGGGCTGTGATGGCACACTTTTATTTAAAAAAAAGGACAACACATTGGGGAATTGGGCATGACATAACTTTGGGCCTACTTTTTAACTCGGTCTCCTGCAATCTGTCCTGTTCCTGCCAGTAGATCACCAGGGTGAACGTGCTCTGTACGGTGCATTTTGACCAAGGGGGCTGGGATGGCACTATTTTATTTAAAAAAAAAGGACAACACATTGGGGAATTGGGCCTGAAATAACTTTGGGCTTACTTCTTAACTCTGTCTCCTGCAATCTGTCCTGTTCCTGCCAGGAGATTACCAGGGTGAATGTGCTCTGTATGGTGCATTTTGGCCAAGGGGGCTGTGATGGCACTCTTTTATTAAAAAAAAAAGGACAATACATTGGGGAATTGGGCCTGAAATAACTTTGGGCTTACTTCTTAACTCTGTCTCCGGCAATCTGTCCTGTACCTGTCAGTAGATCACCAGGGTGAATGTGCTCTGTACGGTTATTGGCCGGTGAATTTTTGGCAAGGGGCCTGCGATGGCACTAGTATCTTTTTAAAAACGGTACCCCACATTGGTGAAACCACATCCTTGTTGGCAAAGACTTCATAACAATTCTGTACCTTAAAGAGCTCCCCTAAAAAGCTCCTTTTTGTGTTGCCTGGTTGCTCACATTGGACACAATACACTTCATATAAATTTGATAAAGCAATGCTGTTAGTTTGGCTCAGTAGTTCATTACACATATTTCTTTGTCGACTACATTAGTTTCTCTCCGTGAGAGCCATAACTTTGGCTGCCTCAAATGTACAAATGGCAAATATACAAATGGCGATTTGTAAACGAGATTTAAATACTGTATACCGAATGCATTCAGACAATCACATAGCTGCATTTCTTGTAAAACATTTACAGATGTGACAGGCAATGCTCATAGTGACACAATCTTGATAAATGTTTGTTTATTCACTTGACAAACAGTTCTAAGCCTCTATATGTTTGCTGTTTGTCATTGTAAAACATTAAGTTTTACTGAAATTATGCCGGTGGTGGTTTGATCTAAATCCTTGTGGTTTTTATTTTCTAGGGGTTTAAGGCACGTCATCTGATGAGTCCATGATATCTCAGTTTCAGCCAACCTTGAAAAGTTGCCACTTGAAGGTCTGGGTGAAATTAGAGTTACTACATAGTGTAAATCACTATATAAAACCAGAAAAACATGACTAAGACAGATGCAAAAACTGGGGTACCTGTACATGTACAGTGTGCTGATACCTGCATAATTGGGGACCCCCATGCAGTGTAGGTAATCTCCCAGGGGTTCTCTGTCTTGGTGTTGCTTCTCTGATATTAGAGACGGATGATGTTTAAAAGCCTCTTGGTGATGATCTAAGTATACTGTATGTAGTTAATCTTCATATATACGTATAATCACTATATTTATTTAGTTTTTATATGTACTTATTAACCTGTGTGTGTTAACCCCTTCCCGACCTTTGATGCATACGCTGCATCATGAAAGTCGGTGCCAATCCGACCTGTGACGCAGCGTATGCGTCATGGAGGGATCGCGTCCCTGCAGATCGGGTGAAAGGGTTAACTCCAATTTCACCCGATCTGCAGGGACAGGGGGAGTGGTGCTTCAGGCCAGGGGGGGTGGCTTCACCCCCTCGTGGCTACGATCGCTCTGATTGGCTGTTGAAAGTGAAACTGCCAATCAGAGCGATTTGTAATATTTCACCCCAAAAAACGGTGAAATATTACAATCCAGCCATGGCCGATGCTGCAATATCATCGGCCATGGCTGGAAAACCTAATCTGTACCCCCCCACACCCACCGATTTCCTCCCCAGTCCTCCGTTATGTGGTCCGCCCCCCTAAGTGGTCCTGTCCGCTCCCCCCGTCGTCCTGTCCGCTGCCCCTGTGCTCCGGTCCCCCCCCCGTGATCCGATCACCCCCCTCATACTTACCGGGCCTCCCGGTGTCGGTCCGTCTTCTCCATGGGCGCCGCCATCTTCCAAAAAGGCGGGCGCATACGCAGTACGCCCGCCGAATCTGCCGGCCGGCAGATTCGTTTCAGATATATTTTGATCACTGCGATATAGCCTATCACAGTGATCAAAATAAAAAAAATAGTAAATGACCCCCCCCCTTTATCACCCCCATAGGTAGAGACAATAATAAAAATAAATAAAATATTTTTTTTCTTTTTCTACTAGGGTTAGGGTTAGAACTAGGGTTAGAACTAGGGTTAGGGGTAGGGTTAGGGTTAGGGGTAGGGTTAGGGGTAGGGTTAGGGGTTGGGTTAGGGTTAGGGGTAGGGTTAGGGGTAAGGTTAGGGTAAGGGCATGTGCACACAGTGCGGATTTGGCTGCGAATCCGCAGCGGATTGGCCGTGGATCCACAGCGGGTTGGCCGCGGATCCGCAGTGGATTGGCCGCGGATCCGCAATGGATTGGCCGCTGCGAATTCGTAGCAGTTTTCCATCAGGTTTACAGTACCATGTACACCTATGGAAAACCAAATCCGCTGTGCCCATGGTGCGGAAAATACCGTGCGGAAACGCTGTGTTGTATTTTCCGCAGCATGTCAATTTTGTGTGGATTCCGCAGCATTTTACACCTGTTCCTCAATAGGAATCCGCAGGTGAAATCCGCACAAAAAAACACTGGAAATCCGCTGTAAATCCGCAGGTAAAACGCAGTGCCTTTTACCTGCGGAGTTTTAAAAAATGGTGCGGAAAAATCTCACACGAATCCGCAAAGTGGGCACATAGCCTAAGGGTTAGGGTTGGAATTAGAGTTAGGGTTGGAATTAGGGCTAGGGTTGGAAAGAGGATTAAGATTAGGCTTGTGGTTAGGGTTAAGGATAGGGTTAGGGGTGTGTTGGGGTTACAGTTGTGGTTAGGGTTGGGATTAGGGTTAGGATTAGGGTTAGGGTTGGGATTAGGGTTACGGGTGTGTTGGGGTTAGGGTTGTGGTTAGGGGTGTGTTGGGGTTAGGATTGTGATTAGGGTTATGGCTACAGTTGGGATTAGGGTTAGGGGTGTGTTGGGGTTAGTGTTGAAGTTAGAATTGAGGGGTTTCCACTGTTTAGACACATCAGGGGTCTCCAAACGCAACATGGCGCCACCATTGATTCCAGCCAATCTTGTGTTCAAAAAGTCAAATGGTGCTCCCTCCCTTCCAAGCCCCGACGTGCGCCCAAACAGTGGTTTACCCCCACATATGGGGTACCAGCGTACTCAGGACAAACTGGGCAACAACTATTGGGGTCCAATTTCTCCTGTTACCCTTGCGAAAATAAAAAATTACTTGCTAAAACATAATTTTTGAGGAAAGAACAATTATTTTTTATTTTCACGGCTCTGCGTTATAAACTTATGTGAAGCACTTGGGGGTTGAAAGTGCTCACCACACATCTAGATATGTTCCTTGGGGGGTATAGTTTCCAAAATGGGGTCACTTGTGGGGTGTTTCTATTGTTTAGGCACATCAGGGGCTCTGCAAATGCAACGTGACGCCCGCAGACCATTCCATCAAAGTCTGCATTTCAAATGTCACTACTTCCCTTCCGAGCCCTGACGTGCACCCAAACAGTGGTTTACCCCCACATATGGGGTATCAGCGTACTCACAACAAACTGGGAAACAAATATTGGGGTCCAATTTCTCCTGTTACCCTTGTGAAAATAAAAAATTGCTTGCTAAAACATCTTTTTTGAGGAAAGAAAAATGATTTTTTATTTTCACGGCTCTGCGTTGTAAACTTCTGTGACGCACTTTGGGGTTGAACGTGCTCACCACACATCTAGATAAGTTCCTTGGGGGGTCTAGTTTCCAAAATGGGGTCACTTGTGGGGGGTTTCTACTGTTTAGGCACATCAGGGGCTCTGCAAATGTAACATGATGCCCGCAGACCATTCCATCAAAGTCTGCATTCCAAGTCATCACTACTTCCCTTCCGAGCCCCGGCATGTGCCCAAACAGTGGTTTACTCCCACATATGGGGTATCAGCGTACTCAGGAGAAACTGGACAACAACTTTTGGGGTCAAATTTCTCCTGTTACCCTTGGGAAAATAAAAAAATTCTGGGCTAATAAATATTTTTGAGGAAAGAAAACACATTTATTATTTTCACGGCTCTGCGTTATAAACTTCTGTGAAGCACTTGGGGTTCAAAGTGCTCACCACACATCTATATAAGTTCCGTTGGGGGTCTAGTTTCCAAAGTGGGGTCACTTGTGGGGAGTTCCAACTGTTTAGGCACATCAGGGGCTCTGCAAACGCAACGTGACGCCCGCAGAGCATTCCATCAAAGTCTGCATTTCAAAACGTCACTACTTCCCTTCCGAACCCCGACGTGTGCCAAAACAGTGGTTTACCCCCACATATGGGGTATCAGCGTACTCAGGAGAAACTGGACAACAACTTTTGGTGTCCAATTTCTCCTGTTACCCTTGGGAAAATAAAAAATTGTGGGCTAAAAAATCATTTTTGAGAAAAGAAAAATTATTTTTTATTTTCATGGCTCTGCGTTATAAACTTCTGTGAAGCACTTGGGGGTTCCAAGTGCTCACCACACATCTAGATTAGTTCCTTGGGAGGTCTAGTTTCCAAAATGGGGTCACTTGTGTGGGAGCTCTAATGTTTAGGCACACAGGGGCTCTCCAAACGCGACATGGTGTCCGCTAATGATTGAAGCTAATTTTCCATTCAAAAAGCCAAATGGCGTGCCTTCCCTTCTGAGCCCTGCCGTGCGCCCAAACAGTGGTTTACCCCCAAATATGAGGTATCGGCGTACTCAGGAAAAATTGCCCAACAAATTTTAGGATCCATTTTATCCTGTTGCCCATGTGAAAATGAAAAAATTTAGGCTAAAAAAATTTTGTGTGAAAAAAAAGTACTTTTTCATTTTTACGGATCAATTTGTGAAGCACCTGAGGGTTTAAAGAGCTCACTATGCTTGTAGATAAGTTCCTTGGGGGGTCTAGTTTCCACATTGGGGTCACTTGTGGGGGAGCTCCAATGTTTAGGCACACAGGGGCTCTCCAAACCTGACATGGAGCGATGGAGATAATTTTTCATTCAAAAAGTCAAATGGCGCTCCTTCCCTTCCGAGCCTTACCATGTGCCCAAACAGTGGTTTACCCCCACATGTGAGGTATCGGTGTACTCAGGAGAAATTGTCCAACAAATTTTACGATCCATTTTATCCTGTTGCCCATGTGAAAATGAAAAAATTGAGGCTAAAATAATTTTTTTGCGAAAAAAAAGTAGTTTTTCATTTTTACGGATTAATTTGTGAAGTACCTGGGGGTTTAAAGTGCTCACTAGGGTTGAGCGACTTTTATTTTTATAGGATCGGGTCGGGTTTCACGAAACCCGACTTTCTCAAAAGTCGGGTCGAGTGAAATCGGCCGATTCTATAAAAAAGTCGGGGTCGGGGTCGGCCGAAACGCGAAACCCAATGCAGTGCAATAGGATACTATGGTTCCCAGGGTCTCAAGGAGAGGAAACTCTCCTTCAGGCCCTGGGATCCATATTTACGTGTAAAATAAAGAATTAAAATAAAAAAAATTGATATACTCACCCTCTGACGCACCCTGGTAGTAACCGGCATCTTCCGTTCCTAAAAATGGTGCTTGAAAGACCTTTCGAATGCTTCACGGCTTGTGATTGGTCGCGGCGGCCCACGTGACCGCTGAGCGACCAATCACAAGCCGGTGACGTAATTCTCAGGTCCTGTTCTGGTTCTCAGGTACATGAGAATTACGTTACGGCTTGTGATTGGTCGCTGAGCGGTCACGTGGGCCACCGCGACCAATCACAAAGCCGTGACGTCATCGGAAGGTCCTTTACGCGTTCATTCTTAAGAAGGAAGGCTGCCGGAAAGAAGCAGGGCGCGTACGAGGGTGAGTATATACCTAATAGGAATATACTCACCCTTGGCTTCTTTCCGGCAGCCTTCCTTCTTAAGAATGAACGCGTGAAGGACCTTCCGATGACGTCACGGCTTTGTGATTGGTCGCGGCGGCCCACGTGACCGCTCAGCGACCAATCACAAGCCGTGATGTAATTCTCATGTACCTGAGAACCAGAACAGGACCTGAGAATTATGTCACCGGCTTGTGATTGGTCGCTCAGCGGTCACGTGGGCCGCCGCGACCAATCACAAGCCGTGAAGCATTCGAAAGGTCTTTCAAGCGCCATTTTTAGGAACGGAAGATGCCGGTTACCAGCGGCGATGTCCAGGCTGCGTCGGAGAGGTGAGCATATCAATATTTTTTATTTTAATTCTTTATTTTACACTTAAATGTGGATTCTGATACCGATTTCCGATATCGCAAACATATCGGAACTCGGTATCGGAATCCTGATACCAGATTCAGAAGATCGCCGACCTGATGGCCGACCCCACACAGGGGTCGGGTCGGGTTTCATGAAACCCGACTTTGCCAAAAGTCGGCGACTTCTGAAAATGGTCGACCCATTTCTAGATAAGTTCCTTGGGGGTCTAGTTTCCAAAATGGGGTTACTTGTGGGGGAGCTCCAATGTTTAGGCACACGGGGGCTCTCCAAACGTGACATGGTGTCCGCTAAAGATTGGAGCCAATTTTTAATTCAAAAAGTCAAATGGTGCTCCTTCCCTTCCGAGCCTTGCCGTGCGCCCAAACAGTGGTTTACCCCCACATATGAGGTATCTGCGTACTCAGGACAAATTGGACAACAACTTTCGTGGTCCAGTTTCTCCTTTTACCCTTGGGAAAATAAAAAAATTGTTGTGCAAAAGTCATTTTTGTGACTAAAAAGTTAAATGTTAATTTTTTCCTTCCATGTTGCTTCGCGCGTCGGGGCGAGCAGGGGAACACGCCACCACTCTCCATTTGTATATCGGCTGAATCACCAATATCAGGTAATACGCTGAGTGTAATCTGATCTTATAAATAGTATGATGTGTCATGTATTGAATGGATGTTCTGGATAGCGCCATCTTATTCATCAGATTGGATTATAGAATATACCTTTTGCACCAGTCGTGTTAACTCTGTTGCATTGTGGAACGCATGTGCTCCAGCACTTCAGTTATATTTTTCATGCGGTGCCCTTGTGTAGATTTATGCTGGAAACCTATGGGAGCATCACTATAGATATACCCGAATTGGGATATTGAATTTATATATGCATATGCACCTTATATAACCAGCTTGGATAAACAAGAGGACACTGCATACCATGATATTTTGTGTATTCTTTCAGTATATTTCACAATATATATTGGGGTGGTGACCCATTGTTTCCCTGGGTACTCTTTGGATTTTTTGTCCTGTACTTTTTTATCTTTTATATGTTCTAATAAAATTGATTTGTAATGTTGAATAATTTTGGTTCTCTTCTTTGGAGCCTGGGGGAACACCCAACGAGTCTCCTATGTGTGGTTATATAGTATGAAGTGCCAATATTCATTTGGGACAATTGTGGTAGCAATAAAATTGCGTTGTATTGCAAGTATTAGTCTTTTTTAAAGCCGTATCTGAACCTTAGTGTTAAAAACATGGCAAATAAAATTGCAAAATTCTCCTGCAAATAATTGTGCAAAGATGGAACCATCATACCATTACAAAATACGAGTGGATTTTCATGGGCCCATCCAGTATGTTGGTTCCAAGGCCTAATGGGGTCATATGACTATGCAGCAGGGCTGACCTTGCTGCCAATGTGTAAAACAAAGGAGTACAGGAGTACAAAATGCATATTGTGAAGTGGATTTTCATGGGCCCATCCAGTATGTGGGTTCCAAGGCCTAATGGGGTGCATATGACTATGCAGTAGGGCTGGCCTTGCTGCCAATGTGTAAAACGAAGGAGTACGGAGTACAAAATGCATATTGTGAAGTTGATTTTCATGGGCCCATCCAGTATGTGGGTTCCAAGGCGTAATGGGGTGCATATGACTGACTATGCAGCAGGGCTCACCTTCCTGCCTATGTATAAAACAAAGGAGTATGGAGCACAAAATGCATATTGTGAAGTGGATTTTCATGGGCCCATCCAGTATGTGGATTCCTAGGCGTAAGGGGGGGGCATATGAATTGGTAACAGGGCAGGCCTTGCATTCAACGCAACACTTTTTCAGGAGGCCCTCCTGGACATCTTATGAAAGGGGTATTGTGGTGCGTCGTAATTCTTGGCAGCCCATGCACTCACAGCATAGGCTACAACAGCTTAGGAGACCCACTGTTTCATAATGGCCCTTTAAGAAGATTAATGCCCCCCTGATGCACCAGTAAAATTAGGCTCTGTGACTTTAAGAGTCCCTCCTTCATAAATGAAACAAGATGGGTCTGCTTATGTGTCACACACCACATGGCCAGCTAGGGTTGTTAAATGTTACAATGACATTTCCCAGTGAATGCATTTGTAGTGGTTGAAAGCAATGTTAAAGTTGAAAAAAGCTTCAAAAACGCTACGTCTGAACTAAGCCTAAGTGGGAGAGGAAATTTTCGGTCTGGGGTCAATTATTTGGCCTTACAGGCAAGTCATTAACCTGCAAATGATGTATCTTAACATATTTCCCAGCAAAACCCGTTTTGGCTTCGTTTTAGTGTGTTTTTGTTGCACCGGGAAAATGGCATGAATCTTGGAAAAAAAGTGATTAAAGCTGTGAACTAGGAGTCAGGAATGCTGCCAGGGGCAATCCCCATGATGTACCTGTGTCATTTGAGCAGTGTTTCCATCATTTTCAGATGTTTTTAGACCTTAAAAGGACCCCTGGGGGGAATCGCGGTAAAAATACTCCCATAGTCTCCCATATGTGTCTATACACATTGGGCTCGTTGTTCTGGCCGAGTACCCGAGTATTCCAATTTGATCGACCAGAGCAACGAGCACCCGAGCATTTTAGTGCTCCCTCATCACTAGTAATATGTTAAGGATTTCGGAGGAGAAGACATGGAATCTTTGTGGGAACTCCCATCTCTTTGGTCATACAGAACCACAATGAAATTCTCACTTAAAAAACATCAAGAATCAGAGAAATATATAAATGACAGATGAATGTAAAGAAGAAAGAAGGAGAGGAATGAGCTGCAGAGAGAGTAAGAAATGTTATTCTCTGCCTTGTTAGAGCCCATAACAATTAAATACAGTCATGAAAATATATCAGGAAAGGAGGTGAATTACACTGGTCAACAGCATTTTTGGTGCCAAAGATATTTCATCGAATTTAGGGTATTTTTGGGGTGCTGATTCTGAATATGTCATCAGTTTTGCCAGATTGGCTCAAGTTTTTGAGATTTTTGGTATCTTATTTATAGCACTTGTTGGTAAATGCGACGCATCATCTCATTAATTTCTTTGGATTAGTACTTGAACTGAGCAGTTCTCAATATAGTTTTGTGTTAATTAGTGTTCTAAAAGTTTGTTCATAGCTTGATTTTTGCACTAACTTTATGTTGTTGTCTGTTTTCCAGTGAAAAGCATGAACTCATCAAGAAGAAGTTGTCTTAACGATCCAGACTCATTCTGTTACATTTGTGGTGAATACACACTGCCAAAACATAGAAGAAACATAACAGACTTCGTAAAAAAAGTGTATTTTGCCTATTTTGGGTTTATGCTTGGGGACCAAGACAAGTTTTGGGCACCACACATAGTGTGCAAAGCATGTATCGAATTATTATGAAAATGGAGCAAAGGACAAAGAAAAAGCTTCAAATTTGGTGTTCCAATGGTGTGGAGAGAGCCAAAAAATCATCATGATGACTGTTATTTATGGTAAACACAGGTACAGGCACATCTTCACAATGAGGGACAGGCCTTCTTGCAGATTCCATGTTACTCCCATTTTCGTTTCTTATGCTTATTGAATCCTTGCACTTGCACTGCACAGAAATAACAGTCATCATGATGATTTTTTGGCTCTCTCCATGGTCGTCGCCATCTTCCAAAATGGCGGGCGCATGCACAGTGCACCCGCCGAATCTGCCGGCCGGCAGATTCGTTCCATGTACATTTTGATCACTGTGATAAAACCTATCACAGTGATCAAAATAAAAAAATAGTAAATGAACCCCCCTTTATCACCCCCATAGGTTGGGACAATAAAATAAATAAATTATATTTACTTTTATTTTTCCACTAGGGTTAGGGTTATAACTAGGGCTAGGGTTAGAACTAGGGTTAGGGTTAGGGCTAGAGTTAGGGTTAGGGCTAGGGTTAGAATTAGGGTTAGGGTTAGAATCAGGCTATGTGCACACGGTGCAGATTTGGCTGCGGATCCGCAGCAGATTGGCCGCTGCGGATTCGTTGCAGTTTTTGCAGTTTTCCTTCAGGTTTACAGTACCATGTAAACCTATGGAAAACCAAATCCCCTGTGCCCATGGTGCGGAAAATACCCCGTGGAAATGCTGCGTTGTATTTTCTGCAGCATGTCAATTCTTTGTGCGGATTCCGCAGCGTTTTACACCTGTTCCTCAATAGGAATCCGCAGGTGAAATCAGCACAAAAACAACTTGAAATTAAGGGTAAATCCACAGGCAAAACACAGTGCCTTTTACCTGCGGATTTTTCAAAAATGGTGTTGAAAAATCTCACACGAATTCGCAACGTGGGCACATAGAGTTAGGGTTGGAATTAGGGCTAGTGTTGGAAATAGGGTTAAGATTAGGCTTGTGGTCAGGGTTATGGTTAGGGTTAGGGGTGTGTTGGGGTTAGGGTTGTGGCTTGGGATTAGGGTTAGGGTGGGGAATAGGGTTAGGATTAGGATTGGGATTAGGGTTAGGGTTGGGATTAGGGTTAGGATTAGGGCGTGTTGGGGTTAGGGTTGTGGTTAGGGGTGTGTTGGGGTTAGGGTTGTGATTAGGGTTATGACTAGAGTTGGTATTAGGGTTAGGGGTGTGTTGGGGTTAGTGTTGGACTTAGAATTGAGGGGTTTCCACTGTTTAGGCACATCAGGGGTCTCCAAACGCAACATGGCGCCACCATTGATTTCAGCCAATCTTGCGTTCAAAAAATCAAATGTGCTCCCTCCCTTTTGAGCCCCGACGTGCAACCAAACAGAGGTTTACCCCCACATATGGGGTACCAGCATACTCAGGACAAACTGGGCAACAACTATTGGGGTCCAATTTCTCCTGTTATCCTTGCGAAAATAAAAAAAATTGCTTGCTAAAACATAATATTTGAGGAAAGAAAAATGATTTTTTATTTTCATGGCTCTGCGTTATAAACTTCTGTGAAGCACTTGGGGGTTCAAAGTGCTCACCACACATCTAGATAAGTTCCTTGGGGGGTCTAATTTCCAAAATGGGGTCACTTGTGGGGGGTTTCTACTGTTTAGGCACATCAGGGGCTCTGCAAAAGTAACATGATGCCCACAGACCATTCCATCAAAGTCTGCATTCCAAATCATCACTACTTCCCTTCCGAGCCCCGGCATGTGCCCAAACAGTGGTTCCCCCCACATATGGGGTATCAGCGTACTCAGGACAAACTGGACAACAACTTTTGGGGTCCAATCTCTCCTGTTACTGTTGTAAAAATAAAAAATTGCGGACTAAAAAATAATTTTTGAGCAAAGAAAAATTATTTTTTATTTTCACGGCTCTGCGTTATAAACTTCTGTGAAGCAGTTGGGGGTTTAAAGTGGTCACCGCACATCTAGATTAGTTCCATGGGAGGTCTAGTTTCCAAAATGGGGTCACATTTGGGGGAGCTCCAATGTTTAGGCACACAGGGGCTCTCCAAACGCAACATGGTGTCCGCTAACGATTGGAGCTAATTTTTCATTCAAAAAGTCAAATGGCGCTCCTTCCCTTCCGAGCCCTGCCTTGTGCCCAAACAGTGGTTTACCCCCACATGTGAGGTATCAGTGTACTCAGGAGAAATTGCCCAATAAATTTTAAGATCCATTTTATCCTGTTGCCCATGTGAAAATGAACAAATTGAGGCTAAAATAATTTTTTTTGTGAAAAAAAAGTACTTTTTCATTTTTACGGATCAATTCGTGAAGCACCTTGGGGTTTAAAGTGCTCACTATGCATCTAGATAAGTTCCTTGGGGGGGTCTAGTTTCCAAAATGAGGTCACTTGTGGGGGAACTCCAATCTTAAGCACACAGGGGCTCTCCAAACGTGACATGGTGTCCACTAAAGATTGGAGCCAATTTTTCATTGAAAAAGTCAAATGGCGCTTCTTTCCTTCCGAGCCCTGTCGTGCATCCAAACAGTGGTTCCCCCACATATTGGGTATCAGCGAACTCAGGACAAATTGTACAATAACTTTTGGGGTCCAGTTTCTCTTTTTACCTTTGGGAAAATAAAAAAAATTGTTGCTAAATTATCATTTTTGTGACTAAAAAGTTAAATGTTCACTTTTTCCTTCCATGTTGCTTCGGCTGCTGTGAAGAACGTGAAGGGTTAATAAACTTTTTGAATGTGGTTTTGAGTACCTTGAGGAGTGCAGTTTTTAATATGTTGTCACTTTTGGGTATTTTCAGCCATATAGACCCCTCAAACTGACTTCAAACGTGAGGTGGTCCCTAAAAAAATGGTTTTGTAAATTTTGTTGTAAAAATGAGAAATCGTTGGTCAAATTTAACCATTATAACTTCCTAGCAAAAAAAAAAATTTGTTTCCAAAATTGTGCTGATGTAAAGTAGACATGTGAGTAATATTATTTATTAACTATTTTGTGTCGCATAACTCTCTTCAAATTCAAAATTTGAAAATTGTGAAAGTTTAGCCAAATTTCCATTTTTTCACAAATAAACGCAAAAATTATTGACCTAAATTTACCACTAACATGAAGCCCAATATGTCACGAAAAAACAATCAGATAAGGGACCTTTTTAACCCTTTACCGACTTCCGCCGTACTATTATGGTCGGATCCCCTGCTTTGATGTGGGCTTCAGCGCTGAGCCCACCTCACAGCTGGGAACATGTCAGCTGTTTTAAACAGCTGACATGTGCCCACAATAGTGGTGGGTGAAATCGCAATTCACCTGCCACTATTAACTAGTTAAATGCTGCTGTCAAATGCTGACAGCGGCATTTAACCGGCGCTTCCGGCCATCGGGCCGGAAATGAGTGCTTTGCCGACCCCCGTCACATGATCGGTGGTCAGCGGTGCATCGGCATAGCAACCAGAGGTCTCCTTGAGACCTCTATGGTTGCTGATTGCCGGCTTGCTGTGAGCGCCACCCTGTGGTCGGCGCTCATAGCAAGCCTGTAATTCAGCTACATAGCAGCGATCTGATGATCGCTGCTATGTAGCTGAGCCGATCAGGCTATGTCAGCTTCTAGCCTCCCATGGAAGCTATTGAAGCATCGCAAAAATAAAAAAAAAGTTTAAAAAAATATGAAAAAAATAAAAAAAATATAAAAGTTTAAATCACCTCCCTTTCGCCCCATTCAAAATAAAACAATAAAAAATCAAACCTACACTTATTTGGTATTGCCGCATTCAGAATTGCCTAATCTATCAATAAAAAAAAGGATTAACCTGATTGCTGAACAGCGTAGCGAGAAAAAAATTCGAAATGCCAGAATTGCAGTTTTTGGTCGCCGCGACATTGAATTAAAATGCAATAACGGGCTATCAAAAGAACGTATCTGCATAAAATGGTATAATTAAAAACGCAAAAAATAAGCCTTCACCTGACCCCAGATCACGAAAAATGGAGACGCTAAGGGTATTGGAAAATTGTGCTTTTTTTTCAGCAAAGTTTGGAATTTTTTTTTACCACTTAGATAAAACGTAACCTAGACATGTTTGGTGTGTATGAACTCATAATGACCTGGAGAATCATAATGGCAGGCCAGTTTTAGCATTTAGTGAACCTAGCAAAAAAGCCAAACTAAAAACAAGTGTGGGATTTCACTTTTTTGCAATTTCAGCGCACTTGGAATTTTTTCCCATTTTCTAGTACATGACATGCTAAAACCAATGATGTCATTCAAAAGTGCAACTTGTCCCGCAAAAAATCAAGCCCTCACATGGCCATATTGAAGGAAAAATAAAAAAGTTATGGCTCTGGGAAGGAAGGAAGTGAAAAACGAGAATGCAAAAACGGAAAAGGGCAAGGTCGTGAAGGGGTTAAATGCTTAGGAAGCCTTTGTATGTGTTTTTTAGTTATTTTAATTCACTGAGATAATGAATTTGGGGGTTTCATTGGCTGTAAGCCATAATCATCAGCTTTAACAGAAATAAACACTTAATAGATCACTCTGTTTGTAATGACTTTATATAATATAAGGGTTTCCCTTTTTGTATTGAAGAACTGAAATAAATTAACATTTTGATGATATTCTAATTTAGTGAGAAGCACTTGTAATATCAAAGAAATCTCAGACAAAATCTCTTCTTTGGGTTATAAAAGTGAATAAGATAGTAGCTTTTTGAAATGTAATCTGTGAGCAGCATGATATACATGCAGAGATCCTGATTCCGAGGATGTGTCACTTACTTCACACCTTACAATAGTTTCAGCACAATTAGCGCTTTATCAATAGGAGATTGTCACTAGAGGACTAGTAATCACATGCAAGGCAGTCCAGCTAATCTGTGTAGCCCCGCCCCCACCACTGATTGGCAGCTTGCTGACAATGTAAACAGGAAACTGCAATTCAGGAGTGTGGGTGGGTTTATACAAAGCTTGTAATTAATAGCGCTGTTACATCTACAGCATAGAATACAGACATTTTATCAAAAGTGCACAAGCAGCCTAGTAAGACACATCGCTGGAATCAGGATCTTTGCCTCTACATCATGCTGCTCTCAGAATCTATAGCAAAAACCTTCTGGCAGATTCCCTTTAAAGCTTATTTTACTATGACTTAGGACTTCCTAAATTGTGAAGAAATAGTATTAATGTTCCATATCAGGTAGTCCTATCCAATAGCCCCGTGTCACTGGCATACAGACGAAAGGTTTACCATTTCCACACTCACAAGTATTTGCCTATTTTCACAAAATATGTCTCCTCAAAAATCTCAAGAAAGTGGTGTTCCATATACACTCATCGGCCACTTTATTAGGTACACCATGCTAGTAACGGGTTGGACCCCCTTTTGCCTTCAGAACTGCCTCAATTCTTCATGGCATAGATTCAACAAGGTGCTGGAAGCATTCCTCAGAGATTTTGGTCCATATTGACATGATGGCATCACACAGTTGCCGCAGATTTGTCGGCTGCACATCCCAAAGATGCTCCATACAAGGCAGGATGGATCCATGCTTTCATGTTGTTTACGCCAAATTCTGACCCTACCATCCGAATGTCGCAGCAGAAATCGAGACTCATCAGACCAAGCAACGTTTTTCCAATCTTCTACTGTCCAATTTCGATGAGCTTGTACAAATTGTAGCCTCAATTTCCTGTTCTTAGCTGAAAGGAGTGGTACCCGGTGTGGTCTTCTGCTGCTGTAGCCCATCTGCCTCAAAGTTCGACGCACTGTGCATTCAGAGATGCTCTTAGGCCTACCTTGGTTGTAACGGGTGGCGATTTGAGTCACTGTTGCCTTTCTATCAGCTCGAACCAGTCTGCCCATTCTCCTCTGACCTCTGGCATCAACAAGGCATTTCCGCCCACAGAACTGCCGCTCACTGGATTTTTTTTCTTTTTCGGACCATTCTCTGTAAACCCTAGAGATGGTTGTGCGTAAAAATCCCAGTAGATCAGCAGTTTCTGAAATACTCAGACCAGCCCTTCTGGCACCAACAACCATGCCACGTTCAAAGGCACTCAAATCACCTTTCTTCCCCATACTGATGCTCGGTTTGAACTGCAGGAGATTGTCTTGACCATGTCTACATGCCTAAATGCACTGAGTTGCCGCCATGTGATTGGCTGATTAGAAATTAAGTGTTAACAAGAAGTTGGACAGGTGTACCTAATAAAGTGGCCGGTGAGTGTATTTGTCACTATTCAGTGGCAGTCTTGGACTATGGAAGGTGAGTATAAGAGTAGCATCAGGGACTTTAGATTAGAATTAGTGTTGAGCGTTCCGATACCGCAAGTATCGGGTATCGGCCAATATTTGCGGTATCGGAATTCCGATACCGAGCTCCGATATTTTTGTGATATCGGAAATCGGAATCGGAAGTTCCCAGTGTATGGTTCCCAGGGTCTGGAGGAGAGGAGACTCTCCTTCAGTCCCTGGGATCCATATTCATGTAAAAAATAAAGAATAAAAATAAAAAATATGGATATACTCACCCCTCCGGCGGACCCTGGACCTTAGCGATGTAACCGGCAGCCTCCGTTCCTAAGAATGCAGTGAGTGTAGGACCTGCAATGACGTCGCGGCTTGTGATTGGTCACGTGAGCGGTCACATGAGCGGTCACGCGACCAATCACAAGCCGCAACGTCATCGAAGGTCCTTCACTCTGCATTCTTAGGAACAGAGGCAGACGCTTGGACCGGTGAGAGCCAGGGGCCATCCGAGGGGTGAGTATATCAATATTTTTTATTTTTATTCTTTATTTTATACATGAATATGGATCCCAGAGCCTGAAGGAGAGTTTCCTCTCCTTCAGACCCTGGGAACCATTCCGATATTTTGTGTCCCATTGATATGCATTGGTATCGGGTATCGGTATAGGCGATATCCGATATTTTTTGGGTATCGGCCGATCCAATCCGATACCGATACCTTTGCATATCAGAAGGTATCGCTCAACACTAATTAGAATCACTACTCCAGAAGAAAGATAAGCCTGATTTGCATGTGGGAGTTCCTTAGAAGTAGATTTTTGATCTCAGACAACCTCCTATTTACATCTTTCCGGTCACCTTGACCTATCTTTCAGATTTTTGTTCTCTTGAAGTGTTTGGTTCTTTAGGGCAATGTCCAATCACTGATGATATAACCCATCATTCCTTCCACGACTTTCCTTTTTGCCCCCCTCTCCTTTATCATTGCTCTGTATGGCTCTTGTATCCCCAAAGTATGGGGATTTTTCCCTGTTCCAAACTCAAGAAACAAGTTACAAAATAAAAGGTTCCCAGTCATGTTCTCTTACCACAAGCCCACTAGGGCAGCTGGCTAAGATACTGTAGGAATTTTACATTTCTGCAAAAAGGAATTTGGTAAAAGAATAAAGAGAACGGTTCTCCGACAACATGCTGTTCCATACCTCTTTGTCTTTCTCTTTCTTGGCAAGGATAAAATAAATACCAACAGGGAGTGCTTTGAAAACAGGCGCTAACCGCTGTGTGCAACCCACAATGTAAATTCTACAGTCACACCTTCAGTGTTTAACATGTATTTAACGGCAACGTGAAACAAAAAGGAATAATCTGCTCAACACATTGAGAATCTTCCATTTTATGACCCTGTGATGTGATAATCCTTAGTTTCGCTACATGATTTATAAAGAGCCGCATCTTAATTTGCTTATTTGCTTTACGGTTTATGAGAACGCTCTGCGGTACGTCCGTTGAGTAAAGCTAATCTGAAAATCCTCAAGATAAGGCATGATACTTAAGACAGCTCTGTAATCATAATGACTTCAATTTAGCTAAATGTAGAGTGTAATATATGTATGTGGGATATGTATCCTACAAGGTCATAAAAAGTTGGAAGACTAGTAACATGTTTTTGTCATTCAAAAAAAATAATTTCAAAGGGTTGTTTTCTTTCACAAAATGTTTTGTCCAGACGGAAGTTTGTGAAAAAATAACAAAGCGCATTATACTCACCGCTTCCCAGTCCACCGCTGAGTCTCTGCCGCCGATCCCTGTGCCTGGCATTGGCTACGGAGCTGATGTTACATCGAAAGAGCAACAGCCTATCAGTGAGCTCAGCGGCTCTGCCAGTGTAGACATAATGCCTCCTTCAGAGCCACTGAGATCACTGATTGACTGGTGCACTGTCAATGTGATTTCAGTGTCCCCGCCAATGCCAGGCACCAGGAGCAACTGCAGAGACTCACCAGTGGATCGGCTTATGGTCTCTTATTTTTTATCAGTCTGCATCTAGGGCTGCTTTAAGAGGTTGTTTGGTTTAGAAAACTACTTTCAGTTAATAGGGGTTGCAGAGTGGAAATTGTCTCTCTTAATGACCTGTCAAGTCCTACATTACACACAAAATATATGGATATTAATGAACCCTATATAATGCATATGGTAGTATGTATAGGGACTAATGTATAGGGCAGCACGGTGGCTCAGTGGATAGCATTGCAGCGCTGGGGTCCTGGGTTCTAATCCCACCTTGGACAACATCTGCAAGGAGCTTGTATATTCTCCCCGTGTTTGTTTGGGCTTCCTCCGGGCTCTCCGGTTTCCTCCCACATTCCAAAGACATACTGATAGGGAATTTAGATTGTGAGCCCCATCGGGGACAGTGATGATAATGTGTGCAACCTGTAAAGCGCTGCGGAATATGTTAGGGCTATATAAAAATAAAGATTATTATTAATGCTGCATTTCCTCTGTGGTGGTGCCGGAGGGAAAATGAACACTTATTTCAGATTGTCCTATTATTTAGTACTGACCAATGTCGAAAAATGTTCTTTTAATGGGTTGTTATCACTTTTCAGCAACAGGAATACATGGCACTTTTGAATCCTAGTATCCTGTATGCCAGGAGTCGGTCACTTCTTAAGATTGACAGTTGCATGGTTTTGCAGCTTACCTGAACTGTGATTAATCCAATGCTGCAGCTGCAGCAGTAATACAATCTGGGATGGATTTGAGGGAGCAAATATGTACAAAAATCTGTCCTAACTCCCAATTCAAGTAGATTTTGTTATTTCTCTTTTATCAAATATGTTGTTGAGTCCTCTGCTTGCCCCTTTTTTCATGGCACAGAATGACATAAGAAAGGAGATGTGCAGAAGACTGGTAAGGTGAGTTATCAGATTTTTATCATTTTTAATGATAGTCATGTAATATAGAAGACTGAATAGGTTGCCTGTGTAATATGTAAAACGTTTAGGTAATGGAGTAAATCTGGAACATAAAAATAACCTATTTACTAAAAACACTGTGTATGGAAGTCCACTTTTAAACATTGAAACTTCCAAAGAGCTCATTTGAATACATTCTGAGCAAGAAATCTAATTGGAAAGTGTTCCTTAGTGGTTGATTACTAGATAAAACTGTGATCTGCAGAGGATCGAGTTTAAGTCAAATTTCCTAACATTTTGAGATTCAGATTTTGGTTTGCATAAAAGACAACCTTTCCCGATGCTATTTCCCAAACTGCTGAAACATCAAAAAGTGGGTGAATGTATTGTATGTGTTGCCAAATGGGATCCCCATAATGAACTGCAGCTATGACATCTTATGAATTATCATACCTTGCAGAGTGGTGGTCAGTACTTGGTTCATCATGGATTAGTGGAGCACAGTTTGTACGACAGAGTCGTTTTTCATCTTCATAGTCATTTCGTAAGCCTCTCTCTCCTGCAGAGTGTAATCTCTTATGGCTAGCAGGGTCCTCTCAATCTAGTGTAGAATAGAAGCTCATGATCATCTGGGTTCTATCTCTCTCCTGTACAGTGTACATTCTTATGGTCAGTGAGGTCCTCTCTCTCTCTCCTGTAGAGTGTAAGCTCTTATGGTCAGTGTGGTTCTCGCAGTCCTGTAGAGTGTAAGCTCTTATGATCAATGAGATCCTCTTTCTCTCCTTAGAGTGTAATCTCTTAAGGTCAGCGGGGTTCTCTCTCTCTCTACCACTCTCCTATGGAGTGAAAGTGGAGAGCCCCCACTGCCGCAGGGCCGAGGGGCATCCGGTACCGGGACTCTGTGTCTCGGTTCTGGGGTTGTCACGGTGGCTAGGCCCGGTCCGTGACCCTGCTGAGGGGCGTCCAGTGAAAGTGGAGAGTGATGATGGTGTGCGGTGCAGGGTGCGATGAATAATGAGGACACAGAGTTGCAGTCTCTTTACCTCTTTACTGAAGGTCTCGAGGTACTCAATCCAGAACACTGTTAACAGGGCTGTCTGAGACCGGCCGGTACGAAGGCACATCCGGAGTTCCCTTAACAGGTGGGAATCAGTGTCTACCTTCTAGCGCCTATGTGTTGTAGTCCTTCCTTGCTGAGCACCCCGGGATAGTCCTCACAACTGCTGTGTCTGTCTCTGATGTTCGTTCTCTCCGTCCCCCAGATGATATGGTAGGACGCACCCGTATGACGGGGTAGGCCTTGAGTTCTTCCGGGACCCTAGAGTCACCCCTCTCCCACAGCTGCCTCCGTTGTCTGCTTAGGTGTTTAAGTGAGACAGCCAACCTATAATTGGCTGTCCTGCTGTGGTTTGAAGTAATGCTTAGAGTCTCTTACTTGCTCGGCGTTCCGGCCACCGACTGTTTGCGCCTCAGAAGGATGTTGCCTCGGTCTTACAGCACGACTCCTTCTGGTCCTATCGCCCCTTTACTGTATTCCCCCGTTTCTCACTTCTTGTCCTCTCTTAGGAATCTGTCAGGATCTCATCCCTGACAGGTCCTCTCTCTAGCTCTTCCCAGTTACTTCTCTCTGTCTTCCTGTTCAACCCCCAGTTTTACCAGAATGTGAGGAGTGGCCTACTAGATAGAACCACTCCCCCTGGTGGCCGGAGTGTGAAGTGTATTGTGTGTGTGATACCTGGTCAGGTGAACTCCTTTAGTGCAATCAGACGTAACATCACTCCCCTTAGTGGCAGAGCAACATTACTGCAACGACCAGGACTCTGGGGCGCTGCACTCCCCCCCAGTTAAATCCAGTACTCCCGGACTGGGGAAATAAGAACAGCAATACATGTTAACAGAAAACACACAAAATTTTGAAATATCATAAACAATTAAACATAACAGTGCTTCCCTTTACGGGAGGTGAGGGGTCCCCTTTTAGAAGTTTTTGGAGCAATTCACTGTCCATTACTCCGTTGTCCATTTTTAAACCTGTAACAAAAGATATGCACACAAACATTTTCAACTAAATAGCAGCCCTCATTAATACCTCCAAGTTTTGTAGCAGAGTGGAGTTTGATTCTTGGTGCTGTGTGTCGATCTCCGCAGCACGGGGGTTGCTATTGGCCTAACAGGGCCCGCTATGCTTGCTACCGCTGGTGTAGTGCACTGTCTTCTAGCTACGCTTCTAGTGAGTCTGGGTAGCACTGGCAGGCTAGGGCTCTCAAGGCTGCTGCTACCAACAGTGGGTACGACAGATTCACCAATAGCAGAGGGAGGACTTGCCGGTTCAACGGTTGGCATGGCATCTTCAGGTAGGATCTGCTGAGATTGGGGACCAGGATGATCCGGCACCACAATTAGTTCTGGTGGGTTCGGTTGACAGAACGTTATAACAGGTACCACGATGGCCTGATTTATCTGAGTCCAGGACTGGGGAAAAACACACTATTCTTGGTGAATCATCTTCTCCTCTTCTGCAGGCGGGGAGTGTTATGACCCCAATGGCGAGGGTCTCAGAGGAACGTGGAAGTCTGCAGAATACAAAAATCCAGCTCATAGGGCAGTGGTAACTGGGTTGACCATATATCTACTCCTAACGCCAACACTAGAAGTAGCCGGGGATCATTCCTACGTTGATTCTAGATGACACGCGCCAGCCGGAGAATCTAGCTACCCCTAGTAGAGGAAAACAAAGACCTTTCTTGCCTCCAGAGAAGGGGACCCCAAAGCTGGATAGAAGCCCCCCACAAATAATGACGGTGAGGTAAGAGGAAATGACAAACACAGAAATGAACCAGGTTTAGCACAGAGAGGCCCGCCTACTGATAGCAGAATAAAGAAAGGTAACTTATATGGTCAACAAAAACCCTATCAAAATCCACACTGGAAATTCAAGAACCCCCGAACCGTCTAACGGTCCGGGGGGAGAACACCAGCCCCCCTAGAGCTTCCAGCAAAGGTCAGGATATAGATTTGGAACAAGCTGGACAAAAATACAAAACCAAAACAAATAGCAAAAAGCAAAAGGCAGACTTAGCTGATATAACTGGAACCAGGATCAGTAGACAAGAGCACAGCAGACTAGCTCTGATAACCACGTTGCCAGGCATTGAACTGAAGGTCCAGGGAGCTTATATAGCAACACCCCTAACTAACGACCCAGGTGCGGATAAAAGGAATGACAGAAAAACCAGAGTCAAAAAACTAGTAACCACTAGAGGGAGCAAAAAGCAAATTCACAACAGTACCCCCCCCTTAGTGAGGGGTCACCGAACCCTCACCACGACCACCAGGGCGATCAGGATGAGCGGCATGAAAGGCACGAACTAAATCGGCCGCATGAACATCAGAGGCGACCACCCAGGAATTATCCTCCTGACCATAGCCCTTCCACTTGACCAGGTACTGAAGCCTCCGCCTGGAGAGGCGAGAATCCAAGATCTTCTCCACCACGTACTCCAACTCGCCCTCAACCAACACCGGAGCAGGAGGCTCAGCAGAAGGAACTACAGGCACAATGTACCGCCGCAACAAGGACCTATGAAATACATTGTGAATAGCAAACGACACAGGAAGATCCAGACGAAAAGATACAGGATTAAGGATTTCCAATATCTTGTAAGGCCCAATAAAACGAGGTTTAAATTTGGGAGAGGAGACCTTCATAGGAACAAAGCGGGAAGAAAGCCATACCAAATCCCCAACGCGTAGTCGGGGACCCACACCGCGGCGGCGGTTGGCAAAGCGCTGAGCCTTCTCCTGTGACAACTTCAAGTTGTCCACCACATGATTCCAGATCTGCTGCAACCTATCCACCACAGAATCCACCCCAGGACAGTCAGAAGGCTCCACATGACCCGAAGAAAAGCGAGGATGGAAACCAGAGTTGCAGAAAAAAGGCGAAACCAAGGTGGCGGAACTAGCCCGATTATTAAGGGCAAACTCAGCCAACGGCAAGAATGTAACCCAATCGTCCTGATCAGCAGAGACAAAACACCTCAAATAAGCCTCCAAAGTCTGATTGGTTCGCTCCGTCTGTCCATTAGTCTGAGGATGGAAAGCAGACGAAAACGACAAATCAATGCCCATCCTACTACAAAAGGATCGCCAGAACCTGGAAACGAACTGGGATCCTCTGTCTGACACAATATTCTCAGGGATGCCGTGCAAACGAACCACGTTCTGGAAAAACACAGGAACCAGATCGGAAGAGGAAGGCAGCTTAGGCAAAGGAACCAAATGGACCATCTTGGAGAAGCGATCACATATCACCCAGATAACGGACATGCCCTGAGATAGCGGAAGATCAGAAATGAAATCCATGGAGATATGTGTCCAAGGTCTCTTCGGGACAGGCAAGGGCAAGAGCAAACCGCTGGCACGAGAACAGCAAGGCTTAGCTCGAGCACAAGTCCCACAGGACTGCACAAATGACCGCACATCCCTTGACAAGGAAGGCCACCAAAAGGACCTGGCCACCAGATCTCTGGTGCCAAAAATTCCCGGGTGACCTGCCAACACCGAGGAATGAACCTCGGAAATGACTCTGCTGGTCCACTTATCCGGGACAAACAGTCTGTCAGGTGGACAAGACTCAGGCCTATCAGCCTGAAATCTCTGCAACACACGTCACAGATCCGGAGAAATAGCTGACAAGATAACTCCATCTTTAAGAATACCAACAGGATCAGCGACTCCAGGAGCATCAGGCACAAAGCTCCTAGAAAGAGCATCGGCCTTCACATTCTTTGAACCTGGTAAATACGAGACAACAAAATCAAAGCGGGAGAAAAACAATGACCAGCGGGCCTGTCTAGGATTAAGGCGTTTAGCAGACTCGAGATACATCAGATTTTTGTGATCAGTCAAGACCACCACACGATGCTTAGCACCCTCGAGCCAATGACGCCACTCCTCAAATGCCCATTTCATGGCCAACAACTCCCGATTGCCCACATCATAATTTCGCTCGGCAGGCGAAAACTTCCTAGAGAAAAAGGCACAAGGTTTCATAACAGAGCAACCAGGGCCTCTCTGCGACAAAACGGCCCCGGCCCCAATCTCCGAAGCATCCACCTCAACCTGAAAGGGAAGTGAGACGTCAGGCTGGCACAAAACAGGCGCCGAAGTAAACCGGCGTTTCAACTCCTGGAAAGCCTCCACGGCAGCAGGAGCCCAGTTAGCTACATCGGAGCCCTTCTTGGTCATATCCGTCAAAGGTTTCACAATGCTAGAAAAATTAGCGATAAAACGACGGTAGAAGTTAGCGAAGCCCAAGAACTTCTGAAGACTCTTAACTGACGAGGGCTGAGTCCAATCAAGAATAGCTCGGACCTTGACTGGGTCCATCTCCACAGCAGAAGGGGAAAAAATGAACCCCAAAAAGGGAACCTTCTGTACACCAAAGAGACACTTTGAGCCCTTGACAAACAAAGAATTTTCACGCAAAATTTTAAAGACCAACCTGACCTGCTCCACATGCGAATCCCAATTATCAGAAAAAACCAAAATATCATCCAGATAAACAATCAAAAATTTATCCAGATACTTCCGGAAAATGTCATGCATAAAGGACTGAAAAACTGAAGGCGCATTGGAGAGCCCAAAAGGCATCACCAAGTACTCAAAATGACCTTCGGGCGTATTGAATGCGGTTTTCCATTCATCACCTTGCTTAATGCGCACAAGGTTGTACGCACCACGAAGGTCTATCTTGGTGAACCACTTGGCACCCTTAATCCGGGCAAACAAGTCAGACAACAGCGGTAAAGGATACTGAAATTTGACAGTGATCTTATTTAAAAGCCGATAATCAATACAAGGTCTCAAAGATCCGTCCTTTTTTGCCACAAAAAAGAATCCCGCACCAAGAGGGGAAGAAGACGGACGAATATGTCCTTTCTCCAAAGACTCCTTGATATATGAACGCATAGCGGTATGTTCAGGTACCGACAGATTAAACAGTCTTCCCTTAGGAAATTTACTGCCTGGGATCAAATCTATAGCACAGTCACAGTCCCTATGAGGAGGCAGTGCACTGGACTCAGACTCACTGAAGACATCCTGATAATCAGACAAATACTCCGGAACTTCCGAAGGCGTAGAAGAAGCAATAGACACAGGCAGGGAATCCCCATGAATACCACGACAGCCCCAACTTGAGACTGACATAGCCTTCCAGTCCAGGACTGGATTATGGGTCTGTAACCATGGCAGCCCTAAAACAACCAAAT
This sequence comes from Ranitomeya variabilis, assembly GCF_051348905.1. Taxonomy (NCBI): domain Eukaryota; kingdom Metazoa; phylum Chordata; class Amphibia; order Anura; family Dendrobatidae; genus Ranitomeya; species Ranitomeya variabilis. The sequence goes on from NC_135232.1 coordinate 624,845,465, forward strand.
CATGCATTTTATGTAAAACCAGGAAACGTATCACCTCGCGGTGTTCAGGAGTCATGCACATGGTAACCTGTGTCCAATACTGCGGTTTATTTGCTGCCAATGGTGTAGCATCAATACCCCTAAGAGGAATAGGATTTTCTAATGGTTCAAGAGTAAAACCACAGCTCTTAGCAAATGAGAGATCCATGAGACTCAGGGCAGCACCTGAATCTACAAACGCCATGACAGGATAAGATGACAGTGAGCAAATCAAAGTTACAGACAGAATAAATTTAGGTTGCAAATTACCAACGGTGACAGGACTAACAACCTTAGCTATACGTTTAGAGCATGCTGAGATAACATGTGCAGAATCACCACAGTAGTAGCACAAGCCATTCCGGCGTCTATGAATTTTCCGCTCATTTCTAGTCAGGATTCTATCACATTGCATTAAATCAGGTGTCTGTTCAGACAACACCATGAGGGAATTTGCGGTTTTTCTATCACATTGCACCGAATTAGGTGTCTGTTCAGACAACACCATGAGGGAATTTGCGGTTTTGCGCTCCCGCAACCGCCGGTCAATTTGAATAGCCAGTGCCATAGTATCATTCAGACCTGTGGGAATGGGAAAACCCACCATAACATTCTTAATGGCTTCAGAAAGGCCATTTCTAAAATTAGCGGCCAGTGCACACTCGTTCCAATGTGTCAGCACGGACCATTTCCGAAATTTTTGGCAATACACTTCAGCCTCGTCCTGCCCCTGAGACATAGCCAGCAAGGCCTTTTCTGCCTGAATCTCAAGATTGGGTTCCTCATAAAGTAAACCGAGCGCCAGAAAAAACGCATCAAGATCAGCCAATGCCGGATCTCCTGGCGCCAGCGAAAAAGCCCAATCCTGAGGGTCGCCCCGTAAGAACGAAATAACAATTTTTACTTGCTGAGCAGAATCTCCAGATGAACAGGGTCTCAGGGACAAAAACAATTTACAATTATTCACGAAATTCCTAAACTTAAACCTGTCTCCGGAAAACAGTTCAGGAATCGGTATTTTAGGTTCTGACCTAGGATTTCTGATAACATAGTCTTGTATGCCCTGCACACGAGTAGCCAGCTGGTCCACACTTGTAATCAAGGTCTGGACATTCATGTCTGCAGCAAGCATAGCCACTCTGAGGTAAAGGGGAAGAAGAAAAAAAAAACTCAGAATCTTCTTTCTTATAATCCCTCTTCTGCAATGCATTAAACATTTAATACTGGCCTGGCAAACTGTTATGACCCCAATGGCGAGGGTCTCAGAGGAACGTGGAAGTCTGCAGAATACAAAAATCCAGCTCATAGGGCAGTGGTAACTGGGTTGACCATATATCTACTCCTAACGCCAACACTAGAAGTAGCCGGGGATCATTCCTACGTTGATTCTAGATGACACGCGCCAGCCGGAGAATCTAGCTACCCCTAGTAGAGGAAAACAAAGACCTTTCTTGCCTCCAGAGAAGGGGACCCCAAAGCTGGATAGAAGCCCCCCACAAATAATGACGGTGAGGTAAGAGGAAATGACAAACACAGAAATGAACCAGGTTTAGCACAGAGAGGCCCGCTTACTGATAGCAGAATAAAGAAAGGTAACTTATATGGTCAACAAAAACCCTATCAAAATCCACACTGGAAATTCAAGAACCCCCGAACCGTCTAACGGTCCGGGGGGAGAACACCAGCCCCCCTAGAGCTTCCAGCAAAGGTCAGGATATAGATTTGGAACAAGCTGGACAAAAATACAAAACCAAAACAAATAGCAAAAAGCAAAAGGCAGACTTAGCTGATATAACTGGAACCAGGATCAGTAGACAAGAGCACAGCAGACTAGCTCTGATAACCACGTTGCCAGGCATTGAACTGAAGGTCCAGGGAGCTTATATAGCAACACCCCTAACTAACGACCCAGGTGCGGATAAAAGGAATGACAGAAAAACCAGAGTCAAAAAACTAGTAACCACTAGAGGGAGCAAAAAGCAAATTCACAACAGGGGAGATTCCTGGAGCCGTTTCCCTCTCTCTCAACTTATCAGGGCAGACCTTAAGGTGATCCCTGGATATCGCCGTCGAGGTCTCCCCTCCGTCCTTGCTGATGAGACAAACCTTCGTGTTGTTGTAATTGGATGGCAGGATGGTATATGGTTCCGCTTCCCATTGGTCATCGAGTTTGTGTAGTCTCCTCTTTCGTTCGAGTACTTGCTCACCAGGTGACAAGGGAATCGCAGGAGCGTGCTGGTTGTAGTCCCTTTCTTGTTTTTGCCTAGCCTGGGCGAGACTTCTTTCCACGCACTCCTGTACTTTGCGGTACCTTCGCTGCCTTTCTGCATCCCAATCTGCATCCGGCGAGGTATCTTCGGGGACTAGGACCCCCATGTCCAGATCAACGGGTAACTGGCTAGACCTTCCTCGCATCAGGTACGCTGGAGTGCAGTTGGTGGAATTGACTGGGATGTGATTATATATGTCCACCAAGTCAGGCAACTTTGTTGGCCACAGGTTCCGTTCCTGTTGTGAATTCTGCACTTGGGCTCCCTCCGGTGGTTGTAAGTGGTAGCGCTGCTGTCTCTGAATCACAGCATTTATCAGGTGTGTTCACTTTTTGCAATTTGGACTGGGCTATTTAGTCTTGCTTCACCCTTTAGTCAGTGCCAGTTGTCCATTGTTCCTGGAGGATTCACATCCCTGCCTGGTCTCTTCTGCTTTGCAGTTCTTTTCAACAAAGATAAGTTCTGGCCTTGATTTTGCTGTCCACATGCTGTGGTCTTATTGTTCAGTTCTTTTCTATGTTTTGTCTTGTCCAGCTTGGTCTGTATAAGGATTTTTTTATCCAAGCTGGTATCTCTGGAGATGCAGATATACCCTCCATATCTTTAGTTAGCTGTGGAGATTTGTATTTTCTGTGGTGGATATTTTCTAGTGTTTTAATACTGACCGCATAGTACTCTGTCCTATCCTTTCTATTTAGCTATAAGTGGCCTCCTATGCTAAATTCTCATTTCAGTCTGTGTATGTTTTTTCCCTCTCCTCTCACAGTCAATATTTGTGGGGGGCTGCCTATCCTTTGGGAGTTTTCTCTGAGGCAAGATAGTTTTCCCTTTCTATCTCTAGGGGTAATTAGTCCTCCGGCTGTGTCGAGATGTCTAGGGAGCGCTAGGTACATTCCACGGCTACTTCTAGTTGCGGTGTTAGGTTCAGGGTCTGCGGTCAGTACAGGTACCACCTTCTCCAGAGTACGTCTCATGCTGCTCTTAGGCCACCAGATCATAACAGTACAACTGGCCAACAATGAGTTAACCGCATCTCAGAAGAAGGGAAGGAAAGTGCTGAGCCATTTTTTTTCTGTAGTCTGTTGTGTTTTTTTTTCTCTTCCCTCTTTGCCTCTGTGTGGCTCAGGAGTTCGGCGCTGGTATGGATGTTCAGGGATTGGCTTCTCGTGTGGATCAACTTGCTGCTAGAGTACAGGGTATTTCCGATTATATCGTTCAGACTCCAGTTTTAGAGCCTAGAATTCCAACTCCTGATTTGTTTTTGGGGATAGGTCCAAATTTCTGAGCTTTAAAAATAACTGTAAACTGTTTTTTTCTCTGAAACCCCGTTCCTCTGGTGATCCCATCCAGCAGGTTAAAATTATTATATCTCTGCTGCGTGGTGACCCCCAGGATTGGGCATTTGCCCAGGAACCTGGGAATCCAGCGTTGCTTAATGTAGACACCTTTTTTCAGGCGCTTGGGTTATTGTATGACGAACCTAATTCAGTGGATCATGCTGAGAAGACCTTGTTGGCCCTGTCTCAGGGTCAAGAAGCGGCAGAATCATATTGCCAGAAGTTTAGAAAATGGTCTGTACTGACTAAATGGAATGAGGATGCCTTGGTGGCAATCTTCAGAAAGGGTCTTTCTGAATCCGTTAAAGATGTTATGGTGGGGTTCCCCACGCCTGCTGGTCTGAGTGATTCTATGTCTCTGGCCATTCAGATTGATCGGCGCTTGCGCGAGCGCAGAGTTGTGCACACTATGGCATTGTCTTCCGAGCGGAGTCCTGAGCCTATGCAGTGTGATAGGATTGTGTCTAGAGCTGAACGACAAGGATTCAGATGTCAGAATAGGTTGTGTTTTTACTGCGGCGATTCTGCTCATGTTATTTCTGATTGCCCTAAGCGTACCAAGAGAATCGCTAGTTCTGTTACCATCAGTACTGTACAACCTAAATTTCTGTTATCTGTGACCCTGTTCTGCTCATTATCGTCATTTTCTGTCATGGCATTTGTGGATTCAGGCGCCGCTCTAAACTTAATGGACTTAGAATTTGCCAGACGTTGTGGGTTCCCCTTGCAGCCTTTGCAGAGTCCTATTCCTTTGAGGGGCATTGATGCTACACCGTTGGCTAAAAATAAACCTCAGTTTTGGACACACCTGACCATGTGCATGGCGCCAGCCCATCAGGAAGATTGTCGTTTTCTGGTGTTGCATAATTTGCATGATGCTATTGTGCTGGGATTCCCATGGTTACAGGTGCATAATCCGGTATTAGATTGGAAATCTATGTCTGTGACTAGTTGGGGTTGTCAGGGGGTTCATGGTGACGTTCCTGTGATGTCAATTGCCTCCTCCCCCTCTTCTGAAATTCCTGAGTTTTTGTCAGATTTCCAGGATGTATTCAATGAGCCCAAGTCCAGTTCCCTTCCACCGCATAGGGACTGTGATTGTGCTATTGACTTGATTCCAGGCTGTAAGTTCCCTAAGGGCCGACTTTTCAACCTGTCTGTGCCAGAACATACCGCCATGCAGAGCTATGTTAAGGAGTCCTTGGAGAAGGGGCATATTCGGCCATCTTCTTCACCATTGGGAGCAGGTTTTATTTTGTTGCCAAAAAAGATGGCTCCTTGAGACCCTGTATTGATTATCGCCTCTTGAATAAGATCACGGTCAAATTCCAATACCCTTTGCCTTTGCTTTCTAATCTGTTTGCTAGGATTAAGGGGGCTAGTTGGTTTACTAAGATTGACCTTTGAGGGGCATATAATCTGGTTCGTATTAAGCAGGGTGACGAATGGAAAACTACGTTTAATATGCCTGAAGGCCATTTTGAATACCTTGTGATGCCATTCGGACTCTCTAATGCTCCATCTGTGTTTCAGTCCTTCATGCATGATATATTTCGGAATTATCTTGATAAATTCATGATTGTATATTTGGATGATATTTTGATTTTTTCAGATGATTGGTAGTCTCATGTGAAACAAGTCAGGATGGTATTTCAGATCCTTCGTGATAATGCCTTGTTTGTGAAGGGGTCTAAGTGCCTCTTTGGAGTACAGAAGATTTCTTTTTTGGGCTTCATTTTTTCTCCCTCATCTATAGAAATGGATCCAGTTAAGGTTCAGGCCATTCATGATTGGATCCAGCCCACATCCGTGAAGAGCCTTCAGAAATTTTTGGGCTTTGCTAATTTTTATCGCCGTTTCATTGCCAACTTCTCCAGTGTGGTTAAACCCCTGACCGATTTGACGAAGAAAGGCGCTGATGTTACGAATTGGTCCTCTGCAGCTGTTTCTGCCTTTCAGGAGCTTAAATGCCGATTTACTTCTGCCCCTGTGTTGCGTTAGCCGGATGTTTCTCTTCCTTTTCAGGTTGAGGTTGACGCTTCTGAGATTGGGGCAGGGGCCGTTTTGTCTCAGAGTAATTCTGATGGTTCCTTGATGAAACCATGTGCCTTCTTTTCTCGAAAGTTTTCGCCTGCGGAACGCAATTATGATGTCGGCAATCGTGAGTTGTTGGCTATGAAGTGGGCATTTGAGGAGTGGCGACATTGGCTTGAGGGGGCCAAGCACCGTATTGTGGTCTTGACCGATCATAAGAATCTGATTTATCTCGAGTCTGCCAAACGGCTGAATCCTGGACAGGCCCGATGGTCCCTGTTTTTCTCCCGTTTTGATTTTGTGGTCTCGTATCTTCTGGGTTCTAAGAATGTTATGGCTGATGCCCTCTCTAGGAGCTTTTTGCCTGATTCTCCTGGGGTCCTTGAGCCGGTCGGTATTCTGAAGGAAGGGGTGATTCTTTCCGCTATCTCCCCTGATTTACGACAGGTTCTCCCCTTCAGAAATTTCAGGCTGATAAACCTGACTGCTGTCCAGTGGGGAAATTGTGTGTTCCTGACAGATGGACTAGTAAAGTGATTTCGGAGGTTCATTGTTCTGTGTTGGTCGGTCATCCTGGGATTTTTGGTACCAGAGATTTGGTTGGTAGGTCCTTTTGGTGGCCTTCTTTGTCACGGGATGTGCATTCTTTTGTGCAGTCCTGTGGGACTTGTGCGCGGGTCAAGCCTTGCTGTTCCCGCGCTAGTGGGTTGCTTTTGCCTTTGCCGGTCCCTGAGAAGCTTTGGACGCATATTTCTATGGATTTTATTTCGGATCTTCCGGTTTCCCAGAGGATGTCAGTTATCTGGGTGGTTTGTGACCGGTTTTCTAAGATGGTTCATTTGGTACCATTGCCTAAGTTGCCTTCCTCTTCTGATTTGGTTCCGTTGTTTTTTCAGCATGTGGTTCGTTTGCATGGCATTCCGGAGAACATTGTGTCCGATAGAGGTTCCCAGTTTTCTAGGTTTTGGCGGGCCTTTTGTGCTAGGCTGGGCATTGATTTGTCTTTTTCTTCCGCATTTCATCCTCAGACAAATGGCCAAACCGAGTGAACTAATCAGACTTTGGAAACTTATTTAAGATGCTTTGTGTCTGCTGATCAGGATGATTGGGTGGCTTTCTTGCCATTGGCCGAGTTTGCCCTTAATAATCGGGCTATTTCTGCTACCTTGGTTTCACCCTTCTTTTGTAACTCTGGTTTTCATCCTCGTTTTTCTTCAGGGCAGGTTGAGCCTTCTGATTGTCCTGGGGTGGACTCTGTGTTTGACAGTTTGCAGCAAATTTGGGCTCATGTTGTTGACAATTTGGTGTTGTCTCAGGAGGGGGCTCAGCGTTTTGCTAACCGTCGTCGTTGTGTTGGTTCCCGGCTTCGGGTTGGGGATTTGGTCTGGTTGTCTTCCCGTCATGTCCCTATGAAGGTTTCTTCCCCTAAGTTTAATCCTCGGTTTATTGGCCCTTATAGGATTTCTGAGATTATCAATCCAGTGTCTTTTCTTTTGGCCCTTCCAGCCTCTTTTTCCATCCATAATGTTTTTCATAGATCTTTGTTGCGGAAATATGTGGTGCCCGTTGTTCCCTCTGTTGATCCTCCTGCCCCGGTGTTGATTGATGGGGAGTTGGAGTATGTGGTTGAGAAGATTTTGGATTCTCGTTTTTCGAGGCGGAGGCTTCAGTATCTTGTCAAATGGAAGGGTTATGGCCAGGAGGATAATTCTTGGGTTGTTGCCTCCGATGTTCATGCTGATGATTTGGTTCGTGCCTTTCATTTGGCTCGTCCGGATCGGCCTGGGGGCTCTGGTGAGGGTTCGGTGACCCCTCCTCAAGGGGGGGTACTGTTGTGAATTCTGCTCTTGGGCTCCCTCCGGTGGTTGTAAGTGGTAGCGCTGCTGTCTCTGAATCACAGCATTTATCAGGTGTGTTCATTTTTTGCAATTTGGACTGGGCTATTTAGTCTTGCTTCACCCTTTAGTCAGTGCCAGTTGTCCATTGTTCCTGGAGGATTCACATCCCTGCCCGGTCTCTTCTGCTTTGCAGTTCTTTTCAACAAAGATAAGTTCTGGCCTTGATTTTGCTGTCCACATGCTGTGGTCTTATTGTTCAGTTATTTTCTATGTTTTGTCTTGTCCAGCTTGGTCTGTATAAGGATTTTTTTATCCAAGCTGGTATCTCTGGAGATGCAGATATACCCTCCATATCTTCAGTTAGCTGTGGAGATTTGTATTTTCTGTGGTGGATATTTTCTAGGGTTTTAATACTGACCGCATAGTACTCTGTCCTATCCTTTCTATTTAGCTAGAAGTGGCCTCCTTTGCTAAATTCTCATTTCAGTCTGTGTATGTTTTTTCCCTCTCCTCTAACAGTCAATATTTGTGGGGGGCTGCCTATCCTTTGGGAATTTTCTATGAGGCAAGATAGTTTTCCCTTTTCTATCTCTAGGGGTAATTAGTCCTCCGGCTGTGTCGAGATGTCTAGGGAGCGCTAGGTACAGTCCACGGCTACTTCTAGTTGCGGTGTTAGGTTCAGGGTCTGCGGTCAGTACAGGTACCACCTTCTCCAGAGTACGTCTCATGCTGCTCTTAGGCCACCAGATCATAACACGTTCCTCTACGGGCAAGGTCTTCAGTAAGTCGATCACCACTTGGTTCATCTTTTCGCACATCCCGTTGGTTTGGGGATGGTACGGTGTGGTTCGGATCTTCTTACACCCGTACAGATGGCAGAACTCTTGGAACACTTCTGCTTCGAATGCTGGTCCCTGATCGGTCAGTACCTTCTCCGGGTAGCCATGGGGCCTACAAAAGTACTGCTGGAAGGCCTTGACGGCTGTCCTGTCCGTTAGGTCCTTGACAGGTACAACCACCAAAAATCTGGAGTAGTGATCTACGATGGTAAGAGTGTAGATATAGCCTGACCGGCTAGGTGTCAGCTTCACATGTTCCAGCACAACCAGTTCGAGCGGCCGTTTGGTGATGATGGGCTGCAAGGGAGCCCGTTGGCTGTCACGGTTCTTCCTGCGTAGGCTACATGGACCGCACTCCCGACACCACTTCTCAATGGCTCTCTTCATGCCAATCCAATAGAACCTCCCTCAGAGTAGCCTCTCCAGCTTCCTCCATCCGAAGTGTCCGGCTCCATCGTGGTAGGCTCCCAGAACCATGGGCGCATCTCGCCTTGGCACCACTATCTGCCATACCAGTTCATGAGTACGTGGGTCGATGCTCCTACAGCACAGCTTGCCATCCTGGATAAACAGTTTGCTTCTCCCCTTCCACAGCTGTCATGTCTCCTGTGGATCATCTGGGCCAGGATGCAACCCTGCCTGCGTCAAGAGCTCTTTCACCCGACGGACTGCGGGGTCACCATCCTGGGTCTCCGCCCATCCATGATGGGGCAGGAGATTCAGCGTGGCATCCTGGTGGTTCTTGTGCCTGTTCTTCACATGATGGGAGTACTGAGCGGCTTTGGGGCGATGAAATGCAGGCAGCTCTACCTCTTCAAGTGCCTCCGGGTCCTCCCCCATTTCTGGCAAATTGGGCATTCAGGACAAGGCATCGGCATTCGCATTCTTGTGTGCTACCCGGTACTTGATGGTGAAGTCGTAGTTAGACAGCCGGGCCATCCACCGCTGTTCCAAGGCCCCGAGTTTGGCTGTATACAAGTGCGTCAGCGGATTGTTATCCGTGAAGACGGTGAATTTCGCCGAGGCCAGGTAGTGTTTGAACCTCTCCGTCACTGCCCAGATAATGGCAAGGAATTCCAGCTTAAAGGAACTGTAGTTGTCAGGGTTCCTTTCTGTGGGACGAAGCTTCCTGCTGGCGTAAGCGATTACTCTCTCCTTGCCGTTCTGGACCTGGGACAGCACGGCCCCCAATCCTACATTGCTGGCATCTGTATACAGCACAAACGGTTGGTCATATTCAGGGTAGGCCAGTACCTCTTCTCCCGTCAGTGCCGACTTCAAGCAAGTGAAGGACCCTTCCAGCCCCTCGTTCCAATCAAATGGGGTGTTCTTCCCCTTGGTCTTCTTTGATTTGCCCACCAACAGGTCTTGCAAGGGCGCGGCCTTCTTGGTGAAGTCCTTAATGAACCTCCGGTAATAGCCTACCAGCCCAAGGAACTGCCGGACTTTGTGGAGGTTGCTGGCCTTTGGCCAGTCTTGGATCACCGTGACCTTGTCGGGGTCTGGGGCTACTCCTTCAGCGCTCACCACATGGCCCAGGTACTGCACTTTGGGTTTCAGCAGATGACATTTGGACGGTTTCACCTTTAAGCCAAAGTTGGACAGGGCTTCAAACACCTCAGCCAGGTGCTTCAGATGGTCTTCGTAGGTCTTAGAGAAGACAATGACATCATCCAAATACAGCAGTATGGTTTCAAAGTTTTTGTGCCCCAGACAGCACTCCATCATCCTCTGAAACGTCCCCGGGGCATTGCACAATCCGAAGGGCATGTAGTTGAATTCGCAGAGACCCATCGGTGTCGTGAAGGCCGTCTTCTCTTTGTCCGCCTCCGCCACGGGAACCTGCCAGTACCCACTGGTGAGATCTAAGGTAGAGAGATAGTTAGCAGATTTTAAGGCAGCCAGAGACTCCTCTATCCTGGGCAGTGGTTATGCATCCTTATGTGTAATGCGATTCAATTGCCTGTAATCAACACACATCCTCATTGTGCCATCTTTCTTTTTAACAAGGACTAAGGGAGCTGCCCAGGGGCTACAACTGTCTCTTACCACCCCAGCCTCCTTCATTTCTCGTAACATGTCCTTGGCACACTGGTAATGAGCTGGGGGTACAGGGCGGTATCTCTCTTTTATGGGCCGATGATCTCCTGTGGGGATATGATGTTGGATCCCTTTCACCTGCCCCAAATCTAAGGGGTGTTTGCTAAATACCCGTTCGTACTCGTGGACCACCCTGTAGGCCCCCTGTTTCTGGTGAGATGGGGTAGAGTCAGTGCCCACATGCAATTCCCGACACCAATCTTTCGAGTGCCCTGCAGAACCGTTGTCCTCCACCAGGTTAGACGGGGCCAAGGGTCCAGGTGTCTGTATCACACTATTATTGACAGCGAACAGTTTGGCGAGCGTGGCATACTTGGTGAGATGGACCTCTTCCTCCCCGCAATTAAGGACACGTACTGGCACCCTCCCCTGGCGAACGTCGACCACCCCCCTGGCTGTTAGGAGAGTAGGCCGATTGTCTGAATATACGGGTTCTACCAGGGCCTGGTAGTCCTTACCCCTGAGGCCTATGGCTGCCCGACACCATATCAACATCTCACTCCTGGGGGGTATCGCGATAGGGTTTGAATCACTCACAGTGACACGACCAATTTCACCACCCGTCAGCTCTACCTGCTGTCTCTGCATCAGAGCTCTGATTTCTTTTTGCAGGGCGCGTTGTTCACTGTAGCCAGCGGTTTCTGCTACCTGTTGTAACAAGACAATAACTTCTGCAAGGCAATTTTCTATAACATTGGTACCGATAGTCATCATGGGATTACATTCACGGCGGTCAATATCAACAATTACAATCCCCTGGGCCTTCAATTCCACCCGCCCCACCTTGATGGCGACCTCTTTATACCCCACTTGTGGCAATGGCTGACCATTACTGGCTATTATGGTGAAATCATCATCGGGGCCACGAGTAATATCAGTGTCCTCCCAATACCGTTTATAAAGCACGTAAGGCATAGTCGTCACCTGAGAACCGGTGTCCAGCAGAGCGTTCATGGGGATACCGTCGATCACAACAGGAAGAACTGGTCGCCCTCCAATGTGCTTGGTTCTCCAATGCTGCGGGCCTGATCGTCCTACTCCTGGGGGTTGGCCCTTTGCCCCAGGGGTTGCTCGTTTAAAGGACAGTACCTTGCAAGGTGGCCCACCTGGTGACAGCGGCAGCAGATTGGTCGTCCGTCCTGGTGGAAGCGATCGTCGTCCCGGGCTCTGGTCGGCGGAGTCCTCCTCTGTCGCATCCAGGGGACATCCTCTGGTCTGGAGGCCAGCTGGATCTTCTCCTTGGGGGCCTCCTGTAGGGACTGCACAGTCCCGGATAGGGCAGCAATGCTTTTGGTCAACTCCTGCATCTGGAGGCGGAGTCCTGCAGGGGAGTCGTCCTCTAGGCTCTAGGCATCGGCCTCGGCGGCGACTGGGGCATCCGACGCCACCTCCTGGTGGTATGTGAGAGCAGGATGCCTGTGCGGCATTGCACGGCTGGGCTGCCGCTCCTGCAGCGCCTGGATAGCTTTATCCTTGAATTGCACAAAAGTCAAGTCTGGAGTTTGCATGGCCAGGAAATGTAATTGGCCCCTTTGGTGACTGCACAGGAGGCCCTCAATGAACCGCTCTTTCAGGAGTTTATCCTCATCCTGCATGCTGCCGGGGTCACTCTGCTTAATGGCCTGCAGCGCCTCCTGGAGATTAAGGGCATAGTCCCGTAAGCTATCCTGCGGTCTCTGTTTGCATCCATAGAAAGTCAATTTAATTTCTGTAGCAGTACAGGTATCGAAGGTGGCTTTAAGCTTTGCAAAAACCTGCTGTGCAGTTCCCTTATCCGCAGCGGGCCAGGACTTCACTTCTCTCAGAGCCGCCCTAAAGAGTTGGCCGATTATCATATGAACTTTCTGAGGCTCTGTCAGGTGGTAGAACTTGAGCAGGCTGCAGATCCCTTCTTTAAAGTCAGTGAATGTATGTGACTCCCGGAGTATCGCGGGAGCCAGGCTGCTCCGGGCAGGTACGGCATAGAGAAGGGCAATATGGCCTTGGTGGTAGCGGCAGTGTCCGACTGGTTGATGGGGGCCGTGGGCTCTGCGGCCACCGATGGTGGTATTAGGGCCACGGCTACGTCCGCTGCGGGGACCGGAGCTGCCTCTGCATCCATGGCTGCGGCCGCCGCCCCCGCTCCTCCCGACTCAGACATGGCTGTCCCTTCCCTCTACTACCCTGCTGGAGGTCGGAGTTCCTCTTCCGGGGTTGGCACTTTACTGCGCTTTCTCGTTCCGCGCTTCTTTTGACCGGTTTTGCCCATGAAGCTAAGGCTCCTCCCTCCGTGCGCGGCAATGGCGAATTGTGGCGGGAACTCTTGGCGGCAATAGCAATGCACAGTCACAGTCACAGTCCAAGCACAATAAATCACAGTTCCATGGCACACATGACCTGATTCTTCAGGCTTAAGTAGATCCTGTTCGTGACGCCAAGTTGGAGCGCCCCCACTGCCGCAGGTCACCCGGTACCGGGCCTCTGTGTCTCAGTTCTAGGGTTGTCACAGTGGCTAGGCCCGGTCCGTGACCCTGCTGAGGGGCGTCCAGTGAAAGTGGAGAGTGATGATGGTGTGCGGTGCAGGGTGCGATGAATAACGAGGACACAGAGTTGCAGTCTCTTTACCTCTTTACTGAAGGTCGAGGTACTCAATCCAGAGCACTGTTAACAGGGCTGTCTGAGACCGGCCGTTCCGAAGGCACATCCGGAGTTCCCTTAACAGGTGGGAATCAGTGTCTACCTTCTAGCGCCTATGTGTTGTAGTCCTTCCCTGCTGAGCACCCCGGGATAGTCCTCACAACTGCTGTGTCTGTCTCTGATGTTCATTCTCTCTGTCCCCCAGAAGATATGGTAGGACGCACCCGTATGACGGGGTAGGCCTGGAGTTCTTCCGGGACCCTAGAGTCGCCCCTCTCCCACAGCTGCCTCCATTGTCTGCTTAGGTGTTTAAGTGAGACAGCCAACCTATAATTGGCTGTCCTGCCATGGTTTGAAGTAATGATTAGAGTCTCTTACTTGCTCGGCGTTCCGGCCACCGACTGTTTGCGCCTCAGAAGGATGTTGCCTCGGTCTTACAGCACGACTCCTTCTGGTCCTATCACCTCTTTACTGTATCCCCGTTTCTCACTTCTTGTCCTCTCTTAGGAATCTGTCAGGATCCCATCCCTGACAGGTCCTCTCTCTAGCTCTTCCCAGTTACTTCTCCCTGTCTTCCTGTCCAACCCCCAGTTTTACCAGAGTGTGAGGAGTGGCCTACTAGATAGAACCACTCCCCCTGGTGGCCGGAGTGTGAAGCGTATTGTGTGTGATACCTGGTCAGGTGAACTCCTTTAGTGCAATCAGACGTAACATCACTCCCCTTAGTGGCAGAGCAACATTACTGCAACGACCAGGACTCTGGGGCGCTGCAAAAGCATTTATGGTTAGCAAGGTCGTCTTTCTGTCTTGTAGAGTGTAAGATTTATTGTCAGCGGGTTCTTCTCTCTCCCGATAGTGAAGAATGTAAGCTCATGATCAGCAAGGTCCTCTCTTTTTCCTGTACAGTATAAGCTCTTATGGTCAGCAAGGTCCTCTTTGTCACTTTCTTGTAGAGTGTAAGCTTTTATCACTGGGTTCTTCTCTCTCTAGTGTAGAATGTAAGCTCATGATAAGCAGAGTCCTCTCTCTCTCTCCTGTACAGTTAAGCTGTTATGGTTAGCGTTATCCTTCTGCTCTCTTGTAGATTGTAAGCTCTTATGGTCAGCGGGGTCTTCTCTCTCCTGTAGAGTCTAAGTTTCTATGGTCAGTGGGGTCCACTCTCTTTCCTGTTGAGTTTAAACTCTTATATTTACGGATCCTCTCTCTCTACTGTTAAGTGTAATCTCCTATGGTCAGTGGGGCTGTCTCTCTCTCACTTGTAGAGTGTAAGCTCTTATGGTCAGTGGGGTTTCTTCTCTCTCTTGTAGAGTGTAAGCTCTTATGGTCAGCGAGATCCTCTTTCTCTCCTCTAGAGTGTAAGCTGTTATCATCAGTGGGGTTCCTTCTCTCTCCTGTAGAGTGTAAGCTCTTATGGTCAGCTGGGTCCTATCTCTCACTCTTCTGTAGAGTGTAAGCTTTTATGATTAGCGGGGTCCTCTCTCTTGTAAAGGGTTCCTCTCTCTCCCTCTAGTGTAGAATGTAAGCTCATGATCAGCAGTGTTCTCTTTCTCTTCAGTAGAGTGAAAGTTTTTATGGTCAGTGGTGTCCTCTCTCCTGTAGAGTGTAAGCTCTTATGGTCAGTGGGGTCCTATCTCACTCTCCTATAGAGTGTAAGCTCTTAAGGTCAGCTGGGTCCTCTCTCACTCTTCTGTAGAGTGTAAGCTTCTATGGTTGGCGGGGTCCTCTCTCTTGTAGAGTGTAAGCTCTTATAGTCAACAGGGTAATTTTTTTCTCTCTTCTCCGTCATGTGTATTTTCTGAGCAATTGCATGCTTTCCAATAATATGATTCAAGAAAATGTATTTGGGAAAATTTAGCAAAGCCAGCAAACTCAAATTTTAAAAGATCAGCTCATCTCTACTTTTGGACAATGTTTTAAAAGCAAAACTTTGGTGGCTCGGTCTAGCGTCCATTACAATAGGAGAGGTACTCATCTTGATGAGATGAACACATTATGTAAAACAGGGTAAAAATGCTCCAAAGATATAGAAACTGTATGACAAGAATAGAAACGAAGTAAATGGAAAAGAAGATGAAAACGTATTATCATCTCCCCACAGATCAGATGTAACTGGATTTCCATGATCTTTGAAGATGTAATCCGCTTATAGTTTCACAAACTTGTCGTTTTCGAAACTGTAAATCATTTTGTACCATCACAAGTGGAAACGTTACATCTCTACATTTTAATGTCAAATTTAATATTAATCTGCAATAATTCTTTTTTTCTAAAATAAAGTCATTTTTATAAAGGGCAATGAATTCTATGAATTTAAAGAATGGCTGACACTTAAGAGAGAAACACAAAGCTTTTGAGAGGCGCCACATTCATACACCATCAGGTACAGTGATGTTGGCTTAGACAGATACCATGGGTTGAGTCTTCAAAGCAGCCACTGGCTTGTTGAGTGGGCTGGTAGGAATGGTCAAGTCAACGGATAAGAACTAGTAGACGAGGGGCAAAAAATGAGTCAGAAGAATTGGCAGTACATGGGCCAAATTTACAACGATGATCAAACAGTGAACGTAGGGGAAGAGCAGAATATACAAGAATTAATATGATCTATAACTCGCAACTACCAGCAGTAAGCTGGAGGTTATAGTATTGTGTGGAGCTGTCCCATTAGTCTAAATAGGGAGCTGAATAATTAAGCTAAACAGAACACACTTCCATGCTGCCAGACTGTGTGACACTACAGGACCTAGGTAGCCTAGTCTCAGTGGCTGAGCAGAGGCTGCAATAAACAGATATCGGTATCATTGCCTGTCTTTCCTGACTCTGCTTCTGTTGCAACATGGCACCGCACTCTTGTTGCAGGTGACACGGGGTGAAAACTTTCGTTCTGTGCCCTCTGTGACTTGTAGTTGCATTCATGCCAGGGAATTAATGGTTACGTTTTTTCAGTGTTTGCTTTTCCTAAGTGACATAGGTGAGACTGGAAGCTATTTAAGTCAGTTATAATTTGACTAGATTTTGTGAACATATGGGTATCCTGCTTTAATTCCCAGTAGACATATCTGATTTTTTTGACTACTCTCCTGAATTCCTTTTTGTCCCTGCATTAAAGGGAACCTGTCACCCCCAAAATTGAAGGTGAGCTAAGCCCACTGGAATCAGGGGCTTTATCTACAGCATTCTGGAATGTTGTAGATAAGCCCCGATGTATCCTGAAAGATGAGAAATAGAGGTTAGATTATACTCACCCAGGGGTGTTCCTGCTGCGGTCTGGTCCGATGGGTGTTGTGGTCCAGTCCAGTGCCTCCCATCTTCTTATGATTACCTCCTCTTTTTGTCTTCATGCTGCGGCTCCGGCGCAGGCATACTTTGTCTGCCCTGTTGAGGGCAGAGCAAAGTACTGCAGTGCGCAGGCGCCGGCAAAGGTCAGAGAGGCCCGGCGCCTGCGCACTGCAGTACTTTGTTCTGTCCTCAACAGGGCAGACAAAGTACGCCTGCGCTGGAGCCGCAGCGTGAAGACAAGAAGAGGACATCATCGTAAGAAGATGGGAGGCCCCGGACCGTGACGCCCATCAGATTAGACAGCCCGCCCAGGTGAGTATAATCTAACCTCTTTTTCTCATCTTTCAGGATACATTGGGGGCTGATCTACAGCATTCCAGAATGCTGTAGACATGTGTTGTGAACTCTGTTTTTGGGCTCCCTCTTGTGGTCACAAGTGGTACTGTGTGAGTGCTATCTTTGGGCTCCCTCTGGTGGCTCTTTTTGTCATTCTGCAGGTCTGTTGGCTGGGATCAGCTGTCTCGTTATCTGCTAGTTGGTTTCCTATTTAGCTCACCTGGACTTTCAGTTGTTGCCTGCTGTCGATGTATTCAGTGCTATTTTGATCTCTCCTGACTACCTTCGTTATCAGTCTCTCCAAGAGAAGCTAAGTTTCTGTTTGTTCTTTTTTTTGATCGTCAGTGTTCAATATGTTTCTTGGTTTATTATCTGTCCTTGTCCAGCTTGCTAATATGTGATTTCCTTGCTTGCTGGTAGCTCTAGAGGGCTGAGTTTCTCCCCTCACACCGTTAGTTGGTGTGGGGGTTCTTGTATTCTCAGCGTGGATATTTTGTATAGGGTTTTCTACTGACCGCACAGTTTCCTATCTGTCTTCTGCTATCTAGTACTAGCGGGCCTCATTTGCTGAATCTGTTTTCATTTCTACGTTTGTATTTTCCCCTTACCTCACCGTTATTATTTGTTGGGGGCTTTCTATATCTTTGGGGTTATTTCTCTGAGGCAAGTGAGGTCTTACTTTCTATCTCTAGGGGTAGCTAGTTTCTCAGGCTGCATCGTGACGTCTAGGAATTCAGGCACGTTCACCGGCTACCTTTAGTGTGTTTGGTTAGGATCAGAATTGCGGTCAGTCCAGTTACCACCTCCCTAGAGCTCGTTCTATGTTCAGTTACTTAGCTCGTCAGTTCTGTGATCCTCAGCCACTAAGGATCATAACAGCACAGCAGGCCAAAGAGTGTTTAATGCATCGCAGAAGTGGGATAAGAGAAGTCCTGAGTGCAATTTTTTTTTTCTCCCTTTGCTGCAGTTCAGCTGCAGACATGGATATTCAGAGTCTGACTTCTAGTGTGGATCATCTTGCTGCAAGGGTGCAAAGCATTCAGGATTTTGTTGTTCACAGTCCTATGTCAGAGCCAAAAATACCTATTCCTGAGTTGTTTTCTGGAGATAGATCTAGGTTTCTGAATTTTAAGAATAATTGTAAATTATTTCTTTCCTTGAGACCTCGTTCCTCTGGTGATTCCGCTCAGCAAGTTAAAATTGTTATCTCCTTGTTACGTGGCGACCCTCAAGATTGGGCTTTCTCCCTGGCGCCAGGAGATCCTGCATTGCTGAATGTGGATGCGTTTTTTCTGGCGCTTGGACTGCTTTATGAGGAGCCTAATCTTAAGAACCAGGCAGAAAAGGCTTTGCTGGCCCTATCTCAGGGACAGGATGAAGCAGAGGTGTATTGTCAAAAATTTAGGAAATGGTCAGTGCTTACTCAATGGAATGAGTGTGCCCTGGCTGCAAATTTCAGAGAAGGTCTTTCTGAAGCCATTAAGAATGTTATGGTGGGGTTCCCCACGCCTGCAAGTCTGAATGACTAAATGGCTTTGGCCATTCAGATTGATCGGCGTTTGCGGGAGCGCAAATCTGCGCACCATCTGGCGGTGTTTTCTGAACAGAGACCGGAGTCTATGCAATGTGACAGAATTCTGACCAGAATTGAGCGGCAAAGTCATAGACGTCAAAATGGGTTGTGCTTTTACTGTGGTGATTCTACTCATGTTATCTCAGCATGCTCTAAGGATTAAAAAAAATCGCTAAATCTGTCACCGTTGGTACTATACAGCCTAAATCCATTTTGTCTGTTACTTTAATTTGTTCTTTGTCATCCTACTCGGTTATGGCTTTTGTGGATTCAGGTGCTGCCCTGAATCTGATGGATTTGTCGTTTGCCAGGCGCTGTGGTTTGGTCCTGGAGCCTTTAAAATTCCCTATTCCACTGAGGGGAATTGATGCTACACCATTGGCTGAGAATAAGCCTCAGTATTGGACTCAAGTGACCATGTGCATGACTCCTGTACATCAGGAGGTGATTCGCTTTCTTGTGCTGCATAATTTGCATGATGTTGTCGTTTTGGGTCTGCCATGGTTGCAGGCCCATAATCCAGTTCTGGATTGGAAAGCTATGTCTGTGTCAAGTTGGGGTTGCCAGGGGATTCATGGCGATGCTCCTTTGGTGTCAATTGCTTCTTCCACTCCTTCTGAGGTTCCTGAGTTTTTGTCGGACTACCAGGATGTATTTGATGAGCCCAGATCTGGTGCCCTGCCTCCTCATAGGGATTGTGATTGTGCTATAAATTTGATTCCTGGTAGTAAGTTCCCTAAGGGACGACTTTTTAATTTGTCTGTACCAGAACATGCTGCTATGAGGAGTTATATAAAGGAGTCTTTGGAGAAGGGACATATTCGGCTGTCCTCATCCCCTCTTGGTGCAGGATTCTTTTTTGTGGCCAAGAAGGATGGTTCTCTGAGACCTTGTATAGATTATCGTCTTCTAAATAAAATCACGGTCAAATTTCAGTATCCTTTGCCATTATTGTCTGATCTGTTTGCTCGGATTAAGGGGTCCAGTTGGTTCACCAAGATAGATCTTCGTGGTGCGTATAACCTTGTGCGTATTAAGCAGGGGGATGAATGGAAAACAGCATTTAATACGCCCGAAGGCCATTTTGAGTACTTGGTGATGCCGTTTGGACTCTCTAATGCTCCTTCTGTGTTTCAGTCCTTTATGCATGACATCTTCCGAGAATATCTGGATAAATTTATGATTGTGTATCTGGATGACATTTTGGTCTTTTCTGAGGATTGGGAATCCCATGTGAAGCAGGTCAGGATGGTATTTCAGGTCCTGCGTGCTAATGCTTTATTTGTGAAGGGCTCAAAATGTCTCTTCGGAGTACAGAAGGTTTCCTTTTTGGGTTTTATTTTTTCTTCTTCTACTATTGAGATGGACCCAGTCAAGGTCCAGGCTATTCATGACTGGACTCGGCCTACATCTGTGAAGAGTCTTCAGAAGTTCTTGGGTTTTGCTAATTTTTACCGTCGCTTCATTGCGTTCCTTTGTGCAGTCCTGTGGGATTTGTGCTCGGGCTAAGCCTTGCTGTTCTCGTGCCAGCGGTTTGCTTTTGCCTTTGCCTGTCCCGAAGAGGCCTTGGACGCACATTTCCATGGATTTTATTTCGGATCTTCCAGTCTCTCAGAGAATGTCTGTCATCTGGGTGGTGTGTGATCGTTTTTCTAAAATGGTCCATTTGGTGCCCTTGCCTAAGTTGCCTTCCTCCTCCGATTTGGTTCCTCTATTTTTTCAGAATGTGGTTCGCTTGCACGGCATCCCTGAGAATATTGTGTCTGACAGAGGATCCCAGTTTGTGTCCAGATTTTGGCGGATCTTTTGTGCTAAGATGGGCATTGATTTGTCTTTTTCGTCTGCCTTCCATCCTCAGACGAATGGCCAAACCGAGCGAACTAATCAGACCTTGGAAACTTATTTAAGATGTTTTGTTTCTGCTGATCAGGATGATTGGGTTACTTTTTTGCCATTGGCCGAGTTTGCCCTTAATAATCGGGCTAGTTCTGCTACTTTGGTTTCGCCTTTTTTTGTAATTCTGGCTTTCATCCTCGTTTTTCCTCGGGTCAGGTGGAGCCGTCTGACTGTCCTGGGGTGGATTCTGTGGTAGATAGGTTGCAGCAGATTTGGAACCATGTGGTGGACAATTTGAAGTTGTCACAGGAGAAGGCTCAGCGCTTTGCCAACCGCCGTCGCGGTGTGGGTCCCCGACTCCGTGTTGGGGATTTGGTATGGCTGTCTTCTCGGTATGTTCCTATGAAGGTCTCCTCTCCTAAGTTCAAGCCTCGCTTCATCGGTCCTTATAAGATTTTGGAAATCCTTAACCCTGTGTCATTTCGTTTGGACCTCCCAGCGTCGTTTGCCATTCATAATGTGTTCCATAAGTCTTTGTTGCAGAGGTATGTGGTGCCTGTGGTTCCTTCTGTTGAGCCCCCTGCTCCGGTGCTGGTTGAGGGAGAATTGGAGTACGTAGTGGAGAAGATCTTGGATTCTCGTATTTCTAGACGGAGGCTTCAGTATTTGGTTAAGTGGAAGGGCTATGGTCAGGAGGATAATTCCTGGGTTGTCGCCTCTGATGTTCATGTCTTCTGCTATCTAGTACTAGCGGGCCTCATTTGCTGAATCTGTTTTCATTTCTACGTTTGTATTTTCCCCTTACCTCACCGTTATTATTTGTTGGGGGCTTTCTATATCTTTGGGGTTATTTCTCTGAGGCAAGTGAGGTCTTACTTTCTATCTCTAGGGGTAGCTAGTTTCTCAGGCTGCGTCGTGACGTCTAGGAATTCAGGCACGTTCACCGGCTACCTTTAGTGTGTTTGGTTAGGATCAGAATTGCGGTCAGTCCAGTTACCACCTCCCTAGAGCTCGTTCTATGTTCAGTTACTTAGCTCGTCAGTTCTGTGATCCTCAGCCACTAAGGATCATAACAGACATGCCCCTGATGCCGGTGGGCTTAGCTCACCTTCGATTTTGGGGGGTGACAGGTTCCCTTTAGCCTTCTAATACTCTGCTACTGGACCATGCTTATTGCCGACCCACATCATCGAACAGCAACTATCATCATAGCTCCAGTCTAGGGGTTCCTGTCTAAGTCCAGATACCTATATAGGGGGTTAAAAATTGAAGGTCAGAGTAACTCTAGGGATCTGAAAGATGCAGTACCTAACACCAAGCCTGTTCATTGTGGCCATCTTTATAACTGCTAGATGACCATGAATTGTGCCACAATTACAACATTACCCCTATTTCTAAGGGGGGGCCTCCAGATCCTTTGGACCAGGTCTAGCCAGGATAATAGATGAAAAGTCCAAATTAGGTTGTTGTTGATGTTTCTGATAACATAAATCTATCTGGAATTCAATAACTCTCCTCTGGATCATAAAGTATCCAATGCATCAAATGTCATAAGGATCCCTCACCACATTTGAATCTATGACTCTTTTGTACCTCATATTTCAAGTTGAATTTGATTATTATGGAAGGAAGATCTCTGACAAAATGAACAGAAGAATGATATATCTTAAGCGGGGATTTCTGAAACAAACCGGGTATTATGAAGGACACAGTAAGTTATAAGCGGAAACCTACTGGGTTAATAACCTTCATTATTTCATAAGTGCCAAAAAATTTGAGACAGAGCTTGACAAAAGGAATGTTAAGCTTGATATTTTTCATTGTAAACCACACCTTATAATATGGGAGTTTTATTATGGAGTAATGCTGTCCCACTGGCCAAATTTAGTAGCTGTACAATCGATGTGGAGAGCACATAAACCCATACTGCCAGAGTGGACAGCTAGACCCATAAGCTTCAGGTTTCATTGTCTTCTACATCACCAGCACCACCCTTAGAATTAATAATCAGTGCCTGATAACAGAAGCAAATGTAACAGGAGCAGGTCCCAGAGGAGAAATGGTAATAACATACTAATAATAATAATCTTGATATTAGAAATGTTTAAAAAAGGTTATTGTCCTCAATCATCATCCAAACTATCTTGGAGGCCACAACTACAAATACAGTAGTTATACACTTCATTAGATTGAATAAAGACACAACCATAAAATATGGCTCTTTATAAGCCTTGAATTTATAAAAAATAATGGTCTTTCCTTATCCTTTATATTAATTTATATGTGATATATAACATTTCTTAACAGCCAACCCCAGGACATTAGGGCACAGACAAGAAGTCATTAGAAAGAGATTGTATACTGCATTATGTTTTCGTATGAAAAGCCTCATTCCATGGGAAAAAAATAATGGAGATACTTTTCAGCACGTTGACCTAGAAAGATGTTACTTACACTCTGTGACAATGGCAGGACGAGGTGTTAATAATGTATGGATTGTACAATGCATTAACTAATTACACCAATTTTTGACAAGCCGGGTACATCTGCTCCCACTTCATGTTTACATCTGTAGGATCAAGGAGCCTGAGATGACATGAGATAGAGATACAATTATTTTTATACATAATATTAGCTATCTGGAGCCTTTCATGTTTCCAAATATTATATAATGACAAGTTGAGGTAATTAGGAGCCGTTGTGAATATTTAAAGATAAAGATGTAAGGTACCACATCTTATACTGAAGGAAGGAGAATGACAGAGAGAACAGAATATGGTAAGTCAGATCTTTCTGCTTTCTCAGAGCCCTCATGTACAGGCAAAAGAGCAGACTCTAAAGGGATTGTCCACAGCATGGACAACCATTTCTCAAATAGTATATTTCCCTATATAATAATAAAAGCCTGTACTCACCTCTGTTATTGGTGGTGTTCCAGCGATGTTAGTCCTGGGTCTCCCGAGGCTTTGTTATGTCACGTGAGCTCTGCAGCCAATCAGCAGCTGCTAATGGGTCACTTCACTAACATTTTAAGGAAGAGCGAGACCGGCAAAAGTCACCGTGAGACATGGCACTGATGTCACTGTAACAGTGCTGACATCGAAGGTCAGTAATGGCTGCTTTTATTTGACATAGGGGAATATAGTAATTGAAAAAAGTTTTTCTGAATAGTAGACAGCCTCTTTAAGACTTAGGCTAGGGCTACATGGAGACTTTGGTCGCACAGTCAAAGTTCTCTTTATGTCTCTACTACATCGCATCGCAATTCAAGTGAATGCGATCACAATGTGATCCCAAGAGTACTGCCACTGCATCAAGTAAGTCCAACTGAGAGAATTTTTTTTGTCCTAGTATCCTGTCACACTGGCGTTTCTCATGCTCTTCTCAGTGTGAGTCGGCTGGTGCCGAAGAAATAGCCTAGCAAGCGATAGTTGTCCCGGCCGGTGACAGCATATCGCTACTTGCCTACGTGCCTACTTGAAACGCCGCTACACGTGGACTTCAGAGTAGCGATATGCTGACAACTATCGCTTGCTAGGCTATTTCTTCAGCTGACACACTTCTTCATTGTCATGGACTCCCTATTCGGGTAAGACTATTTTCAATCATCAGTGCTTTATGTTACAGCACCAGCTATTATTCCCATACCATATCTGGGATATTCTATCAGCCTGTGAAGGATTAATATGCATTTGTATCAGTGCTTTTTCTGATTATTCCTGATTGCACTGCACGGACTTTTACTACTTTTTTTAATTTATTTCTTGTGTATTCATTCATCCTTTCAGGGTTGTATCAGCGCGAATACTTGGATATATAAGGATATCCTTTTTAAGCTAGTTGAGAGTCCAGCGTAACTCTGCTGCCTCATTATAGGGATTGAATCGGGGGTTTCATCTGTCATGTCACTCAGAGATTTAGATGGAAACCCCAAAGTAAGTGCTCAGTGTAGAGCGCCAGATAACTGTGATCCCAAACGTTATGTAAAATGTTCCCAATAAAAGCTTCCACTCAATCCACAAAAAAAGCAAGTCCCCACTCTGGTCCATCATCTGTTAACGGAAATATAGGGGGCTTCCACGTTACTGCTAGTACGAAGGCTCTGGAAAAGCGTTATGGCTGCTCACCCCCCTAAAAGAAATTCTGCGCTCCCAAATTCAAATGCCCCCCTCCCTTCTGAGCCCCACAGTGTACCTATACCACATATATCATCCACATTTTTGGCATTTCTGTAGTGATGAGAGCCCACCTAATTTATGGGTGCATGTATCTAGAAGCACAGGCTGGGTGTAACATACTGATGACTGCAATGTACTGGTCACTACAGCGCACTGATCACTATAATTGCAGTTTGCATTTTTCACTCAGCAACATCCACTGCTGCCTGTTTCTGGAAAAAAACCCATAGAAACAAAATCATCACTACACTTGTAGATAAATTCCTAAAGAGGTATAATTTCCAAACTGGAGTCACTTGAGGGGGGATTCTGCTTTTCTGGCATTTAGGGGCTCTATATAGAGTCTGGAAACTATTCTATAATAATTTGTTCTCCAAGAGTCAAATAGCGCTTCGTCCCTTTAGACTCTTGCTGTGTGGCTAAGCAGTACTGTACCGCCACATATGGGGTATTGCCAAGTTCAGAAGAAATTGTATAATACATTTTGGCACCATTTCTACCCATTCCCCAGTGTTACAAGGTAAAATCTAGGGTTAAAACATTTTTTTGTGGTAAAAATGCAATTATTTTTTCTTCACTGCCCAATGGTATCAAATTCTGTGACACACTTGTGGTGTCAATATGATCACTGCACCCCTAGATGAACTCATTCAGAGGTGTAATTTGTAAAATGACATCATTTACAGGGGTTTCGGCTGTTCTGGCACCTCAGGGGCTCTGCCAATGTGATATGGCACCCTCAAACCAATGCAGCAAAACCTGCACCGTAATATGGTGCTCCTTCCCTTTCATGCCCTGCCATGCTCCCAGACAGTAGCATTCCTTCACATACTGGGTATTGACCTACTCAGGAGAAATTGCTCAACAAACTTAGTGGTCCATTTTTTCTTGCTACCCTTGTGAAAATAAAAACGTGAGGGCTAAAATAGCATTTTTGTGGTAAAATTGTTTTTTTTTTATTATTTTGACGGCTCAATATTATAAAATTCTGTGAAATCCCTGGAGGTTCAAGGTGCTCACCAAACTAGATTAATTCCATGAAGGGTCTAGTTTCCAAAATGGGGTCAGTTGTTGGGGTTTTTCACTGTTTAGGCATGTCACGGGTTCTCCAAACACAACATGGCGTCTGCTATCGATTCCAGCCAATTTTGCATTCCAAAAGTCAAATGGCATTCCTTCCCTTCCGAGCCCTGCTGTGCTTCCAAACAGTAGTATTCGCCCACATATGGGGTATCGGCGTGCTCAGGAGACATTGCTCAACAAATTTTATGGAGCAATTTCACTTTTTACCCTTATGAAAATGTAAAATATGGAGCAAAAATAAATTTATTTGGAAAAAATTAGATTTTTTTATTTTCACGGCTCTACGTTACAAACTCCTGTGAAGCACTTGTGGGTTCAAGGTGCTCAATACACATCTAAATAAGTTCCCTAAGGGGTCTAGTTTCCAAAATGGTGTCACTTGTTGGGGGTTTCTATTGTTTAGGCACATCAGGGGCTCTGCAAATGCGACATGGCAACTGCTAATTATTCCAGCATATTTTACATTCAAAAAGGGGCTCCTTCCCTTCCAAGCCCTGCCGTGTGCCCAAACAGCAGTATTCCCCCACATATTGGGTATTTACACACTCAGGAGAAACTGGACAACAAATTTTATGGAGCAATTTCTACTGTTACCCTTATGAAAATGCAAAATATGGAGCTAAAAAGATTTATTTGGGAAAAATGTATTTTCTTTTATTTCCAAAGCTCTACATTATAAACTTCTGTGAAGCACCTGTGGGTTCAAAGTGCTCAACACACATCTAGATAAGTTCCCTAAGGGGTCTAGTTCCTAAAATAAAATAGTGTCAATTGTTGGGGGTTTCCACTGTTTAGGCATACCATGGGCTCTCCAAACGCGACATGGCAACCGCTAATTATTCCAGCATATTTTACACTCAAAAAGTCAAATGGCGCTCCTTCCCTTCCGAGCCCAAACAGTAGACTTCACCCACATATGGGTTTTCATCATGCTTAGGAGTAAGTGCAAAACAAAATGTATAGTCCATTTTCTCCTCTTACCCTTGCGAAAGTAAAAAAATAAGGTCTAAAGGAAAATTTTTGTGAAAGAAAAGTAAATGTTTATTTTTTCCTTCCATATTCCATTCATTCCTGTGAAGCACCTGATGGGTTAATAAACTTCTTGAATGTGGTTTTGCGCAGCTTGAGGGGTGCAGTTTTTAGAATGGTGTCACTTTTGGGTATTTTCTTTCATAAATACCCCTCAAAGTGATTTCAAATATGAGGTGGTTCCTAAAAAGAAATGGTTTAGTAAAATTTGTTGAAACAATGAAAAATCACTGGTCAAATTTTAACCCTTATAACGTCCTAACAAAAAAAAATTAGACTCCAAAATTGTGCTGATCTAAAGTAGATATGTGGGAAATGTTATTTATTAACTGTTTTGTGCGATTTGACTCTGTAATTTAAGGGCATAAAAATTAAAAGTTTGAAAATTGCGAAATTGTCAAGATTTTCACCAAATTTTGATTTTCTTCTAAAAGAAAACGCAAGTCATATCAAAGAAATGTTAGCACTAACATAAAGTACAATCTGTCACGAGAAAATATTCTCAGAATCACCAGGATTCGTTGAAGCGTTCCAGAGTTATAAACTCATAAAATGACAGTGGTCAGAACTGTAAAAATTGGCCCGGTCACGAAGGCAAAAACAGGCCCGGGCACAAAAGGGTTAAAATATTTCTTCCTCCATCTGCACAAACTGAATTAAAGTCAACTGAAGCTAAAATCGTCTTGTGACATTAACTAGATATACACTCACCGGCCACTTTATTAGGTACACCATGCTAGTAACGGGTTGGACCCCCTTTTGCCTTCAGAACTGCCTCAATTCTTCGTGGCATAGATTCAACAAGGTGCTGGAAGCATTCCTCAGAGATTTTGGTCCATATTGACATGATGGCATCACACAGTTGCCGCAGATTTGTCAGCTGCACATCCCAAAGATGCTCCATACAAGGCAGGATGGATCCATGCTTTCATGTTGTTTACGCCAAATTCTGACCCTACCATCCGAATGTCGCAGCAGAAATCGAGACTCATCAGACCAAGCAACATTTTTCCAATCTTCTACTGTCCAATTTCGATGAGCTTGTACAAATTGTAGCCTCAGTTTCCTGTTCTTAGCTGAAAGGAGTGGTACCCGGTGTGGTCTTCTGCTGCTGTAGCCCATCTGCCTCAAAGTTCGACGCACTGTGCATTCAGAGATGCTCTTAGGCCTACCTTGGTTGTAACGGGTGGCGATTTGAGTCACTGTTGCCTTTCTATCAGCTCGAACCAGTCTGCCCATTCTCCTCTGACCTCTGGCATCAACAAGGCATTTCCGCCCACAGAACTGCCACTCACTGGATTTTTTTTCTTTTTCGGACCATTCTCTTTAAACCCTAGAGATGGTTGTGCGTGAAAATCCCAGTAGATCAGCAGTTTCTGAAATACTCAGACCAGCCCTTCTGGCACCAACAACCATGCCACGTTCAAAGGCACTCAAATCACCTTTCTTCCCCATACTGATGCTCGGTTTGAACTGCAGGAGATTGTCTTGACCATGTCTACATGCCTAAATGCACTGAGTTGCCGCCATGTGATTGGCTGATTAGAAATTAAGTGTTAACAAGAAGTTGGACAGGTGTACCTAATAAAGTGGCCGGTGAGTGTATATATATATATCAGAGATCAAGTGACTTGAGATCTGATTTCCAAGGAACTGTTTCTTTCTTTAGAATGCTCATTCCTTAAATATATTAATGGTAATGTCTGATACAATGTTTCCAATAAAGCCATTGTGAGACAGATTACTATTGGAGCACAAGGTTTATGGTCATCTATAACTCCGTCACCTTGAGCATGTTAAGGGGCCTCATCACTCTTTTTGCTAGGCCAGTTTATTTTATTTCAATCTGCCTTGCAAACCATATTCTATATGCCTAAAAGTTAACTATTTTGACAGGGAAATTTTGGCTCTTTTAACCTTTAACCCCTTCACCCCCAAGGGTGGTTTGCACGTTAATGACCGGGCCAATTTTTACAATTCTGACCACTGTCCCTTTATGAGGCTATAACTCTGGAACGCTTTGACGGATCTTGGCGATTCTGACATTGTTTTCTCGTGACATATTGTACTTCATGTTAAAGGTAAAATTTATTCGATATAACTTGCGTTTATTTGTGAAAAAAATGGAAATTTGGCGAAAATTTTGAAAATTTTGCAATTTTCCAAATTTGAATTTTTGTGCCCTTAAATCACAGACATATGTCACGCAAAATACTTAATAAGTAACATTTCCCACATGTCTACTTTACATCAGTACAATTTTGGAACCAAAATTTTTTTTTGTGACGGAGTTATAAGGGTTAAAAGTTGACCAGCAATTTCTCATTTTTACAACACCATTTTTTTTTTAGGGACCACATCTCATTTGAAGTCATTTTGAGGGGTCTATATGATAGAAAATACTCAAGTGTGACACCATTCTAAAAACTGCACCCCTCAAGGTGCTCAAAACCACATTCAAGAAGTTTATTAACCCTTCAGGTGTTTCACAGGAATTTTTGGAATGTTTAAATAAAAATGAACATTTAACTTTTTTTCACACAAAATTTATTTCAGCTCCAATTTGTTTTATTTTACCAAGGGTAACAGGAGAAAATGGACCCCCAAAGTTGTTGTACAATTTGTCCTGAGTACGATGATACCCCATATGTGGGTGTAAACCATTGTTTAGGCGCATGGCAGAGCTTGGAAGGGAAGGAGCGCCATTTGACTTTTCAATGCAAAATTGACTGGAATTGAGATGGGACGCCATGTTGCGTTTGGAGAGCCCCTGATGTGCCTAAACATTGAAACTCCCTACAAGTGACACCATTTTGGAAAGTAGACCCCCTAAGGAACTTATCTAGATGTGTGGTGAGCACTTTGACCCACCAAGTGCTTCACAGAAGTTTATAATGCAGAGCCGTAAAAATAAAAAATCATATTTTTTCACAAAAATGATCTTTTCGCCCCCAATTTTTTATTTTCCCAAGGGTAAGAGAAGAAATTGGACCCCAAAAAATGTTGGGCAATTTGTCCTGAGTACGCTGATACCCCATATGTGGGTGTAAACCATTGTTTGGGCGCATGGCAGAGCTTGGAAGGGAAGGAGCGCCATTTGACTTTTCAATGCAAAATTGACTGGAATTGAGATGGGACGCCATGTTGCGTTTGGAGAGCCCCTGATGTGCCTAAACATTGAAACTCCCTACAAGTGACACCATTTTGGAAAGTAGACCCCTAAGGAACTTATCTAGATGTGTGGTGAGCACTTTGACCCACCAAGTGCTTCACAGAAGTTTATAATGCAGAGCCGTAAAAATAAAAAAATCATATTTTTTCACAAAAATGATCTTTTCGCCCCCAATTTTTTATTTTCCCAAGGGTAAGAGAAGAAATTGGACCCCAAAAAATGTTGTGCAATTTGTCCTGAGTACGCTGATACCCCATATGTGGGTGTAAACCATTGTTTGGGCGCATGGCAGAGCTTGGAAGGGAAGGAGCGCCATTTGACTTTTCAATGCAAAATTGACTGGAATTGAGATGGGACGCCATGTTGCGTTTGGAGAGCCCCTGATGTGCCTAAACATTGAAACTCCCTACAAGTGACACCATTTTGGAAAGTAGACCCCCTAAGGAACTTATCTAGATGTGTTTTGAGAGCTTTGAACCCCCAAGTGTTTCACTACAGATTATAACGCAGAGCCGTGAAAATAAATTTTTTTTTTTCTCAAAAATGATTTTTTAGCCCCCAGCTTTGTATTTTTACAAGGGTAACAGAATAAATTGGACCCCAAAATTTGTTTTCCAATTTGTCCTGAGTACGCTGATACCCCATATGTGGGGGGGAACCACTGTTTGGGCGCATGACAGAGCTCGGAAGGGAAGGAGCGCCATTTGGAATGCAGACTTAAATGGATTGGTCAGCAGCCGTCACGTTGCATTTGCAGAGCCCCTGATGTACCCAAACAGTACAAACCCCCCACAAGTGACCCCATATTGGAAACTAGACCTCCCAAGGAACTTATCTAGATGTGTTGTGAGAACTTTGAACCCCCAAGTGTTTCACTACAGTTTATAATGCAGAGCCGTGAAAATAAAACATCTTTTTTTTCCCACAAAAATGATTTTTAGCCCCCCAAATTTTTATTTTCCTAAGGATAACAAGAGAACTTGGACCCCAGAAGTTGTTGTTCAATTTGTCCCGAGTACGCTGATAACACATATGTTGGGGTAAACCCCTTTTTGGGCGCACGGGAGAGCTCGGAAGGGAAGGAGCACTGTTTTACTTTTTCAACGCAGAATTGGCTGGAATTGAGATTGGACGCCATGTCGCGCTTGGAGAGCCCCTGATGTGCCTGGACAGTGGAAACCCCCCAATTCTACCTGAAACCCTAACCCAAACACACCCCTAACCCTAATCCCAACGGTAACCCTAACCACACCCCTAGCCCTGACACACCCATAATTCTAATCCCAACCCTAATCCAAACGTAAATGTAATCCAAACCCTAACCCTAACTTTAGCCCCAACCCTAACTTTAGCCCCAACCCTAACTTTACCTCCAACCCTAGCCCTAACCCTAACCCTACCCCTAACCCTAACCCTAAACGTGACTGAAATACGTGGCACTGAAATACGTGGCACTGAAATATGTGGCACTGAAATACGTGGCACTGAAATACGTGATACGTGGCACTTAAATACGTGGCACTGAAACACGTGGCACTGAAATACGTGGCACTGAAATACGTGGCACTGAAATACGTGGCACTGAAATACGTGGCACTGAAATACGTGGCACTGAAATATGTGGCACTTAAATAAGTGGCACTGAAATATGTGATATGTGGCACTTAAATACGTGGCACTGAAATACGTGGCACTGAAATACGTGGCACTAAAATACGTGGCACTGAAATACGTGGCACTGAAATACGTGATACGTGGCACTTAAATACGTGGCACTGAAACACGTGGCACTGAAACACGTGGCACTGAAATACGTGGCACTGAAATACGTGGCACTGAAATACGTGGCACTGAAATACGTGGCACTTAAATAAGTGGCACTGAAATATGTGATATGTGGCACTTAAATACGTGGCACTGAAATACGTGGCACTGAAATACGTGGCACTGAAATACGTGGCACTGAAATATGTGATACGTGGCACTTAAATACGTGGCACTGAAACACGTGGCACTGAAATACGTGATACGTGGCACTGAAATACGTGGCACTGAAATACGTGGCACTGAAATACGTGCAACTGAAATACGTGGTACTAAAATATGTGGCACTGAAATATGTGATACGTGGCACTGAAATACGTGGCACTGAAACACGTGGCACTGAAATACGTGATACGTGGCACTGAAATACATGGCACTGAAATACGTGGCACTGAAATACGTGGCACTGAAATACGTGGCACTGAAATACGTGGCACTATGACTGTCAGAAAATGTTCATTAAACGGTTAGGGGTGAGGTTAGGGGTAGAGTTAGGGTTAGGGTTTGGATCCCTTTATCACCTTGATGGTGGTGGGTGGCTTTTCAGTGTGTTTTCTGTTTTTTTTTCGATAAAAATGCATGCGTTTTTAACGCAAACAAACGCATGTGCTTAAAAACGCAAGAAAATACTGCAGGTTGTATTTCTGAAAATGAACGCATGCAGAAAAAAACCGCATGCGTTTGAAAACGCGACCAAACGCGTACAAAAAAACCGCATGCGTTTTCAATGTTAAATATAGGGAAAAAACGCATGCGTTTTTTTGTGCAAAAAACGCTGCAGACAAAAACGCAAGTGTGAAACCAGCGACGCTTTTTATAGCAAAAAAGTTTTTGCGTCTCCACATTTTGAGACCTATAATTTTTCCACATTTGCTCCACAGAGTCATGTGAGGTCTTGTTTTTTGCGGGACGAGTTGACGTTTTTATTGGTAACATTTTCGGACACGTGACCGTTTTTGATCGCTTTTTATTCCGATTTTTGTGAGGCAGAATGACCAAAAACCTGCTATTCATGAATTTCTTTTGGGAGAGGCGTTTATACCGTTCCGGGTTTGGTAAAATTGATAAAGCAGTTTTATTCATCGGGTCAGTATGATTACAGCGATATCTCATTTATATCATTTTTTTTATGTTTTGCCGCTTTTATACGATAAAAACTATTTTATAGAAAAAATAATTATTTTGGTATCGCTTTATTCTCAGGACTATAACTTTTTTATTTTTTTGCTGATGATGCTGTATGGCGGCTTGTTTTTTGCGGGACAAGATGACGTTTTCAGCGGTACCATGGATATTTATATCAGTCTTTTTGATCGCGTGTTATTCCACTTTTTGTTCGGCGGTATGGTAATAAAGCGTTGTTTTTTGCCTCGTTTTTTTTTTTTTTTTCTTACGGTGTTTACTGAAGGGGTTAACTAGTGTGGCAGTTTTATAGGTTGGGTCGTTACGGACGTGGCGATACTAAATATGTGTACTTTTATTGTTTTTTTTTTAAATTTAGATAAAGAAATGTATTTATGGGAATAATATTTTTTTTTTTTTTTCATTATTTTGGAATATTTTTTTTTATTTTTTTTTACACATTTGGAAATTTTTTTTTTTACTTTTTTACTTTGCCCCAGGGGGGGACAATACAGATCGGTGATCTGCCAGTTTGCATAGCACTCTGACAGATCACCGATCTGCGAGAAGTACAGGCTGCTTCACAGTGCCTGCTCTGAGCAGGCGTCTGTGAAGCCACCTCCCTCCCTGCAGGACCCGGATCCGCGGCCATCTTGGATCCGGGTCTGGAGCAGGCAGGGAGGGAGGTAAGACCCTCGCAGCAACGCGATCACATCGCGTTGCTGCGGGGGGCTCAGGGAAGCCCGCAGGGAGCCCCCTCCCTGCGCGATGCTTCCCTGCACCGCCGGCACATCGCGATCATGTTTGATCGCGGTGTGCCGGGGGTTAATGTGCCGGGGGCGGTCCGTGACCGCTCCTGGCACATAGTGCCGGATGTCAGCTGCGATATGCAGCCGACACCCGGCCGCGATCGGCCGCGCTCCCCCCGTGAGCGCGGCCGATCGGCTATGACGTACTATCCCGTCGGCGGTCATACGGGCCCACCCCACCTCGACGGGATAGTACGTCAAATGTCGGGAAGGGGTTAAGATACTATCTCATGAGACTGAGGAATAGTTGGTACCAACACATCTCTGTAACTCTATTTTTGTAAGCAATGGAGCCATTGCGTTGGTTGTCTCTATAAGTCCCAAAGACTTCAGTGCAGAGCGACAGTGTATGAGCATCAAACTTTCCTACTTATGACTAAATTTGGGAATAGGTGGATGAGTTGATTACCATCTTTTTTTGTATCAAGGGTAGTGATGAGCTAGCGTGCTCATCACTACTTGTTATTCATTTGAGCATCAGTGTGCTTTTGATGCTCGTTGATCGGCGAGTATTTTCTGAGTGCTCGAGTCACCGCCCCATATGTTTGGCACTTTTTAGACAGCCGATAAACATGCAGAGATTGCCTGCCAGTCAATGTAATGCCGTGACTATCTTGGTTGCGGCTTACTGTGATTGACTGCCCGTATAGCATCATCGGGTCTATATAAGACCAGGGACTCCATGGTCGTCACACTAACCCGGAAACAGGCAGATCAGGAAGAAGTGGTGCTGAATGAGGGACAAAATTGGAGCTGCATATAGGCAGGGATTAAACCATATTTATATTTTTTCATCTAAAACGACTGCCCTTCTTAGGGCTAATGATAATCAATAGTAATATCACTGTTAGCAGCACTTAGGGAAAGATTGTTGTGAAAAGATAGTGTAGGACAAGACAGGGCTAATTGCACTTCCTTCCTGTTGCAACTCATACCAGAAGCCCTTCTCAGAGCTAATAATATTATTTTTGCTCTTAATCCTGCAAATTGTTCTGAGCAGGAAAATATTATACCATTTATACTGCTCCAGTTGTATATCAAAAGCATACACCCAGACTTGGTTGAATCTTAATAGCATTGCTATATTGATACTGCAGTGTAAGAAGTCCATCTGAGGTGTGCAAATTTTCCAGCTTTAGTAATGCTGTAAATTTTTTCAGCAGTAAAATATTATACGGCATTTATAGTGCAAAACTTGTGCATCATAAGCAAACAGCCAGACTTGGTTGGATCTCAATATCATCACTATATTGATACTGCAGTGTAAGTCCATGTGAGGTGGGCAATTTTGTGTGTTCTAGTATTCCTGACATTTTTTTTCAGCAGACAAATATTATATATCATTTATACTGCACCAGTTCTACATCGAAATAAAAAAGCCAGAGTTGTTTTTTTAGAAATAGCATCACTAAATTGGTACGGCACAGTAATAAGTCATGTGAGGTGAGAATATTTGTGTGTTTTAGTATCCATGCCAATTTTTTTTCAGCATACAAACATTATACACCATTTATACTGCTTAAGTTGTGCATCGAAATAAAAAGGCCAGGGTTGTTTTTTTAGAAACAGCATTGTAATATTGGTTCGACACAGTAACAAGTCCATCTGAAGTGGGCAAATTTTCCTGCATTAGTAATACTGAAAAGTTCTTTCAGCTGTGAAATATTTTACAGGATTTATACTGCTCCAGTTGTGCATCAAAACAAAAAAGACAGACTTGGTTGATTATGAATATCATCACTATCTTGATACTGTGTAATAAGAAGGCCATTTGAGGTGGGCACATTTTTCTCCGATAGTAATACTGCAAAGTTTTCTCAACAGGGATATATAATGCGTAATTTAAAATGGGCACCGCTCATGGTAAGGGACAGGGAAGTGAACGTAAATCTGATGGTGAATGGAAAGACCGCGGCCGTGAGCAAGGTGAAATTGTGCATGCCGCGGGAGCACAACAAACACACACATCATATCGATCTAGCTTTCCATCCCACTGTGCAGAGGGCGGGGAAAACCACTGTTGAAGTCAGACCAGAGTGAAAAAGTTTTTTGATGGATAGTAGATAATGCTTCCATTCACTTTGCCTGCACTACCCTGTCTTCTACACAGTCCAGTCTCAGTAGCTGTACTTCTGGACAGCATAATCCTCACCTTGATCCTTCTTCCTCCCACTATGACGAGTGCCTGGAGACACTCCAAAGAGCTGTTCACATTTCAATTTATAGATTCTGGCCCCTCAACCTGCCCATTTCAAGCAGGACATGAGGAGATCACATGTAGCGATGGCCAAATATTTGAGTAGCTATGCTCATAAGAAGGCAACAGTGGGAAAATGCAATTACTGTTCCGAGAGGTGGATGATGATGAGAAACAATTGCCAACAAGTGATGTTGTTCCATCAGCAAGTCAAGAGGAGGACCAAGGTGCGGAAGTGGAAGATGAGCTGGTAGATGATGAAGTCACTAACCCAACCTGGACAGCAGCGCACAAGGGGAGGGATCCGCAGCACCACAACAGATAACAAGAGGCAGTGGGGTGGCCAGAGACACAAGGCTGGCAACTGTTCCCCAGAGCACCAGGTGTTCCCAAGTCTGATACTTTTTTAAAGACACTTCAATTAACCCAAAAAAGCTCATTTGCAACATCTGCCATGCCAGCTGTTGTGAATTTGCTTTTTTGCTCCCTCTAGTGGTTACTAGTGATTTGACTCTGGATATGTCAGTCATCCCTTGTATGCTCACCTGGGCCGTTAGTTCAGGGGTGTTGCTATATAAGCTCCCTGGACCTTCAGTTCAATGCCTGGCAACGTTGTAATCAGAGCTAATCTGTTGTGCTCTTGTCTACTGATCCTGGTTCCTGCTAGATTAAGCTAAGGCTGCTTTCTTGCTTTTTGTTATTTGTTTTTGTTTGCATTTTTGTCCAGCTTGTACTTATCTGTATCCTGTCCTTGCTGGAAGCTCTAGGGAGCTGGTGTTCTCCCCCCGGGCCGTTAGACGGTTCGGGGGTTCTTGAATTTCCAGCGTGGATGTTTGATAGGGTTTTTGTTGACCATATAAGTTATCTTGCTACATTCTGCTATTAGTAAGCGGGCCTCTCTTTGCTAAACCTAGCTCATTTCTATGTTTGTCATTTCCTCTTACCTCACCGTTATTATTTGTGGGGGGCTTGTATCCTACTTTTGGGGTCCTTTCTCTGGAGGCAAGAGAGGTCTTTGTTTTCCTCTTCTAGGGGTAGTTAGTTCTCCGGCTGGCGCGAGACATCTAGCGACCAACGTAGGCATGTTCCCCGGCTACTTCTAGTGTTGGCGTTAGGAGTAGATATATGGTCAACCCAGTTACCACTGCCCTATGAGCTGGATTTTTGTACTTCGCAGACTTACCTATTTCTCTGAGACCCTCGCCATTGGGGTCATAACAGTTTGCCAGGCCAGTATTAAATGTTAAATGCATTGCAGAAGCGGGATTATAAGAAAGAAAATTCTGAGTTTTTTTTTTTTTTTTCTCTCTCTCATTTTTTTTTCTTTTCCCCTTTACCTCTGAGTGGCTCAAGCTTGCTGCAGACATGAATGTCCAGACCTTGATTACAAGTGTGGACCAGCTTGCTGCTCGTGTGCAGGGCATACAAGATTATGTTACCAGAAATCCTATGTCAGAACCTAAGATACCGATTCCTGAATTGTTTTTCGGAGACCGATTTAAGTTTAGAAATTTCAGGAATAATTGTAAATTATTTTTGTCCCTGAGACCCTGTTCATCTGGAGACTCCGCTCAGCAAGTGAAAATTGTTATGTCTTTTTTACGGGGCGACCCTCAGGATTGGGCCTTCTCGCTGGCGCCAGGAGATCCGGCATTGGCGGATATTGATGCGTTTTTTCTGGCGCTCGGTTTACTTTATGAGGAACCCAATCTTGAGATTTAGGCAGAAAAAGCCTTGCTGGCTATGTCTCAGGGCCAGGACGAGGCTGAAGTGTATTGCCAAAAATTTCGGAAATGGTCCGTGCTGACTCAGTGGAACGAGTGTGCACTGGCCGCAAATTTTAGAAATGGCCTTTCTGAAGCCATTAAGAATGTGATGGTGGGTTTCCCTATTCCCACAGGTCTAAATGATTCCATGGCCCTGGCTATTCAAATTGACCGGCGGTTGCGGGAGCGCAAAACCGCAAATTCCCTTATGGTGTTGTCTGAACAGGCACCTGATTTAAGGCAATGTGATAGAAAAACCGCAAATTCACCTATGGTGCTGTCTGAACAAACACCTGATTTAATGCAATGTGATAGAATCCTGACTAGAAATGAGCGGAAAATTCATAGACGCCAGAATGGCTTGTGTTACTACTGTGGTGATTCTACACATGTTATCTCAGCATGCTCTAAACGTCTAACTAAGGTTGTTAGTCCTGTCACCGTTGGTAATTTGCAACCTAAACTTATTCTATCTGTAACTTTGATTTGTTCACTGTCATCTTATCCTGCCATGGCGTTTGTAGATTCAGGTGCTGCCCTGAGTCTTATGGATCTGTCATTTGCCAGGCGCTGTGGTTTTGTTCTTGAGCCATTAGAAAATCCAATCCCTCTTAGGGGTATTGATGCTACGCCGTTGGCAGAAAATAAACCGCAGTTTTGGACACAGGTTACCATGTGTATGACTCCTGAACATCGGGAGGTTATACGTTTTCTTGTTTTGCATAAAATGCATGATTTGGTTGTTTTGGGGTTGCCATGGTTGCAGACCCATAATCCAGTCTTGGATTGGAAGGCCATGTCAGTGTCAAGTTGGGGATGCCGTGGAAATCATGGGGATTCCCTGCCCGTGTCTATTGCTTCTTCTACGCCTTCGGAAGTTCCGGAGTATTTGTCTGATTATCAGGATGTTTTCAGCGAGTCCAGGTCCAGTGCACTGCCTCCTCATAGGGAGTGTGACTGCGCAATAGAGTTGATTCCAGGCAGTAAGTTTCCTAAGGGAAGATTATTTAACCTGTCGGTACCTGAACATACCGCTATGCGTTCATATATTAGAGAGTCTCTGGAGAAGGGGCATATCCGTCCTTCTTCTTCCCCTCTTGGTGCGGGATTCTTTTTTGTGGCCAAAAAGGACGGATCTTTGAGGCCTTGTATTGACTATCGGCTCTTAAATAAGATCACTGTCAAATTTCAGTATCCTTTGCCGCTGTTGTCAGACTTGTTTGCCCGGATTAAAGGTGCCAAGTGGTTCACCAAGATAGATCTTCGTGGTGCGTACAACCTTGTGCGCATTAAGCAAGGAGATGAATGGAAAACCGCATTCAATACGCCCGAAGGTCATTTTGAGTACTTGGTGATGCCTTTTG
This sequence comes from Ranitomeya variabilis, assembly GCF_051348905.1. NCBI lineage: Eukaryota > Metazoa > Chordata > Amphibia > Anura > Dendrobatidae > Ranitomeya > Ranitomeya variabilis. Next base: position 624,884,082 of record NC_135232.1, read on the forward strand.
GGCTCTCTAATGCGCCTTCAGTTTTTCAGTCCTTTATGCATGACATTTTCCGGAAGTATCTGGATAAATTTTTGATCATTTATCTGGACGATATTCTGTTTTTTTCTGATGATTGGGACTCGCATGTAGAACAGGTCAGGATGGTTTTCAAGATTTTGCGTGAAAATTCTTTGTTTGTTAAAGGCTCAAAGTGTCTCTTTGGTGTACAGAAGGTTCCCTTTTTAGGGTTCATTTTTTCCCCTTCTGCTGTGGAGATGGACCCAGTCAAGGTCCGAGCTATTCATGATTGGACTCAGCCCTCGTCAGTTAAGAGTCTTCAGAAGTTCTTGGGTTTTGCTAACTTTTACCGTCGTTTTATCGCTAATTTTTCTAGCGTTGTTAAACCTTTGACGGATATGACCAAGAAAGGCTCTGATGTAGCTAACTGGGCTCCTGCTGCCGTGGAGGCTTTCCAGGAGTTGAAACGCCGGTTTACTTCGGCGCCTGTTTTGTGCCAGCCTGATGTCTCACTGCCCTTTCAGGTTGAGGTGGATGCTTCGGAGATTGGGGCAGGGGCCGTTTTGTCTCAGAGAGGTCCTGGTTGCTCTACTATGAGACCTTGTGCCTTTTTCTCTAGGAAGTTTTCGCCTGCAGAGCGAAATTATGATGTGGGCAATCGGGAGTTGTTGGCCATGAAGTGGGCATTTGAGGAGTGGCGTCATTGGCTCGAGGGTGCTAAGCATCGTGTGGTGGTTTTGACTGATCACAAAAATCTGATGTATCTCGAGTCTGCTAAACGCCTGAATCCTAGACAGGCCCGCTGGTCATTGTTTTTCTCCCGTTTTGACTTTGTGGTCTCGTATTTACCAGGTTCGAAGAATGTTAAGGCTGATGCTCTGTCTAGGAGCTTTGTGCCTGATGCTCCTGGAGTCGCTGAACCTGTGGGTATTCTTAAGGAAGGAGTTATCTTGTCAGCTATTTCTCCGGATCTGCGACGTGTGTTGCAGAGATTTCAGGCTGGTAGGCCTGACTCTTGTCCACCTGACAGATTGTTTGTGCCTGCTAGGTGGACCAGTAGAGTCATTTCCGAGGTTCATTCCTCGGTGTTGGCAGGGCACCCGGGAATTTTTGGCACAAGGGATCTGGTGGCCAGGTCCTTTTGGTGGCCGTCCTTGTCTAGGGATGTGCGGTCTTTTGTGCAGTCCTGTGGGACTTGTGCTCGAGCTAAGCCTTGCTGTTCTCGTGCCAGCGGGTTGCTCTTGCCCTTGCCTGTCCCGAAGAGACCTTGGACACACATCTCTATGGATTTCATTTCTGATCTTCCGGTGTCTCGGGGCATGTCTGTCATCTGGGTGATATGTGATCGTTTCTCCAAGATGGTCCATTTGGTTCCTTTGCCTAAGCTGCCTTCCTCTTCCGATCTGGTTCCTGTGTTCTTCCAGAACGTGGTCCGTTTACACGGCATTCCTGAGAATATTGTGTCGGACAGAGGATCCCAGTTTGTTTCCAGGTTCTGGCGATCCTTTTGTGGCAGGATGGGCATTGATTTGTCGTTTTCGTCCGCTTTTCATCCACAGACTAATGGACAAACGGAGCGAACTAATCAGACTCTGGAGGCTTATTTGAGGTGTTTTGTCTCTTCTGATCAGGATGATTGGGTGACCTTCTTGCCGTTGGCTGAATTTGCCCTTAATAATCGGGCTAGTTCCGCCACCTTGGTTTCGCCATTTTTCTGCAACTCTGGTTTCCATCCTCGTTTTTCCTCGGGACATGTGGAGCCTTCTGACTGTCCTGGGGTGGATTCTGTGGTAGATAGGTTGCAGCAGATCTGGAATCATATGGTGGACAACTTGAAGTTGTCACAGGAGAAGGTTTAGCGTTTTGCCAACCGCCGCCGCGGTGTGGGTCCCCGACTTCGTGTTGGGGATTTGGTATGGCTGTCTTCTCGATTTGTTCCTATGAAGGTCTCCTCTCCCAAATTTAAGCCTCGCTTCATTGGTCCGTACAAGATATTGGAAATCCTTAATCCTGTGTCCTTTCGCCTGGATCTTCCGGTGTCGTTTGCCATTCACAACGTATTTCATAGGTCCTTGTTGCGGCGGTACGTTGTGCCTGTGGTTCCTTCTGCTGAGCCTCCTGCTCCGGTGTTGGTTGAGGGCGAGTTGGAGTACGTGGTGGAGAAGATCTTAGATTCTCGTCTCTCCAGGCGGAGGCTTCAGTACCTGGTCAAGTGGAAGGGCTATGGTCAGGAGGATAATTCCTGGGTGGTCGCCTCTGATGTGCATGCGGCCGATTTAGTTCGGGCCTTTCACGCCGCTCATCCTGATCGCCCTGGTGGTCTTGGTGAGGGTTCGGTGACCCCTCACTAAGGAGGGGGTACTGTTGTGAATTTGCTTTTTTGCTCCCTCTAGTGGTTACTAGTGATTTGACTCTGGATATGTCAGTCATCCCTTGTATGCTCACCTGGGCCGTTAGTTCAGGGGTGTTGCTATATAAGCTCCCTGGACCTTCAGTTCAATGCCTGGCAACATTGTAATCAGAGCTAATCTGTTGTGCTCTTGTCTACTGATCCTGGTTCCTGCTAGATTAAGCTAAGTCTGCTTTCTTGCTTTTTGTTATTTGTTTTTGTTTGCATTTTTGTCCAGCTTGTACTTATCTGTATCCTGTCCTTGCTGGAAGCTCTAGGGAGCTGGTGTTCTCCCCCCGGGCCGTTAGACGGTTCGGGGGTTCTTGAATTTCCAGCGTGGATGTTTGATAGGGTTTTTGTTGACCATATAAGTTATCTTGCTACATTCTGCTATTAGTAAGCGGGCCTCTCTTTGCTAAACCTAGCTCATTTCTATGTTTGTCATTTCCTCTTACCTCACCGTTATTATTTGTGGGGGGCTTGTATCCTACTTTTGGGGTCCTTTCTCTGGAGGCAAGAGAGGTCTTTGTTTTCCTCTTCTAGGGGTAGTTAGTTCTCCGGCTGGCGCGAGACATCTAGCGACCAACGTAGGCATGTTCCCCGGCTACTTCTAGTGTTGGCGTTAGGAGTAGATATATGGTCAACCCAGTTACCACTGCCCTATGAGCTGGATTTTTGTACTTCGCAGACTTACCTATTTCTCTGAGACCCTCGCCATTGGGGTCATAACAGCCAGCATCAGCAGGGACAGCACAACTACCAGCCTGACCACCACCATGCTCATGAAAGCAAAGTACTCGACTATTTGGGCCGAACGCCAGGGTCCAAACAGTGTCTGCAGGTGATACCATTGCCTCTTCTCCTATTCTACATGCACGCCAATCCCCTGTCCATTACATAGGCGAAGATACCTCCCACCCTTCACCTGTCATTGCACACTTGCAATCACCATCAGCAACCATGTCCATGTTCTTGTCCCAGCACAGCATTAAGTTGTCCCTACCTTAGTGCTTAGAATGCAATCATAAATACACACCCACCCACACACAGGCCACAATACTGAACGGTCACATTTCCAGACTTCTTGCCCTGGAAATGTTGCCATTTAGGCTTGTGGAGATGAAGCTTTCTGCGACTTCATAGCTGTGGCTGTCCATCAGTACTTAGTCCCAAGCTCCACTATTTTTCCCTGTATGCCATTCCTGCCTTACACAAGCACGTGTCCCCAAAAAAACAGCAGTGCCCTGACCAACGCTGTTTCTGGGAAGGTCCACTTAACCAGGGATACCTGGACAAGTGCTTGTGGCCTTGTGGCCAGGGACACTACATTTCTATGACAGCACACTGGGTGAACATTGTAGAAGCCGGGACCCAGTCGGACACTGTGAAAGTCGAACACTTGCTAGTGACACCGATGATTGTTGGCCCTGGTTCAATCAAGGTATCTCCCACCTTCTACAGCAGTTGCTGCACCTGCACCTCCTCCTCACCCTTCATCTCTGAAAAGTCAACATCAGTCGCAAGCTGGAAGTACTGCAGCACTGCCTCAGACAAGCATTAACAAGCTCTTCTGAAGGTGACAAAGCACACACTGCTGCAGAGTTGTTGAAAAGTTTAACAGACCAGACTGATCTGTGGCTCTTGCCCCTGAACCTGCAAGCAGGCATTGTCGTGTGTCACAATGGCCATAACCTGGTAGCAGCTCTGAAGCTCGGCAACCTTGCACATGTATGATGCCTGGCCCACGTGCTCAACTTAGTATTTCAGCGGTTTCTCAAAACCTATCCAGATCTGACTCAGCTACTTGTGAAAGTAAGCCATGTGTGTGCCCTTTTCCACAAGTCAGCTACAGCTGCCACTGCCCTGGCTGTGCTGCAGCAGCATTTGCAAGTTCCAGCTCACCAACTGGTGTGCAATATCACCACATGTTGGAACTCAAGGCTTCGTGAGCAGCAGAGGGTAATAGTTGAATACCAGCTATACCATGCCCATTGATAATCCGGTCAGTCTTTGCATATGAGCTGATGAGTGGTCATGGATGTCTGACATTTGTGCGGTTCTCCAAAGCTTTGAGGCTACAACCAAGATGGTGAGCGGTGATGACGCCATAATCAGTGTCACCATCCTGCTTCTCTGTCTACTGAAGCACTCACTGCTCACAATTAAAGAGGAGGCTTTGCAGGTGGAGCAAGTTGAGATGGAGCAAGAAACTACACTTGGTGATGCTACACAGCCCAGCCTCATCTCATCTTCTCAACATGGATTAGATGATAATGAGGAGGAACAGGAGCTGGTTGCCTGCACTATAGACAGTACTACCCACACCACCTTCATCCTGTCTGTTCAGAGTGGATGGCCTGAAGATGAAGAGAAAATGGAGGATGAAGAGGACAACATGGACAGTCGTCCTCTTGGTGGGGATATGGAAGTCCTGGCTGTTGGCTGTCTGGCACACATGGCTGAGTTTATGTTCTGCTGCATTTCCAGTGACCCTAGCATTGTGCACATTTTGACCAACACTAATTACTGCTGGTCTTCCTTCTAGGCCCATGCTACAGAAAGAACTTTACATCTCGTTTTCCCGTGGTGGAGAGATCTTATAAAATGTTGCAGTACCAGAAGGCACTAGTTGAAGAATTATTTAAAAAAATCACATCTGACAATGCTGGCGGCAGAGGTCACAGTTCCTTAGACAACCAAGAAGATGAGACAAGTGAGACACACACTAGATGCATCAGAGGCAGAGTTACACTCTCAAAGGTCTGGGACAGTTTTCTCAGACCTCCCCACTGATGAGGCCCTGATGCATAGGATACTCTGACAAGGAGGGAAAAGTTTGGGAAGATGCTGAATGAGTGCCTTGCTGACCATACCAGCATCCTCCATGATTCCTCTGTGCCTTACAACTATTGGGTATCCAAGCTAGACATGTGGCAAGAACTGTCTCTCTACACCTTGGAGGTCCTGGCCTGCCCTGCCTATTACGTTTTGAAAGAGCGGGTTTTTAGTGAAGCCGGGGGTATTATATCCAATAGGTGCATCCACCTGTTATTTTAAAATGTTGACAGACTTACTGTTTTCAAAATGAACAAGGGCTGGATTGGGCCAGACTTTTCTACACCACCGGATGACAGCAGTAGAACATAAACTCAAATCCAGTGTTTTGGGTTTTTTTCTCTCGTCTATTTCCATGAACCCCTTCCCATCCAAACATGGGTAAACGCTTCAGTATTACATCTTTTTTGTGTTGTCCTCCTCCTCCTCCATCGCTATATCAACAGGATGATCATGCTAGCCTCACTATAAATTTTTTTAAGGGTGTTTATGATGCCTGAATTTTTAGAGACTTACCTCGAACATTCCTTTATATGTATACCCCCCACTGGTAACTGTTTTTTTCTGCCCATGCACTTAGTGCATAGGTATTAGCAGTCTAGGATACCCATTCATTAATAATGGGAAAAAATTTCTGAAGCCCTCCACTATGTATCTTCAATGGGGTATTTGAGTGCCTCCTTCTAATTTTTGCCATCCCTTGTACTTAGTGCATAGCCTTTACCAGTGTAGGAGAACCTCTCCTTATTAATGAGAAAAAATGCTTTTCTGAGGCTCCACCTTCTAGATGTGCTAAAATTTTTGGAAACCAAAAGAGTTCTATTAGTATATGTTTCAGTGCCGTGTTGTTGGCTGTCAGGTGGTCATCACATATGGAGTTCTCACATTGCATACAGGATTTCACAGCTGGGACTGAAGAGTTTGTACAGTAAGTACAGAAGATCCTTGTCTCCTCCATATCAGGCTGAGTAGATGTGAAACGCTCCACTAGATTCTCCAGCAAGGTTGATGAAATAACAGTCCTTGATGTTGCTAGGTTAAACTAATCGCTTTTTTCAGTTTTAATTCAAATAGATTCTAATCTGTTATAATAATATGCTCTTATCTGCAATTCGTGTAGGGTGAGTTGTGGCAGTAGGTATAGCATATGACAGCCATCTAGTCAAGGATTATTGCCTTATAAATTTTAGGCCTTGGTGCTGTTTTGTTCCATGCACTCATGGATTGATTTATTTTTTTAATGGTAATCTGTACTCAGAAGTTCATTAAAGCAGGCAAAATTAACTGATTTAATGTGTCCATTTCTAATAATAGTGGTGGCTGCCTGCTGGCCCTCCAAGTTTTAAACTTTACAGTATTAATACGGAAAATAATATTTGCCCACCTCAGATGGATAAATTATTTTGCAGCAGCAATATACGGCTATGCTTTGTGAGGACTGGCTGCTGGCCTTCAAAAATTAGAGTGAGGGCCAACTGGCAATAGTGAGGGCTGCCTGATTGCCCTCTACAAATAGTGATTGCGCCTGACGGCCCTAAGAAAAATTGTGACTTTCAGAGTCCCTCCTTCATAAATTAAACAGGATGTGTCTGATCATGTTTCACACACCGCATGGACAAATAAGGTATTAAAATGATAAAATTACATATCCTGTTGAATGTTTTTTTCACCATTGAAAGCAATGCAAATGTGCGAAAAAGAAGCAAAAACACTACGTGTGAGCACAGCCCAAGGTGTGGAAGAGCATTTTTTTTCCTCTTATCTACTTTGCCTTATATACAAGTCATGATCCTACAAAGAATGTTTCTTAACATTTTTTTTGCAGTAAAATCCATTTTATCTTCGGTTTTGTATTTTTTATTGTCAGTCCGTAAAAGTGGCGTAATATTCATACTCTGACAACATTGTTCTCAGCATCGACTTGGGATTTAAAGATGCTTCCAGGCATCTTCCACATGCTGTTCCCATGCCATTTCAGCAATTTTTAGACCCCCTCCAGATCTTCGGGGGCCCACCAGAAAAATGCTTGGGTTTCCCATTGTCTTCCATTATAATCATTTCTCGAGTTGAACACCGGAGCATTATGATTTGCTCGACTCGAGTAATGAATACCTGAGTATTCTAGTGCTCGCTCATCACTAATCAAGAGACCAACATTAATTTAGCTTGGGGACCACAAATGGACATCTCATTGTTGAACCAAAAATGTTTGGATGCTGTAGCTGTCAGAGCTCATGGACTCCACTTTGTGATGTTCTGATATTGTTTTATGAAATTTTCAAAAACTTTATTTTTGCCTTTAAACCCCCAGTCTACACAGTAATTTCAATATTAAAAGAAGAGCTCCTCAGCTTTATTCTAAGCATGTGATGGTAATGAACTTTCATCAGAGGCGTAGCTAGGGTTTTGGTTCAGAAGGGCGAAGCTTCTGAGTGGGCCCCTAACCAGGTAACCTTCATTACAATTCGGTGACGTGCCCTAATAGAGGAGGAGAACCTCAGGAGATGACAGCGCTATTACTGAAGATAATCTCTATATAACGACCAACATGGATATTACCACCATATGGTCAGTGGTAGATACCAGTCCTACAGAACATATAAGAGATCACAGCACAGTTACAGATAATGACTTACCACTGATGTTCTCTGATGGAATCGTTCATTTTTCCCGTCTTTTCCATCTGGCACAGACCGACATGACAACTTCTTCCACCCAGGACTCATCTGCAGAGAACCCAACAAAGACACGTTTCACTTCTCACATTCCAGCCTCATCACCATCTATTCCCAAGCTGCACAAACTCCTCATCCTGCTGATACCCCAATACTGAGCCGCTGCTGCCATATGTGTCCCTATTACTGCCCCTGATACCCCAATATTGAGCTGCTGCTGCCATATGTGTCCCTATTACTGCACCTGCTGTGTGGTTCTCTGTGCCTTCTAAATTCTAAAGCACCCCTCTATAATATAGTAATGCCGGGTGCAAGTGCCCTAGAAAACAGTGCCCACATTTTGCTCCCTAGAAAATAATATTGCCATGTGTGCCCCTTTGATAGTCAGAGTAATCTGAGATCCCCTATAACAAGAAGTGCCCACTTTACATTTAATAATGTCCCGAGTCTGCTCCCTGTACAGCTCCGCTATACAGTATAATGCCCCCTCACTGTATAGTACCATCCATACAGTATACTGACCCCTTAGTAGCCCCCAAACTGTTTGATGGCTCCAACACTGTATGATGGCCCCTTCACTGTAATCTCCACACTGTATGATGGCCCACTAGACGGCCTCCATATAGTATAATGCACCAGATCACCCTAAATATAGTATAATGCACTCCCAATAGGTCTCCATACAGTATAATGCACTCCCCATAAGCCTCCATATAGTATAATGCACTCCCCATAGGCCTACTCTATAGCACAAGGCAGCACCCATAGGTAGACTCTATAGCACAAGACAGCACCCCCATAGGCAGACCCTGTAGTATAAGACAGCACCCCATAGGTAGACCCTGTAGTATAAGGCAGCACCCCATAGGCAGATCCTGTAGTATTAGGTTGCACCCCATAGGCAGATTCTGAAGTATAAGGCAGCACCCATATATGCAGACCCTGTAGTATAAGGCAGCCCCCCATAGGCAGACCATGTAGTAAAAGGCAGTACTCCCATAGGCAGATTCTGAAGTATAAGGCAGCACCCCTATAGGCAGATCCTGAAGTATAAGGCAGCATCCCTATAGGCAGATTCTGAAGTATAAGGCAGCCCCCCTATAGGCAGATCCTGAAGTATAAGGCAGCACCCATATAGGCAGATCCTGAAGTATAAGTAGCCCCCATAGGCAGATCCTGAAGTAGAAGGCAGCCCCCCTATTGGCAGATCCTGAAGTATAAGGCAGCACCCCTATAGGCAGATCCTGAATTATAAGGCAGCACCCCTATAGGCAGATCCTGAAGTATAAGGCAGCCCCCCTATGGGCAGATCCTGAAGTATAAGGCAGCACACCTATAGGCAGATCCTGAAGTATAAGGTAGCCCCCTATAGGCAGATTCTGAAGTATAGGGCAGCCCCCCTATAGGCAAATCCTGAAGTATAAGGCAGTCCCCCTACAGGTAGATCCTGAAGTTTAAGGCAGCACCCTTATAGGCAGATCCTGAAGTATAAGGCAGCCCCCATAAAAAATAAATAAATACTCACCTCTCTTCCTCCTTGTTCCAGCGGTGCTCCGACCACCCGCTCATCTTCTGACAGTGGGTGCCGGGTGGTGACGTCATTGCGCCCACTTTCAGCATCGGCGTCGGTGACACCAGAAGCTGACAGGGGGTTGATGGGAGAAACAGCGCAGCGCTCCTTCCCTCATCAGTGAGGTGACGACCGGGGGGCCCACTAATGGCATCGCCCATGGTGGGCGGCAGAGCAGGGAGATTGATTCTCCCTGCTCTGCTGCAGAAGGTAACTGTATCAGCGCTCTGCGCGCACCGATACAGTTACAGTAGCGTAGCTCCGGGTGGGCCCCCTCCAAGCACCGGGCCCAGGGCGAGGCGATGGCCCCCTCTGCCCCCCGGTAGCTACGCTACTGACTTTCATGATTATTATCAGTTTGGTCAATAAAAATTGTGTGCTTAGTCCAGAATTTACAATCAAAGTATATATAGTCTGTGAAGATGAATGATGTCACACAGTAATACATTACCGGCAAAGCAAGAATGTAATAGAAAGACCTACTATTCTGAAAATTGATTAAATCCAGATTAAAATACATGCAAGAAAAGATTTGCAATAGACAACAGAAAATCTCCAATCCCCATTCAGATTAATGTATTTTTCTTTGTATTTAGATATAGAATATTGGTCCCATGACAGTCTTATAAAGTGGAATTGTTTAGTCACTACTGTATATTATGTTAATATGATATGTTGTGGCAATATTACTTATCCTTCTTATAAGGAGTATTATTGTTAATTCTGGTCTTAGCATAGTGGATATTGTTCACTAACAGAAAGGTAATAATATTTCTTAATTCACAATTGTATAACTGTTACATTTAGAAATATATAATGTAAGTAGAAAAATATCTTATAGCTTGGTTTTACTATTATTGTTTTTTTTTTCCTTTGACAGGTGGACGAACATATATCCTTGAAGACTCTAGCTATTGAAGCCCATTCATATTAGCAACATTCTGGTAGTGATGCAGGACAAGTTCCAAACTTTGCAGTGTTTCCTGTAAAACCATAGTTATGCCCTTAGATAGTCAATTTATTAACCTCACTGTCATAGAAAACATTAAAATCCATAACACATCTCAAGGGAGGGGGCATTCATCCCCCTCCTCTTTCACATAGAATCTCTCAAGGAGAAGAGCTTACAATTTAAGAGCCTCCTTGAAGTAGAATTGACATATGGGGAAAAAGGAGAACAGCGTTAGCTAAGTCGTTGCAAAACTAATTCAAACTACTTTTGAAATCCAGACTCCCTGGTATGGACAGATATTTAAGACTGGTATATTTGCAGGGAATGGGCATGACATCTTGGATTCGCTTGATTAAGGGAGGAGCAGTGAGCTCTTCTGCAAGATGAGCTACTAGGATCAAGGAACTTCCCCCAGACTTTGCCTTCAATGTGCAGTTATGAAGATTAGGGTTTGTATAGATCCTATATTAATGGGACATACAAATTAAACTTCAGGACTAATAATGGAAGAATATTTTTTCATAACTTTGACACCAACCTATAATCCCCAAATCAATAGTGAGTAGATCACTGACAACAGCCATGCCATGTTTCTTTCCTATGAAAGGGTAAAAATCCCGATAAAAAAATATGACGGCGATATCAAACTCTTGTGATCGTCAGGAAAGAGGATGTTGTGAATGTTGGGAATATTATAATTTTCTGAATCTGAAGCTACATCCCTTGACCAGCTCTTTTATGAGTCATCAAGGGGAGGTGTGAGGGTTTAGCTTAGGTGCTGATAAAAGGACAAGGCAAATTATAATCTGGATTCCATGCATAGAGATACATGTTAGTATATGCATGATCCATGTACACTGGATGTTTCCAATCGAAGTGCTCTTCTTCGCTAAGCTGAGGCATCTCAGTGAATAAGCTTCTCTGTTAACCTATTTTATTTTATGTACCTGTATATGCTGTATTGCTTGTACCCTTTGTAAAATATTTTGTATATTTTTTTATAAACACTGCCTATCATTCTGGATTAAATATAAAATGAAATAATTATGTTCCTTTTGTTCTGTAAACCACACTCCTGAAAGCCATATGCTACCAGAAACCAGGCATTTGATCGGTCTGTAAAAAATGATAGGTAGTGGCAGTGAGTCGTTTTTAGGTGATCGTGGAGTTATCAGTGACCACAACGGGGTTTATATATTCCATGCATTGGATTGAAAGGTGTATATACCATACGCTCACATTTACTTCTCAAATAACCGACCTATTAGTGGTAACACCTGAAGCCTCTCATCCGTTAATATTCAGTCAATTGTGTAATTGTCCTCAAGATAGAGGGCAGCAGAGTGCTGTTCATGACAAAAAGATAACTGTGTGGTACGTTTAGTGCGACCCCTCTGAATGTGATCTTTGACACTCAAAAATGCCACGTGCCATATACAGCTCTTAGTCCTGGAATTAACCCCACCTCATTGTAAATTTGTTGCAGTTCCTGTCCCCTGCAATTTGGCAGAGGTAGGTTGTGTTTTCAGCTGTCAAACCAAGCCAGAGACCCTGAGGAAAAGACAGAAGTGTTTTATTATAGCATCTGTCTATTATTTCACCAATTAAAAGGTGCTTACTGAGCGTTATGTAGTGTAGAGAAACATGGTTAGCATGACCACAATTGCTGGATGTCTGCTGCTGGTTCCTAGCAGACCAAAATCAGCACTACCAGTTGTTTCTGTTACAAGAATGTGATGTGCAATTTTTATTACTTGCAACTGTGCTCCTATGATTGATCCAGTTACAGAGGAAAAATGATTTGTAAAGAAAAACAAAATTTCTGATAGACCAATGTAAGTAAATAAATATATATATACATACATATACAGCATGTACATTACATACTGTATATATATATATATATATATATATATATATTTACATACATTGGTCTATCAGAAATTTTGTTTTTCTTTACAAATCATTTTTCCCCTGTAACTGAACTACAGTTATAGTGCCTTTTACATTCATAAAGGCTCTGCACACAGTGCGAAACCAGAAAAAAAGGAGGGTCATCCATGCAAGGTTTTCCTTGTAGCATTGGTCTAGCAGAGTGAACAACCAGTACTCTTTTTTGGCCAAGATGAATATAAAGCGAGGGTTGAAAAAAAGGCAGCATTACTTCTCTGTCTCCACTATGATGACAACTCTCTATCTCCACCTCCTGTTCATCCCCTTTTGCTTCTTCCTCATTCCCCTCATTCCCCTATCCACATAGGAAAGATGTGACAAAGCTCGTATGGGTACTAGCATCTGTCGCGCTAGCAACCAGGTGCAGGTTAGGAGGCATATGCGCCACTGGCATGGACATGGGACTGGCAAGCACCTAGCACAGGGGAAGAGGCAGTGGTGTTACTCACTGGCACAAATTGTGGACCCATGTATTCGGTCCACCAATGCGGGTGCTTTGATGACATGTGCCTCATAATGACGATGGTTGTTAGGCTTTTAGTGGTCAGGACTCTGCTGTTCATGGCACTGCACAGATTGCAAATAATCTTTTTTTGTCTCAGAACTCTCTTTATAAAGTCCCAGACTCGGGAACACCTACCTCTTTGATGGAGAAATTCACAAGTGTCGATGCCCTGCGGAACTGCCTCTGGTCACTCTGTAGGAAGATGGAACGGGCCGGTGATGCCTCTCTAGGGTCGGTCTATCGGGGCTGTCACCATTGTTGCTGGGGGGAAAGCTTTCTGACCTGGACAGACCTTTGCACTCAACTGTAGGAGGTATGTCAGGGATAAAAGGGTCGGTGTGCAGGAAAGCGGGACATTTGGTGGGAAGACAGAGCACACAGCAGGAGAAGGTTAATTCGCTCTCTGTGGGGTGATGCGATAGTCGAGGCCTGCACTGCAGCTCCCCAGCCCTTGAGCACACTGACTATGAGGAACGCATATCTGTGTTCCCAATCTGGTGTTGCGCCTACTGTTTGTATTGGGGAACACTCGCTTGGCAGCGGATTAACGTAGTGGGGCACGGTTTTTCACACAAAACAGTCCATATGGTTTATTTAAGCGTCATAAACCGCACCGTAAGCCAGGTTGCACATCACCAGCTTACAAAAAGTCCATTACTTCATCACATATGGCTTTACAAAGCATTCACTAGTCACGCCTGTCTCTCTCCAGTCACCGGTGACTGCATAGTTCAGTAACTGTCCTTAGTCAGTGCACATAGTTCATAGTTTCTTCAAGGCTCTGCAGGTACATGGTCTCACCAGGTGCTTCCAGGAAGTCTCCACTCACAGGAGCTTCCAACACAGACCTGATCTCTTTCAGGACCTACAACACAGACTATTCATGTCCAAACACTCTCTTCATGTGACCAGAACTCAATCACATTATATGGTTGTAACCACCCCCCATGGATGGGCGGTGCATGTGTGGTTAGCCAATTCCCGCACAGCTCTTTGACTAACCCTTATAAGCCCCCCTTATAAGTAAACACAACAAACATTTGTGGAACTGTAAGTCCCAGCATAACCGCATAATTTTGGGCTTACATCGTAGAGAACCTCTGCGACACATACTGGCCATTTACAATAATGCCAGTACCTATTTCACCATCATAATTATGCCAAGCGCATCCTGAAGCGCACACACAGTGCCCACTGGCTCTAACATGGGTCACTGCATCACATATCCTCTCCCTCTGTTCAAACTTGTGGGGTTGAACACTTGACATAAACCAGGGGACTCAAGACCGGGTATACATGTTACCTTGCCCTGCCTGTCAAGAAGGCCTTCTCAGTCGTCTTCGAATGTCTGTTCCCGAGACGTAGTCTACCATTGTCATTTTGGTAAACTTTCCCCACCCCTAGCAGTCCGTACGTAGGCCTTGAGCTTTGGCCCTCAAGTCAGAGTCTGTCTGTGTCACCAGACCCTTTTTAGTCTCCACACTTTTCCCGAACGCCCCGTCACCTGACTTTTCTCTATGGCCGGCTTCCCCGGTTGGTACGGTCATAAGTCCCACTTACAGTCGAGCCGACTGTCTGGTCTGAGTCTGACCCATCTAGTACATCACAGGAGCTACTGTCTAGGTCTCTCAGTCTCAGTCTGAGAGTAGAACTGCCACTTGCAGATTCTCGACGTTCTTGCCTTGCTGAAAGTCTTCGACTACATGCTATTTCATTATTTGGAGGGTCCCTTCTGGTCCTTATACCTCGGGTTGAAGGCGGCCGCCATCTCATGTTCTGCATCTGTTTATTAATCTGTAGTCAGTACAGTCTTAGCTGCTCCCTCAGGTCCCTCTCCCTCAGGTACGTTACACGATATTCCAGGAGCATTCGGATGTTCCTAAGGCTTTCCACGGAGCCAACAACAATGATTGGAACCATGCCATCTTCACCAGCTACCTGGACTTTATTATCAGGTGGGATCCTCACTCTCGCCACACCGGATCTATTCACAAGCTCTTACATGACTTTTCCACGCCTTCCAATGACTTTCCCTACCAGCTGTCTAGGTACCGGAATTACATCTTCCACTAAGACCAGCCGATTTTTAACTTCCCTCGCAAGCTCCAGATGTCGAGCGGCTTTCATATTCCTCAACATGATCATTTGTTTCGTGTGGAGATATTGTATATGCATGTCCCTCAGGACAGCCACCTGCTTCACTGTGTCTTCCCTGGTCGACAGTACGACCAATTGCTAAGTCTCAGGTGTCCAGTGCACCCTACATGCTACAACCGCCTTTTTAAAGGCCTCATGCACACCCTCACTGGTACAGGCTTCTTGTACCTCTACGGGTACCTCTATCATGCACTTGAAGATCAAGGGCTGCTCACTCTGTTCATTGGCGGAAGGCTCCCGCTTGGCCACGAACTTTTCCATCAAGACCTCTACTATGACTAGGCGATTGTTTTGTTCCATTCTCAGCGCACACTCTTCCTTAGTTTTGCACTCTTCAGGCTTCTCTGAGCACTTCCACAACTTCCCTTAAGGCCTCATTTACACTTTGCCATGTTGACAGGTGACCTCTGACCTCTGAGATTTTCTTCACCAGCCAATCCACTCAGCCCTGAGCCATCTGTCTCAGGGCCTTTTCTTGTCCGACATACTCTTTTATTGTCTTTACTTCAGCCTGTAAAGCTGCCACCTTCAAACTCTCCTTCGCCAGCTGTTGACAGACCTCTTCCCGCTTTTTGTCCAAGATTTGGAGATGTGCTTCTACCTGGTGGAAATTGTCAGCCCGCTATTTCCACATGCCATTTCCTTTGTCAGCTTGTCGATTTGTTCCTCTAGTTGCCATGTGACAGCGGTCGAATTGGTCAGCTTCTCCGGCAGCTTTTCTATTTTGTCTGGGAGCTGTTCTCCACCTGCTATTTTAGCTATTGGAACCCTACCCTCACCCTGGGTCAGTTATATGTTTCTCACGTCCTTGACTACCTCAGTGCTAGATTTTGCCGGTGGCAACATAACTGCTTTCTAAAGGACACTAAGCCTGTGGGCACCTGGTGCAGTTTGTTCAGCCCCCTTTTGGCCTTTACGCCTCCGGCGAAGGGAGGAAGACTTGCCATTTAGACCCGAGTCAGTTTTACTGCCCTCTTTTCCACTGCCGTCACCATCTGAATGGGAGTCACCACCACCCGATCGGTCATCCTGAAACCAGCGGCCCCCATTTCTAACGGTGTTGAACCCTACTCCTAGAGTTCCCCGTCTTCACCTTGTGAAACACTGGCATTCCTTTGTGTCCAAGCTTCTGTCTGCACAACATTGTACTTATCCCTAATGGTTGCTACTTACAATGACATGTCACTGTCACCCCCGGAGTTTGTGTTACACCCCACAGTATGGTGAACCCTCCTGTTGTTTTCTAACCGGGTGTCAGCTCCACAGGTTTTATTTACCACATCACTAGCAGTCATCTTGTGGTACACGTCAAGTGACATCATGTCAGTAAGTTGGGCAGATGCACCCTTCCCACTGGTCAACCCAATGTCTGACCTGTCAATTTTGGGAGGTATTACTGTCTTAATGTATGCCATCGCAACAGTATAGAGACTTCCATCCTCCTGCTGTAGAGGAACGCCCTCCTCCCATAAGACTGAGAATAACTTAGAGTCCCGGCCTACTATCATAGGACAGGGTAGGTATGGGATTATGGCGGCGTCAAGATTTGTATAGCCCCTGACCGTCTTGAGGTGCACACTGGCCACTGAATACACCTTAGTGTCCCTATGGATGCAGGTGACCTCAATCTTTTCGGACCTTACAAATTGATCCAACGCAGACTTTACCAGGGTCACCGAGCTCCCTGAATAGACCAGACAAAATACATCCTCTACCTCTGTATCTAACTCAAGAACACACCCACATAGCCTATGGCCAGGAGGGTAGTTCTTATGGCAGATTGGATATGCATAGTACCATTATCTCTGTCAACAGTTCGTCTTTACCACCCCTTTAACTTTGGGATGCTCTGCCCCTTTTTGGGTAACTGCCACTTCCCAGGACTCCTTATTGGTCAAGCAACCCACAGCACAGCATGGACCTACATAGCATGAACTACATTGCTCCCAGCTACAGCCAATGGTGCATTCGCCACCACCTCTTTTTTGCCACCACCCTTATTTTGGTTACCGCCCCTTTTGGGAATCTGCCCCCTTTAGGGTCACCACCCCTTTTTGGTCTCCACCCCCTTTTGGGCAACTACTCCCTTTTGGAATACTGCCCCCTTTTGGGACTCCGCCTTTTTTGGCAACCATCCCTGCTTGGGTTACCGCCCCCTTTTTGGGAACACCACCCCTTGTAGGGACATCATCCCTTCCCTGGAGTACACCCCGTGGACTCACCTCGGTACTCTCAGGCCCCAGTTCGCACAGTACACCAATATGTCTCTGGGCTTGCACTGGCCCTTTAAGAGTGTGCACGATCTGGACCAACAATGTTTTTATGACACCTCATCAGCTCCTGCTGGCGCTACCATAGTTCCTGCTGCAGTCACAAACCACCAGCACCCCGGGGTACTGATCACAAGCCGCTGCTGCCGCCACTGCAGCTCCGGTTGCTGCAAAACCTCTTGCTGCAACTGCAGCTCCTGCTGCTGCAGAACCAATTGCTGCACCTGCAGCTACTCTCCACAAGGCTCTGCACGGCTCCGCACCACAGACTTCCTGGACCTGCCGATCCACAGCAACTCTTCGTAACCCCACCAAGTTACAGCCAGATGCTTGTACTCTTCATGATCCTACCGAGCGACAGCAAGCTGACTTGAGGAAAAACAACTTTGTGACACCGCCGAGCCACAGCAAACACCTCATAAGTGCTTTCTGAACCGTTGCCAGCAGTCTTGCACCAAATGTGGCGTTGCACCTACTGTTTGTGTTGGGGAACACTCGCTTGACAGCGGATTAACGTAGTAAGGCACGTTTTTTCACACAAAACAGTCCATATGGTTTATTTAAACGTCATAAACCGCACCGTAAACCAAGTTGCACATCACCAGCTTACACAAAGTCCATTACTTCATCATGTATCGCTTTACAAAGCAATCACTAGTCATGCCTGTCTCTCTCCAGTCACCGGGTGACTGCACAGTTCAGTAACTGTCCTTTGTCAGTGCATATAGTTCTTTCCCCATACCCGGGGTTACCTCTCAGGAGCTCCTGCTCCACAGGCTGACTCCTTGTCAGTCCTGTCTTTTCCAACACAGAAGGTACATGGTCTCACCAGGTGCTTCAGGAAGTCTCCACTCACAGGAGCTTCCAACACCGACCATTCAGATCCACGGTCTCTCCTCATGCTCTTCAAGAAGTCTCAACTCGCCGGAGCTTCCAACACAGACCTGACCTCTTTGAGGACCTACAACACAGACCATTCAGGTCCAAACACTCTCATCATGTGACCAGACCTCAATCACATTATATGGTTGTAACCACCCCCCATGGATGGGCGGTGCATGTGTGGTTAGCCAATTCCCACCCTGCTCTTTGACTAACCCTATAATCCCCCCTTATAAAGTAAACACAATAAACATTTGTGGAACTATAAGTCCCAGCATAACCATATCATTTTGGGCTTACAGCGCAGAGAACCTCTGCGACACATACTGGCCATTTACAATATTGCCAGTCCCTAATTCACCATCATAATTATGCCTCCAAGCGAATCCTGAAGCGCACACACAGCGCGCCCTGGCTGTAACATGGGTCACTGCATCACACCACTCACCCCTGTCTCTGGGAATCCGTCCTGCACCATTCCGCTTACTGCCGCAAATGCCCGGCCTATGTCAGACCAGCCGGGTAGTGTCATCCCTGCCTCCACCACTGAACTGAGACACATTTTGGCGGTACTACAGACTACTTCACAGCATGGACGTCATCCCGGTAACACAGGACCTTGCCTCGGTGAGCCAGGATACGCCACTTCCGTCAGGAGACAGTGCATCAACTTTCTTCAGGATCAGGCCAGAGACTTCATGCATCACTTACGGTGCCACCATGGGATTTCAAGCTTCAACAGGCCGCAAACCATCAGACTGATAAGTTTACCTGTTGCATAACAATTTGTTCCTACCCTGACATAATATCCAGTTTAACTCCCCTCTTAACCCTTTCTCTCCCTGCGTGGAGTATCCCCTGTAATAAACCCTTTAACTCTTGCTCTGCCTCCTTCTAGTCACTACATCATGCGTTTCTGCTATTCTATAACTTCACTGCCTCTTCCTGCCTGTTTTGGTGCTGCCAATCCCTCCCTCTCAGCGCTGCTGGCCTCATTATGCATGCCAGCTTCCCAGGTTGGGTTAGTGACTTCTTTATCCACATCCTGGACCTTGTGACTTGGTGACTTAATGACAACCTGACTACTTGGCAACAGTGTCTCATCATCATCTACCTCTTTAGACAAAATTTGACATTTCTCACCACCATCTTCTCGTGTCTGTGGCTGCTCTAAGTTTTGTCCATCACTAAACAGCATGTCAGAAATGAAGTAAAGATCTCCTCTGAGTGTCCTAGTGGGCAATTGCACATCTCCTGGGACTCGACATGGTGGGAGGAAGAAGTATCAGGGAAAGGATTAAGTGATTCAGACTCTTGGCTGGAGAGACTAGACCGTGTCGAAGACTGGGTGGTGCTCGCAAGCATGCTGGAAGTATTATCTGCTATCCAACCGACCACCTGGTCGCAATGGTGTAACAAAAGTTACTGGATGCATTGACACAGAGGCACAGTCCAAGGGATAATTTAATGATTACAGTGAGGAATCTCCTCGCAGGGAGTAAAAGGGAGGTAAACCAGAGTTAAACTAAGAATCACTAAAGAACTGATTAACAAAAATTCCCCATTAAATGTCACCTGCTTAACCCAGCAGGAAGTACGGTGGCGTATAAAAATCCCGATCCTATAAAAATAAAATTCGCTCAACCCTAGAGGTGACATTTCTGTGGCTTTACCTTCAGGCCAAGACTCTGAAGTCGACTTAGCACTTGTTCCAGCAGTTGAAGATGTTCTTCTAACGTGGCGGCGTAGACGATGATGTCGTTGAGGTAAATAAGGGTAGCTTCAAAATTCAAGTCCCCCTGGCTTCTCTCCATCAACCTCTGAAACGTCCCGGGGGCCTTGGTGAGACCAAAGGGCATCCAGTTAAACTCAAACAGTCCCATGGGCAATATGAACGCCTTCTTTGGTCAGTCATGTTCAGCCATGGGCATCTGCCCACACCCACTGGCTAGATCAAGGGAGGAAAAGTTCTTGGCCTTTCCCAAGGGTGATAGGGATTTCTCAATCCTGGGCAATGGATAGGAGTCTTGCACTGTGCAAGCATTCAGCCATCTGTTTTCAATGCAGAAACACATGTTTCTGTCTTTTTTCCAAACTAGAACAATGGGAGCCACCCACGGACTCTGACTCTCCCTTATTGCTCCGCTATGCAACATGTGAGCCAGTATCTCCTTCACTTCTTTATACATTTGTGGAAGTATCTGCTGATATCTTTCCTGAACTGGTGTGGCACATTCCGTAGGGATTTCATGGGTGATGGCCTTGGTGCACCCAAAGTCATCTTTATGGTGTGCAAAGACATCCTGGTAACGCTCTAACACAGCCTCCACTTGTTGCACATGTTGAGGTGAGAGTCCTGTCAATTCAGCCCGCATCTGCTCTAAGATTTGACGACCTTCGTTCATATTTCCAGATGAATGTTCTGATGCTATTGTGACAGCTAGGGTCCAGGGATCTCCTTGCACTACTGCCAATTGCACAGCCACGGGTTGTACCAGTTTCTCCAGCATTCCCAGGACCTGAGCCACTTCAATCTTAGGTGAGAGGGTGAGGCTATTTTCTCCCAGGTTGACACACCGCACTATATTACCGTCATGGACTATAGCTAGTGTCCAGGCTATGAGGAGTCCAAGGGGTACCTGATCCACCGATGTCAGCTCTATCGGCACCTCTACTCCTTCAAGGGGCGTACAAGCCCATCCCGCAATGTGAGTACCATCTGACCTGGCAGTAGAGTAAGTTTAGCAGCTGCAGGAACCATCATCTTCCCCAGGATTTTTCCTTCACTCAACGTTTCTTGACCCTGGGCAGCTCAAATCAATTGCTGGAACACCTTTCCTTGTGGGGTTTGGGGGTTTCACCGGTCCAAAAAGGCCTCTTGTGGCTCACTAATCAGGATGGATCCAATCTCTCTCAGTACATTCATTCCAAGAGTCATTACGCACCCGCTGCCAACATCCCCAGCGATTAATATGAGTCTGACCCCTTTTCAGCCCACATCCTTTCCGCATACTCTGATCTCCATCCAGACTACTCCTGCAACCGGGATGGGCAACTGGTTGGCTGCCGTCAATCTGATTAACGGCCCCTACTCTGGCCGCGACACTTCTGGGAAATGATGTCTAGAATAAGCTTCTGGCATGGTGGTCACTTGCGACCCTATATCAATTAAACAATGAACAGTTCGCCCATTTACTTCAGCCCAGATGGTAGGGCTCACAGGAATTAAACCTCCGGGACTCTCGTCTCTCTTCCTTAGTCTTTTGGGCTCCGGACTGGGTCACTCAGCCATGGAGCCCACTAGTTTAATGGCTGCTGAGGTAGAGACAGTCCTCGTTTCGCACAGCCTCGTGCATAGTGTTCTGTGTTCCCACACCGGTAGCAAGTCGGATCCCATTCTGCACTGGACTGTCTCATTCCCTAGTGAGGCTCGATGGACAAGCCAGCTTCAGAATCACTCCTACCTCTGGATGAGGGGGCCACTCTCGAAGTGTCTTGGGCTGGAGAAAGGACTCTTCTAACGCTGGACCACTCTTCCACATTTCTCGTATTTCTCTCCGGATTTCCTGCGCCCTCTGCGGCTCACCTGTGGGTGGGGTGGGTACCTCATTGCTCTGGACCATCACTTCTAGGGCTGCCACTCCTTGTTCCTGCTCTCTCATGCGCGCCTCTGCCCCTATTTCTAGGAAAGTCATACGTGGGCTAGTACGCAGGCGCTGTCGCAAAGCCTGGTTAAGCGGCGCATCCCTGAGACCCGACACAAACTGATCCTTCAGTATCACATCAGGTGGTCCTATAGCCCCCACATCATTCTGCTTAACAATATGTGTATTCACCTCCTGTAATGCATTAATATACTGGGGTACAGACTCTCCATCCCGCTTGATGCGGTGAAAGTCACATCTGCAGCTCCCCAACAAGCATTCAGTCCGAGCACCAGACTAATGTTCGATGAGTGCCGAGCACATTAGAGCACCCAGATTCTCGAGTGATATCCGAGTATCATCAAGCACATTCACTCATCACTAATGTGCATATATAAGAAGACAGTGGTAAAAAACAATCCAACTGGTCTCTCAGAAAACAAATTCTCTTCAGTGAAAAAATAAAAAAGTTATGATTGTAGAGACGGCTAAAAACTAAAAAATAAGGCCCTTTAGGCATGGTTATTAGCATGTTAATACAGATTACATAAGACTCTGTATGTGCAGCCTATATAATAATAGCTAATAACTAGAAGGAATCACAGGCAGCAGATCAAAAAAGGAAAAAGTCATTTCAAATTGGGAAATAGGTTATGAATATTTTATTGTTTAGGAATATTTATATTGACAATAAGGGGAGCAGCAAAGCCGAGATGAATATTCCTGGAGTCATGTTGTGTACACAGTCCTCGGTATGTTGCTCAGATGGAGTTACTGTCTGTAATCAAATCGCAAAAATCACGGGTCTCATTTACCAGATATCAGTGTGGAAATGTCGCCCGTCAATGTTATTCCATGAAGAGCTGATCTATATTATTCTATGTCAAATTATTTGTTAGCCTTTGTTCCTATGACAAAATTCCCTACCTATCTTCCCTATAAATATTTGCAGTCGTAACAGCCATTCATTTTTTTCCTTTATCTTGTAATGTATGTCTTGTAGAAATATAGCAGGGTTTTTATTAATTGCCATGATGATCAGTGACCTTTGTAAGGGATTTTGTCAGCAGGATTTAACCCCAAAACTATTTAAATGCACTCTATAACTCTTTCAAAGACACACACTTTCACAAATACAGTCTGTTCCTCCATTATTAAGAAATTAATATATGAATGAATATGCAAATGATGCTGAAGAGCTAAAAGAGATCTAAAGCCTCTGTCACTCCAGCTCTATTCCCCACCCAGCGCTGATCCTCCTGGTTGGCTAACAACATATATGCTGTGTAAATTCAAGCAAAAGTGCCATCAGTCAAGCATGCGGAGGTGGCGCTGGGTGACGCTCAAGAGACCTTGAGTGACAGAAACTTCAGATCTATAATAACTATTGTTGAGCATTCCGATACCGCAAGTATCGGGTATCAGCCGATATTTGCGGTATCGGAATTCTGATACCGAGTTCCGATATTTTCAGTATATCGGATACCGGAATTGGAAGTTCCCACAATTCAAAGTGCCCGAATTCAGCCAATGAGGAATGATTAGAAGTGTGGGCACATCCTGTTCTGCATGGTGGGCATGTAAGTACTGGCATGGCTGTGATTGGCTGCTGAAATGATGTCATGATGCACTATAAAAGTCACTGCCGCCATTTAGGGCTCACTCTGCTGTGAATTCAGTTAGGGACAGGGCGCTGTGTTCTGACTGAGGGCCAGTTTAGAGATAGTGATTTGCTTCATTGTGCTTTACCCAGGCTAATTTAGCAACCGCTGTGTGAGATCCTTGCTTTTGCCTTGCAGCGCTGTTCACAGCTGTCTGCAAGGTCTCTGTGTGTGTGTGTGCACATCGCTCTGTAGTCTGTCGGCAGCCACAGCCGATTGTAGTCAGCTCAGAGTGCGTCACTGCCTCATACCATTCTATCCATTGTCCTTATTTGCAATTAGTGCAGCCTGCTGCACATTTTTTCAAATATTTCCTATTAGTGGCTTTCCCTCCGTATCCTGCTAGATTGTGGAAAAACACTATATAGGATTACATAGAGGAGTGCTTTTTGGCCTTGCAGCGCCGTTCACTGCTGTCTGCACGGTCTGTGTGTGAGTGCAGCTCACTCTGTAGTCAGTTCTGCAAAAAATAAATAAATAATAAAGTTCACCAAACACACCACTTTACAGTTGTGTAGGCCACATTAGCTCATATTAAAGTCTAGTCCACACTTTAGAAAATTAGTGTTTCTTATACCTGTTAGGAGCTGTTCAGGAATAAGCACACTAAGCTCTTAGTACTTTTCTGCTTATCTTTATCAGTCAACCAAGATGAAGAAGGCAGGGAGTAAGGCACGTGGGCGTGGGAGTGGGCTTGGAGCAGGGAGAAGATGTGGGGATTCTGTGCCTGCTGCGGGCACCGGTGACTCATCATCACCCAGTTTCAGCAGGGAACAGTCCTTCATGAGCAGCTTTGTAGGAGATCGCCTTACACCGCTGCTGCGTGAAGAACAAATTGAAGCCGTTGTCAGATGGATGGCAGCTAACGCATCGACTTCAATTAGTGCCACATCCTCTCAGGCACAGAGCACTGGAGAGCACCCATCTGTCTCTTCACCACCTGCCAAATTGCCCAGGCAGTCAGAGAGCCCAGGACAGGAGCCATCTCTACTTCTGTTCTCTGAATCTCTTGGCTTGGAAACAGGGGGCCAGCCAAGCAGCATTGGAGAAATGGAAGAAGAGGCAGTATGCAGTGATGCCTAACAGCTTTGTCTCTCTGACTCTGAAGAGACGGGTGGGCCAGTGCCTCCGGTCACCACACCGCAGTACGCATCTGATGATGAGACTCAGGTGCCACTTTCTGGTGCATACTGTGCTGCCGAGACTACCCAGGAGAAGCAGTTGGTGGCAGAGGGTAGTGTAGATGATGAGGTCCTTGACCCATCGTGGCGTGAGGTACAGGAAGGTGGTGGGAGCAGCTCTGAGGAAGAGATTCCCCGAATGGGCCAAAGAGGGAGAGGGAGGGGGAATACTGCGGAGCCTGTAGCCTCCACTTCGGCACCGTTAGGAGCACGCCTCTTCCAAAAGCCAAAATGGGTGCTCCCAAGACTTGCAGTGCCTGGTCCTTTTTTGACACAGTTGCAGATGACATTTGCTTTGTCAAATGCAAGGTGTGTCATCAGAAAGTCAAAAGAGGGAAAAATGTCAGCAACCTCAATACCACAAATATGTGGAAACATGTGCGGACCAAGCACGCGGTGGAGTTACAAAAACACACTGAAGACCTTGGCCAACCAACAGCGGCACCTACCATCTCTTCAGCTCGTGTTGTTGCCTCTTCCTCCAGCTCACACACAGCTGGTTCGGCTTCCTCACAGGATAGCCATGGAAGAACCTCTGGCACTGTTGTCCAGAGACCCACTGTAATTCCACCCACAGCACCATGTTCCCAGTCTTCCTCACACTCCCAGCCCAGTCTACAGCCATCGGTAGCACAGGCATGGGAGAAAAGGTGGCTATTCTCGGCAAACCACCCCCGAGCACAGGCTCTGAATGCTGGCATTGCAAAACTACTGTCCCTTGAAATGCTGTCATTCAGGCTGGTGGAGACTGACAGCTTCCGTAACTTGATGGCATTGGCAGTCCCACAATACAATGTGCCCAGCCACTTTTATTTCAGCAGGCAAGCCATCCCTGCCCTGCACAAGCATGTGGAGGGACACATAAAACACGCGCTACTGAACGCCGTCAGTAGCAAGGTCCACCTCACCACCGATGCGTGGACCAGTCACCATGGACAGGGGCGATACCTTTCCCTCACTGCCCATTGGGTTAATGTTGTTGAGCTGGGTACAGATCGTGCGAGTGGCGCAGGATGTGTTCTGCCAACTCCAAGGATTGCAGGAATCCAGTCTGTACGCATTGACTCCTCCTCATACACAAGTTCCTCAGAATCATCGCTGCAGGAGCAGTCACAGTCCACCTCCACATGGACCCGTGATGAACGTTTACCTGTTACAACCGACATGAGCACAGCTGTGGCCAAACGTCAACAGGCCGTCTTGAAATTAATTTCTTTGGGGAATTGAAGCCACACTGCGCAGGAGCTCTGGAATGCCATCAAGCAGGAGAGCGACAAGTGGTTTATGCCAGCGAATCTCCAGCCTGGCATGGTAGTGTGTGACAATGGCTGAAATCTGGTGGCAGCTCTTGCCCTAGGCAACCACACTCACATCCCATGTCTGGCACATATGCTCAACTTGGTTGTGCAGAGTTTTTTGAGGGACTATCCAGATCTTAATGCACTGCTGCACAAGGTCCGCCTAGAGTGTGCTCACTTGCGGCGTTCCAGCATGGCAAGATCACGCATTGCAGCTCTGCAGCGCTGATTCCGCCTTCTGGAACATCGCATCATATGTGACCTACCCACCAGGTGGAATTCCACATTACATATGTTGGAGCGGTTGTGTGAGCAGCAGTTAGCAGTAATGGAGTACCAGCTGCATCAGGCGCAAAGAAATTGCTCTCCGCGCCGTTCAGACTTCACAACCACTGAGTGGGCCACTTTGAAGGACGTCTGCCAGGTTTTGCATTCCTTCGATGATTCCACGCGGATGGCGAGTGCAGATGATGCACTAGTCAGCATGACTGTCCCCCTTATCTGCCTGCTTCAACAAACACTGCAAGCACTAAGGGATGATGTTGTGGAAGAGGTGGAGGATGAGGAGTCGCCAATTCCATCAGCTTCTGGACAGTCAGTGCTACGTGGTTCCTCACAAAGTCCTAGGCAAGGGACACTTTGTGAGGAGGATGAGGAGGAGTCAATGGAGGAGGAAGACATCGGTCCAGAGGAGGGAGTTACACAATTCTCCAGTAGTCAGTGTGTAGAGCGAGGGTGGGGTGATGCAGAGCAGGCAGAGATCACGCCTCAAGCAGGGGACAGCGTTTCTTGGCCAGTTGGCAGTCTGCAGCACATGGTTGATTACATGCTGCAGTGCCTGAGAAACGACCGCCGCATCGCCCACATTCTCAACACGGCTGATTATTGGGTGTACGCCCTCCTAGATCCTCGCTGCCGGGACAACGTACAAAACCTCATAACACCGTTGAACCGGGAGCGTAAAATGTGGGAGTACCAAGACACACTGGTGAATTCCATCATCTTCTCCAGTCCAACTGAGAGCAGTGCTGCTAGTGCATTACAAAGCAGCTCAGTGCGTCGAGGCAGTGGAGGAAGCTCTGCACAAAGAGGGAGCAGAAGCAGTGCCTCAGCTCAAGGCAAGACCACTATGGCCCAACTGTGACACGCCCGCCACACATGTCTACACCATCACATATGGCTCCAGTCAGCAGGAGGCAACGTTTCCATCAGAAGGTGATAGACTACATGTCTTGCCCTCTTACTGTAATCCCAGACGGCTCTTCCCCCTTCAAATTTTGGGTCTCAAAGCTGGATACATGGCCAGTGCTAAGCCAGTATGCATTGGAGGTGCTGGCTTGCCCTGCTGCTAGTGTATTATCGGAACGTGTCTTTAGTGCCGCAGGTGGTGTACTAACAGACCGTCGCATGCGACTATCCTCCGATAACGTTGACCGGCTTACTTTTCTGAAAATGAACAAGGCTTGGATCTCGCAGGAATTTGCCACTCCTCTTCCAGATTAAAAAGTTGGTTGGCTACAGTATCCAGGTCTCCTGTTGCGTTCATGTTTCTACCGCCTGAAATGTAATCCCTGGGCTCCAACACCGCCAGTTGATGCTCAGAAGTTCCGTCTGCACAGTAAAAACACATGACCCAGTGTTATTGGGTTTCAGTAATGTCAGCTGATCCCCAGCTGTGTAACCAGCAATGTGTCCTGCGACCGCCACGCTGACACAACTAATGAAATTTAAGGGAACCTGTCTCCCCCAGGCGTTTGTTACTGAAAGAGCCACCTTGGGCAGCAGTAATGCAGTGCGCATGCCCAGGGATCCCAGGGCCGCAGTGTGATTACATTAGACGACACTGCCAGGCGGGATCTCGGGCAGCGTGGCCGCACAGGCGCAGCCAGCCTGACACCAAATGATGTCAGAAGACGGGCTGCGCTAACTGCGCATGGCCAAGGTTGAACATAACAGCGCAGGCTACGGGACAGATTCAAACAACGCTGAGGAGGCAGCGCACGGCGCCAAGGGGGTAGGAATGATGGCTGTGCTGCGTCCCATTTTGAAGGAAAGTCCCACCTCCGGGATGGTTTCACGGTATCAGGGGACTAGTGTTTAGTTCTGCGTTTGCAAGGAGCATAATTAAAACAGCCACCTTTTCCTTTTGCATCATTAGTGCTGCACAAGATGGCTCTTTCAGCTACAAACGCCTTGGGGGGTTAAAGGTTCCCATTCAACTTCCTCCAATCAGGCTTCGGCCTACACTCTGCTCCTCCTGCTGTCCCTGGGCTCTAACACCACCAGTTGGTGCTCGGAAGTGCTGGCTGCACAGAGAAAAACACTCGCCACTGTGTCAGTGGGATTCAGTAATGCCAGCTGTTCCCCTGCTGTGTAGCCGGCAACGTGTCCTGCAAACACCACGCAGACACAACAGACACTAAGCTGCCTCCAGTGCAGGCTTTGGCCTACACTCTGCTCCTCCTGCTGACCCTGGGCTCCAACACCACCAGTTGGAGCTCGGTAGTGCTGTCTACACAGAGCAAAAACACTAGCCTCGCCACTGTGTCAGTGGGGTTCAGCAACGTCAGCTGTTCCCCTGCTGTGTAGCCGGCAACGTGTCCTGCAAACGCCACGAAGACACAACAGACAATAAGCTGCCTCCAGTGCAGGCTTCGGCCTACACTCTGCTCCTCCTGCTGTCCTTGGGCTCTAACACCGCCAGTTGGTGCTCGGAAGCGCTGGCTGCACAGAGAAAAACACTCGCCACTGTGTCAGTGGGGTTCAGTAACGCCAGCTGTTCCCCTGCTGTGTAGCCTGGAAAGTGTCCTGCAAATGCCACGCAGACACAACAGATGTTAAACTGCCTCGAGTGCAGGCTTCGGCCTACACTCTGCTCCCCCTGCTGACCCTGGGCTCCAACACTGCCAGTTGGTGCACGGAAGTGCTGGCTGCACAGAGAAAAATACTCGCCACTGTGTCAGTGGGGTTCAGTAACTTCAGTTGTTCCCCTGCTGTGTAGCCAGCAACGTGTCCTGCAAACGCCACGCAGACACAACAGACAATAAGCTGCCTCCAGTGCAGGCTTCGGCCTACACTCTGCTCCTCCTGCTGATCCTGGGCTCCAACACCACCAGTTGGATCTCGGAAGTGCTGGCTACACAGAGAAAAACACTTGCCTCACCACTGTGTCAGTGGGGTTCAGCAACGCCAGCTGTTCCCCTTCTGTGTAGCCGGCAACGTGTCCTGCAAACACCACGCAGACACAACAGACAATAAGCTGCCTCCAGTACAGGCTTCGGCCTACACTCTGCTCCTCCTGCTGTCCCTGTGCTCTAACACCGCCAGTTGGTGCCCAGAAGTGCTGGCTGCACAGAGAAAAAAACTCGCCACTGTGTCAGTGGGGGTTCAGTAATGTCAGCTGTTCCCCTGCTGTGTAGCCGGCAATGTGTCCTGCGACCGCCACGTTGACACTCCTACAGATGTTAAACTGCCTCAAGTGCAGGCTTCGGCCTACACTCTGCTCCCCCTGCTGACCCTGGGCTCCAACACCGCTAGTTGGGGCTCTAGGAAGACAATCTTGAATAGGTCCCCCTGGTGTTATGATCCGGTGACCTTGGAGCCGCATGAAACTTTCTCTGGAGTCGGAACCTGTACTGACCGCAAATTCTGAACTAACACCGCAACTAGAAGTAGCCGTGGGGTGTGCCTAACAAACCCTAGACACCTCGACACAGCCGGAGGACTAAATACCCCTATAGATGGAAATAGGAATGCTACCTTGCCTCAGAGCAGACCCCCAAAGGATAGGCAGCCCCCCACAAATAATGACTGTGAGTAGGAGAAGAATAGACATAGGCAGGTAGAAAACAGGATTTAGCAAAAGAGGCCACTCTAGCTAAATAGGAAAGGATAGGACAGATTACTAGGCGGTCAGTATTAAAACCCTTCCAAAAATATCCACAGCAGGTAATACAAAAAGTTCCACAATCTAACTAAAGACATGGAATGTATATCTGCCACTCCAGAGAATCCAACAAGACTGAGAAAATACTGACACAATCTAAGCTGGACAAGAAAACGCAAGAATAGCACTGAATTGTGAAGCACACAGCATGCGTGCCACAGAAAAAGAAACCAGACACTTATCTTTGCTATCTTTGCTGCTTTGGCAGAAAGGCAGGAAGAACCAGGCAGAGGTCCAACACCTCCCAACAACAATTGACAACTGACAAGGACTAATGAATCCTGCTTACCTAAATACCCCAGTCAGAACTGCAATCACCAGACACACCTGACCAGGACTGCAACCCAGGGACAACTGCATTACCACCTACTACCACCGGAGGGAACCCAAAAGCAGAATTCACAACAGTACCCTCCCCTTGAGGAGGGGTCGCCGAAACCTCACCAGCGTCCCCAGGCCGATCAGGACGAGCCAGATGAAAGGCACGGACCAAATCAGCAGCATGGACATCAGAAGCAAAAACCCAAGAATTATCCTCCTGGCCATAACCCTTCCATTTGACAAGGTACTGAAGCCTCCGCCTCGAAAAACGAGAATCCAAAATCTTCTCAACCACATACTCCAACTCCCCATCAACCAAAACAGGGGCCGGAGGATCAAAAGAGGGAACAACGGGCACCACATATTTCCTCAATAAAGATCTATGGAAGACATTATGGATAGCAAAAGAGGCCGGAAGCGCCAATCGAAAAGACACCAGATTAATAATCCCAGAAATCCTATAAGGACCAATAAACCGAGGCTTAAACTTAGGGGAAGAGACCTTCATAGGAACATGACGGGAAGACAACCAAACCAAATCCCCAACCCGAAGCCGGGAACCAACACACCGACGACGGTTAGCAAAATGTTGAGCCTCCTCCTGAGACAACACCAAATTGTCCACCACATGAGCCCAAATCTGCTGCAACCTGTCAACCACAGAATCCACACCAGGACAGTCAGAAGGCTCAACCTGCCCAGAAGAAAAACGAGGATGAAAACCAAAATTACAAAAAAAAGGCGAAACCAAAGTAGTCGAACTAGCCCGATTATTAAGCAAGGCCGGATTCCCAGATTCCAGGGAAAATGCCCAATCCTGAGGATCGCCACGCAGCAGGCAGATGACAATTTTAACCTGCTGAATGGAATCACCGGAGGATCGCGGTCTCAGAGCAAAAAACAGTTTACAATTGTTTTTAAAACCCCAAAATTTGGACCTATCACCAAAAAACAAATCAGGAGTAGGAATCTTCGGCTCTAAAGCAGGAGTCTGAACAATATAATCAGAAATACCCTGTACCCTAGCAGCAAGCTGGTCTACACGAGAAGCTAATTCCTGAACATCCATGCTGGCACAAGACTCCTCAGCCACCCATAGATAAAGAGGGAAGAAAAGACAAAACAGACTGCAGAAAAAAAATGGCTCAACACCTTCCTTCCCTTCTTCTGAGATGCATTTAACTCATTATCGGCCAGTTGTACTGTTATGATCCGGTGACCTTGGAGCCGCATGAAACTTTCTCTGGAGTCGGTGGAACCTGTACTGACTGCAAATCCTGAACTAACACCGCAACTAGAAGTAGCCGTGGGGTGTGCCTAACAAACCCTAGACACCTCGACACAGCCGGAGGACTAAATACCCCTATATGGAAATAGGAATGCTACCTTGCCTCAGAGCAGACCCCCAAAGGATAGGCAGCCCCCCACAAATAATGACTGTGAGTAGGAGAAGAATAGACACACGCAGGTAAAAAACAGGATTTAGCAAAAGAGGCCACTCTAGCTAAATAGGAAAGGATAGGACAGATTACTAGGCGGTTAGTATTAAAACCCTTCCAAAAATATCCACAGCAGATAATACAAAAAGTTCCACAATCTAACTAAAGACATGAAATGTATATCTGCCCCTCCAGAGAATCCAACAAGACTGAGAAAATACTGACACAATCTAAGCTGGACAAGAAAACGCAAGAATAGCACTGAATTGTGAAGCACACAGCATGTGTGCCACAGAAAAAGAAACCAGACACTTATCTTTGCTGCTTTGGCAGAAAGGCAGGAGGAACCAGGCAGAGGTCCAACACCTCCCAACAACAATTGACAACTGGCAAGGACTAATGAATCCTGCACACCTAAATACCCCAGTCAGAACTGCAATGAGCAGACACACCTGACCAGAACTGCAACCCAGGGACAACTGCATTACCACCTACTACCACCGGAGGGAACCCAAAAATCAGAATTCACAACACCCTGGTTCCAGAACCGTCAGCTTGTTCCGGGCAGAGCCTTTGGCTTAGATGTCTCCTTCTGGGTATCCGAGTTCCACCAACGTCAGGTGGTCCTTGCTAGTGCTTTCTGGCACGGGTACCTCCTGCTTAGTAACCAGGTTCCAGTAATGTCAGCTGGTCCTCGGTAGTTCCATTGGCTCTTGGACCTTCGGGTAGCCATCCGGGTTCCAGTTCCATCAGCTGGTTCTCAGCATTTTCTCAGCCTTCTTGTACCTTCTGCTACATTTCCAAGTTCAAGGCCCTAAAGACGACGACCCTGAAGACCACCCCTAAGATGACTACGACACCAGAGACGACAACCTCTGAGATGAGGACCCTGGAGACAACGACCCTGAAGAACTCCCCGATGAGGACGACGACCCCGGAGACGACGACCCGGAAGACCGAGAAGCAGAAGAACAAGAAGCTGCAGAACACAGAGCAGAAGAACAATAAGCATAAGACTAAACATCAGAGCAAAAGATATTATCTAAATTATAAGCAGAAGAAGACTAAGCAGTGTATGGGGGTGAGTCCATTCCTCCTCGTGGTGCCTCTGGAAAAAGCCTGCTGCTGCAGGCCAAACTGAACGCGGACAAATCCTGTTGTAACTAGGGTTGAGCGAAACAGATCGGCACATTTCAAAAGTCACCGACTTTTAGCAAAGTCGGGTTTCGTGAAACCCGACCCGATCCCACTCTGGGATCGGGTCGGCGGTACACAATCTGTAATCCAAAGTCGGGTTTCATTTTTTATATATATATATATATATATATATATATATATATATATATATATATATATATATATATATATATCATAGAGAGACACACATATATATATATATATATATATATATATATATATATATATATATATTTATATTTACTTCAGCGCGATAATGTTAAAAAGCCGGTAATTCAATTGCCGGCTTTTCATTTTTCCTGCCTAAACCCGACATGATATGAGACATGGTTTACATACAGTAAACCATCTCATATCCCCCTTTTTTTTGCATATTCCACAATACTAATGTTAGTAGTGTGTATGTGCAAAATTTCGGCGCTGTAGCTATTAAAAATAAGGGTTAAATCGCGGAAAAAATTGCCGTGGGCTCCCGCGCAATTTTCTCCGCCAGAGCGGTAAAGCCAGTGACTGACGGCAGATATTAATAGCCTAGAGAGGGTCCATGGTTATTGGCCCCCCTGTGGCTAAAAACATCTGCCCCTAGCCACCCCAGAAAAGGCACATCTGGAAGATTCAGTCGCGGTGATGCGCCCTGTTGTGAATTCCGTTCTGGAGCTCCCTCCTGTGGTTGCTAATGGTATTTTTGTGAGTTCTGCCCTTGGGCTCCCTCTGGTGGTTTCGAGTGGAACTGCTGCTCCTTTAGGTGGCTGTAGCAGCTGCCTTCACTAATCGCCTTGCCTGGGTTTGTTATTTAAACCTGCTCTGGGCTTTAGTTCATGCCAGCTGTCAATGTTCTTGGTTGGATTTGGTTCTCTCCTTGGATTTCTCATATGGCCTGTCCTTATCAGCAAAAGATAAGTTTTTGCTAGTCCTTGTTTGTCCATTTGTTTTGGACTTTATTGCTCTGCAAATATGTCTCTTTTTGTCCAGCTTGTCACTATGTCATATTCAGGCTAGCTGGAAGTTCTGGGAAAGCAGATTTGCCCCTCCACACCGTGAGTCAGTGTGGAGTTCATTTTTGTAAACTCTGCATGGATTTTGTAGTTTTTAATACTGACCGCACAGTATCCTTTTCTCTCTGTCTATCAAGTTTAGTATTGGCCTCCTTTGCTGAAACCTGATTTCATTTCTATGTACGTCATTTCCCTCTCCACTCACAGTCAATATTTGTGGGGGGCTGTCTTTCCTTTTGGGGTTTTCTCTGAGGCAAGATAGCTTTCTATTTCCTTCTTTAGGGGTAGTTAGTTCTTAGGCTGTGAAGAGGTGTCTAGGGAGAGTCAGGAACATCCCACGGCTATTACTAGTGTTGTTGTTAGGATTAGGGATTGCGGTCAGTAGAGATACCACCTTCTCAGAGCTCATCCCATGTTGCGTTTTAGCCACCAGGTCATATCAGTGCGGCCTCTTAACCACCGGGTCATAACAGTACAGCTGGCCCACAATGTGTTAAATGCATCTCAAAAGAGGGAAAAGAAAGTTCTGAGTCATTTTTTTTCCTTTGTAGCTTGTTTTGTCTTTTTTTTCCCCTTAATCTCTGGGTGGTTCAGGATTTTGGTGCTGATATGGAGGTTCAGGGTCTGTCCTTGCGCGTGGATCAACTCGCTGCAAGGGTACAGAGTATCCAAGATTATGTTGTCCAGACTCCGGTATTAGAGCCTAGAATTCCTATTCCTGATTTATTTTCTGGGGATAGATCGAAATTTTTGAACTTTAAAAATAACTGCAGATTGTTTTTTGCTCTGAGACCCCGTTCCTCTGGTGACCCTATTCAGCAGGTGAAGATTGTTATTTCCTTGCTGCGTGGCGACCCGCAGGACTCGGCATTCTCCCTTGAGCCAGGAAATCCTGCATTGCTCAATATTGACGCATTTTTTCAAGCGCTCGGATTGCTGTATCACGAGCCTAATTCTGTGGATCTGGCAGAAAAAACTTTGCTGGCTCTGTGTCAGAGTCAGGAAGCAGCAGAAGTATACTGCCAGAAATTTAGAAAGTGGTTTGTTCTCACAAAATGGAATGAGTATGCCCTGGCAGCGATTTTCAGAAAGGGTCTTTCTGAAGCCATTAAAGATGTTATGGTGGAGTTTCCCACGCCTGCTGGTCTGAATGAGTCAATGTCTTTGGCCATTCAGATTGATCGGCGCCTGCGTGAGCGCAAGGTGGTGCACCATATGGCAGTGTCCTCTGAGCAGAGTCCTGAGCCTATGCAATGTGATAGGATTTTGACTAGAGCAGAAAGGCAGATATTCAGACGTCAGAATGGCCTGTGTTTTTACTGTGGTGATTCTGCTCATGCTATTTCTGATTGCCCTAAGCGTACTAAGAGGGTCCCTAGGTCTGTTACCATAAGTACTGTACAGCCTAAATTTCTCTTGTCTGTTACCCTGATTTGCTCATTGTCGTCCTTTTCTGTTATGGCATTTGTGGATTATGGCGCTGCCCTGAACTTAATGGACTTAGAATTTGCCAAGCGCTGTGGTTTTTCCTTGGAGCCTTTGCAGAGTCCTATTCCCTTAAGGGGGATTGA
Source organism: Ranitomeya variabilis (assembly GCF_051348905.1). NCBI lineage: Eukaryota > Metazoa > Chordata > Amphibia > Anura > Dendrobatidae > Ranitomeya > Ranitomeya variabilis. The sequence continues at coordinate 624,919,520 of NC_135232.1, forward strand.
TGCTACGCCATTGGCCAAGAATAAACCTCAGTACTGGACACAGTTCACCATGTACATGGCTCCAGCACATCAGGAAAATATTCGCTTTTTGGTGTTGCATAATTTGCATGATGTTGTTGTGCTGGGTTTTCCATGGTTACAGGTACATAATCCAGTGCTGGATTGGCGATCTATGTCTGTAACTGGTTGGGGTTGTCAGGGGATACATAGTGATATTCCTTTGATGTCCATTTCCTCGTCCCCTTCTTCTGAAGTTCCTGAGTTTTTGTCGGATTTCCAGGATATATTTGATGAGCCCAAGTCCAGTTCCCTGCCTCCTCATAGGGACTGCGATTGTGCCATTAATTTAATTCCTGGCAGTAAGTTCCCTAAGGGCCGACTTTTCAATCTGTCTGTGCCAGAGCATGCCGCTATGCGGAGTTATGTAAAGGAATCCTTGGAGAAGGGGCATATTCGCCCGTCTTCGTCACCGCTGGGAGTGGGATTTTTTTTTGTTGCCAAGAAGGATGGCTCCTTGAGACCCTGTAAAGATTATCGCCTTCTCAATAAGATCACGGTCAAATTCCAGTACCCTTTACCTTTACTTTCTGATTTGTTTGCTCGGATTAAGGGTGCCAGTTGGTTTACTAAAATCGACCTTCGAGGGGCGTATAATCTCGTGCGTATTAAACAAGGTGATGAATGGAAAACAGCATTTAATACGCCCGAATGCCACTTTGAATATCTTGTGATGCCATTCGGGCTCTCTAATGCTCCATCGGTATTTCAGTCCTTTATGCATGATATCTTCCGGAATTATCTGGATAAATTCATGATTGTGTATTTGGATGATATTTTGGTGTTTTCCGATGATTGGGAGTCTCATGTGAAGCAGGTTAGGATGGTATTTCAGGTCCTTCGTGCTAATGCGTTGTTTGTGAAGGGGTCTAAGTGCCTCTTTGGAGATCAGAAGGTTTCTTTTTTGGGTTTTATTTTTTCTCCCTCGGCTGTTGAAATGGACCCTGTTAAAGTCCAGGCCATTCATGATTGGACTCAACCCACATCTGTAAAGAGCCTTCAGAAATTTTTGGGCTTTGCTAATTTTTATCGCCGCTTTATTGCTAATTTTTCTAGTGTGGTGAAGCCTCTGACCGATTTGACGAGGAAGGGCGCTGATGTGATGAATTGGTCCTCTGCGGCTGTTGAGGCCTTTCAAGAGCTTAAACGTCGTTTTACTTCTGCCCCTGTGTTACGTCAGGCAGATGTTTCTCTCCCTTTTCAGGTTGAGGTTGATGCTTCTGAGATTGGGGCAGGGGCCGTTTTGTCTCAGAGAAATTCTGATGGCTCTTTGATGAAACCATGTGCTTTCTTCTCCAGAAAGTTTTCGCCTGCTGAGCGTAATTATGATGTTGGCAATCGGGAGTTGTTGGCTATGAAGTGGGCACTTGAGGAGTGGCGTCATTGGCTTGAGGGAGCCAAGCATCGCGTGGTGGTCTTGACTGATCATAAGAATCTGATTTACCTCGAGTCTGCTAAGTGGTTGAATCCTAGACAAGCTCGGTGGTATCTGTTTTTCTCCCGTTTTGATTTTGTGGTCTCGTATATTCCGGGATCTAAGAATGTAAAGGCTGATGCCCTTTCTAGGAGTTTTTTGCCTGACTCATCAGGAGTTCTGGAGCCGGCTGGAATCCTCAAGGAGGGGGTGATTCTTTCTGCCATCTCTCCTGATTTGCGGCGGGTACTTCAGGAGTTTCAGGCTGATAAACCTGACCGCTGTCCAGTGGGGAAACTGTTTGTTCCTGATAGATGGACTAGCAGGGTAATTTCTGAGGTTCATTGTTCGGTGTTGGCTGGTCACCCTGGGATTTTCGGTACCAGAGATTTGGTGGCTAGGTCCTTTTGGTGGCCTTCCTTGTCGCGGGATGTGCGTTCGTTTGTGCAGTCCTGTGGGACCTGTGCTCGGGCTAAGCCTTGCTGTTCCTGTGCCAGTGGGTTGCTTTTGCCTTTGCCTATTCCTGAGAGGCCCTGGACACATATTTCCATGGATTTTATTTCTGATCTTCCTGTTTCTCAGAAGATGTCTGTCATCTGGGTGGTTTGTGACCGGTTTTCTAAGATGGTCCATTTGGTACCGTTGCCTAAGTTGCCTTCCTCCTCTGATTTGGTTCCATTATTTTTTCAGCATGTGGTTCGTTTGCATGGTATTCCGGAGAATATTGTGTCTGACAGAGGTTCCCAGTTCGTTTCTAGGTTTTGGCGGTCCTTTTGTGCTAGAATGGGCATTGATTTGCCTTTTTCTTCAGCATTCCATCCTCAGACAAATGGCCAAACGGAGCGAACCAATCAGACCTTGGAAACCTATTTGAGATGCTTCGTGTCTGCTGATCAGGATGATTGGGTGACCTTTTTGCCGTTGGCCGAGTTTGCCCTTAATAATCAGGCTAGTTCGGCTACAATGGTTTCGCCTTTCTTTTGTAACTTTGGTTTTCATCCTCGTTTTTCTTCGGGGCAGCTTGAGCCTTCTGACTGTCCTGGTGTGGATTCTGTGGTGGACAGGTTGCAGCAAATTTGGACTCATGTGGTGGACAATTTGACGTTGTCTCAGGAAAAGGCTCAACGTTTTGCTAACCGTCGTCGGTGTGTTGGTCCCCGGCTTCGTGTTGGGGATTTGGTCTGGTTGTCCTCTCGTCATGTTCCTATGAAGGTTTCTTCCCCTAAGTTCAAACCTCGCTTTATTGGGCTGTTGTGAATTTGGTTTCTGGGCTCCCCCGGTGGTTTCTGGTGGTACTGCACTTGTGTGCTTCATCTCCTCTGTTCACCTGTTTCCATCAGGATGTGGGAGTTTTCTATTTAACCTTGCTCCTCAGTCATTTCTATGCCGGCCAACAATGTTACCAGAAGCCTTTCTGTTGCATGTTCCTGCTCCTAGACTACTATCAGCTAAGTTGGACTTGTAGTCCTAAGTTTGTTTTGCATTTTTGTTCCAGTTCTCTGTGATTGATTATTTCTGAGGCTGGAAGCTCTTGTGAGCTGAAATTGCCACTCTGGTGTCATGAGTTGATATTAGAGTCTTAAAGTAATTTCAGGATGGTGTTTTGAAAGGGTTTTCAGCTGACTGTGAAGTTCCCTTTTCTGTCTTCCTACTATCTAGTAAGCGGACCTCAATTTGCTAAACCTATCTTCATACTTCGTATGTCAATTTCCTCTGAAATCACCGACAATATATGTGGGGGCTACTGTCTGCCTTTTGGGGAAAATTTCTCTAGAGGTAAGCCAGGTCTGTATTTTCCTCTGCTAGGGTCAGTCAGTTCTCCGGCTGGCGCTGGGCGTCTAGGGATAAAACGTAGGCACGCTACCCGGCCACTGTTAGTTGTGCGGTAGGTTTAGCTCACAGTCAGCTCGAGTTCCCATCTTCCAAGAGCTAGTCCTTTTTGTATGCTTTACTATGTTCTCTTGCCATTGAGAACCATGACAGTTTGGCCGGCCAAGGGTTAAAATAATTGGCAGAAGAAAGGAGAGAAAAGAACTCTGCAGAGAATTTTTTTTTTTTTTTTCCTGAGTTTGCTCATTAGATGATTCACTTGCATCTCTGCTTACTGCAGCCTTCGTCTCTCTCTCCTTCTAATCCTTGAATGGTTCTGATTTCACCTGAATAATATGGATCCTCAGAGTTTAGCTACAGGTTTGGATAATCTCGCTGTGAAGGTTCAAAGTTTACAGGATTTTGTTATTCATGCTCCTATATCTGAACCTAGAATTCCTTTACCTGAATTTTTCTCCGGGGATAGATCTCGCTTCCAGAATTTCAAACATAATTGTAAATTATTTTTGTCTCTGAGATCTCGCTCCGCTGGAGATCCTGCACAGCAGGTCAGGATTGTAATTTCCTTGCTCCGGGGCGACCCTCAGGACTGGGCATTTGCTTTGGCACCAGGGGATCCTGCGTTGCTCAATGTGGATGCGTTTTTCCTGGCTTTGGGGTTGCTTTATGAGGAACCTCATTTAGAGATTCAGGCTGAAAAAGCCTTAATGGCCCTGTCTCAAGGGCAAGATGAGGCTGAAATATACTGCCAAAAATTTCGTAAGTGGTCTGTGCTTACTCAGTGGAATGAGTGCGCCCTGGTGGCGAATTTCAGAGAGGGTCTCTCTGATGCCATTAAGGATGTTATGGTGGGGTTCCCTGTGCCTACAGGTCTGAATGAGTCCATGACAATGGCTATTCAGATTGATCGGCATTTGCGGGAGCGCAAACCTGTGCACCATTTGGCGGTGTCTACTGAGAAGGCGCCAGAGATTATGCAATGTGATAGAATTCTGTCCAGAAGCGAACGACAGAATTTTAGGCGAAAAAATGGGTTATGCTTCTATTGTGGCGATTCAACTCATGTTATATCAGCATGCTCTAAACGTACTAAGAAGGTTGATAAGTCTGTTTCAATTGGCACTTTACAGTCTAAGTTTATTCTATCTGTGACCCTGATTTGCTCTTTATCGTCTATTACCGCGGACGCCTATGTCGACTCTGGCGCCGCTTTGAGTCTTATGGATTGGTCCTTTGCCAAACGCTGTGGGTTTGATTTAGAGCCTCTGGAAGTTCCTATACCTCTGAAGGGTATTGACTCCACGCCATTGGCTAGTAATAAACCACAATACTGGACACAAGTAAATATGCGTATTAATCCGGATCACCAGGAGATTATTCGCTTCCTTGTGTTGTATAATCTACATGATGTGTTGGTGCTTGGATTGCCATGGCTGCAATCTCATAACCCAGTCCTCGACTGGAAAGCAATGTCTGTGTTAAGCTGGGGATGTCAGGGGACTCATGGGGACGTACCTTTGGTTTCCATTTCGTCATCTATTCCCTCTGAGATTCCGGAATTTTTATCTGATTATCGTGACGTTTTTGAGGAGCCTAAAATTGGTTCACTACCTCCGCACAGAGAGTGCGATTGTACTATAGATCTGATTCCGGGCAGTAAGTTTCCAAAGGGTCGTTTATTTAATCTATCTGTGCCTGAACATGCTGCTATGCGGGAATATATTAAGGAGTCCTTGGAAAAGGGACATATTCGTCCTTCGTCATCTCCCTTAGGAGCCGGTTTTTTCTTTGTATCTAAAAAAGATGGCTCTTTGAGGCCGTGTATTGATTATCGGCTTTTGAATAAAATCACGGTTAAATATCAGTATCCTTTGCCATTGCTTACTGATTTGTTTGCTCGAATAAAGGGGGCCAAGTGGTTCTCTAAGATTGATCTTCGTGGGGCGTATAATTTAGTGCGAATTAAGCAGGGGGATGAGTGGAAAACCGCATTTAATACGCCTGAGGGCCATTTTGAGTATTTAGTAATGCCTTTTGGTCTTTCAAATGCCCCTTCAGTCTTTCAGTCCTTTATGCATGACATTTTCCGTGAATATTTGGATAAATTTTTGATTGTGTATCTGGATGATATTTTGATTTTTTCGGATGACTGGGACTCTCATGTCCAACAGGTCAGGAGGGTTTTTCAGGTTTTGCGCTCTAATTCCTTGTGTGTAAAGGGTTCTAAGTGCGTTTTTGGGGTTCAAAAGATTTCGTTTTTGGGGTACATTTTTTCCCCCTCTTCCATTGAGATGGACCCTGTCAAGGTTCAGGCTATTTGTGATTGGACGCAACCCTCTTCTCTTAAGAGCCTTCAGAAGTTTTTGGGCTTTGCTAATTTTTATCGTCGATTTATAACTGGTTTTTCTGATGTCGCTAAACCGTTGACTGATTTGACTAAGAAGGGTGCTGATGTTGCGGAGTGGTCCCCTGCTGCTGTGGAGGCCTTTCGGGAGCTTAAGCGCCGCTTTTCTTCCGCCCCTGTATTGCGTCAGCCTGATGTTACTCTTCCTTTTCAGGTTGAGGTCCACGCTTCAGAAATCGGAGCTGGGGCGGTTTTGTCGCAGAAAAGTTCCGACTGCTCCGTGATGAGACCTTGTGCGTTCTTTTCTCGTAAGTTTTCGCCCGCTGAGCGAAATTATGATATTGGTAATCGGGAGCTCTTGGCTATGAAGTGGGCTTTTGAGGAGTGGCGTCATTGGCTTGAGGGGGCTAGACATCAGGTGGTGGTATTGACCGACCACAAGAATTTGATTTATCTTGAGTCCGCCAGGCGCCTGAATCCTAGACAGGCGCGCTGGTCGTTATTTTTCTCTCGGTTTAATTTTGTGGTTTCTTACCTACCGGGTTCTAAAAATGTGAAGGCGGATGCCCTTTCTAGGAGTTTTGAGCCTGATTCCCCTGGTAATTCTGAACCTACAGGTATCCTTAAGGATGGAGTGATATTATCTGCTGTTTCCCCAGATTTGCGACGGGTCTTGCAGGAGTTTCAGGCGGATAGACCTGATCGTTGCCCGCCTGGTAGATTGTTTGTTCCTGATGATTGGACCAGTAGAGTCATCTCGGAGGTCCATTCTTCTGCGTTAGCAGGTCATCCTGGAATCTTTGGTACCAGGGATTTGGTGGCTAGGTCCTTCTGGTGGCCTTCCCTGTCGCGAGATGTGCGAGGTTTTGTGCAGTCTTGTGATGTTTGTGCTCGGGCCAAGCCTTGTTGTTCTCGGGCTAGTGGATTGTTGTTATCCTTGCCTATTCCGAAGAGGCCTTGGACTCACATCTCCATGGATTTTATTTCTGATCTCCCTGTTTCTCAGAAGATGTCTGTCATCTGGGTGGTGTGTGACCGTTTCTCTAAGATGGTCCATTTGGTTCCCTTGCCTAAATTGCCTTCCTCATCCGAGCTGGTTCCTCTGTTTTTTCAAAATGTGGTGCGCTTGCATGGTATTCCGGAGAATGTCGTTTCTGACAGGGGAACCCAATTCGTGTCTAGATTTTGGCGAGCGTTCTGTGCTAGGATGGGCATTGATTTGTCTTTTTCGTCTGCTTTCCACCCTCAGACTAATGGCCAGACCGAGCGAACTAATCAGACCTTGGAGACTTATTTGAGGTGTTTTGTGTCTGCGGATCAGGATGATTGGGTTGCCTTTTTGCCCTTGGCGGAGTTTGCCCTCAATAATCGGGCTAGTTCTGCCACCTTGGTTTCTCCTTTCTTCTGTAATTCGGGGTTTCATCCTCGTTTCTCTTCCGGTCAGGTGGAGTCTTCGGATTGTCCTGGAGTGGATGCTGTGGTGGAGAGGTTGCATCAGATTTGGGGGCATGTGGTGGACAATTTGAAGTTGTCCCAGGAGAAGACTCAGCATTTTGCCAACCGCCGTCGTCGTGTTGGTCCTCGTCTTTGTGTTGGGGACTTGGTGTGGTTATCTTCTCGTTTTGTCCCTATGAAGGTTTCTTCTCCTAAGTTTAAGCCTCGGTTCATCGGCCCGTACAAGATATTGGAGATTCTTAACCCTGTGTCCTTTCGTTTGGACCTCCCTGCATCTTTTTCTATTCATAATGTCTTCCATCGGTCATTGTTGCGCAGGTATGAGGTACCGGTTGTGCCTTCCGTTGAGCCTCCTGCTCCGGTGTTGGTTGAGGGTGAGTTGGAGTACGTTGTCGAGAAGATCTTGGACTCCCGTGTTTCCAGACGGAGACTTCAGTATCTGGTCAAGTGGAAGGGCTACGGTCAGGAGGATAACTCTTGGGTGACAGCCTCTGATGTTCATGCCTCCGATTTGGTCCGTGCCTTTCATAGGGCTCATCCTGATCGCCCTGGTGGTTCTGGTGAGGGTTCGGTGCCCCCTCCTTGAGGGGGGGGTACTGTTGTGAATTTGGTTTCTGGGCTCCCCCGGTGGTTTCTGGTGGTACTGCACTTGTGTGCTTCATCTCCTCTGTTCACCTGTTTCCATCAGGATGTGGGAGTTTTCTATTTAACCTTGCTCCTCAGTCATTTCTATGCCGGCCAACAATGTTACCAGAAGCCTTTCTGTTGCATGTTCCTGCTCCTAGACTACTATCAGCTAAGTTGGACTTGTAGTCCTAAGTTTGTTTTGCATTTTTGTTCCAGTTCTCTGTGATTGATTATTTCTGAGGCTGGAAGCTCTTGTGAGCTGAAATTGCCACTCTGGTGTCATGAGTTGATATTAGAGTCTTAAAGTAATTTCAGGATGGTGTTTTGAAAGGGTTTTCAGCTGACTGTGAAGTTCCCTTTTCTGTCTTCCTACTATCTAGTAAGCGGACCTCAATTTGCTAAACCTATCTTCATACTTCGTATGTCAATTTCCTCTGAAATCACCGACAATATATGTGGGGGCTACTGTCTGCCTTTTGGGGAAAATTTCTCTAGAGGTAAGCCAGGTCTGTATTTTCCTCTGCTAGGGTCAGTCAGTTCTCCGGCTGGCGCTGGGCGTCTAGGGATAAAACGTAGGCACGCTACCCGGCCACTGTTAGTTGTGCGGTAGGTTTAACTCACAGTCAGCTCGAGTTCCCATCTTCCAAGAGCTAGTCCTTTTTGTATGCTTTACTATGTTCTCTTGCCATTGAGAACCATGACATTGGGCCTTATAAGATTTCTGAAATTATCAATCCGGTGTCTTTTCGTTTGGCCCTTCCAGCTTCTTTTTCCATTCATAATGTGTTCCATAGATCCTTGTTGCGGAGATATGTGGTACCTATGGTTCCCTCCGTTGATCCTCTTGCTCCGGTGTTGGTTGAGGGGGAATTGGAATATGTGGTGGAGAAGATTTTGGATTCTCATTTTTCGAGGCAGAAGCTTCAGTATCTGGTCAAGTGGAAGGGTTATGGCCAGGAGGATAATTCTTGGGTTGTTGCCTCCGATGTTCATGCTGCCGATTTGGTTCGTGCTTTCCATTTGGCTCGTCCTGATCGGCCTGGGAGCTCTGGTGAGGGTTCGGTGACCCCTCCTCAAGGGGGGGGGGGGTACTGTTGTGAATTCTGTTCTGGAGCTCCCTCCTGTGGTTGTTAATGGTATTTTTGTGAGTTCTGCCCTTGGGCTCCCTCTGGTGGTTTCAAGTGGAACTGCTGCTCCTTTAGGTGGCTGTAGCAGCTGCCTTCACTAATCGCCTTGCCTGGGTTTGTTATTTAAACCTGCTCTGGGCTTTAATTCATGCCAGCTGTCAATGTTCTTGGTTGGATTTGGTTCTCTCCTTGGATTTCTCATATGGCCTGTCCTTGTCAGCAAAAGATAAGTTTTTGCTAGTCCTTGTTTGTCCATTTGTTTTGGACTTTATTGCTCTGCAAATATGTCTCTTTTTGTCCAGCTTGTCACTATGTCATATTCAGGCTAGCTGGAAGTTCTGGGAAAGCAGATTTGCCCCTCCACACCGTGAGTCGGTGTGGAGTTCATTTTTGTAAACTCTGCATGGATTTTGTAGTTTTTAATACTGACCGCACAGTATCCTTTTCTCTCTGTCTATCAAGTTTAGTATTGGCCTCCTTTGCTGAAACCTGATTTCATTTCTGTGTACGTCATTTCCCTCTCCACTCACAGTCAATATTTGTGGGGGGCTGTCTTTCCTTTTGGGGTTTTCTCTGAGGCAAGATAGCTTTCTATTTCCTTCTTTAGGGGTAGTTAGTTCTTAGGCTGTGAAGAGGTGTCTAGCGAGAGTCAGGAACATCCCACGGCTATTACTAGTGTTGTTGTTAGGATTAGGGATTGCGGTCAGTAGAGATACCACCTTCTCAGAGCTCGTCCCATGTTGCGTTTTAGCCACCAGGTCATATCAGTGCGGCCTCTTAACCACCGGGTCATAACAGCGCCCCCTGCTGGATGTCCTCATGAACTGCAGCCTGGGAACTTTTTCCCACGCTCCAGGTCATATGATGACATCCACCAGGGGGCGCATCACCGCGACTGAGGGTAACTATAGGTCATTGACCTACATTTCCTTCATTCGCCGGGGCTTACAGGCACGAGCACAGCTGCATTAGCAGGGCTCCTGCCTGTAAAATATTTTAACCCCTTCAGATGGATTTACCTCGTGGGACGAGACAGTTCATCAGAGGGTATGTATATTGTGGGTTTATTATTTTGCCAAGCGAGGGTCTTCAAATGGATTGAGAGAGCAATAAAATATTAAAACAACCGGTGTGTTTATTTCATTAAAATACTTTTTAATCATGTGTGTGTGTTTTTTAACCCTTTCAAACAATTGGATTAATAATGGATAGGTGTCATAATTGACGCCTCTCCATTATTAATCTGGCTTAATGTCACCTTACAATAGCAAGGTGGCATTAACCCTTCATTACCCCATATCCCACCGCTACACGGGAGTGGGAAGAGAGTGGCCAAGTGCCAGAATAGGCGCATCTTCCAGATGTGCCTTTTCTGGGGTGGCTGGGGGCAGATGTTTTTAGCCACGGGGGGGCCAATAACCATGGACCCTCTCCTGGCTATTAATATCTGCCGTCAGTCATTGGCTTTACCGCTCTGGTGGAGAAAATTGCGCGGGAGCCCACGGCAATTTTTTCCGCGATTTAACCCTTAAATTTAATAGCTACAGCGCCGAAATTTTGCACATACACACTACTAACATTAGTATTGTGGAATATGCAAAAAAAAGGGGGATATGAGATGGTTTACTGTATGTAAACCATGTCTCATATCATGTCGGGTTTAGGCAGGAAAAATGAAAAGCCGGCAATTGAATTACCGGCTTTTCAACATTATCGCGCTGAAGCAAATATTAAAAAAGTATGCTTCCTCATTGAAATGCATTGGGTTTCGTGTTTTGGCCGATCCCCGACCCCGACTTTTCAATAAGATTGGCCGATTTCACTTGACCCGACTTTTGAGAAAGTCGGGTTTCATGAAACCCGACTCGATCTCAAAAAATGAAAAGTCGCTCAACCCTAGTTGTAACTCTTTTGTGACAGGCAGAACGGAAGGTGTAATCTTCAAACTTTTACAGATAACAACTACAGGAATGCCTGTCACAAATAAGAATATGATGAAGAAGTAGAATATGAAGAAGAATACTAGTTTAATAAGAAGAATATGAGGAATGTAACAAAAATGAATACTAGGAAGAAGGTGAAGAAGAAGATGAATAAGGTGAAGAAGAAGTTGATGTAAAAGATGCTGCTGCTGAGGATGATGAGGAAGAAAGTGTCGGAGAAGTAAAAAATAAGGTGAAGAGCATGGAATTAGTGAAACATCAATATCTGACAAAATATAAAAAATCTTAACATAGTCAATATCTTTGTAACTCTGAACGTCTTAAAAAAAAATAATAGTAATTCCTGCTATTCCATTTGATTGGGCTAAATCTCTATGCCTTTTATGTCTCCTCCACCTCCCCCAATACATCCTACATTATTCTTAGTTGTTTTCCTTCATGTAGAAAGAACCTACAAGGAAAGAAAGGGTTTATTTTATTTCCAATATTTTGGTCCCATTGACTTGCATTGGTATCGGGTATCGGTATCGACGATATCCGATATTTTTCGAATATCGGCTGATCCAATCCGATACCGATACTTTTGGATATTGGAAGGTATCGCTCAACACTAATAATAACTCTTTAGCCTCATTTTAAAATCAAATTTTTCAGTAACAGAGGAACTTATTGGCCATGTAAAGGTATTGGAACTTATTGGCCATGTAAATGTATTGGTCATTGAGGTATACTAAAAGCTGATTTGGATTTTGAGAGATTCATGACCATGCTATGGTTACCTACAGAAGGAGAAGATCGATAGGTGACCGATTAGTGCACCACAGCTTTTATCAACTGCCAAAACAACAGGGGACAAGGCTGTACAGGAAAATCTTGGGTATGTACAGAAGTGGTCACTCTAAATTTTGTAGCTGGATCTTTCCATGTAAAATGTAACTTGTGCTACTATAGGGATAAATTTTACAATACGTGATTTTTCCATTTGTACAAGCAGGGGAGTCATCTATATGGCTTGTCCCATGGATTAGATTGGCAAAACAAAGAGGGAATTCTGAAGGCATGTGGGGTAACATTAAGGGGATATCAGAAATGCCAGAGATACCGATTAGTGAAACACTTTAGATCTACACATCGGGGTAACCTCCTTGAGTTATCTTTTAAGGTAATTGAAGTATTTACCCCATCATTAAGAAAAGTGGTCTGGATGGAATGCCAGTGGATTTTCCGCTTTCAGTCAGTACAACCGAAGCTCCTAAAAGAGCAGTTCACAGTGGTTTCTGTTTTTCATCAAGAAAAATAAGAGGACCAATGCAGAAATTGTTGTATCATGTTGCTTTGAACCCCATAATTATAGTGGGTGTTGTTTTTGCATTTACATAGTAGGCTAATTACTGTTTGTTTTACTATTTTTCCAATGATTTGAATAATAACATTGCTAAATGGTGTGATGGGCTTGAGCTAACCCACATCTTAAAACAAATCATGCATTATTGTTAATAGCTATATTAACCCCTTCATGCGCGGCCCTTTTTCGTTTTTGTGTTTTTGTTTTTCGCTCCCCTCCTTCCCAGAGCCAATGTGAGGGCTTGTTTTTTGCGGGACGAGTTGTACTTTTGAAAGTCATCATTGGTTTTACCATGTATTGTACTAGGAAATGGGAAAAAAATTCCTAGTGTGGTGAAATTGCAAAAAAAGTGCAATCCCACACTTGTTTTTTGTTTGGCTTTTTTGCTAGGTTCACTAAATGCTAAAAGTGACCTGATATTATGATTCTCTAGGTCATTACGAGTTCATAGACACCAAACATGTCTAGGTTATTTTTTATCTACTGTAAGTTGTGAAAAAAATTCAAAACGTTGCTAAAAGAAAAAAAAAAGCGCCATTTTCTGATACCCGTAGCGTCTCCAATTTTCGTGTTATGGGGACGTGTGAGGGATTATTTTTTGCGTGCTGATCTGACGTTTTTAATAATACCACATTTGTGCAGATATGTTCTTTTGATCGCCCGTTATTGCATTTTAATGCAATGTCACGGCGACCAAAAAAACGTAATTCTGGCGTTTCGAATTTTTTTCTTGCTACACTGTTTAGCGATCAGGTTAATGCTTTTTTATTGATAGATCAGGCGATTCTGAACGCGGCGATACCAAATATGTGTAGATTTGATTTTTTTTATTGTTTTATTTTGGATGGGGCGAAAGGGGGGTGATTTAAACTTTCATATTTTTTTTATTTTTTTCATACTTTTAAAAACATTTTTATTTTACTTTTGCCATGCTTCAATAGCCTCCATGGGAGGCTAGAAGCTGGCACCACTCGATCGGCTCAGCTACATAGCAGCGATCATCAGATCGCTGGGGGTTATTAGAAGGTCCTGTTAGATCTATACTCACATCCCCTTGAGAAGGCGGCATGGCGTCCTTTCTCCGGCTGTGTCCCTCCTCTGTAACCCTCTGCAACCCTCTGCTGGTAAGCCCACCTTTTACTATGTAGATAATACTCTAGATAGATGTGCACTTTACGTATGGGCTTATACATGTGACTGGCATACTGGATCTATTTCTCTGCTCTGGGCTTACCTGTCCTTACATCTTATATGGGGAGTATATTGTGTCTTCTCCCCTCTCTTTGGGGTTCTTTGTTGTAGTACTATTGGGGCACATTGGAGTGGCAGTTTCTCTTCTGTTTTGTATTGGAACCTATGTAATATGACGCACTACTGATTGAAATTTTAACTTTTGTATGTATATCAATAAAGATCTGTTTATATATTATCTCATGGTATGCTCCTTGTCCTCCTCCTTTTTGATATGTATTCTATGGAGCGGATTTATTTGTCTGGGGGTGCACTATTTTAGTGCTCCCTTACTCAGACTGTCAATATGGTTTTGGGATTTTGCATATTACTAATTGTTTCTGTGTGTTTCACAGTTGATCCCAGTATAAAAATGGACTTCCGTGCACGTGATCATGCCTGGCGTGCACAGCTTAACGATGTGCTCCATGATAATGCAGAAGGGGGCAATGGTGGGTCCAACAGAGAAATACAGGAGGTTATTTTTCGTTTCAAGGATTTACTGCGTAAAAGAACACGCATTTGGTGGAACCATGAATTTTTGGACCAATATATACAAAAAGACCTCATTCCACGAGGCCTTCGCATTCAGGTCTTCCCCTCTTTTCCCATAACCAATGAGGACTTTAAGAGTAAATGGGAGGAGTTGGCTAACACCTGTTCTAAGGGCTTTATGGTCCTTCTTAAACAGATGAACCATGAATCACTGGAATCCATCGAAACAGAGATTGATGGCCTACAGACCACTTTACAAAAAGATTTGACAAGTGATGCCCTCAAAAAATTGAATGACGAAGTGGACGCCGAGCTCCAGAAATGGGCTGGCGATATCCAATCCACCAAAGCAAAGAAATTTCAGCGTGATGTTCAGGATCAACAGTTATCCAGGGTGTATAGGTGGCAAAATCCATTTGGACGATCTCGGGCCAAATCTAGGAGTACCAATTATTCCAGATCTAGATCTACTTCCACACGCTGTAATAGATCTATGGGTGACGAGGATATTGGTGCCATGTCCCAATCTGGGATTCCATCTACCTCTGGACCAACCAACAAATGAATGGCCACGAGGCAATAGACCAAAAATAAAACATTGGGTGGAAAGGTTGCCCAGGTGTGTATACAGGGGGCATACAGGTGCTTAATCTTTCGGCACATATCCTTACGGAGGATCAGTTGGATGTTATGAGTAGGGGTTTGACCTTCTCTCCCACTAATGCCTTTAATTACTTTGCAGCGTTAAAGGATCTTCATTTGTTCTCCCGCAAGTTAATCCTCAAGAAGCTCCATACTAAAAGAGACACCGTTGAGGAGATGAGTGACATAGAGAGACAAACACTTTGTGACTTGGAGGACTTGCTTGAGGAACAATGCACACCTACTATAAGTAAGTTCCTCCCTTCTGCTCGGTCGAGATCTGCCAGGTTCCCCCCCTTGTCTCTTTCCCCGGCAATAGAAATTTTTACCAAATTGGTAAGTGAGGATTTTAAAAAACTTTCCTCCCGGCGGAAACATGATAACTTGACTTTCAAACAGCGTCAAGCTATTAATCAGCTACAATCTTTTAATGACGTAGTTTACAAACCGGCAGACAAGGGGGGGAATGTGATGGTCTGGCCCTGCGTGAAGTATGAGCGGGAAGCTTTCTGTCAACTCAGGGATGCAAATACATACCTCAGGCTGTCCTCCAATCCCACGGTCCCTTACTTGCGGGAGTTACAAAGTATCCTTGTTAGAGCCCTTGAGGCCAATACCATCACACAACAGGTATTTGAGGGCTTGATGGTCAAATCGCCAAGGGTTCCAACATTCTATTTGTTACCCAAGGTCCACAAGGATGCCCTTGACCCCCCAGGGTGCCCCATTGTGTCGGGTATTGACGGGATCTGTGATCCCATTTGTCAATTTATTGACTATTACCTTAAGCCTTTGGTAGAGACCTTACCGTCATATGTGAGAGACACCACAGACGTCCTGTCGAGGGTTGATGGCATCCTTGTGGACCATGATACAATTCTCGTCACAGCCGACGTCAAGAGTCTGTACACCAGTAGCCACCATTCCCAGGGATTAGGTGCTGTTTGCCGTTTCCTGGGGACCTCCGACCTGGACGGCCCTCTGTGTGAGCTGATCCTCGAGCTGGTTGACTTTATCCTCACCCACAATTTCTTTGTCTTTAAAGACAATTTCTATCTGCAGAAGAGCGGCACAGCCATGGGCGCGGCGTGTGCGCCCTCGTACACCAACCTCTTCCTTGGCGCCTGGGAGAGGGACATCTTTGGCGACGGGGGCCCACCGCTCGCTGCCCATGTGCTGTGCTGGTATCGCTATATTGATGACATTCTGTTTTTGTGGGGAGGATCCGTCGGCCGGCTCGAAGAATTTATGAGGGGTCTTAATGACAATGCCTGCAATATAAGACTTACATATACATCTAATGCGGTTACGGTTAACTTCCTGGACGTACGCCTGGAGGTTGATTCTGACCGGCGCATCCAGGCGGACGTGTTCAGGAAGCCTACCTCTGTAAATTCCTTATTGCACGCTACCTCTGCTCACTATCCAGCCACAATTAGGGCCGTCCCGGTCAGACAGTTCCTCAGGATGCGGCGCATCTGCTCCTCTGAAGCAAATTTCGAATTACGGGCTGATGACCTGAAACAGAGGTTTCTGGCTCACAGCTATAGCCGTAGATCGGTTAAGGCTGGATACGATCGTGCCAGAAACCCCCCCCGTGATCAATTACTACACTCTACTAAACGATGTAGTGCTCTTGATGGGAATGCACCCATTAGGTTTATTTCCACCTACAACCACGAACGGGAGAGCATGCGCTCTATTTTGAAAAAGCATTGGGCTGTCCTGCAAACTGGACCCTCTCTCCGTGCCACCCTGGGTAACCTCCCCCTCATAACTCCCAAAAGGTGTAAAAATTTGGGCGATATGTTGGTTAGGAGCCACTACATTCCTGCTTCAAGCAATATTTTTGGCACGATTGGACCCCGTCCAGGCTCCATACCGTGTGGGCGTTGTCTTGCCTGCGCCAATGTCCTGCGCTGCTCGAACTTTACTTCTAGCGACGGGTTGAAAGAATTTCAAACAAGACAATGTATAACCTGTGGGACCACTAATGTTATCTATTATGCCACTTGCCCGTGTCCAAAGGTATATGTAGGTCTTATAACACGTGAACTTCGTGTTCGTATACGTGAGCATGTGCAGGACACTGGCACGGCCAAGACAGCCCCCACTACGTTGGATTTAAAGATGATCCCCCATCACTTTAAGTCACATCATAACTGTGATGGGAGGTTACTCTCTGTTAGGGGGATAGATGTACTCCATTTGGGCATTAGAGGGGGCGATAACAAAAAATGCCTCGCCCAGATTGAAACCAAGTGGATTGTCCTGCTGGACACTTTGACCCCTCGAGGTCTTAATGAATCTTTGAGTTTTGCTCCGTATTTATAATTTGATTGTCCCATTGGTTTATTGTTCTCCTGTTCTCCCGTTCCTCCAATCTGTTGTGTACCACCATCTCTGTCTGGAGTTACCGTTCTGTTTTCATATGTTTTTAATTGGTTGTTTTTCCTTTCATTATCAGTAATGTTCCCTATGGGCCGCCTTTTGCCTTCTTTGTGGACTCCGTTGATTCGCACTTACGCTACCTACAAATATGGACTTGCATCATGAATAAAGAAATGTGCTGCCTCCATGTTTATAAACATCCATATGTGTTAATAGACTTCTGTGCATCTATATAACCACCTACATCTTCGTGCATTGTGCTCTTTTATGGAGCCATAAATTGTGTATCATGGGACATGTCCTTCTTTATCTGCGTGTCGGGGGTCCTTCCTCCGGCTGTGTCCCTCCTCTGTACCCCTCTGCACCCCTCTGCTGGTAAGCCCACCTTTTACTATGTAGATAATACTCTAGATAGATGTGCACTTTACGTATGGGCTTATACATGTAACTGGCATACTGGATCTATTCCTCTACTCTGGGCTTACCTGTCCTTACATCTTATATGGGGAGTATATTGTGGGTTCTTTGTTGTAGTACTATTGGGGCACATTGGAGTGGCAGTTTCTCTTCTGTTTTGTATTGGAACCTATGTAATATGACGCACTACTGATTGAAATTTTAACTTTTGTATGTATATCAATAAAGATCTGTTTATATATTATCTCATGGTATGCTCCTTGTCCTCCTCCTTTTTGATATGTAGCTGAATTGCAGGTGTGCTGTGAGCGCAGGGGGGCGCTCACAGCAGGCCGGCATTAGTAACCATAGAGGTCTCAAGGACCTCTATGGTTACCATCCTGATGCATCACCGACCCCCGATCATGTGACGGGGTCAGCGATGTGCTCATTTCCGGCCGCCCGGCCGGAAGCGCCAGTTAGATGCCGCTGTCTGCGTTTGACAGCGGCATTTAACAGGTTAATAGCGGCGGGTGAATCGTGATTTCACCCGCCGCTATTGCGCGCACATGTCAGCTATACAAAACAGCTCACATGTCGCGACTTTGATGTGGGCTCACCGCCGGAGCCCACATCAAAGGGGGAGACAGGACATGCGCAGTAATAGTACGGCGCATGTCGTTTAAAATCTACAGATACCCATAAAACTGTGCATTAATAGAACACATTAATATAAATCTATTATTTCAGAGCTGTGAAGTTTGGGTTCCTATCATGCGTCTATGTTCGAACCTTTGAGCCTACATTTTGTGGTCAGCTTCTTTGTCCACTGAGCCACAGCAGATATACCTTATCTCTGAGTGTTTAGTTTCTGTTTTCTTTGCTTCAGTCTTTTTAGAGTAACAGGTGTTCTCATTTACTCATTTGGCTGCCCTGTAACCTTTCAGCTGCGGATTTATAAACTTTCCCTTTGCTGGTATTTCCTGCTGGTGATAGTCTCATTTGGATCGCTTCATTTGAATTTCCAGATTTCCTCTCTGAAGAGACAATTTGCATATTTCTCAGAGGAGCATTGCGGCTTTAAGTCTCCTCATCTTGACATGCTTAACATGTCACTCTCCGCAAGGAGAAACGATACTTCTTGGATCCCAGATTTACTGTTGTAGTTTAAGCTAGTCAGTGAAAGACCAGCTAGAGTTTATCTGTTTGTGTTCTTTTACCTACAACTATCTTCTGTTTCTTTATAGCAAGTAGGCGGCATATTATCTAACAGTACATACTTAGTCTTTTATTTTGTACTTCGTGGTTTGTTTTACTCACTCTGGAATCGGTTTCAATTGCAGCACACTTTCCTTTCTGCAGGTAATTCACAATTTGCTCTGCCTTCCGGCAGTTAGTAGGAACGTGTAGCGCTTGACGCCTTTCAGGCAGCATAGGTCCGAGTTGCCATCAGCTAATCTGTGGTTAGTGCTATCTCAGCTCTTGCAGAGGCCACTAGGGTCAAGATGTCTAATCTCTACAGGCATCAGAAGGGCCAGTTTCATTTTTTATTTAGTACATATTTTCCTAAGTGAGTTGCTACACAATCATAATTCCCTGTGTAGTGCAGTATCATGGATTTGTGCTCCACCCTTGGAACGCATGTGGCCAAGATAATAAACCACACATGGAGAGTACGCCCATATCCGGCATGCCTTCCGCCACTGAAACACATAGAATAATTGTAGATGGGGCGCAGGTGAGCAGTAATATGTCACAGGTGGATACAGCATGATGGACTAATGCATTTCACATATGGAACTCTTTGAGGAATGTTCCTGTCGCTGGGATCTATGTAAAAAAGAGGAGGGGAATTGGATCCCAAGATGTGGAAGGGGTGTTTATATATTAACTGAGACAACAAAGAATACCACTGGAAATAAGACAACTCTTTATGCGTTCCACTGTCACATGGCCTGATTACTTTATTTGATCATGTGTTTCCCATAGGTAATAGATGTAAATAGGGGCATTCTTGTTAAAACACCGTACCTTTGTTCATACATTGGCAATTGTGCCAAAGAAAGGACACAAGGCTCCTGATGAAACCTATCTAATAATAGGGGGAAAGCGTCGGAACGGGGGAGACGAGATTGTAACTATCCTATAAACCTAAACCACAAAAGGGATCTGTTTCCTAAAGCTAAGTGTAACATTTATCAGAATGTTTATATACGACTACATGGTGGCCCGATCCTAACGCATCGAGTATTCTAGAATATGTATGTTGTTTATTTATGAAGATTTAAGAATAATGCAATGAATACACAGGATTTTCCAGGTAAAATATATACATTATCATTAAATTTTATTGCTCATAGAACTTAATAGAACTGAACAAAATTATTAAACAGATCATCAAAATACATAAACCATTACATGAATATCTAACTGTATTTAAATAAATCATCGGACAAAAGAAGTACATCGAAACTATAATATATTTGTTAACAATATCAATGCAAAATATTTTTGTACACCACATTGACTGACTGAACGTGTTCAATAAATGTGAGTGAACTATGTCGCACTGTGACTGACAGAACGTGTTCAGTTAACGTGACTGAACTACGTGGCACTGTGACTGACAGAACTTGTTCAGTAAACGTGACTGAACTACATCACACTGTGACTGACAGAACTTGTTCACTAAACGTGACTGAACTACGTGGCACTGTGACTGACAGAACTTGTTCAGTAAACATGACTGAACTGCGTGGCACTGTCACTGACAGAACTTGTTCAGTAAATGTGAATGAACTATGTGGCGACCAATCAGCGACGTGGGATTTCCGTTACAGATAAGCAGACAGAATTAGACGATTATATAGTAGACTAGATGGTGGCCCGATTCTAACGTATCGGGTATTCTAGAATATGTATGTCCACGTAGTATATTGCCCAGCCACGTAGTATATTGCCCAGCCACGTAGTATATTGCCCAGTTACGTAGTATATTGCCCAGTGATGTAGTATATTGCCCAGTGACATAGTATACAGCACAGAGCCACATAGTATATTGCCCAGTGACATAGTATATTGCCCAGTGAAGTAGTATATTGCCCAGTGACGTAGTATATTGACCAGTTACATTGTATATTGCCCAGTGACGTAGTATATTGCTTAGTTACATTGTATATTGCCCAGTTACGTAGTATACAGCACAGAGCCACGTAGTATATTGCCCAGTGATGTAGTATACAGCACAGAGCCACGTAGTATATTGCCCAGCCATGTATGACACAGGTTAAAAAAATAAAAAATAAACATATACTCACCTTCCGCAGGCGCATTGTAGCTCTGTCGCCTGTGTGGGGTGCAGGCGTCAGCTTCCAGTCCCAGGGTGTGATGACGTCGCAGTCACGTGACCGTGTCACGGTCACATGACCGTGACATCACGGCAGGTCCTTTCCGCGCAGGACTTGTGATGATGTCGCGGTCACATGACCGTGACGTCATGGCAGGTCCTTCTGCCAGACCATCCTTGCCACCGGAATGTGCCGCTTGCATTGCGAGGAGCGGGAAAGGTGGCGTAGGTGAGTATATAATCATTTTTTATTTTTTTTATTATTTTTAACATTAGATGTTTTTACTATTGACGCTGCATAGGCTGTGTCAATAGTAAAAAACTTGGTCACACAGGGTTAATAGCAGCGGTAACAGAGTGCATTATCCGTGGCATAACGCAGTCCGTTACCACCGGCATTAACCCTGTGTGAGCGGTGACCGGAGGGACGTATGCGGGTGCCAGGCAGTGAGTGCGGGGAGTAAAGAGCTGCCATTTTCTTCCGGACTGTGCGCGTCGCTGATTGGTCGTGGCAATGGTCGTGGGCGTTTTGCCACAACCAATCAGCGACTTGGATTCCATGACAGACAGAGGCCACGGCCAATGAATATCCGTGACAGACAGAAGGACAGACAGACAGACAGAAAGACAGAAGTGACCCTTAGACAATTATATAGTAGATATATGTTATTGTATAATAGGGCTATAATAAGAGACACTCTCAGAGACACCTGGCAGTGAATGGGGGCATCACATCAAAATTTTAAGATGCCAACCCCATTGGTCAGTCAAGGGGAAGATAGGATGGCTTTTACAGGGTCTTAATTGAAATAGCTATTCTCTGCAGCCAAATACACCTGTGTGTCACTGTATATGGCTGGGTGCAATAATTTTAAGGTAACTCTCTATAAAAAAAGCAAATTGATTCACATTTATCTAGATTAAGATCCTTTGGTCACAGCCATTAATATTTACGGTATGTTATTATGTATTTAGTTGTTAAGGGGCCTTTACTTTAATAGGTTTTAATAATAAAAAAGTAAAGGCTTGTATTTTATTATTAGATATTTTTCTGGAATCAAATTATAATTCTATATATTACCTGAGACATCCTGTAGTCTGTTATTATTTCTGGATTTGTATTTGAAAATTCTACATGGGCATGTAAGTAGTTTGGGGTGTGAAAGCCTGCTGGCAGGTTCTCTTTAAAATCCTGAGCTACCAGATCACTATCAAGGGAATTTTATCATGAAAATCTTGAAAAAAAAGCTATACTCAAGCATAAGGTATGTATGTTTTATATGCAATAATGCAAATAGCTTCTTTAGAAAGGATGAGAACTTTAAATCTCTTGCCACCTATTGGATTTAGCAATCCTAAAAGTCAATTTTCACCCTTTAATGAGCCTTGCTATATAACTTAGGATAAGAACAGAAACTCCACTCACAGACATGTGTTATGGTGTTTCAGGGTGTTTGCCCCTCTTCAGTGCAAAAGCAGGAGATCTGAATTGGCTGGGCAAGAGGGCTTTGGCACGAGATCTAATGTGGAACATTTCTCTTTGTGCATACTGCCAAGCTGCCATAAGTGTGACCAGGCTCGGACTGGCCCACAGGGTAACAGGGGAATCCCCCAGTGTGCCCCTGTGCAGATCTAGGCCCCCAACCCCATTGTATGGGCAGTAATTGGCATAATTACCTAGGGCCCCTGCTCTTCTCCATTTACACCTTTGGCCTGGGACAGCTGATAGAATCTCATGGCTTTCAGTATCACTTCTATGCTGATGACACACAGATCTACATCTCTGGACCAGATATCACCTCCCTACTAACCAGAATCCCTCAATGTCTATCCGCTATGTAACGGGGGTCAGGGTGGTAGCCGTACCGAGGGATTGCTGCTGCTTCCTCATCACACCCCGATGCTCCGCTACAGAAATATCATGTCCGTTTTGTGGAGTGCTGTGTGTGTCACGTATTTCACCCACCTGTGGGTCAGAATCCTTCACAGCATACAGGGCTCCCATGCGTCGCAGACACACACAAATGTTCTCAAAGTCCAAGTTCATTTTCAATAAAACTTTACTTAACTCATGCATCTTCATAACAGTTACAGTCCATCCATTTTCCCAATACATGAGTAATCCATTTCCTGCGTTTTCCCTGGTCTTCTCCCTCAGCTTTTCTTCCTGCACCGTGGCTCCCAGGCCTGCAGCTTCCTGAACCATCGAGCTAGCTGATACTGAGTGCTCCCCATCCACTTTCCCCATCT
This sequence comes from Ranitomeya variabilis, assembly GCF_051348905.1. Taxonomy (NCBI): domain Eukaryota; kingdom Metazoa; phylum Chordata; class Amphibia; order Anura; family Dendrobatidae; genus Ranitomeya; species Ranitomeya variabilis. The sequence goes on from NC_135232.1 coordinate 624,942,412, forward strand.
TCGGTGAAAATTCAGGTTGCCTCCGCAATTCCTGTTCAGACCGTAAGTCCTAGACGTCACGGGAGGTAACCCACAGACTAGCCACTGATTCTTCCAGGCTGCCTCGCTCTCTTAACTCTACAATGTTGCTCTGTTCAGCTTTCTGTCCCAAGTCCTTCTAGAACAATTCTCCTCACACAGCTTTAGCTCCTCCCACTACCTAAAAATTACCTCAGAAAGGCACTCTCCCTGCCACTACACTGGCTCCGCCCCCTTTCTCAACTGTCACTACTCTGACTGAAACCAGTTCTCAACACAATCTAATCTTATACTCTACAGTGCCCCCCTTAACACTAACCCGTAACTACACTGCCATAACCCTTACCAGTGCTGACCTACCACTGCCACTGACTGTCCCTATTCCTGTCCCTAACCCTGTCCCTAACACACAGATATCAGAACAGTGTCAGCCATTATCATATTAAACAGTGTCAAATATCATAAACTACACAGGGCACACAGAAAACACAAAAAGTACCCAGTTTCATTAGGTAGGAATGCACAGGAATGCAGGGCTCAAACCAGCCACCTACACACCCCCTTACAGCTATTTCATCCTTCTTCTCTGCTAGATTTCTGAAACTTAACATGGACAAAACAGAATTCATCATCTTTCCCCCATCTCACGCAACCCCCCAATGAACCTATCCATTACAGTAAATGGCTGCCCACTCTCCCCAGTCCCACAAGCTCGCTGGCTCGGGGTAATCCTTGACGCTGATCTCTCCTTCAAACCACATATCCAAGCCTTTTCCACTTCCTGCCGACTTCAACTCAAAAATATTTCACGAATCCGTACATTCATCAACCAAGAATCTGCAAAAACCCTAGTTCATGCCCTCATCATCTCTCGCCTTGACTACTGCAACCTCCTGCTCTGTGGCCTCCCCTCTAACACTCTCGCACCCCTCCAATCTATTCTAAACTCTGCTGCCCGACTAATCCACCTGTCCCTCCGCTATTCCCCAACCTCTCCCCTCTGTCAATTCCTTCACTGGCTCCCCATTGCCCAGAGACTCCAGTACAAAACCCCAACCATGACGTACAAAGCCATCCACAACCTGTCTCCTCCATACATCTGTGACCTCGTCTCCCGGTACTTACCTACACGCAACCTCCGATCCTCACAAGATCTCCTTCTCTACTCCCCTCTTATCTCCTCTTCCCACAATCGTATACAAGATTTCTCTCGCGTATCACCCCTACTCTGGAACCCTCTACCACAACACATCAGACTCTCGCCTACCATCGAAACCTTCAAAAAGAGCCTGAAGACCCACCTCTTTCGACAAGCCTACAATCTGCAGTAACCACCGATCGACCAAACCGCTGCATGACCAGCTCTATCCTTACCTACTGTATCCTCACCCATCCCTTGTAGATTGTGAGCCTTCGCGGGCAGGGTCCTCTCTCCTCCTGTACCAGTTATGACTTGTATTGTTTAAGATTATTGTACTTGTTTTTATTATGTATATCCCTCCTTACATGTAAAGCGCCATGGAATAAATGGTGCTATAACAATAAATAATAATAATAATAATAATAATAATAATAATAATAATAATAATTCAATTTATTCATTCTGTACAGAAAAAAAGCAACATCTCATCACTCATTAACCACGCTACCCAGTTTATTATTATATGGAGATATAGGTAAATTTGAGAATGAGCGTAGTGTAATATTTGCATGCAGGTGAAAAGTGGGCCCTAATGTCAATGCTACTGGTGGGCCCTTGGCACCCCAGTCCGACACTGAATGTGACTAGGGGCCAATATTGACTTTTAGAATTAGGTGGCACTAGAGTTCCTCTCTTATTCCCCTCTGAAGAGATTATTTGCATATGTGTATTCCCACAGGAGCAGTGCATGACCTATATGTCTCCTTACGCCAGCTTGTCATTCTTCGAAAAGGAGAAATATTCCCCCTTAAGCTTCCTCTTATATGTAAAACACATTACAAGGGATCTAATAGAAATTTTCTATTAAGAAAAAAAAATTGGTTGAAAATGGAGTGTGGATATTTTGCTGTTCTTAAAGGGGTTTTCCAATACTTGTTCGACCCCTTCTCAATCCCTATATTTCCCCCTTGTAAAATTTGAACACCTATACTCACCTTGGTGTCGGTTCTGTTCCAGCAGTATTGGCACTGACTTTCCAGGAAATCATTTAAGATTGTTACTAGTCATGAGTGGGCACTAAAATGCTCGGATACTAGTTACTCGAGTTGAGCAAATCATTATGCTCGGGTGCGACCCGAGTAATGAGTATAATGGAGGTTAATGGGAAGCTCGAGCATTTTTCTGGCGTTTTACCCCCGGAGGTCTGGAGGCAGTAGCATAGCTACCTGGGGGACAGAGGGTGCGGGCACCGCTATGGGTCCCTGAGAAGGCGGGGGGGCCCGGTTCCAGCAGTGGGCCCCCCCGCCGTCATCAGAAGATCAGCTGTACCGGCATTTAGCCGATACAGCTGATCACAATGATGGGAGAAGGAGTTCTGCGCTCCTTCTACCATCATCCCCCTGTCAGTGTCGGCGTCTGACGTCACTGACAGCGGGCACAATGACATCACTGCCTGGCGTCCGCTGTCAGGAGATCAGTGGGAGCAGCGCAGGAACCAGGAAGAAGAGAGGTGAGTATTTTTTTTATTTAATGGGTGCTGCTGCCTTATTACAGGGTCTGCCTATGGGGGCTGCCTTATTACAGGGTCTGACTATGGGGGCTGCCTTATTACAGGGTCTGACTATGGGTGCTCCCTTTTTACAGGGTCTGACTATGGGGTGCTGACTTATTTCAGGGTCTGACTATAGGGGTGCCGCCTCATTACAGGGTCTGACTATGGGGTGCTGCCTTATTACAGGGTCTGCCTATAGGGGTGATGCCTTATTACAGGGTCTGACTAAGGGGGCTGCCTCATTACAGGGTCTGACTATGGAGGATGCCTTTTTACAGGGTCTGACTATGGCGGTACTGCCTCATTACAGGGTCTGACTATGGGGGCGCTGCCTTATTACAGGGTCTGACTATGGGGATGCTGCCTTATTGCAGGGTCTGACTATGGTGGCTGCCTTACTGCAGGGTCTGACTATGGGGGCTGCCTTGTTACAGAGTCTGACTATGGGGGTGCTACCTTATTACTGGGTCTGTCGCATTATTACAGGGTTTGCCTATGGGGGTGCTGCCTTATACTACAGAGTCTGCCTATGGGGGTACTGCCTTATTACAGGGTCTGCCTATATGGGGGTGCTGCCTTATTACAGGGTCTGCTGCCTTATTACAGCATCTGCCTATGGGGTGCTGCCTTATTACAGGGTCTGACTATGGGGGCTGCCTTGTTACAGAGTCTGACTATGGGGGTGCTACCTTATTACAGGGTCTGTCGCATTATTACAGGGTTTGCCTATGGGGGTGCTGCCTTATACTACAGAGTCTGCCTATGGGGGTACTGCCTTATTACAGGGTCTGCCTATATGGGGGTGCTGCCTTATTACAATGTCTGCCTATGGGGGCTGCTGTATGCTATAGAGCTTGCCTATGGGGAGTGCATTATACTATATTGTGGACTTTTTGGTGCATTATGCTACTGTATATGGAGGCTATCTAGGGTGCCATCATACAGTATGGAGATTACAGCGTAGGGGTCATTATACATTGTTGGAGCCATCAAACAGTTTGGGGGCTACTAAGGAGTCAGTATACTGTGTGGGTGCATTATACTGTGCATAAGAGAGCATCATGCTGTGTATAGGGAAGCTGTACAAGGGGAGGGGAGACTCGGGACATTATTAACCCTTTCCTGACATGCGCCGTACTAGTACTGCTCTGCGGGAACTGAGTTCCCGCAAACCGCAGTACTAGTACGGCGGCACAATCGTGCGGTCTCATGGTGATGCTATTGCGTTTTTCCGGTGTTCTGGAAGGAGTCCCCGGATCCAAAATGGCCACGGGGCTCCTTCTGGGTCCTGATGTGAGGTGGCTTCCCGGCGCCTGCTGAGAACAGGACCCGGAAAGCCTCCTGCACTGCCTGTCAGATCGCTGATCTGACACAGTGCTGTGCAAAGTGTCAGATCAGCGATCTGATGTAATAAAGTGATGTCCCACCCTGGGGCAATGTTATAAAATTAAAAAAACAATAGAATGTATATAAAAAAAAAAAATCCCCAAATAAAGAAAAAATAAAGAAATAAATATTTTCCAATAAATCCATTTATTTATGTAAATTAAGAAAAAAACAATAAAAGTACACATATTTGGTATTGCTGTGTCCGGAACGACCCACTCTATAAAAATATAGCACTAGTTAACCCCTTCAGTGAACACCGCAAAAAAAAAAAAAATAAATAAAAAACAAGGCAAAAAACAATGCTTTATCATCTTACTACCGAACAAAAAGTGCAATAAAATGTGATCAAAAAGACGGATATAAATAAACATGGTACCGCTGAAAACGACATCTTGTCCCGCAAAAAAAAAGCCACCATACAGTCTCATCAGCAGAAAAATGAAAAAGTTATAGCTCTGAGAATAAAGCAATGCAAAAACAATTATTTTTTATATAGAATAGTTTTTATTGTGTAAAAGCGCCAAAACATAAAAAAAGATATAAAGAGGTCATCGCTGTAATCGTACTAACACGAAGAATAAAACTGCTTTATCAATTTTACCACACGCGTAACGGTATAAATGCCCCCCTAAAAGAAATTCAGGAATTGCTGGTTTTTGTTCATTCTGCCTCCCAAAAATCGGAATAAAAAGCGATCAAAAAATGTAATGTGCCCGAAAATGGTACCACTAAAAACACCAACTCGTCCTGCAAAAAACAAGACCTCACATGACCCAAAATATGGGTAATTTATAGCTTTCAAAATGTGGTGATGCAAAAACTATTTTTTGCAATAAAAAGCGTCTCTTAGCGTGCGACAGCTGCCAAACAAAAACCCGCTATAATAATCTGCTATAAATAGTAAATCAAACCTCCCTTTATCACCCCCTTAGTTAGAAAAATAAATAAAATTAATAAAATGTATTTATTTCCATTTTCCCATTGGAGTTAGGGTAAGGGTTGAGGCTAACGTTAAGGATAGGGTTGGGGCTAAAGTTAGGGTTGGGGTTAGGGCTAAAGTTAGGGTTGGGGCTAAAGTTAGGGTTAGGGCTGGGGCTAAAGTTAGGGTTAGGGTTGGAGCTAAAGTTAGGGTTAGGGTTGGGGCTAAAGTTAGGGTTAGGGTTGGGGCTAAAGTTAGGGTTTGGATTATGTTTACAGTTGGGGTTAGAGTCGGGATTAGGGGTAGAGGTGTGTCATGGTTAGGGGTGTGGTTAGGGTTTTGGTTAGGGTTGAGATTAGAGCTGGTATTAGGGTTAGGGATGTGTTGGCGGTAGGGGTGTGGTCAGGGTTATGGTTAGGGTTGGGATTAGGGGTGTGTTCAGGTTAGCGGTGTGGTTAGGGTTATGGTTGAGATTAGGTTTAGGGGTACATTGGGGATAGGGTTGGAGTTAGAATTGGGGGGGTTTCCACTGTTTAGGCACATCAGGGGCTCTCCAAATGTAACATGGCATCCGATCTCACATATGTGGTGTCAGCGTACTCAGGACAAATTGGACAACAACATTTGCAGTCCAATTTCTCCTGTTACCCTTGTGAAAATAAAAATCTGGGGGCTAAAATATCATTTTCGTGGAAAAAAATATATTTTTTATTTTCACGGCTCTGCGTTATAAACTTTAGTGAAACACTAGGGGGTTCAAAGTTCTCACAACACATATAGATAAGTTCCTTGGGGGGTCTAGTTTCCAACATGGGGTCACTTGTGGGGGTTTCTATTGTTTAGGTACATCATGGGCTCTGCAAATACAATGTGACGCCCGCAGACCATTCCATCAAAGTCTGCATTCCAAAACAGCGCTCCTTCCATTCCGAGCTCTGCCATGCGCCCAAACTGTGGTTCCCCCCCACATATGGGGTGTCAGTGTACTCAGGACAAGTTGGACAACAAATATCTTTTGCAGTCCAATTTCTCCTGTTACCCTTGTGAAAATAAAAATTTGGGGGCTAAAAGATAATTTTGTGGAAAAAAATGATTTTTTTAATTTTCACGGCTCTACATATTAAACTTTAGTGAAACAATTAGATGTTCAAAGTGCTCACGACACATCTAGATAAGTTCCTTAGGGAGTCTACTTTCCAAAATGGGGTCACTAGTGGTGGGTTTCCCCTGTTTAGACACATCAGGGGCTCTCCAAACGTGACATGGTGTCCGATCTCAATTCCAGCCAATTTTTCATTGAAAAGTCAAACAGTGCTCCTTCCCTTCCGAGCTCTGCCATGCGCCCAAACAGTGGTTTACCCCTACATATGGGGTATCAACGTTCTCAGGACAAATTGCACAACATTTTTTGAAGTCCAATTTCTCCTGTTACCCTTGGAAAAATAAAAAATTTGGGCGAAAATAATTTTTGTGAAAAAAATATGATTTTTTTTTTACGGCTCTACATTATAAACTTGTGTGAAGCACTTGGGGGTTCAAAGTGCTCACGACACATCTAGATTAGTTCGTTAGGGGGTCTATTTTCCAAAATGTTGTCACTTGTGGGGGGTTTCTACTGTTTAGGCATATCAGAGGCTCTCCAAACGCGACATGGTGTCCGATCTCAATTCCAGCCAATTTTGCATTGAAAAGTCTAATGGCGCTCCTTCCATTCCGAGCTCTGCCATGTGCCCAAACAGTGGTTTACCCCCACATGTGGGGTATCTGCATACTTAAGACAAATTGTACAACAACTTTTGGGGTCCAATTTCTCCTGTTGCCCTTGGTAAAATAAAACAAATTAGATCTGAAGTAAAAATTTTGTGAAAAAAGTTAAATGTTCAATTGTTTTTAAACATTCTAAAAATTCCTGTGAAGCACCTGAAGGGTTAATAAACTTCTTGAATATGATTTTGAGTACCTTGAGGGGTGCAGTTTTTAGAATGGTGTCACTTTTGGCCATTTTCTGTCATATAGGCCCGTCAAAGTCACTTCAAGTGTGAGTTGGTCCCTAAAAAAAGGTTTTTCAAATTTTGTTGTAAAAATGAGAAATCGCTGATCACTCAATTTTTTTTTCCAAAATTGTGCTAATGTAAAGCAGACATGTGGGTAATGTTATTTATTAATTATTTTGTATGATATGACTCTCTAATTTAAGATCATAAAAACTAAAAGTTTAAAAATTGCAAAATTTTCTAAATTTGCGCCAAATTTCTTTTGTTTTCACAAATGAATGCAAGCGATATCAAAGAAATTTTACCACTATCATAAAGCACAATATGTCATGAGAAAACATTCTCAGAATCACCAGGATCCATTGAAGCATTTCAGAGTTATGACCTCATGAACTAACAGTGGTCAAATTAAAAGAAAATGGCCTGGTCAGGAAGTCGAAAACAGGCTTTGGGGTGAAGGGGTTAAATGTAAAGTGGGCACTTATTGTTATAGGGGAACTCAGGTTACTGTGACTGTCCAAGGGGCACACAGGGCAATATTACTTTCTGGGTGGCAAAATATGGGCATTGTTTTCTAGGGCACTTGCACCCAGCATTACTATATTATAGAGGGTTGCTGTAGAATTTAGAGAGCACAGAAAACCACACAACAGGTGCAGTAATAGGGACACATACGGCAGCAGGGACTCAGCATTGGGGTATCAGGTGCAGTAATAGGGACACATATGCCAGCAGCAGCTCAGTATTGGGGTATCAGGGGCAGTAATAGGGACACATACGGCAGCAGCGGCACAGTATTGGGGTATCAGGTGCAGTAATAGGGACACTTACGGCAGTGGCGGCTCAGTATTGGGGTATCAGGTGCAGTAATAGGGTCACATACAGCAGCAGCGGCTCAGTATTGGGTTATCAGGTGTAGTAATAGGGACACATATGGCAGCAGCGGCTCAGTATTGGGGTATCAGGGGCAGTAATAGGGTCACATACGGCAGCAGCGGCTCAGTATTGGGGTATCAGGTGCAGTAATAGGGACACATATGGCAGTAGCGGCTCAGTATGGGGATATCAGGAGCAGTAATAGGGACACATATGGCAGCAGCGGCTCAGTATTGGGGTATCAGGGGCAGTAATAGGGTCACATACAGCAGTGGCTCAGTATTGGGGTATCAGGGGCAGTAATAGGGACACATACGGCAGCAGCGGCTCAGTATTGGGGTATGAGGTGCAGTAATAGGGTCACATACGGCAGCAGTGGCTCAGTATTGGTGATCAGGAGCAGTAATAGGGACACATACGGCAGCAGCAGCGGATCAGTATTGGGGTATCAGGTGCAGTAATAGGGACACATACAGCAGCAGCGGCTCAGTATTGGGGTATCAGGTGCAGTAATAGGGACACATACGGCAGCAGCGGCTCAGTATTGGGGTATCAGGTGCAGTAATAGGGACACATACAGCAGCAGCGGCTCAGTATTGGGGTATCAGGTGCAGTAATAGGGACACATATGGCAGCAGCGGCTCAGTATTGGGGTATCAGGGGCAGTAATAGGGTCACATACGGCAGCAGCGGCTCAGCATTGGGGTATCAGTAGGATGAGGAGTTTGTGCAGGTTGGGAATAGATGGTGATGGGGCTGGAATGTGAGAAGTGAAACGTGTCTTTGTTGTATTCTCTGCAGACGAGTTGTAGCTGGAAGAAGTTGTCATGTCTGTCTGGGCCAGATGGAAAAGACGGGAAAAATGAACGATTCCATCAGAAAGGACATCAGGGTTAAGTCATTTTCTGTAACTGTGCAGTGATCTCTTATATTTTCTGTAGGACTGGTATCCACCACTGACCATATGGCAGTAATATCCATGTTGGTCGTTATATAGAGATTATCTTCAGTAACTTCGCGGTCGTCTTCTGAGGTTCTCCTCCACTATTAGGGCCCGTCACCCAGTTGTAATCAAGGTTACCTGGTTAGGGGCCCACTCAGAAGCTTCGCCCCCCCTGAACCAAAACCCTAGCTACGCCTCTGTCTGGAGGGGGTCTTAAAATTGCAGAAAATGATGGAAACAGTGCTGAAATGGCATGGAACCAGAATGCAGAAGACTCCTTGTAGCATCTCTGAATCCCAGGTCGCTGCTGAGAACAAAGCTGTCAGACTATTCATGCTACTTCTGCAGGCTGACAATAAAACATACAAAACTGCACTTAAAATGGATTTGACTGGAAAAATATTAAGAAACTTTCCGGGATAATTATTTGTATGTAAGGCAATAAATAATAATAAAAAAAAGCTCCTCTACACCTTGTTAGGGCTGGCGGAACACACCGAATAAATATAAAAATAGTAAAAGGTCCAGTGTGCAGAGATGGAACCTGCTGCTAGGTAAAGGTGGCCAACTCAGAATTAATTATTAATCAGATACAAATTTGTACGAGGTAGGAACCATCAAAATCATATGAGAAACCTCAATACTAAAAACACTTTTTATTAATTAAAAAGAAGGCAACCAACACCACTTAAAGTGATCAAAAAATCGAAGGAAATCAATGAGTTAATATCATATGCCTGCCTCCCATGGATCTCTGCTAAAAGCCTGGTGTACTCCGTTTAGTTATTTGGTATTTTAGGTTGTGACGTTATGGTAAAGTGTATTATGGGTCCGCTGAGTTACATGATGATACCAATTGTTCGATGGGGTCCTCTTTCTGAGGTCCCACATGGATTGGCATGGAAATCCAGTTGCTCATCATTTGTTGGGTATATTTATCTTATCTGATTATGCATGCTGCCTGTTTTTCCCTTCAGGATCCCCAAAGGTCCCAAAAATGTATGTATATAGATGTCCCTCCATGGTTACAGTACTTGGTGTCTCTCCTACACGTTAATCTACATGGGATTTGGAGCGTTTGAAATTTAGTACACATATCTTGCAGTTATGATCTTATATATATATGTGTGTAACTGATATGATTGGATATTATATCAAACACCTACAGAGATCACATCTATACATTAATAATGATATAGTTGAAATTCAGCCATAGCGTAACTACCTAAGGAAGGCTGACATGTGATGTAGTTGAATAGAATTGCCTTCAAGATTCCCTCTGTACTGGGGAGAGTAGATACAAGTCCAGCACCAAAGGGACATAATTGGGAGCTCAATGCCTCAGATTACTAACGTGCGGGAATATGGCTGTCTATATCATAAGATTATCATTGATAGATGTTGAAAGGGGCGTGACTAATCTGCTCCGTGAAAGGCAGGATTCACTGCGCTATTTCCCTATGTTGTGGAAAGGTACAATCCGACGCGCTCCATAATGTTCCATAGCGGTTTAAGCCCCGCCTCCTGTAACTGTGACTGGAGGTTGTGGTTAGCGATCATGCGGAGGGGGCGGAGCATGTGGGGGCGTTCCTCCCTTCAGTGATTTGCGATGGAGTGGCGATAAGCAGCGTCATTGACTCTGTGAGTCCCACGCTGGGCATGCGCCGTGAAGGTATAGAGGGGCCCGGTTATGGGCATGCGCGGCGGCACGGAGCGCTTGAGGAATGTTAGACGTTCGGTGCATGCGCGGTGGAAATTCAGAGGGGCCCAGCAGCACCTAGCGTTCGAGGAACGTTATGCGCAGTGGCTTGATGTATCAGCTCTCTTTGCGCACGGTTGTGCAGACATGCGCTGCAGGCTCCAAGGGACGCCACAGGAAGTGGAGAGGAGGCACCTGGGCTGGAGCGCACTGGCGGCGAGTATAAAAGTAAGCTATTTGACATTGGGCATTCAGCTATCCACTATCCTATGTGACACAGAATATCATGTTATCTGGCCTCCTGATGAGCCTGCATAGGCGAAACGCGTTGAGGCGTGTGTCATGGTTCCCAATGGCAAGGGAACGTCAGAGAACATAAATAACAGAACAGCTCTTGGGTGATGGAATCTCGAGCTGACCGTGAGCTAAACCTACCACACAACTAACAGTGGCCGGGTGGCGTACCTACGTTTTATCCCTAGACGCATAGCGCCAGCCGGAGGACTAACTAACCCTAATAGAGGAAAAGACAGACCTGGCTTACCTCTAGGGAAATTCCCCCAAAAAGGAGACAGAAGCCCCCCACATATATTGACGGTGAGTTCAGAGGAAAAGACATACGCAGTATGAAGGTAGGTTCAGCAAAGCGAGGTCCGCTTACTAGATAGCAAGAAGATACAATAGGGAACTTCACGGTCAGCTGAAAACCCTATTAAAATACCATCCCGAAATTACTTTAAGACTCATGTGTCAACTCATGACGCCGGAGTGGCAATTTCGGCCCACAAGAGCTTCCAGCTACAGAAAAATAACATAACTGTGAACTGGAACAAAAATGCAAAACAAACTTAGGACTAAGAGTCCAACTTAGCTGATAGTAGTCTAGAAGCAGGAACATGCAACAGAAAGGCTCTGGTTACATTGATGGCCGGCACTAGAATAACTGAGCAGCAAGGCTAAATAGGATACTCCCATATCCTGATGGAAACAGGTGAACAGAGAAAGTGAAGCACACAAGTCCAGTACCACCAGTGACCACCGGGGGAGCCCAAAAACCAAATTCACAACAGGCGTGCATTGTAGATGGCGTTTGGTGAAGCATGGTGGCACAGATGAGTATCTATGGTCTTAACACACTGCTCTATGTGGCAAATTGACCACGTGGCTGGGGGTGTTCATAAAAACCGGAATGTGGTAGAAAGGGACACATGATTGGGATGTGAGCCCATGTAAATTGTACAGTCCACCCGACTAGCATTATTATAGATGGACAAAACCCACATCTTATAGAGAGTGAAATATGTTCTCCACTGTGTAGTAATTGTTATCCAGCTTACGCCTGTTGCCATTTGTGTTCATATGTATGTATATCAGGATGTTTCTTTTGGGGAACTAGGTCATCCCTAGTATAGTAGCTTATTGTATAGCGGTAGTGGAACCTTTAGTGTGCGGGTAGAGGTTCTCACTAGTGGCTGCAGGGCACATCAGGACCTACAGGGATAGCCGTCATGGAGCGGGGGCGCCAATACGTCCCCCCTAGGGCGTCTACATCCGCAGCCAGGTAGGGGCAGTATAGGTGCCTCGACTAGGGTACTATAGATTTCCCCATCAGTCTCTTTTATATTTTTGGTTGAGCACATGTTGTTTTGGTTTTTTGTTTTTTTTATCACTTTAAGTGGTGTTGGTTGGCTTGTTTTTAATTAATAAAAAGTGTTTTTAGTATTGAGGTTTTTCATATGATTTTGATGGTTCCTACCTCGTACAAATTTGTATCTGATTAATAATAATGGTTCCGAACTTGGTATGGCCAGTTTCTTAGTCGGACCTGTTAATTCAGACCTATGGTTGGAAGATGCTAATCAGGCATTCAGTTTAAGTGGCACACAAGATGTTGGCACAGGTCTCTTAGCTTTGAAAAATCTGTTTAATGAGGTCTATGGGGGGTATAAAGAATACTTGAAATCTTGGTGGGAAATAAGGGTATTAGAAAATTATCTTAAGAATCGCTTAGTCCCAAGGGGACTGCGGATTAACATCGTCCCCTCACAGAGGATTGCATCACCTGAGTTTATGACCCTCTGGCAAAAAGAATCCATAGAATCATCTATCAAATTTATGAAGATCCTCCTCGAAGAGGAGAAAAAAAGTATTTGATAAATCTACTGATCAATTGAATAAACTTATAGAACGGGTTCTTAAGCATAACGCAGATCCTGACTTCAACAGGAGGGAGGGTCTGCCACAGACATCAGTGGAAAGGTACCAGGCTTTATTAAAAGAAAGGAAACATCTACAGTTTCAGAGGGACCTGAGTGAGTCAAAGGAAAATCAAGCCCTGAGTGCAACGGCAGTGAGGCAATCAGAGGCATCTTCGTCTGATCTTGATATATCTGATACCGAGAGAACGGAGAGAACAGGCAGCAGCAGTAGCACACAATTTTTTAGAGGCCAGCAGAATAGACAAAGATGGCAGGGCGGAAGAGTAAAATCTGGGAGAAAGGGAGGGAGAGGAAAATACAGGAATGGGGCAGGTCCCTTGACCCCCTTTCTGGCACCCAGCCCGGGACCTGGTCAACTACCTGGGGCGTCTTCCTCATCATCGGTCTCTTTTTTGGAGCGGAGTGCGAGAATGGGATACGACCTCAGAACCCGGTTCAATTGAACAGGGACCAAATCATCAACCTGTCCTCGCACATGCTGTCTAAGGATGAATATAGTGTCCTGCAGAGGGGTCTCAATTTCGTCCCAACTAACTATTTCAACTGTTTCGAGTGGGTAAAAGATCTCAACCTCTTTTGTAGGAAACTCAAATGGAGAAAATTCTTTAAACATAACACCCGAGAAGAGTGTGGTAGGCTAGGGCTTAACCAGGAGGATATGGAGGGGTTTGAGGCCTTATGTGGGCTACTGCAAGAGAACGAGAGGACCCCGGAAGTAGGGAAAGGCCCCTTTACCACATTGAAAAATAGAAGTGAGAGAATGCCACCACAAGGTGATATGAGTAATTTTGATCTATTTGCATTGTTGGTAGAGAGGGATCTCAAGAAATTAAGAAAAACTGGTTGGAATTTTGAGGATAATCTTATGGCGAATGAACGGAGAGCGCTTGATGGTCTCAAGAGGAATGACCAGTTGATTATAAAACCCTCCAATAAAGGGGGCAATCTGGTCATCCTTAATCATCCAGAGTATCGCGCAATCTGTAATTGTATCCTACAAGACAGGACCACATATGAGACACTCACTACAAACCCACTTGAGACATTTAAGAGCGTACTGAGACCGATTCTGGAGGAGGCTCTATTGCACCAATTGATTTCAAGGAACGAATTTGATTTTATGCTACCAAAATTTCCTTTAACTGCAACCTTTTATGCACTGCCTAAGGTGCACAAGGGGTGCCACCCCTTGCGGGGATGACCTATTGTGTCTGGGTTTGACTCCTTAACACAGAATGGCGGGTTGTATATAGACCAGGTTCTCCGGCCATTTGTCATGTCTATCCCGTCCTACTTGAGGGACACATCGGATCTGTTACTCAAGTTAGAGGAAGTGCATTTGGGGCAAGATGCGTGGTTGGCTTCTATTGATATAGAAGCACTTTATAGCAGTATCCCGCACCAAGCAGGAATTGATGGGGTTAGTTATTTCCTACAACAAAGGTCAGTGAATTGTAGAGAGCATAATAAATTTGTACTGACTCTACTTGAATACATCCTCACCCATAATGCATTTACTTTTGACGGGAAGTACTTCCACCAGCTCAGGGGCACAGCGATGGGGTGTCCCTGTGCCCCATCATATGCTAATTTGTTCCTGGGCTGGTGGGAGGAAACCATTGTGTTTGGGGATGAGGATAAGTGGTGGCCTAAGTATATACCTATATGGTATAGGTATATTGATGACGTTTTTATGATATGGACAGGTACCAAAGAGGAGTTTAGAGCATTTATGGGACATCTTAATGTGAATAATGTGGGCCTTAAGTTTACGTCAGAGATCAGTGAAGTGGAGCTGGTGTTCCTGGACTTGAAAATTAGAAAAGAGACACACGGGGGAGTGACGACAAATATATACAGAAAGCCTACCAGCACCAACAGTCTGCTACATTGGAATAGCCATCACCCGACTTCCCTGAAAAGGGGGATCCCTAAGGGACAGTTCCTCCAATTGAAGAGAAACTGTTCCAGTAATGACATCTTCAACAGTCAGGCGGGGGATATGTTTGACAGGTTCAGGGAGAAAGGGTATCCGAGACCGGTCCTGGATGGGGCTTTGGAGTTTGCTAGAAAGACAGATAGACAGGGTCTATTACAGAAGCAAACTAAAACGGAGGTCTGTGATACAGTGAGAATTATCGGGACATTTGATGCACAGCACAAGGATATCAGGAGGGTGTTTGCCAAACATTGGGATGTCCTCAAGTTTGATCCCGACCTGATGGATGTAGTAGTTGAACGCCCTAATATTACATTCAGGAAGGGCAGGTCCATCAGAGATTTACTTGTGCATAGCCAATATCAGCGCCCGGGATGTGGTTAAATAGGAGGCCGTGTGGTTTCTTCAAATGTGGCGATTGTAGCCTCTGTAAATGGATGAGACCATGTAAACGATTTCAGAGCTCCACCACGGGTAAAATCTTTTTTCAACGTGATTTTTCTAATTGTAAGACAACAGGTGTGGTGTTTGTAGCCTCCTGCTCCTGCCCGAAAGACTACATAGGGAAAACCAAGAGGGAGTTTAGGAGGAGAGTGGGGGAGCATATGGGAGATATTTGTAATAATGGGGATACCCCACTGGCAAAACATATGCATACTTACCACAGGGGTGATCCAACAGGAGTAAGGTTTACTATTATAGAGGTGGTCAGGGCGAACCCGAGAGGTGGGAATCTTGATAAGATGATCCTCAGACATGAATGTGAATGGATATTCAGGATGGAGTCTCTTGAACCAAAGGGAATCAATGAGCAAATATCATATGCCTGTTTCCTATAGACCTCTGAATCGAAGGAAATCAATGAGTTAATATCATATGCCTGCCTCCTGTGGATCTCTGCTAAAAGCCTGGTGTACTCCGTTTAGTTATTTGGTGTTTTATGTTGTGTTGTTATGGTAAAGTGTATTATGGGTCCGCTGAGTTACATGATGATACCAATTGTTCGATGGGGTCCTCTTTCTGAGGTCCCACATGGATTGGCCTGGAAATCCAGTTGCTCATCATTTGTTGGGTATATTTATCTTATCTGATTATGCATGCTGCCTCTTTTACCCTTCAGGATCCCCAAAGGTCCCAAAAATGTATGTATATAGATGTCCCTCCATGGTTACAGTACTTGGTGTCTCTCCTACACGTTAATCTACATGGGATTTGGAGCGTTTGAAATTTAGTACACATATCTTGCAGTTATGATCTTATATATGTGTGTAACTGATATGATTGGATATTATATCAAACACCTACAGAGATCACATCTACACATTAATAATGATATAGTTGAAATTCAGCCATAGCGTAACTACCTAAGGAAGGCTGACATGTGATGTAGTTGAATAGAATTGCCTTCAAGATTCCCTCTGTACTGGGGAGAGTAGATACAAGTCCAGCACCAAAGGGGACATAATTGGGAGCTCAATGCCTCAGATTACTAACGTGCGGGAATATGACTGTCTATATCATAAGATTATCATTGATAGATGTTGAAAGGGGCGTGACCAATCTGCTCTGTGAAAGGCAGGATTCACTGCGCTATTTCCCTATGTTATGGACAGGTACAATCCGACGCGCTCCATAATGTTCCATAGCGGTTTAAGCCCCGCCTCCTGTAACTGTGACTGGAGGTTGTGGTTAGTGATCATGCGGAGGGGGCGGAGCATGTGGGGGCACGCCTCCCTTCAGTGATTCGCGATGGAGTGGCGATAAGCAGCGTCATTGACTCTGTGAGTCCCACGCTGGGCATGCGCCGTGGAGGTATAGAGGGGCCCGGTTATGGGCATGCGCGGTGGCACGGAGCGCTTGAGGAATGTTAGACGTTCGGTGCATGCGCAGTGGAAATTCAGAGGGGCCCGATCTCGGGCATGCGCAGCAGCACCCAGCGTTCGAAAAACGTTATGCACAGTGGCTTGATATATCAGCTCTCTTTGCGCATGGTTGTGCAGACATGCGCTGCAGGCTCCAAGGGATGCCTGTTATGATCCTAGTGGCAAGGATCGCAGGTCGGACTAGCCAAGTAACTGAACAGACTACTAGCTCTGGGGAAGTGGTAACTAGATTGACCGCAACCTGATCTGTTGTGAATTAGACTTTTTTGGCTCCCTCTTGTGGTCACTGGTGATATGACTCTGGGATTGTCTTTCCTCAGTTTGGCACCCACCTGGGTCGTTAGTCCAGGGGTGTTGCTATATAAGCTTCCTGGATTCTCAGTCCAGTGCCTGGCATCGTTGTAATCAGATCCTTTCTGTTTGCTCCTGTCTGCTGGTCCTGGTTTTTGCAAAATTAAGCTAAGTCCTGCTTCCTTGTTTTTTGGTTATCTGTATTGCTCTTATTTTCTGTCCAGCTTGTACTAAATGTGATTCCTGATTTTGCTGGAAGCTCTAGGGGGCTGGTATTCTCCCCCCGGGCCGTTAGACGGTTCGGGGGTTCTTGAATATCCAGAGTGGAAATTTTGATAGGGTTTTTGCTGACCGTATAAGTCATCTTACTATATTCTGCTATTAGTCAGTGGGCCTCTCTTTGCTAAATATCTAGTTCATTCTTACGTTTGTCTTTTCTCCTTACCTCACCGTTATTATTTGTGGGGGGCTTGTATCCAACTTTTGGGGTCTTTTCTCTGGAGGCAAGAAAGGTCTATTTTTTCCCTTCTAGGGTTAGTTAGTTCTCCGGCTGGCGCGAGACGTCTAGAACCAACGTAGGCACGTTTCCCGGCTGCTGCTATTTGTGGTGCTAGGATTAGATATACAGTTAGCCCAGTTACCACTGCCCTATGAGCTGGTTTTTTGTGTTTGCAGACTTGGTATTTATTTCTGCGACCCTCTGCCATTGGGGTCATAACAGTATGCCAGGCCTAAGTTGAATGTTTAATGCATTGCAGAAGTGGGATAATAAGAAAGGAAATTCTGAGGTTTTTTGTTTTTTTTCCTCTTTTTGTTCCTCCCCTTTACATCTGAGTGGCTTGTGCTTGCTGCAGACATGAATTTCCAGACCTTGATTACAAGTGTGGATCAGCTTGCTGCTCGTGTGCAGGGCATACAAGATTTTGTTACCAGTAGTCCAATGTCTGAACCTAAAATACCTATTCCTGAACTGTTCTCTGGAGACCGATTCAAGTTTAGGAATTTCAGGAATAATTGTAAATTGTTTCTATCTCTGAGACCCCGTTCATCTGGAGACTCAGCTCAGCAAGTTAAAATTGTTATGTCTTTCTTACGGGGCGACCCTCAGGATTGGGCCTTCTCGCTAGCGCCAGGAGATCCGGCATTGGCAAATATTGATGCGTTTTTTCTGGCGCTCGGATTGCTTTACGAGGAACCCAATCTTGAAATTCAGGCAGAAAAAGCCTTGCTGGCTATTTCTCAGGGCCAGGATGAAGCTGAAGTGTATTGCCAAAAATTTCGGAAATGGTCCGTGCTTACTCAGTGGAATGAGTGTGCTCTGGCCGCAAATTTCAGAAATGGCCTTTCTGAAGCCATTAAGAATGTGATGGTGGGTTTCTCCATTCCTACAAGTCTGAATGATTCCATGGCGCTGGCTATTCAAATTGACCGGCGTTTGCGGGAGCGCAAAACTGCTAATCCTCTGGTGGTGTTGTCTGAACAAACACCTGATTTAATGCGATGTGATAGAATTCAGACTAGAAATGAACGGAAAAATCATAGACGTCAGAATGGGTTGTGTTTTTACTGTGGTGATTCTACACATGTTATATCAGCATGCTCTAAACGCCTAACAAGGGTTGTTAGCCCTGTCGCCATTGGTAATTTGCAACCTAAATTTATTTTGTCTGTGACTTTAATTTGCTCATTGTCTTCCTACCCTGTTATGGCGTTTGTGGATTCAGGTGCTGCCCTGAGTCTTATGGATCTGTCATTTGCCAAGCGCTGTGGTTTTGTTCTTGAGCCTTTGGTTAATCCTATCCCTCTTAGAGGTATTGATGCTACGCCATTGGCGGAAAATAAACCGCAGTTTTGGACACAGGTAACCATGTGCATGACTCCTGAACATCGGGAGGTGATTCGTTATCTTGTTCTGCATAAAATGCATGATTTGGTCATTTTGGGTCTGCCATGGTTACAGACCCATAATCCAGTCTTGGATTGGAAGGCAATGTCTGTGTCAAGTTGGGGCTGTCAGGGAATTCATGGTGATTCCCCGCCGGTGTCTATTGCTTCCTCTACTCCTTCGGAAGTTCCTGAGTATTTGTCTGATTATCAGGATGTATTCAGCGAGTCCAGGTCCAGTGCTCTGCCTCCTCATAGGGACTGTGACTGCGCCATAGATTTGATTCCAGGTAGTAAATTTCCTAAGGGAAGACTATTTAATCTGTCTGTACCTGAGCATACCGCAATGCGTTCGTATATCAAGGAGTCTCTGGAGAAGGGGCATATCCGTCCATCCTCTTCCCCTCTTGGTGCGGGATTCTTTTTTGTGGCCAAGAAGGACGGATCTTTGAGACCTTGTATTGACTATCGGCTTCTGAATAAAATCACTGTTAAATTTCAGTATCCTTTGCCTCTGTTGTCGGACTTGTTTGCCCGGATTAAAGGTGCCAAGTGGTTCACCAAGATAGATCTTCGTGGTGCGTACAACCTTGTGCGCATTAAGCAGGGAGATGAATGGAAAACTGCATTTAATACGCCCGAAGGTCATTTTGAGTACTTGGTGATGCCTTTTGGGCTCTCTAATGCTCTTTCAGTGTTTCAGTCCTTTATGCATGATATTTTCCGGAAGTACAGTGGGGCAAAAAAGTATTTAGTCAGTCAGCAATAGTGCAAGTTCCACCACTTAAAAAGATGAGAGGCGTCTGTAATTTACATCATAGGTAGACCTCAACTATGGGAGACAAACTGAGAAAAAAAAAATCCAGAAAATCACATTGTCTGTTTTTTTATCATTTTATTTGCATATTATGGTGGAAAATAAGTATTTGGTCAAAAACAAATAATCAAGATTTCTGGCTCTCACAGACCTGTAACTTCTTCTTTAAGAGTCTCCTCTTTCCTCCACTCATTACCTGTAGTAATGGCACCTGTTTAAACTTGTTATCAGTATAAAAAGACACCTGTGCACACCCTCAAACAGTCTGACTCCAAACTCCACTATGGTGAAGACCAAAGAGCTGTTGAAGGACACCAGAAACAAAATTGTAGCCCTGCACCAGGCTGGGAAGACTGAATCTGCAATAGCCAACCAGCTTGGAGTGAAGAAATCAACAGTGGGAGCAATAATTAGAAAATGGAAGACATTCAAGACCACTGATAATCTCCCTCGATCTGGGGCTCCACGCAAAATCCCACCCCGTGGGGTCAGAATGATCACAAGAACGGTGAGCAAAAATCCCAGAACCACGCGGGGGGACCTAGTGAATGAACTGCAGAGAGCTGGGACCAATGTAACAAGGCCTACCATAAGTAACACACTACGCCACCATGGACTCAGATCCTGCAGTGCCAGACGTGTCCCACTGCTTAAGCCAGTACATGTCCGGGCCCGTCTGAAGTTTGCTAGAGAGCATTTGGATGATCCAGAGGAGTTTTGGGAGAATGTCCTATGGTCTGATGAAACCAAACTGGAACTGTTTGGTAGAAACACAACTTGTCGTGTTTGGAGGAAAAAGAATACTGAGTTGCATCCATCAAACACCATACCTACTGTAAAGCATGGTGGTGGAAACATCATGCTTTGGGGCCATGTATCATGAGATTTTGAGTGCAAGCCTCCTTCCATCAGCAAGGGCATTGAAGATGAAACGTGGCTGGGTCTTTCAACATGACAATGATCCAAAGCACACCGCCAGGGCAACGAAGGAGTGGCTTCGTAAGAAGCATTTCAAGGTCCTGGAGTGGCCTAGCCAGTCTCCAGATCTCAACCCTATAGAAAACCTTTGGAGGGAGTTGAAAGTCCGTGTTGCCAAGCGAAAAGCCAAAAACATCACTGCTCTAGAGGAGATCTGCATGGAGGAATGGGCCAACATACCAACAACAGTGTGTGGCAACCTTGTGAAGACTTACAGAAAACGTTTGACCTCTGTCATTGCCAACAAAGGATATATTACAAAGTATTGAGATGAAATTTTGTTTCTGACCAAATACTTATTTTCCACCATAATATGCAAATAAAATGATAAAAAAACAGACAATGTGATTTTCTGGATTTTTTTTTCTCAGTTTGTCTCCCATAGTTGAGGTCTACCTATGATGTAAATTACAGACGCCTCTCATCTTTTTAAGTGGTGGAACTTGCACTATTGCTGACTGACTAAATACTTTTTTGCCCCACTGTATCTGGATAAATTTATGATTGTTTATCTGGATGATATTCTGGTTTTTTCTGATGATTGGGACTCGCATGTAGAGCAGGCCAGGATGGTGTTTCAGGTTTTGCGTGAGCATGCTTTGTCTGTTAAGGGCTCAAAGTGTCTCTTTGGAGTACAGAAGATCTTGGATTCTCATCTCTCCAGGCGGAGGCTTCAGTATCTGGTCAAGTGGAAGGGCTATGGTCAGGAGGATAATTCCTGGGTGGTTGCCTCTGATGTGCATGTGGCCGACTTAGTTCGTGCCTTTCACGCTGCTCATCCTGATCGCCCTGGTGGTCTTGGTGAGGGTTCGGTGACCCCTCCTTAAAGGGGGGGTACTGTTGTGAATTACACTTTTTTGGCTCCCTCTTGTGGTCACTGGTGATATGACTCTGGGATTGTCTTTCCTCAGTTTGGCACCCACCTGGGTCGTTAGTCCAGGGGTGTTGCTATATAAGCTTCCTGGATTCTCAGTCCAGTGCCTGGCATCGTTGTAATCAGATCCTTTCTGTTTGCTCCTGTCTGCTGGTCCTGGTTTTTGCAAAATTAAGCTAAGTCCTGCTTCCTTGTTTTTTGGTTATCTGTATTGCTCTTATTTTCTGTCCAGCTTGTACTAAATGTGATTCCTGATTTTGCTGGAAGCTCTAGGGGGCTGGTATTCTCCCCCCGGGCCGTTAGACGGTTCGGGGGTTCTTGAATATCCAGAGTGGAAATTTTGATAGGGTTTTTGCTGACCGTATAAGTCATCTTACTATATTCTGCTATTAGTCAGTGGGCCTCTCTTTGCTAAATATCTAGTTCATTCTTACGTTTGTCTTTTCTCCTTACCTCACCGTTATTATTTGTGGGGGGCTTGTATCCAACTTTTGGGGTCTTTTCTCTGGAGGCAAGAAAGGTCTATCTTTTCCCTTCTAGGGTTAATTAGTTCTCCGGCTGGCGCGAGACGTCTAGAACCAACGTAGGCACGTTCCCCGGCTGCTGCTATTTGTGGTGCTAGGATTAGATATACGGTTAGCCCAGTTACCACTGCCCTATGAGCTGGTTTTTTGTGTTTGCAGACTTGGTATTTATTTCTGTGACCCTCTGCCATTGGGGTCATAACACTGATCCTATCCGCAAACAACTATAGGCAGCCGTGGAACGTTACCTAAAAATCCTAGACGTCTCGTCACGGCCTGAGAAACTGACTATTCCTGGAGGGAAAGTAAGTCCTCACTTGCCTCAGTGGAAAACCCCAAAGATATAGAATAGCCCCCCACAAATATTAACGGTGAGTTAAGGGGAAAGCACAAATGCAGAGATGAAATCAGATTTAGCAAATGAGGCCCGCTAATACTAGATAGCAGAAAATAGGAAGGAAACTGTGCGGTCAATAAAAAACCCTATTCAAAATATCCACGCAGAGATTGCTCGAGCCCCCGCACCAACTAACGGTGCGGGGGAAGCAACTCCGTACCCCAGAGCTTACCAGCAAAAAGAAATCACATGTTAGCAAGCTGGACTAGACTCATCATACACAGAAATCATATTGCAGGCAGATGAGCAAAAAATATTCAAACAGAACTTAGCTTATCCTGAAGACACAGAAAATGACATAATCAGGAGTAATCAGAATAGCACTGAATACATTGACAGCCGGCAACAAGTGGAAGTGAAGCAGAGCTAAATAGGAGCCTCCCTGGTGAATATCGAGGCAGCTGATTCAGCAGACCCGCAGGATAATAAACCAAACCACCAGGAGGAGCCAAAAAACCAAAGTCACACAATACCATCTGTGACCACAAGAGGGAGCCTGAAAACGGAGTTCACAACAGTACCCCCCCTTGAGGAGGGGTCACCGAACCCTCATCAAAACCCCCAGGGCGATCAGGGTGAGCCACATGGAAGGCACGAACCAAATCGGCCGCATGAACATCAGAGGCGACAACCCAGGAATTATCCTCCTGACCATAGCCTTTCCACTTAACCAAATACTGAAGCCTCCGTCTAGAAATACGAGAATCCAAGATCTTCTCCACCACGTATTACAATTCTCCCTCAACCAGCACAGGGGCAGGAGGCTCAACCGAAGGAACCACAGGCACCACATACCTCCGCAACAACGACCGATGGAACACATTATGAATAGCAAACGATGCCGGGAGGTCCAAACGAAATGACACAGGGTTAAGGACTTCCAAAATCTTATAAGGACCGATAAACCGAGGCTTAAACTCAGGAGAGGAGACCTTCATAGGAACAAAGCGAGAAGACAACCACACCAAATCCCCAACGCGAAGTCGGGGACCCACACAGCGACGGCGGTTGGCAAAGCGCTGAGCCTTCTCTTGTGACAGCTTCAAATTGTCCACCACATGATTCCAAATCTGATGCAACCTATCCACCACAACATCCACTCCAGGACAGTCAGAAGACTCCACCTGACCCGAGGAAAAACGAGGATGAAACCCTGAATTACAAAAAAAGGCGAAACCAAAGTAGCAGAACTAGCCCGATTATTAAGGGCAAACTCGGCCAATGGCAAAAAAGTCACCCAGTCGTCCTGATCAGCAGAAACAAAACATCTTAAATAGGTTTCCAAAGTCTGATTAGTGCGCTCGGTTTGGCCATTCGTCTGAGGATGGAAGGCCGACGAAAAAGACAAATTAATGCCCATCTTAGCACAAAAGGTCCGCCAAAATCTAGACACAAACTGGGATCCTCTGTCGGAAACAATATTTTCAGGGATCCCGTGCAAACGTACCACATTTTGAAAAAACAGAGGAACCAACTCGGAGGAGGAAGGCAACTTAGGAAAGGGCACCAAATGGACCATTTTAGAAAAACGATCACACACCACCCAAATGACCGACATTCTCTGAGAGACAGGGAGATCTGAAATAAAATCCATGAAAATGTGCATCCAAGGCCTCTTCGGGACAGGCAAAGGCAACAACAAGCCACTGGCACGAGAACAGCAAGGCTTAGCCCGAGCACAAATTCCACAAGACTGCACAAAGGAACGCACATCCCGCGACAAGGAAGGCCACCAGAAGGACCTAGCCACCAAATCTCTGGTACCAAAAATCCCAGGATGGCCTGCCAATACCGAAGAATGAACCTCGGAAATAACTCTGCTGGTCCATCTATCCGGGACAAACAGTCTCTCCGGTGGACAACGGTCAGGTCTATCCGCCTGAAACTCCTGCAGCACTCGTCGCAAATCTGGGGAGATGGCAGACAAAATCACCCCTTCTCTGAGGATACCAGCTGGCTCTGAATCACCAGGAGAGTCAGGCACAAAACTCCTAGAAAGAGCATCAGCCTTCACATTCTTCGAACCAGGCAGGTATGAGACCACGAAATCAAAACGAGAGAAAAACAACGACCAACGAGCCTGTCTAGGATTCAGCCGCTTGGCCGACTCGAGATAAATCAAATTCTTGTGATCAGTCAAGACCACCACACGATGCTTAGCTCCCTCGAGCCAATGTCCGCCACTCCTCAAATGCCCACTTCATAGCCAACAACTCCCGATTACCAACATCATAATTCCGCTCGGCAGGCGAAAACTTTCTTGAAAAGAAAGCACATGGCTTCATCACAGAGCCATCAGAGCTTCTCTGCGACAAAACAGCCCCCGCTCCAATCTCAGAAGCATCAACCTCGACCTGGAAAGGAAGGGAGACGTCTGGCTGACATAAGACCGGAGCCGAAGAAAACCGGCGCTTCAGCTCCCGAAAGGCCTCCACAGCCGCAGGAGACCAATTAGTAACATCAGAACCCTTCTTGGTCAAATCCAGATACACAATCATAAATTTATCCAGATATTCGCGGAAGATGTCGTGCATAAAGGACTGAAAGACAGAAGGAGCGTTAGAAAGTCCAAAAGGCATCACCAAGTACTCAAAATGGCCTTCGGGCGTATTAAATGCAGTTTTCCATTCATCGCCCTGCTTAATACGCACAAGGTTATACGCACCACGAAGATCTATCTTGGTGAACCAACTAGACCCCCTAATGCGAGCAAACAGATCAGATAACAATGGCAAAGGATACTGAAATTTGACCGTGATTTTGTTTAGAAGGCGATAATCAATACAAGGTCTCAAGGAACCATCCTTCTTAGCCACAAAAAAGAACCCCGCACCAAGAGGGGAGGAGGAGGGGCGAATAAGTCCTTTCTCCAAAGACTCCTTTATATGACTCCGCATAGCAGCATGCTCCGGCACTGACAAATTGAAAAGTCGTCCCTTAGGAAACTTACTACCAGGAATCAAATTTATAGCACAATCACAATCCCTATGAGGAGGTAGAGAACTGAGTTTGGGCTCATCAAATACATCCTGGTAATCTGACAAAAACGCAGGGACCTCAGAAGGAGTGGATGAAGCAATTGACACCACAGGAGCGTCGCCATGAATTCCCTGACAACCCCAACTTGACACAGACATTGCTTTCCAATCCAGGACTGGAATATGAGTCTGCAACCATGGCAGGCCCAACACGACAACATCATGCAAATTATGCAATACAAGAAAGCGAATCACCTCCTGATGAACAGGAGTCATGCACATGGTCACTTGTGTCCAGTACTGAGGTTTATTCGTAGCCAAAGGTGTAGCATCAATTCCCCTCAGTGGAATAGGGAATTTTAAAGGCTCCAAAACAAAACCACAGCGCCTGGCAAATGACAAATCCATCAGACTCAGGGCAGCACCTGAATCCACAAAAGCCATAACCGGGTAAGATGACAGGGAACAAATCAGGGTAACAGACAAAATAAACTTAGGTTGTAAAGTACCGATGGTGACAGATTTATCAATCTTTTTTGTGCGCTTAGAGCATGCTGAGATAACATGAGCTGAGTCACCACAGTAAAAGCACAACCCATTTTGCCGTCTATAATTTTGCCGTTCACTTCTGGTCAGAATTCTATCACATTGCATAGACTCAGGTGTCTGTTCAGTAGACACCGCCAAATGGTGCGCAGGTTTGCGCTCCCGCAAACGCCGATCAATCTGAATGGCCAGAGTCATTGACTCATTCAGACCTGCAGGCGTAGGGAACCCCACCATGACATTCTTAATGGCTTCAGAGAGACCTTTTCTGAAATTTGCAGCCAGGGCACACTCATTCCATTGAGTAAGCACCGACCATTTCCGAAATTTCTGGCAGTACACCTCTGCATCATCTTGCCCCTGAGAGAGGGCCAACAACGCTTTTTCAGCCTGGTTCTCAAGATTAGGTTCCTCATAGAGCAATCCAAGGGCCAGAAAAAACGCATCCACACTGAGCAATGCAGGATCCCCTGGAGCCAATGCGAAAGCCCAATCTTGAGGATCGCCACGCAAGAAAGAAATAATAATCTTAACTTGCTGAACAGAATCCCCAGAGGAACGAGGTTTCAAAGAAAGAAACAACTTGCAATTGTTCTTAAAATTCAGCAACCTAGATCTATCTCCAGAAAACAACTCCAGAATAGGTATTCTAGGCTCTGACATAGAACTGTGCACAACAAAATCCTGAATACTTTGTACCCTTGCAGCAAGATGATCTACACTGGAGGCTAAACTCTGGATATCCATATCAGCAGTTGAACTCAGAGCCACACCAAGATTAAGAGGAGGAGAGAAGCCAGACACACAGCAGCTAGACACACGGCAGCAAAAAAAAAAAAATCTCCAAGCTTCTTTTCTCCTGCTTCTGCCATGCAATTAACACTTTATAGGCCGGCTGTACTGTTATGATCCTAGTGGCAAGGATCGCAGGTCGGACTAGCCAAGTAACTGAACAGACTACTAGCTCTGGGGAAGTGGTAACTAGATCGACCGCAACCTGATCCTATCCGCAAACAACTATAGGCAGCCGTGGAACGTTACCTAAAAATCCTAGACGTCTCGTCACGGCCTGAGAAACTGACTATTCCTGGAGGGAAAGTAAGTCCTCACTTGCCTCAGTGGAAGTCCCCAAAGATATAGAATAGCCCCCCACAAATATTAACGGTGAGTTAAGGGGAAAGCACAAACGCAGAGATGAAATCAGATTTAGCAAATGAGGCCCGCTAATACTAGATAGCAGAAAATAGGAAGGAAACTGTGCGGTCAATAAAAAATCCTATTCAAAATATCCACGCAGAGATTGCTCGAGCCCCCGCACCAACTAACGGTGCGGGGGAAGCAACTCCGTACCCCAGAGCTTACCAGCAAAAAGAAATCACATGTTAGCAAGCTGGACTACACTCATCATACACAGAAATCATATTGCAGGCAGATGAGCAAAAAATATTCAAACAGAACTTAGCTTATCCTGAAGAGGCAGAAAATGAGATAATCAGGAGTAATCAGAATAGCACTGAATACATTGACAGCCGGCAACAAGTGGAAGTGAAGCAGAGCTAAATAGGAGCCTCCCTGGTGAATAACGAGGCAGCTGATCCAGCAGACCCGCAGGATAATAAACCAAACCACCAGGAGGAGCCAAAAAACCAAAGTCACACAATACCATCTGTGACCACAAGAGGGAGCCTGAAAACAGAGTTCACAACAGACGCCACAGGAAGTGGAGAGGAGGCACCTGGGCTGGAGCGCACTGGCGGCGAGTATAAAAGTAAGCTATTTGACATTGGGCATTCAGCTATCCACTATCCTATGTGACACAGAATATCATGTTATCTGGCCTCCTGATGAGCCTGCATAGGCGAAACGCGTTGAGGCGTGCATTGTAGATGGCGTTTGGTGAAGCATGGTGGCACAGATGAGTATCTATGGTCTTAACACACTGCTCTATGTGGCAAATTGTCCACGCGGCTGGGGGTGTTCATAAAAACCGGAATGTGGTAGAAAGGGACACATGATTGGGATGTGAGCCCATGTAAATTGTACAGTTCACCTGACTAGCATTATTATAGATGGACAAAACCCACATCTTATAGAGAGTGAAATATGTTCTCCACTGTGTAGTAATTGTTATCCAGCTTACGCCTGTTGCCATTTGTGTTCATATGTATGTATATCAGGATGTTTCTTTTGGGGAACTAGGTCATCCCTAGTATAGTAGCTGTTGTGAATTTGCTTTTTGCTCCCTCTAGTGGTTACTAGTTTTTTGACTCTGGTTTTTCTGTCATTCCTTTTATCCGCACCTGGGTCGTTAGTTAGGGGTGTTGCTATATAAGCTCCCTGGACCTTCAGTTCAATGCCTGGCAACGTAGTTATCAGAGCTAGTCTGCTGTGCTCTTGTCTACTGATCCTGGTTCCAGTTATATCAGCTAAGTCTGCCTTTTGCTTTTTGCTATTTGTTTTGGTTTTGTATTTTTGTCCAGCTTGTTCCAAATCTATATCCTGACCTTTGCTGGAAGCTCTAGGGGGCTGGTGTTCTCCCCCCGGACCGTTAGACGGTTCGGGGGTTCTTGAATTTCCAGTGTGGATTTTGATAGGGTTTTTGTTGACCATATAAGTT
Organism: Ranitomeya variabilis; assembly: GCF_051348905.1. Classification (NCBI taxonomy): domain Eukaryota; kingdom Metazoa; phylum Chordata; class Amphibia; order Anura; family Dendrobatidae; genus Ranitomeya; species Ranitomeya variabilis. The sequence goes on from NC_135232.1 coordinate 624,970,890, forward strand.
ACCTTTCTTTATTCTGCTATCAGTAAGCGGGCCTCTCTGTGCTAAACCTGGTTCATTTCTGTGTTTGTCATTTCCTCTTACCTCACCGTCATTATTTGTGGGGGGCTTCTATCCAGCTTTGGGGTCCCCTTCTCTGGAGGCAAGAAAGGTCTTTGTTTTCCTCTACTAGGGGTAGCTAGATTCTCCGGCTGGCGCGTGTCATCTAGAATCAACGTAGGAATGATCCCCGGCTACTTCTAGTGTTTGCGTTAGGAGTAGATATATGGTCAACCCAGTTACCACTGCCCTATGAGCTGGATTTTTGTATTCTGCAGACTTCCACATTCCTCTGAGACCCTCGCCATTGGGGTCATAACAGTTTGCCAGGCCCGTATTAAATGTTTAATGCATTGCAGAAGAGGGATTATAAGAAAGAAGATTCTGAGTTTTTTTTTTTTCTTCTTCCCCTTTACCTCAGAGTGGCTATGCTTGCTGCAGACATGAATGTCCAGACCTTGATTACAAGTGTGGACCAGCTGGCTACTCGTGTGCAGGGCATACAAGACTATGTTATCAGAAATCCTAGGTCAGAACCTAAAATACCGATTCCTGAACTGTTTTCCGGAGACAGGTTTAAGTTTAGGAATTTCGTGAATAATTGTAAATTGTTTTTGTCCCTGAGACCCTGTTCATCTGGAGATTCTGCTCAGCAAGTAAAAATTATTATTTCGTTCTTACGGGGCGACCCTCAGGATTGGGCTTTTTCGCTGGCGCCAGGAGATCCGGCATTGGCTGATCTTGATGCATTTTTTCTGGCGCTCGGTTTACTTTATGAGGAACCCAATCTTGAGATTCAGGCAGAAAAGGCCTTGCTGGCTATGTCTCAGGGGCAGGACGAGGCTGAAGTGTATTGCCAAAAATTTCGGAAATGGTCCGTGCTGACACATTGGAACGAGTGTGCACTGGCCGCTAATTTTAGAAATGGCCTTTCTGAAGCCATTAAGAATGTTATGGTGGGTTTTCCCATTCCCACAGGTCTGAATGATACTATGGCACTGGCTATTCAAATTGACCGGCGGTTGCGGGAGCGCAAAACCGCAAATTCCCTCATGGTGTTGTCTGAACAGACACCTAATTCGGTGCAATGTGATAGAAAAACCGCAAATTCCCTCATGGTGTTGTCTGAACAGACACCTGAGTTAATGCAATGTGATAGAATCCTGACTAGAAATGAGCGGAAAATTCATAGACGCCGGAATGGCTTGTGCTACTATTGTGGTGATTCTACACATGTTATCTCAGCATGCTCTAAACGTATAGCTAAGGTTGTTAGTCCTGTTACCGTTGGTAATTTGCAACCTAAATTTATTCTGTCTGTAACTTTGATTTGCTCACTGTCATCTTATCCTGTCATGGCGTTTGTAGATTCAGGTGCTGCCCTGAGTCTCATGGATCTCTCATTTGCTAAGCGCTGTGGTTTTACTCTTGAACCATTAGAAAATCCTATTCCTCTTAGGGGTATTGATGCTACACCATTGGCAGCAAATAAACCGCAGTATTGGACACAGGTTACCATGTGCATGACTCCTGAACACCGCGAGGTGATACGTTTCCTGGTTTTACATAAAATGCATGATTTGGTTGTTTTAGGGCTGCCATGGTTACAGACCCATAATCCAGTCCTGGACTGGAAGGCTATGTCAGTCTCAAGTTGGGGCTGTCGTGGTATTCATGGGGATTCCCTGCCTGTGTCTATTGCTTCTTCTACGCCTTCGGAAGTTCCGGAGTATTTGTCTGATTATCAGGATGTCTTCAGTGAGTCTGAGTCCAGTGCACTGCCTCCTCATAGGGACTGTGACTGTGCTATAGATTTGATCCCAGGCAGTAAATTTCCTAAGGGAAGACTGTTTAATCTGTCGGTACCTGAACATACCGCTATGCGTTCATATATCAAGGAGTCTCTGGAGAAAGGACATATTCGTCCGTCTTCTTCCCCTCTTGGTGCGGGATTCTTTTTTGTGGCAAAAAAGGACGGATCTTTGAGACCTTGTATTGATTATCGGCTTTTAAATAAGATCACTGTCAAATTTCAGTATCCTTTACCGCTGTTGTCTGACTTGTTTGCCCGGATTAAGGGTGCCAAGTGGTTCACCAAGATAGACCTTCGTGGTGCGTACAACCTTGTGCGCATTAAGCAAGGTGATGAATGGAAAACCGCATTCAATACGCCCGAAGGTCATTTTGAGTACTTGGTGATGCCTTTTGGGCTCTCCAATGCGCCGTCAGTTTTTCAGTCCTTTATGCATGACATTTTCCGGAAGTATCTGGATAAATTTTTGATTGTTTATCTGGATGATATTTTGGTTTTTTCTGATAATTGGGATTCGCATGTGGAGCAGGTCAGGTTGGTCTTTAAAATTTTGCGTGAAAATTCTTTGTTTGTCAAGGGCTCAAAGTGTCTCTTTGGTGTGCAGAAGGTTCCCTTTTTGGGGTTCATTTTTTCCCCTTCTGCTGTGGAGATGGACCCAGTCAAGGTCCGAGCTATTCTTGATTGGACTCAGCCCTCGTCAGTTAAGAGTCTTCAGAAGTTCTTGGGCTTCGCTAACTTCTACCGTCGTTTTATCGCTAATTTTTCTAGCATTGTGAAACCTTTGACGGATATGACCAAGAAGGGCTCCGATGTAGCTAACTGGGCTCCTGCTGCCGTGGAGGCTTTCCAGGAGTTGAAACGCCGGTTTACTTCGGCGCCTGTTTTGTGCCAGCCTGACGTCTCACTTCCCTTTCAGGTTGAGGTGGATGCTTCGGAGATTGGGGCAGGGGCCGTTTTGTCGCAGAGAGGCCCTGGTTGCTCTGTTATGAAACCTTGTGCCTTTTTCTCTAGGAAGTTTTCGCCTGCCGAGCGAAATTATGATGTGGGCAATCGGGAGTTGTTGGCCATGAAATGGGCATTTGAGGAGTGGCGTCATTGGCTCGAGGGTGCTAAGCATCGTGTGGTGGTCTTGACTGATCACAAAAATCTGATGTATCTCGAGTCTGCTAAACGCCTTAATCCGAGACAGGCCCGCTGGTCATTGTTTTTCTCCCGCTTTGATTTTGTTGTCTCGTATTTACCAGGTTCAAAGAATGTGAAGGCCGATGCTCTTTCTAGGAGCTTTGTGCCTGATGCTCCTGGAGTCGCTGATCCTGTTGGTATTCTTAAAGATGGAGTTATCTTGTCAGCTATTTCTCCGGATCTGCGACGTGTGTTGCAGAGATTTCAGGCTGATAGGCCTGAGTCTTGTCCACCTGACAGACTGTTTGTCCCGGATAAGTGGACCAGCAGAGTCATTTCCGAGGTTCATTCCTCGGTGTTGGCAGGTCACCCGGGAATTTTTGGCACCAGAGATCTGGTGGCCAGGTCCTTTTGGTGGCCTTCCTTGTCAAGGGATGTGCGGTCATTTGTGCAGTCCTGTGGGACTTGTGCTCGAGCTAAGCCTTGCTGTTCTCGTGCCAGCGGTTTGCTCTTGCCCTTGCCTGTCCCGATGAGACCTTGGACACATATCTCCATGGATTTCATTTCTGATCTTCCGCTATCTCAGGGCATGTCCGTTATCTGGGTGATATGTGATCGCTTCTCCAAGATGGTCCATTTGGTTCCTTTGCCTAAGCTGCCTTCCTCTTCCGATCTGGTTCCTGTGTTTTTCCAGAACGTGGTTCGTTTGCACGGCATCCCTGAGAATATTGTGTCAGACAGAGGATCCCAGTTCGTTTCCAGGTTCTGGCGATCCTTTTGTAGTAGGATGGGCATTGATTTGTCGTTTTCGTCTGCTTTCCATCCTCAGACTAATGGACAGACGGAGCGAACCAATCAGACTTTGGAGGCTTATTTGAGGTGTTTTGTCTCTGCTGATCAGGACGATTGGGTGACATTCTTGCCGTTGGCTGAGTTTGCCCTTAATAATCGGGCTAGTTCCGCCACCTTGGTTTCGCCTTTTTTCTGCAACTCTGGTTTCCATCCTCGCTTTTCTTCGGGTCATGTGGAGCCTTCTGACTGTCCTGGGGTGGATTCTGTGGTGGATAGGTTGCAGCAGATCTGGAATCATGTGGTGGACAACTTGAAGTTGTCACAGGAGAAGGCTGAGCGCTTTGCCAACCGCCGCCGCGGTGTGGGTCCCCGACTACGCGTTGGGGATTTGGTATGGCTTTCTTCCCGCTTTGTTCCTATGAAGGTCTCCTCTCCCAAATTTAAACCTCGTTTTATTGGGCCTTACAAGATATTGGAAATCCTTAATCCTGTATCTTTTCGTCTGGATCTTCCTGTGTCGTTTGCTATTCACAATGTATTTCATAGGTCCTTGTTGCGGCGGTACATTGTGCCTGTAGTTCCTTCTGCTGAGCCTCCTGCTCCGGTGTTGGTTGAGGGCGAGTTGGAGTACGTGGTGGAGAAGATCTTGGATTCTCGCCTCTCCAGGCGGAGGCTTCAGTACCTGGTCAAGTGGAAGGGCTATGGTCAGGAGGATAATTCCTGGGTGGTCGCCTCTGATGTTCATGCGGCCGATTTAGTTCGTGCCTTTCATGCCGCTCATCCTGATCGCCCTGGTGGTCGTGGTGAGGGTTCGGTGACCCCTCACTAAGGGGGGGGTACTGTTGTGAATTTGCTTTTTGCTCCCTCTAGTGGTTACTAGTTTTTTGACTCTGGTTTTTCTGTCATTCCTTTTATCCGCACCTGGGTCGTTAGTTAGGGGTGTTGCTATATAAGCTCCCTGGACCTTCAGTTCAATGCCTGGCAACGTAGTTATCAGAGCTAGTCTGCTGTGCTCTTGTCTACTGATCCTGGTTCCAGTTATATCAGCTAAGTCTGCCTTTTGCTTTTTGCTATTTGTTTTGGTTTTGTATTTTTGTCCAGCTTGTTCCAAATCTATATCCTGACCTTTGCTGGAAGCTCTAGGGGGCTGGTGTTCTCCCCCCGGACCGTTAGACGGTTCGGGGGTTCTTGAATTTCCAGTGTGGATTTTGATAGGGTTTTTGTTGACCATATAAGTTACCTTTCTTTATTCTGCTATCAGTAAGCGGGCCTCTCTGTGCTAAACCTGGTTCATTTCTGTGTTTGTCATTTCCTCTTACCTCACCGTCATTATTTGTGGGGGGCTTCTATCCAGCTTTGGGGTCCCCTTCTCTGGAGGCAAGAAAGGTCTTTGTTTTCCTCTACTAGGGGTAGCTAGATTCTCCGGCTGGCGCGTGTCATCTAGAATCAACGTAGGAATGATCCCCGGCTACTTCTAGTGTTTGCGTTAGGAGTAGATATATGGTCAACCCAGTTACCACTGCCCTATGAGCTGGATTTTTGTATTCTGCAGACTTCCACGTTCCTCTGAGACCCTCGCCATTGGGGTCATAACAAGTAGCTTATTGTATAGCGGTAGTGGAACCTTTAGTGTGCGGGTAGAGGTTCTCACTAGTGGCTGCAGGGCATATCAGGACCTACAGGGATAGCCGTCGTGGAGCGGGGGCGCCAATACGTCCCCCCTAGGGCGTCTACCTCCGCAGCCAGGTAGGGGCAGTATAGGTGCCTCGACTAGGGTACTATAGATTTCCCCATCAGTCTCTTTTATATTTTTGGTTGAGCACATGTTGTTTTTGTTTTTTGTTTTTTGATCACTTTAAGTGGTGTTGGTTGCCTTGTTTTTAATTAATAAAAAGTGTTTTTAGTATTGAGGTTTTTCATATGATTTTATAGGTAATGGTGGCACTATATGGCGGTACTATCCTAGACTAAACACGGGTTCCGTCACCCGGTATGAACTAATGACAACTCTGTTGCTTCACAGAGTCGCAGGGAAACAAAGGAAATGCTGTGCCCTGTTAGCAGTCACAGGGTGCAGCAGATGGACGCTGGTGGGATCCCTGAAACTCACCCCCACTATAATGGTGATTGATCTCGCTCTGACCCTCGGTGGATTTTGAGCCCGCACTTGATGACGCCCTGAGTCAGATGCTGAGATCAAGCGGTAGTTCCCACCCTACACTGACTGGTTGTCAGGACTGATTAAAAGATCACCGCACAGAGTGCGTACAGCACCGCTCTGGCGGACCCCACGGCACTGATTGCGCACGGCGCCGCACTGGTGGTCGCTGCTGGTTGGAAGCAGTAGGATCGTGCTCTTGTTTCTAGGATAGCACTGTCAGGCGCTAGGTAGCTCCAACATTCGCAAGCATTCAACAACACTGGGAATGAGAATGAGTAAGGAGCAATCACCAGAACAGGCATACATCCACATACACATGATAACAGGTTTATATTAGGCCGTGCGGCCATGTGAACCTTTTATAGCGGAAGCTCTCCGGGACCTTCCTAGTGGTCCAATAGGAGCTGCTACAGGACCTAAGCATGTGCCCACCGACCTCCAATGGGAGGTCGTCCCTTGGGCATGCTCAGAAGAAGAAAAGCAGGACTTAGTCCCAGGAGCGCCCGCTTGCTGCTGATCAGTACTGGTTATGATGGCTGAGCCTGGAAGGACAGCAGTAACCAGTCGCTCAGTATCAGCTTGATATCTCTATCACATCTATATCTCTGCTGAGCAGGCTCCACTGTGGCTGGAGGAGAATGGGAGACCGCAGCGGAGATGGTTTGAGATTCCCCCTGTGCAGCAGTGGGAATTTGACACCTAACACACCTTGGGCTATTTTCACATGTATTGCTTTTGCTGCATTTTTGGACGTTTGCATTTCTTTCAATGGTGAAAAAAAACATTCAACGGAAATGTAATTTTATCATTTTAATTCCTTATCTGGTCACATGCTGTGTGTGAAACATGATCTGACAAATTAAAAGTCACTATTTGTTTTCTTTGCAAGCAGATGGCCATCACTATTTGTAGAGAGACATCAGGCGGCCCATTCCATTGTTAGAAGGCCACCAGGTGGACAGATGAGACCAAGACAGAGTTTTTTTGGTAAAGCACATCATTCTACTGTTTACTGTAAATGGAGTGAGGCCTACAAATAAAAGAACACGGTAGTTATAGTCAAATATGATGAAAGTTCAAAGATATTTTGGGGTTGTTTTACTGCCTCTGCCCCTGGGTGCCTTTACTGTGTGCAAGGCATATTGAAATGTGAAGATACCCAAATGATTTTGGGTCGAAATGTAGTGACCGGAGTCAGAAAACTGGGTCTTCATCATAGGTCAGGGGTCTTCCAGCAGGACAATAATCCTAAATATACTTAAAAATCGCCCAGAAATAGATGGAAAAAAGGATTGGAGAGTTCATAAGTAGTAATTCCAGCTCCAGTAGTGTAAAGTCTCCCACCACTACCTCTTACATATAGATGCTAGAGAGAAACTGTGAATGGACACATTAAGTCAGTTAATTTTGCCTGCTTTGATGAATTTCTGAGCATAGATCACCAAAAAAAAAAAGAATCAGTCAAAGAGTGCATGGAAAAAGCAGCAGCAAGGCTTAGAATTTATAACGCAATAACCTCTGACTAGATGTCTGTCATAAGCTTATACCTACTGCCACACCTCACCCTACAAGAATTGCAGATAAAATCAGTGTTATTGCAGAATATAGAAGGGATTTTAACCAGCCCTGAAAATATTTTTTTTATGAGTTGCAGCAACAAAGTCTGGAGGAACGCAAGTAACACTGGCAGCTTTGATGATTTTCAGAGCACAGATTACAATAAAAAACATGAATCGGTCAATGAGTCCATGGAAAAAAGCAAAAGCAAGGCTTAGAATTTATAAGGCAATAATCCCTGACTAGGGATACATACACTACACCTACTTCAACAACTCACCGTAGATAAATTACAGATAAGACAGGTATTATTGTAGAATATAGGAGAGATTTGAACCGGCCGTCAAACAATTTTTTCTTGTACGTGGTAGTCACAAAGTCTGGAGGCACACAAGTAACATTGGCAGCTTTAATGAATTTCTGAGTACAGATTAGCATAAAAAACATTAATTGGTCAATTAGTTCATGGAAAAAAGCAGCAGCAAGGCTTAGAACTTATAAGGCAATAATTCCTGAATAGATGCCTGTCATACGCTATACCTAATGCTACACCTCACCATACACTAAGGACAGATAAGAGCGGTATTATAATAACAGAATAGAATCTGTTTGAACTAGCCCTGAAAAAAAGTGATTAGTGTAATGTAGCAGTATCAAGAACTGCTATTTCATCAACCCTGCTGGGGAATATAGTGGAGCATTTCTCATCTACTCAGCCTGATGTAAAAGTTACCAGGATCTTCTGTACTTACTGTAAAAACTCTCCTATCCCAGCTGTGAAATGCTGTATGCAGTGTGAGAACTCTTTATGTGTCGACCACCTGACAGCCAACACAAGGCACGGGATCATAAACGAATAGAAACCATCAGCTATTTGGTTTGAAAACATTTCCCTCAATGTAAAGGTGGATCCACAGAAATGCATTTTTTCATTGGTAAAGAATGCAGTATGAACTAAGTACAAGGGATGCCAAAAATTAGAAGGAGGCACTCCAATATCCCTTTGAAGAGACGTAGTGGAAGGCCTCATAAAACATTTTTTCCTATTATTAAGGAGTGGGTATCCTAGACTGATAATGCCCATGAACTAAGTGCATGGACTGAGAAACATTTAACCCTGGGGGTATACACATATATAAAAGAATGTTCAAGGTAGGCCTCTAAAAGTTGTCAATGCGGGCATCATAAACAACACCCTTAAAAAATTGTATTGAGGGTAGTATGATCGCCCTGTTGATATGGTGGTGGAGGAGGAAAGCGACACAAAAAAAGACGAAATCCTGAAGCGTATACCATATATGTTTGGGTGGGAAAGGGTGCATGGGAATAGATCAGAAAAAACAAACAAAAGAACATTGGATTTGAGTTTATGCTCCGCTGCTGTCATCCGGTGGTGTACAGAAGTCTGGCCCAATACAGCCCTTGTTCATTTTGATAAGAGTCAGCCTGTCAGTATTTTCAGATGACTGGCGGATGTGCCTATCAGTTATAATACACCCAGCGGCACTAAAAACCCTCTCTGACAAAATATTAGCGGCAGGGTAGGCCCAGACCTCCAACGTGTAGAAAGACAGTTCATGCCACGTGTCTAGCTTGGATACCCAATAGCTGTAAGGCATAGCGGAATCATGGAGGATGTCGGCAAGGTACTCCTTCAGCATCTTTCAAAACTTTTCCTTCCTAGTCAGAGTAAGCTGTGCATCAGGGCCTGGGCACTGGGATGGTCTGAGAGAAATGTCCCAGAGAGAGCGTTCCTTTGCTTCTGCTGTATCTGGTGTGTGTCTCCCTAGTTTCCACTCCTTGATTGTACAAGGCTATGAGCCCTGCTGCTAGCCTTGTCAGGTGAGAATTTTTTTGTGAGAATTTTTTTTAAATAATTCTTCAACTAGGGCCTTCTATTACTGATACACCTGACGGCACTAAAAACCCACTCTGACAAAATGTGGCAGGGCTGGCCAGGACCTCCAATGTGCAGAGAGACAGTTCATGTTATGTGTCTAGCTTGGATAATCAACAGTCATAAGGCACAGAGGAGTCACGGAGGACGTTGGTACGGTCAGCAAGGTACTCTTTCAGCATCGTTCAAAGCGTTCCCCTCCTTGTCAGAGTACACCTTGCATCAGGGAGGGTCTGCGAGAACTGTCCCAGCCCTTTTAGAGTGTTCCCCTACCTCTGCTGCATCAGGTGTGTGTTTCCCTAGACTCCATTCCTTGGTTGTCCAGGTGACTTTGATCTCTGCCTGTTGTGCCCACGTCACATGGAAGTATAGGACTGCAGTATCAATATAGCAATGCTATTGAGATCCAGCCAAGTCTGGCTGTATGATTTTGACACACAACTGCAGCAGTAAAAATTATGAGAACATTTTGCAGGATTAAGATCAAGAAGAATATTATAAGCCCTGAGAATAGGTTTTGGTATGAGTTGCAGGCTGCAGTATAAAGGATGTAAAATTAACCTTATACTGTCCTACATGATCCCTTCAGCACAATCTCTCACTAAGTGCTGCTAACATCAGTATTACTGTTGATTATCATTAGCCCTAAGAAGGGCTGTAGTACTTAGTTACAAGGAATATAAGTAACACCTCCACCAGAGCTGCTGCACCCCCGGTGTTCTGTCTCTTCCCCATTATCCCGTAGAATGTAAGTCCGCAAGGACAGGGTCCTCTCCCCTCTGTACCAGTCTGTCATCGTAAATTTGTTTACTGTAAACAATATCTATAACTCTGTATGTAACCCCTTTCTCATGTACAGCACCATGGAACTAATGGTGCTATATAAATAAATCATAATAATAATAATAATATAAATGTGGTTGAGTCCCTGGCTAATACGCAGCTACAATTATGTCCCTCTTTCAGCAGCACCTCTGCCTGTGTTATTGTTACACTGCGCCAAACATAGCATCACGGGTCTTAAATAGACCTGATGAAGCTATGTGGCCAGCCAATCACAGTAATGCCTCAACCAAGATGGATACAGCATTAAATTGACTGACAAGCAATCCCTATATGTTCATTGGCTGTCTGGGAAGCACCAAACATGGGGGGCGGGGACTCGCAATTGAGCATTAACCCCTTTCCGATATCAGTTTGATGCTGATCCCGCACCTTTCCAGACACGTCAGCTGATATATATACAGCTGACATGTGCCCACAACAGTCGAGTGTGGAATTGCAATCTTAACTAGTTAAATGCCGCTATCAATTTCTGACAACGGCATTTAACTTGCACTTACTGGAAGCGCATCATAAATCCCACCCTTCGATGACCTCGTCACATGATTGCATGATGGTGCCAGATGGTCGGCGCTCATAGCTAGTGAGCATTTCTGCTACACACAGGCGATCTGATCATCACCTGTGTGTAGCAGAAGTGATCAAAGTAGTGCAGCTTCTAGTCTCCCGTGGAGACTATTGAAGCATGCAAAAAGTAAAAAAAGTTTAAAAAAATAAAAAAATTAAAAAAATATAAAAGTTCAAATCACCCCCCCCCTTACGCCTCAAAATAAAACAAAAAAAAATCAAAAATACACATGTTTGTTATTGCTGCTTTCAGAATCGCCCAGTCTATCAATATAAAAAAATAATTAATCCAATTGATAAAAGGCGTAACAAGAAAAAAATTCAAAACATCAAAATTACGTTTTTTGGGTCGTTGCTACATTGAAATAAAATGCAATAATGGGCGATCAAAAGATCGTAACTACACCAAAATGGTATCAATAAAAACGGTAGATCGACGTACAAAAAACAAGCTCTCACCCAGCCCCAGGATCACAAAAAATGGAGACGCTACAGGTCACGGGAAAATGGCACTTTTTTTTGTTTGTTTTTGTTTTTTAACCAAACTTTGGATTTTTTTCACCACTTAAATAAAATAGAACCTAGACATGTTTGGTGTCTATGAACTCATAGTGACCTGGAGAATCATAATGGCAGGTTAACTTTAGCAACACACTTTTAATTTTTTCCCATTTTCAAGTACAACATATGTTAAAACCAATGGTGTCATTCAAAAGTACAACTTGTTGTGCAAAAAAAACAAGCTCTCATATGACCATATTGACCAACAATTAAAAATGTTATGGCTTTAGGAAGAAGGGGACCAAAAATTGAAAACACAAACTGAAATGACCTCTGGGTGTGAAGGGGTTAAAAAAATGCTCGTCTAGTAACAAGCATCCTGGGCACAATGATGCTCGAGCGAGTAATAAGTAGAGACGAACACGCTCGCTCATCACTATTTGTTATGTCACATGATCCCTGTGGCCAATCGGCACTGGCTTCTTTGTCTTCACCTTTGGATGTTTCACATACATTAGGGCAGAACTTCAAATAATACAAATCTTGTACATACACTAAAAAAGAAGGGAATTCTGGAAGCACCACTTAAAAAGCAGAAATTTAATGCAGCTTTGAAGTATAAATAGAGATTGTCACGGGTTTACCCCAACAGAGAGGAGTCAGCAGACCACAGTGTATGATTTCTCCTATTCCTGCACTGATTAGTAGCACTTCACCTTCATATTAAACGGTGCAGGTTTCTTAGCAGTGCAGGGGTTAATCTGCTCAGTTGAGAGCTCTTTAAGCTGTCCTGCACTAAGGCTCCAGGTGTTCACTGTTAGTTACTCCTATCTCCTATATAATCTGGGCTATCGCTAGCACTGAATGCCAGAGCTTGCTTATGCTGTATGGTTTATTAGATGGTCATTTGTGGCTGTCATTTGAGAAGGTTTTTGGTGGATTAATCTGAGACTGTTGTGATGTTTTGGGTTTGTGCTGATCCCCTTCTTCTCTTACTTTGTTTTTTCCCCATCCACCACTCCCCAGAGTTGACCTCTGTTTTTTGTGTGAGTATATTTGAAAGATTGTTTTTTCCTTTATCCCTATTTGTATTACCTTGTTAGTCTGATTGGTGTATTAGGGTACAGTACGTCTCCCCTCTACCCTGGGGGAAGGGTACAGACTGAGGGTGGATTCAGGAGCTAAGGCAAGGTACGTGGCCCTGGCGTCTTCACCATCAGAAGTAATCCAGGTAACAGGGCGAGCTACAGTTCCCCTAGTGATAGGTACAGGGATCGAGTCCCGAGTCTCGGGATACCCGACAACAGAGTCGTGACAGGGATAATTGAAAATGTAAGAATGTAAGCAATAAAATAAAGTTTCAACTTTCTAATTGAATATTTAAAAAATGCATTTGTATTCAATTCAAAATTTTTCATGAAGAATAAAATCATTTTTTTTATGTAAAAAAACAAATAAATGAAAACAGACAATGGCCTAGCGTTCAGCTACATGAAATCTGACGCAATTCACCTTATGTGGGTATAATGGCAGAACGCTGACCTTTCTTTGATGTTTGGAGATAAAGATATAGTGTATAATATCGGAAAAACTAAGATCTATGGGGCTGTTTCCAATAGGCAATCTCCACCTGTTACATGTTTAGCGGAAGATCACGGGTCCTATGTGTGAAAGTTTACCTTGTGATGAAAAAAAAAATGGTGTGCCTACGCCCAGCATTGAGCCAAATAACTTTTGCTCTGAGCTCTATTAGTCAGACGATGCAGCGCGTTCTGTTTCATTACTCCAAAGTGTGTTGATTTGTTGGATAAGCGAGTTTTATGAAAGAGCATAATATATGGCGGCAATGCTCCCGAGAAAATGAGATGCTCATTCTTCAAATTGATCACAGTAAACAGAGAAATGATCGTCATTAATAAAATATGTTTGTGGTGACACATTGTATCGGCAATTTCAGCTGCATTTTATAGTGCAGGACGGGAGGGGAATTGATGTATAAAAGAACCAATGCTCTTACTTCAAGGAAGAAGGATTGAACCTAAAAGCAAGATGTCTAATAGTAAAAGAATTAGGAAAAAGATATTCATGCTGAATAAGAGACTGAAACACAATTAGAGAAATGTTCAGAAAGGGTATAAACCTAGTTACTGTATACCTAACCCATATAATATATATGTTCTAAGACATAGAGAGCAATACAATAGTAAAAAGATTCTTGTAATATTATAGTAGTTATATTGTCATACGTAGGAGCAGTATTATAGTAGTTATATTCTTGTACTTAGGAGCAGTATTATAGTAGTTATATTCTTGTATATAGGAGCAGTATTATAGTAGTTATATTCTTGTACATAGGAGCAGTATTATAGTAGTTATATTCTCATACATAGGAGCAGTATTATAGTAGTTATATTCTTGTACATAGGACACAGCATTATAGTACTTATATTCTTGTACATAGGGGCAGTATTATAGTAGTTATATTCTTGTACATAGGAGCAGCATTATAGTACTTATATTCTTGTACATAGGGGCAGTATTATAGTAGTTATATTCTTGTATATAGTAGCAGTATTATAGTACTTATATTCTTCTACATGGGGCAGTATTATAGCAATTATATTGTTGTACATAGGAGCAGTCTTATAGTAGTTATATTCTTGTACACAGGGGCTGTATTATAGTAGTTAAATTCTTGCATATAGGAACAGTATTATAGTAGTTATATACACATACATAGGAGCAGTATTATAGTAGTTATATTCATGTACATAGGGGGCAGTATTATAGTAGTTATATTCTTGTACATAGCTGCAGTATTATAGTAGTTATATTCTTGTACATAGGAGACAGTATTATAGTAGTTATATTCCCATACATAGGAGCAGTCTTATAGTAGTTATATTCTTGTACCTAGGGGCTGTATTATAGTAGTTATATTCTTGTACATAGGGGCTGTAATACAGTAGTTATATTCTTGTACATAGGAGCAGTATTATAGTAGTTATATTCTTGTACATAGGAGCAGTATTATAGTTATTATATTCTTGTACATAGCAGCAGTACTATAGTAGTTATATTCTTGTACATAGGAGACAGTATTATAGTAGTTATATTCTTGTACATAGGGGCAGTATTATAGTAGTTATATTCTTGTACATAGGGAGCAGTATTATCGTAGTTATATTCTTGTAAATAGGAGCAGTATTATAGTAGTTATATTCTTGTACATAGGGAGCAGTATTATCGTAGTTATATTCTTGTACATAGGAGCAGTATTATAGTAGTTATATCCTTGTACATAGGAGAAAGTATTAGGCTAGTTTCACACTAGCGTTTGCATGAGCTGCGGAGGGCTGCAGACTTCCTCCGTGAAGCCCCACCCTCGGCTGCACCTCCGCCTCTAGCTCCGCCTACTTCTGCATGCGGCTGGCTTGCGGCCTGTGTACCTATCTTTAACATTAGGTACGCAGGTCATGCCGCAGTATGCGGATGCTTCCGCATGCGTCGTTTTGACGATGCGGCAAAAATGGAATTGCTACAAGCGGGCCCTAGGCTGGTCGAAAGAGAGAAGGGAGTGAGTCAGGAATAAGGCTGGAGAAATGTTAGTTGGCCCACTAGCCGCAAGGTACAGTACAGACAGTTGCTATCTCAATGAGAGGTCCTTACATATGACTGGCAGCAGAGATGGAGGTTCATAGAAGAGTTTGGGACCTGTCATCACATCTTGTTAAACCAGTGGACAGTAGAGACAAAACACTTGCCTCAAAGGCTATAAGAGCTGATGGCTGGAACCAAGGTCACGTTCCTCAAGGGTCAAAATCGCTGTTATGCGGTGGATGTTATCTGAGAAGGCAGGGAGCATAATGAATGCTTCTTGAGAAATGAATGGGCCTGGGAGAGACTCCTCGAGGTGGCTTGACTCAAAGCTACCATACCCGAGAGATCATAATCAACAGGAGACAGGGGGCTGTCACACATTTCTATATGTCTGGGGCTCCAGCATTACCCAAAGTCTCTTACAGCCAAGGCACCTGGGAACCGCGATCCAGGAAGCAGGTGGAGGCAGTGCTCTCAGCTTCCCGAGGAAGGAGAAGAATAAGCAAACTCCTGAATAGGATTACTGTGTTACCCTCCTTATATTTTTTTCCTGGCTTTTGCCCTTTCTGCAAAGCTTTTCAGTGCTGAAGTACATCAACTACACTTTCAAAATATTTCAGTTAAAAAAAAATCTGGATTCAATTAGTTAATAGGGATGAGCAAGTGTGCTTGTTAATACTCAGATATCACTTGAGTATATGGGTGTTCAGCTCTCGGCACTCGAAAAGCATTGTCTGGTGCTTGTATGTAATGCTCGAATTCCTGCCCCGCATATTTGGTGCTTGTTACACAGCCAAAAAACGTGCTGGATTTGCTTGCCAGTCACTGTAATGTTGTAGCCATCTTGATAGTGGCTTTACTGTGATTGGTTGGCCTCATTATCTCATTAGAGGTTAGGTGCCACCTCGCTTGGCAAACTGATGCCATTGCACAGTTCAGGGAATTCATATTGGAGGGAGAGATTGTTTGTCGAGGCCTGGGTGTGCACAGTTGAACTTATCAGAGTCTTCTAGCGTTGTTGATGGTGGTGCTGATTGTGAACCATCATACAAACCGTCCTTCTAAGTGCTAACCCAATGCTTTGCTGTTTGTATCAGGTATATTCTACATTTAGCCTAGGGAAAATTGCAGGGAGACTGGTAGAATAAAGGCTCTAGGCAGGGCTGAGGGCTTCACAATCCATGCGTGCTTCTTCGAGACCCTCAGAACAACTCGATGTGATTGCGTTGTTCTGAGGGTCTTCTCCCTGCAGGCCCACAGATCCAAGATGGCTGCAGGTGCAGGGTCCTTCCGGGTCCTGCAGGGAGGGGGCTTGTCAGTGCCTGCTGAGAGCAGGACCCGAGAAGCCTCCTTCACTGCCTGTCAGATCGCTGATCTCACACAGTGCTGTACAAAGTGTCAGATCAGCGACCCTGGGACAAAGTAAAACAGTAAAAAAAAAGTGTTAGGACTGGCGGAACGCACCAAAAATAATTAGAGAGGATATGAGGTGCGTTCGCAGTCCCAGGTCCACTGTGCAGATTGGACACCTGCTGCTCGGTAATGGCGGACTAGATGGCGGTATAATGTGAATACATACAGGGGTTAGCTTCACCCTGTATGAAGAAAGCGAACCTTGTTGCGTCACAGGACCGCAATACCGCACAGAGAGCGCAAGCAAGGAGTCACAGAACTCTGTCCCAAGACACGGGGAAAGAGTTCCTCTAGACCTCTTAGGCTGGCGTCACACTGGCTTTTTAAATGGCCGAGTGCAATGCGATAAAAAATTGCATTGCACTCAGACCAATGTTAACATATGGGGCAGCTCCCACCAGCCGACTTTTTGTCGGCCGTTTTCTTCGGTACGAGACAATCGCAGCATTGTCTCAGACCGAGGAAAACTCTCGGCTCACTCGCACCCATATAAGCCTATGGGTGCGAGTGAGACAACGCACATCACTTGGATATCATCCGAGTGATGTGCGTTATAAGCGGACCCCAGCAATGGAGGAGATGGAGAAATTCTTTTCTCCGCCTCCTCCGCAGCTGTGCTCCGATCCTCCCTGTGCGAGAGAATCGGAGCACAGACGCATGACACTCGGCTCCTTTTCTGCTGCGAGCAGGAGCCGAGTGTCATTAGCATATCGCATCCGATGATCTCGCATCGGATGCAATACGCTAGTGTGACGCATGCCTTACGCTCGACACCGCTACTGTGGTGTCAGGGATAGAATTAATAATTTATCGCACAAAAGTGTGTACAACGCCGCTCTGGCAGATGCAACTAACCACCCTAACCAGGGCAAGGAAAGCGCACTAAGCGCACAGCGCCACACTGGCGGCCACTGCTAACAGACGCAGTATCGTGTGCTAGATGTGCGGGATAGCACTGTCAGGCGCTAGGTAGCTTCCACCTTACGCGAGCAGGCAACAACACTAGGGATGGGAATGATTCAGAGCTTTCATCCATCGACAGGCATTCAACCACAAACATAAGTTTACACTAGCGCATGGCCGAGCGGCCATGCAAACTTTTATAGCAGTAGCGCTCCGAGACCTTCCTGATGGTTCAATAGGAGCCGCAACAGGACCTGAGCATGTGACCCCTGACCTCAAATGGAAGGTCGTCCCATGGGCATGCTCAGTATGGGAAAAGCAGGACTTAGTCCCAGAAAGGCCTGCTCGCTGCTGATCAGGGCTGGCTATAAAAGCAGAGCCTGGAAAGGAAGCAGTAACCATTCGCACAGTATAAGCTTGCGCCAGACGCTCGAACCGATGTCTCCACTGAGCAGGTTCCACTGTGGCTGGAGGAGAATGGGAGACAGCGGTGGACATGGTTTGAGATTTCCCCTGTGCAGTGGTGGGAACTTGACACCTAACATGAAGTGTAAAAAAAATTCCTAAATAAAGAAAAAAAATAATTATTTTTCCAAAAAATACATTTATGTAAATAAAAAAAAAGTAAATGTATACATATTTAGTATCACCGTGTCCGTAATGACCCAACATATAAAACTGTCCCAGTAGTTAACCCCTTTAGTGAACTTCTTAAAAAAATGGCAAAAAAACAATACTTTATCAACATACCACCGAACAAAAAGTGGAATAACACACGATCAAAAAGATGTATATAAATAAACGTGGTACCGCTGAAAACGTCATCTTGTCCCGCGAAAAACAAGCCCCCACACAGCATCATCAGCAAAAAAATAAAAAAGTTATACCTCGCAGAATAAAGCGATGCAAAAATAATTATTTTTTACATAAAATTGCTTTTATTGTATTAAAGCGCCAGAACATAAAAAAATTATATATGAGGTATCACTGTAATCGTACTAACCCGAAGAATAAAACTGCTTTATCAATTTTACCATACGTGGAATGGTATATACGCTGTTGTGAATTTGCTTTTTGCTCCCTCTAGTGGTTACTAGTTTTTTGACTCTGGTTTTTCTGTCATTCCTTTTATCCGCACCTGGGTCGTTAGTTAGGGGTGTTGCTATATAAGCTCCCTAGACCTTCAGTTCAATGCCTGGCAACGTAGTTATCAGAGCTAGTCTGCTGTGCTCTTGTCTACTGACCGGCTGGAGCGTGTCATCTAGAATCAACGTAGGAATGATCCCCGGCTACTTCTAGTGTTGGCGTTAGGAGTAGATATATGGTCAACCCAGTTACCACTGCCCTATGAGCTGGATTTTTGTATTCTGCAGACTTCCACGTACCTCTGAGACCCTCGCCATTGGGGTCATAACAGTTTGCCAGGCCAGTATTAAATGTTTAATGCGTTGCAGAAGAGGGATTATAAGAAAGAAGATTCTGAGTTTTTTTTTTTTTTTTTTCTTTCTTCTTCCCCTTTACCTCAGAGTGGCTATGCTTGCTGCAGACATGAATGTCCAGACCTTGATTACAAGTGTGGACCAGCTGGCTACTCGTGTGCAGGGCATACAAGACTATGTTATCAGAAATCCTAGGTCAGAACCTAAAATACCGATTCCTGAACTGTTTTCCGGAGACAGGTTTAAGTTTAGGAATTTTGTGAATAATTGTAAATTGTTTTTGTCCCTGAGACCCTGTTCATCTGGAGACTCTGCTCAGCAAGTAAAAATAGTTATTTCGTTCTTACGGGGCGACCCTCAGGATTGGGCTTTTTCGCTGGCGCCAGGAGATCCGGCATTGGCTGATATTGATGCGTTTTTTCTGGCGCTCGGTTTACTTTATGAGGAACCCAATCTTGAGATTCAGGCAGAAAAGGCCTTGCTGGCTATGTCTCAGGGGCAGGACGAGGCTGAAGTGTATTGCCAAAAATTTCGGAAATGGTCCGTGCTGACACATTGGAACGAGTGTGCACTGGCCGCTAATTTTAGAAATGGCCTATCTGAAGCCATTAAGAATGTTATGGTGGGTTTTCCCATTCCCACAGGTCTCAATGATACTATGGCACTGGCTATTCAAATTGACCGGCGGTTGCGGGAGCGCAAAACCGCAAATTCCCTCATGGTGTTGTCTGAACAGACACCTAATTCGGTGCAATGTGATAGAAAAACCGCAAATTCCCTCATGGTGTTGTCTGAACAGACACCTGATTTAATGCAATGTGATAGAATCCTGACTAGAAATGAGCGGAAAATTCATAGACGCCGGAATGGCTTGTGCTACTACTGTGGTGATTCTACACATGTTATCTCAGCATGCTCTAAACGTATAGCTAAGGTTGTTAGTCCTGTCACCGTTGGTAATTTGCAACCTAAATTTATTCTGTCTGTAACTTTGATTTGCTCACTGTCGTCTTATCCTGTCATGGCGTTTGTAGATTCAGGTGCTGCCCTGAGTCTTATGGATCTGTCATTTGCTAAGCACTGTGGTTTTACTCTTGAACCATTAGAAAATCCTATTCCTCTTAGGGGTATTGATGCTACGCCATTGGCAGCAAATAAACCGCAGTATTGGACACAGGTTATCATGTGCATGACTCCTGAACACCGCGAGGTGATACGTTTCCTGGTTTTACATAAAATGCATGATTTGGTTGTTTTAGGGCTGCCATGGTTACAGACCCATAATCCAGTCCTGGACTGGAAGGCTATGTCAGTCTCAAGTTGGGGCTGTCGTGGTATTCATGGGGATTCCCTGCCTGTGTCTATTGCTTCTTCTACGCCTTCGGAAGTTCCGGAGTATTTGTCTGATTATCAGGATGTCTTCAGTGAGTCTGAGTCCAGTGCACTGCCTCCTCATAGGGACTGTGACTGTGCTATAGATTTGATCCCAGGCAGTAAGTTTCCTAAGGGAAGACTGTTTAATCTGTCGGTACCTGAACATACCGCTATGCGTTCATATATCAAGGAGTCTCTGGAGAAAGGACATATTCGTCCGTCTTCTTCCCCCCTTGGTGCGGGATTCTTTTTTGTGGCAAAAAAGGACGGATCTTTGAGACCTTGTATTGATTATCGGCTTTTAAATAAGATCACTGTCAAATTTCAGTATCCTTTACCGCTGTTGTCTGACTTGTTTGCCCGGATTAAAGGTGCCAAGTGGTTCACCAAGATAGACCTTCGTGGTGCGTACAACCTTGTGCGCATTAAGCAAGGTGATGAATGGAAAACCGCATTCAATACGCCCGAAGGTCATTTTGAGTACTTGGTGATGCCTTTTGGGCTCTCCAATGCGCCTTCAGTTTTTCAGTCCTTTATGCATGACATTTTCCGGAAGTATCTGGATAAATTTTTGATTGTTTATCTGGATGATATTTTGGTTTTTTCTGATGATTGGGATTCGCATGTGGAGCAGGTCAGGTTGGTCTTTAAAATTTTGCGTGAAAATTCTTTGTTTGTCAAGGGCTCAAAGTGTCTCTTTGGTGTACAGAAGGTTCCCTTTTTGGGGTTCATTTTTTCCCCTTCTGCTGTGGAGATGGACCCAGTCAAGGTCCGAGCTATTCTTGATTGGACTCAGCCCTCGTCGGTTAAGAGTCTTCAGAAGTTCTTGGGTTTCGCTAACTTCTACCGTCGTTTTATCGCTAATTTTTCTAGCATTGTGAAACCGTTGACGGATATGACCAAGAAGGGCTCCGATGTAGCTAACTGGGCTCCTGCTGCCGTGGAGGCTTTCCAGGAGTTGAAGCGCCGGTTTACTTCGGCGCCTGTTTTGTGCCAGCCCGATGTCTCACTTCCCTTTCAGGTTGAGGTGGATGCTTCGGAGATTGGAGCAGGGGCCGTTTTGTCGCAGAGAGGCCCTGGTTGCTCTGTTATGAAACCTTGTGCCTTTTTCTCCAGGAAGTTTTCGCCTGCCGAGCGAAATTATGATGTGGGCAATCGGGAGTTGTTGGCCATGAAATGGGCATTTGAGGAGTGGCGTCATTGGCTCGAGGGTGCTAAGCATCGTGTGGTGGTCTTGACTGATCACAAAAATCTGATGTATCTCGAGTCTGCTAAACGCCTTAATCCGAGACAGGCCCGCTGGTCATTGTTTTTCTCCCGCTTTGATTTTGTTGTCTCGTATTTACCAGGTTCAAAGAATGTGAAGGCCGATGCTCTTTCTAGGAGCTTTGTGCCTGATGCTCCTGGAGTCGCTGATCCTGTTGGTATTCTTAAAGATGGAGTTATCTTGTCAGCTATTTCTCCGGATCTGCGACGTGTGTTGCAGAGATTTCAGGCTGATAGGCCTGAGTCTTGTCCACCTGACAGACTGTTTGTCCCGGATAAATGGACCAGCAGAGTCATTTCCGAGGTTCATTCCTCGGTGTTGGCAGGTCACCCGGGAATTTTTGGCACCAGAGATCTGGTGGCCAGGACCTTTTGGTGGCCTTCCTTGTCAAGGGATGTGCGGTCATTTGTGCAGTCCTGTGGGACTTGTGCTCGAGCTAAGCCTTGCTGTTCTCGTGCCAGCGGTTTGCTCTTGCCCTTGCCTGTCCCGAAGAGACCTTGGACACATATCTCCATGGATTTCATTTCTGATCTTCCGCTATCTCAGGGCATGTCCGTTATCTGGGTGATATGTGATCGCTTCTCCAAGATGGTTCATTTGGTTCCTTTGCCTAAGCTGCCTTCCTCTTCCGATCTGGTTCCTGTGTTTTTCCAGAACGTGGTTCGTTTGCACGGCATCCCTGAGAATATTGTGTCAGACAGAGGATCCCAGTTCGTTTCTAGGTTCTGGCGATCCTTTTGTAGTAGGATGGGCATTGATTTGTCGTTTTCGTCTGCTTTCCATCCTCAGACTAATGGACAGACGGAGCGAACCAATCAGACTTTGGAGGCTTATTTGAGGTGTTTTGTCTCTGCTGATCAGGACGATTGGGTGACATTCTTGCCGTTGGCTGAGTTTGCCCTTAATAATCGGGCTAGTTCCGCCACCTTGGTTTCGCCTTTTTTCTGCAACTCTGGTTTCCATCCTCGCTTTTCTTCGGGTCATGTGGAGCCTTCTGACTGTCCTGGGGTGGATTCTGTGGTAGATAGGTTGCAGCGGATCTGGAATCATGTGGTGGACAACTTGAAGTTGTCACAGGAGAGGGCTCAGCGCTTTGCCAACCGCCGCCGCGGTGTGGGTCCCCGACTACGCGTTGGGGATTTGGTATGGCTTTCTTCCCGCTTTGTTCCTATGAAGGTCTCCTCTCCCAAATTTAAACCTCGTTTTATTGGGCCTTACAAGATATTGGAAATCCTTAATCCTGTATCTTTTCGTCTGGATCTTCCTGTGTCGTTTGCTATTCACAATGTATTTCATAGGTCCTTGTTGCGGCGGTACATTGTGCCTGTAGTTCCTTCTGCTGAGCCTCCTGCTCCGGTGTTGGTTGAGGGCGAGTTGGAGTACGTGGTGGAGAAGATCTTGGATTCTCGCCTCTCCAGGCGGAGGCTTCAGTACCTGGTCAAGTGGAAGGGCTATGGTCAGGAGGATAATTCCTGGGTGGTCGCCTCTGATGTTCATGCGGCCGATTTAGTTCGTGCCTTTCATGCCGCTCATCCTGATCGCCCTGGTGGTCGTGGTGAGGGTTCGGTGACCCCTCACTAAGGGGGGGGTACTGTTGTGAATTTGCTTTTTGCTCCCTCTAGTGGTTACTAGTTTTTTGACTCTGGTTTTTCTGTCATTCCTTTTATCCGCACCTGGGTCGTTAGTTAGGGGTGTTGCTATATAAGCTCCCTGGACCTTCAGTTCAATGCCTGGCAACGTAGTTATCAGAGCTAGTCTGCTGTGCTCTTGTCTACTGATCCTGGTTCCAGTTATATCAGCTAAGTCTGCCTTTTGCTTTTTGCTATTTGTTTTGGTTTTGTATTTTTGTCCAGCTTGTTCCAAATCTATATCCTGACCTTTGCTGGAAGCTCTAGGGGGCTGGTGTTCTCCCCCCGGACCGTTAGACGGTTCGGGGGTTCTTGAATTTCCAGTGTGGATTTTGATAGGGTTTTTGTTGACCATATAAGTTACCTTTCTTTATTCTGCTATCAGTAAGCGGGCCTCTCTGTGCTAAACCTGGTTCATTTCTGTGTTTGTCATTTCCTCTTACCTCACCGTTATTATTTGTGGGGGGCTTCTATCCAGCTTTCGGGTCCCCTTCTCTGGAGGCAAGAAAGGTCTTTTGTTTTCCTCTACTAGGGGTAGCTAGATTCTCCGGCTGGAGCGTGTCATCTAGAATCAACGTAGGAATGATCCCCGGCTACTTCTAGTGTTGCCGTTAGGAGTAGATATATGGTCAACCCAGTTACCACTGCCCTATGAGCTGGATTTTTGTATTCTGCAGACTTCCACGTACCTCTGAGACCCTCGCCATTGGGGTCATAACAATACGCCCCCCAAAAGAAATTAATGAATTGCTGTTTTTTGTTCATTCTGCCTCCCAAAAATCGCAATAAAAATCAAATCAAAAAATGTCATGTGCCTGAAAATGGTACCAATAAAAACGTCAACTCGTCCTACAAAAAATTAGACCTCACATGACTCTGTGGGCCAAAATATGGAAAAATGATAGCTTTCAAAATGTGGTGATGCAAAAACTATTTTTTTTGCAATAAAAAGCGTCTTTTAGCATGTGACAGCTAGCAAACATAAAAACCCGCTATAAATAGTACATCAAACCCCCCTTTATAACCCCTTTAGTTAGGGAAAATAATAAAAAAATTTAAAAATGTATTTATTTCCATTTTCCCATTAGGGTTAGGGTTGGGGCTAAAGTTAGGGTTATGGTTGGGGCTAAAGTTAGGTTTATGGTTGGGGCTAAAGTTAGGGTTAGGGTTGGGGCTAAAGTTAGGGTTGAGGCTTAAGTTAGGGTTAAGGTTGGGGCTAGGGTTAGGGCTGGGGCTAAAGTTAGTGTTAGGGTTGGGTCTAAAGTTAGGTTTGAGGCTAGAGTTAGGGTTATGGTTGGGGCTAAAGTTATAATTAGGGTTACGGATGGGATTAGGGTTGTGTTAGGGTTAGGGTTGGAGTTAGAATTGGGGGGTTTCCACTGTTTAGGCACATCAGGGGCTTTCCAAACGCGACATGGTGTCTGATCTCAATTCCAGCCAATTCTGCATTGAAAAAGTCAAACAGTGCTCCTTCCCTTCCAAGCTCTGACATGCGCCCAAACAGTGGTTTACCCCCACATCTGGGGTATTAGCGTACTCTGTACAAATTGCACAATAACTCTTGTGGTGCAATTTCTTCTGTTACCCTTGGGAAAATAAAAAATTTGGGCGAAAATATCATGTTTGTGGAAAAAATATGATTTTTTCATTTTCATGCCCAGGTGTTATAAGCTTATGTGAAGCACTTGCAGGTTCGAAGTGCTCACCACACATCTATATAAGTTCCTTGGGGGTCTAGTTTCCAACATGGGGTCACTTGTGGGGGGTTTCCACTGTTCAGGCACATCTGGGGATCTCCAAATGTGACATGGCATCCGATCTCAATTTCAGCCAATTTTGCATTAAAAAAGTCAATCAGCATACTCAGGCAAATTGCACAATAACTTTTGAAAAGATCAATTTATGGAAAAAATATGATTTTTTAATTTTATGGCCCTATGTTATAAACTTCTGTGAAGCCCTTGGGGGTTCAAAGTGCTCACCACACATCTAGATAAGTTCCTTGGGGGGGTCTAGTTTCCAAAATGGTGTCACTTGTGGGGGGTTTCTACTGTTTAGGCACATCAGGGGCTCTCCAAACGCAACATGGTGTCCAGCCAATTCTGCGTTGAAAAAGTTAAATGGCACTCCTTCCCTTCCAAGCTCTGCCATGCCATGCGCCCAAAAAGTGGGGGATCAGCGTACCCAGGACAAATTGAACAATAAGATTTGGGTACTGTTATCCTTGGGAAAATAAAAATTGGGGGTGAAAAGATCATTTTTGTGGAAAAAATATGATTTTTTAATTTTATGTCTGTGCGTTATAAACTTCTGTGAAGCTCTTGGTTCAAAGTTCTCACCACACACCTATATAAGTTCCTTGGGGGGTCTAGTTTCCAAAATGTGGTCACTTGTGGGGGGTTTCCACTGTTTAGGAACATCAGGGGCTCTCCAAATGCGACATGGCATCCGATCTCAATTCCAGCCAATTTGGGTTGAAAAAGTCAAACGGCGCTCATTCCCTTTCATGCTCTGTCATGCGCCGAAACAGTGGTTCCCCCCCCCACATATGGGGTATCAGTGTAGTCAGAACAAATTGGACAATAACTTTTGGGGTCCAATTTTTCCTTTTACCCTTGGGAAAATTAAAAAAATTGGACCTGAAGTAATATTTTTGTGAAAAAAAGTTAAATGTTCATTTTTTTTAAACATTCCAAAAATTCCTGTGAAGCACTAGGAGGGTTAATAAAATTCTTGAATGTGGTTTTGCACCCCTTGAGGGGTTCAGTTTTTAGAATGGTGTCCCTTTTGGGTATTTTCTATCATATAGACCCCTCAAAGTGACTTCAAATGTGATGTGGTCCCTAAAAGAAAATGGTGTTGTAAAAATGAGAAATCACTGGTCATCTTTTAACCCTTATAAATCCTTAACAAAAAATATTTTGGTTCCAAAATTATGTAAAGTAGACATATGGGAAATGTTACTTATTAAGTATTTTGAGTGACATATGTGTATGATTTAAGGGCATGAAAATTCAAAGTTGAAAAATTGTGAAATTTTAAAAATTTTTCGCCAGATTTCCGTTTTTTTCACAAATAAACGCAAGTCATGTCAAAGAAATGTTACCAAAATCATGAAGTACAATATTTCATGAGAAAACACTGTTAGCTTCTCCAGGATCCATGGAAGCGTTCCAGAGTTATTACCTCATAAAGGGACAGTGGTCAGAATTGTAAAAATTGGTCCGGTCATTAAAAGTGCAAAGCGCCCTTGGGGGTAAAGGGGTTAAAAGTCTCTTAGTGATGGATGATGTGAGTATTCATACTTATACTTAATCA
The DNA here is from genome assembly GCF_051348905.1 of Ranitomeya variabilis. Taxonomy (NCBI): domain Eukaryota; kingdom Metazoa; phylum Chordata; class Amphibia; order Anura; family Dendrobatidae; genus Ranitomeya; species Ranitomeya variabilis. Next base: position 624,997,121 of record NC_135232.1, read on the forward strand.
TAATATGTATTTAATCTTTATATGTACTTAACCTTTGTATCTTAAAATATACAAAACTGTACGCAATCATACTAATCCATCATACTATTCCTTTAATTTTGTACTTTAAAATAAAATTGCATTATATCGCAAGTGGTAGCATTCTTTAAAGCTGTATCCAAACCTTAGTGCAAAAAACTTGGCAATACATTATTTGGCATAGTCGGCAGGATATGCAGAAGGCTCAGAAGTTTTTATTAATATTGCGTAAAACATGCCTCTCTTTAAGAAAAAGGTGGCTGGGAGTGAGTCCATTGAGATTCCAGGTTGGGAAAAGGCTCTCTATGATATTTTGGCAACCAAGTGGTCACACAGTGCTGGTTTGGGTGAAGCGTGGGCCAAATGTTGGAAGGATGCTGAACCTACTGGTGTGGTTGCATGCTTACAGAAAGTGAAAATGGAGAAAGGCAAAGAGTTGGTCGCTGTGTGGGGGAGCGCCAGGGCCAAAATTGTGGCTGAGAATATCAGATCTTGCACGCCCTGGTCTCGTGTCACATATAAACAATGTCCTTTTGTCAATGTACTTGCCTCTCTGCTCTCTGCACCTTCAGGATCTCCTCTAAGTTGCTGAAGGCCTTCTCCATACGATTGCGCACAGAGACACAGTCCAGTTGTAACTTAAAATGTAGAAGTTTACTTTTTCTATACAGTCGTAATTCTACACTTTCCCTGCACTTCTTCCTACGGCCTTCAGTAGGTACCTGGGTCCTACCGCCTCTTGCGGTACCGCAGCATCCTCCCTATTCAGACTAACTATGCTCAGGATTCCCGCATCCGTTTTTCCCCGCATCTGAGGGCATCTGCCCATGCAGTGAGCTGCCACATTGTAGAGCCACCTGTGTCCCCATACTGTTGTGACCTCCACTGTAGATAATGTGCTGATAATTATGAAACTCGGGCAAGAGAAGTGTGAACATATCCAAACTGACAGATGTTATCTCAGAGAATAATATATATTTTTCCCTTTAGATCAAAATCTGGAAATGGTGCATCGTTGCAGCCACCATGTGCTTGATCCTTTCAAGTTCCGTCACTACCCAATAGATCTACTGACCAAAAACCGAGAGACCAGCCATGGAAACCAGGACTTTATGGAAAACCAAATAAAGTCTATCAATTTACTTGGCTCGGCTGATGAACACTAGCCATTTTTTGTATGACAAAGACTACTACTGCTACCAATATATTAGAAACTTGTCTGGTGGCAGTACCAACCCCTTTACAGTTATGGACAAAGCTGATAAGGGTATCTACTCAAGATGAAGACATAGAAGAAGAACATGTTACTCAAAACTTCACATACAATAGTAATTTTTGCTATAATTTGTGCAAGCATTGCTTTGTGTTGTTGTGTACAGTGTACACTTCCATTGTTATCCTTATGTCAATGATCCACTAAAACAGTCCCCATAGGGTATGGAACCTTGTATAAATAATGTATGGCTCAAAATAGCCAAGGGTGGATTGTAGTGTGAATATAAAAATGGCTATTTTGAGTCCATATTGAAATGTACAGAATGCATTCACACCATTACAGAGCAGCATTTCTGGTCATACAAAGGACTGGGCCAATTTCATGAGACCATCCCAGCCTCCAGGGTCTGATAACGGGATATTTTTGACAAGGAGGGAAAAGTTTAAGGTTGGTCAAGCAATACCTGGACAACCTTCAACTATTGGTTCTCAAAGCTGGACACCTGGCATGAGCTGTCCCTCTATGTCTTGGAAGTGTTGCATTGCCCTGCCACAAGCGTCTTGTTTGAGCAAGTTTTTAGTGTTGCCTGGGGGGTCATAAAAGATAGGCGCTTTTGCCTGTCAACAGAAAGTGCTTTCAGGCTCACTCTGTTAAAAATGAACAGAGCTGGATTAGTCCTGGCTTTTCTGCACCACGAGATGACAGCAACACATAAAGTGTTTTTAATTTTCAATATTTGAGTGATGCCTGCCAGTTGTTGCCGCCAAGGGTCTATGGATAACTGTATGACCCTGCTTAGAATTTTTCCTTTGTGAGTGTAGAAGTAACACAACTACACATTGTTAATTTTTTTTTATAAGGCACTCCACTTGGTGCCTTCAAGGGTGTATGGATGACCATGCTTGTAATTTTTGACAGTAGAGTGAAGAAGTACCAGAACTACTATTTGTTCACAATATTTGATTGAGGTTTAACAGTTAGTGCTTTCAAGGGTGTATAGATTACCCTGCTTGCAATTTTTGGCAGACTTTGCACTGTGTGAAGAGCTTTTGAGTGTAGAAGTACCACATTTACACTTTGTTCACAATATTTGAATGAGGTCCTACAGCTTGGTGCTTTGAAGGGTGTATGGATGACCCTGCTTGTAATTTTTGGCAGGCTTTGCACTTAGTGCATAGCCTTTATGAGTCTAGGAGTACCTTACCATTACAATCTGAACATAATATCTCTAATACATGGTGTATCTAAATGCCTCTGAGTCCCTAATTTTTGCCACTTTTTGCTTCCTTAATAAATTACAGTGAAGAAAAAAATCAATTTTAGCTTAATTAAATTATTTTTTTAAAATCATTTTTAAATGTTGCCTTAAATGCAAGTCATTATACAGGAAAAAAAAAGTGTTTTATAATTTTTTCCCTGTAAACGCCAATTTCAATTTTTAATGTTTTATTACTTTATCAGCCCTTAAAGTGGAGTAAAAGTGTGAACATATTGTTCTCAGCAGTGATCTTGGAGTTAGAGATGCTTCCAGGGGTCTTCCACATGCTGTTCTCCAACCATTCAGCACTTTTCTCATCCATTTGAACATTTTCCTGCGTCCAGTTCTTGTAGGGTCTACTGTAAAAATGCTCAGATTTCCCATTACAACTAGGAGGAAAAAGAAAATAGGGTTTAATCCAAGGGAGATAAAGGTGTTTAAATAAGGTTATATTAGCATGATTTAGTTGCGTATACACTACATTTCAATCACTGATACATCCAATTGCTGCAGGTCCAACAGGTCATTAGACCAGGAAAACACAGACAAGAAGGATTTGTGGATAATCTGCTCTTCTGGTATTCCATATAATAAATCCAAAGCCTGACCAAAAGTACATGTGTTTTTTCTTTATTTAACTACTATTTACTTATTTATTAGTTATCCAGATTCCCCATTGACTGCCATTATATGCATCACTCAAAACGAGCATGTGAGTGTTAACAATGACTTACAAGACCATCTATAATAATCTGTCCTTCTCCAAACTAATCTGCTTATACGTCTCCAGTCTCCACATGTAATCTCTGGTCTTTACAAGACTTCCTTTTCTCCTCAGCTATATCAATTGTTTGCTCCCATACACTACTTTTTCACTTGATCACATATAAACTGAGCTCCTGCTTTCCTATGCGTTTGATGGGGAACTTAACACCCATACCACCAATAATAACATTTGAGGAGGTACAAAATATTAAATACAAAAAGTTTTCTTACATTTTAAACATCACAGAAAGTCTAATAGTTTGTAATTTCTCTATTCCGTTTCAGAACTAGGAAGATACTCCATGCTATACATAGTGGTGCCCAATAGTGCATGAAACCTATAAAGACTGAGGAAAGGGTCTTAAATTGTAATTAAAAGGATTATGCAACTTTACTTTGTTTTGTTTCAGAGGCACAAATACTAAAATCTGCATATCTTACCTTTTTCTGATCCAGCTCTGCCTCTCTGCTGCAGAACCTGGTCTTTGTTGATATTGTAGCAGTGGTGATGTCACTATTACAGCATGTGACCACTGCAGCTCCCCGGGCTCCCCGACATCTTGAACCATCTACAGTGCCTATGAAATAATACATTGAAACCCCCTTTGATGTATTTATTTAATCATTTTCAGACTTGAGTATTTTGAAAAGTTAGAACCCATTCTGTATCATCTTCTGTGCAGTCTGGGGCAGAGATTTTGCACTCATAATGAAAGCTCGTGGATTCTAGACGCATTTATTGAACATGCATTAACTCAATATTAGACCTTCAGGAGATGCGACATCACCGTTCCCTCTCAATTAATTTTCATTACCTTGAGGAAAGACGGGTCACTGGCGTCTGAGAAATCAATAATTTGTGTTTTGTGTCCCTTATTAGACAGAATAAACATTTTATACATGTGGCTGACTAGCGCCACCATCCAGCCTATTCCCCATTGAATTTCTCATTGTTAGAGATTATTTATGGACAAGTTATAAACACTAAGTGGGTAGCAATGAGGGCTGATTAGTGATAATGAAAATTAACTATTGCTTATTGTATATCTTTGTGTTTAGCGTAATCTGCATTTACACTGAGCAATTATCATATATGAGCGTTTTTAACAATGCTCGTAGAAAAATAATCTATTAGTTTTAACCGGCTGCCAAGCACCCGATGAATAAGCAAATGCTAATTCATCAGGTTAAATGATCATTTGGTTAATATCCTCGTTCTTGGTGGTGCATCGTCCTTTGTAGGCTGACTTGCACTGCCAAGAACAATGGCAGCCTATGTGTATTGAGCGATATACTTGAGATCGATCATTTACCGTGAACTACTTGCGTAAGCAGGCTATTAAACGACCAACGATCACTAAATATTTACAGAACAGGGACCGCTTTGCGTCACCAGTCAGTCCATGTAAGTGGACCCATAACCAGTGGCATTGGCCTCAAGTTACCCAAGTTACCAGCAATTCCATAAAATTGGAAACAATGCATGAGGTCTGAATAGAAGGGTATTGGGGGTGGTAATTCTGGGCACCACAATTTATGGTGGTGCAAAATTTCACTGCCCGCACTATAGATTGATTGGTGCTTGAAAGTATGAATTGAATGCTTGCCCTTCGTTGCTTATACAAGGCTCAGCAGGTGGATGAGTTTGGCATCGGCTGCTGCACTGCATGAGAAAGTTCAGTATAACGATGAACGTTGAAGCGCTAAGTGCGCAAAATGGCCGCCGTACACTTTCCTCTCCCCTCACCCCTCGGAATACCTGCCGCTCCCATGGACTGAATTTGTTTAAACCTTTAATGGTGTAATAAAGACTACGAAATCAATGCAAAAGGGTGAGTGCCGCATTTCTTCTTCAACTTCCATTTAACTCTTAGAGTTAGGTTTAGGGATTGGGTTAGGCTTAGGATTAGGCTTTGGGGTAAACGTAGGGATAGGTCTAAGGTAACACAACTGTTACTTAAAAAATAAAACTAAAAATGTAATAAAAAAGCTAAACAATAATAACAAATAAAGTATAACTTTGTTTTTAACATTTTAGCAAAAAGCAGAAAAAAAGTAGGAGGTCAAATTGAAAATTTGAAAACTATAATTACATCAGTAATTTTCTCAAACTACTGTTTAATACATGTGATTGGGGAACAAGTGGTTCAGTATTGAACTGGTAGAAGGAACTGTGGGAGAGATGACAGTTCACATGCTAGTGTTGTAAAATACTTGCCTTGTTCAATTATAAAAAAATTGGAAGAGAAAAATATTGTTTTAATTAAATTGGGAAATTTATGAAGTTAAATGCACGAGAATTCTGTCACAGTTGACAACAAAAATTGTCTTTCATGACTTGCACCATAATTATTGTGTATTTTGGACACTTTCTGTGTATTGTACAATAAGGTAGTCATAGCTTCACTGAAAAGTGACGTAACTTAATGTGTGATGTGTGGAAAAAAAAGCAACATTTTAATGCATATTTCCAGCAAAAATAAGCCAACTAATTGGTGGTCTAACGTTAGAGTAGACCAACTAAAGATGGACAACATTTATGACTCTACCACATTTTAAAATCATCTAATCTAAGTTTGCGCTGTCTTCAATTTTGCCAGTATTGATGAATATGTAAATTTTTTTAAATTACTTTGCAGTATTTTGTTTTATATTCCATAATATAATTTTGCAATGTATTCATTAGGTGAAAATTACTTATGAATTTCATTTTAGCCATGGTTTATCTAGATAGACGTACAAATAATGAATTTCAATAATTAAATTAATTTAGCAATATTCTCCATGAATATTTCTTTGGCACTAATTACTAAGTTACATGTACAGAATTCGAGACTCTCCTCATCAATTTTTCAGCAGCCAAGAGTCACAATTGGAATCATTGTTCTGTGAATATTTCTCACCTGCAACTGAAGTCACTCTAAAACTGATTTACAAAGTGAATGAAGAAACCTAGAATTTTACATGTTGTAATTTGTTTAGAGATTAATTGTAATTTCTCACTTTCAATTACTAAATGATACAAGGTGTGAATTATCTCAGTGTTGTATTTGCCACTAGGCATATGAGGGCAACTGCCTAAGGTGGCAGTGTTTGGGAAGGCGGAATTTAAATGAGAGACTTATTTTTAATCCGTCCAATTATGTTGAGTTCAAAGTTGGAAGCTTTTGAACTGCAGGGAGGAGGGTCTTTAGATGGGTAGCAGGTCAGCGTAAGACCTGGGGAAACAGAGCCGCAGAGTCACTGTGGCTTATATAGATAGCAGCACCAGAAAGTAAATATAGTTAACTGTAAAGTGCATAATGTGTGTCGGCAGTGTGTGCTGCCATAAGGGATCATTCCTGCTTACTCATTGTAGTTCTGGATTGCTGTCACCCTCCTTGCAGCCCCTAGGTCCAGACCTAGTATGGGTAAGCAGGAATGATCCCTTATGGCAGCTCACACTGCCGATGCACATTATACACTTTACACTTTACAATTTGCTATATCTTCTTTGATAACAGTCTGACACCTATCACATAGCCAAACCAGATCTCTGCTTTGCACTGACGAGGGACAATACCCTGAAACACAGTGTCTGCAAATTGAGATTCTGGTTTGGCTATTATCCTAAGTCATGTGACAAGGCTCGTTAAAGGGTCAACATTGACTTGTAGGATTGCTACCTTCCAATAGGTGTCACTAGAGTTCTAGCTATCTTCCTCTCTGAAGAGACAATTTGCATAATTAGCATATTACTCAGAGGAGCATTGCTTCTTTAAATCTCCTCATCTCGGCATGCTTAGCATGTCGATCTCCGCAAGGAGAAACGATACTTCTTGGATAACAAAATAATACAAATTTAAATAAAGGTCTTTAGGAGAAAAACAGTAACAATACAGTGACATGACAAGAATCTGAAAAAATAATCATATGCTAAAGAGTTGGAAGTGAAATTTAAATATTCAATATCCAAGATGATTGTCTGTAAAATGATGGCAGTCTCAAGTTCAATGCAGAAGTCGATAATGAGATATGGAGTCTGAAAGTCAAAAGTTCAAAACATTGTTACCCTTTTGCTCTACACTGTATATGAAACTTGAACTGCATTACTACAAAAATATTTTGTGCATATATTGGCCAATTTATGTATACCCTGAAACCGCAATAATGTGATTCTCTTTGCTGGGACCTAACCTAATGTGATACCTCTCCTAGGCTAATAGCCTACATTTATATGGGTAGGTAGGATCCTGCTGTGATTCGTGCTGCTGCTTCTGCTATGTAGCAAGATCTAATATTCAATTTGGTGTCAACAAATCAATATTTTTGTTATCAATGAGAAACTCTAGCTATAGGACACAAATCATTGGGATTTATCAATGCTCAATAGTGTTGAGCGATACCGTCCGATACTTGAAAGTATCGGTATCGGAAAGTATCGGCCGATACCTTCAAAATATCGGATCCAATCCGATACCGATACCCGATACCAATACAAGTCAATGGGACTCATGTATCGGACGGTATTCCTGATGGTTCCCAGGGTCTGAAGGAGAGGAAACTCTCCTTCAGGCCCTGGGAACCATATAAATGTGTAAAAGAAAGAATTAAAATAAAAAATATCGCTATACTCACCCTCCGACGCAGCCGGGACTTCAGCGAGGGAACCGGCAGCGTTGTTTGTTTAAAATTCGCGCTATTACTTGGTTACGTGAATTCCCGGCTTGTGATTGGTCAGGTCGGCCATGTTGCCGGGACGCGGACCAATCACAGCAAGCCGTGACGAAATTACGTCACGGCTTGCTGTGATTGGTCCGCGTCCCGGCAATATGGCCGCCCTGACCAATCACAAGCCGTGACGTCACGGGAGGCTGGACACGCGCTCACTTTAAAATTGGCGCGTGTCCAGCCTCCCGTGACGTCACGGCTTGTGATTGGTTGCGCCGCGGTCAACCAATCACAAGCCGGGAGGCTGGACGCGCTCATTTTAAAATGGGCGCGTGTCCAGCCTCCCGTGACGTCACGGCTTGTGATTGGTTGCGCCGCGGTCAACCAATCACAAGCCGGGAGGCTGGACGCGCTCATTTTAAAATGGGCGCGTGTCCAGCCTCCCGTGACGTCACGGCTTGTGATTGGTTGCGCCGCGGTCAACCAATCACAAGCCGGGAGGCTGGACGCGCTCATTTTAAAATGGGCGCGTGTCCAGCCTCCCGTGACGTCACGGCTTGTGATTGGTCAGGGCGGCCATATTGCCGGGACGCGGACCAATCACAGCAAGCCGTGACGTAATTTCGTCACGGCTTGCTGTGATTGGTCCGCGTCCCGGCAACGTGGCCGACCTGACCAATCACAAGCCGGGAATTCACGTAACCAAGTAATAGCGCGAATTTTAAACAAACAACGCTGCCGGTTCCCTCGCTGAAGTCCCAGCTGCGTCGGAGAGGTGAGTATAGCGATATTTTTTATTTTAATTCTCTCTTTTACACATTTTAACATTAATGTTGTTGCGATACCCGATACCCGATACCACAAGAGTATCGGAATCCCGGTATCGGAATTCCTATACAGCAAGTATCGGCCGATACCCGATACTTGCAGCATCGGAATGCTCAACACTAATGCTCAACCAATAAGAGCTTTTCACTAATACCAGTGAAATATTGATTTGCTGAGCACAGACTGAGAACCAATCTTACTGTTCCTCTGCTCAGTAGACTCAGCAGCACAAAGCACAGGACAGCTTCTGTGCAAATTAATACTGAGGAGGAAGTGCAAGGCTGACAATATTTTGTGATATATCCTGGGAAAACTCAAGAGACAAGTGTCAGGACTCGAACCCAGCAGCTCTTGTGCACCAGGTGGCAGCTCTTCCTTCTGAGCTCACTGAAAAGTTCCTTGCTAACCCTAATATTAGTACCTGTATGGATCCTGAATGTCTCCTCCTTAAGTTCCTGATTGACTCCATCCTGATTGAACACCCTATTTAAACCCTGCATTGCACTTCCTTCCTTGCCAGATTGTTGAGCTCCCAGCCTTTTGTCTAACTTCCTTTTCACCTGCTATTTTCATTACAAGATTGTACTGCTGCTCCTTTTACTGATCCCTGGCTATTTCCTGACTTTGCCATCTGCCGCTGCTCCCCCAAGTGGGTGCGATACAAACTCCAACCAAGGTCAGTCCATAACAATGTGACATATTTGTATTTTACTATTAAAAATAGAGTGAGATTTTGTGTAAAGTCACTTTTTGTTGATCATGTAATTGTTACTTATAGAAGCTAGTATTCTATATAATAAAATCATTGTAGATATATAATTAAAGCTTATTGTTTTAAGTATAACCCCAGTCAAGGTCCATTTACACTACATGATTATCAGGAATGAGTGTTCCTAGGATTGTTTCCCAATAATCATCCAGTTTAAACAGGCTGCCAATCACCAGACGAACTAGAGAAAAAATAATTGTCCTTGAAGGTGAAACCTCCTGTGGAAACAGAACCTGTGCTCCTGAGAACAACGGCAGCCTATGTGCACTAAATGATCTGTTACAATTCTTTCCGTGCACATATTAAATGCAGTCTACCAGCACATAATTACTGATAGGAGGCATTTTATTGCCACAAATTGGCTTCTATACAGTAATTGGTCCCTTTTAGTTTGACTGTGCTACCTGCTCTGTGAAGCTTTCACTGAGCTGACTCCTGCCTCTAAGAAGACTGATCAGCAGACCCCTCTGTGGTCTTCTCAGACCCTATTCTCCTTTGCCTAGACACTGTCCTTTCTCATGCAGATAGTCTTGGTCTCAATCCTATGGCTTTTTGGCTCAGTCAGGACATTAGACCAGTGAATAGAATTGTCCCAGTTTGCTATTTGCATACTGTACTGTCATGTCCAGCCATCAGTGTAATGTCTGATAGGACATTCAGGGTAGCTGGTGTATTTGATGTACCCAAGTTAATAGTTTAACTACTGGAAAGGTGGAAAACATTATATTTGTCAAAATGGTGTTAGGCATAGATCAGAGTCAACTTTAATTCATTAACAGATGATGCCAATTATTAAACCGGCCATACCATCTGTCTGTAGGAAATCTGGTTGTCTTTATTCTACTACACCTTTCTAATGCCACCAGTGCCGATGGACCACTCTCAGTCAAGCATCTATTACCTGTTCATAATGTAATCTATGTTGTACTACTTCTGCTTTCAGGGCTGCCATTACTGGCTCTACACTGCCACACATCTCTTTGCATGGCCTCTCCTAATTGTTTTTACAGTGCAACTTCTCCCACTGCCACTGCACAGCCACACCTGTCACATGTCTAATCACTGCCTGCCCACTGTGTTTTATAAAGCTAGACTTTAATGCTAGCACAGGGCCTGCCATTGCTGGCCATTTATTGCCAAGACATCTCCTTGCCTGCCCAGTCATTATTCTCTACCATTGTCACAGATGTGGTTTGTGGAACCACCGTGCCACGGACCGTGGCGAGCCTGGAGAGGTGTGACTAAGGGAACAACTGACTGTTCACTAGAGCCTCTGATGGTGAGGTTAGACTTGGTTCCCGATGAACATTAGGTGTCACTCCAGGACAGACCAAAGGATGCGCAGCAGCTGGAACCAGAGGACAGATTGGAGGGAGCAGCTGGCAGAGTTTGTATTAGAATGCAGCAGACAGTTCGCATCCCAGTGCAGCAGAGTTTGCATCAGAGTGCGGCAGACAGAGTTCGTATCAGAGAGCAGGTAGTGTGTGTATCAGAGTGCTGCTGACAGGATCTGCAGTAGAGTGCAGCAGGCAGTGTCTGCATTAGAGTGCAGAAGGCAGGATCTGCAGTTGAGGGCAGCAAGCAGGGTCTGCAGTTGAGTGCAGCGGTGACTAGTATGCAACCTTACACTACTTAGACTGTGAATCAGGAAGGTTGCTCAGCCACTTCCCCAGTGGGGAGGAAGCAATCTATCTATATATATAATTGTCTAAGGGTTTTTCCGTCTGTCTGTCTGTCTTTCTGTCTGTCTGTCTGTCTGTCCTGGAAATCCCGCGTCTCTGATCGGTCGAGGCCGCCAGGCCTCGACCAATCAGCGACGGGCACAGCATGGCGACGATGATGTCATATTGGAAATCCCGCGTCTCTGATTGGTCGAGGCCACCAGGCCTCGACCAATCAGCGAAGGGCACAGTATCGACGTAGATGTCATAATGGTTGCCATGGCGACGATGATGTCATAAAGGTTGCCTCGACCAATCAGCGACGGGCACAGTCTGCCGCAAATTCTGGAATCATCATTGTCCATATACTACGGGGAAATGCATATTCTAGAATACCCGATGCGTTAGAATCGGGCCACAATCTAGTCTATATATATAATTGTCTAAGGGTTTTTCCGTCTGTCTGTCTGTCTGTCTGTCCTGGAAATCCCGCGTCTCTGATTGGTCGAGGCCGCCAGGCCTCGACCAATCAGAGATGGGCACAGCATGGCGACGATGATGTCATAATGGAAATCCCGCGTCTCTGATTGGTCGAGGCCGCCAGGCCTCGACCAATCAGCGACGAGCACAGTATCGACGTAGATGTCATAATAGGTGCCATGGCGACGATGATGTCATAAAGGTTGCCTCGACCAATCAGCGACGGGCACAGTCTGCCGCGAATTCTGGAATCATCATTGTCCATATACTACGGGGACATGCATATTCTAGAATACCCGATGCGTTAGAATCGGGCCACTATCTAGTATATATATATATTGTATTTATCTATATGGCAATAATTATATCTAACATTCCTTATACAGACAGACAGACAGAAAAACCCTTATATATCTATATATATAATTGTCTAAGGGTTTTTCTGTCTGTCTGTCCTGGAAATCCCGCATCTCTGATTGGTCGAGGCCACCTGGGCCTCGACCAATCAGCGACTGGCACAGTATTGACGTAGATGTCATAATGGTTGCCATGGTGACGATGATGTCATAAAGGTTGCCTCGACCAATCAGCGACGGGCACAGTCTGCCGCAAATTCTGGAATCATCATTGTCCATATACTACAGGGACATGCATATTCTAGAATACCCGATGCGTTAGAATCGGGCCACAATCTAGTATATATATAATTGTCTAAGGGTTTTTCTGTATGTCTGTCTGTCTGTCTGTCCTGGAAATCCCGCATCTCTGATTGGCCGAGGCGACGGGCACAGCATGGCGACGATGATGTCATAAAGGTTGCCTCGACCAATCAGCGACGGGCACAGTCTGCCGCGAATTCGCCTCGACCAATCAGCGACGGGCACAGTATCGATGTAGATGTCATAATGGTTGCCATGGCAACGATGATGTCATAAAGGTTGCCTCGACCAATCAGCGACTGGCACAGTCTGTCGCGAATTCTGGAATCATCATTGTCCATATACTAAGGGGACATGCATATTCTAGAATACCCGATGCGTTAGAATCGGGCCACAATCTAGTATATACATAATGTCCCACAGCCATTGGCTGGGGAAGAAATGGCAAGTGCACGCCCTGGTCCTTTAAGAGGGTAGGAGCGCACGTACGTGTGACCTAAAGACATGGACCAGCTGGAAGCATGCTGAGCATGGGGAAGGGAAGAACGGACTGCAGCATGGGTGAGTGAATAGACATGCCGGCGACCCCACCTGTCAGAGCAGGGATCTGACGTGGTGCTAACAACCATGCGGCTTCTGCTGTAGCTCCTGTTACTGCACAGCCAGTCCAGCTATATATCCTGGCTGCAGACTGTATTTTATAATGATACATTGTGCTATTGGTGGAAAATCTACTCTCTTGAGTGTATACAGACATAAAACATCCCATAAATTGGGGCTAATTGTTTGAAAGGTATCTTGACAAGCCATTATTTCTTCACTTTGAAAACAACTAGCCTGCTCATGCTCCCTGAATAAAGGGATAATTTTTAGATGCCTTGTAAAAACACTTTTGTTTCTTTATTTAGCAAAGAAAAAATATCTTTAAACTCCCCAAAAAGGGATCATTTTTGCACCACCGCAAGTGAAAACAATATAACTTATTCCGTTGACACATTTTGTGTAAAAAATCTAACGCGGCAAATTAATAATTTTTGCATCGTTTTTACAATTTATCAATTTAAGTAGCTTAAAACATTTGACTATGCAGTGTTCTGTTAAATATGCTATTGGTTACCTATGTTTTTTCCTATCTGGTAGGTTGAGGTAATTTCGCCATTAATAAGGCTGTCTGCATGAAGCTCAAAAGGGATTCAATACAGTCCTAGGAGATTTCTGAGAGTCCTACATCTATTTTCTTGTCAAATAGAGGCTTTGCACCCTTTTGAATACATTCACAGCAAATCAAATTTGGGGGAATATTAAGTGAAGCAGGCAGATTCTAATTTCGAATGGTTCAATCCTCTCTAGAGTTGAGTTAAATTTAGCAGATAGATGGAATTTAGCCTAGAATTTGAGAAAAAAAATTACGTGGAAGTTATTAGTTAGAATGTAATATTTCTTATTATCTGAGGTTTTCTGAGACCATAAAGAATATTAAATGTAAGATATAAAGGATTCTCAATTCACCACTCACCTGTCACACAGCTCGCCCAGCCCACTGACTAACCCCTTGTTTCTGCTTTTCCCCATCTTCTAACAGAGAATGGTCTTGAAATGTCACAGCACACAACATAATGTCATGACATTACAAGGCCTAGTCATGTGATGCACATTATAACATTGTGATGTCACGACCTGTGCCATGTGAAGCAAAGTCATATGATGTCTGAAGACTACTCAGCATTGAAAAGCTAAATAGGATGTCTTGCAACGGGGGTTGGTGGAAAATAGGGGCCGGGTGGCATGGAGGACAAGACAGAAGGCAGCTGCGGAAGCAGTTGGGCAGGCGAGCAGCTAGATGAGTATTATTATCTTTTTTATCCCTTTTCCTGGCCCTCTATAATTTAACACTAAGTGAATCTTAAACATTCGGATTCAAGATAATCCAAATTTTATGTATTATTTTATGGAAATGCAATGCACCTTAAAATATTGCTTATTTCTAAAAGAGGGTGGATGAAATAAGAAAGGATGAAAGAAATGAGGCACAAGACAAAAACAAATACCGTAATGCAAAGAAAGTAAAAAGAGATGCAGGAGGGAAAGAAATATGGGATGGATTTTTTTTTTTCTGCATAAGGATGTGATAGAAAAAAGGGAAGGAGAAGTAGAGAAAAAAGGGAGCGCAGGAAACTGAAGAAATTATGTAAAATAAAAAAGGAGGGAAGGAAGAAGAGAATAAAGGCAGGCATGAAAGAATGAAGTAGGAATGAATTAGGAAATAAGGAAATAATGGATGGGGAAAAAAAGAAAGAAAGGGGAAAAGAAAGAGAAAAGGAAAGAAAATTAAAAAAGAAAAAATAGAAGAGAAAGAAAAAGAAAGAAAGAAAAAAAGAAAGAAAGAAAAAAAAATTAAATAAAGCCTAAAAAATGCAAGTATAGTAGGAAGAAATGTTGAAAGAGAATAAGAAAAATGAAGAAGGTATAAAGGAAGAAAATAAGGAAGATAGAAAGGACCATTCAAGCGGGGGGCTGTAGGAACGCAGTTAAACGAAAGCTCCCCATGACTGCGTTGCCAAGGGGACTGGGGGAGCATCGTTTAAAAATAAGGCGGGGGCAGTGAGGATTGGTTCTAGGGGGTAAGAAGAAAGGGGTGGTCTGTAGCTTGTAGGGCGGGCCTGTGGGGAAAAGTGCAGGAAAGGGGGGCATTACCTTGTTAGTCAGCAGAGAGAGAAGTCAGGCACGATGTCCTCTGTGGTAGCCATTTTGGGGCAGTTGCAGGAGATGGCGCGGTCCCGGCGTGGCGGCTGGCTGGAGGAACAGCTGGCATCTTTACTGGGTGGTTCCGGTGTCCAGGGGACCAGATCCAGGAGGACCCGTCCCCCGAAGCGTTTGTCCCCGGAGCTGGGAGCGCACGGCAGACGCCGGCCACAGAGCCCCTCTTGGGACCCTGCGGAGGGCGTGGACCTCGGGTCACCAACCCACCCCGGCCCGCCCTCCATCAGGAATCCTCCGGTCAACGCTGCAGGCGCTGGGCGGTGATAAGGAGCAGCAGCAGTGCAGGCCTGAAGTGAGGCGCCAGCCGCACCGGAAGTACCTGCAGTGGATCCGGTTCAAGGGCCAAACATGGCGGCGGTGAGCAGGAGCATTACCCGGTGTGGAGCTGCACGCACGGCGGCGCCGGCGATGGCGATGACGAGGAGCCTTCAGGGAGCAGCGGTGGCGTGGAGGGTCGGCAGCGATGGCAGCAGTGGTTCGGCGGCGGGTAACCCGGGGTCTGACACACCCCGGGTGCCTGGCAGAACCGGCATTTTGAGAGGCAGGGCGATGGGCAGGTGTATTTCAACCCCTCAGCCTGGCCCAGTTCGGAGGGGCCGCAGTTCGGCAGAGGCTGGGGCTCGTGGCCGGGCCCAGCAGGAAGACAGGCCTGGAGACGGGCTGGCAGCCGCCAGGTCCAGGTCGCCCAGAGATTCGAGGGAAAGGTCCGCTTCTTCTGCTCCAGTCCCCCCTGGTGATGAGAAGGCTGGGGGCGCAGGCCTGGAGCAATACAGCAGCGCGGAGGATTCTGGATCCGGGAGTGACCCATGCGACTTCGGTGATGGCACAGCTGGCGGGGACACAGCACCTGCGCAGCTTCATGAGTATGAGGCTGATTCTTTTGCGGTAATGGATAGTGGAGTTTGGTCTGGGGATAGCTGGTATGGGGGGTCGATTTGGCAGGGAGAGGAGGGGCTAGCACTGTTGGGGTTCCGGGGTCAGGGAGCTTTTGGCGGGTATTGTTATGACCCCAATGGCAGGGGGTCTCAAAGACAAATAGCGAAGTCTGCAAACATAAAACCCAGCTCATAGGGCAGTGGTAACTGGGCTGACCATATACCTGAACCTAGCACACAAATAACAGCAGCCGGGGAACGTACCTACGTTGATTCTAGACGTCTCGCGCCAGCCGGAGAACTAACTAACCCTAGCAGGGAAAAGAAAGACCTTTCTTGCCTCCAGAGGAAATACCCCAAAAAGTTGGATACAAGCCCCCAACAAATAATAACGGTGAGGTAAGAAGAAAAGACAAACGCAAGAAATAAACTAGGTTTTTAGCAAAGAGAGGCCCACTAACTAATAGCAGAATATAGGAAGATGACTTATATGGTCAGCAAAAACCCTCACAAAAACTCCACGTGGAATATTCAAGAACCCCCGAACCGTCTAACGGCACGGGGGGAGAACATCCACCCCCTAGAGCTTCCAGCAGTATCAGGAATCACATTTAGTACAAGCTGGACAAAAATAAGAGCACAGTAAATAACCAAAAACAAGAAAGCAGGACTTAGCTTAATTTTGCAAAGAACCAGGACCAGCAGAAAGGAGCAAACAGAAGGATCTGATTACAACGATGCCAGGCACCATACTGAAAATCCAGGAAGTTCAAATAGCGACACCCCTGGACTAACGAGGCCAGGTGGGTACCAAGCAAGGGAAGGAATATCAAAGTGTCATATCACTAGTGACCACAAGAGGGAGCCAAAAAGTCTAATTCACAACAATACCCCCCCTTAAGGAGGGGTCACCGAACCCTCACCAAGACCACCAGGGCGATCAGGATGAGCAGCGTGAAAGGCACGAACCAAATCGTCCGCATGCACATCAGAGGCGACAACCCAGGAATTATCCTCCTGACCATAGCCCTTCCACTTGACCAGATACTGAAGCCTCCGCCTGGAGAGACGAGAATCCAAGATCTTTTCCACCACGTACTCCAACTTGCCCCCAACCAACACCGGAGCAGGAGGCTCAACAGAAGGAACCACAGGCACAACGTACCACCGCAACAAAGACCTATGGAACACGTTGTGAATGGCAAACGACACAGGAAGTTCCAAGCGAAAGGACACTGGATTAAGAATTTCCAAAATCCTATAAGGACCGATGAAGCGAGGCTTAAATTTAGGAGAGGAGACCTTCATAGGAACAAACCGAGAAGACAGCCACACCAAATCCCCAACACGAAGTCGGGGACCCACACCGCGGCGGCGGTTGGCAAAACGCTGAGCCTTCTCCTGTGACAACTTCAAGTTGTCCACCACATGATCCCAAATCCGCTGCAACCTATCCACCACAGAATCCACCCCAGGACAGTCAGACGGCTCCACATGTCCCGAGGAAAAACGAGGATGGAAACCAGAGTTGCAGAAAAATGGCGAAACCAAGGTAGCTGAACTAGCCCGATTATTAAGGGCAAACTCAGCCAACGGCAAGAAGGTCACCCAATCATCCTGATCTGCAGAAACAAAACATCTCAAATAAGCCTCTAGAGTCTGATTTGTTCGCTCAGTTTGGCCATTAGTCTGAGGATGAAAGGCAGATGAAAACGACAAATCAATGCCCATCTTAGCCAAAGGATCGCCAGAACCTGGAAACAAACTGGGATCCTCTGTCAGACACGATATTCTCAGGAATGCCGTGCAAACGAACCACATTCTGAAAGAATAACGGAACCAGATCAGAAGAGGAAGGCAGCTTAGGCAAGGGCACCAAATGGACCATCTTGGAAAAGCGATCACATACCACCCAGATGACAGACATGCCCCGAGACACTGGAAGATCCGAAATGAAATCCATGGAAATGTGTGTCCAAGGCCTCTTCGGGACAGGCAAGGGCAAAAGCAACCCGCTGGCACGAGAACAGCAAGGCTTAGCCCGAGCACAAGTCCCACAGGACTGCACAAATGACCGCACATCCTGTGACAAGGAAGGCCACCAAAAGGACCTAGCCACCAAATCTCTGGTGCCAAAAATTCCCGGATGCCCTGACAACACCGAGGAGTGAACCTCGGAAATGACTCTACTGGTCCATTTATCAGGAACAAACAGTCTGTCAGGTGGACAAGAGTCAGGTCTACCAGCCTGAAATCTCTGCAACACACGTCGCAAATCCGGAGAAATGGCCGACAAGATTACTCCCTCTTTAAGAATACCAACTGGCTCTGAGGCTCCAGGAGAGTCAGGCACAAAGCTCCTAGAAAGAGCATCAGCCTTAACATTCTTTGAACCAGGCAGGTACGAGACCACGAAGTCAAAACGGGAGAAAAACAATGACCAACGGGCCTGTCTAGGATTCAGGCGTTTAGCAGACTCGAGATACATCAGATTTTTGTGATCAGTCAAAACCACCACACGATGCTTAGCACCCTCGAGCCAATGACGCCACTCCTCAAATGCCCACTTCATGGCCAACAACTCCCGATTGCCAACATCATAATTCCGCTCAGCAGGCGAAAATTTCCTAGAAAAAAAAGCACATGGTCTCATTACTGAGCAACCAGGGCTTCTCTGCGACAAAACGGCCCCTGCACCGATCTCAGAAGCATCCACTTCAACCTGAAAGGGAAGCGAGACATCAGGCTGACACAAAACAGGCGCCGAAGTAAACCGGCGCTTCAGCTCCTGAAAAGCCTCCATGGCTGCAGGAGCCCAGTTAGCAACATCAGAACCTTTCTTGGTCATATCCGTCAAAGGTTTAACAACGCTAGAAAAATTAGCGATAAAACGACGGTAGAAGTTAGCAAAACCCAAGAACTTCTGAAGACTCTTAACCGACGTGGGCTGAGTCCAATCATGAATAGCTCGGACCTTGACTGGGTCCATCTCCACAGCAGAAGGGGAGAAGATAAAACCCAAAAAGGGAACCTTCTGCACACCAAAGAGACACTTTGAGCCCTTAATAAACAAAGCATTCTCACGCAAAACCTGAAACACCATCCTGACCTGCCTTACATGGGAGTCCCAGTCATCAGAAAAAAACAGAATATCATCCAGATAAACAATCATAAATTTATCCAGATACTTCTGGAAGATGTCATGCATAAAGGACTGAAACACTGAAGGAGCATTAGAGAGCCCAAAAGGCATCACCAAGTACTCAAAATGACCTTCGGGCGTATTAAATGCAGTTTTCCATTCATCTCCCTGCTTAATGCGCACAAGGTTGTACGCACCGCGAAGGTCTATCTTGGTGAACCACTTGGCACCCTTAATCCGGGCAAACAAGTCCGACAACAGAGGCAAAGGATACTGAAATTTAACAGTGATTTTATTCAGAAGTCGATAGTCTATACAAGGTCTCAAAGATCCGTCCTTCTTGGCCACAAAGAAAAATCCCGCACCAAGAGGGGAAGAGGATGGACGAATATGTCCCTTCTCCAGAGACTCCTTAATATACGAACGCATTGCGGTATGCTCAGGTACAGACAGATTAAATAATCTTCCCTTAGGAAACTTACTACCTGGAATCAAATCTATAGCGCAGTCACAGTCCCTATGAGGAGGAAGAGCACTGGACCTGGACTCGCTGAATACATCCTGATAATCAGACAAATACTCAGGAACATCCGAAGGAGTAGAGGAAGCAATAGACACCGGCGGGGAATCGCAATGAATTCCCTGACAGCCCCAACTTGACACAGACATAGCCTTCCAATCCAAAACTGGATTGTGAGTTTGTAACCATGGCAGACCCAAAACGACCAAATCATGCATTTTATGCAAAACAAGAAAACGAATCACCTCTCGATGTTCAGGAGACATGCACATGGTCACCTGTGTCCAAAACTGCGGCTTATTTTCCGCCAATGGCGTAGCATCAATACCTCTCAGAGGAATAGGATTAACCAAAGGCTCCAGAACAAAACCACAGCGCTTGGCAAACGACAGATCCATAAGACTCAGGGCAGCACCTGAATCCACAAACGCCATAACAGGATAGGAAGACAATGAGCAAATTAAAGTCACAGACAAAATAAATTTAGGTTGCAAATTACCAATGGCGACCGGACTAACCACCTTTGTTAAGCGTTTAGAGCATGCTGATATAACATGTGTAGAATCACCACAGTAGAAACACAACCCATTCTGACGTCTATGATTTTTCCGTTCAATTCTAGTCTGAACTCTATCACATTGCATTAACTCAGGTGTCTGTTCAGACAACACCACCAGAGGATTAGCGACTTTGCGCTCCCGTAAACACCGGTCAATTTGAATAGCCAACGCCATGGAATCATTCAGACTTGTAGGAACGGAGAAACCCACCATCACATTCTTAATGGCTTCAGAAAGGCCATTTCTGAAATTTGCGGCCAGAGCACACTCATTCCATTGAGTAAGCACGGACCATTTCCGAAATTTTTGGCAATAAACTTCAGCTTCATCCTGGCCCTGAGAGATAGCCAGCAAGGCCTTTTCTGCCTGAATTTCAAGATTGGGCTCCTCGTATAGCAACCCAAGCGCCAGAAAAAACGCATCAACATCTGCCTAAGGCAGATCGCCTGACGCTAACGAGAAGGCCCAATCCTGAGGGTCGCCCCGTAAGAAAGAGATAACAATTTTTACTTGCTGAGCTGAGTCTCCAGACGAACGAGGTCTCAGAGATAGAAACAATTTACAATTATTCCTGAAATTTCTAAATTTAAATCGGTCTCCAGAGAACAATTCCGGAATAGGTATTTTAGGTTCTGACATAGGACTGCTAGTAACAAAATCTTGAATACTCTGCACACGAGCAGCAAGCTGATCCACACTAGTAATCAAGGTCTGGACATTCATGTCTGCAGCAAGGCTCCAGCCACTCTGAGATAAAGGGGAGGAAAGAAGGAAAAAAAAAAAAAAAACTCAGAATTTCCTTTCTTATAATCCCACTTCTGCAATGCATTAAATATTCACTTAAGGCCTGGCATACTGTTATGACCCCAATGGCAGGGGGTCTCAAAGACAAATAGCGAAGTCTGCAAACATAAAACCCAGCTCATAGGGCAGTGGTAACTGGGCTGACCATATACCTGAACCTAGCACACAAATAACAGCAGCCGGAGAACGTACCTACGTTGATTCTAGACGTCTCGCGCCAGCCGGAGAATTAACTAACCCTAGCAGGGAAAAGAAAGACCTTTCTTGCCTCCAGAGGAAATACCCCAAAAAGTTGGATACAAGCCCCCAACAAATAATAACGGTGAGGTAAGAAGAAAAGACAAACGCAAGAAATGAACTAGGTTTTTAGCAAAGAGAGGCCCACTAACTAATAGCAGAATATAGGAAGATGACTTATATGGTCAGCAAAAACCCTCACAAAAACTCCACGCGGAATATTCAAGAACCCCCGAACCGTCTAACGGCACGGGGGGAGAACATCCGCCCCCTAGAGCTTCCAGCAGTATCAGGAATCACATTTAGTACAAGCTGGACAAAAATAAGAGCACAGTAAATAACCAAAAACAAGAAAGCAGGACTTAGCTTAATTTTGCAAAGAACCAGGACCAGCAGAAAGGAGCAAACAGAAGGATCTGATTACAACGATGCCAGGCACCAGACTGAAAATCCAGGAAGTTCAAATAGCAACACCCCTGGACTAACGAGGCCAGGTGGGTACCAAGCAAGGGAAGGAATATCAAAGTGTCATATCACTAGTGACCACAAGAGGGAGCCAAAAAGTCTAATTCACAACAGGGTATGTCACAGATTTTGAGGAGATTGGATGGGGGGGGCCTTGATAGTGCGCGGTCGTCTCTGGTAGGTGCATGGTTACCTGCATCTGGCCAGGGTGCAGGAGTGGTTGTGGGGTCTGATGGAGTGAGTGGTGTTGAGCAAGTGTCGGCGGCAGGGGTGTCGGTGTCGGTTCAAACGGAAAAGGACAAAGGGGATACGATTAAATTGGATGATAGAGCTAAGGGAGAGGTTTATGTGTGTTTTGAGGGGCCGTTAGGGGCTCATTTAAAGAAAGAAATAAAAGAAAAAGTTTGGAAAGATGAATATGTGGAGATTTTCTCCCTCCTGCCTTTGGAGAAGTTTAATTTAGACAAGGGTAAGAAGGAGGATAGTAAAAAGGAGGAGGAAGAAAAGAGACGCTGGCGATTAATACCGCAGACGTTTGTGAATTGGCAGCAGGCATTTTCAATTTTGGCAAGTGTTATCGGGGAAAAGTTTCCTGAGAACTGTTCGGGCCTGTTTTGCTACTTGGATGCTATAGGGGAGGCATACAGGGCATACGGGGGCCAGGCTTGGCTATGGTATGATGAGCAGTTTCGGCAAAGGAAGGCGGTCAGGCCTGAGATAAGATGGGATCATCAAGATATAGGGTTGTGGTTGAAAGTCATGGCTCCAACGCGGTTTGGGCAGTCCTTTCATGGGGGGGAGGGAGTAGCGGTCAGCAGTCAGGACAAGGACCTGGGGGACAGGGGTCACAAGGGGCTAAGGACAAAACAGGGACGTGTTGGCAGTTTAATGATGGCCAATGCAAATATGGCAGTACATGCAAGTTCAAGCATGTCTGTTCTCACTGCAGCGGGGCCTCGCATGGAGCCGCCAAATGATTTAAAAAAGCAAGGGGTAAACCAGCAGTGGGTGGCGGTCAAGGGGGTGACTCCGGTGAAGGTTCAAAGGATGGCCCCTTATCTAAGTAGGTATCCAGATCAGGAAAAGGCGAGGCTACTGTGGGACGGTTTTTCTGAGGGTTTTCTGATTCCCCATCCGGCTCATACTATCCCATTTTCAAAAAAGAATTTGAGGTCGGCTAATTTACGGGCGGACGTAGTTACGGCTAAATTGGCGAAGGAGGTTGAGTTAGGGCATATGGCGGGGCCGTTTAGTGTTTTACCGATGGAAGGGGTGGTTGTTTCGCCTCTTGGGGTTGTCCCTAAAAAAGAGCCTAATAAGTTTTGTTTGATCCAGCATCTGTCGTATCCGAAGGGCCAGTCAGTTAATGACGGCATCGCTGAGGAGCTTTGTTCTGTGGTATATACTTCTTTTGATGCCGCTAAGACAGATGTTGAGTCGGCTTTCCGATTGCTTCCAGTTCACCCCGATAGTATCCCGTTGTTAGGATATTTTTGGAACGGGGGTTTTTATTTGGATAGGTGTTTGCCTATGGGTTGTTCGATTTCATGCTCGCTGTTTGAGTGCTTTAGTACTTTTCTTGAGTGGGTTGTTCGGGATGTTTCCCAGGTTTCGTCTGTCATCCACTACTTGGATGATTTTTTGTTTGTCGGCCCGCCGGATTCTTTGTTGTGTGGAAATTTGTTGGCGAGCATGGAATGGGTGGCAGGACAGTTTGGTGTGCCTTTGGCGCGGGAAAAAACAGAGGGCCCGTGCACGGTTTTGAGTTTTCTGGGTATTCTCATAGACTCGGAGAGGATGGAGTGCAGGTTACCTGAGGAGAAGTTGTTGGCTTTACGGCAGGAGGTGCTGAGATGTGAAAAGTTGCGCAAGGTTACGTTAAAAGAGTTGCAGTCGCTGTTGGGGCGTTTGAATTTTGCGTGCCGTATCATGCCTCTTTGCAGAATATTTTGCAGGAGATTGTCCAGGGCGACTGCGGGAGTGCGGTCCGCACATCATTTCATACGTTTGAATAAGGAGCATAGGGAGGATTTAGTCATCTGGCTGCATTTTTTGGATAATTATAACGGCCGGACTTTGATTCAACAGGAAGATTTGAATGATTTTGATTGCAAAATTTTTACGGACGCAGCTCACAGTGTTGGCTATGGGGCCTATTGTGCAGGAAAATGGAGTGTTGGCAGATGGCCTGATTGGTGGTGTGCAACTGGTTTAACAAAAAATTTGGCGTTGCTTGAGCTTTTTCCAATTGTGGTTTCGGTGTTTATTTGGGGTCGTACGTTCCAGGATAGGCGGGTACGTTTCCATTGCGATAATTTGAGCGTGATGGCGGTGATTAATAGTCTTTCTTCTTCCTCTCCCCCGGTAATCAGACTGGTTCGGGAGTTAGTTTTGCGGTGCCTGGAGTTGAATACTTGGATTTCGTCGGTACATGTTCCCGGCGTTCAAAACACTATAGCCGATGCTTTGTCTCGTTTGCAGTGGGAGCGTTTTCGGGAGTTGGCTCCAGAAGCGGAGGATGAAGGAAAAACATGCCCTTCTCATTTGTGGCGGATTGTTGCGGACGAGGAGGTCGGTTGATACAGGCCTCGGTGTCGGGAAGGACGTGGTCAGGTTACAAATCAGCATGGCATATGTGGGAAGGGTGGTTGTAACAGTTGGGTTCGGTTGAATCAGATGGTGACAAGGTGATGGCGATTTTGCTTTTGATTGGGTCGGCGGAGGAATGGGGTTGGTCGGTGTCAAAGCTGAATAAATTTATAGCTGGTTTGGCTTTTGGTTTTAAGCTTCAGGGTTCCGTGGATGTTACTAAGGATTTCTTGATTCGGCAGGCGTTAAAAGGTTTTCGGAAGGGTTCGTCAACTTGCGATGCGCGTAGGCCCATATCTTTTGGGACGTTGGAGCGTTTGGGGGAAAACAGCCGCACTCTCTCGGGTTATAGCTTGCAAAGTGGTGTATTTATTCACATGTGTTTGACATTCAAATATATGTACACATCCAGCAGGATAAGAAAAAAAAGTGACGTTTCGACCCAGTTCCGGGTCTTTCTCAAACTGAGTTGCTGATGCTGTTTGAAAATTTGAAATTAGGTCCCAAAAGGGGCTCCTCTTGGTGTGGCGCTGGGGTATCCTGCTTCCTGGAAGTGTGTGGGGGGAATGTGGTCGAGGGTAGGCATTATGCGGCATCTCAAAGGACCAATCTTGGGATACGCAGTCATGTCTTTTTTTCTTTCTTTCTTTCTTTCTTTCTTTCTTTCTTTCTTTCTTTCTTTCTTTCTTTCTTTCTTTCTTTCTTTCTTTCTTTCTTTCTTTCTTTCTTTCCCTACGATTATATATCACAGAGCATATTTCCCAGGATAGTATATGGATTTTGTATGAATAATTACTGCACATAGTAAGAGAATAATCCGATCTGCAGGAGAAAGCTTTTACTCACTTTACCCCTATCATGCAGTACATTTTTCAGGAACCACTACCAGGGACAACATATGTGATGTAAAGGAAAGTGAATCTACTTGCCAACATCTTATTACCTCTGGAAAGAATTCTAAATGTTCCAGTAGGCAAAAAACCAACATGCACTCAGTGATTGATGGAACGTCTAATGGAAATATCCGCCTGATGACTGGAGCAGTGAGCATTTAACATTACAATCTATCACTGTGATTTGCTTTAATGTTCCTCTTGGGATCTTTGTATGGAAATTCTAGGCCTCTTACACATAATGTATCTTGCAGTTTACACTTCAGCCACAGAGTTTATAGGTCATCGGAGGGGGGGTCTCATCCATGGTATATCACAGAATAATGCAGTCAGTGGAGCAGTCATTAAAAGAAAGTAACAGTTAATGCTCAATCAACTGAGCAAAGACTGGAAGCGAGGAATCCGAAAGGATGAAGCTACAGCATATGTTCTCTGTGTGTTATATAGAATGTATGTGTTCCCCAAGGCTGAACATTAAAGGGACGAAGGCATGAATTGTGTCATTTTTGGAAAGATTGTAATATATCAGCTAATATGTGTATTATATATTATGTATTAGTGTATGATAGTGGAAAGATATATATCTTGGTACCGTTTTAGCCAGTAGATAGAAAAATATTTAGAATTGAGAGTCCTCAGTGGTTGATACCTTTTAATGGCTAACTGAAAAGATGGTAACAAATTGCAAGCTTTCGAGACTACGCAGGTCTCTTCATCAGGCAAAGACTAAAAGAAATTCTGAAGAATCACATATTTATGCACAACATAGCACAGAAAATAAAAAAGGAAAAAAACATGGATAAGCCAGGTGACATGAAGCAGAATTACCATGAGTGATAAACAGTTATGTCCATAAATATTGGACCAGTGCTTAGATAAGGAATGTTTTATTGTCCTCTGATTGGAGTTGGTTCTGTTTTCTATCTACTGGCTAAAGGCCCCGTCTCACATAGCGAGATCGCTAGCGAGATCGCTGCTGAGTCACAAGTTTTGTGACGCAACAGCGACCTCCATAGCGATCTCGCTATGTGTGACACGTACCAGCGATCAGGCCCCTGCTGCGAGATCGCTGGTCGTGTCGGAATGGCCTGGACCTTTTTTTGGTCGTTGAGGCCCCGCTGACATTGCTGAATCGGTGTGTGTGACACCGATCCAGCGATGTCTTCACTGGTAACCAGGGTAAACATCGGGTTACTAAGCGCAGGGCCGCGCTTAGTAACCCGATGTTTACCCTGGTTACCAGCGTAAATGTAAAAAAACCAAACAGTACATACTCGCCTTCTGATGTCCGTCAGGTCCCTTGCCGTCTGCTTCCTGCTCTCACTGACTCCCGGCCGTACAGTGAGAAGTGAGAGCACAGCAGTGACGTCACCGCTGCGCTCTGCTCTCACTGTACGGCCGGATCTCAGTCAGAGCAGGAAGCAGACGGCAAGGGACCTGGACACCGAAAGGCGAGTATGTACTGTTTGTTTTTTTTTACATTTACGCTGGTAACCAGGGTAAACATCGGGTTACTAAGCGCGGCCCTGCGCTTAGTAACCCGATGTTTACCCTGGTTACCCGGGTGCTGCAGGGGGACTTCGGCATCGTTGAAGACAGTTTCAACGATGCCGAAGTCGTTCCCCTGATCGTTGGTCGCTGGAGAGAGCTGTCTGTGTGACAGCTCCCCAGCGACCACACAGCGACTTACCAACGATCACGGCCAGGTCATATCGCTGGTCGTGATCGTTGGTAAATCGCTTAGTGAGACGGGGCCTTAACACAGTACCAAGATATATATCTTTCCTGCATCAAAATGGAGGATACCAGAATGTACCGCATCTTTATGGAACTAAAACCACTTCTGAAGAAACGTGCACAAATGGACAGCGACATTTTTTTCCTATCTAAATGCAAAAAGGAGAATCTAATTCCCAATGGACTCTGGATTACAAACCCAGTTATTCATACCTACAATACCCATTATGCACAAAACCTGTGTCACAGGACTTCTGAGAGATTAAG
Organism: Ranitomeya variabilis; assembly: GCF_051348905.1. NCBI lineage: Eukaryota > Metazoa > Chordata > Amphibia > Anura > Dendrobatidae > Ranitomeya > Ranitomeya variabilis. Next base: position 625,024,274 of record NC_135232.1, read on the forward strand.
GAATCATCTTTTGCATGTCTGCTACAGCATAAAGAGTAAAGTCCAAGGGCAATTTGAAACTCTGAGGAAGACACTTACAGAAGACACAGAGCAAAAATTACAACAATACTACAACAAACTACGGGCCCTTCTGATTCATATCAAGGAAAAGAAACTGCACAGATTGCGTCTCAATTCAGGACTCTATGCAAACAGATACAAATAGTGTTGAGCAATACCTTCCGATATTCAAAAGTATCGGTATCGGATGGGATCAACCGATATCCAAAAAATATCGGATATCGCCGATACCGATACCCGATACTAATGCAAGTCAATGGGACACAAATATCGGAACGTAAATAAGCCCTTTCTGTCCTTCTGTATGCTGTTCCGGAGAGGGGAAGAGTGTGGGTGGTGCGTGGGCGGACCCTGTGTGTGTGTCTGTATGTGCGGGCGGGGTCTGTGCAGGACTGCCAGGGATCTAATTCTATGCGGGGCTGTATGCGGGCTGCCCAGGCTCTATGCGGCGTGGGTGGGTCTCTGTGTGGCGTGGGGGGGTCTCTGTGCGGCGTGGGGGGGTCTCTATGCGGCGTGGGGGGGTCTCTGTGCGGCGTGGGGGGTCTCTGTGCGGCTGGTCGGGGCTCTGTGCGGTGTGAGGGGGTCTCTGTGCGTGTGTGCAGGCATCGTCCAATGGGACTACAAGTTCCATTGGACGATGCATGCTACACTGACAGTGATTGATACATTAGCCAATGATGGGACAGTAGTAGTCCCATCATCCGGCTAATGTGTTGAATGTAAAAAAAAAAAAAATACTCCATACATACTCCATACATACTACATACATACATGCTACATACATGTGCAGCACCCCAGAGTCCTGGTTGTTGCAGTGCTGTGGCTCCGCCACTACGGGGAGCTATGGTGCGTCTGATTGCACTAGGGAGTTTCTCTGATCAGGTACACTCACACCACACTTCACACTCCGGCCACCAGGGGGGGTGGTCCTATCTAGTAGGCGACTCCTCACAACTCTGGTAAAACTGGGGGTTGGACAGGAAGACAGGGAGAAGTAGCTGGGAAGAGCTAGTGAGAGGACCTGTCAGGGATGGGATCCTGGCAGACTCCTCAGAGCAGAACTAACCAGTAAACAACGGGAATACAGAAAAGGAGAAATACCAGAAGGGGTCTTGCTGTTAGACCGAGGCAACATCCTTCTGAGGCGCAAACAGTCGGTGGCCGGAACGCCGAGCAAGTAAGAGACTTTAAGTACATTGCAAACCACGGCAGGGCAGCTAACTACAGGTTGGCTGTCTCACTTAACACCTAAGCAGACAACGGAGGCAGCTGTGGGAGAGGGGCGACTCTAGGGTCCCGGAAGAACTCCAGGCCTACCCCGTCATACGGGTGCGTCCTACCATATCAGCTGGAGGACGGAGAAGGAACAGTAGAGACAGAAAGAAACAGTTGTGAGGACTATCCCGGGAGCTCAGCAGGGAAGAACTACAACACACAGCGCTAGAAGGTAGATACTGATTCCCACCTGTAAAGAGAGCTCCTGATGTGTCATTGGACCGGCCGGTCTCTGAAAACCCAGTTAACAGCGCTCTGGACTGAGGTCTCCCACATCTTCAGTAAAGAGGTAAAGAGACTGCAACCTGGTGTCCTCGTTATTTACCGCGACCTGCACCCCACAACTGCACCGCTATACCACCGTTAACAGCACCTATCTGCAACGGACGTCCCCCACTGACAGACAGGGCCACGGACCGGGTCTAGCCACCGTGACAACCCCAGGACTGAGATCCCAGAGGCCCGGCTCCGGGTACCCCTCGGCCCTGCGGCGGTGTGGGGGCGCTCCGCAACTTGGCGTCACGAACAGGATCTACTTAAGCCTGAAGAATCAGGTCATGTGTGCCTAGAGACTGTGATTTACTGTACTTGAACTGTACTTTATTGAGAGAACTGTGTGCTACTGCTTGCCGCGGAAAGTTACCGCCAAAATTCGCCATTGCCGCGCGCGGAGGGAGGAGCCTTAGCTACGTGGGCGGAATCGGCCAAAAGAAGCGCGGAACGGAAAGCGCGGTGAGACGCCAATCCCGGAAGAGGAACTCCGACCTCCAGCAGGTTAGTGGGAGGAAGGGACGGCCATGTCCGAGTCGGGAGGAGAGGAGGTGGCGGTCGCAGCCGCGGACGCAGGGGCAGCTCCGGTCCCCGCAGCGGGCGAAGCCGCGGCCCTAATACCGCCACTGGCTGCCGCAGAGCCCGCTGCCCCCATCAGCCAGTCGGACACCGCCGCTAACGCAAAAGCCATAATGCCCTTCTCCATGCCCTACCTGCCCGGAGCGACCTGGCTCCCACGATACTCTGGGGAGGCGCATACATTCACTGACTTTAAAGAAGGGCTCTGCAGCCTACTCGAGTTCTATCCCCTAACCGAGCCTCAGAAGGTCCATATGATAACCGGTCAACTCTTTGGGGCGGCTCTGAGAGAAGTGAAATCCTGGCCCGCTGAGGATAAAGGAACTGCACAACAGATTTTCGCCAAGCTTAAAGCCACCTTTGATATTCGCACTGCCACAGAGATTAAACTGACTTTCTATGGATGCAAACAGAGGTCGCAGGATAGCTTACGGGACTATGCCCTTAATCTCCAGGAAGCGATGCGGGCCATTAAGCAGAGTGACCCCGGCAGCATGCAGGATGAGGATAAAACCCTGAAGGAGCGGTTCATCGAGGGGCTCCTGTGCAGTCACCAGCGGGGCCAATTGCACTTCCTGGCCATGCAAAATCCAGACTTGACTTTTGCGCAGTTTAAAGATAAAGCTATCCAGGCATTGCAGGAGCGGCAGCCCAGCCGCGCAGTGCCACCCAGGCGCCCCGCTCTCACCTACCACCAGGAGGTGGCATCGGATACCCCAGTTGCCGCGGAGGCCGACGCCCAGAGCTTCGAGGACGACTCCCCTGCAGGACTCCGTCTCCAGATGCAAGAGCTAACCAAGAGCGTTGCTGCCCTGGCCCGGACGGTGCAGTCCCTACAGGAGGCCCCCAAAGAGAAGATCCAGTTGGCTTCCAGCCCGGAGGATGTCCCTTGGATGCGACGGAGGAGGACTCCGCCGACCAGGAGCCGGCCCGACGATCGCTTCCACCAGGATGGACGACCCATCTGCCGCCGCTGTCATCAGGTGGGCCATCTTGCAAGGTACTGTCCTTTAAACGAGCAACCCCTGGGGCAAAGGGCCAACCCCCAGGAGTAGGACGGTCAGGCCCGCAGCATTGGAGAACCAAGTATATTGGAGGACGACCAGTTCTCCCTGTAGTGATTGATGGAATCCCCTTGAATGCTTTGCTGGACACCGGTTCTCAGGTGACGACTATACCTTACGTGCTCTACAAACGGTATTGGGAGGACGCTGATATTACTCGTGGCCCTGACGATGATTTCACCATAATCGCCAGTAATGGTCAGCCGTTGCCACAAGTGGGGTATAAGGAGGTCACCATCAAAGTGGGGCGGGTGGAATTGAAAGCCCAAGGGATTGTGATTGTAGATATTGATCGTCGAGAATGTAATCCCATGATGACTCTTGGTACTAATGTTATAGAAAATTGTCTTGCAGAAGTGATTGTTTTGTTGCAACAGGTGGCAGAAAACGCTGGCCACAGTGAGCAACGTGCCCTGCAGAAGGAAATCAGAGCTCTGATGCAGAGACAGCAGGTAGAGCTGACTGGTGGTGAGATTGGTCGTGTCACTGTAAGTGATTCAAACCCCATCGCGATACCTCCCAAGAGTGAAATGTTAATATGGTGTCGAGCAGCCATAGGCCTCAGGGGTAAGGACTACCAGGCCTTGGTGGAACCTGTATATTCAGACAATAGGCCTACTGTTCTGACAGCCCGGGGGGTGGTTGACGTCCGACAGGGGAGAGTGCCCGTACGTGTCCTCAATTGTGGGGAGGAAGAGGTCCACCTAACCAAGTATACCACGCTCGCCAAATTGTTCACTGTCAATAATAGTGTAATACAGACACCTGAACCCTTGGTCCCGTCAAACGTGGCGGAGAACAAAGGTTCTGCAGAGCACTCGAAAGACTGGTGTCGGGAACTGCATGTGGGCACTGACTCCACCCCGTCTCATCAAATACAGGGGGCTTACAGGGTGGTACACGAGTACGAGCAGGTATTCAGCAAACACCCCTCAGATTTTGGGCAGGTGAAAGGGATCCAACATCACATCCCCACGGGAGATCATCGACCCATAAAAGAGAGATATCGCCCTGTACCCCCAGCTCATTACCAGTGTGCCAAGGACATGTTGCGGGAAATGAAGGAGGCTGGGGTGGTGAGAGACAGCTGTAGCCCCTGGGCAGCTCCGTTAGTCCTCGTTAAAAAGAAAGATGGTACAATGAGGATGTGTGTTGATTACAGGCAGTTGAATCGCATTACACATAAGGACGCATACCCACTGCCCAGGATAGAGGAATCTCTGGCTGCTTTAAAATCTGCTAACTACTTCTCTACCTTAGATCTCACCAGTGGGTACTGGCAGGTTCCTGTAGCGGAGGCGGACAAGGAGAAGACGGCCTTCACGACACCAATGGGTCTCTGCGAGTTCAACTACATGCCCTTCGGACTGTGCAATGCTCCAGGAACGTTCCAGAGGATGATGGAGTGCTGCCTAGGACACATGAACTTTGAAACTGTGCTGCTGTATTTGGATGATGTCATTGTCTTCTCTAAGACCTACGAAGACCATCTGAAGCACCTGGCCGAGGTGTTCGAAGCCCTGTCCAAATTCGGCTTAAAGGTGAAACCGTCCAAGTGTCATCTGCTCAAACCTAAAGTGCAGTACCTGGGCCATGTGGTGAGCGCTGAAGGAGTGGCCCCAGACCCCGACAAGGTCACAGTGATCAAGGACTGGCCAAAGCCTAGTGACCTACACAAAGTCCGGCAGTTCCTCGGGTTGGTAGGTTACTATCGGAGATTCATTAAGGATTTCACCAAGAAGGCCGCACCCTTGCAAAATCTGCTGGTGGGCCAACCAAAGAAGACCAAGGGGAGGAAAACCACCTTTGATTGGAACGAAGAGCTGGAGGAATCCTTCACCTGTTTGAAGTCGGCACTGACGGGAGAAGAGATACTGGCTTACCCCGAATACGATCAACCGTTTGTGCTGTACACAGATGCCAGTAATGTGGGATTAGGAGCCGTGCTGTCCCAGGTTCAGAACGGCAAAGAAAGGGTGATCGCTTATGCCAGCAGGAAACTCCGTCCCACGGAAAGGAACCCTGACAACTATAGTTCCTTTAAGCTGGAATTCCTGGCCCTCGTCTGGGCAGTGACAGAGAGGTTTAAGCACTACCTGGCCTCCGCGAAATTCACCGTCTTCACGGACAACAATCCGCTAATGCATCTGGGTACTGCCAAACTCGGGGCTTTGGAACAGCGGTGGATGGCCCGGCTGTCCAACTATGATTTCACCATCAAATATCGGGCAGGACACCAGAATGCCAATGCCGATGCTCTGTCCCGAATGCCCAATCTACCAGAAGTGGGAGAAGACCCGGAGGCACTTGAAGAGGTGGAGCTGCCTGCCTTCCATCGCCCCAAAGCCACTCAGAACTCTCACCATGTGAAGAACAGGCACAAGAACCAACCGGATGCCACGCTGAATCCCCTGCCCCACCACGGATGGGCAGAAACCCAGGATAGTGACCCCGCGATCCGTCAGGTGAAGGAACTCTTGACGCAGGCTGGGTTGCACCCTGGCCCAGATGATCCACAAGAAACTCAACAGCTGTGGAAGGGGAGAAGCAAACTGTTTATCCATGATGGCAAGTTGTGCAGGAGGAGCATCGACCCACGTACTCATGAATTGGTGTGGCAGATAGTGGTGCCAAGGCGAGATGCGCCCATGGTTCTGGGAGCCTACCATGATGGAGCCGGACACTTCGGATGGAGGAAGCTGGAGAAGCTGCTCCGAGGGAGGTTCTATTGGATTGGCATGAAGAGAACCATTGAGAAGTGGTGTCGAGAGTGTGGTCCGTGTAGTCTGCGAAGGAAGGACCGTGACAGTCAACGGGCTCCCCTGCGGCCTATCATCACCAAACGGCCGCTCGAACTGGTCGCGCTGGATCATGTGAAGCTGACGCCTAGCCGGTCGGGCTATATCTACGCCCTTACCATCGTGGACCACTACTCCAGGTTTTTGGTGGTTGTGCCTGTCAAGGATCTAACAGCTAGGACTGCCGCCAGGGCCTTCCAGCAGCACTTTTGTAGACCCCATGGCTACCCAGAGAAAGTACTGACCGATCAGGGGCCTGCATTCGAAGCGGAAGTGTTCCAAGAATTCTGCCAGTTGTACGGGTGTAAGAAGATCAGAACTACACCGTACCACCCCCAAACCAACGGGATGTGCGAGAAGATGAACCAGGTAGTAATCGATTTATTGAAGACCTTGCCTGTGGAGGAACGGAACCTGTGGCCGACAAAGTTGCCTGACTTGGTGGATATGTACAACCACATCCCAGTAAGTTCCACTAACTGTACTCCAGCGTACCTGATGCGAGGAAGGTCTAGTCGGTTACCCGTTGATCTGGACATGGGGGTCCTAGTACCCGAAGATACCTCGCCGGAGGCAGATTGGGATACAGAAAGGCAGCGAAGATACCGCGAAGTACAGGAGTGTGTGGAGAGAAGTCTCGCCCAGGTGTTGTGAATTTGGATTCTGGGCTCCCCCGGTGGCTACTGGTGGAATTGAACTTGTGACATCATCTTCCCTGTTCACCTGTTCTGATTAGATCTGGGTGTCGCTATATAACCTGGCTTCTCTGTTAGATGCTTGCCGGTCAACAATGTTATCAGAAGCCTCTCTGTGCTTGTTCCTGCTCCCAGACATCTACTAGATAAGTTGGACATTCGTCCATGTTTTGTTTTTGTATTTTGGTTCCAGTTCACAGCTGCAGTTTCGTTACTGTGTCTGGAAAGCTCTTGTTGATCAGGAATTGCCACTCTGGTATTATGAGTTAATGCCAGAGTCCTAAAGTAATTTCTGGATGTGTTTTGTTAGGGTTTTCTACTGACCATGAAAGTATGCTTTCTGTCTTCTGCTATCTAGAAAGCGGACCTCAAATTTGCTAAAACTATTTTCCTGCTGCGTTTGTTGTTTCATCTCATATCACCGCCAATATATGTGGGGGGCTTCTGTCTCCTTTTGGGCATTTCTCTAGAGGTGAGTCAGGTCTTATATTTCCCTCTGCTAGCATTATTTAGTTCTCCGGCCGGCGCTGGGCATATAGGGATAAAAAGTAGGACATGCTACCTGGCTACTTCTAGATGATGCGGTAGGTTTAGTTCATGGTCAGTACAGTTACATCTTCCAAGAGCTTGTTCCTATAGAGGCTTATGCTAGTTCTCTGGCCATGGAGATCATGACAGTTTGACCGGCCCACTAAAGGGTTAAAATCCTTGGCTGAGAAAGGAGAGAAATAAGAAGTCTGCTGAGAGTTTTTTTTTTTTTTTTTTTTCCTCTGTGCTCTTAATTGGATCACTTGCCAGTCTGTCTATGCTGCAGTCTTTCTTTTTTTTCTCTCTCCTTATAATCTTTGAATGGCTTTGTGTTCACCTGTTAATAATGGATCTTCAGAGTGTAACTGCAGGTTTGAATAATCTCACCACGAAAGTACAAAATTTGCAAGATTTTATTATTCATGCTCCGGTATCTGAGCCGAGAATTCCTTTGCCGGAATTCTTCTCAGGGAATAGATCTAGCTTTCAGAATTTTAGAAATAATTGTAAGCTATTTTTGTCCCTGAAATCTCGTTCTGCTGGAGACTCTGCACAGCAGGTTGGGATTGTGATTTCCTTGCTCCGCGGCGACCCTCAAGACTGGGCTTTTGCATTGGCACCAGGGGATCCTGCGTTGCGCAATGTGGATGCGTTTTTTTTGGCCTTGGGCTTGCTGTATGAGGAACCTCATTTGGAACTTCAGGCAGAAAAAACTTTGAGTTCCCTATCGCAGGGGCAAGATGAAGCTGAAATTTACTGCCAAAGATTCCGTAAATGGTCTGTGCTTACTCAGTGGAATGAGTGTGCCTTGGCGGCTACTTTCAGAGAGGGTCTCTCTGATGCCATTAAGGATGTTATGGTGGGGTTCCCTGTGCCTGCGGGTCTGAATGAGTCCATGACAATGGCCATTCAGATCGATAGGCGTCTGCGGGAGCGCAAACCTGTGCACCATCTGGCGGTGTCCACTGAGAAGACGCCAGAAAGCATGCAGTGTGATAGAATTCTGTCCAGAAGCGAGCGGCAGAATTTTAGACGGAAAAATGGGTTGTGTTTCTATTGTGGGGATTCTACTCATGTTATATCAGCGTGCTCTAAGCGTACTAAAAAGCTTGATAAATCCGTTTCCATTGGCACTTTACAGTCTAAATTTATTTTGTCTGTGACCCTGATTTGCTCTTTGTCATCTATTACTACTGACGCCTATATCGACTCTGGCGCCGCTTTGAGTCTTATGGATTGGTCCTTTGCCAATCGTTGTGGGTATGATTTAGAGCCTTTGGAAACTCTTATTCCTCTGAAGGGGATTGACTCCACCCCATTGGCTAATAATAAACCACAATACTGGACACAAGTGACTATGTGTATTAATCCGGATCACCAGGAGACTATTCGTTTTCTAGTGCTGTATAATCTACATGAGGATTTGGTGCTGGGATTGCCATGGCTGCAGTCTCACAACCCAGTCCTTGACTGGAGAGCTATGTCTGTGTTGAGCTGGGGATGTAAGGGGACTCATGGGGACGTACCTTTGGTGTCCATTTCATCATCTATTCCCTCTGAAATCCCTGAGTTCCTGTCTGATTATCGTGACGTCTTTGAAGAACCCAAGCTGGGTTCACTACCTCCGCACCGTGAGTGCGATTGTGCTATAGATTTAATTCCGGGTAGTAAATACCCAAAGGGTCGTTTATTTAATCTGTCTGTGCCTGAACATACTGCTATGCGAGAATATATAAAGGAGTCCTTGGAAAAGGGACATATTCGTCCATCGTCATCTCCCTTAGGAGCCGGTTTTTTCTTTGTGTCAAAAAAAGACGGCTCTTTGAGACCATGTATTGATTATCGGCTTTTGAATAAAATCACGGTTAAATATCAATACCCATTGCCGTTGCTGACTGATTTGTTTGCTCGCATAAAGGGGGCCAAGTGGTTCTCTAAGATTGATCTCCGTGGGGCGTATAATTTGGTGCGGATCAGGCAGGGGGATGAGTGGAAAACCGCATTTAATACGCCCGAGGGCCACTTTGAGTATTTGGTGATGCCTTTTGGTCTTTCTAATGCCCCTTCAGTCTTCCAGTCCTTTATGCATGATATTTTCCGCGATTTTTTGGATAAATTTATGATAGTGTATCTGGATGATATTCTGATTTTTTCGGATGACTGGGACTCTCATGTCCGGCAAGTTAAGAGGGTTTTTCAGGTTTTGCGGTCTAATTCTCTGTGTGTCAAGGGTTCTAAGTGCGTTTTTGGGGTTCAGAGAATTTCCTTTTTGGGATATATTTTTTCTCCCTCTTCCATTGAGATGGATCCTGTCAAGGTTCAAGCTATTTGTGATTGGACGCAGCCCTCTTCTCTTAAAAGTCTTCAGAAATTTTTGGGCTTTGCCAACTTTTATCGTCGATTTATTTCTGGTTTTTCGGATGTCGTTAAGCCATTGACCGATTTGACTAGACAGGGTGCTGATGTTGCTAATTGGTCCCCTGATGCTGTGGAGGCCTTTCAGGAGCTTAAGCGCCGTTTTTCTTCTGCCCCTGTGTTGCGTCAGCCTGATGTGACTCTTCCTTTTCAGGTTGAGGTCGACGCTTCTGAGATCGGAGCTGGGGCAGTGTTGTCGCAGAAAAGTTCTGACTGCGCCGTGATGAGGCCTTGTGCCTTCTTTTCCCGTAAATTTTCGCCCGCTGAGCGGAATTATGATGTTGGGAATCGGGAGCTTTTGGCCATGAAGTGGGCGTTTGAGGAGTGGCGCCATTGGCTCGAGGGGGCCAGACATCAGGTGGTGGTATTGACTGACCACAAAAATTTGATTTATCTTGAGACCGCCAGGCGCCTGAATCCTAGACAGGCACGCTGGTCATTATTTTTTTCTCGGTTTAATTTTGTGGTATCGTACCTACCAGGTTCTAAGAATGTTAAGGCGGATGCCCTTTCTAGGAGTTTTGAGCCTGATTCACCTGGCAACTCTGACCCCACAGGTATTCTTAAGGAGGGAGTTATCTTGTCAGCTGTTTCTCCAGACCTGCGGCGGGCCTTGCAGGAGTTTCAGGCGGATAGACCGGATCGTTGTCCGCCTGATAGGCTGTTTGTTCCTGATGATTGGACCAGTAAAGTCATCTCTGAGGTGCATTCTTCTGCGTTGGCAGGTCATCCTGGAATTTTTGGTACCAGGGATTTGGTGGCAAGATCCTTCTGGTGGCCTTCCCTGTCACGAGATGTGCGAGGCTTTGTGCAGTCTTGTGACGTTTGTGCTCGGGCCAAGCCTTGTTGTTCTCGGGCTAGTGGATTATTGTTGCCCTTGCCTATTCCTAAGAGGCCTTGGACACACATCTCGATGGATTTTATTTCAGATCTGCCTGTTTCTCAGAAGATGTCTGTCATCTGGGTGGTGTGTGACCGTTTTTCTAAGATGGTTCATTTGGTTCCCCTGCCCAAATTGCCTTCTTCTTCCGAGTTGGTGCCCCTGTTTTTTCAAAATGTTGTTCGTTTGCATGGTATTCCTGAGAATATCGTTTCTGACAGAGGAACCCAATTTGTGTCTAGATTTTGGCGGGCATTTTGTGCTAGGATGGGCATAGATTTGTCTTTTTCGTCTGCTTTTCACCCTCAGACTAATGGCCAGACCGAGCGGACTAATCAGACCCTGGAGACATATCTGAGGTGTTTTGTGTCTGCTGACCAGGATGATTGGGTTGCTTTTTTGCCATTGGCGGAGTTCGCCCTCAATAATCGGGCCAGCTCTGCCACCTTGGTTTCCCCGTTTTTCTGTAATTCGGGGTTCCATCCTCGATTTTCCTCCGGTCAGATGGAATCCTCGGATTGTCCTGGAGTGGATGCGGTGGTGGAGAGATTGCATCATATCTGGGGGCAGGTGATGGACAATTTAAAGTTGTCCCAGGAGAAGACTCAGCTTTTTGCCAACCGTCACCGTCGTGTTGGTCCTCGGCTTTGTGTTGGAGATTTGGTGTGGTTGTCTTCTCGTTTTGTCCCTATGAGGGTCTCATCTCCTAAGTTTAAGCCTCGGTTCATCGGTCCGTATAAAATATTGGAGATTCTTAACCCTGTTTCCTTCCGTTTGGACCTCCCTGCATCCTTTTCTATTCATAACGTTTTTCATCGGTCGTTATTGCGCAGGTATGAGGCACCGGTTGTGCCTTCCGTTGAGCCTCCTGCTCCGGTGTTGGTTGAGGGTGAGTTGGAGTACGTTGTGGAAAAAATCCTAGACTCCCGTGTTTCCAGACGGAGACTCCAGTATCTGGTCAAGTGGAAGGGATACGGCCAGGAGGATAATTCTTGGGTCACTGCATCTGATGTTCATGCCTCTGATCTGGTTCGTGCCTTTCATAGGGCCCATCCTGATCGCCCTGGTGGTTCTGGTGAGGGTTCGGTGCCCCCTCCTTGAGGGGGGGGTACTGTTGTGAATTTGGATTCTGGGCTCCCCCGGTGGCTACTGGTGGAATTGAACTTGTGACATCATCTTCCCTGTTCACCTGTTCTGATTAGATCTGGGTGTCGCTATATAACCTGGCTTCTCTGTTAGATGCTTGCCGGTCAACAATGTTATCAGAAGCCTCTCTGTGCTTGTTCCTGCTCCCAGACATCTACTAGATAAGTTGGACATTCGTCCATGTTTTGTTTTTGTATTTTGGTTCCAGTTCACAGCTGCAGTTTCGTTACTGTGTCTGGAAAGCTCTTGTTGATCAGGAATTGCCACTCTGGTATTATGAGTTAATGCCAGAGTCCTAAAGTAATTTCTGGATGTGTTTTGTTAGGGTTTTCTACTGACCATGAAAGTATGCTTTCTGTCTTCTGCATTCTAGAAAGCGGACCTCAAATTTGCTAAAACTATTTTCCTGCTGCGTTTGTTGTTTCATCTCATATCACCGCCAATATATGTGGGGGGCTTCTGTCTCCTTTTGGGCATTTCTCTAGAGGTGAGTCAGGTCTTATATTTCCCTCTGCTAGCATTATTTAGTTCTCCGGCCGGCGCTGGGCATATAGGGATAAAAAGTAGGACATGCTACCTGGCTACTTCTAGATGATGCGGTAGGTTTAGTTCATGGTCAGTACAGTTACATCTTCCAAGAGCTTGTTCCTATAGAGGCTTATGCTAGTTCTCTGGCCATGGAGATCATGACACCCAGGCTAGGCAGAAACAAGAAAGGGACTACAATCAACACGCTCCTGCGATTCCCCTGTCACCTGGTGAGCAAGTGCTTAAACGAAAGAGGAGGTTACACAAGCTTGATGACCAATGGGAAGCGGAACCGTATACCATCTTGCCATCCGACTTCGACAACACTAAGGTCTGTCTCATCAGCAAGGACAGAGGGGAGACCTCGACAGCGATATCCAGGGATCACCTTAAGGTCTGCCCCGATAAGTTGAAAGAGAGGGGCACGGCCCCAGAAATCTCCCCGCCGGTGGAAAAGGAGAAGATGTTCCATACTGTCCTTGGTGATTTTCCCCAGTCCTGGACTCAGATAAATCAGGCCATCGCGGTACCTGTTCTAACGTTTCCACAGCCGGACCCACCAGAAACAATGGTGGTACCAGATCATCCGGTCCCGCAACCTCAACAAGCCTTGCCTGAAGAAGCCATGCCAACCGTTGAACCGGCAAATCCTCCCTCTGCTATCAGTGAGCCTGCCATACCCACTGTTGATAGCAGCAGCTCTGAGAGCCCCAACCTGCCAGTGCTACCCAGACTCACTAGAAGTGTAGTTAGAAAACAGCGCACTACACCAGCGGTAGAAAGCATAGCGGGCCCTGTTAGACCAATAGCAACCCCTGCGCTGCGAAGGTCCACACGCAGCACTCAAAATCAAACTCCCCTCCGCTACAAAACTTGGAGGTATTGATAGGGCTGCTATGTAATTGAAAATGTTTGTATGCATATCCTTTTGTTACAGGTTTTTAAATGGACACTAGAGTAATGGACGGTGAATTGCTCAAAAACTTCCACAAGGGGGGCCCCTTTGTTTACCCGGGGTCCCCGCTGTTTCAACCACTGAACTGAGAGTCATAAACTGTGCATGACCAAACTTTCGCAACGTTCAAGAATCCTCACCTCCCGTAAAGGGAAGCTCTGTTATGTTCAATTGTTATGCTATTTCAAAAATTTGTGTGTTTTCTGTTAACATGTATTATTGTTCTTGTTTTCCCAGTCCCGGAGTACTGGATTTAACCGGGGGGGAGTGCAGCACCCCAGAGTCCTGGTTGTTGCAGTGCTGTGGCTCCGCCACTACGGGGAGCTATGGTGCGTCTGATTGCACTAGGGAGTTTCTCTGATCAGGTACACTCACACCACACTTCACACTCCGGCCACCAGGGGGGGTGGTCCTATCTAGTAGGCGACTCCTCACAACTCTGGTAAAACTGGGGGTTGGACAGGAAGACAGGGAGAAGTAGCTGGGAAGAGCTAGTGAGAGGACCTGTCAGGGATGGGATCCTGGCAGACTCCTCAGAGCAGAACTAACCAGTAAACAACGGGAATACAGAAAAGGAGAAATACCAGAAGGGGTCTTGCTGTTAGACCGAGGCAACATCCTTCTGAGGCGCAAACAGTCGGTGGCCGGAACGCCGAGCAAGTAAGAGACTTTAAGTACATTGCAAACCATGGCAGGGCAGCTAACTACAGGTTGGCTGTCTCACTTAACACCTAAGCAGACAACGGAGGCAGCTGTGGGAGAGGGGCGACTCTAGGGTCCCGGAAGAACTCCAGGCCTACCCCGTCATACGGGTGCGTCCTACCATATCAGCTGGAGGACGGAGAAGGAACAGTAGAGACAGAAAGAAACAGTTGTGAGGACTATCCCGGGAGCTCAGCAGGGAAGAACTACAACACACAGCGCTAGAAGGTAGATACTGATTCCCACCTGTAAAGAGAGCTCCTGATGTGTCATTGGACCGGCCGGTCTCTGAAAACCCAGTTAACAGCGCTCTGGACTGAGGTCTCCCACATCTTCAGTAAAGAGGTAAAGAGACTGCAACCTGGTGTCCTCGTTATTTACCGCGACCTGCACCCCACAACTGCACCGCTATACCACCGTTAACAGCACCTATCTGCAACGGACGTCCCCCACTGACAGACAGGGCCACGGACCGGGTCTAGCCACCGTGACAACCCCAGGACTGAGATCCCAGAGGCCCGGCTCCGGGTACCCCTCGGCCCTGCGGCGGTGTGGGGGCGCTCCGCACATGCTACATACATGCTACATATATACTACATGCTACATACATGCTACATACATGCTACATACACGCTACATGCTACATACATGCTACATACACACTACATACATGCTACATTCCAGCTACATACATGCTACATACATTCTACATACATGCTACATACATGCTACATACTACATACATACATACTGCATACATACTACATACATACATGCATACATACTACATACAGTACATTTATACATTACATACATGACATACAGTACATTAAACATAGATTACAGACTCACCATTACTTGTAATTTTGATCCCCGAAGCCAGTGTCAACCTGTAAAAAATATGAAAAAAACAAACAACCAATATAATCCCTGTCCACAGAAATCCACGAGTGTCCCACGATGATCTCCCGTGGAGAACGGCAGCAACAGCTGTTGCAACCACTCTCCAGGGGCTCCAGGAACACAATGACGGGAGGAAGGAATCCTTCCGCATTGTATTCCTCCGCCGCTGTAAAAAAAGTCCCTAGTCTCACTTTATGGCATTGCTGGGTGAGAAATTTTCCCAGGCAGCAATTGCCATAAAGTGAGACTTTGTTCTAAGGTAACCTCTCAGTGATGCACTGCAGGAGCCATTGTCTCCTGTCAGTGTGTCACTGAGGGTCCTATAGAGCAGTGACATCACCCGATGTCACTGTTCTATAGGGGAGATCGTCGTGGGACACTCGTTATTAATTGGACTACGGCGGACAGGTAGTATGCGGTTTATTATTTTACGTTTTTTGCAGGTGCTGAAGTATGGTAAGTATGGTGAAATTAAGAATATTAAAATACTTTTTCCTAATGTGTGCGTGTTTTATTAACCCTTTCTTACTATTGGATTAATAACGGATAGGCGTCTTATTGACGCCTCTCCGTTATAAACCCGGCTTAATGTCACCTTACAATAGCAAGGGGACATTAACCCCTTATTACCCCATATCCCACCGCTACATGGGAGTGGGAAGAGAGGGGCTAAGTGCCGGAATTGGCGCATCTTACAGATGCGCCATTTCCGGGGCGGCTGCGGACTGGTATTTGTAGCCGGAGGGGGCCAATATCCATGGCCCCTCTCTAGGCTATGAATATCAGCCCACAGCTGTCTGCGTAGCCTTTCTTTAAAATATAGGGGGACCCCACGTCATTTTTTTGGGGTCCCCCTATTTTAATAGCCTGTAAAGGCTACGCAGACAGCTGTGGGCTGATATTCATAGCAGGCTACAAATATTGGCCCCCGGCCATCGGCTTTCCCCCTCTGGCGCAGAAAATTGCACGGGAGCCCACGCCGTTTTTTTCTGTTTTAAAAAAAAAAATAAAAAATTCAACGCTCATAAAGGCCTGTTTCACACTTGCGTCGGTACGGGTCCGTCGCTATGCGTCGGGCCGACGTACCGACGCACGTTGTACAATTTGTGCAGACGTGGGCAGTGGATGCAGTTTTTCAACGCATCCGCTGCCCATTCTGAAGTGCGGGGAGGAGGGGGCAGAGTTTCTGCCGCGCATGCGCAGTAGAGAATGGCGGACGCAATGGACAAAAAAATGTTCACTTGAATGTTTTTTCGTGCCGACGGTCCTCCAAAACACGACAGATCTGTTGCACGACAGATGTGACGTGTGGCCATCCGTCGCGATCCGTCGCTAATACAAGTCTATGGGAAAAAACGCATCCTGCGAGCACATTTGCAGGATCCGTTTTTTTCCACCGGATCCGTTTTTTTCCGCCAGATCCGTTTTTTCCACCGGATCCGGTTTTTTCCGCCGGATCCATTTTTTTCCGCCAGATCCATTTTTTTCTCATAGAGTTGTATTAGCGCCTGATGGCCACACGTTTCATCCATTTTTTGCAGGATCTGTCAAAAAAAGCTGTTTCCGCCGGACGGAAAACACATACAGAGGAATGGTTTTTCTGTCCGGCGAAAAAACGCACAGCGATGGATCCAGCAAAAAACAGATGAAACAGATGTGAAATGATGAATACGGCCTCCGAATCCATTTTTTCATGCATGTTTCCATTCAAATCATGAACATTTTACGTTTATTTATTTCCAAAAACTGCATCAAAACCGGTCAAAAAACGGAACGAAAACTGCATCAAAAACCACATCAAAAACTGCATCTAAAACCACATCAAAAACTGCACCAAAAACTGCACCAAAAACTGCATCAAAAACCGCAACAAAAACTGCACCAAAAACCAGCATCAAAACCTGCACCAAAAACTGCACCAAAAACTACATGTCGTGTTTTGGCGGACCTTCGGCACGAAAAATCGTTCAAGTGAACGTTTTTTTGTGCGTCGCGTCCGCCATTTTCTACCGCGCATGCGCGGCAGAAACTTCGCCCCCTCCTCCCCGGACTTCAGAATGGGCAGCGGATGCGTTGAAAAACGTCATGCACAAATTTCACAACGTGCGTCGGTATGTCGGCCCGACGCATAGCGATGGACCCGTACCGACGCAAGTGTGAAAGAGGCCTTTATGAGCGTTGAATTTAAAAAAAAAAAAACGGTGTGGGCTCCCGAGCAATTTTCTGCGCCAGAGGGGGAAAGCCGACGACCGGGGGCCAAAATTTGTAGCCTGCTATGAATATCTGCCCGCAGCTGTCTGCATAGCCTTTACTGGCTATTAAAATAGGGGGACCCCCCCAAAAAATGACATGGGGTCCCCCTATATTTTATAGCCAGAAAGGCTACGCAGACAGCTGCGGGCTGATATTTATAGCCTAGAGAGGGGCCATGGATATTGCCCCCCCGGCTACAAATACCAGTCCGCAGCCGCCCCGGAAATGGTGCATCTGTAAGATGCGCCAATTCCGGCACGTAGCCCCTCTCTTCCCACTCCCGTGTAGCGGTGGGATATGGGGTAATAAGGGGTTAATGTCCCCTTGCCATTGTAAGGTGACATTAAGCCGGGTTAATAACGGAGAGGCGTCAATAAGACGCCTATCTGTTATTAATCCAATAGTAAGAAAGGGTTAATAAAACACGCACACATTAGGAAAAAGTATTTTTATATTCTTAATTTCACCATACTTACCATACTTCAGCACCTGCAAAAAAACATAAAATAATAAACCGCATACTACCTGTCCGCCGTAGTCCAATTAATAACGAGTGTGTTGTGAATTCCGTTCTCAGGCTCCCTCCTGTGGTCGTGAATGGTACTTTGGTGAGTTCTGTCCTTGGACACCCTCTGGTGGCTTTGAGTGGAACTGCTGATCTTTGAGGTTGGCTTTCTCAGCTGCCCTCATTTATTGCTTCTGCTCGCTTCCCTATTTAACTCTGCCCAGGTCGTTAGTTCATGCCAGCTGTCAATGTCTCAGTACTGGTTCAGATCTCTCTTGGATTTCTCAGATGACCTGTCTACTCCAGCAGAAGCTAAGTCCTTGCTAGTCATTTGCTGTTCATCGGTTTTTGAATATATTTTTCAGTACATGCTATGTTTCTAGTCCAGCCTGCTATTATGATATTTCCTTGCTAGCTGGAAGCTCCGGGGGTGCAGAGCTGCACCTCCACACCGTGAGTCGGTGTGGAGGTCTTTTTGCACACTCTGCGTGGTTTTTGTAGTTTTTAATACTGACCGCATAGATCCCTTTCCTATCCTCTGTCTATCTAGTGAAGATTCAGCCTCCTTTGCTAAAATCTGTTTCATTCCTGTGTTTGTCACTTCCCTCTTAACTCACAGTTAATATTTGTGGGGACCTACCTTTACTTTGGGAAATTTCTCTGAGGCAAGGTAGGCTGCTATTTCTATCTTTAGGGGTAGTTAGCTCTTAGGCTGTGAAGAGGCGTCTAGGGAGAGTTAGGTATGCTCCACGGCTATTTCTAGTGTGTGTGATAGGATTAGGGATTGCGGTCAGTAGAGTTACCACCTCCTCAGAGCTTGTCCCAGGTTTTCTGTTTTAACCATCAGGTCACTTCGGGTGCTCCTAACCACCAGGTCCATAACAGAGTGTCCCACGACGATCTCCCCTATAGAACAGTGACATCGGGTGATGTCACTGCTCTATAGGACCCTCAGTGACACACTGACAGGAGACAATGGCTCCTGCAGTGCATAACTGAGAGGTTATCTTATGACAAAGTCTCACTTTATGGCAATTGCTGCCTGGGAAAATTTCTCACCCAGCAATGCCATAAAGTGAGACTAGGGACTTTTTTTTACAGCGGCGGAGGAATACAATGTGGAAGGATTCCTTCCTCCCATCATTGTGTTCCTGGAGCCCCTGGAGAGCGGTTGCAACAGCTGTTGCTGCCGTTCTCTACAGGAGATCGTCATGGGACACTCGTGGATTTCTGCGGACAGGGAGTATATTGATTGTTTGTTTTTTTCATATTTTTTACAGATGACACTGGCTTCGGGGATCAAAATGACAAGTAATGGTGAGTCTGTAATCTATGTTTAATGTACTGTATGTCTGTATGTTTGTATTGTATGTAATGTATGAATGTATTGTATGTAGTATGTATGTATGTATGTATCTAGTGTGTATGTAGTATGTATGTTTGTATGCAGTATGTATGTATGTATGTAGTATGTATGGATGTATGTATGTATGTAGTATGTATGCAGTATGTATGTAGTATGTATGTAGCATGTATGTAGCATGTATGTATGTATGCAGTATGTATGTAGTATGTATGTATATAGCATGTATGTAGCATGCATGTAGCATGTATGTAGCATGTATGTAGCATGTATGTAGAATGTATGTATGTAGTATGTAGCATGTATGTAGCATGTATCTATGTAGCATGTATGTATGTAGCATGTATGTAGCATGTAGCATGTATGTAGCATGTATGTATCATGTATGTAGCATGTATGTAGTATGTATGTATGTAGCTTGTATGTAGCATGTATGTATGTAGCATGTATGTAGCATGTATGTATGTAGCATGTAGCATGTATGTAGCATGTAGCATGTATGTAGCATGTATGTATGTAGTATGTAGCATGTATGTGGCATGTATGTATGTAGCATGTATGTTGCAAGTATGGAGTATGTATGGAGTATTTTTTTTTTACATTCAACACATTAGCCGGATGATGGGACTACTACTGTCCCATCATTGGCTAATGTGTCAATCACTGTCATTGTAGCAGGCATAGCCCGATGGGACTTGTAGTCCCATCGGACAATGCCTGCACAGACACAAAGACCCCCGGCAGTCCGCACAGACCCCGGAGAGGCCGTACAGACCCCCCGGTGTTGTGAATTCCGTTCTTGGGCTCCATCCTGTGGTCATGAATGGTATTTTTGGGAGTTCTGCTCTTGGGCTCCCTCTGGTGGTTTCAAGTGGAACTTAGCAGCTGCTTTCACTAATCGGTGCCCTGGCCTTGTTATTTAACTGGGCTTTAGGCTGTAGTTGATGCCAGCTGTCAATGTTTCTTCCTGTGGATTCAGTCCTTTCCTGGAAGTTCTCTGTTGGCCAGTCCATTTCAGCTTAAGATAAGTTCTGCTAGTTTTTGGGTGTTTCCCCTGCTTATGACCTTCTGTTCAGTTTAAGGTATGACTCTTTTGTCCAGCTTGTCATTATGAATTATTCCAGCTAGTTGGAAGCTCTGGGGTCGCAGATTTGCTCCTCCACACCGTGAGTCAGTGTGGAGGTTATTTTTTGTAAACTCTGCGTGGACTTTTAGTTTTTATACTGACCGCACAGTAGCCTTTTCTATCTCTGTCTATTTAGATAGTTTTGGCCTCCTTTGCTAAATCTAGTTTCATTTCTGAGTTTGTCATTTCCCTCTCCACTCACCGTCAATATTTGTGGGGGGGGCTATCTTTCCTTTGGGGGTTTCTCTGAGGCGAGATAGTTTTCCGTTTCCATCTTCAGGGGTAGCTAGTTCTTAGGCTGTGAAGAGGCGTCTAGGCAGAGATAGGCACGCTCCACGGCTATTTCTAGTGTTGGTGTTAGGAGTAGGGATTGCGGTCAGTAAAGCTACCACCTCCCCAGAGCTAGTACTTTATTTGTTTTACCCACCAGGTCATTTCAGTTCTGCTCCGTAATCACTAGGTCATAACAGTGATTACTGTCGGTGGAGCTGCCACCTCCGCTGAGCTTTTCCATGATTGGTCTTACCCACCAGGTCATCTCAGTATTGTTCCGTAACCACCAGGCCATAACACCCCGGCAGGCCGTACAGACCCCCCGGCAAGCCGCACAGACCCCGGAGAGGCCGTACAGACCCCTCGGCAAGCCGCACAGACCCCGGAGAGGCCATACAGACCCCCCGGCAAGCCGCACAGACCCCGGAGAGGCCGTACAGACCCCGGAGAGGCCATACAGACCCCCCGGAAGGCCGTACAGACCCCCCGGCAGGCACGCACAGACCCCGGAGAGGCCGTACAGACCCCCCGGCAAGCCGCACAGACCCCGGAGAGGACGTACAGACCCCGGAGAGGCCGTACAGACCCCCCGGCAGGCCATACAGACCCCCCGGCAAGCCGCACAGACCCCGGAGAGGCCATACAGACCCCCTGGCAGGCACACACAGACCACCCACGGTCCCGCACAGACCCCGCCCGCACAGAGACACACAGTCTCCACCCATGCACCGCCCACACTCCATTATACTGCATTTTTGCACTGTGGGAACTTCCGATTCTGATTTCCGATATCGCAGAAATATCGGAACTCGGTATCGGAATTCCGATACAGCGAATATCGGCCGATACCCGATATTTGCAGTATCAGAATGCTCAACACTAGATACAAAACAAAGCCAAAACCTGACAACTTGGACAACCACTCCATTTCAGACACAAAAGCATCTAACTGTGTCATTAATCTCTCAGATTATAAACCAAACAAAGTGGAGCTGGCCGTGATTTCCAGAGGACTCTCATTTTGTCCTACTAAGGCCCTGGATAAAACTGAACTCTGCAGTGATATGGAACATTTTTTTCAGGAGACTGCGCCTGAGGGAATAATTCAATGATACAGAAGATTCAGAACCCACCTGGACAGAAGTAAAAGGGATCCTAACAACAAAAAAGAAGTCAGACTGGACACCTCCACCTGGACGCAACCCTCATTTGGATAAATATATAGACTCCTTCAGACATTTGACAAAATCCACCATCATAGATACTAACAGGAGACAAGCATCCAACATCAGTGCCCAGGAGAGAAAGGCCATACAGTCTGTGAAAACCAACAAAGAAATGATCATCAAACCTGCTGACAAGGGAGGTGCAATAGTCATGAAGAACACATCAGACTATATGAAGGAAGCAATCAGACAGCTTATGGACACACGCTACTACAAAAAATTGGAGTCGGATCCTACACAGGACTATTACAAGGAACTAAACAAGTTGGTATCTTGTCTACCCAACGAATCCATAAGAACCAATGACCTGATACCAGAAAGTCCAAGAACAGGGATATTCTACATGCTTCCCAAAATCCACAAATCTGGAAATACAGGAAGACCAATTATTTCATGTGTGGGCACCCTTACTGAGCAGGTATCTGGATGGGTAGAGGGTATTCTTAAACCCCTGGTAAAGGATACACCCAGCTTCATTCAGGACACAACTGACCTATTGAATAAACTATCAGGAATAGGTCCTCTACCAGAAGGAACCATCCTGGCCACCATGGCTGTGGAATATTTGTACTCCAATATCCCACACCAGGATGGATTAAATGCCTGCAAATTCTTCCTGGAAAACACAGGGACTGATGCAAATTCTGTGGTGAAACTTATAAAATTCATCCTCACCCACAATTACTTTGAATTTGTCAAGAAGATCTATCTACAGGAGACTGGCACAGCAATGGGAAGTAAAATGGCCCCACAGTATGCAAATCTTATCATGGCCAAGCTTGAAAGTAACTTTTTGTCCTCATGTCCCATCAGGCCTCTGACCTACTACCGCTACATTGATGACATTTTAATCAATTTCATCCAACCATCAACTTGACACTCAACTACTCCTGTACTGAAATTAACTTTTTGGACACCATCGTTAAGCTGCAGAACAATAAAATAGAGACATCCCTGTATCAGAAGCCAATCGACCGTCCAACATACCTTAAATGGGACAGTTTCCATCCAAAACACATAAAAAACTCTATTGTCTACAGCCAAGCCATCAGATACAATCGTATATGTTCCAACCCAATGGATAGGGATGAACACCTTGGTCGCCTCAGAAAGACCTTTTTGAATCAGGGCTACCATCCAAGAACAATTGAAAACCAGATTACAAGAGCCACCAGAATACTGTATCAAGGAATCACCTGCTACATTACGATACGATACGATACGATACGATACCATAATTTCCCACGGGATCAATAAAGTGTATCACAGCAGCACAACTTACATCATAAGAATCATAAAATGAATTACTCAATTGACATGACAGTTTGTTGACAGAAGGACATTATACATTAGAATAGGACATACACAGCGGGTGAACTGAAAAGTAGAAGAAATAAAGTAGACAATCCCCTTTATGATTTAACCCTAATGTTATTGTTGTACATCCCCATAGCAGTTGGCACAAACGATTTCCTAAATTTTTCCTTCTTACACCTCAGAAGTATTAGCCGGTTACTGAAGGTGCTCTTCTGTCTCATGAATAGCTCATATAGTGGATGTGCATTATTGTTCATAATTGCCCTACACTTTCTCAGAGTTCTTCTCTCCACTACCTCCTCAAGAGAGTCCAGATTGCAGCCGACAGCAGAGCTTGCCTTTTTGATAAGCTAAAGCTTGCCTTTTTGATAAGCATTACAAAGCTAAAGAAGAAAATAACCGGGTACCTTTATTAGTCACCTACAATCCAAATCTGGAGGTGCTAAGGGGAGCTGCACGGAAATTACAACCTTTACTACAAAAAGATGCCCGATTACAATCAATTTTTCCAGACCCCCCATTACTGTGTTTTAGGCAGCCCCCAAATCTAAGAAGCATCATTGTCAAGAGCTCCCTGTCCTCTCCAACAGCTGCAGGTACCTTTCCCTGCAATCAGAAAAAATGTAAAACCTGTCCATTTATAATGACCACGGACAAGATAAAGATCCCCAACTCACATCAGGAATACAAGATACCAGGTACTTTCAGCTGCGTCACTTCTAATGTGGTGTACCTAATTATTTGTACTAGATGTCCAACTGGGGGTCTGTATGTGAGGGAGACAGGGCAGAAACTGAGAACAAGAATGAATTCTCACCGCCATACAATAAGAGAAAAAAGAATGGATCTACCTGTGGCAATACATTTTTGTCTCCTGGATCACAACATTATGGACATAAAATTACTTGTGTTAAAAGGTAGCTTCAAATCTCAGAGACAGGAGAGTCTGGGAATATAAACTGATGACGACCTTTGACAGTCTCACTGCAGGAATGAATGTGTCGCATGGATTTATGTCTTTTTACATCAACTAAGGAACTTGCCCCTCAGACCATGTGGGGTCATCACAACAGAACCAGACCCCAATCAGAGGACAATAAAACATTCCTTATCTAAGCACTGGTCCAATATTTATGGACATAACTGTTTATCACTCATTGTAATTCTGCTTCATGTCACCTGTCTTATCCATGTTTTTTCCTTTTTTTCTGTGCTATGTTGTGCATAAATATGTGATTCTTCAGAATTTGTATTAGTCTATGCCTGATGAAGAGACCTGTGTAGTCTCGAAAGCTTGCAATTTGTTACCATCTTTTCAGTTAGCCATTAAAAGGTATCAACCACTGAGGACTCTCAATTCTAAACATTTTAGTGTATGATAGTAGCATGATGTGTGTATCTACAATAGCTATGCTGTGAATCATGAGGTTCTGCAGCAGCTGAGGTGCGTACTATCTGGTTCTGCTGCAGCTGAGGTGTGTACTTTGTGGTTCTGCAGCATGTAAGTTGTGTATTATGATGTTCTGCAGCAGCTGATGGCATGTGAAATTGAACCTGTCACCAGGATTTTCACTACCCCATCTGAGAGCAACATTATTTTGGAGTCATATACTCTGATTCCAACTATGTGTCACTCACTGGGCTGCTTGCTGTAGCTTTGATAAATCTGCTGTAGATCTAGCAGTTTTCTGAATGCAGAGCTGTGTATAACCCTGCCCACACCACTGATTGGCTCTTTTCTGTATACACTGTACATAGGCAGAAACCTGCCAATCACTGTTGGTGGCGAGGTTATACAGAATTCAAGAATATAGAGGTCTAAATGGTAGAAGGTTTACTAGTTCTCTAGTGATAATCTCCAGCTCATAAAACATTGATTTTACCAAAACTACAGCAAGCAGCCCAGTAAGTGACACATCACTGAAATAAGGGTCTCTGCCCTTTAGTTTTTCTGCTCTCAGATTAAGAGGTAAAAACCTGGAAATACATTTTTTTTTAGAAATTCTTCAGCAGCTGAAATATGTATTATGAGGTTCTGCAGCAGGCGGTGTGTAAATGATTGAGTTTTGCAGCAGCTGATGTGTGCAAAATGATGTTCTGTGGTAGCTGATAAGTGTTACACCCGGTCCTGTACATTTGCGGGGTCCCCTGCAGGACTCCCGCTCTGTGCCGGCCCCCCGCCATCCTGCTGCAGCCCCTGCTTCCTCTCTTCCCCCTGCTTCCTGGCACGTGGCCAGCAGGTCCTCGGGTAGAGTGCTTAGGTCACATTTTTCAAAAAGTACTTTTGACCAATGGTGTGTTAGTGAGTACTTTTTCTAGCCTCTCCGCCATAGGGAGGGTGCCGGAGCAACAAGTATCCACTGTTGCTAGCTTCCTGTTTCAGCTAGTGTGTGCTTTAACTGCTGAAGTGTTTGCCAGTGCTCCTCTTACACTGCTTGTCTCCGCAGACTGTCATCTGCCTGCTACCCGGCTTTCCTGGACGATGACCGTTCTGTCTACGCCAGTTCCATCATGTCCCACCATTCAGCCATCCGTACTGCTGGACAGTGGTATCAGCTCCTACCCGTATATAACACAGCCCACGTACTATATAACACAGCCCACGCAGTATATAGCAGCCACGCAGTATATAACACAGGCGACGTAGTATATAACAGGCCACGCAGTATATAACACAGGGCACGTAGTATATAGCACAGCCCACGCAGTATATAACAGCCCTCGCAGTATATCACACAGCCCACGCAGTATATCACACTGCCCATGTAGTATATAGCACAGCCCCCGTACTATATCACACAGCCCACGTAGTATATAACACTGCCCATGTAGTATATAGCACAGCCCCCGCAGTATATCACACAGCCCACGCAGTATATCACACTGCCCATGTAGTATATCGCACAGCCCCCGCAGTATATCAAACAGCCCACACAGTATATCACACTGCCCATGTAGTATATTGCACAGCCCACGCAGTATATCACACTGCCCATGTAGTATATCGCACAGCCCCCGCAGTATATCACACAGCCCATGCAGTATATCACACTGGCCATGTAGTATATAGCACAGCCCCCGCAGTATATCACACAGCCCCTGCAGTATATCACACAGCCCATGCAGTATATCACACTGGCCATGTAGTATATAGCACAGCCCACGCAGTATATCACACAACCCCCACAGTATATCACACTGCCCATGTAGTATATAGCACAGCCCACGCAGTATATCACACAGCCCCCGCAGTATATCAGACTGCCCATGTAGTATATAGCACAGCCCTCGCAGTATATCACACAGCCCACGCAGTATATCACACTGCCCATGTAGTATATAGCACAGCCCCCCCAGTATATCACACAGCCCACGCAGTATTTAGCAGCACCATATCCCTGTTAAAAAAAATAATTAAAATAAAAAATAGTTATATACACACCCACCGGGATCCACCGAAGCTCCGGAGATGTGCGTGCGGCTGCCACCATCTTCCATTCCCAGGTTGCATTGTGAAATTACCCAGAAGACATAGCGGTCTCGCGAGACCGCTAAGTCTTCTGGGTAATTTCACAATGCATCTCTGGGAACGGAAGATGGCGGCAGCCGCGTGTGGCTCGGCGGACTACGAAGGGTGAGAATAGCATTTTTTTTCTTTTTTTATTATTTTTAACATTAATTTTTTTTTACCATTTTTACTATTTACTATTTTTACTATTGTTACAACAGTAAAATTTGGGGACACACAGGGTTAATAGCAGCGATAATGGAGCACTTTACACGCGGCATAACGCGGTCCGTTACCGCTGGCATTAACTCTGTGTTAGCAGTGACCGGAGGGGAGTATGCGGGCGCCGGGCACTGACTGCAGGGGAATAGGGAGGGACTAATCGGACTGTGGCCATCGCTGATTGGTCGCGGCAGCCATGACAGGCAGCTGGCGAGACCAATCAGCGACACGGGATTTCCGTTACGGAAGTTGAGGACAGAAAGACGGAAGTACCCCTTAGACAATTATATATACAGTATATATATATATATATATATATATATATATATATATATACATATCTATAATATAACGCTGGGAGCGTCACTCTGTCCGAAGCCTTTATAGACTGCGCAAGTGCAAGCGCCGGCACAGTCTGGACCCCACAGAGTGACGCTCCCAGGAGATCGCGGTATGCATAAGCACTGAATGCACACCGCGATCTCCAACGGAGAAGCAGGGACGAGCCAGGAGGGTGAGTATGCAATACTTACCTGTCCCGTTCCACCGATGCGATTCCGGGCCATGAATGTCCCCCTGCTACCGGAATCGGCGTCTGCGCAGTCCGCGCTTTGGGGCGCCATTTTCTTGAAGACACTGCGTGTCTTCAAGAAAATGGCGCCAGAAAGCGCAGACGCCTGTGACGTTCAGTTCAGAGGGTGCGATGACGTGCTTAATGCGCGCCGCCCTCTGACTGAACAGTCACAGCCAGAGGACCCGGAAGATGGAGCGGTGGAACGGGGGACAGGTAAATATAGCAAGTGCCGGGGGCCTGAGCTAGCGGCGACTCGGGCACCTGACCCCCACAGCGCGCCGGTGTCCCCGCCTGCTCAGGCCCCCAGCACAGTCGCCCGCACTCTCAGCACCACCACGCACAGCCGCCCGCACTCACCACAGCCACGCACAGCCGCCCGCACTCACCACCGCCACGCACAGCCGCCCGCACTCACCACAGCCACGCACAGCCGCCAGCACTCACCACAGCCACGCACAGCCGCCCGCACTCACCACGGCCACGGCCAGCCCCCGCACTCACCACAGCCACGCACAGCCGCCCGCACTCACCACAGCCACGCACAGCCGCCCGCACTCACCACTGCCACGCACAGCCGCCCGCACTCACCACCGCCACGCACAGCCACCCATACTCACCACAGCCACGCACAGCCGCCCGCACTCACCACCGCCACGCACAGCCGCCGGCACTCACCACCGCCACGCACAGCCGCCCGCACTCACCACAGCCACGCACAGCAGCCCGCACTCACCACCGCCATGCACAGCCGCCCGCACTCACCACCTCCACGCACAGCCACCCGCACTCACCACCGCCACGCACTGCCACCCGCACTCACCACAGCCACGCACAGCTGCCCGCACTCACCACCGCCACACACAGCCGCCCGCACTCACCACCGCCACGCACAGCCGCCCGCACTCACCACCGCCAGGCACAGCCGCCCGCACTCACCACCGCCACGCACAGCCGCCCGCATTCACCACCGCCACGCAAAGCCGCCCGCACTTACCACAGCCACGCACAGCCGCCGGCACTCACCACCGCCACGCACAGCCGCCCGCACTCACCACAGCCACGCACAGCCGCCCGCACTCACCACCGCCACGCACAGCCGCCCGCACTCAGCACCGCCACACACAGCCGCACGCACTCACCACCGCCACGCACAGCCGTCCGCACTCACCACCGCCAGGCACAGCCGCCCGCACTCACCACCGCCACGCACAGCCGCCCGCACTCACCACCGCCACGCAAAGCCGCCCGCACTTACCACAGCCACGCACAGCCGCCCGCACTCACCACCGCCACGCACAGCCGCCCACACTCACCACAGCCACGCACAGCCACCCGCACTCACCACCGCCACGCACAGCCGCCCGCTCTCACCACAGCCACGCACAGCCGCCCGCACTCACCACCACCACGCACAGCCGCCCGCACTCACCACCGCCACGCACAGCCGCCCGCACTCACCACCGCCACGCACAGCTGCCCGCACTCACCACCACCATGCACAGCCGCCCGCACTCACCACAGCCATGCACAGCCGCCCGCACTCACCACAGCCACGCACAGCCGCCCGCACTCACCACCGCCACGCACAGCCGCCTGCACTCACCACCGCCACGCACAGCCGCCCGCGCTCACCACCGCCACGCCACGCACAGCCGCCCGCACTCACCACCGCCACGCACAGCCGCCCGCGCTTACCACAGCCACGTACAGCCGCCGGCACTCACCACAGCCACGCACAGCCGTCCACACTCACCACCGCCACGCACAGCTGCCCGCACTCACCACCGCCACGCACAGCTGCCCGCACTCACCACAGCCGCCAGCACTCACCACAGCCACGCACAGCCGCCCGCACTCACCACCGCCACGCAAAGCCGCCCGCACTTACCACAGCCACGCACAGCCGCCCGCACTCACCACCGCCACGCACAGCCGCCCACACTCACCGCAGCCACGCACAGCCGCCCGCACTCACCACCGTCACGCACAGCCGCCCGCTCTCACCACAGCCACGCACAGCCGCCCGCACTCACCACCGCCACGCACAGCCGCCCGCACTCACCACCGCCACGCACAGCCATCCACACTCACCACAGCCACGCACAGCCGCCGGCACTCACCACAGCCACGCACAGCCGTCCACACTCACCACAGCCACGCACAGCCGCCCGCACTCACCACAGCCACGCACAGCCGCCCGCACTCACCACTGCCACGCACAGCCGCCCGCACTCACCACAGCCACGCACAGCCGCCCGCAGTCACCACCGCCACGCACAGCCGCCCGCACTCACCACCGCCACGCACAGCCGCCCGCACTCACCACAGCCACGCACAGCCGCCCGCACTCACCACAGCCACGCACAGCTGCCCGCACTCACCACTGCCACGCACAGCCGCCCGCACTCACCACCGCCATGCACAGCCGCCCGCACAGCCGCCCGCACTCAGCACAGCCGCCCACACTCAGCACAGCCGCCCGCACTCAGGACAGCCGCCCGCACTCAGCACAGCCGCCCGCACTCAGCACAGCTGCACTCGGGCAGTAGAGCTGGAGAGAGAAAGATGGGAGCAACATATGGCAGAATAGAAACAGGAACAGGCAGAATGGGTGCAGCACATTACAACAGAATGGGGGCACAGGATGGGAGCAGCACATGACAGAATGGGGGCACAGGATGCGAGCAGCACATGACAGAATGATTGCGCACGATGGGAGCAGCACATGACACGATGGGGGCGCAGGATGGGAGCACATGACAGGATGGGGCGCAGGATGGGAGCAGCACATGACACGATGGGGGCGCAGGATGGGAGCACATGACAGGATGGGGCGCAGGATGAGAGCACATGACAGGATGGGAGCAGCACATGTCAAAATGGGGGCACATGACAGGATGGGAGCAGCACATGACAGAATGGGGGCACACACATGACAGGATGGGGGTGTAGGATGGAGCAGCATATGACAGGATGGGGGCGCAGGATGGGAGCACATGACAGGATGGGGACTCAGGATGGAGCAGCACATGATAGGATGAGGGTGCAGGATGGAACAGCACACGACAGGATGGGGATGCAGGATGGAGCAGCACATGACAGGATGGGGGCGCAGGATGGGAGCACATGACAGGATGGGGACTCAGGATGGAGCAGCACATGATAGGATGGGGGCGCAGGATGGGAGCACATGACAGGATGGGGATGCAGGATGGAGCAGCACATGACAGGATGGGGGCGCAGGATGGATCAGCACATGACAGGATGGGAGAGCAAGATGAGATCAGCACATACCAGGATGGAGGCCATATGCAAATATAAATGCTCGCCACCCGGGCGTAGAACGGGTTCAATAGCTAGTTTATATATATATATATATATATATATATATATATATACACTCACTGGCCACTTTATTAGGTACACCTGTCCAACGCCTTGTATGGAGCATCTTTGGGATGTGCAGCCGACAAATCTGCAGCAACTGTGTGATGCCATCATGTCAATATGGACCAAAATCTCTGAGGAATGCTTCCAGCACCTTGTTGAATCTATGCCACGAAGAATTGAGGCAGTTCTGAAGGCAAAAGGGGTCCAATCCGTTACTAGCATGGTGTACCTAATAAAGTGGCCGGTGAGTGTATATATATATATATATATATATAGAGAGAGAGAGAGAGAGAGAGAGAGAGAGAGAGAGACTCAAATATATATATATATATATGTATATATATTACAGTTTTACTGGTTCAGAATGAAAATATATCTTTTTAAGAAACTTTGCAAATGTGACATTTCTGGAAGGAAGGAATTCTTAATGCAGTGAATCTTTGCATCATAAAGAGATACCGAGTGTTTTATTCTGGGTACCCACAAAGCAACTGAGAAAAAAAAAAAAGGTCACATCCTCAGCGGCTAAGAAGACATTTCGTGAAGTCAGAGATTATGCGCTGAGAAATGTCTCTGATTCCCATAAATAGATCTGAAACCCTTTGATAATCCAGATTTCATGTTTTTTTATTACAATAACTTTTCTGAAGCCAGAAATTATACTTACAGATTGTGACAGCTCGAGAGCGACCGAGAAGAGGAACATCTGCTCAAAAGCATTTATTATCACCGAAACCATTTATAAACTAAAGTTCATAATGGGAGAAGTTGGCCTACAGAAATCAGAGGGAGCTCCATAATTAAAAAATACATTCTGGCATTACACCCTACTAGGAGCCTGCACAGCTCAGTGCTTGTTGTCCTCTTGTAACATGGCGTGGAGCGGTAGCTACAGGCGAGTCACTCCTCTGAGGTGCCCCTGGCACATTACATGGAACTGCGATGAGGGTGCTACACCAGTGCAGTCCAACTTTAATGTTAGAGTCCTGATCAACAAGTCTAGTTTACTTGTTCAGCAGTTCCACGTCCTATTTCTTCCACTACTGGTGCCCTGGAAATCCAGCTTGGGACCCTTCATTAGTCCTAGTCTTTCAGTCCTGTTTAGACCCATTACCTTTCAGTGTTACAAGCTCAAGGTCTAGTGCCTAGGTGTCCTTTCCTTAGAACCATCTCCAGAAAGCCACTAAGTCTCTTTGTCATTTATCCTCAGGATCTTGATATCCCTCCTATTCAGTCTCCTCTCATTTAGGATCACCCTCATAAGTGGCACTGCTCATTCTGCACTCCAGATCCTATCTGCCTACCCAGCAAGAAGCACTCACTTTCCTTAACACTATCTCCTCCCACTATGGACTAGTCCCAAACATTAAGTCCTACTGCTCCTAAACTATACACATTCTAATGCATTATATTGATCGATGGGTGGACCGGTGGAAGTTCGGGTTTTGGTAACTAACCCGAACTTTTTAGAAAGTTCGGTTTAGGTACCAGAGTAGTACACAAACTTCCACCAGAACTCAAATCTCATTGAAAATATGGTTACCTGAACTGGTAAGAAAAAAAATATCTCTCTCCTCCCTCGTCATCACAGACTTATCCGATCACTGTACTGGACTTCAACAGAAAGTCCTTGTTCGGCTTTCATGCTCGAACAGTCACTGTCTGGTACAAACACCGAACATTTCTGTTCTAGTTCATCCATCTCTAATTAACAGTAATACATATATACTGAACCAAAACTTGCTATTTTATTTTTGCATGTAAAAAAATGATATAAATTACACAAAAATGTGCATGTTGCCAAGGTAGTGCTAGAAAACAATTCCACTAGTTGCTCATAAAACAAAACCCCATCAGTGGAAAAATAAAAAAGTTATGGTTGCAAAGAAAAAAACTAAACAATTGGCCAGTCAATTAAGCCCTTTAGGCATGGTTATTAGAGGGTTAATACAGATTACATAAGACTGTGCACGTGCATCTAATATGTTAAGCTAATAACTAGAAGGAATAACAGGCAGCAAAAGTCATTTCAAACTGGAAAATAGGTTATGAATATTTCATTCAACAGAAATTCCATGTTCGGCATTCAGGCTGGAACAGTCATTGTCCGACACGAACACGAAACATGAACACGAACACGAAATCTACCAGTAGAGGCCCAAGGGCAGCAGCAGCAGGACTGGAGAAGGAAGACAGAGGTAACTTCAAGTCAGGATCAACATAACCCCCATAAAACTTATGGCACATCTATGGTGATGATGTTTTAAGAGGTTGTCCAGTAAAAACAAGTTATCACCTAGTCACAGGATAAGTAATAACTTAGGCTACGTTCACATTTGCGGTGTGCGCCGCAGCGTCGCCGCCGCAACGCACCGCATGCGTCGTGCGGCCCTATCTTTAACATTGGGGCCGCATGGCGCCGCATGTACATGCGTTGTCATGCGTTGTGGTGCGTCGTACGCCGCATGCGGCGTTAGGGCGCACCTGCCAGGGCGCGGCAAACGCAACATGTTGCATTTTTTGGGCGGCGCAGACTTTTTAAAAAACGCATGCGTCGTGTTTGCGTCGTGTTTGCGTCGTCGATGCGCCTTTTTTCCCATTGACTTGCATTGACAACGCAGACGACGCAAGTACTTGCGTCGTGATGCGTTGTACGACGCATGCGTTTTTCTTACAAAAATGCAAAACATTGTCTAGACTTTGTCTAGACACTTAAAAAAAGCACTATATATATAAAAAAAGGGGTGGGGGTTTGCCATTGTCTTTCACCAGGCTATCCACACAAGACACTGAGAGGAGCAACCTGCTTTCCAAACCTGTAAGTATATATTTCTCTTTGCATAATTTTTTTTCTGTGTTTTATTTTTTTTTTTTATTTAATTTGTGCAATGTTTGCTCTGTGATATTGTACGGTTATGGCACTGTAGGTTGTTATTGAATAATAACATTTTTTTTAATGTGTTTCTGATATATGCTGGCGTTTCTTGTGTGCGGCCTTGCTGGGTTTGGATTGGTTTTGGATTTATATTTTGGTTGTTCTTGTGTCATGCGGATGTTCAATGCCTTTTTTTTGTAAGATTTTTTATTGTAAAATTTGTGGTGCATGTCTTTTTCTGGCTTCTATTGTTGGGGTAACCGTATGGCGTTTTCTAGGCTCATGTCTTGCTGGGTTTTATTATGCTGTTGGCATTTTTTTTTCTTTCCTTGAGTGTCTTTTCTTGCTGGTGGGGGGCTACATTTATGATGTTTCATTTGTATTGTATTGTTCCGTGCTGCTATATGCCATTCGTTTTCTGTATGGCTTCCATATATATATCTCCTGTCTTGAATGTTTCCATAGCCAAGTGTGTAGTATTTATTTTTTTTTTTTTTTTAGTTTGGGCCCTTTTTTAAAAATTTCTTGTGTTCTCTTTTCTATTTGACTATGGTTTTTCTTTTGGTTGCTGTATATTGTCCTGTAATGTTTATTGCTTATTATCTATAATGGTATTTATCGCCTTTTTCAGATGTATTTCTGTGGTAGATGTCACCAGATGGTGTTGTTTTGGATCATGTCTTGTTGCTATTGTAAAGTATGGCGTGCAGTTTGCTATTTCATTGTGCCTTTTTTTTTCCTCTTTATTTTTGTATTTTTTTTTTTTTTAAATTTGGACATAGGTGTCTATTTTTGCTTAATTTTGTTTGGGTCTATTCTTGTATTGTTTCTTCTATTGTCTTCTCTTGTAATGTATGGCGTTGTGGTGTCGCTTTTTGAGTTTGCATTGTCCTATCAGTCAACAGTCAATTGTGGTTGTTTTAATGTTTTATTGTATGTGGCATTGCTTTGAATGTGATTTTTTGCTCATTTTTTCATTGCAGAGCAAACTTGCAATAATGGCGAGTTCTCCAGCATCTGGCCAATCGGCGAGGGGGAGTGCGGTGAGTAATTATGTCCAGTTGCTTACTATTCGCTGCCATTTGTAGCATTGTCACTAATTTTTGTATACATTTTTTTACAGGCTTCTTCAAGTGAGGGGGAAGGCACACAGCGGGAGCAGGGAGATCGGTGCCAAGATGGGTCGTCAGGCCGGCAAGTGAGTATTTGTTGTTTTTTTTTTATCTTTTTTTTTTTTGTGGCATCCTGCTGGGAGGAACATTAGGAGCAACCTGGTTTCACTAGGGCTGTTTACTAAGCTTAATTACATATAGCTTTTCAGGGCAGCAAGTATTTGGGGGAAGGTAACATACAGTTGAACTCCCTGCACAAAAACATTCAAAAATACAGGTTTAGAAACCATCAATATACATACATAAAATGGCAAAGGATAGGGCAAAGGTACAAATCATGCCAGGTGCTGATGATGGTTGTTTATATTTGCCTATTTGTAACCTTTTTGTTTTCTATTTTTTCTAGGTTTCACAACGGGACCACAGGGAGAGTATCGATGTGGAGCTCCTGATCTCCAGCATCCAGGAGCGTGGCCCGTTGTGGGACAGCCGTGACCCCCGGCACATGGACCAGGTGGTTTCTAGGCGTTTGTGGGCAGAGGTGGCAAAGTCGCTGTGGGATGGCTTTGACAGTGCCTCCGCCAAGGACAAAGGCACCTTTAGTGAGTATTGCTGATACGCTGCTATGACCCATCTTGCCAGGATAAACACAACCGTGTGTGATGCTATCAACGCCTAAACTTTGCATCACACACGGTTGTTTTATCATTTTAAAATGCTACATATGTAACCTTTTTTTTTCTTTGCATTCACAGTGACAAAGTTGAGGACCAGATGGCGATCCATGAAGGACCGTTTCAATAAGGGGCTGCGTGCTGAGGAGGAGCAATCGAGGAGTGGTGCTGCTGCGGCCAAGTCGGTTCCATATAAATACAACCGACAATTACAGTTCCTAAGACCAATCCTTGGCCGCCGACAGTAAGTATTTTGTCCACATACCATATTGCACATTGGACATTGCCCAGACACATATATTGCACAGCCACATAGTTCATTGGCCAGCCACGTACATTGTGCATCCACACACATAGTATATTTACAGGCCACTATATCGCAGCCACATAGTACACGTTCTAGCCACGTATCCACATAGTACATTTCCCAGGCACATAGTGTCTTGGCCATCAATGTAGTCAGCGTAGCATATTGGCCATCCACGGTATTTTTTTTAGGTTAAGCGAGAGTCCTTGTAGTCCATGACAGGTTACGTTCTGAGTCAGTGTAGTTCTGATCGCAGGAATAATGATGACGTCTCGATCACAAGATCCTAACGTCATGGACATTCCTGCGATCAGATCAGCAAAGTTTTTTTTTGTTTTTTTTTTTAAATTTTTTTTTTATAGACCTTAAATTTTCTATTATTTTTGAGACATAGACGGCATCTTGAAATTATTATTTCACACCAAAATTTTTTCAAAATATGACAGGGGTATGCATTGCCTTTGGCAGAGGGAATGTACAGTCATTTTCTGCCGTCGGTATGTCCATGATTGTTATCGTGAGCCCTAATGGTCAGCTGGCGATAACAATCAGCAATTTATTATAGGCCACACAGAGTGAGAGACAGGGGATTGTAATGTTTTGTTGTGTCATGTAATGAACATTTTTTTACAGGAGTTGGCGTATGTGATAGTTTATTAATTGAAGACTAATTTTTACATTATCTTTTCACAGGACACACAGCAGCACCCTCCAGCGAGCTCCCCCCTGTGAAGCGGAACTTCATGGATCGCCATCTGAGCCGTCACAGCCATCCCACAGCGACAGCAGGCCTGCACCACCATCATCTGGAGAACCGGCTGCCGGTACGTCAGGTTTTCCCCTGCCCGAGGCCTCTGGCGCACCTTCGTTCGGGAATTCCCGACAGCGCCAGCGGGCCTCGGACAGGTCAGTCATGCCTGAATTTTTGCACTTGGGCACGGTGTTCCAGAACGGTTTCAAGGCGTTGAGAGATGAAATGTCCAGTATGGGACGGCGCCTTGAAATCCTGGAAGCCGAGCTCACAAATCCGGCAAAACATTTTTTAAGCACAATTGCTAAGGGCATGGTGGAAAACCTTACGCCGGAACTCCAGATTTCGGTGATGCAGGACTGCCACAATTCTTACGTGAGGGCTCTGCAGCAGTCTCGGGTCGCGCAGTCAGCGACACTGCCCGTAGTGCCGTCGCTGGCTAGCGTGACTCCGACTACTGCTGCAGAGTCACTCCAGCCACCCCACCCTGGTCCAAGTGCCGGGCGACGCCACCACAGCCACCATACCAGTGTGCGGCCCACTCCTGCTCCTGCCAGGCCCTCATCCTCCCGTAGGAGTGCTTCTGGGGGAGATGCCGCCGAAGGCAGGGAAAAAAAAAAAAGAAAACATAAGAGGAGGCACACAGACACACACCCAGAGGCACAGGTTCTGGCTGCTCCAGGACACACACCATCTCGTCGTGGCTCTAGCCACAGCAGGAGCAGCCAGGGCCAACCAAGCCAAAAAAGAAGGCGGCTTGTGTTGCCTCCTCCCTCCTCCACTGACGAGGCGGTCTCCCCAGTGTACCCTGCGGGGGGTTTGGACCTGCCCTCAAGCCTCCTTCAGTATGGCGGCTCCTCCTCCTCTACCACTCCCACTCTCAGGTCCAGAACTCGAAGCTACCGGTCACCGCTGGTAGCGGATGTTGATCCACCCTCGGATGTTGATACCCCCTAATTTGCTTTTCCCTTTTTTTCTGTTTCCCCCCAATAAAAATTTATTTTTTTGTATACAATATTTGGTCTTCTTTTCAAGTACAATGCTCGGTAATTCACTCCGTGCGCCGTTTATTTGTGCTTCAAACGCCTCATATATGCAATGTCAGACAGTATTTTTGGATTTTTTAATTTGACCGTTTCTTTGGGTGTCGTTCATTGCTGTATGAGGTGTTTCCAAACACTAAAGTGTATGAGTTATTTTCAAAGAAAAAGGGTATGTGTCCACGCTCAGGATTGCATCCGAATTTGGTCCGGATTTTAATTCAATATTTGTAGCCAAAACCAGGCGTGGGTAATAAATACAGCAGTGGAGCATATGTTTCTATTCTACTTTTCCTAATTGTTCCACTCCTGGTTTTGGCTTACAAATATTGATGAAAAAACCTGAGCAATTCAGGATGCAATCCTGAACGTGGACACATACTGTAAAGGTACCTTCACACTTAACAATGCTGCAGCAAAACAGACAACGATGCAATTCACTGCAGCATCGCTATTTGGGAGCTGGAGAGCTGTCTGTGTGACCGCTCTCCAGCGACCAACGATGCCGAGGTCCCCGGGTAACCAGGGTAAACATCGGGTTGCTAAGCGCAGGGCGCACTTCCGATGTTTACCCTGGTTACCAGTGTAAAATGAAAAAAAAAAAAAAATATTCACAATCGCATCCCCCGGCGTCAGCTTCCCTGCACTGACTGAGTGACGTCCCTCACAGCAACGCTGTGCTGTGCATTCACTTTACGGCCGGCGCTCACTCAGTGCAGGAAGTGGACGCCAGGGGACGCGAAGATGAGTATATTTATTTTTATTTTTTAGTTTACAATTAACACTGGTAACCACGGTAAACATAAGCGCGACCATGCGCTTGGTAACCCGTTGTTTACCCTGGTTACCAGTGTAAAACATCGCTGGTATCGTTGATTTTGCTGTCAAACACAACGATACACGGCGATCTGACAAACAAATAAATATGGTATGGTATAAATTTTGTCTTGGAAGCATGGTAGAAAACGTAAGAAATTTTTTTTATTAAAACACAACATTTTAA
The DNA here is from genome assembly GCF_051348905.1 of Ranitomeya variabilis. NCBI lineage: Eukaryota > Metazoa > Chordata > Amphibia > Anura > Dendrobatidae > Ranitomeya > Ranitomeya variabilis. The sequence goes on from NC_135232.1 coordinate 625,062,591, forward strand.
AAACAAAGGTTTACAAGTTTTTTAGATAAGGCACATTTACATTGGTGAACTATTTTTAGCATAGTCACACAAGAATACAGTCCAACAGTTTATTACACCATTGAATCTTGCCATGACAGACGGCCAACATCTGACACAAAATAGGCCGCAAAACGGTCCCTCATCTGCGCAATTTCAACGCTTGACCTCAGAGGATGATCATGGAAATTGGGCAATGGGTTGGCTATGGTTTCATCCAGATCAACGTTCAGTCTCTCTTTGGCCAGAATAAAATTGTGGAGAACCACACACGCCTTCACCACCTCATCCACTGTCTCAGTTTTCAGATTAATGGCGGATCCTAATATCCGCCATTTAGAGACAAGGATGCCAAAGGCGCACTCCACAGTCCTTCTGGCCCTGGACAGTCTGTAATTGAACACCCTTTTCGTGTGGTCCAAGCCCCGACTTGAGTAGGGTTTCAATAGGTTGGCAGACATTTGGAATGCCTCATCCCCAACCACAACAAATGGCATCGCAGGGCCTTCGGTGTGGGGAAGAGGTCGTGGCTGGGGGAAATTGAAATTGTTGCCATATAATTTTTGGCCCATATCAGACTCTTTGAATGTGCGCGAGTCATTTGACCGGCCAAAAGCACCAATGTCGACTGCCAGAAAACGGCAGTCCGCACCGGCAATTGCCATCAGCACAGTGGAAAAATATTTTTTGTAGTTATAGAAAAGGGATCCACTTTTCCCTGGCTTGGTAATACGAATGTGCTTGCCATCCACCGCGCCAATACAGTTTGGAAACGAACACACTTCCTCAAATTTCTCGGCGTTGGCCAACCAGATATCGCTTGTAGGGACGGGTAAAAATTCTTCCCGGAGGTTATCCCACAAAGCGCGGCAGGTCTCAGCAATAATTCCCGAGAGAGTGGAGACTCCAATCCGGAACTGAAATTGAAGGGATCGCAAGGTCTCTCCGGTAGCCAGGAAACTGCCAAGAAGATAAAGAAATTACATTAGTACATTGCAATTTATAAGGGTATGTCTCCACTGTCCGGAGACGCGGCGCTATCGTTGCAGCGGCGAAGCCGGTCGGCGATAAGCCCCGCCCCCTTCCTGGGACGCAATGGTGCCGGATGTGTACAGTACACATCCGGGATCATCGCACCCCTCGCCGTAGGGCCCTGTGATATACCTTGCGGGGACGCTGCGTCCCCGCAAGGTGTACGGACATGCTGTGTTCTGAAAAGACGCGCAGCATGTCCGGAGTCGCAGGGCCTCCGCGTGCGGGTTTCCACGCATAGTGGAGACGGGATTTCATAAAATCCCCTCCACTATGCTGGAACATCTGGACGCTGCTTGTTTGACGCTGCAGCGTCAAACAAGCTTACTGACCGTAGAAACACAGCCTAAAAGTACATTGACCATACCACCCCCAACAAAAATTAAGAAAAAAAAAAAAAAAAAAAGGGAAGATGTGAACGTAGCCGAACATATCTCAAGTCATTCAAACAGCTACATACCGTAGAGTCACCAGCAGCCGCTCCTCTGCGGATATAGCTCTCCGGAGCTGAGTATCCTGCCTGCTGATGGCTCCTTCCACCCGACGCAGAAGATACCGGAAGCTCTCCTGAGACATCCTGGTGTACTCGAAATACTTCTCCAGGTTCTCATTCAGTTCGCCAAACAAGCTATGGTATGCTCCACGGCTCTCCCGGACTTCCAAGATAGGGTGTATCCAAAATCTGCGATGAATCCATCTCCGTTTTTCTCTTTCTCTTTGATGAGCACAGGCGACAGCATAGGCATGAGCCAAGGCTAAATCCATCTCCATATCCATGATAACACTGTCCAAGGGACGCTCCATCATGAATACCAGCAAATGGGAGGAATTCATGTCTGCCATGGTATATATACACAATTACATAAACACCAACCCTCTTCTAGCCATTGGTGGCCCTTATCTATTGTGTAGACACTTTTTTTGGTGGGTGGGATGAAGAATGACTCACTGCACAAAAAACGCATGCGGCGCAAAACGCTGCGTTTTTTGTTGGAAACGCAACTGCGTTTACAAAAAACGCTGCGTTTTGCGCCGCATGCGTTGAACGCATGCGGCGCAAAACGCAGCGTTGTGCATGCGTTGTGTTGCGTTTTTGTCTGCGTTGTGCGTTGCGGCGGCGACGCTGCGGCGCACACCGCAAATGTGAACGTAGCCTTACTGATTGGTAGGAGTCCGACCACTGGATCCAGCACCAATCCCAGTTAGAATGAAGCAGAGGTGCACATACTAAACCTGAGCTCCATTCATTCCCTATTCACTCTGACTGGAGAAGCGATGGAGCATCCTACCTGCTACCCCATTTTGTGGTGGGGTTAAAAGTGCCCCTTGGGGATAAAAATTCCTCATTTTGTTGATCGGTGCAGCTCCCAACAGTTAGACTCCCACCGATCAGTAAGTTACCACAGATCTATCCCGCAATAGTAAAAATAGTCCAGACATCTCGGCATTGGAAGCCCAAATCTATGAGAGTATGATGGCTTATCACATAGATAGTAATGTGGTGCTGGACGGTAGCCGTAGGCAAGCTACTCATCTCTTACTCCCCGGCACATTATATGAAGGTTGGGGTCCTGATTGGGTATGTGGACTTGTGCTCTGGAGGGAGCTATACCCTTGTAGGCTGCAAGTTACTGATGACTTTGGTTGGCCAGGACCACATGACAGTTCAATGAGTGAGACCACCAGTAAAAAATAAAGTGATAACTTGGTGGGGATTATATATAGTAGATAGTGGACACAAAACTTGCGTTCACAACACGGAGCATTTTCCACACACAGTTCCAATTTTTTCCACTTTACTCGCTTGCTCTCTATCTTCACCTTTCCTCTCTACTTCACCACCATCCAGCTCAGTATTACAGTCCAATAAGCCAGAATTCTATTCTCAACCCATGGTTCTGCATCTTCTCTCCCCTCTAAGGAACTATATTGCCAGTATGTCTGGTACATATTTTCTCTGTCCCTGACGCTCCGTAATTCCCACCTAGGGCACTCTCTTCGTCTCACGTACTCTGTCCCGTCTTGGACCATTACCTCTCCGAGTTATAAACTCTGCGCCATAATGCAGGCGTCCTTCCCCTGAACCAGTCTCCAGTTGCTCACTCTCTTTTTTCAGTCATTTCTCTCCTTCCTCCCCCTAGGATCTCACTATCCTCTTTCACGGTCTCCTCTCACGTAAGGGATACCCAAGTCATGCGCCACCGCTTCTGCCCAGACTTAGATCTAGTTTCAAGAACACTGGCCCCTATCTCTTGTCTTAGCAGGATACTGTCCGAGTCCCTTCATCTTAGCCTCTCCCACTCTGGGCTAGTCCCAAACTTAACTCTACCTCTCCCTACCATTGGCCAACAAACAATACCAACATTAATAGCACATTGTACATTCACATTTCACAATACAACATTACACTTATTCTTCAAGGGCAAACATGGGCAGTATATCCATCTCCTTACACATGCATTGTGTGCCTGCATTTACATTTTACATGCTGCTGATCGGTGGGGGTACTATGTGGCGGGGTCATCACGGATCTGATAATGATGACCTATAATAAGGATAGTTTATCTATACTGTGTGCCCAGACACCTCCATCACTGAATACCCTATTATATTTGCTCATCCCTCGGAACACATCAATCATATGACTATTTTGATTCTAGCGTCCGCTTTATAATATGACCTGTATTATCACACAACAGAACATGCGTCCTCTCTGGCTCCCGCAGTTTAAAGCCTATGTATCTGGGAACCTCTGATTCATGGACATTATAGACCCGTCCGTAGAGTCTTGTGTCTTCAGTGATAAATTTCTCCCTTGTACATACAAGTCTGTCTGTAATAATAGAATGTCACTAATGTGTTTCTCCTTCGTCTCTTTACACGATATCTGCCAATACTCAGCATCTTATAAATTGCTCACACAAGGATGAGACGTGGAGGGACCCCCTGACTTTACCCAGGTGCAGTATTGATTCTTTACCTTAACAGCCCCCTCTCGGCTCAGTTAACTCAACTTCATCCCGCATAATGGGTCAAGCTGCTTCACCCTGAGCAGGTCTCCTACAAAAAGCGGGATGTCACCTTCAGCTTGGAAATTACTGTAAGATTAAAGGTGTCATAATAATTGTGTCACCTGTCGCGGCTCTTGCTTGATGCTTTCATGCCCAGCTGGGTGCAGGGATTGCCGGATAATAGGTGACCACTGAATAAATAATTTAAGGTGAATTTCTCATTCCCATCAGTCATTAGGGAAGAGAGCTGGAGACTGGTTTATTACCAAGCCAATGATCCGCATTCAGCATGGCTTGTACCGGTGAAGCCTACATTCAGGACATTGTACGTCTAGCAGTAGATCCTGCTTTCTACACTTGAAACATTGAAGTGGAATTAAATTCTACCTAAATCCTTCAAGAATCAGCATTCAACAAAATACACATTTTTGTAATTTGCTTCTGTGCAAATTCAGCAAAATTGGCAAAATTCTGAACCAAAGGCACTGCGAAGTCCCATCAAAAGGTTAAAAAAAATTAGCATAAACATCCTTATACTTACCTCACCGCTCACCTCTCCCCGCTCTGGACCGTCTTCACTGTTCTGGACCTCTGCACAACTTTTGGTCCCCGCTGCTCACCCTCAAATCCCTCCTGCCTCTAAAGCTAATCTGGAACTTCCAGCTCTGATGAGGCCAGGGAGGGTTCGGTACATGTAAGGTCACGGCATGCATTGTGACCACTTTATTCTATAAACTTTTTGACAGAGTCATCAATGAGTGGAACAGGTTGCCACGAGAGGTGGTGAGTTCTCCTTCAATGGAAGTCTTCATACAGAGGCTGGACAGACATCTGTCTGAGATGAGTTAGCGACTCGTGCACTGAGCAGGCGGTTGGACCAGAAGGAGGTCCCTTCCAACTCTAACATTCTACGATTCTATTCTATGACTCTATCGTGACATGATGACCTTCTGTAAACTTGCACTGATCTGACCCAAGCCTCATCAGGTCTAGAAGTCTAGTGTGAGAGGCCGGGGAATTTGTGCACGACTGGCGGTGATCAGAAGATGTTGTGATGCCAAAACTGTTGGCGGTGAGGAGTGGAGGAGTTGGAGCAGTAAGATGAGTATATGGGTTTTTTTTATTATTATTTTTGCATTTGGGTTTAATTAGAAATGCTGAAACACTTGCTTATTTTTGTGTTGGTTAATTGAATTCTGTAAAGGGGGTCCTTATTGAAAGGGGCACCTTGGGGGGACAAATTTCTTTTCTTCTTTACTTACAGTAAATGAATGGATTTTGGTCTAAAATTATTTTTGGAATTGAATTTAATTAGAAATGTTGACACACTTGCCAATGTCTGTGTTGGTTAATTGAATTCTGGAAACGGGACCTTATTAAAAGGGGCACCTTGGGGGACAAGTTATTTTTTTTTTTAGTTACTTAAATGCATGATTTTGATCTAAAAATTATTTTTGCAATTGAGCTGTATTAAAAATTTTGCAACACTTGCCTTGTGATAACTTTTAGTTGCATTGTCTATTATTAGCTGCAGAATGAGTTAACTGGGTATCCAACAGTAAGCTCATTTTGATAGTCTTACGGGAGAGTGTGTAACTTTTTTTGTTTTTCTTTTTTTCTGAGCCCCCCTCGTCTGATTTATGACCACAAGCCAAATCACGGTCCATAAAAAACAAACTTTTAACGAAACACAAGTGCAAAACTGATATTTAGTCCCAAATATAGGCACCTAGGTTAAAAAGGTCCTCAAAAGAGAGGTAGACAATCCCTTTACGTTGCTACACAGTAACTCTATAGTTAGTGTCCTGAATCAAGGTAACTCAGCTCAGCTGTTATGGGGTAACAAGATTGCCTAGAGTTTTTTTATTCTCAAAAATTTTAATTTTTTCCCATTTCTTACCATTGTCACTTTTGATATGATGGCTGAGTTTTATTATTCCATACTATATCATCTGTGGTGGGGCAGGGATTCCCTTGAATCATTAATATGATCTATTTGTAATTTTACATTAAAGGGATATTCTCCCATCATTGCTAGGCTATCACAGAACTCTGTGATCAGTGGGTACCTGATTTTTGGGACCCCTGTGTCATGTCGGACGCTGTTCAGACCAGGTCGTCCGACAGACAGCGGTAATTCCGCTTTTGACCACTATTTGCTCATTGGCGTCTGCTAGATTTTATCTAGCTGCTCCGTGGTTAATTTACCTAATCCTCGGATTGGAAGCTGGGCCATTCCCATGGCCTTTAAATAGTTCTCCTGATCATTGGGCGTCGCCGATTATAGCTTCTGTCTTGTGCGTTGTTATCTTGGTCTGGAGTGAGAGCTGGTTGTTGGAGTATCGTTGCTGGTGGTGTATTTTCCTTTGTCTTATTTACTCCTTCCTATATTTGTATTTATTTTGCCCTGTACATTTATACGGCGTGGTGTATATTTTTCTTTATCCTTGTCTGTGCTAACTGTGGGTATTGGGGAATAACATCTTCACTGGGTGGTGGGCGGAGGTTTCAGCCTAGGGCTGAGCTCAGGAGACAGGGTGAGGGTTGAGGCCTGGACATGCACACCTTCAGTGTAAACTCCAGGTAGAGGATTTCAGGATTTCCCTAGTCTGAGGAAACTGCAGGGGCCCGGGTTATTAGCTCTCGCTCACCTAGTCTCTGCCTGACACCCTGTTTATGTGGAGGGGCAATTTTTCTATTACAGATTGAAGCTGCAAAAATCTGCAATTCTACAAGTACATAGATAGTGATCAATGAGGCAGATTCAAACCGAATCCATCATCAAGGTTTTGGCACCTAATGTGATCTGAAAGGAGCAGAATGTAAAGATAGAGACCCTGATTCCAGCAATGTGTCACTTACCGAGCTGCTTGCTATAGATTTAATAGCAGAAGATTATCACTAGAGGACTAGTAAACATGCTGCCATGTAGTTCTCCATATTAATGAATTTTTTGTAACCCCAATCCCACCAATGAGTGGCGGCTTCCTGCCTATGCACAGTGTACACATAAAGCTGCCAATCAGTGGTGTGGGTGGGGTTATACAGAGCTCTGTATTCAGAGAAGTGGTGGATCTGCAGCAGAAAAAACAGGGATTTTACCAAAACTACAGCAAGCAGTCCTGTGCATGATACATCGCTGGAATCAGGGTCTTTGCCCCAACATTATTCTGTTCTTAGACAGGGAAGCAAAAATCTGTTGAAAGATTGCCTTTAACATGCGCATCAGGTGCTGGAGTACCTCATATTACACACCTCAGCTGCTGCAGAACATCAAAATACAAACCACAGCTGCTGCATTATCACTAGAGGACTAGTAAGCCTTCTGCCAGGTAGTCCTCCATATTCATGAGCTCTGTATAACCACGCCCACACCACTGATTTGCAGATCTCTGCTTATGCACAGTATACACAGAAGGCTGACAATCAGTGATGTGGGTGGGGAAATACAGGGCTCAGCATTCAGAGAACTGCTCGATCTGCAGCACAGTACACTGTGATTTTATCAAAACTGCAACAAACAGCCCAGTAAGTGACACTTTGCTGGAATCAGAATCTCTTCTTCTTACATCATAATGTAATCAGATGGAGGCAGGCTTGGACTGGCGCTGGCAGGAGAACAGGAGAATCCTCTGTTGGGCCACTGCCCTCTTTTACGAGCAGTACTTGGCACTATAGACACTATAACGAAGTGACACGTTTTCCAATGCTGATGGGACGCGTGAATATAGCATTAGGAGACATATCACATGTACTAGCACCCATGTCATCTACTATGCTACATGCCCCTGCGCTAAGATCTATGTGGGCCTGACCACACCTCAGATGATGGTACGCGTTAGGGAACATGTGTTGGGCATTGCTGCAACGGCGGCCCAGGATGACACATCCACACTAAAAACAATCCCTCGTCATTTTAAATTATATCATAACAGTGATGGGAGTCTTCTCAGGGTAAAAGGGATCGATATGATAGAAGTTGGTATCCAGGAGGGGCAATGCTCGAGGAAACTTGCTAAGATGGAGCCCAGATGGATTTGGACATTGGGGACTCTAGGACTGAATGACAACACTAGCTATGCTCCTTTTCTTTGATCACCTGTCTGACCATTTATTGTTTTATTTATGCTGTTATTTTAACCCCTTAGTGACAGAGCCAATTTGGTACTTAATGACCGAGCCAATTTTTACAATTCTGACCACTGTCACTTTATGAGGTTATAACTCTGGAACGCTTCAACGGATCCTTCTGATTCTGAGATCAACGGATCCTTCTGATTCTGAGACTGTTTTTTGTGACATATTGTACTTCATGTTAGTGGTAACATTTCTTCGATATTACTTGCGATTATTTATGAAAAAAAAAGAAATATGGCGAACATTTTTAAAATTTTGCAATTTTCAAATTTTGTATTTTTATGCCCTTAAATCAGAGAGATATGTCACAAAAAATATTTAATAAATAACAATTCCCACATGTCTACTTTACATCAGCACAATTTTGGAAACAAAATTTTTTTTGTTAGGGAGTTATAAGGGTTAAAAGTTGACCAGCAATTTCTCATTTTTACAACACCATTTTTTTTTAGGGACCACATCACATTTGAAGTCATTTTGAGGGGTCTAAATGATAGAAAATAACCAAGTGTTACACCACTCTAAAAACTGCACCCCTCAAGGTGCTCAAAACCACATTCAAGAAGTTTATTAACCATTTGTGCTTCACAGGAACTGAAACAATGTGGTAGGAAAAAATGAACATTTAACTTTTTTTTGCAAACATTTTACTTCAGAACCATTTTTTTTATTTTCACAAGTGTACTGTAGAAACAGAAATTTAACCATAAATTTTGTTGTGCAATTTCTCCTGAATACACCGATACCCCATATGTGGGGGTAAACCACTGTTTGGGCGCACCGCAGAGCTTGGAAGAGAAGGAGCGCCGTTTGACTTTTTCAATGCAGAATTGGCTGGAATTGAGATCGGAAGCCATGTCACGTTTAGAGAACCCCTGATGTGCTTAAATAGTGGAAACGCTTCCCAAGTTACACCATTTTGGAAACTAGACCCCTTAAGGAACTTATCTAGATGTGTGGTGAGCACTTTGAGCCCCCAAGTGCTTCACAAAAGTTTATAAAGTAGAGCCGTGAAAATAAAAAAATCGCATTTGTTTACACAAAAATGATATTTTCGCCCAGAAATTCTTATTTTCACAAGGGTAAGGGTATGTGCACACGTCCTGAAGAAAACCGGAAATTTTCTGCATGAAATCTGCATTTTTTTTTTGCGTTTTTTTCGCGTTTTTTTTTTAGCATTCTGCAAGCGTAATTAGCTTGCAGAATGCTAAAGTTTTCCAAGCGATCTGTAGCATTGCTTGGAAAACTGACTGACAGGTTGGTCACACTTGTCAAACATAGCGTTTGACAAGTGTGACCATCTTTTTACTATAGATGCTGCCTATGCAGCATCTATAGTAAAAGATAGAATGTTTAAAAATAATAAAAAAAATAAAAAAAATGGTTATACTCACCTGCAGGCGTCCGTTCCTATAGATGCCAGTGTGGTTCAGGACCTTCCATGACGTCGCGGTCACGTGAGTGGTCACATGACCGGTCTCGACCAATCACAAGACCGCGACGTCATCGCAGGTCCTTCACCACACACCAGCTATAGGAACCGAAGCGGCAGCATGCAGCGGAGAGGCGGGAAGACATCGAAGGTGAGTATATGACTATTTTTTATTTTAATTCTTTTTTTTTTACCAATTATATGGTGCCCAGTCCGTGGAGGAGAGTCTCCTCTCCTCCACCCTGGGTACCAACCGCATATAATCTGCTTACTTCCCGCATGGTGTACACAGCCCCGTGCGGGAAGTAAGCAGATCAATGCACTCCTAGGTGTGCGGAATCCCCGCAATTCCGCATTTTAATGAACATGTTGCTTTTTTTTCCGCGATGCGATTTTTTCGCGGAAAAAAAGGCTACATTTGCACAAAAAATGCGGAATACACTGAAAATAATGGGAGGCATATGTTAGTGTTTTTTTCGCATTTTTATCACTTTTATAGCGAAAAAACGCGAAAAATACTGAACGTGTGCACATGACCTAACAGGAGAAATTAGACCACAAAAGTTGTTGTGCAATTTCTCCTGAGTATGTCGATACTCCATATGTGGGGGTAAACCATTGTTTGGATGTGCCGCAGAGCTTGGAAGAGAAGGAGCACCGTTTGACTTTTTCAATGTAGAATTGGCTGGAATTGAGATCGGACACCATGTCGCGTTTGGAGAGCCCCTGATGTGCCTAAACAGTGGAAACCCCCCACAAGTGACACCATTTTGGAAACTAAACCCCTTAAGGAACTTATCTAGATGTGTGGTGAGTAGGGTTGAGCGAAACGGGTCGATCATTTTCAAAAGTCGCCGACTTTTGGCTAAGTCGGCGTCTCATGAAACCCGATCCGACCCCTGTGCTTGTCGGCCATGCGGTACGCGACTTTCGCGCCAAAGTCGCGTTTCAATGACGCGAAAAGCGCCATTTCTCAGCCAATGAAGGTGAACGCAGAGTGTGGGCAGCGTGATGACATAGATCCTGGTCCCCACCATCTTAGAGAAGGGCATTGCAGTGATTGGCTTGCTGTCTGCGGCGTCACAGGGGCTATAAAGGGGCGTTCCCGCCGACCGCCATCTTACTGCTGCTGATCTGAGCTTAGGGACAGGTTGCTGCCGCTTCATCAGAAGCAGGGAGAGCGTTAGGCAGGGTCCACTAACCACCAAACCGCTTGTGCTGCAGCGATTTCCACTGTCCAACACCACCTTCGGTGTGCAGGGACTGTGGAAGCTATTTTTTTTTTTTTTTCCCCTCAGCGCTGTAGCTCATTGGGCTGCCCTAGAAGGCTCCGTGATAGCTGTATTGCTGTGTGTACGCCACTGTGGAAACCAACTGCTTTTTTCAAAGCACATATCCTCTTGTTCCTTCCTTTCTGCACAGCTATCTTTTCTGTTTTTCCACACTTTTTATTTAATTTGTGCATCAGTCCACTCCTATTGCTGCCTGCCATACCTGGCTTACATTACTGCAGGGAGATAGTAATTGTAGGACAGTTTTTTTTTTTTTTTTGTTTTTTTTTTTTGTGGGAGATTAAGATTGGCATTTCTGCTACAGTGCCATCCCTGTGTGTGCCATCTCTCACTGAGTGGGCCATAGAAAGCCTATTTATTTTTTCCGTGATTTGTGTTCTAAAATCTACCTCAACACAAAAACAGTACATCAATCAGTGGGAGAAAAATATTGGCCTCAGTCAGGGCTTGTGTGCCACTGCTGTGTGTGCTATCTCTCATTCAGTGGGCTATAGCAAGCCTATTTTTTTTTTTTTTTTTTAATATTATTTGGTTTCTAATTCTCCCTGAAAAAAAAAAAAAAAACCTAAAAAAACAGTGGGAGAATAATATTGCCCTTTCAGCTTGTGTGCCAGTCTTGACTCCTGGGTGTGCCACCTCTCTCCCTCTCATTCAGTGGGCCATAGAAAGCCTATTTATTTTTTTTTTTAAATATTATTGGGTTTCTAAAGTCTCCCTGAAAAAACAAAAAATACATAAAAAAACAGTGGGAGAGTAATATTGCCCTTTCAGCTTGTGTGCCAGTCTTGACTCCTGGGTGTGCCACCTCTCTCCCTTTCATTCAGTGGGCCATAGAAAGCCTATTTATTTTTTCCGTGATTTGTGTTCTAAAATCTACCTCAACACAAAAACACTACATCAATCAGTGGGAGAAAAATATTGGCCTCAGTCAGGGCTTGTGTGCCACTGCTGTGTGTGCTATCTCTCATTCAGTGGGCTATAGCAAGCCTATTTTTTTTTTTTTTTTTTTTTTTAATATTATTTGGTTTCTAAAGTCTCCCTGAAAAAAAAAAAAAAACATAAAAAAACAGTGGGAGAGTAATATTGCCCTTTCAGCTTGTGTGCCAGTCTTGACTCCTGGGTGTGCCACCTCTCTCCCTTTCATTCAGTGGGCCATAGAAAGCCTATTTATTTTTTGGTTTTTTTAATATTATTTGGTTTCTAAAGTCTCCCTGAAAATAAAAAAAAAAAATACATAAAAAAACAGTGGGAGAGTAATATTGCCATTTCAGCTTGTGTGCCAGTCTTGACTCCTGGGTGTGCCACCTCTCTCCCTCTCATTCAGTGGGCCATAGAAAGCCTTGTTTTTTTGTTTTTTTTTTAATATTATTTGGTTTCTAAAGTCTCCCTGAAAATAAAAAAAAAAAACATAAAAAAACAGTGGGAGAGTAATATTGCCATTTCAGCTTGTGTGCCAGTCTTGACTCCTGGGTGTGCCACCTCTCTCTCTAATTGTGGGCCATAGAAAGCCTATTTATTTTTTGGTTTTTTTAATATTATTTGGTTTCTAAAGTCTCCCTGAAAATAAAAAAAAAAAATACATAAAAAAACAGTGGGAGAGTAATATTGCCCTTTCAGCTTGTGTGCCAGTCTTGACTCCTGGGTGTGCCACCTCTCTCCCTTTCATTCAGTGGGCCATAGAAAGCCTATTTATTTTTTGGTTTTTTTAATATTATTTGGTTTCTAAAGTCTCCCTGAAAATAAAAAAAAAAAATACATAAAAAAACAGTGGGAGAGTAATATTGCCATTTCAGCTTGTGTGCCAGTCTTGACTCCTGGGTGTGCCACCTCTCTCCCTCTCATTCAGTGGGCCATAGAAAGCCTTGTTTTTTTGTTTTTTTTTAATATTATTTGGTTTCTAAAGTCTCCCTGAAAATAAAAAAAAAAAACATAAAAAAACAGTGGGAGAGTAATATTGCCATTTCAGCTTGTGTGCCAGTCTTGACTCCTGGGTGTGCCACCTCTCTCTCTAATTGTGGGCCATAGAAAGCCTATTTATTTTTTGGTTTTTTTAATATTATTTGGTTTCTAAAGTCTCCCTGAAAATAAAAAAAAAAAATACATAAAAAAACAGTGGGAGAGTAATATTGCCCTTTCAGCTTGTGTGCCAGTCTTGACTCCTGGGTGTGCCACCTCTCTCCCTTTCATTCAGTGGGCCATAGAAAGCCTATTTATTTTTTGGTTTTTTTAATATTATTTGGTTTCTAAAGTCTCCCTGAAAATAAAAAAAAAAAATACATAAAAAAACAGTGGGAGAGTAATATTGCCATTTCAGCTTGTGTGCCAGTCTTGACTCCTGGGTGTGCCACCTCTCTCCCTCTCATTCAGTGGGCCATAGAAAGCCTTGTTTTTTTGTTTTTTTTTTAATATTATTTGGTTTCTAAAGTCTCCCTGAAAATAAAAAAAAAAAACATAAAAAAACAGTGGGAGAGTAATATTGCCATTTCAGCTTGTGTGCCAGTCTTGACTCCTGGGTGTGCCACCTCTGTCCCTCTCATTCAGTGGGCCATAGAAAGCCTTGTTTTTTTTTTTTTTTTTAAATATTATTTGGTTTCTAAAGTCTCCCTGAAAATAAAAAAAAAATACATAAAAAAACAGTGGGAGAGTAATATTGCCATTTCAGCTTGTGTGCCAGTCTTGACTCCTGGGTGTGCCACCTCTCTCTCTAATTGTGGGCCATAGAAAGCCTTTTTATTTTTTTCCTTCATTTGTGTTTTAAAATCAACCTCAACACAAAAACACTACATCAATCAGTGGGAGAAAAATATTGGCCTCAGTCAGGGCTTGTGTGCCACTCCTGTGCGTGCCATCTCTCATTCAGTGGGCCATAGAAAGCCTTGTTTTTTTGTTTTTTTTTTAAATATTATTTGGTTTCTAAAGTCTCACAGAGAAAAAAAAAAAAATAAATTAGGTGGGAGATTAATATTGACATTAGTGCTTGAGTGACAGTCCTGCGTGTGTGTCATCTCTGTGATTTGGTGTCACAGAAAACAGAGTGTGTAACATTGTGCCTGATTTTCCTTGTGGTCTCACCAACCTGTTAAGGGATATTGAAATCATACTGAAGTTATAGCTCACCGTGTAAGTTGTTTGACAGCAACAAATAAAGTTAGTTTGGTTACGATTTTTAAACAATGAGGAAGTCTGGTGCAAGAGGTCGTCGTGGGCGTTCATTGTCAGCTGGTAATGATGGTAGTGGTAGTGGAGCATCAGGTGGTCGTGGGGATAAAAATATTCCACCTAAGTCTGGAGCTGTGGAGCCAGTTTCGTCGTCAGGCTACACAAGGCCTCGAACGCTCTCTTTTCTGGGAGTAGGAAAACCGCTTTTAAAGGCTGAGCAGCAACAGCAAGTTTTGGCTTACATTGCAGACTCAGCCTCTAGCTCTTTTGCCTCCTCTTCCGAAACTGGTAAATGTAAAAGCAGCGCGTCGCTTGTGGATGTTCACGGTCAGGGACAAGTCGCTTCCTTGTCCTCCTCAGCAAAAACTACAACAAGAGAGAAGGATGCAGCAGGCGACACAACGGGTCACTCCATGGAGCTCTTTACACATACCGTCCCTGGCTTAGAAAGTGAAACATTTAACAGGCCATGCCCATTACAAGTAGATTCTGACATGGAGTGCACTGATGCACAGCCACAGCCAGAGTACTATGCTGCTCCTTTGACTCAGACCACCACATTGCCCTCTCAGGGTACAGATCCACAATCAGACCCTGATGAGACTATGTTGCCCCGCCACGAACGCTATACCACCGACCGACACAGTGACACAGACGAAGTTGCACACGAGCTCGAAGAGGAGGTAATAGATGACCCAGTTATTGACCCCGATTGGCAGCCATTGGGGGAACAGGGTGCAGGCGGCAGTAGTTCAGAAGCGGAGGTGGAGGAGGGGCCGCAGCAGGCATCAACATCGCAACAGGTTCCATCTGCCGGGCCCGTATCTGGCCCAAAACGCGTGTCAAAGCCAAAACCTGTTGGAGGACAGCGTGGCCATCCGGTTAAAGCTCAGTCTGCAATCCCTGAAAAGGGATCCGAGTCTAGGAAGAGTGCAGTCTGGCATTTTTTTAAACAACATCCAACTGATCAGCGCAAAGTCATCTGTCAAAAATGTTCAACTAGCTTAAGCAGAGGTCAGAATCTGAAAAGTCTAAATACTAGTTGCATGCATAGACACTTAACCACCATGCATTTTCAAGCCTGGACTAACTACCAAACGTCCCTTAAGGTTGTAGCACCCTCGGCCAATGAAGCTAGTCAGCAACGCAACATCCCTTCCGTCACTGTAAGGCCACCATTTTCCGCACCACCGGCAGTATCTGTGCAGGTTTCTTTGCCAGCCAAAAGCAGTCAGGGTCAGGGAATCACCAGTTTAGTAGGAGGAAATATTGCATCTAGGGCACCGGCGGAAACAATACCGTCTCCAACCGTCTCTCAGTCTGCCATGTACACCGGCACACCCGAAAGTTCCACGATCTCCTGCTCTCCAGTCCAGCTCACCCTACATGAGACTCTGGTTAGAAAAAGGAAGTACTTATCCTCGCATCCGCGTACACAGGGTTTTAACGCCCACATAGCTAGACTAATCTCGTTAGAGATGATGCCCTACCGTTTAGTTGAAAGCGAAGCTTTTAAAGCCCTGATGGAGTACGCTGAACCACGATACGAGCTACCTAGTCGACACTTTTTTTCCAGAAAAGCCATCCCAGCCCTGCACCAGCATGTTAAACAGCGCATCGTCCATGCACTTAGGCAATCTGTGAGTACAAAGGTGCACCTGACTACAGATGCATGGACCAGTAGGCATGGCCAGGGACGTTATGTGTCCATCACGGCACACTGGGTGAATGTGGTGGATGCAGGGTCCACAGGCGACATCAATTTAGGGACAGTTGTGCCTAGCCCACGGTCTAGGAAACAGTTGGCTGTAGGCGTTCGCACCCCCTCCTCCTCCTCCTCGTCCTCCTGCAGAAGCTACAGCTCTTCCACAGAACGCAGTCGGCCAACCACTCCATCGGCAGATGACACTGTTGCACACCAGTTGTCCCATTATGGGCCAGCTACTGCCAAGCGTCAGCAGGCTGTATTGGCTATGAAGTGTTTGGGCGACAACAGACACACCGCGGAAGTTCTGTCCGAGTTCTTGCAACAAGAAACGCAGTCGTGGCTGGGCACAGTAGATCTTGAGGCAGGCAAGGTAGTGAGTGATAACGGAAGGAATTTCATGGCTGCCATCTCCCTTTCCCAACTGAAACACATTCCTTGCCTGGCTCACACCTTAAACCTGGTGGTGCAGTGCTTATTGAAAACTTATCCTGGGTTCTCCGACCTGCTCCTCAAAGTGCGTGCACTTTGCTCACATATCCGACGTTCGCCTGTACACGCCAGCCGTATGCAGACCTATCAGCGGTCTTTGAACCTTCCCCAGCATCGCCTAATCATAGACGTTGCAACAAGGTGGAACTCAACACTGCACATGCTTCAGAGACTGTGCGAACAGAGGCGTGCTGTTATTTATTTGTGGGAGGATACACGGGCAGGCAGTAGGATGGCAGACATGGAGTTGTCAGGTGTGCAGTGGTCGAAGATACAAGACATGTGTCAAGTCCTTCAGTGTTTTGAGGAATGCACACGGCTGGTTAGTGCAGACAACGCCGTAATAAGCATGAGCATCCCCCTAATGCGTCTGCTGATGCAAAGTTTGACGCACATAAAGGAGCAGGCGTCTGCACCAGAGGAAGAGGGAAGCCTTGATGACAGTCAGCCATTGTCTGGTCAGGGCAGTGTACAGGACGAGGTAGCGGGCGAAGAGGAGGTGGAGGACGAGGAGGATGATGGGGATGAGTATATTTTTAATGCGGAAACTTTCACGGGGGCACAGGAAATTGGTTGCGTGTCACGGCCGGGTTCTGGTTTTTTGAGGGACACAAGTGACGTAGATTTGCCTGCAACTGCCCCTCAACCAATCACAACCGGAGATTTGACAACTGGAACTTTGGCCCACATGGCGGATTATGCCTTACGTATCCTAAAAAGGGACACACGCATTACGAAAATGATGAACGATGACGATTACTGGTTGGCCTGCCTCCTTGATCCACGCTATAAAGGCAAATTGCAAAATATTATGCCACATGAGAACTTGGAACTAATATTAGCAACCAAACAATCAACTCTTGTTGACCGTTTGCTTCAGGCATTCCCAGCACACAGCGCACGTGATCGTTCTCACACAAGCTCCAGGGGGCAGCAGACTAGGAGTGTTAGGGGTGCACACATCAGAAGTGGCGTTGGACAGAGGGGTTTTCTGACCAGGTTGTGGAGTGATTTTGCTATGACCGCAGACAGGACAGGTACTGCTGCATCAATTGAAAGTGACAGGAGACAACATTTGTCCAGTATGGTTACTAACTATTTTTCATCCCTTATCGATGTTCTCCCTCAACCGTCATTCCCATTTGATTACTGGGCCTCCAAATTAGACACCTGGCCAGAATTGGCAGAATATGCATTGCAGGAGCTTGCTTGCCCGGCAGCAAGTGTCCTATCAGAAAGAGTATTCAGTGCTGCAGGTTCAATATTAACCGAAAAAAGGACTCGTCTGGCTACCCAAAATGTTGACGATCTAACATTCATTAAAATGAACCACAACTGGATTTCGAAATCTTTTGCCCCACCTTGCCCGGCCGACACCTAGCTTTCCTATGAAAAGCTCTTGCCTGTGAATTACTTTTCTAATGTCTAATTTGCTGCAGCTGATTGTACAGCATACGACATGTTTACACCTCCCTAAATGGCAAAACTCCCCACACGGGGCCGTGGTATCGCGACTTGGCGCAAGCACCCGTGAGACTGCTGTTTGTCTGAAGAGGTGGGTGTGCTCGCTTTTGGTTGACGGCATTGCTACTGGGTCCCTCATAGTACAATGTAGTGTCTCTGGCGGTGGTGGTGCGCACCCAACGTCAGACACACCGTTGTAACATGAGGGGCCCTGGGGCGGTCCCGCCGGCCTCAAGAGAGTTCCCCCCTACCCCAGCTCAAAATGTGCTCTACCACGTGCAAAATTATGTCGCACAGCTCCACCAATCTTTAGTCTATTCGCTGACATCATTCAATGTCTGGCACTGACAATACAAATTTGTAGACATCTATGATGCAACTTAAAGTAGTCTGTGTCTGTGTCCTATATTGGCACCATTAAATAGTTACTGCCAAATTACAATGTCAGAAACTCAGTAGATGAGCCCACCCCTGTACCTAAGTATGCCACCTTTTTTTTTTGTTTTGGTTGTTTTGCGAGACATTAACATCTATTTATATTTTGGGAGTACTGGGACAGACACTCCTTGCACTACTCCTCCACTCACCACCAAGCTGCCTGTGTATCCATGTAACCGCTGTAAAACTGCCATGAGCCTATTGTTTGTTATTTTAGGCCTTTGATAGCCTGTCTGCGGTCCCTACTTTAAATACTCCTCCACTGACCACCAAGCTGCCTGCCCGTGTATCCATGTAACCGCTGTGAAACTGCCATGAGCCTATTGTTTGTTATGTTAGGCCTTTGATAGCCTGTCTGCGGTCCCTACTTTAAATACTCCTCCACTGACCAGACCACTGCTGCCCGTGTACCCCTGGAACCAATTATAAAGTGCCTACAGCCAGCCCATTTTCTTATGTTAGGCCTTTGAAGCCTGTCTGCGGTCCCTACTTTAAATACTCCTCCACTCACCACCACCAAGCTGCCTGCCCGTGTATCCATGTAACCGCTGTGAAACTGCCATGAGCCTATTGTTTGTTATTTTAGGCCTTTGATAGCCTGTGTGCGGTCCCTACTTTAAATACTCCTCCACTCACCACCAAGCTGCCTGCCCGTGTATCCATGTAACCGCTGTGAAACTGCCATGAGCCTATTGTTTGTTATTTTAGGCCTTTGATAGCCTGTGTGCGGTCCCTACTTTAAATACTCCTCCACTCACCACCAAGCTGCCTGCCCGTGTATCCATGTAACCGCTGTGAAACTGCCATGAGCCTATTGTTTGTTATGTTAGGCCTTTGATAGCCTGTCTGCGGTCCCTACTTTAAATACTCCTCCACTGACCAGACCACTGCTGCCCGTGTACCCCTGGAACCAATTATAAAGTGCCTACAGCCAGCCCATTTTCTTATGTTAGGCCTTTGAAGCCTGTCTGCGGTCCCTACTTTAAATACTCCTCCACTGACCAGACCACTGCTGCCCGTGTACCCCTGGAACCAATTATAAAGTGCCTACAGCCAGCCCATTTTCTTATGTTAGGCCTTTGAAGCCTGTCTGCGGTCCCTACTTTAAATACTCCTCCACTCACCACCACCAAGCTGCCTGCCCGTGTATCCATGTAACCGCTGTGAAACTGCCATGAGCCTATTGTTTGTTATTTTAGGCCTTTGATAGCCTGTCTGCGGTCCCTACTTTAAATACTCCTCCACTCACCACCAAGCTGCCTGCCCGTGTATCCATGTAACCGCTGTGAAACTGCCATCATGAGCCTATTGTTTGTTATGTTAGGCCTTTGATAGCCTGTCTGCGGTCCCTACTTTAAATACTCCTCCACTGACCAGACCACTGCTGCCCGTGTACCCCTGGAACCAATTATAAAGTGCCTACAGCCAGCCCATTTTCTTATGTTAGGCCTTTGATAGCCTGTCTGCGGTCCCTACTTTAAATACTCCTCCACTCACCACCAAGCTGCCTGCCCGTGTATCCATGTAACCGCTGTGAAACTGCCATCATGAGCCTATTGTTTGTTATGTTAGGCCTTTGATAGCCTGTCTGCGGTCCCTACTTTAAATACTCCTCCACTGACCAGACCACTGCTGCCCGTGTACCCCTGGAACCAATTATAAAGTGCCTACAGCCAGCCCATTTTCTTATGTTAGGCCTTTGAAGCCTGTCTGCGGTCCCTACTTTAAATACTCCTCCACTCACCACCACCAAGCTGCCTGCCCGTGTATCCATGTAACCGCTGTGAAACTGCCATGAGCCTATTGTTTGTTATTTTAGGCCTTTGATAGCCTGTGTGCGGTCCCTACTTTAAATACTCCTCCACTCACCACCAAGCTGCCTGCCCGTGTATCCATGTAACCGCTGTGAAACTGCCATGAGCCTATTGTTTGTTATTTTAGGCCTTTGATAGCCTGTGTGCGGTCCCTACTTTAAATACTCCTCCACTCACCACCAAGCTGCCTGCCCGTGTATCCATGTAACCGCTGTGAAACTGCCATGAGCCTATTGTTTGTTATGTTAGGCCTTTGATAGCCTGTCTGCGGTCCCTACTTTAAATACTCCTCCACTGACCAGACCACTGCTGCCCGTGTACCCCTGGAACCAATTATAAAGTGCCTACAGCCAGCCCATTTTCTTATGTTAGGCCTTTGAAGCCTGTCTGCGGTCCCTACTTTAAATACTCCTCCACTGACCAGACCACTGCTGCCCGTGTACCCCTGGAACCAATTATAAAGTGCCTACAGCCAGCCCATTTTCTTATGTTAGGCCTTTGAAGCCTGTCTGCGGTCCCTACTTTAAATACTCCTCCACTCACCACCACCAAGCTGCCTGCCCGTGTATCCATGTAACCGCTGTGAAACTGCCATGAGCCTATTGTTTGTTATTTTAGGCCTTTGATAGCCTGTCTGCGGTCCCTACTTTAAATACTCCTCCACTCACCACCAAGCTGCCTGCCCGTGTATCCATGTAACCGCTGTGAAACTGCCATCATGAGCCTATTGTTTGTTATGTTAGGCCTTTGATAGCCTGTCTGCGGTCCCTACTTTAAATACTCCTCCACTGACCAGACCACTGCTGCCCGTGTACCCCTGGAACCAATTATAAAGTGCCTACAGCCAGCCCATTTTCTTATGTTAGGCCTTTGATAGCCTGTCTGCGGTCCCTACTTTAAATACTCCTCCACTGACCAGACCACTGCTGCCCGTGTACCCCTGGAACCAATTATAAAGTGCCTACAGCCAGCCCATTTTCTTATGTTAGGCCTTTGAAGCCTGTCTGCGGTCCCTACTTTAAATACTCCTCCACTCACCACCACCAAGCTGCCTGCCCGTGTATCCATGTAACCGCTGTGAAACTGCCATGAGCCTATTGTTTGTTATTTTAGGCCTTTGATAGCCTGTCTGCGGTCCCTACTTTAAATACTCCTCCACTCACCACCAAGCTGCCTGCCCGTGTATCCATGTAACCGCTGTGAAACTGCCATCATGAGCCTATTGTTTGTTATGTTAGGCCTTTGATAGCCTGTCTGCGGTCCCTACTTTAAATACTCCTCCACTGACCAGACCACTGCTGCCCGTGTACCCCTGGAACCAATTATAAAGTGCCTACAGCCAGCCCATTTTCTTATGTTAGGCCTTTGATAGCCTGTCTGCGGTCCCTACTTTAAATACTCCTCCACTGACCAGACCACTGCTGCCCGTGTACCCCTGGAACCAATTATAAAGTGCCTACAGCCAGCCCATTTTCTTATGTTAGGCCTTTGAAGCCTGTCTGCGGTCCCTACTTTAAATACTCCTCCACTCACCACCACCAAGCTGCCTGCCCGTGTATCCATGTAACCGCTGTGAAACTGCCATGAGCCTATTGTTTGTTATTTTAGGCCTTTGATAGCCTGTGTGCGGTCCCTACTTTAAATACTCCTCCACTCACCACCAAGCTGCCTGCCCGTGTATCCATGTAACCGCTGTGAAACTGCCATGAGCCTATTGTTTGTTATTTTAGGCCTTTGATAGCCTGTGTGCGGTCCCTACTTTAAATACTCCTCCACTCACCACCAAGCTGCCTGCCCGTGTATCCATGTAACCGCTGTGAAACTGCCATGAGCCTATTGTTTGTTATGTTAGGCCTTTGATAGCCTGTCTGCGGTCCCTACTTTAAATACTCCTCCACTGACCAGACCACTGCTGCCCGTGTACCCCTGGAACCAATTATAAAGTGCCTACAGCCAGCCCATTTTCTTATGTTAGGCCTTTGAAGCCTGTCTGCGGTCCCTACTTTAAATACTCCTCCACTGACCAGACCACTGCTGCCCGTGTACCCCTGGAACCAATTATAAAGTGCCTACAGCCAGCCCATTTTCTTATGTTAGGCCTTTGAAGCCTGTCTGCGGTCCCTACTTTAAATACTCCTCCACTCACCACCACCAAGCTGCCTGCCCGTGTATCCATGTAACCGCTGTGAAACTGCCATGAGCCTATTGTTTGTTATTTTAGGCCTTTGATAGCCTGTCTGCGGTCCCTACTTTAAATACTCCTCCACTCACCACCAAGCTGCCTGCCCGTGTATCCATGTAACCGCTGTGAAACTGCCATCATGAGCCTATTGTTTGTTATGTTAGGCCTTTGATAGCCTGTCTGCGGTCCCTACTTTAAATACTCCTCCACTGACCAGACCACTGCTGCCCGTGTACCCCTGGAACCAATTATAAAGTGCCTACAGCCAGCCCATTTTCTTATGTTAGGCCTTTGAAGCCTGTCTGCGGTCCCTACTTTAAATACTCCTCCACTCACCACCACCAAGCTGCCTGCCCGTGTATCCATGTAACCGCTGTGAAACTGCCATGAGCCTATTGTTTGTTATTTTAGGCCTTTGATAGCCTGTGTGCGGTCCCTACTTTAAATACTCCTCCACTCACCACCAAGCTGCCTGCCCGTGTATCCATGTAACCGCTGTGAAACTGCCATGAGCCTATTGTTTGTTATGTTAGGCCTTTGATAGCCTGTCTGCGGTCCCTACTTTAAATACTCCTCCACTGACCAGACCACTGCTGCCCGTGTACCCCTGGAACCAATTATAAAGTGCCTACAGCCAGCCCATTTTCTTATGTTAGGCCTTTGAAGCCTGTCTGCGGTCCCTACTTTAAATACTCCTCCACTGACCAGACCACTGCTGCCCGTGTACCCCTGGAACCAATTATAAAGTGCCTACAGCCAGCCCATTTTCTTATGTTAGGCCTTTGAAGCCTGTCTGCGGTCCCTACTTTAAATACTCCTCCACTCACCACCACCAAGCTGCCTGCCCGTGTATCCATGTAACCGCTGTGAAACTGCCATGAGCCTATTGTTTGTTATTTTAGGCCTTTGATAGCCTGTCTGCGGTCCCTACTTTAAATACTCCTCCACTCACCACCAAGCTGCCTGCCCGTGTATCCATGTAACCGCTGTGAAACTGCCATCATGAGCCTATTGTTTGTTATGTTAGGCCTTTGATAGCCTGTCTGCGGTCCCTACTTTAAATACTCCTCCACTGACCAGACCACTGCTGCCCGTGTACCCCTGGAACCAATTATAAAGTGCCTACAGCCAGCCCATTTTCTTATGTTAGGCCTTTGAAGCCTGTCTGCGGTCCCTACTTTAAATACTCCTCCACTGACCAGACCACTGCTGCCCGTGTACCCCTGGAACCAATTATAAAGTGCCTACAGCCAGCCCATTTTCTTATGTTAGGCCTTTGAAGCCTGTCTGCGGTCCCTACTTTAAATACTCCTCCACTCACCACCACCAAGCTGCCTGCCCGTCTATCCATGTAACCGCTGTAAAACTGCAATGAGCCTATTGTTTGTTATTTTAGGCCTTTGATAGCCTGTCTGCGGCCCCTACTTGCAATACTCCTCCACTGACCACAATGCTGCCTGGAGTGCCTGCCTGTGTATCCATGTAACCGATGTAAAACTGCCATGACTGCCTACTGTTTGTTATTTTAGGCCTTTGATAGCCTGTCTGCAGCCCCTACTTGCAATACTCCTCCACTGACCACACCAATGCTGCCCGTGTACCCCTGGAACCTATTTAAAAGTTCATAGAGCCTAGTTATATATTTTATTTACTATTAATAAGGCCATGATGGACTACGCTGTACCACGCTACAAGCTAACCAGTCGACACTTCTTTTGCGAGAAAAGCCATCCCAACCCTCCACCAGCATGTAGAAGACCGCATTGTCCATGCACTCTGGCAATCTGTAAGTACAAAGGTGCACCTGACAACAGACGCATGGACCTGTAGGCATGGCCACGGAAGATTACGTGTCCATTACGGCGCAATGGGTTAATGTGGTGGATGCATGGTCCACAGGGGACAGCCTACTAAGTCTGTCTGCAGTCCCTAATTCAAATTGTGCTCCACTGTCTAAATCGGAACTTCCACCTTCTGGCTTTCGGCCTATAGTATCAGAAATTAAACTGCATTTGGCCTTCAACTTTGGTTAGGGCCTACTAACGGCTTCTGCCCCTCCCTGGTGTTGCCCTCAACTAAATAAAGCTGAGCTTCAACCTTCTGCTCCAAATTACCATTTTGAAAAATGCAATAGGCTTTTCAGGCCTACTAAAGGAGTCTGTCTGTGTGCCCCTCCCTGGTGTTGTCCTCAACTAAATAAAGCTGAGCTTCAACCTTCCGGCTCTCATTATGTGGTTTTAAAAAAAAAAAAGGTGGTTAGGGCCTACTAACGGCTTCTGCCCCTCCCTGGTGTTGTCCTCAACTAAATAAAGCTGAGCTTCAACCTTCCGGCTCTCATTATGTGGTTTTAAAAAAAAAAATGGTGGTTAGGGCCTACTAACGGCTTCTGCCCCTCCCTGGTGTTGTCCTCAACTAAATAAAGCTGAGCTTCAACCTTCCGGCTCTCATTATGTGGTTTTAAAAAAAAAAAAGGTGGTTAGGGCCTACTAACGGCTTCTGCCCCTCCCTGGTGTTGTCCTCAACTAAATAAAGCTGAGCTTCAACCTTCCGGCTCTCATTATGTGGTTTTAAAAAAAAAAAAGGTGGTTAGGGCCTACTAACGGCTTCTGCCCCTCCCTGGTGTTGTCCTCAACTAAATAAAGCTGAGCTTCAACCTTCCGGCTCTCATTATGTGGTTTTAAAAAAAAAAAAGGTGGTTAGGGCCTACTAACGGCTTCTGCCCCTCCCTGGTGTTGTCCTCAACTAAATAAAGCTGAGCTTCAACCTTCCGGCTCTCATTATGTGGTTTTAAAAAAAAAAAAGGTGGTTAGGGCCTACTAACGGCTTCTGCCCCTCCCTGGTGTTGTCCTCAACTAAATAAAGCTGAGCTTCAACCTTCCGGCTCTCATTATGTGGTTTTAAAAAAAAAAATGGTGGTTAGGGCCTACTAACGGCTTCTGCCCCTCCCTGGTGTTGTCCTCAACTAAATAAAGCTGAGCTTCAACCTTCCGGCTCTCATTATGTGGTTTTAAAAAAAAAAAAGGTGGTTAGGGCCTACTAACGGCTTCTGCCCCTCCCTGGTGTTGTCCTCAACTAAATAAAGCTGAGCTTCAACCTTCCGGCTCTCATTATGTGGTTTTAAAAAAAAAAAAGGTGGTTAGGGCCTACTAACAGCTTCTGCCCCTCCCTGGTGTTGTCCTCAACTAAATAAAGCTGAGCTTCAACCTTCCGGCTCTCATTATGTGGTTTTAAAAAAAAAAAAGGTGGTTAGGGCCTACTAACGGCTTCTGCCCCTCCCTGGTGTTGTCCTCAACTAAATAAAGCTGAGCTTCAACCTTCCGGCTCTCATTATGTGGTTTTAAAAAAAAAAAAGGTGGTTAGGGCCTACTAACGGCTTCTGCCCCTCCCTGGTGTTGTCCTCAACTAAATAAAGCTGAGCTTCAACCTTCCGGCTCTCATTATGTGGTTTTAAAAAAAAAAATGGTGGTTAGGGCCTACTAACGGCTTCTGCCCCTCCCTGGTGTTGTCCTCAACTAAATAAAGCTGAGCTTCAACCTTCCGGCTCTCATTATGTGGTTTTAAAAAAAAAAATGGTGGTTAGGGCCTACTAACGGCTTCTGCCCCTCCCTGGTGTTGTCCTCAACTAAATAAAGCTGAGCTTCAACCTTCCGGCTCTCATTATGTGGTTTTAAAAAAAAAAAAGGTGGTTAGGGCCTACTAACGGCTTCTGCCCCTCCCTGGTGTTGTCCTCAACTAAATAAAGCTGAGCTTCAACCTTCCGGCTCTCATTATGTGGTTTTAAAAAAAAAAAAGGTGGTTAGGGCCTACTAACGGCTTCTGCCCCTCCCTGGTGTTGTCCTCAACTAAATAAAGCTGAGCTTCAACCTTCCGGCTCTCATTATGTGGTTTTAAAAAAAAAAATGGTGGTTAGGGCCTACTAACGGCTTCTGCCCCTCCCTGGTGTTGTCCTCAACTAAATAAAGCTGAGCTTCAACCTTCCGGCTCTCATTATGTGGTTTTAAAAAAAAAAAAGGTGGTTAGGGCCTACTAACGGCTTCTGCCCCTCCCTGGTGTTGTCCTCAACTAAATAAAGCTGAGCTTCAACCTTCCGGCTCTCATTATGTGGTTTTAAAAAAAAAAAAGGTGGTTAGGGCCTACTAACGGCTTCTGCCCCTCCCTGGTGTTGTCCTCAACTAAATAAAGCTGAGCTTCAACCTTCCGGCTCTCATTATGTGGTTTTAAAAAAAAAAAATGGTGGTTAGGGCCTACTAACGGCTTCTGCCCCTCCCTGGTGTTGTCCTCAACTAAATAAAGCTGAGCTTCAACCTTCCGGCTCTCATTAAGTGGTTTTAAAAAAAAAATGGTGGTTAGGGCCTACTAACGGCTTCTGCCCCTCCCTGGTGTTGCCCTCAACTAAATAAAGCTGAGCTTCAACCTTCTGCTCCAAATTACCATTTTAAAAAATGCAATAGGCTTTTCCGGCCTACTAAAGGTGTCTGCCCCTCCCTGGTGTTGTCCTCAACTGAACAAAGCTGAGCTTCCACATTCTGGCTTTCGCCCTATACTATCAGATATTAAACTGCATTTGGCCTACTAGTGTGGTTAGGCCCTTGAAACAGTGTCTGCTGCTCTTGGGTTTGCTACTCCACTGAACAAAGCAATGCCGCCTGTTTAGTCCTGTTACCAATTTTGAACTGCATGTAGCCTACTTTATTCTTTGGCCCTATATCTGTTTCCTCCTCATCCTGCCCATTGCCCAGCCACTGCTAAATGAGTCTGCTGGTACATTGACCGAGACCACTACATTCCCCTTGTACTCTACACAGCCAGAATCTGTCCCTGCTGAAAGTAAGGTTCCCCTTCCCGCATGTTATACCACCTTACACAGGGACAAAGAGGAAGGTGCAGATGAAAGTGCAGGTTCCTTCATCAGGTGGGGGGGCATACTCGTTGGCGACGTCACTGGCACAGGGCCCCTCAGAGTACGCAAAAGTGTCGCTGCTGGTGGGAGGCGCCCCCGCCATGCAAACACACCGCCGTACTTTGAGGGGCCCTGTGCCAGTGGCAATGCGAACGAGTGGGCCCCCCCCCTGCTTGCTCAGGATCACAGCACTTGCAACTTTTAAATAATTACCTTTCCCTGCAACACCGCCGTGACGTAGTCCGCATTTCCTGGGCCCACGAAAAACTTGAGCCGGCCCTACTCCCCCCACAACTTTTGCCAAATGACCCCCAATTCCCTATGCCCAACTATTATTATAAAGTTAATTAAGATTGACAAGCTTCAGAAACAAGAATGGATGTTTTTGGCATTAAAATGGGCACTGTAGGTGTTTTCCTGGCCTCCACTCACTGCCGACTATGCTTCCCCATTGACTTGCATTGGGTTTCGTGTTTCGGTCGATCCCCGACTTTTAGCGATAATCGGCCGACTGCACTCGACTCGACTCTGGACAAAATCGGGTTTCCCAAAACCCTACTCGATCTTAAAAAAATGAAAGTCGCTCAACCCTAGTGGTGAGAACTTTAAACTCCCAAGTGCTTTACAGAAATTTATAACGTAGAGCCGTAAAAATAAAAAATCCTTTTTTTTTCCTCAAAAATGATTTTTTAGCCTGCAATTTTTTATTCTCTCAAGGGTAACAGGAGACATTGGACCCCAAAATCTGTTGACCAGGTTGTCCTGTGTACACTGATACCCCATATGTGGGGGGCGCACTGTTTGGGCACCCATCGGGGCTCGGAAGGGAAGGAGCGCCGCTTGGAATGCAGACTTTGATGGGATGGTCTGCGGGCATCATGTTGCATTTGCAGAGCTCCTGATGTACCTAAACAGTAGAAACCCCCCACAAGTGACCCCATTTTGGAAACTATACCCCCCAAAGAGCTTATTTAGATGTGTGGTGAGCACTATGAACCCCAAACTACTTCACAGAAGTTTATAATGTAGAGCCATGAAAATAAAAAAATCATATTTTTTCCACAAAAATTATATTTTCACCCCCAAATTTTTACTTTCACAAGGGTGACAGGAGAAATTGGACCCCAAAATGTATTGTGCAATTTAGGATGAGTAGGCTGATACCCCATATGTGGGGGTAAACCATTGTTTGTGCACATGGCAGAGCTCGGAAGGGAAGGAGTGCCGTTTTGGAATTCAGACTTTGATAGAATGGTCTGTGGGCGTTATGTTGCGTTTGCAGAGCCCCTGATGTGCCTAAACAGTAGAAACCCCCACAAGTGACCCCATTTTGGAAACTAGACCCCCCCCAAGGAACTTATCTAGATGTGTGGTGAGAACTTTGAATGCTCAAGTGCTTCACAGAAGTTTATATTGCAGAGTCGTGAAAATAATTTTTTTTTTTTCCACAAAAAAGATTTTTTAGCCCCCAAGTTTTTATTTTCACAAGGGTAACAAGAGAAATTGGACCCCAAAAAGTTGTTGTCCAATTTGTCCTGAGTACACTGATACACCATGTGTGGGGGGGACCACTGTTTGGGTGCACGGCAGAGCTCGGAAGGGAAGGAGTGCCGTTTTGGAATGCAGACTTTGATAGAATGGTCTGCGGGCGTTATGTTGCGTTTGCAGAGCCCCCGATGTACCTAAACAGTAGAAACCCCCAATGAGTGACCCCATTTTGAAAACTAGACCCCCCAAGGAACTTATCTAGATGTTTTATGAGAACTTTGAATGCCCAAGTGCTTCACAGAAGTTTATAATGCAGAGTCGTGAAAATAAAAATAAAAAATTTTCCACAAAAAAGATTTTTTTGCCCCCAAATTTTTATTTTCACAAGGGTAACAAGAGAAATTGGACCCCAAAAGTTGTTGTCCAATTTGTCCTGAGTACACTGATACCCCATGTGAGGGGGGGACCACTATTTTGGGCGCATGTTCATTGGGGTCTCGGCTACCCCCGGCAGCCGAGACCCCAAAGATCTTCCGGGTGCCGGTCGGCGGGCGCACTGCGCATGCGGCCGCCATTTTTTCGCCAGAACAAGATGACGGCACCATCGGGAGCCACGAGGAGCACCGGGGGAGACAGGTGAGTATCGGGGGCGATCGGGGACCCCATTTCTCTGTCCTCTGATGTGCGATCACATCGGAGGACAGAAATTAAATGGGAAATCGCATTTAGTTTTTTTTTTGCGACCGCCGGTAAACGGTTAATTACCGGCGATCACAACCCGGGGGCCGGTAAAAAAAACCCAAATCATGTTCTCTGGGGTCTCGGCTACCCCTGGTAACTGAGACCCCAGAGAAAATCTGACTCTGGGGGCACAATTCACTTTTTCCACAGCGCCGTTAATTAACGGCTCTGTGGTTTAAGTACCCTTAACTGCCGCCGTTAAAAGGCGTATCGGCGGTCGTTAAGGGGTTAATATTTTTAATTTTTATTAACTATCCCTGTCCTTATGCAGTAATTCTAGGTGCAATCCTTGGTGTGACCCCCCGTCACGTTATCGTTGGTCACCGGTTCATTGGCATGACAACCAGAGGTCTCCTCGAGACCTCTATGGTTGTCAGTGTCGGCTTGCTGTAAGCGCCACCCAGTGGTCAGCGCTCATAGCAAGTGAGCAATTCTACTACATCAAGGCAATTTGATCATCGCCTCCCATGGAGGCTATTGAAGCATGCCAAAAGTAAAAAAAATGTTTTTAAAAATATAAAAATTTAAAAAACTATAAAAGTTGAAATCACCCCATTTGCTCCACTCTAAATAATACAATAAAAAAATCAAACCTACACATATTTGGTATTGCCGCATTCAGAATCGCCAGATCTATCAATAAAAAAAGGACTAACCTGATCGCTAAACGGCGTGACGAGAAAAAAAGAATTATGTTTTTTTGGTCACCACGACATTGCATTAAAATGCAATAATGGGTGATCAAAAGATTGTATCTGAACCAATATGGTATCAATGAAAACGTCAGCTCAGTGCGCAAAAACTAAAACCTCGCCCAACCCTAGATCACGAAAAATGGAGACGCTACCATTATCAGAAATGGCGCACTTTTTTTAACAAAGTTTGGAATTTTTTTTCACCACTTAGATAAAAAAGAACCTAGACATGTTTGGTGTCTATGAACTCGTGAAGATGGGGGCTGGAATAGGCATAACTAGATGAAAGCACCACTTGACTGCAGTTGACTAGGAGGGGTTTCCAGAAGGGGTCATAAGACGGACAGGGATTGGTGGAGGTTAAGAAGGAAAGTTATAAGGGACGGGCCTAGGGATTCGTTTGGGCGGGAAAAAAGTGTGGGAATATCGCCATTTTCAAAAAGAAACCAGAAAGTGAAGACCTGTGAAGTTACCTCATGGAGTCCGTTGATGACCTGATGGACCGGCTGAGGAACATCCTTCGCTCCAGGCGGGGAGGATGGCTGGAGGAACAATTGTCTTCCCTCTTGGGTGCCGCTGGGTTGGGTGAGTTGAGCAGGAGAGGCAGGAGGACAAGGCCCCTGGAGAAACTTTTACTGGACATGGCGGCGCGCAGCAGGCACAGGCTCCGGAGCCCCTTCGGGAACCCTGCGGCCGGCGGTCACGGTTGCATGGCTCCACCCCGCTGTGCCCGCCCCAGCAGGAATCCGCTTAGCCAGTCTGCTGGCACGGGGCAGTGGAGCCTGAGAGCACAGGCTGGAGCGGAAGAGCGGGCCGCACTGGGGACACAGGCTGCAGCGGAAGCCTGGCTGGGACAGGATGGGCAGACCGGATTATCATGGCGGTCTACACGTATGGCATCAAGGGCCCGAGGCGAGTACAGCAGAACATTGAACTGCAGCGGGGTCCTGGCAGCTCGGCGGTGGAGGAGGAAGTACCGGCAGGCAGCACGGGAATCACTTCCACGAGGCAGGACAATGCGGTAGGTTCCCGGTGTGGTGCGGGGTCTGGGATGCATGGCGGATGCAGAAAAAAGAGGAGGCCTTCGGCGGGCAGGCAGCAGCAGCGGGAGTCCATGCTGCTGGGCCCAGTGCGACTCGGACAAGCAGGAAGAGCGACGGGCGGTGACAGAGGGCTCCCTAACAGATTGCGTGGCCGCTTTCCGGAACAGTCTGTTGGATACGGGTTGGGCACGGTATCATTGCGCTTGAGGAGACAGTCAGCGGAACAAGGCTCTTTAAGGCCACCAGTTCCCCATGATCACAAGGAGGTCAGGGACGCGGGCCTGGGGCCACAGAGAGAAGAGGAATCTGAGTCGGACAGTGATCATCAGGAGGATACAAGGTGGCAGGATTCCAAATTTACGGCTGGCAGGGACACAGCACTGTTGTGAATTTGGATTCTGGGCTCCCCCGGTGGCCGCTTGTGGAATTGGACTTGTCATCCTCTTTCCTGTTTCACCTGGTTTCATCAGTAGTGGGTGTCGCTATTTAAGCTCATTTCTCTGGTGGTTTCTTGCCGGTCAACAATGTTATCTGATGCCTCTCAGTGCTTGTTCCTGCTTCTAGACAACTACTAGATAAGTTGGACTTTTGTCCATGTTTTGTTTTGCCTATTTGTTCCAGTTCACAGCTGAAGTTTTGTTACTGTGTCTGGAAAGCTCTCGTTGATCAGGGATTGCTACTCTGGCGTTATGAGTTAATGCCAGAGTTTAAGGTAATCTCTGGATGGTGTTTTGTTAGTGTTTTTCTGCTGACCATGAAAGTATACTATCTGTCTTCTGCTATCTAGTAAGCGGACCTCAAATTTGCTAAGACTATTTTCCTGCTGCGTTTGTTGTTTCATCTGAACTCACCGTCATTATATGTGGGGGGCTACTGTCTTCTTTGGAATGTTTCTCTAGAGGTGAGCCAGGTCTTATATTTCCCTCTGCTAGCTATTTAGGTCTTAGGCCAGAGCTGGGCATCTAGCGATAAATAGGAAATGCTACCTGGCTATTTCTAGTTGCGCGGCAGGCTTAGTTCATGGTCAGTATAGTTCCATCTTCCGAGAGCTTGTCCCTCTATAGGCTTGCTATGATCTCTGCCTGCAGAGATCATGACAGTTTGACCGGCCCATAAAGTGTTAAAGACCCAGGTTGAGAAAGGAGAGTTATAAGAAGTCTGCTGGAATTTTTTTTTTTTTTTTTTTTTTTTTTTTTTCCTCCAGTCTGCCTTGCTGCAGTCTTTTTTCTCTCTCTCCTCCTAATCTCTGTATGCTCTGTGTGCACCTGACAATAATGGATCTCCAGAGTGTAACTGCGGGTTTGAATAATCTCATCACGAAAGTACAAAATTTACAAGATTTTGTGGTACATGCTCCGGTATCTGAGCCGAGAATTCCTTTGCCGGAGTTCTTCACAGGGAATAGAGCTAGCTTCCAGAATTTCCGAAATAATTGTAAGCTTTATTTGTCCCTGAAGTCTCGTTCAGCTGGAGACCCTGCTCAGCAGGTTAGGATTGTGATTTCCTTGCTCAGGGGTGACCCTCAAGATTGGGCCTTCTCATTGCCAGCAGG
The DNA here is from genome assembly GCF_051348905.1 of Ranitomeya variabilis. Taxonomy (NCBI): domain Eukaryota; kingdom Metazoa; phylum Chordata; class Amphibia; order Anura; family Dendrobatidae; genus Ranitomeya; species Ranitomeya variabilis. The sequence continues at coordinate 625,095,186 of NC_135232.1, forward strand.
GGATCCTGCGTTACGCGATGTGGATGCGTTTTTTCTGGCCTTGGGCTTGCTTTATGAGGAACCTCATTTGGAACTTCAGGCAGAAAAAACTTTGATGGCACTATCTCAGGGGCAAGACGAAGCTGAAGTTTTCTGCCAAAAATTCCGTAAATGGTCTGTGCTTACTCAGTGGAATGAGTGCGCCTTGGCGGCAACTTTCAGAGAAGGTCTCTCTGATGCCGTTAAGGATGTTATGGTGGGGTTCCCTTTGCCTGCAGGTCTGAATGAGTCCATGACAATGGCTATTCAGATTGATAGGCGTCTGCGGGAGCGCAAACCGGTGCACCATCTGGCGGTGTCTATGGAAAAGACGCCAGAAAGTATGCAGTGTGATAGAATTCTGTCCAGGAGCGAGCGACAGAATTTTAGACGGAAGAATGGATTGTGTTTCTATTGTGGGGATTCTACTCATGTTATATCAGCATGCTCTAGGCGTACAAAGAAGCTTGATAAGTCTGTTTCCATTGGCACCATTCAGTCTAAGTTTATTTTGTCTGTAACCCTGATTTGCTCTTTGTCATCCATTGCCACGGACGCCTATGTTGACTCTGGCGCCGCTCTGAGTCTTATGGATTGGTCCTTTGCCAATCGTTGTGGTTTTGATTTAGAGCCTTTGGAGACTCTTATTCCTCTGAAGGGGATTGACTCCACCCCATTGGCTAATAATAAACCACAATACTGGACACAAGTAACCATGCGTATCAATCCGGATCACCAGGAGATTATTCGTTTCCTGGTGCTGTATAATTTACATGACGATTTGGTACTGGGATTGCCATGGTTGCAGTCTCACAACCCAGTCTTGGACTGGAGAGCAATGTCTGTGTTGAGCTGGGGATGTAAGGGTATTCATGGGGACGTACCTTTGGTTTCTATTTCGTCGTCCATTCCCTCTGAAGTCCCTGAGTTCCTCTCTGATTATCAAGACGTCTTTGACGAACCCAAGCTTGGGTCGTTACCTCCGCACCGTGAGTGCGATTGTGCCATAGATTTGATACCGGGTTGTAAATATCCAAAGGGTCGTTTGTTTAATTTGTCTGTGCCGGAACATGCTGCTATGCGGGAATATATAAAGGAGTCTTTGGAAAAGGGACATATTCGTCCATCTTCTTCTCCCTTGGGAGCTGGGTTTTTCTTTGTCTCAAAAAAAGACGGCTCTTTGAGACCATGTATTGATTATCGGCTTCTGAATAAGATCACTGTTAAGTATCAATACCCATTGCCATTGCTTACTGATTTGTTTGCTCGTATAGAGGGTGCTAAGTGGTTCTCTAAAATTGATCTTCGTGGGGCGTATAATTTGGTGCGGATCAGGCAGGGGGATGAGTGGAAGACCGCATTTAATACGCCCGAGGGCCACTTTGAGTATTTGGTCATGCCTTTTGGTCTTTCTAATGCCCCTTCAGTTTTCCAGTCTTTTATGCATGATATTTTCCGCGATTTTCTGGATAAATTTATGATAATATATCTGGATGATATTCTGATTTTTTCTGATGACTGGGACTCTCATGTCCAGCAGGTCAGGAGAGTTTTTCAGGTTCTGCGGTCTAATTCTTTATGTGTGAAGGGGTCTAAGTGCGTTTTTGGGGTCCAGAAAATTTCCTTTTTGGGGTATATTTTTTCTCCCTCTTCCATTGAGATGGATCCCGTCAAGGTGCAAGCTATTTGTGACTGGACTCAGCCCTCCTCTCTTAAGGGTCTTCAGAGATTTTTGGGCTTTGCCAACTTTTACCGCCGATTTATTGCTGGTTTTTCGGATGTCGTTAAACCACTGACTGATTTGACCAGACAAGGCGCTGATGTTGCTAATTGGTCCCCTCATGCTGTAGAGGCCTTTCAGGAGCTTAAGCGCCGTTTTGCCTCTGCCCCTGTGTTGCGTCAGCCTGATGTGAATCTGCCTTTTCAGGTTGAGGTTGACGCTTCGGAGATCGGAGCTGGGGCAGTGTTGTCGCAGAAAGGTTCCGACTGCTCCGTCATTAGGCCTTGTGCCTTCTTTTCTCGCAAATTTTCGCCCGCAGAGCGGAATTATGATGTTGGGAATCGGGAGCTTTTGGCCATGAAGTGGGCGTTTGAGGAGTGGCGCCATTGGCTCGAGGGGGCTAGGCATCAGGTGGTGGTATTGACTGACCACAAAAATTTGATTTATCTTGAGACTGCCAGACGCCTGAATCCTAGACAGGCGCGCTGGTCTTTATTTTTTTCTCGCTTTAATTTTGTGGTGTCATACCTACCGGGTTCTAAGAATGTTAAGGCAGATGCCCTTTCTAGGAGTTTTGACCCGGACTCTCCTGGTAATTCTGAACCCACAGGAATCCTTAGGGAGGGAGTAATTTTGTCGGCCGTTTCTCCTGATCTGCGGCGGTCCTTGCAAGAGTTTCAGGCGGATAGACCGGATCGTTGTCCGCCTGATAGACTGTTTGTTCCGGATGATTGGACCAGCAGAGTCATCTCTGAGGTACATTCTTCTGCATTGGCAGGTCATCCCGGAATTTTTGGTACCAGGGATTTGGTGGCAAGATCCTTCTGGTGGCCTTCCCTGTCACGAGATGTGCGAGTCTTTGTGCAGTCATGTGACGTTTGTGCTCGGGCCAAGTCTTGTAGTTCTCGGGCTAGCGGACTGCTGTTGCCCTTGCCTATTCCTAAGAGGCCTTGGACACACATCTCGATGGATTTTATTTCAGATCTGCCTGTTTCCCAGAAGATGTCTGTCATCTGGGTGGTCTGTGACCGTTTCTCTAAAATGGTCCATTTGGTTCCTCTGCCCAAGTTGCCTTCTTCTTCTGAGTTGGTTCCTCTGTTTTTTCAGAATGTTGTCCGATTGCACGGTATTCCTGAGAATATTGTTTCTGACAGAGGTACCCAATTTGTGTCTAGATTTTGGCGGGCATTCTGTGCTAGGATGGGCATAGATTTGTCTTTTTCATCTGCTTTTCACCCTCAGACTAATGGCCAGACCGAGCGGACTAATCAGACCCTTGAGACATATCTGAGGTGTTTTGTCTCTGCTGACCAGGATGATTGGGTTGCTTTTTTGCCATTGGCAGAGTTCGCCCTCAATAATCGGGCCAGTTCTTCCACCTTGGTGTCCCCGTTTTTCTGTAATTCGGGGTTTCACCCTCGATTTTCCTCCGGTCAGGTGGAATCCTCGGATTGTCCTGGAGTGGATGCGGTGGTGGAGAGATTGCATCACATCTGGGGGCAGGTTATGGACAATTTGAAGTTGTCCCAGGAGAAGACTCAGCGTTTTGCCAACCGTCATCGTCGTGTTGGTTCTCGGCTTTGTGTTGGAGATTTAGTGTGGTTGTCTTCTCGTTTTGTCCCTATGAGGGTCTCTTCTCCTAAGTTTAAACCTCGGTTCATCGGCCCTTATAGAATATTGGAGATTCTTAATCCTGTTTCTTTCCGTTTGGACCTCCCTGCGTCCTTTTCCATTCATAACGTTTTTCATCGGTCGTTATTGCGCAGGTATGAGGTACCTGTTGTACCTTCAGTTGAGCCTCCTGCTCCGGTGTTGGTTGAGGGTGAGTTGGAGTACGTTGTGGAGAAAATTTTGGACTCTCGTGTTTCCAGACGGAAACTCCAGTATCTGGTCAACTGGAAGGGTTACGGCCAGGAGGATAATTCTTGGGTCAATGCATCTGATGTTCATGCTTCTGATCTTGTTCGTGCCTTCCATAGGGCTCATCCTGGTCGCCCTGGTGGATCTGGTGAGGGTTCGGTGCCCCCTCCTTGAGGGGGGGGTACTGTTGTGAATTTGGATTCTGGGCTCCCCCGGTGGCCGCTTGTGGAATTGGACTTGTCATCCTCTTTCCTGTTTCACCTGGTTTCATCAGTAGTGGGTGTCGCTATTTAAGCTCATTTCTCTGGTGGTTTCTTGCCGGTCAACAATGTTATCTGATGCCTCTCAGTGCTTGTTCCTGCTTCTAGACAACTACTAGATAAGTTGGACTTTTGTCCATGTTTTGTTTTGCCTATTTGTTCCAGTTCACAGCTGAAGTTTTGTTACTGTGTCTGGAAAGCTCTCGTTGATCAGGGATTGCTACTCTGGCGTTATGAGTTAATGCCAGAGTTTAAGGTAATCTCTGGATGGTGTTTTGTTAGTGTTTTTCTGCTGACCATGAAAGTATACTATCTGTCTTCTGCTATCTAGTAAGCGGACCTCAAATTTGCTAAGACTATTTTCCTGCTGCGTTTGTTGTTTCATCTGAACTCACCGTCATTATATGTGGGGGGCTACTGTCTTCTTTGGAATGTTTCTCTAGAGGTGAGCCAGGTCTTATATTTCCCTCTGCTAGCTATTTAGGTCTTAGGCCAGAGCTGGGCATCTAGCGATAAATAGGAAATGCTACCTGGCTATTTCTAGTTGCGCGGCAGGCTTAGTTCATGGTCAGTATAGTTCCATCTTCCGAGAGCTTGTCCCTCTATAGGCTTGCTATGATCTCTGCCTGCAGAGATCATGACACAGCACCAGCGCAGCTTGGTGAGCATGATTCCATGTGCCTATTGTTGCCTATACGGGCTGTGTTACAGGAGGTTGTAGGGAGTCAGGAGCTACGGTCGGAGGGAAGGCAGTTGGGGGGCCCTAGCGGGGAGGGGAATCGGGTGTTCATGACATCTTGCTTAGTATGGCTCAGGTTTTGCAGAGATTAGAGAGTGGGGCAACGGGCGCTGGGGGGACAATGCCAGTTGGGGTATGGTTGCAGGGAATAGCTTTTGGGTCGCAGGTCACAAACGAGCCGCTGGTATCGGTTGAAGGGGAGCGGGCCACTAGTTCTGGTGTATCTATGTCTGTACAAACGGAAAAGGAAAAAGGGGATTCGATTAAGTTGGACTATCAAGCAAAGGGTGAAGTCTATGTGTGTTTTGAGGGCACCTTGGGAGCCCATTTGAAGAAAGTGGTAAAGGAGAAGATTTGGCTGGATGGATATGTGGAAATATTCTCCCTTCTTCCATTGGAAAAGTTTAATTTAGACAGAGGAAAGAAGGATAATAGTAAAAAAGAGGAAGAGAAAAAGCGGCGGTGGCGGCTGATTCCTCAAACGTTTGTTAATTGGCAGCAGGCGTTTGCGATTTTGGCTACCGTTATTGCAGAAAAATTTCATGAAAATTGTTCCAGTTTATTCTGCTATTTGGATGCGATTGGAGAGGCGCACCGTACATACGGAGGGACGGCAGGCTGCGCTACGACGAGCAAAGGAAGGCAGTAAGACGCAAGATTAAGTGGGATCAGAAGGATATAGGGTTCTGGCTGAAGGTTATGGCTCCAATCCGGTATGGACAGTCCTTTCATGGGAGCGGAAATAGCAGAAGTCAGCTAGCAGGACATGGAAGCGGTGGTCAGGGGACGCTAGGATTAAAAGAAAAAAACAGAACATGCTGGCAATTCAACGATGGCCAGTGCAAGTACGGCAGTACCTGTAAGTTCAGGCACGTATGTGTCAGGGAGAGACTAGGTGAGCGAGAGCTAATAACCCCAGCAGTTTCCCTCAGACTAGGGAAATCCTGACTGACCCTCTACCTGGAGTTTACACTGAAGGTGTGCATGTCCAGGCCTCAAACCTCACCCTGTCTCCTGAGCTCAGCCCTAGGCTGAAACCTCCGCCCACCACCACCCAGTGAAGATGTTATTCCCCAATACCCACAGTTAGCACAGACAAGGATAAAGGAAAATATACACCACGCCGCAGTCACTCAGGAATACACTACAAATGTGCAGGGCAAAATAAATACAAATATAGGATGGAGTAAATAAGACAAAGGAAAATACACCACCAGCAACGAATCTCCAACCACCAGCTCTCCTCACCAGACCGAGATAACAACGCACAAGACAGAAGCTATAATCGGCGACGCCCAAAGATCAGGAGAACTATATAAAGGCAGTGGGCATGGCCCAGCATCCAATCCAAGGTTTAGGTAAATTAACTCCGGAACAGCTAGATAAAATCTAGCAGACGCCAATGAGCAAATAGTGGTCAAAAGCGGAATTACCGCTGTCTGTCGGACAACCTGGTCTGAACAGCGTCCGACATGACAGTACCCCGCCTTCTACGAGGGACCCCAGGGCCCTCACGGCTAATAGGACCCGGCTTGTCCGGATGACGGCGGTGAAACAACCTGACCAGCCGGTCAGCATGAACTTCCAAGGCTGGTACCCAGGACCTCTCCTCAGGCCCATAACCACGCCAATGTACCAAGTACTGTATAGTGCGACGCACTACACGAGAGTCAACCACCTTGGAGACTTCAAACTCCAAATTACCTTCCACCAAGACTGGAGGTGGCATAGGCGCCGCGTTCACAGAACCCACCACCTTCTTTAGAAGAGACCTGTGGAACACGTTGTGTATCTTATACAACGTAGGGAGCTCCAATCGGTACGCTACTGGGTTAATGACGCCGGTGACCCTAAATGGACCAATAAACCGTGGACCCAATTTAAGGGATGGTATTTTGAGTCTTATGTTTTTTTGTGGATAACCACACCCAGTCATCCACACTCAGGTCCGGACCTGGCACACACCTACTGTCAGCCACAGGTTTGTACCTAGCATCCACACTCAAGAGGCGCTGTTTAACTCTCCTCCAGACTGATGACAATTGTTTTCCTAACTGGTCCTCCTCCGGAACGCCGGAAGAGCCCCTCTGACTCAAGGTACAAAATTAAGGATGTAGCCCATAAACACAAAAAACGGAGACTCCCCAGAGGACTCCTGGCGGTGATTATTGATGGCAAACTCAGCCAAAGGAAGAAAGGTAGACCACTCCTCCTGGTTATCAGAGACAAAGCAGCGTAAGTACTGTTCCAAATTTTGGTTCATACGCTCAGTCTGACCATTTGACTGAGGATGATACGCCGAAGAATGAGATAACTTGATTCCCAGCCGTGAGCAATACGCTCTCCAAAATTTTGCCACAAACTGAGACCCCTATCAGACACGATGTCAGACGGAACCCCATGAAGTCTGACCACCTCCTGCACAAATACTTGGGCCATAGTCTAAGCGTTAGGCAACGCAGGCAAAGACACAAAGTGCGACATTATAGAAAACCAATCAACAATCACCAAGCTGACCGTGTTTCCAGCTGATGAGGGCATATCAGTGATGAAATCCATGGAGATTTCCGTCCATGGCTTACTAGGTACCTCAAGAGGAAGTAGTGTGCCAACAGGATGGGAGCGAGGCGTCTTAGCCCCAGCGCACGTGGTACAAGCTGACACGTATGAGACCACGTCCTGTCGGATCTTGGGCCACCAAAACCGACATGACACCAACTCCAAGGTACCTCTAACCCCTGGGTGACCAGCCAGGACAGCATCATGATGCTCTGCCAAAACCTTTAGGCGGAGATGAAGCGGTACAAAAGATTTGTTGATGGGAAGCTCAGATGGTACCTCCTCCTGAGCCTCGGCAATCTCAGCCTCAACCTCGGTAGTGAGAACCGAAACCACAACACCCTTTTGGAGGATGGGTACTGGATCTTCCCGAGGTTCTCCCCCCGGAAAACACCTGGACAGAGCATCCGCCTTAGTGTTTTTAGACCCCGGTCTGTAAGTGACCACAAAATTGAACCGCGTAAAAAACAATGCCCAGCGAGCCTGCCTGGGGGACAGATGCTTGGCAGACTCCAAATACAGTAGATTCTTGTGATTGGTAATAACAGTTACCTGATGTACCGACCCCTCCAAGAAGTGTTGCCATTCCTCAAAGGCCAACTTAATTGCCAACAACTCCCTGTTGCCGATATCGTAGTTACGTTCGGCGGACGACAGTTTCTTGGAGAAATAGGCACACGGACGTAAACCACTCAAAGATGAGCCTTGAGATAGTACCGCCCCCACACCTACCTCAGACGCATCGACTTCCACAACAAAAGGTTTTGATACGTCTGGCTGCACAAGAATGGGGGCTGAAACAAAACTGCTCTTAAGAAATTCAAATGCGCGCACAGCAGCCTCAGGCCAAACGGAGAAATTGGTACCCTTTTTAGTCATGTCAGTTAGCGGTTTAGCAATGATGGAAAAATCCTTGATAAATTTCCTATAGTAGTTAGAAAACCCAAGGAACCGCTGAAGTGCTTTCAGGTTATCAGGACGTTCCCAACGCAGCACTGCCTGCACCTTAGCGGCGTCCATTTTAAAACCAGAAGCAGACACAATATAACCCAAGAAAGGCAACTCTTGAACAGAAAATACACATTTTTCAAGTTTAGCATATAGCTTATTCTCTCTGAGAAGCTGTAACACCTGCCTGACATGATCTAAATGAGTATCACGGTCGCAAGAATATATGAGAATGTCATCTAGGTACACGATAACGAATTTCCCCAAAACATGCGAGAACACATCATTGATGAAATGTTGGAACACTGCAGGTGCGTTAGTCAACCCAAACGGCATCACCAAATTTTCAAAATGGCCCTCAGGGGTATTAAAAGCCGTCTTCCACTCATCACCTTGACGGACTCTTATGAGGTTGTACGCCCCCCTGAGGTCAAGCTTGGTAAACCACTTAGCACCTGCCACCTGGTTGAACAAATCTGGTATCAGAGGCATAGGGTATGGATCACGAACCGTAATCTGGTTCAACTCCCTGAAATCCAAACCCGGGCGTAATCCGCCATCTTTCTTCTTCACGAAGAAGAACCCTGCTGCCACCGGCGAGGATGACGGCCTGATGTTCCCTTTGCTCAAGCTTTCAGCAATGTAATCTTTTAACGCTTGTCTCTCCGGACCGAAGATGTTAAACATCCTTGCTTTAGGCAATTTGGCCCCTGGTTTAAACCTGATAGAACAGTCATAAGGACGATGTGGCGGCAACTCTGAACAACCCTTCTCAGAGAACACATCCACAAAATCCTGAAGTGACTCCGGAACGCTTGAAGTCACTGCAGCCACACATGTGGCCAGGCAATTCTCCTGGCAGAACTCGCTCCACCGAATTATGTCCTGAGTTTTCCAGTCAATTACCGTGTTGTGCATAGACAACCAAGGAAAACCCAAAACCACCTGAGCAGGAAGATTCCTGAGCACCTTACATGTAACCCGCTCGGAATGTAGAACTCCAATGTGGAGTTTCACCTCAGCCACAAATTCAGTAATCTCCCCCTGAGAGAGAGGAGCAGCATTGATGGTGACCACGCGGATAGGATGAGACAGTTTTTCAATCCTAAAACCTGCTGTGCGTGCAAACTCCTCATCAATGAGATTTGTGGCTGAACCACTATCCACAAAAACAGTAATTGGCAGCTCACTGCCAGCAACAAAAACCTTAGCAGGGAGCATGCAATGAGAAACCACCATGGAGGATATACATAAGCTCAGACTGGTCTCCTCCACACCCTCTGAGCTTAGAAGTTTTCCGCCGTTGCATTTTTCTTAGGCAGCAGAGGACAGATGTTAATAAAATGACCCGTTTCACCACAGTAAAAACAGGCTCCCTGCTTCCTGAGCTCAGGGACTGGACGCTTCACATGTGACACCCCTGCGATTTGCATAGGCTCCGTGGGCTCACCTGCAGCAACCTCACGTGAACCTAAACCCTCTCCCATAGGCGGTGTCACATGCTCCCCCTGACGCAAACGGCGATCAATGCGGACAACCAGACTCATGGCAGAATCTAGAGAAGCAGGAGTCTCGTACATCAGCAGGGCTTTTTTAACCCTTCCAGAAATCCCATGTATAAACTGACTCTGTAATGCTGGATCATTCCATTGTGTATCGATCGCCCAGCGACGAAATTCAAAACAGTAATCCTCTGCAACTCGCTCCCCCTGGCGAATAGAGCGTATCTTAGATTCTGCTAGAGCCATTTTGTCAGGTTCATCGTAGATTTTCCCAAGACAGGAAAAAAAAACTCTCCACAGAGTCAAATGCAGCAGAATCAGATGGCAAAGAAAACGCCCATGCTTGGGGATCCCCACTCAACAATGACAACACGAGGCCCACACACTGATCCTCATTACCTGAAGATATCGGGCGCATACGGAAATATAGTTTGCAAGCTTCACGAAAAGAAACAAATTTACTGCGTTCCCCAGCAAATTTTTCAGGAAAAGGAAATTTAGGCTCAGCAACTCTTCCTGTCGCTCCAGCTTGCACATTAGCCACTGCTAGTCCCTGTTGCTGTACTGCCCCCCTTAACTCCGTGACCTGTAGGGACAGCGCCTCCAACTGGCGGGTTATGGAAGTCATGGGATCCATGACAAAACACAAAAAAAGAAACCCCTTTTTTTTTTTTTTTAGTGTTGTTGGGCCGATTATAATGTCAGGGAGAGACTAGGTGAGCGAGAGCTAATAACCCAGGCCCCTGCAGTTTCCCTCAGACTAGGGAAATCCTGACTGACCCTCTACCTGGAGTTTACTCTGAAGGTGTGCATGTCCAGGCCTCGAACCTCACCCTGTCTCCTGAGCTCAGCCCTAGGCTGAAACCTCCGCCCACCACCCTGTGAAGATGTTATTCCCCAATACCCACAGTTAGCACAGACAAGGATAAAGGAAAATATACACCACGCCGCAGTCACTCAGGAATACACTATAAATGTGCAGGGCAAAATAAATACAAATATAGGAAGGAGTAAATAAGACAAAGGAAAATACACCACCAGCAACGAATCTCCAACCACCAGCTCTCCTCACCAGACCGAGATAACAACGCACAAGACAGAAGCTATAATCGGCGACGCCCAAAGATCAGGAGAACTATTTAAAGGCAGTGGGCATGGCCCAGCATCCAATCCAAGGATTAGGTAAATTATCCCCGGAACAGCTAGATAAAATCTAGCAGACGCCAATGAGCAAATAGTGGTCAAAAACGGAATTACCGCTGTCTGTCGGACGACCTGGTCTGAACAGCGTCCGACATGACAGTATGATCCTTTTGCAATGGGAGTTCCCATGGAGCATCAAAATGTTTTAAAAAATCAAAGGGGAAGCCAGCAATGGGTGTCCGTCATGGGGGTAACACCAGTGAAGCTTCAAAAGATGGCCCCCTTTCTAAATAGGTATCCGTACCGAAAGTAGGCAAAAGTTATTTGGAGTGGTTTTGCGGAAGGTTTTAGAATCCCTCCCCCTGACCACACGGTTCCTTTTTCTGTTACAAATCTGAGGTCAGCTGATTTACATTCTGAAATTGTTAGTGTAAAATTGGAAATGGAGGTCGAGTTGGGGAGCATGGCGGGTCCGTTTTTTTCTTTGCCGGTTGCAAGGGTGATTATTTCTCCATTAGGGGTTGTGCCTAAAAAAGAACCGAATAAGTTCAGATTGATTCAACATTTGTCGTACCCGAAGAGCCGGACGGTTAATGATGACATCGCACAGGAGTTGTGTTCAGTGGAATACACATCGTTTGATACGGCAGTGCGATGGGTTAAAAAAACGGGAAGGGAACTTTGTTGGCAAAAACTGACATTGAATCGGCCTTTAGGTTACTTCCGGTTCACCAGAATAGTATTCTGTTGTTGGGTTGTTTTTGGAAAGGCGGGTACTATTTAAATAGATGTTTGCCAATGGGTTGTGCAATTTCATGTTCTTTGTTTGAAATGTTCAGTACCTTTTAAGAGTGGGTGGTTAGGGATCTTGCCGGCGTCCAGTCTGTTCACTACTTGGATGATTTTTTATTTATAGGTCTGCCAGATTCGATGTTTCGTAGGAATACTTTGGCTACCATGGAATGGGTGGCAGAGCTTTTCAGTGTGCCTTTGGCTAGAGAAAAGACTGAAGGCCCAGGCACAGTGTTAAATTTTCTTGGAATTCTAATTGATTCGGAGAGAATGGAGTGTCAGTTACCGAACGATAAATTATTGTTACTGAGACAGGAAGTGAATAGAGTTAGAAAACTGCGCAAATTGACGTTGAAGGAGTTGCAGTCGTTACTAGGTTGGTTAAATTTTGCGTGCAGAATCATACCTATGGGCAGAATTTTTTGCCGGAGGCTGACTAGTGCAACAGCTGGAGTGCGGGCAGTGCACCATTTTGTCCATTTGAAGAAAGAGCACACAGAGGATTTGATTGTGTGACAACATTTTCTGGAACATTATAACAGACGGTCGTTAATTCAACAAGAGATTTTGAGTAATTTTGATTGAGAAATCTACACGGTGCAGCAGGTGGGGTCGGCTACGGGGCCTATTGCAAGGGGCAGTGGAGTGTCGGAAGTTGGCTGGAGGGGTGGCAGAGAAAAGGCCTGACAAAAAATCTGGCTTTGTTGGAATTGTTCCTGATTGTAGTGGCAGTTTCCATCTGGGGAGATATGTTTGTGAATCGGAAAGTTCAGTTTATTGTGACAATATGAGCATGGTGTCATTAATTAATAGCTTGTCGGGGTCATCCCTCACGGTTATTAAATTGGTGCGGGAATTAGTTTTACGATGCCTTGAACTGAATGCTTGGACTTCTGCAGTGCATGTGCCAGGTGTTCAAAACTCTATAGCGGATGCTTTATCTCATTTTCAGTTGGAAAGGTTTTGGGAATTGGCATCAAAAGCGGAGGCATTGGGAGAGGAATGCCCTTTACACTTGTGGCAAGTGGTTATGGTGGACATGCAGGATGATTGATTCGTGAGTCGGTTACGGGCCAGACCTGGGCATCTTACGAGGAATTGTGGAGGGTGTGGCAAGGTTGGCTATTACAGTGGGGAGTGGTTGAGTCAGAAGAAGAAAAAGCCCAGGCGTTGTTAGGGTTGGTGGGTAATGTGGCTGACAATGGCTGGTCAGTTTCTAAAGTTAATAAATTTGTGGCAGATTTGGCCTTTGGTTTTAGATTAGAAGAGTCTGTAGATGTTACAAAAGAATTTTTGGTTAAGCAGGACCTAAAGGGTTTGCGGAGGGGCAATCAGAGTTTTGACAGGCGCAGACCGATCTCATTCAGAACGGTTAGGCAGTGTGTTGAAAAAGATTTGTTGTTCTAACTTCGAGGTTGCTTTGCTTAGACTTGCTTTTTCTTTGGCGTTTATTGGGGTGTTGCGTATTGGCGAACTCGTTTCACGCAGCAGAGACAGGGCAGGGGGGTTGATGGCAGAGGACGTGGAAATTTGGACAGGGGGTATTGTTTTTTGGATATGACGTTCAAAGACCGATCAGTTGGGAAAACTAGGCGTGTAGTTCTTGGAAAAGTGGAAGGTGTTTTGATGTGTCTGCAAAAATGTCTGGAATTGCACTGGTGATTGTGGTCTGGTAGGACAGGCCCATTTTTGTGTCATGCAGGCGGGGCATTCTTGTCTCGTTTCCAATTTGTTGCCATTTTGAATAAAGGGTTGCATGAGTTGGGCTTGTCTCTGGATACGTACGGTTGGCATTCTTTCAGGATTAGAGCCACGTCAGAGGCCCATAGTCAGGGTATAGGAGCTGAGGCGATTCCTCGGATCGACAGGTGGAGCTCTGACTGTTACTTAACTTATGTGTGTTATTAATGGGAAAATTGGTGCAGGAATGTTTTTTCATGTTGTTTGTTGTGTATTTTTCAGATCGTGACCCCCTTTTAGCCTGGATTTTCGGACATTCGTTCGTGTATTGGGTGGCCCTACAGGCCGACATGAGGCCGGACGGTAGGCAATTAGGCTTAAGTAGAGATCAGGTGGTTATTCGTTGGTTAGGTTTTAGAGGTATGGTTTTGAGAAGGGTTTTAGGTGAATTTTCGAGAGCCACTCATTTTGATAAAGCTCCTGACATTTGGGTTGTGCAATATGGGTGGGAACGATTTGGGAGTTAAAGGGTCACTCTCACCTTCTCCAGCCGTTATAAACTAAAAGAGCCACCTTGTGCAGCAGTAATGCTGCATTCTAACAAGGTGGCTCTTTTAGTTTTTGGTGCATGTATTCCCAAAATAATGCGTTTTATAAATTCTCCAAAATACCTTTCTTTCGCCAGGGAGGCAGGTCCTCACCCCCCTGCTTGAAACGCCACACTGCCGTCACTCAAATCTTCAGGGGCACCGGGCGCCGCCCCCATCGCGCTGTTTTCCCATGAAATCGGCGCCTGCGCTGTGTAGTAGTGTCTGGTGCAGGCGCAGTGATCTCTGGCCGTCTGATGTCACAGCCAGCCTGTGCGGCCGCCCACCTTGTGAATCCCAGCCCCGCAGTGTGTTATGCATTATGCAGAGTGCGGGGCTGGGATTCACAAGCAGCAGTCTGCACCAGACACTACTACACAGCGCAGGCGCCGATTTCATGGGAAAACAGCGCGATGGGGGCGGCGCCCCTGAAGATCTGAGTGATGGCAGTGTGGCGTTTCAAGCAGGGGGGTGAGGACCTGCCTCCCTGGCGAAAGAAAGGTATTTTGGAGAATTTATAAAACGCATTATTTTAGGCATACATGCACCAAAAACTAAAAGAGCCACCTTGTTAGAATGCAGCATTACTGCTGCACAAGGTGGCTCTTTTAGTTTATAATGGCTGGAGGGGGTGACAGTGGCCCTTTAAACCAGTCAGAGATTTGTCAGGGATATTCGTTTCGACTTTTTGAGACTGTGGACCTCGTTTCCGGGAGTATTCACAGTATGGTCGGATATTGTTCCTAGGAAAAAGTGAAGGGTGGCCAGATCGGTTAAGGGGATTAACAGGGCAAGGGTTAAGTTGAATAGGGCCGTGTCGAGTTTTGTATCCAGGAATGGCGGCATAAGTGTGAAATACTTCGAATTGGAATCTGGGGTTGGTAATTTTTGGAGGGAAGAGGGGGTTTATTTAAACGACATAGGGATTGATTTGTGTGTACTCGCAATACAGGAAGGGGTTGAGAGAGCATTGGCGGTGTTGGGGCACTCACGAGCCTGAGGTGGTCAGGGCTGTTCGTGGTTGGTGGGGGGAGGGGTTCTTGGAGTTGACACTGATTTGTCGGGGAAGGAATCGTGAACTAATTCCGGACTGTAAAAATGAGGTGGGGTTGATCTGGCATTCGGCTATGGGCTATGGACGGGGTCTTACCCTGGGAGCTTTTGGTGGTTAGTCTTCCCTGAATGGGTTGTTTGGTGCCCTCGAGCTGGTGGTTTACGGCTGAGGGTAACATGATGATTGAACTTCGTTGGATATTGTGAAATAAAAGCCACATCTTTTAATTCCAAGAACCCTCCCCTCATGTTACAAATTATATAAATAATTGATATGTATTTGTTGTTATTGTTTGTTAGTAAACTGGCTGCTGTGGCCAATATTATCCCAAGAGCTGATGAGTAATGTTTTATTTTCAAGGGGTAGAATGGTCTACGGGTTTGGTGCAAACAGGGGGACAGTTGCAAGGTAAGAAACCCGTATTTGCCGTACACGGTCATGACCTGGAGAATATAATGGCAAGTCATTACTTCACACTAGACCTTGGAAATCAAGGTCACAGAGTCTGGAGGAAGAATGGAGAGACAGACAATCCAAGCAGCTTGAGGTCTAGTGTGAAGTTTCCACAATCAGTGATGGTTTGAGGAGCCATGTCATCTGCTGGTGTGGGTCCACTGTGTTTAATCAAGACCAAAGTCAGTGCAGCCATCTACCTGGAAATTTTAGAGCACTCCATGCTTCCCTCTGCAGACAAGCTTTTTGGAGATGGAAATTTAATTCTCCAGCAGGACTGTCCACCCTGCCAAAAGTACCAATACCTGGTTTATAATGAACAGTATCACTGTGTTTGATGGGCCAGCAAACTCATCTGACCTTAATCTATGGGATACTGTCAAGAAGAAGCTGAGAGACACCAGACCCAACAATGCAGATAAGCTGAAGGCTGCTATCAAAGCAACCTGGGCTTCCATAACCCCTCAGCAGTGCCACAGGCTGATCGCCTCCATGCCACACCGCATTGATGCAGCAACTGATGCACATGGAGCCCTGAGCAAGTATTGAGTGCATTTACTGAACATACATTTCAGTAGGAAAACATTTCAGACGTTAAAATAATTTTTAAGTATGGGGCCCTCTTCTTTTTAACATATTTATTATTGACCTTGTAGGGGGCATTCAGAGTAGAATTTCAATATTTGCAGATGACACTAAACTCTGCAGGGTAATCAATACAGGGGAGGACAATTTTATATTACAGGATGATTTATGTAAACTAGAAGCTTGGGCTGATAAATGGCAAATGAGCTTTAATGGGGATAAATGTAAGGTCATGCAGTTGGGTAGAAGTAATAAGATGTATAACTATGTGCTTAATTCTAAAACTCTGGGCAAAACCGTCAATGAAAAAGACGTGGGTGTATGGGTGGATGACAAACTCATATTCAGTGGCCAGTGTCAGGCAGCTGTTACAAAGGCAAATAAAATAATGGCATGCATTAAAAGAGGCATAGATGCTCATGAGGAGAACTGTTGTGAATTCCGTTCTCGGGCTCCCTCCTGTGGTCATGAATGGTACTTTGTAGAGTTCTGTTCGTGGGCTCCCTCTGGTGGCTTTGAGTGATACTGCTGGTCTTTAGCTGGGCTCCAGCTGCCTCGTTTTCTGCTGTGCTGCTGCCTATTTAACTCCACCTAGATCTTTACTTGTTGCCAGTTGTCGTTGTATTCAGTATTGGTTCAGATCTCTCTGGGACTTCTCGTGTGACCTGTCTCCTCTTGGAGAAGCTAAGTTCATGCTAGTTCATTTTTGCTCACTGCTTTTGGAAAATGTTTCTCAGTATATGTTAAGTTCAGTCCAGCTTGCTTATATGCTATTTTCTTGCTAGCTGGAAGCTCTGGGGAGCAGAGTTGCTCCCTCACATCGTGAGTCGGTGTGAGGGTCTTTAGTATTCTCTGCGTGGATATTTTTGTAGTGTTTCATGCTGACCGCACAGTTCCCTTGCTATCTTCTTACTATTTAGTACTAGTGGGCCTCCTATGCTAAAACCTGTTTTCATTCCTATGTTTGTATTTTCCTCTGAACTCACCGTCATTATTTGTGGGGGCTGACTTTACTTTTGGGGAAATTTCTCTGAGGCAAGTGAGGCTTTTGTTTCTCTCTAGGGGTAGCTAGTTCTCAGGCTGTGAAGAGGCATCTAGGGAGAGTTAGGTACGCTCCACGGCTGCCTATAGTGTGTGTGATAGGATCAGGGTTGTGGTCAGTAGAGTTTCCACGTCCCCAGAGCTTGTCCTATATTTCTGGTTTACCTATCAGGTTATCTCAAGTGTTCCTAACCACTAGGTCCATAACAGTACAGCTGGCCAATAAAGTGTTAATGCCTCACAAAAGAGGGATAAGAGAAGTTCTGAGCTCATTTTTTTTTCTCTGCAGTGTGTTTTGCTTCTCTCCTCCCCTTACTCTCTGGGTGGTTCAGGACTCAGCTGCAGATATGAACTTTCAAGACCTGTCCTCTAGTTTGGATCATCTCACTGCAAGGGTACAAGGCATTCAGGATTATGTAGTTCAGAATCCTATGTTAGAGCCTAGAATACCAATTTCTGATTTATTTTCTGGAGATAGATCTAAGTTTCTGAATTTTAAAAACAATTGCAAATTGTTTCTTGCTCTGAAAGCTCGCTCTTCTGGTGACCCTACTCAGCAAGTTAAAATTATTATTTCCTTGTTACGTGGCGACACTCAGGATTGGGCATTTTCCCTGGCGCCAGGAGATCCTGCATTGCTAAATGTAGATGCGTTTTTTCTGGCGCTTGGATTGCTTTATGAGGAGCCTAATTCAGTCAACCAGGCAGAAAAGACCTTGCTAACTCTGTCTCAGGGTCAGGATGAAGCGGAGGTTTACTGCCAGAGGTTTAGGAAGTGGTCTGTGCTCACTCAATGGAATGAGTGTGCCCTGGCAGCGATTTTCAGAAAAGGTCTTTCTGAAGCCCTTAAGGATGTTATGGTGGGGTTCCCCACGCCTGCAGGTCTGAATGAATCAATGTCCTTGGCCATTCAGATTGATCGGCGTTTGCGGGAGCGCAAACCTGTGCACCATCTGGCGGGGTTCTCTGAGCAGAAGCCTGAGTCTATGCAATGTGGTAGGATTCTGACCAGAATTGAACGGCAAAATCACAGACGCCAGAATGGGTTGTGTTTTTACTGTGGTGACTCCACTCATGCTGTCTCCGAATGTCCTAAGCGCACTAAAAGGTTCGCTAAGTCGGTCACCATTGGTACTGTACAGCCTAAATTTATTTTGTCTGTTACTTTGATTTGCTCTTTGTCATCCTACTCAGTTATGGTTTTTGTGGATTCAGGTGCTGCCCTGAATCTGATGGATTTGGATTTTGCCAGGCGCTGTGTTTTTTTCTTAGAGCCTTTGCAGTTCCCTATTCAATTAAGGGGAATTGATGCTACGCCATTGGCCAAGAATAAGTCTCAGTACTGGACTCAAGTGACCATGTGCATGACTCCTGCACATCAGGAGGATATTCGTTTTCTGGTGTTACATAATTTGCATGATGTTGTCGTCTTGGGGTTGCCATGGCTGCAGGTTCATAATCCAGTATTGGATTGGAAATCAATGTCTGTATCTAGTTGGGGTTGTCAAGGGGTACATGGCGATGTTCCTTTGGTGTCAATTGCTGCTTCTACTCCTTCTGAAGTTCCTGAATTTTTGTCGGATTACCAGGATGTATTTGATGAGCCCAAATCCGGTGCCCTACCTCCTCATAGGGATTGTGATTGTGCTATAGATTTGATTCCTGGTAGTAAGTTCCCTAAGGGTCGACTTTTCAATCTATCTGTGCCTGAACATGCCGCTATGCGAAGTTATATAAAGGAGTCCTTGGAGAAAGGACATATTCACCCATCCTCGTCACCATTGGGAGCAGTGTTCTTTTTTGTGGCCAAGAAGGATGGTTCTTTGAGACCCTGTATTGATTATCGCCTTCTTAATAAAATCACGGTCAAATTTCAGTACCCTTTGCCTCTGCTGTCCGATCTGTTTGCTCAGATTAAGGGGGCTAGTTGGTTCACCAAGATAGATCTTCGAGGAGCGTATAATCTTGTGCGTATAAAATAGGGCGATGAATGGAAAACAGCATTTAATATGCCCGAAGGCCATTTTGAGTACTTGGTGATGCCATTTGGGCTTTCTAATGCCCCTTCTGTGTTTCAGTCCTTTATGCACGACATCTTCCGAGAGTATCTGGATAGATTCATGATTGTATATCTGGATGATATTTTGGTCTTTTCTGATGATTGGGAATCTCATGTGAAGCAGGTCAGGATGTTATTTCAGGTCCTGCGTGCTAATGCCTTGTTTGTGAAGGGCTCTAAATGTCTCTTCAGAGTCCAGAAGGTTTCCTTTTTGGGCTTCATTTTTTCCCCTTCCACTATCGAGATGGATCCAGTTAAAGTCCAGGCCATTTATGATTGGACTCAACCTACATCTGTGAAGAGTCTTCAGAAGTTCCTGGGCTTTGCTAATTTTTACCGTCGCTTTATCACTAATTTTTCCAGTGTGGTTAAGCCTTTGACTGATCTGACCAAAAAGGGTACTGATGTGACTAATTGGTCTCCTGTGGCCGTTGAGGCCTTTCAGGAGCTGAAACGTCAGTTTTCTTCGGCTCCTGTCTTGCGTCAGCCGGATGTTTCTCTCCCTTTTCAGGTCGAGGTTGATGCTTCTGAGATTGGAGCAGGGGCTGTCTTGTCTCAGAGAAGCTCTGATGGCTCTATGATGAAGCCATGTGCTTTCTTTTCAAGAAAGTTTTCGCCTGCCGAGCGTAATTATGATGTTGGTAATCGGGAGTTGTTGGCAATGCAGTGGGCATTTGAAGAGTGGCGACATTGGCTTGAGGGAGCCAAGCATCGTGTGGTGGTCTTGACGGATCACAAGAATTTGATTTATCTCGAGTCAGCCAAGCGGCTGAATCCTAGACAGGTTCGATGGTCGCTGTTTTTCTCCCGTTTCGATTTCGTGGTTTCGTACCTCCCGGGCTCTAAGAATGTGAAGGCTGATGCCCTATCTAGGAGTTTTGTGCCTGACTCTCCGGGAGTTCCTGAACCGGCTGGTATCCTCAGAGAGGGGGTGATGTTATGATCCTTAGTGGCTGAGGATCACGAATAGACCAGCAAGTGAATAAACCAAGGGCAAGCTCTAGGGAGATGGTAACTGGACTGATCGCAAATCTGAACCTATGCAACACAACTAGAGGTAGCCGGTGAACGTGCCTAAAAATTTCCTAGACGTCTCGAGCCAGCCTGAGGAACTAGCTACCCCTAAAGAGAAAGAGAGACCTTGCTTGCCTCCAGAGAAATAATCCCCAAAGATATAGAAGCCCTCAAAAAATATTAACGGTGAAGTAAGAAGAAGGCACATACGTAGGGATGAAATCAGATTCAGCAAAAGAGGCCCACTAGTACTAGAAAGCAGAAAATAGAGCAGGGGTCTATGCGATCAATAAAAAACCCTTACAAAATATCCATCCTGAGATTTCAAGAACCCACGCACCAACTAATGGTGTGTGGGGAGAAACTCAGTCCACTAGAGCATCCAGCAAGCGAGGGAATCACATTTTAGCAAGCTGGACAAGACAACATGATAAACACTGCTGATCAAAAAATGAGCAAACAAAACTTAGCTTGTCCTGGATGGACTGGGAGCAAGGTAGTCAGAAGGAATCTGAGTAGCACTGATTACATCGACAGCCGGCAACAAGTGGAAGTAAAACAGAGCTAAATAGGAACCTCCCAGAGGATAACGAACCAGCTGATAGCCAGAGACCAGCAGGATAACAAACAAAGCCACCAGGGGGAGCCCAAAGCAAAAGTCACACCATACCAACAGTGACCACAAGAGGGAGCCTGAAAACAGAGTTCACAACAGTACCCCCCCCTTAAGGAGGGGTCACCGAACCCTCATGAAAACCCCCAGGGTGATCAGGATGAGCCACATGGAAGGCACGAACCAAATTGGCCGCATGAACATCAGAGGCGACAACCCAAGAATTATCCTCCTGACCATAGCCCTTCCACTTGACCAAATACTGGAGCCTCCGTCTAGAAACACGAGAATCCAAGATCTTCTCCACCACGTATTCCAATTCTCCCTCAACCAGCACCGGGGCAGGAGGCTCAACCGGAGGAACCACAGGTACCACATACCTCCGCAACAACGAGCGATGGAACACATTATGAATAGCAAATGATGCCGGGAGGTCCAGACGGAATGACACAGGGCCAAGGACTTCCAGAATCTTATAAGGACCGATAAACCGAGGCTTGAACTTAGGAGAGGAGACCTTCATAGGAACGAAGCGAGAAGACAACCACACCAAGTCCCCAACGCGAAGTCGGGGACCCACACAGCGACGGCGGTTGGCAAAGAGCTGAGCCTTCTCTTGTGACAACTTCAAATTGTCCACCACATGATTCCAAATCTGATGCAACCTATCCACTACAACATCCACTCCAGGACAGTCAGAAGGCTCCACCTGACCCGAGGAAAAACGAGGATGAAACCCCGAATTACAAAAAAAAGGAGAAACCAAAGTAGCAGAACTAGCCCGATTATTAAGGGCAAACTCGGCCAACGGCAAAAAAGTAACCCAGTCGTCCTGGTCAGCAGAAACAAAACATCTTAAATAAGTCTCCAAGGTCTGATTAGTTCGCTCGGTTTGGCCATTCGTCTGAGGATGGAAGGCTGACGAAAAAGACAATTCAATGCCCAACTTAGCACAAAAGGTCCGCCAAAATCTAGACACAAACTGGGATCCTCTGTCAGAAACAATGTTCTCAGGAATCCCGTGCAAACGAACCACATTTTGAAAAAACAGTGGAACCAACTCGGAGGAGGAAGGCAACTTAGGCAAGGGCACCAAATGGACCATCTTAGAAAAACGATCACACACCACCCAGATGACAGACATTCCCTGAGAGACAGGGAGATCTGAAATAAAATCCATGGAAATGTGCATCCAAGGCCTCTTTGGGACAGGCAAAGGTAACAGCAAACCACTGGCACGAGAACAGCAAGGCTTCGCCCGAGCACAAATTCCACAAGACTGCACAAAGGAACGCACATCCCGCGACAAGGAAGGCCACCAAAAAGACCTGGCCACCAAGTCTCTGGTACCAAATATTCCAGGATGGCCCGCCAACACCGAAGAATGAACCTCGGAGATGACTCTGTTGGTCCATCTATCCGGGACAAACAGTCTCTCCGGTGGACAGCGGTCAGGTCTATCCGCCTGAAACTCTTGCAGCACACGTCGCAAATCTGGGTAGATGGCAGACAAAATCACCCCTTTTCTAAGGATACCAGCCAGCTCTGAATCTCCAGGAGAGTCAGGCACAAAACTCCTAGAAAGAGCATCAGCCTTCACATTCTTCGAACCCGGCAGGTACGAGACCATGAAATCAAAATGAGAGAAAAACAACGACCAACGAGCCTGTCTGGGATTCAGCCACTTGGCCGACTCGAGATAAATCAAATTCTTGTGATCAGTCAAGACCACCACACGATGTTTAGCTCCCTCGAGCCAATGTCGCCACTCCTCAAATGCCCACTTCATAGCCAACAGCTCCCGATTACCGACATCATAATTCCACTCGGCAGGCGAAAACTTTCTTGAAAAGAAAGCACATGGCTTCATCACAGAGCCATCGGGGCTTCTCTGCGACAAAACAGCCCCCGCTCCAATCTCGGAAGCATCAACCTCCACCTGGAAGGGAAGTGAGACATCTGGCTGACATAAGACCGGAGCCGAAGAAAACCGATGCTTCAGCTCCCGAAAGCCTCCACAGCCGCAGAAGACCAATTAGTCACATCAGAACCCTTCTTGGTCAAATCTGTCAAAGGCTTAACAACGCCGGAAAAATTAGCTATTAAGCGACGGTAAAAATTAGCAAAACCCAAGAACTTCTGAAGACTCTTAACAGATGTAGGCTGCGTCCAGTCATGAATAGCCTGAACCTTGACTGGGTCCATCTCAATAGTAGAAGGAGAAAAAATGAAACCCAAAAAAGAAATCTTCTGGACTCCAAAAAGACATTTTGAGCCCTTCACAAATAAAGCATTGTCACGCAGGACCTGAAAGACCATCCTGACCTGCTTAACATGAGACTCCCAATCATCCGAAAAAAACAGAATATCATCCAGATACACAATCATAAACTTATCCAGATATTCACGGAAGATGTCATGCATAAAGGACTGAAAGACTGAAGGAGCATTAGAAAGTCCAAAAGGCATCACCAAGTACTCAAAATGGCCTTCAGGCGTATTAAATGCAGTTTTCCATTCATCACCCTGTTTTATACGCACAAGGTTATACGCACCACGAAGATCTATCTTGGTGAACCAACTAGACCCCCTAATGCGAGCAAACAAATCAGTTAACAATGGCAAAGGATACTGAAACTTGACCGTGATTTTATTCAAAAGGCGATAATCAATACAGGGTCTCAGGGAAGCATCCTTTTTAGCCACAAAAAAGAATCCTGCACCAAGAGGAGATGAGGACGGGCGAATATGTCCTTTCTCTAAAGACTCCTTTATATAACTCCGCATGGCAGCATGCTCCAGCACAGATAAATTGAAAAGTCGTCCCTTAGGAAACTTACTACCAGGAATCAAACTTATAGCACAATCACAGTCCCTATGAGGAGGTAGAGAATTGAGTTTGGGCTCCTCAAATACATCCTGGTAGTCTGACAAAAACGTAGGGACTTCAGAAGGAGTGGACGAAGCAATTGACACCACAGGAGCGTCACCATGAATTCCCTGACAACCCCAACTTGACACCGACATAGCTTTCCAATCCAGGACTGGATTATGAGTCTGTAACCATGGTAGACCCAACACGACAACATCATGCAAATTATGCAGTACAAGAAAGCGAATCACCTCCTGAAAGTTAATAAAGGGGATGGGAGAACTACAATACCCAGATAGATTAGCGAAATTAGGATTATTTAGTCTAGAAAAAAGACGACTGAGGGGCGATCTAATAACCATGTATAAGTATATAAGGGGACAATACAAATATCTCGCTGAGGATCTGTTTATACCAAGGAAGGTGACGGGCACAAGGGGGCATTCTTTGCGTCTGGAGGAGAGAAGGTTTTTCCACCAACATAGAAGAGGATTCTTTACTGTTAGGGCAGTGAGAATCTGGAATTGCTTGCCTGAGGAGGTGGTGATGGCGAACTCAGTCGAGGGGTTCAAGAGAGGCCTGGATGTCTTCCTGGAGCAGAACAATATTGTATCATACAATTATTAGGTTCTGTAGAAGGATGTAGATCTGGGGATTTATTATGATGGAATATAGGAATATAGGCTGAACTGGATGGACAAATGTCTTTTTTCGGCCTTACTAACTATGTTACTATGTTACTGATGAACAGGAGTCATGCACATGGTCACTTGTGTCCAGTACTGAGGTCTATTCGTAGCCAATGGTGTAGAATCAATTCCCCTTAGTGGAATAGGGAATTTTAAAGGCTCCAAATCAAAACCACAGCGCCTGGCAAATGACCAATCCGTCAGACTCAGGGTGGCACCTGAATCTACAAAAGCATTAACCGGGTAAGATGACAGGGAACAAATCAGGGTAACAGACAAAATGAACTTAGGCTGTAAAGTACCAATGGTGACAGATTTATCAACCTTTTTTTGCGCTTAGAGCATGCTGAGATAACATGAGCTGAGTCACCACAGTAAAAGCACAACCCATTTTGCCATCTATAATTTTGCCGTTCACTTCTGGTCAGAATTCTGTCACATTGCATAGATTCAGGTGTCTGTTCAGAAGACACCTCCAAATGGTGCACAGGTTTGCGCTCCCGCAAACGCCGATCAATCTGAATGGCCAGAGTCATTGACTCATTCAGACCTGCAGGCGTAGGGAACCCCACCATGACATTCTTAATGGCTTCAGAAAGACCTTCTCTGAAATTTGCAGCCAGGGCACACTCATTCCACTGAGTAAGCACCGACCATTTCCGAAATTTCTGGCAGTACACCTCTGCTTCATCTTGCCCCTGCGAGAGGGCCAATAACGTTTTTTCAGCCTGGTTCTCAAGATTAGGTTCCTCATAGAGCAATCTAAGGGCTAGAAAAAATGCATCTACACTAAGTAATGCAGGATCCCCTGGCGCCAATGCGAAGGCCCAATCTTGAGGGTCGCCGTGCAAGAAAGAAATAATAATCTTAACTTGCTGAACGGAATCACCAGAGGAACGAGGTTTCAAAGAAAGAAACAATTTACAATTGTTCTTAAAATTCAGGAACCTAGATCTATCTCCAGAAAACAACTCCGGAATAGGTATTCTAGGCTCTGACATAGGACTGTGAACAACAAAATCCTGAATACTTTGAACCCTAGCAGCAAGATGATCCAGACTGGAAGCCAAGCTCTGGACATCCATGTCAGCAGCTGAACTCAGAGCCACACCAAGATTAAGAGGAGGAGAGAAGCTAGCCACAGCAGCTAGACACACGGCAACAAAAAAAAAAAAAAAAAAAAAATTTCTCAAGGCTTCTTATCTCCTGCTTCTGCCATGCAATTAACACTTTAGAGGCTGGCTGTACTGTTATGATCCTTAGTGGCTGAGGATCACGAATAGACCAGCAAGTGAATAAACTAAGGGCAAGCTCTAGGGAGATGGTAACTGGACTGATCGCAAATCTGAACCTATGCAACACAACTAGAGGTAGCCGGTGAACGTGCCTAAAAATTTCCTAGACGTCTCGAGCCAGCCTGAGGAACTAGCTACCCCTAAAGAGAAAGAGAGACCTCGCTTGCCTCCAGAGAAATAATCCCCAAAGATATAGAAGCCCCCAACAAATATTAACGGTGAAGTAAGAAGAAGGCACATACGTAGGGATGAAATCAGATTCAGCAAAAGAGGCCCACTAGTACTAGAAAGCAGAAAATAGAGCAGGGGTCTATGCGATCAATAAAAAACCCTTACAAAATATCCATCCTGAGATTTCAAGAACCCACGCACCAACTAATGGTGTGTGGGGAGAAACTCAGTCCACTAGAGCATCCAGCAAGCGAGGGAATCACATTTTAGCAAGCTGGACAAGACAACATGATAAACACTGCTGATCAAAAAATGAGCAAACAAAACTTAGCTTGTCCTGGATGGACTGGGAGCAAGGTAGTCAGAAGGAATCTGAGTAGCACTGATTACATCGACAGCCGGCAACAAGTGGAAGTAAAACAGAGCTAAATAGGAACCTCCCAGAGGATAACGAACCAGCTGATAGCCAGAGACCAGCATGATAACAAACAAAGCCACCAGGGGGAGCCCAAAGCAAAAGTCACACCATACCACCAGTGACCACAAGAGGGAGCCTGAAAACAGAGTTCACAACAGGGTGATTTTTTCTGCCATCTCCCCTGATTTGCGGCAGGTGCTGCAGGAGTTTCAGGTCGATAGACCTGACCGTTGTCCACCGGAGAGACTGTTTGTCCCTGATAGATGGACCAGTAGAGTTATTTCCGAGGTTCATTGTTCAGTGTTGGCAGGTCATCCTGGGATTTTTGGTACCAGAGATTTGGTGGCTAGGTCTTTTTGGTGGCCTTCCTTGTCGCGGGACGTGCGTTCTTTTGTGCAG
This sequence comes from Ranitomeya variabilis, assembly GCF_051348905.1. NCBI lineage: Eukaryota > Metazoa > Chordata > Amphibia > Anura > Dendrobatidae > Ranitomeya > Ranitomeya variabilis. Next base: position 625,121,657 of record NC_135232.1, read on the forward strand.
TCCTGTGGGATTTGTGCTCGGGCCAAGCCTTGCTGTTCTCTTGCCAGTGGTTTGCTTTTGCTTTTGCCTGTCCCAAAGAGGCCCTGGATGCATATTTCAATGGATTTTATTTCGGATCTTCCGGTCTCTCAGAGGATGTCTGTCATCTGGGTGGTTTGTGATCGTTTTTCTAAGATGGTCCATTTGGTGCCCTTGCCTAAATTACCTTCCTCCTCTGATTTGGTTCCGCTGTTCTTTCAGAATGTGGTTCGTTTGCATGGTATTCCGGAGAACATTGTGTATGTCAGAGGGTCCCAGTTCGTGTCCAGATTTTGGCGATCTTTTTGTGCTAAGATGGGCATTGATTTGTCTTTTTCTTCGGCTTTCCATCCTCAGACAAATGGCCAAACCGAACGAACTAATCAGACCTTAGAAACTTATCTGAGATGTTTTGTTTCTGCTGACCAGGATGATTGGGTGACTTTTTTGCCATTGGCTGAGTTCGCCCTCAATAATCGGGCTAGTTCGGCTACTTTGGTTTCGCCTTTTTTTTGTAATTCTGGTTTTCATCCTCGTTTTTCCTTCTGACTGCCCTGGTGTGGATTCTGTGGTGGACAGGTTGCAGCAGATTTGGAACCACGTAGTGGACAATTTGGCGCTGTCACAGGAGAAGGCTCAGCGCTTTGCTAACCGCCGTCGCTGTGTGGGTCCCCGACTTCGTGTGGGGGATCTGGTTTGGTTGTCTTCTCGTTATGTTCCTATGAAGGTTTCCTCTCCTAAGTTTAAGCCTCGTTTCATCGGTCCTTATAAGATTTCTGAAATCCTCAATCCTGTGTCATTTCGTTTGGACCTCCCAGCATCTTTTGCCATCCATAATGTGTTCCATAGGTCATTGCTGCGGAGGTATGTAGTGCCTGTGGTTCCTTCTGTTGATCCTCCTGCTCCAGTGTTGGTCGCGGGAGAATTGGAGTATGTGGTGGAAAAGATCTTGGATTCTCGTGTTTCGAGACGGAAGCTTCAGTACTTGGTTAAATGGAAGGGCTATGGTCAGGAGGATAATTCCTGGGTTGTTGCCTCTGATGTCCATGCTGCCGATTTGGTTCATGCCGTTCATTTGGCTCGTCCTGATCGGCCTGGGGGCTCTGGTGAGGGTTCGGTGACCCCTCCTCAAGGGGGGGTACTGTTGTGAATTCCGTTCTCGGGCTCCCTCCTGTGGTCATGAATGGTACTTTGTTGAGTTCTGTTCGTGGGCTCCCTCTGGTGGCTTTGAGTGATACTGCTGGTCTTTAGCTGGGCTCCAGCTGCCTCGTTTTCTGCTGTGCTGCTGCCTATTTAACTCCACCTAGATCTTTACTTGTTGCCAGCTGTCGTTGTATTCAGTATTGGTTCAGATCTCTCTGGGACTTCTCGTGTGACCTGTCTCCTCTTGGAGAAGCTAAGTTCATGCTAGTTCATTTTTGCTCACTGCTTTTGGAAAATGTTTCTCAGTATATGTTAAGTTCAGTCCAGCTTGCTTATATGCTATTTTCTTGCTAGCTGGAAGCTCTGGGGAGCAGAGTTGCTCCCTCACATCGTGAGTCGGTGTGAGGGTCTTTAGTATTCTCTGCGTGGATATTTTTGTAGTGTTTTATACTGACCGCACAGTTCCCTTGCTATCTTCTTACTATTTAGTACTAGTGGGCCTCCTATGCTAAAACCTGTTTTCATTCCTATGTTTGTATTTTCCTCTGAACTCACCGTCATTATTTGTGGGGGCTGACTTTACTTTTTGGGAAATTTCTCTGAGGCAAGTGTGGCTTTTGTTTCTCTCTAGGGGTAGCTAGTTCTCAGGCTGTGAAGAGGCGTCTAGGGAGAGTTAGGTACGCTCCACGGCTGCCTATAGTGTGTGTGATAGGATCAGGGTTGCGGTCAGTAGAGTTTCCACGTCCCCAGAGCTTGTCCTATATTTCTGGTTTACCTATCAGGTTATCTCAAGTGTTCCTAACCACTAGGTCCATAACAGAGAACATAATTTTACCTCTATACAAGTCACTAGTTCGACCACACTTAGAATACTGTGCACAGTTTTGGTCTCCAGTGTATAAGTAAGACATAGCTGAACTGGAGCGGGTGCAGAGAAGAGCAACCAAGGTTATTAGAGGACTGGGGGGTCTGTAATACCAAGATAGGTTATTACACTTGGGGCTGTTTAGTTTGGAAAAACGAAGACTAAGGGGTGATCTTATTTTAATGTATAAATATATGAGGGGACAGTACAAAGACCTTTTTGATGATCTTTTTAATCATAGAACTGAGAGAGGGACAAGGGGGCATCCTCTACGTCTGGAGGAAAGAAGGTTTAAGCATAATAACAGACGCGGATTCTTTACTGTAAGAGCAGTGAGACTATGGAACTCTCTGCCATATGATGTTGTAATGAGTGATTCATTACTTAAATTTAAGAGGGGACTGGATGCCTTTCTTGAAAACTATAATGTTACAGGGTATATACACTAGATTCCTTGATAGGGCGTTGATCCAGGGAACTAGTCTGATTGCCGTATGTGGAGTCGGGAAGGAATTTTTTTCCCCAATATGGAGCTTACTCTTTGCCACATGGTTTTTTTTTGCCTTCCTCTGGATCAACATGTTAGGGCATGTTATGTTAGGCTATGGGTTGAACTAGATGGACTTAAAGTCTTCCTTCAACCTTAATAACTATGTAACTATGTAACTATGTCAGCATTATTATGTGCACCCCTGCTCCATGTGATATGCCAGCATTATTATGTGCACCCCTGCTCCATGTGGTATGTCAGCGTTATTATGTGCACCCCTGCTCCAGGTGATATGTCAGCATTACTATGTGCACCCCTGCTCCATGTGGTATGCCAGCATTATTATGTGCACCCCTGCTCCAGGTGATATGTCAGCATTATTATGTGCACCCCTGCTCCAGGTGATAGGTCACCATTATTATGTGCACCCCTGCTCGATGTGATATGTCAGCGTTATTATGTGCACCCCTGCTCCAGGTGATATGTCAGCATTATTATGTGCACCCCTGCTTCAGGTGATATGTCAGCATTATTATGTGCACCTCTGCTCCATGTCGTATGCCAGCGTTATTATGTGCACCACTGCTCCATGTGATATGTCAGCATTATTATGTGCACCCCTGCTCGATGTGATATGTCAGCGTTATTATGTGCACTCCTGCTCCATGTGGTATGTCAGCGTTATTATGTGCACCTCTACTCCATGTGATATGTCAGCATTATTATGTGCACTCCTGCTCCAGGTGATACAGTGGGGCAAAAAAGTATTTAGTCAGTCAGCAATAGTGCAAGTTCCACCACTTAAAAAGATGAGAGGCGTCTGTAATTTACATCATAGGTAGACCTCAACTATGGGAGACAAACTGAGAAAAAAAGTCCAGAAAATCACATTGTCTGTTTTTTTATCATTTTATTTGCATATTATGGTGGAAAATAAGTATTTGGTCAGAATCAAAGAAATCAAGATTTCTGGCTCTCGCAGACCTGTAACTTCTTCTTTAAGAGTCTCCTCTTTCCTCCACTCATTACCTGTAGTAATGGCTCCTGTTTAAACTTGTTATCAGTATAAAAAGACACCTGTGCACACCCTCAAACAGTCTGACTCCAAACTCCACTATGGTGAAGACCAAAGAGCTGTCAAAGGACACCAGAAACAAAATTGTAGCCCTGCACCAGGCTGGGAAGACTGAATCTGCAATAGCCAACCAGCTTGGAGTGAAGAAATCAACAGTGGGAGCAATAATTAGAAAAAGGAAGACATTCAAGACCACTGATAATCTCCCTCGATCTGGGGCTCCACACAAAATCCCACCCCGTGGGGTCAGAATGATCACAAGAACGGTGAGCAAAAATCCCAGAACCACGTGGGGGGACCTAGTGAATGAACTGCAGAGAGCTGGGACCAATGTAACAAGGCCTACCATAAGTAACACACTACGCCACCATGGACTCAGATCCTGCAGTGCCAGACGTGTCCCACTGCTTAAGCCATTACATGTCCGGGCCCATCTGAAGTTTGCTAGAGAGCATTTGGATGATCCAGGGGAGTTTTGGGAGAATGTCCTATGGTCTGATGAAACCAAACTGGAACTGTTTGGTAGAAACACAACTTGTCGTGTTTGGAGGAAAAAGAATACTGAGTTGCATCCATCAAACACCATACCTACTGTAAAGCATGGTGGTGGAAACATCATGCTTTGGGGCTGTTTCTCTGCAAAGGGGCCAGGACGACTGATCCGGGTACATGAAAGAATGAATAGGGCCATGTATCGTGAGATTTTGAGTGCAAACCTCCTTCCATCAGCAAGGGCATTGAAGATGAAACGTGGCTGGGTCTTTCAACATGACAATGATCCAAAGCACACCACCAGGGCAACGAAGGAGTGGCTTCGTAAGAAGCATTTCAAGGTCCTGGAGTGGCCTAGCCAGTCTCCAGACCTCAACCCTATAGAAAACCTTTGGAGGGAGTTGAAAGTCCGTATTGCCAAGCGAAAAGCCAAAAACATCACTGCTCTAGAGGAGAACTGCATGGAGGAATGGGCCAACATACCAACAACAGTGTGTGGCAACCTTGTGAAGACTTACAGAAAACGTTTGACCTCTGTCATTGCCAACAAAGGATGTATTACAAAGTATTGAGATGAAATTTTGTTTCTGACCAAATACTTATTTTCCACCATAATATGCAAATAAAATGATAAAAAAACAGACAATGTGATTTTCTGGATTTTTTTTTTCTCAGTTTGTCTCCCATAGTTGAGGTCTACCTATGATGTAAATTACAGACGCCTCTCATCTTTTTAAGTGGTGGAACTTGCACTATTGCTGACTGACTAAATACTTTTTTGCCCCACTGTATGCCAGCATTATTTTGTGCACCCCTGCTCCAGGTGATATGTCAGCATTATTATGTGCACCCCTGCTCCAGGTGATATGTCAGCATTATTATGTGCACCCCTGCTCCATGTGATATGTCAGCATTATTATGTGCACCCCTGCTCCATGTGGTATGCCAGCATTTTTATGTGCACCCCTGCTCCAGGTGATATGTCAGCATTATTATGTGCACCCCTGCTCCAGGTGATATGTCAGCATTATTATGTGCACCCCTGCTCGACGTGATATGTCAGCGTTATTATGTGCACCCCTGCTCCAGGTGATATGTCAGCATTATTATGTGCACCCCTGCTCCATGCGATATGTCAGTGTTATTATGTGCACCCCTGCTCCATGTGATATGCCAGCATTATTATGTGCACCCCTGCTCGATGTGATATGTCAGCATTATTATGTGCACCTCTGCTCCAGGTGATATGTCAGCATTATTATGTGCACCCCTATTGTGAATTCTGCTCTTGGGCTCCCTCCGGTGGTTGTTAGTGGTAGTGCAGTGGTCTCTGGATTATAGGCCAGGGCAGGTGTTTCTGCTTATTGCAGCTCTAATAGGTATTTAGGTTTGTAGGATCCATCAATCCCTGCCAGTTGCCCATTGTATCTTGGAGGGATTGCATCTCTGTCTGGCTCCACTGCCCTGCTGTCATTTCAGCTAAGATAAGTGCCTTGTTTTGGTTCTCTGTAGCACGCATGCAGTGTGCTTTTATGTGCAGTGCAATCTATTGTGTTTTTGTCCAGCTTGACTTGTTTGGATTTTTCTGTCATGCTGGTTTCTCTGGAGATGCAGATATACACCCTATGTCTTTAGTTAGATGTAGTATATAGTATTTTCTGCTGTGGCATTGTCTAGTGTTTTAATACTGACCGCTTAGAACTCTGTCCTATCCTTTCTATCTAGCTAGAAGGGCCTCTTTTGCTAAACTCTGTTTTTTCTGCCTGTGTACGTATTTCCTCTTAAACTCACAGTCAATATTTGTGGGGGGCTGCCTATCCTTTGGGGCTCTGCTCTGAGGCAAGATAGGATTTCCCATTTCCATCTTTAGGGGTATTTAGTCCTCCGGCTGTGTCGAGGTGTCTAGGCCTGGTTAGGTACATCCCACGGCTACTTCTAATTGCGGTGTCAGTATTAGGATTGTGGTCAGTACAGGTACCACCTACTCCAGAGATAGTCTCATGCGGCTCCAGGGTCACCGGATCATAACAGTACAACTGGCCAACAATGAGTTTAATGCATCTCAGAAGAAGGGAAGAAAAGTCCTGAGCCATTTTTTTTCTGCAGTCTGTTTTGTCTTTCCTTCCCTCTTTTCCTCTGGGTGACTGAGGAGCTGTGTGCTAGCATGGATGTTCAGGGATTAGCTTCTCGTGTAGACCAACTAGCTGCTAGGGTACAGGGTATTTCCGATTATATTGTTCAGACTCCGGTTTTAGAGCCTAAGATTCCTACTCCTGAGTTATTTTTGGGGGACAGGTCTAAATTTTTGAGTTTTAAAAATAACTGTAAACTGTTTTTTGCTCTGAAACCTCGTTCTTCTGGTGATCCCATTCAGCAGGTTAAAATAGTCATCTCCCTGCTGCGTGGCGATCCTCAGGATTGGGCATTTTCCCTGGAATCTGGGAATCCGGCCTTGCTTAACGTAGAAGCCTTCTTTCAGGCTCTAGGGTTATTATATGATGAACCAAACTCTGTGGATCATGCTGAGAAGACCTTGTTGACCCTGTTTCAGGGTCAAGAAGCGGCAGAATTGTATTGTCAGAAATTTAGAAAATGGTCTGTGCTGACTAAATGGAATGAGGATGCTTTGGCGGCAATTTTCAGAAAGGGTCTTTCTGAATCTGTTAAAGATGTTATGGTGGGGTTTCCCACGCCTATTGGTCTGAGCGATTCTATGTCTCTGGCCATTCAGATTGATCGGCGCCTGCGTGAGCGCAGAGTTGTGCACGCTGTGGCGTTGTCCTCAGAGCAGATACCTGAGCCTATGCAGTGCGATAGGATTCTGTCTGGAGCTGAACGACGGGGATTCAGACGTCAGAATGGGTTGTGTTTTTACTGTGGTGATGCTTCTCATGTCATTTCGGTCTGCCCTAAGCGTATTAAGAGAATCGCTAGTTCAGTTACCATTGGTACCGTACAACCTAAATTTCTGTTATCTGTGACATTGATCTGCTCATTGTCGTCATTTTCTGTCATGGCGTTTGTGGATTCTGGCGCTGCTTTGAATTTAATGGACTTTGAATTCGCTAGACGTTGTGGTTTCCCCTTGCAGTCTTTGGAGAACCCTATTCCTTTAAGGGGCATTGATGCTACACCTTTGGCTAAAAATAAACCCCAGTTTTGGACACAGGTGACCATGTGCATGGCACCAGCCCATCGGGAGGATTGTCGCTTTTTGGTGTTGCATAATTTGCATGATGCTATTGTGCTGGGTTTTCCATGGTTGCAGGTACATAATCCGGTATTGGATTGGAAATCTATGTCTGTGACTAGTTGGGGTTGTCAGGGAGTTCATGGTGACGTTCCTTTGATGTCAATCTCCTCTTCCCCCCCCTTCTGAAATTCCAGAGTTCTTGTCTGATTTTCAGGATGTGTTCAATGAGCCCAAGTCCAGTTCTCTTCCACCGCATAGGGACTGTGATTGTGTTATTGACCTGATTCCAAGTTGTAAGTTTCCTAAGGGCCGACTTTTCAACCTGTCAGTGCCTGAACATACCGCTATGCGGAGTTATATTAAGGAGTCTTTGGAGAAAGGGCATATTCGGCCATCTTCTTCACCATTGGGAGCTGGATTTTTTTTTGTTGCCAAGAAGGATGGCTCCTTGAGACCTTGTATTGATTATCGCCTCTTGAATAAGATCACGGTCAAATTTCAATACCCTTTGCCTTTGCTTTCTGATTTGTTTGCTAGGATTAAGGGGGCTAGTTGGTTTACTAAGATTGACCTTCGAGGGGCATATAATCTTGTTCGTATTAAGCAGGGTGACGAATAGAAAACTGCGTTTAATATGCCCGAGGGCCATTTTGAATACCTTGTGATGCCCTTCGGGCTCTCTAATGCTCCATCTGTTTTTCAGTCCTTCATGCATGATATCTTCTGGAATTATCTTGATAAATTCATGATTGTATATTTGGATGACATTTTGATTTTTTTCCGATGATTGGGAGTCTCATGTGAAACAGGTCAGGATGGTTTTTCAGATCTTTCGTGACAATGCTTTGTTTTTGAAGGGGTCTAAGTGTCTTTTTGGAGTGCAGAAGGTTTCTTTTATGGGCTTTATTTTTTTCTCCCTCATCTATAGAGATGGATCCGGTTAAGGTTCAGGCCATTCATGATTGGATTCAGCCCACGTCCGTGAAGAGTCTTCAGAAATTTTTGGGCTTTGCTAATTTTTATCGCCGTTTCATTGCTAATTTCTCCAGTGTGGTTAAACCCCTGACCGATTTGACGAAAAAGGGCGCTGATGTGACGAATTGGTCCTCTGCGGCTGTCTCTGCCTTTCAGGAGCTTAAACGCCGATTTACTTCTGCTCCGGTGTTGCGTCAGCCAGATGTTTCTCTTCCATTTCAGGTTGAGGTTGACGCTTCTGAGATTGGGGCAGGGGCCGTTTTGTCTCAGAGGAATTCTGATGGTTCCTTGATGAAACCATGTGCCTTCTTTTCCCGAAAGTTTTCGCCTGCTGAACGTAATTATGATGTCGGCAATCGGGAATTGTTGGCTATGAAGTGGGCATTCGAGGAATGGCGACATTTGCTTGAGGGAGCCAAGCATCGCATTGTGGTTTTGACCGATCATAAAAATCTGATTTACCTCGAGTCTGCCAAGCGGCTGAATGCTAGACAGGCTCGATGGTCTTTGTTTTTCTCCCGTTTTGATTTTGTGGTCTCGTATCTTCCGGGTTCTAAGAATATTAAAGCTGATGCCCTCTCTAGGAGCTTTTTGCCTGATTCTCCGGAGGTCCTTGAACCGGTCGGCATTCTAAAGGAAGGGGTGGTTCTTTCTGCCATCTCCCCTGATCTACGACGGGTCCTTCAGGAATTTCAGGCTGACAAACCTGACCGCTGTCCAGTGGGGAAACTGTTCGTTCCTGATAAATGGACTAGTAGGGTGATTTCGGAGGTTCATTGTTCTGTGTTGGCTGGTCATCCTGGTATTTTTGGTACCAGAGATTTGGTTGGTAGGTCTTTTTGGTGGCCTTCTTTGTCACGGGATGTGCGTTCTTTTGTGCAGTCCTGTGGGACTTGTGCGCGGGCTAAGCCTTGTTGTTCCCGCGCTAGTGGGTTGCTTTTGCCTTTGCCGGTCCCTGAGAGGCCTTGGACGCATATTTCTATGGATTTTATTTCAGACCTTCCGGTTTCCCAGAGGATGTCAGTTATCTGGGTGGTTTTTGACTGGTTTTCTAAGATGGTTCATTTGGTACCTTTGCCTAAGTTGCCTTCCTCTTCTGATTTGGTTCCATTGTTTTTTCAGCATGTGGTTCGTTTGCATGGTATTCCGGAGAATATTGTGTCCGACAGAGGTTCCCAGTTTGTTTCTAGGTTTTGGCAAGCCTTTTGTGCTAGGCTGGGCATTGACTTGTCTTTTTCTTCCGCATTTCATCCTCAGACAAATGGCCAAACCGAGCGAAACAACCAGACTTTGGAAACTTATTTGAGATGCTTCGTGTCTGCTGATCAGGATGATTGGGTGGCTTTCTTGCCATTGGCCGAGTTTGCCCTTAATAATCGGGCTAGTTCGGCTACCTTGGTTTCGCCTTTTTTTGTAATTTTGGTTTTCATCCTCGTTTTTCTTCAGGGTAGGTTGAGCCTTCTGATTGTCCTGGTGTGGATTCTGTGGTGGACAGGTTGCAGCAAATTTGGGCTCATGTGGTGGACAATTTGGTGTTGTCTCAGTAGGAGGCGCAACGTTTTGCTAATCGTCGTCGGTGTGTTGGTTCCCGGCTTCGGGTTGGGGATTTGGTCTGGTTGTCTTCTCGTCATGTTCCTATGAAGGTTTCTTCCCCTAAGTTTAAACCTCGGTTTATTGGTCCTTAGGATTTCTGAGATTATCAATCCGGTGTCTTTTCGTTTGGCCCTTCCGGCATCTTTTGCTATCCATAATGTTTTCCATAGATCTTTATTGCGGAAATATGTGGTGCCCGTTCTTCCCTCTGTTGATCCTCCTGCTCCTGTGTTGGTTGATGGGGAGTTGGAGTATGTGGTTGAGAAGATTTTGGATTCTCGTTTTTAGAGACGGAAGCTTCAGTACCTTGTCAAATGGAAAGGTTACGGCCAGGAGGATAATTCTTGGGTTTTTGCCTCTGATGTCCATGCTGCTGATTTGGTTCGGGCCTTTCATCTGGCTCGTCCTGATCGGCCTGGGGGCTCTGGTGAGGGTTCGGGGACCCCTCTTCAAGGGGGGTACTGTTGTGAATTCTGCTCTTGGGCTCCCTCTGATGGTTGTTAGTGGTAGTGCAGTGGTCTCTGGATTATAGGCCAGGGCAGGTGTTTCTGCTTATTGCAGCTCTATTAGGTATTTAGGTTTATCATATAAACCAAACCAAAACGAGCACTATAACACCAATTTATAAAGTGCCAGGATCTAAGAAAAGAGGTTCAGTGCATACGCATAGTTTAACCAATAAAGAAAAGCACCAGAAAAACCTAATTTTATAAAAGTAACAATTTTTATTAACATACAAGGTACATAAACAATGAATGAGAGATAACAGGGAGATGACAAAGACCTCACCAATTAGAGTGGCAAAGCAGTACCCACCAGGCAAATACTGTTTAACATAGATTAATAATTGTAGAAAAAGTGCCAGTGCTTTGTGCAAAAGTTTCATAAAGAAATGTAAACAAAACCCATTTGTAAGGGATACACAAGGCGTCAGCTGTTGTGATTCGGTTCGTGGGCTCCCCCGGTGGTCTCTTGTGGTACTGGTGTCCTGCAAGCTTTGCCTTCTCAGTTCACCTGTTCCTATCAGGATGTGGGTGTATCCTATTTAACCTTGCTCCTCAGTCATTCTAATGCTGGCCATCAATGTATCCAGAGTGATTCTGTTGCATGTTCCTGCTCCCAGTTTTCTGCTCAGCTAAGTTGGACACTTTAGTCCTTAAGTCTATTTTTGTATGTTTTGTCCAGTTTGCACTTATGTGAATCTCTGCAGCTGGAAGCTCTTGTTGGGCTGAAATTACCACTCCAGTGGCATGAGTTGTCACATGAGTTAAGGTAATTTCAGGATGGTGTTTTGAAGGGTTTTGCAGCTGACCGCAAAGTCCTCTGTTGTATCTTTCTGCTATTTAGTTAGCGGGCCTCTCTGTGCTAAATCTGCTTTCATACTACGTGTGTCTTTTCATCTGCTCTCACCGTTATTATATGTGGGGGGCTGCTATCTCCTGTGGGGACATTCTCTGGAGGCAAGCCAGGACTGTGTTTTCTTCTACCAGGGGTAGTTAGTTCTCCGGCTGGCGCGCGGCATCTAGAGACAACGCAGGAATGCCCCCTGGCTACTTCTAGTGTGGTATGTAGGTTTAGCATCGCGGTCAGCTCTAGTTTCCATCACCCGAGAGCTTGTCCGTTTATTTTATGCTTCTGATGTTTCCTTGCCATTGGAAACCATAACAGTATGGCCAGCCCAAATGTTTAATCTATAGGCTGAAGCAGGAGAGAAAAGGAACTGTGTGAAACCTTTTTTTTTTTTTTTTTTTCCTTCCTCTGAAGTTGCACTCCAGCTCTAATTGCAGTCTTCTGTTTTCCTCTCCTCTTAACCCCTGAATGGCTCAGACTTTATCTGTTGAAATATGGATCCCCAGAGTCTGGCTACCAATTTGAATAATCTTGCCTCTAAAGTTCAGAATATACAAGATTTTTTGTTACATGCTCCTCGGTCTGAACCTAAAATTCCTATACCGGAGTTTTTTTCTGGAGATCGATCTTGTTTTCTAAATTTTAAATACAATTGTAAATTGTTTCTTTCGCTGAGATCTCATTCTGCTGGCATTTTCATTGGCACCAGGGGATCCTGCGTTGCTCAATGTGGATGCGTTTTTTCTGGCTTTGGGGTTGCTTTATGAGGAACCAAATTTGGAGATTCAGGCTGAGAAAGCCCTAATAGCCCTCTCTCAGGGGCAAGATGAAGCCGAAATATATTGCCAAAAATTTCGAAAATGGTCTGTGCTTACTCAGTGGAATGAGTGCGCTCTGGCGGCAATTTTCAGAGAAGGTCTCTCTGATGCTGTAAAAGACGTCATGGTGGGGTTTCCTGCGCCTACTGGTCTGAATGAGTCCATGACAATGGCAATTCAGATTGATCGGCGTTTACGGGAACGCAAACCTGTGCACCAGTTGGCGGTGTCTTCTGAAGAGGCACCACAGAGTATGCAATGTGATAGCTTTCTGTCCAGAAGCGAACGACAGATTTATAGGCGCAAAAATCATTTGTGCTTCTATTGTGGAAATTCTACTCATGTTATATCAGCATGCTCTAAACGAACAAAGAAAGTTGATAAATCCTCTGCTATTGGCACTTTGCAGTCCAAGTTTATTTTGTCTGTAACTCTAATTTGTTCGTTATCTTCTATTGTTGCGGATGCGTATGTGGATTCTGGCGCCGCTTTGAGTCTTATGGATTGGTCCTTTGCCAGGCGCTGTGGGTTTGATCTAGAGCCTCTGGAAGTTCCTATACCTTTAAAGGGTATTGATTCTACACCATTGGCTAGTAATAAACCACAATACTGGACACAAGTGACTATGCGTATGACTCCAGACCATCAAGAGGTGATTCGCTTCCTTGTACTGTATAATCTACATGATGTGTTGGTGCTGGGATTGCCATGGTTGCAAACTCATAACCCAGTCCTTGACTGGAAAACAATGTCTGTACTAAGCTGGGGATGTCAGGGAAATCATGGGGACACATCTTTGGTCTCCATTGCTTCATCTATTCCCTCTGAAATTCCTGAGTTTTTGTCTGATTATCGTGAGGTTTTTGAGGAATCTACTCTTAATTCTCTTCCTCCTCACAGAGATTGTGATTGCGCCATAGATTTGATCCCTGGCAGTAAATTTCCTAAGGGTCGTCTATTCAATCTGTCTGTACCTGAACATGCTGCCATGCGAGAGTATATTAGGGAGTCCTTGGAAAAGGGACATATTCGTCCTTCTTCGTCTCCTCTTGGAGCGGGGTTCTTTTTCGTAGCTAAAAGCGATGGTTCTTTGAGACCTTGTATTGATTATAGACTCTTGAATAAGATCACAGTCAAGTATCAGTATCCTTTGCCATTACTGACAGATTTATTTGCTCGCATTGAGGGGGCGAAGTGGTTCTCTAAGATTGATCTTCGCGGTGCGTATAATTTGGTGCGAATTAAGCAGGGGGATGAGTGGAAAACCGCATTTAATACGCCCGAGGGCCATTTTGAGTATTTGGTGATGCCTTTTGGTCTGTCAAATGCCCCTTCGGTCTTTCAGTCTTTTATGCACAATATTTTCCGTGAATATCTGGATAAATTTATGATTGTGTATTTGGACGATATCTTGATTTTTTCGGATGACTGGGAATCTCATGTTCAACAAGTTAGGAGGGTTTTTCAGGTTTTGCGGACCAATTCTCTGTTTGTTAAAGGTTCAAAGTGTGTTTTTGGGGTTCAGAAGATTTCTTTTTTGGGGTACATTTTTTCCCCCTCTTCTATTGAGATGGATCCTGTGAAGGTTCGGGCTATTTGTGACTGGACGCAACCGACTTCTCTTACGGGCCTTCAGAAATTTTTGGGCTTTGCTAACTTTTATCGTCGATTCATAACTGGTTTTTCTAGCGTTGTCAGGCCTTTGACTGATTTGACTAAAAAGGGTGCTGATGTTGCAGATTGGTCTCCTGCTGCTGTGGAGGCCTTTCGGGAGCTTAAGCACCGTTTTTCTTCTGCTCCGGTGTTGTGCCAGCCTGATGTTTCTCTTCCTTTTCAGGTGGAAGTTGATGCTTCCGAGATCGGAGCGGGGGCGGTTTTGTCGCAGAAAAGTTCAGATTGTTCAGTGATGAGACCTTGTGCGTTCTTTTCTCGAAAATTTTCGCCCGCCGAGCGAAATTATGACGTCGGTAATCGGGAGCTTTTGGCGATGAAGTGGGCATTCGAGGAGTGGCGTCATTGGCTTGAGGGTGCTAAACATCAGGTGGTGGTCTTGACTGATCACAAAAATTTGATTTATCTTGAGTCGGCCAGACGTCTGAATCCTAGACAGGCGCGCTGGTCGTTGTTTTTCTCCCGGTTTAATTTTGTGGTTTCGTATCTGCCAGGTTCTAAGAATGTGAAGGCAGATGCCCTTTCTAGGAGTTTTGAACCTGATTCCCCTGGTGATTCTAAACCTACGGGTATACTTAAGGATGGGGTGATTTTGTCTGCTGTCTTCCCAGACCTGCGACGTGCTTTACAAGAGTTTCAGGCGGATCGGCCTGATCGTTGTCCGCCTGGTAGATTGTTTGTGCCGGATGAGTGGACCAATAGAGTCATCTCGGAGGTTCATTCTTCTGCGTTGGCAGGTCATCCGGGAATTTTTGGTACCAGAGATTTGGTGGCTAGGTCCTTCTGGTGGCCTTCCCTGTCTCGGGACGTGCGTACTTTTGTGCAGTCTTGCGATGTTTGTGCTCGGGCCAAGCCTTGTTGTTCTCGGGCTAGTGGGTTGTTGTTGCCCTTGCCTGTTCCTAAGAGGCCTTGGACACACATCTCTATGGATTTTATTTCTGATCTCCCTGTTTCTCAGAAGATGTCCGTCATTTGGGTGGTGTGTGACCGCTTTTCTAAGATGGTTCATTTGGTGCCCTTGCCCAAGCTGCCTTCCTCATCTGAGTTGGTGCCCCTGTTTTTTCAGAATGTGGTTCGGCTGCATGGTATTCCGGAGAATATCGTTTCCCGACAGGGGATCCCAGTTTGTGTCCAGATTTTGGCGGGCGTTTTGTGCCAGGATGGGCATTGATTTGTCTTTTTCATCTGCATTTCATCCCCAGACAAATGGCCAGACGGAACGTACTAATAAGACCTTGGAGACTTATTTGAGGTGTTTCGTGTCTGCTGATCAGGATGACTGGGTCTCCTTTTTGCCGTTGGCTGAGTTTGCCCTTAATAATCGGGCCAGTTCTGCCACTTTGGTCTCCCCTTTCTTTTGCAATTCAGGGTTCCATCCTCGTTTTTCATCTGGTCAGGTGGAGTCTTCGGATTGTCCTGGAGTGGATACCATGGTGGATAGGTTGCATCGTATTTGGGGGCAGGTGGTGGACAATTTGGAGTTGTCCCAGGAGAAGACTCAACGTTTTGCTAATCGCCATCGTCGTGTTGGTCCTCGTCTTCGTGTTGGGGACTTGGTGTGGTTGTCCTCCCGTTTTGTCCCTATGAGGGTCTCTTCTCCTAAGTTTAAGCCTCGGTTCATCGGTCCTTATAAGATTTTGGAAATTCTTAACCCTGTGTCTTTTCGTTTGGACCTCCCAGCATCCTTTGCTATCCATAATGTCTTCCATCGGTCATTATTGCGGAGGTATGAGGTACCACTTGTGCCTTCTGTTGAGCCTCCTGCTCCTGTGCTGGTTGAGGGTGAATTGGAGTACGTGGTGGAGAAAATCTTGGACTCCCGTGTTTCCAGACGGAGACTTCAATATCTGGTGAAATGGAAGGGCTACGGTCAAGAGGATAATTCTTGGGTTACAGCTTCTGATGTTCATGCTTCTGATTTGGTCCGTGCCTTTCATAGGGCTCATCCAGATCGCCCTGGTGGTTCTTGTGAGGGTTCGGTGCCCCCTCCTTAAGGGGGGGGTACTGTTGTGATTCGGTTCGTGGGCTCCCCCCGGTGGTCTCTTGTGGTACTGGTGTCCTGCAAGCTTTGCCTTCTCTGTTCACCTGTTCCTATCAGGATGTGGGAGTATCCTATTTAACCTTGCTCCTCAGTCATTCTAATGCTGGCCATCAATGTATCCAGAGTGATTCTGTTGCATGTTCCTGCTCCCAGTTTTCTGCTCAGCTAAGTTGGACACTTTAGTCCTTAAGTCTATTTTTGTATGTTTTGTCCAGTTTGCACTTATGTGAATCTCTGCAGCTGGAAGCTCTTGTTGGGCTGAAATTACCACTCCAGTGGCATGAGTTGTCACATGAGTTAAGGTAATTTCAGGATGGTGTTTTGAAGGGTTTTGCAGCTGACCGCGAAGTCCTCTGTTGTATCTTTCTGCTATTTAGTTAGCGGGCCTCTCTGTGCTAAATCTGCTTTCATACTACGTGTGTCTTTTCATCTGCTCTCACCGTTATTATATGTGGGGGGCTGCTATCTCCTGTGGGGACATTCTCTGGAGGCAAGCCAGGACTGTGTTTTCTTCTACCAGGGGTAGTTAGTTCTCCGGCTGGCGCGCGGCATCTAGAGACAATGCAGGAATGCCCCCTGGCTACTTCTAGTGTGGTGTGTAGGTTTAGCATCGCGGTCAGCTCTAGTTTCCATCACCCGAGAGCTTGTCCGTTTATTCTATGCTTCTGATGTTTCCTTGCCATTGGAAACCATAACAGTCAGCCAATCATGGCATCAGGTTACAGCAACAAAGCTCATCCATAGTGAAAGAGCATAACCCAAGTGGGAGAGGATAAGTAATAGCTATATTTACCTGGGGGACCACGATGCCACTCACCCCAACGCGCGTTTCGGCGCCGTGCCTTCTTCCGGGGGTACCGGGGTGATATGTTAGCATTATTATGTGCACCCCTGCTCTAGGTGATAGGTCAGCATTATTATGTGCACCCCTGCTCCAGGTGATATGTCAGCGTTATTATGTGCACCCCTGCTCGATGTGATATGTCAGCATTAATATGTGCACCCCTGCTCCTTGTGATATGTCAGCATTATTATGTGCACCCCTGCTCGATGTGATATGTCAGCGTTATTTTGTGCACCCCTGCTCCATGTGGTATAACAGCATTATTATGTGCACCCCTGCTTCAGGTGATATGTCAGCATTATTATGTGCACCCCTGCTTCAGGTGATATGTCAGCATTATTATGTGCACCCCTGCTCCAGGTGATATGTCAGCGTTATTATGTGCACCCCTGCTTCAGGTGATATGTCAGCATTATTATGTGCACCCCTGCTTCAGGTGATATGTCAGCATTATTATGTGCACCCCTGCTCCAGGTGATATGTCAGCATTATTATGTGCACCCCTGCTCCAGGTGATATGTCAGCATTATTATGTGCACCCCTGCTCCAGGTGATATGTCAGCGTTATTATGTGCACCCCTGCTCCAGGTGATATGTCAGCATTATTATATGCACCCCTGCTCCAGGTGATATGTCAGCATTATTATGTGCACCCCTGCTCCAGGTGATATGTCAGCATTATTATGTGCACCCCTGCTCCAGGTGATATGTCAGCATTATTATGTGCACCCCTGCTTCAGGTGATATGTCAGCATTAATATGTGCACCCCTGCTCCAGGTGATATGTCAGCATTATTATGTGCACCCCTGCTCCAGGTGATATGTCAGCATTATTATGTGCACCCCTGCTTCAGGTGATATGTCAGCATTATTATGTGCACCCCTGCTCCAGGTGATATGTCAGCATTATTATGTGCACCCCTGCTTCAGGTGATATGTCAGCATTATTATGTGCACCCCTGCTCCAGGTGATATGTCAGCATTATTATGAGCACCCCTGCTCCAGGTGATATGTCAGCGTTATTATGTGCACCCCTGCTCCATGTGATATGTCGGCATTATTATGTGCACCCCTGCTCCAGGTGATATGTCAGCATTATTATGTGCACCACTGCTCCATGTGATATGTCAGCATTATTATGTGCACCCCTGCTCCAGGTGATATGTCAGCATTATTATGTGCACCCCTGCTCCAGGTGATATGTCAGCGTTATTATGTGCACCCCTGCTCCATGTGATATGTCGGCATTATTATGTGCACCCCTGCTTCAGGTGATATGTCAGCATTATTATGTGCACCCCTGCTCCAGGTGATATGTCAGCATTATTATGTGCACCCCTGCTTCAGGTGATATGTCAGCATTATTATGTGCACCCCTGCTTCAGGTGATATGTCAGCATTATTATGTGCACCCCTGCTCCAGGTGATATGTCAGCATTATTATGTGCACCCCTGCTCCAGGTGATATGTCAGCGTTATTATGTGCACCCCTGCTCCAGGTGATATGTCAGCATTATTATGTGCACCCCTGCTCCAGGTGATATGCCAGCATTATTATGTGCACCCCTGCTCCAGGTGATATGCCAGCATTATTATGTGCACCCCTGCTTCAGGTGATATGTCAGCATTATTATGTGCACCCCTGCTCCAGGTGATATGTCAGCATTATGTGCACCCCTGCTCCAGGTGATATGTCAGCGTTATTATGTGCACCCCTGCTCCAGGTGATATGTCAGCATTATTATGTGCACCCCTGCTCCAGGTGATATGTCAGCGTTATTATGTGCACCCCTGCTCCAGGTGATATGTCAGCGTTATTATGTGCACCCCTGCTCCATGTGATATGTCGGCATTATTATGTGCACCCCTGCTTCAGGTGATATGTCAGCATTATTATGTGCACCCCTGCTCCAGGTGATATGTCAGCATTATTATGTGCACCCCTGCTTCAGGTGATATGTCAGCATTATTATGTGCACCCCTGCTCCAGGTGATATGTCAGCATTATTATGTGCACCCCTGCTCCAGGTGATATGTCAGCGTTATTATGTGCACCCCTGCTCCAGGTGGTATGTCAGCATTATTATGTGCACCCCTGCTCCAGGTGATATGTCAGCGTTATTATGTGCACCCCTGCTCCAGGTGATATGTCAGCATTATTATGTGCACCCCTGCTCCATGTGATATGCCAGCATTATTATGTGCACCCCTGCTCCAGGTGGTATGTCAGCATTATTATGTGCACCCCTGCTCCAGGTGATATGTCAGCGTTATTATGTGCACCCCTGCTCCAGGTGATATGTCAGCATTATTATGTGCACCCCTGCTCCAGGTGATATGTCAGCATTATTATGTGCACCCCTGCTCCATGTGATATGTCAGCATTATTATGTGCACCCCTGCTCCATGTGGTATGCCAGCATTATTATGTGCACCCCTGCTCCAGGTGATATGTCAGCATTATTATGTGCACCCCTGCTCCAGGTGGTATGTCAGCATTATTATGTGCACCCCTGCTCCAGGTGATATGTCAGCGTTATTATGTGCACCCCTGCTCCAGGTGATATGTCAGCATTATTATGTGCACCCCTGCTCCAGGTGATATGTCAGCATTATTATGTGCACCCCTGCTCCAGGTGATATGTCAGCATTATTATGTGCACCCCTGCTCCAGGTGGTATGTCAGCATTATTATGTGCACCCCTGCTCCAGGTGATATGTCAGCGTTATTATGTGCACCCCTGCTCCAGGTGATATGTCAGCATTATTATGTGCACCCCTGCTCCAGGTGATATGTCAGCATTATTATGTGCACCCCTGCTCCAGGTGATATGTCAGCATTATTATGTGCACCCCTGTCACACTGCAGCAGAGTGTGAGCCTGCCACTTGTGTGCTGCTCCTGTGCACAGGGGGAGCTGGGGGTATGATGCTGCATGAGGGCTCCGTGCAGCCAGTGGGTGCAGCCTGCGCTGGCTGTGGGTGGAGAGCACAGTGTTCGCCTATAAGGAGCTGTCCCCCATCTCTGGTGCTGATTCTCCTCCTGCTCAGCGCTCTGCACGTGTCAGCAGCAGGTCTCGCCGCCTGTGGATGTGTCTGTGCCCGGGATGTGCGCGGCTCCGGGAGCTGCTGGATGATGCTGAGGCGCACGGCTCGGTCTGAGCAGTCACAGCGCAGCGGTCTGGGGACCCCACTGTACACAAGCCACTAGCCATGGATTCGGATGTAAAAGTGTTGTGGGCGCTGCTGTGCCTGCTGCCCCCTCTGTGCCACCCGGGATCAACAGCTGCCAACTGTGAGTACAGCGGGGTCTGCAAGTCAGGGGGAAAGTTAGTGAATGGACCACTGTGGGAATATGTTCATGTGGAGAGCACATACTGTGGAGGAGTACACAACTATCTACAGCCCCATAACCAAACATGATGGTTCTCCATGTAGCCAAGTGCACGATTGTATATATCTGTGGCCCCTAGTCTCAGCATCACTGTACAGTGTGTATATATATATATCTGTGGCCCCTAGTCGCAGCATTGCTGTACAGTGTGTATATATATATGTGGCCCCTAGTCGCAGCATTGCTGTACAGTGTGTATATATCTGTGGCCCCTAGTCTCAGCATTGCTGTACAGTGTGTATATATCTGTGGCCCCTAGTCTCAGCATTGCTGTACAGTGTGTATATATCTGTGGCCCCTAGTCTCAGCATTGCTGTACAGTGTGTATATATCTGTGGCCCCTAGTCCCAGCATTGCTGTAGAGTGTGTATATACCTGTGGCCCCTAGTCGCAGCATTGTGGGACAGTGTGTATATACCTGTGGCCCCTAGTCTCAGCATTGCGGTACAGTGTGTATATATCTGTGGCCCCTAGTCTCAGCATTGCTGTACAGTGTGTATATATCTGTGGCCCCTAGTCTCAGCATTGCGGTACAGTGTGTATATATCTGTGGCCCCTAGTCTCAGCATTGCGGTACAGTGTGTATATATCTGTGGCCCCTAGTCTCAGCATTGCTGTACAGTGTGTATATATCTGTGGCCCCTAGTCCCAACATTGCTGTACAGTGTGTATATATCTGTGGCCCCTAGTCTCAGCATTGCTGTACAGTGTGTATATATCTATGGCCCCTAGTCTCAGCATTGCTGTACAGTGTGTATATATATGTGGCCCCTAGTCTCAGCATCACTGTAGAGTGTGTATATATATATGTGGCCCCTAGTCTCAGCATTGCGGTACAGTGTGTATATATCTGTGGCCCCTAGTCTCACCATTGCGGTACAGTGTGTATATATCTGTGGCCCCTAGTCTCAGCATTGCTGTACAGTGTGTATATATCTGTGGCCCCTAGTCTCAGCATTGCGGTACAGTGTGTATATATCTGTGGCCCCTAGTCCCAACATTGCTGTACAGTGTGTATATATCTGTGGCCCCTAGTCTCAGCATTGCTGTACAGTGTGTATATATCTGTGGCCCCTAGTCTCAGCATTGCGGTACAGTGTGTATATATCTGTGGCCCCTAGTCCCAGCATTGCTGTATAGTGTGTATATATATCTGTGGCCCCTAGTCCCAGCATTGCTGTACAGTGTGTATATATATGTGGCCCCTAGTCTCAGCATCACTGTAGAGTGTGTATATATATATGTGGCCCCTAGTCTCAGCATTGCGGTACAGTGTGTATATATCTGTGGCCCCTAGTCTCAGCATCACTGTACAGTGTGTATATATCTGTGGCCCCTAGTCGCAACATCACTGTACAGTGTGTATATATATATATGTGGCCCCTAGTCTCAGCCTTGCGGTACAGTGTGTATATATATGTGGCCCCTAGTCCCAGCATTGCTGTACAGTGTGTATATATCTGTGGCCCCTAGTCTCAGCATTGCTGTACAGTGTGTATATATATATGTGGCCCCTAGTCTCAGCATTGCTGTACAGTGTGTATATATCTGTGGCCCCTAGTCGCAGCATCACTGTACAGTGTGTATATATCTGTGGCCCCTAGTCGCAGCATTGCTGTACAGTGTGTATATATCTGTGGCCCCTAGTCGCAGCATTGCTGTACAGTGTGTATATATCTGTGGCCCCTAGTCGCAGCATCACTGTACAGTGTGTATATATCTGTGGCCCCTAGTCCCAGCATTGCTGTACAGTGTGTATATATCTGTGGCCCCTAGTCCCAGCATTGCTGTACAGTGTGTATATATATATGTGGCCCCTAGTCTCAGCATTGCTGTACAGTGTGTATATATCTGTGGCCCCTAGTCCCAGCATTGCTGTACAGTGTGTATATATCTGTGGCCCCTAGTCTCAGCATTGCGGTACAGTGTGTATATATATCTGTGGCCCCTAGTCTCAGCATCACTGTACAGTGTGTATATATCTGTGGCCCCTAGTCTCAGCATTGCTGTACAGTGTGTATATATCTGTGGCCCCTAGTCCCAGCATTGCTGTACAGTGTGTATATATCTGTGGCCCCTAGTCCCAGCATTGCTGTACAGTGTGTATATATCTGTGGCCCCTAGTCCCAGCATTGCTGTACAGTGTGTATATATCTGTGGCCCCTAGTCGCAGCATCACTGTACAGTGTGTATATATCTGTGGCCCCTAGTCGCAGCATTGCTGTACAGTGTGTATATATCTGTGGCCCCTAGTCTCAGCATTGCTGTACAGTGTGTATATATCTGTGGCCCCTAGTCTCAGCATTGCTGTACAGTGTGTATATATCTGTGGCCCCTAGTCCCAGCATTGCTGTACAGTGTGTATATATCTGTGGCCCCTAGTCTCAGCATTGCTGTACAGTGTGTATATATATGTGGCCCCTAGTCCCAGCATTGTGGTACAGTGTGTATATATATGTGGCCCCTAGTCGCAGCATTGTGGTACAGTGTGTATATATATCTGTGGCCCCTAGTCTCAGCATCACTGTACAGTGTGTATATATATGTGGCCCCTAGTCCCAGCATTGCTGTACAGTGTGTATATATATGTGGCCCCTAGTCGCAGCATTGTGGTACAGTGTGTATATATATCTGTGGCCCCTAGTCTCAGCATCACTGTACAGTGTGTATATATCTGTGGCCCCTAGTCTCAGCATTGCTGTACAGTGTGTATATATATATGTGGCCCCTAGTCTCAGCATTGCTGTACAGTGTGTATATATCTGTGGCCCCTAGTCGCAGCATCACTGTACAGTGTGTATATATCTGTGGCCCCTAGTCGCAGCATTGCTGTACAGTGTGTATATATCTGTGGCCCCTAGTCGCAGCATTGCTGTACAGTGTGTATATATCTGTGGCCCCTAGTCGCAGCATCACTGTACAGTGTGTATATATCTGTGGCCCCTAGTCCCAGCATTGCTGTACAGTGTGTATATATCTGTGGCCCCTAGTCGCAGCATTGCTGTACAGTGTGTATATATCTGTGGCCCCTAGTCTCAGCATTGCTGTACAGTGTGTATATATCTGTGGCCCCTAGTCGCAGCATCACTGTACAGTGTGTATATATCTGTGGCCCCTAGTCTCAGCATTGCTGTACAGTGTGTATATATCTGTGGCCCCTAGTCTCAGCATCACTGTACAGTGTGTATATATCTGTGGCCCCTAGTCCCAGCATTGCTGTACAGTGTGTATATATCTGTGGCCCCTAGTCTCAGCATCACTGTACAGTGTGTATATATCTGTGGCCCCTAGTCCCAGCATTGCTGTACAGTGTGTATATATCTGTGGCCCCTAGTCGCAGCATTGCTGTACAGTGTGTATATATCTGTGGCCCCTAGTCTCAGCATTGCTGTACAGTGTGTATATATATGTGGCCCCTAGTCCCAGCATTGTGGTACAGTGTGTATATATATGTGGCCCCTAGTCGCAGCATTGTGGTACAGTGTGTATATATATCTGTGGCCCCTAGTCTCAGCATCACTGTACAGTGTGTATATATATGTGGCCCCTAGTCCCAGCATTGCTGTACAGTGTGTATATATATGTGGCCCCTAGTCGCAGCATTGTGGTACAGTGTGTATATATATCTGTGGCCCCTAGTCTCAGCATCACTGTACAGTGTGTATATATCTGTGGCCCCTAGTCTCAGCATTGCTGTACAGTGTGTATATATATATGTGGCCCCTAGTCTCAGCATTGCTGTACAGTGTGTATATATCTGTGGCCCCTAGTCGCAGCATCACTGTACAGTGTGTATATATCTGTGGCCCCTAGTCGCAGCATTGCTGTACAGTGTGTATATATCTGTGGCCCCTAGTCGCAGCATTGCTGTACAGTGTGTATATATCTGTGGCCCCTAGTCGCAGCATCACTGTACAGTGTGTATATATCTGTGGCCCCTAGTCCCAGCATTGCTGTACAGTGTGTATATATCTGTGGCCCCTAGTCGCAGCATTGCTGTACAGTGTGTATATATCTGTGGCCCCTAGTCTCAGCATTGCTGTACAGTGTGTATATATCTGTGGCCCCTAGTCTCAGCATCACTGTACAGTGTGTATATATCTGTGGCCCCTAGTCTCAGCATCACTGTACAGTGTGTATATATCTGTGGCCCCTAGTCGCAGCATTGCTGTACAGTGTGTATATATCTGTGGCCCCTAGTCTCAGCATTGCTGTACAGTGTGTATATATCTGTGGCCCCTAGTCTCAGCATTGCGGTACAGTGTGTATATATCTGTGGCCCCTAGTCTCAGCATTGCGGTACAGTGTGTATATATATATGTGGCCCCTAGTCTCAGCATTGCGGTACAGTGTGTATATATATGTGGCCCCTAGTCTCAGCATTGCTGTACAGTGTGTTCCTATATCTGTGGCCCCTAGTCCCAGCATTGCTGTACAGTGTGTATATATCTGTGGCCCCTAGTCCCAGCATCGCTGTACAGTGTGTTCCTATATCTGTGGCCTCTAGTCTCAGCATTGCGGTACAGTGTGTATATATCTGTGGCCCCTAGTCTCAGCATTGCTGTACAGTGCGTATATATCTGTGGCCCCTAGTCTCAGCATTGCGGTACAGTGTGTATATATCTGTGGCCCCTAGTTTATATTACTGTATACCCATCTGTATCTCAGCCCTGACCATAGCGTGGACCCATCGTCCAGTTACCATCTCTCTTTGCAGTTGTAGTCCAGAGAGTTTGTCATTCCAACAGTCATAAAGGAAATCTGTTCTCAGGTTTTTTCAGTCACATCTAACAGCACCGTGATGTAGGGGCTGAGACCCTGATTCCAGCGATGTATCACTTAGTTTACTGGGTGCAGCAGTTGTGATGCAGACCTTTAGATGTAGCATAGAGCAGAGCTCAGAAAGCTAAGCCTGCGTACACTACAGTCTTCTGTGTACATAGTCTACTGACAGTGCGCTGCTCATCAGTGCTGTGTGCTTGGTTGGACTAGGAGTCATGGGGCAGCTAGTCCAAAGGTAATAAAAACACCTGCTGATAAAACCCTTATAGTATTGAAACAACAGCACACAGCCCAATAAGTGACACATCACTGAAATCAGGGTCTCAGCCCCTACCCTATGCTGACAGCACTCTTATGGGGTCTGGGAGAAGCAATGTTCTTTATTTTCCTAATACCGGGGCTGCAACAAAGTAGTAAGATCGTAATGGTGAGATATCATTGTATGGGTCACATAATCAATGTATGTAAGGCGCTGCGGACTACAGTGGTGCTATATAACCTAGAATAGTAAATTAATAAAACCATGGAGGCTTCACAGCTATCGGGAGACATCGGCGCCAAACTTCAGCGTACAGATGCTTCAGTGGTGGTAATGACTGAGCCGACTCCCGGGATGCAGCACTGGGAAATGGACAAGTTGTGAGCATTTTGCTCTGTACATCTGGGATATTGTCCCCCTCCCTCATGGTTTTGTACTGCGGACTGAGCACTAGAGGGCAGCGCTGCTCTCTTTACTAGATCATCTAAAATTCAGCAAACCGCAAGCAGAGATGACACATTGGATAAAGGATCGACAGCAGAGAAGGAAACGAGAGGAGTTCTTTATTTTCCGTCACATCCAGCGGAGGATAAATCAGTGCAAAGAGATGCAGTGGGCGATAAATTATTACAGGGGTCGTAATCAGTTGAAGCTGTGCCCATGGGGGTCCTGAAATAATAAATATACACTTACCTATCAGGTCCAATTCTCTCATCTGCACTTCTACCAGTGTCTGCCATAAATCTTATTACTTTTTCTTCTGGGAGGGAGCATCAAATGACCGCTGCAACCAGTCAGTGGCCATTGATTAGCTGCAGAGGTCACATTCTGCATATTCCTGTGAATCATAACAATAACTTTGGTACTTTGGTAGTGAACCCTGTGCCACTGACATAATCCACCCCCACTGTATATCCTACAGGATTTATACTATATACAGAGTAGGGGACTAGTCACGGACTGTATACGGTCTAGAGGACTTGAAACAGACTGTATACGGTCTAGAGGACTTGAAACAGACTATATACAATTATTTCCATAGTCCTATTTTAGCAGCGGCTAAAGTCACTTCGACAAAATATCAAAAACATATTCTAATATGGTGGGTGCCATAAAAGAAGAGAAGTGAGGGAGGGTATAGTTAAAAACTGTGGTTTTTCTTTGAAAATAGTTAAAATAGTGAGTAATACATAAGACAAAAAAGGGGGGAAAGAACAACCTCCAAATACAGGAGGAGACTGCCCAGCACACGTTCAACAAATGATGTAATTGTAAGTATTCTGATCTTGGTATAAAAGAAATAATAATTACAATAACATTGGAATAAAGTGCATGGTGACAGTATATATAAGCGCAAGAGACAAGTGATATTCAGATATATTCAAATATGCTGTATTCCCTAAAGGACAAAAGCAGATAGAGGTATACCCAGCCAAGCACAATTTAATGCTAGGTAAAGCTGGGGAGTGAAACGGCCACTATACTACCTATATACCACCTGAAAAGTAAAGAGAGGGAAAAAGTGCACTGTTATAAATCAATTACCTGTCGTATGGATGTTAGTAAAGCAGGTCCATGCGCTATATATAAAGTGCTGGTGCTGCTACCCCGCGCCCGACGAGTGCTGTTTCTCAATAGCTTCTTCAAAGGGGCGTGGACCGTCCACGGACTATATATGATCTAGATGACTAGCCACGGACTATATATCATCTAAAGGACTAGACACAGACTGTAAATGGTCTATAGGAGTAGACACAGACTGTATACAGTCTGAAGGAGACTGTACAACAGATGCAGCACAGCTGAGCTGTAATGTGCCCCTGCACTCTTTATATCTGTTAGGTTGGACTCCTACCAATCCCAATGTCATGGCCATGGGCAATTCTTGCAATTAAATGATGGAAAAACAACTTTAAGAAGCGAGATGTGAGCCCAATGATGTGACAGTAAAATCAGAGCACAGAAAATATAGTTAAATAGGATGTTCACTTTTGAGCACATTTTTATTTTCTTAACTTCATGTATTTAGGGCTAAAGCTTATTTTTACAATTGTCATTAAAAATTTTGCACCTTTTGTCTTCTACAGACTGTATGTTTCTCTGCAGTTATGATGTGGTCTTTGGTTATAAATCAGCGTAGATCAGGTCAGATAAAGACAAATATAAAGTTACTAGATGGTGGCCCGATTCTAACGCATCGGGTATTCTAGAATATATATGCGTAGTGTATAGCACAGCCCACATAGTGTATTGCACAGCCACGCAGTACATTGAGCAGCCAACGCAGTACATTGCGCAGCACACACAGTACATTGCGCAGCCCACGCAGTACATTGTGCAGCCCACGCAGTACATTGCACAGCCCACGTAGTATATTGGGCAGCCCACGTAGTATATTGCACAGCCCACTTTGTACATTGCGCAGCCCACGTAGTATATTGTGCAGCCCACATAGTATATTGCACAGCCCACGTAGTATATTGCGCAGTCCACGTAGTATATTGCGCAGCCCACATAATATATTGCGCAGCCCACGTAGTATATTGTGCAGCCCACGTAGTATATTGCGCAGCCCACATAATATATTGCGCAGCCCACGTAGTATATTGCGCAGCCCACGTTGTATATTGCACAGCCCACATAGTATATTGCGCAGCCCACGTTGTACATTGCGCAGCCCACGTTGTACATTGCGCAGCCCACATTGTACATTGCGCAGCCCACGTTGTATATTGCGCAGGCCACGTTGTATATTGCGCAGGCCACGTTGTACATTGCGCAGCCCACGTTGTACATTGCGCAGCCCACGTAGTATATTGCGCAGCCCACGTAGTATATTGCGCAGCCCACGTTGTACATTGGCAGCCCACGTTGTATATTGCGCAGCCCACGATGTATAGCCAGACTGCTAAGTCTTCTGGGTAATTTTGCAATGCATCGCCGGGAATGGAAGATGGCGGCCGGCGCGAGCAGCTCGGCGGACTACCGAGGGTGAGTATAGCAGGTTTTTTTTTTTTTAATTATTTTTAACATTACATTTTTTTTACTATTGATGCCGCATAGGCTGCATCAATAGTAAAAAATTGGGGACACACAGGGTTAATAGCAGCGGTTACGGAGTGCGTTACCTGTGGCATAACGCGGTCCGTTACCGCCGGCATTAACCCTGTGTGAGCGCTGACCGGAGGGGAGTATGCGGGCGCCGGGCAGTGAGTGCGGAGAGTAAGGAGTGGCCATTTTCTTCCGGACTGTGCGCGTCGCTGATTGGTCGTGGGGGTTTTGCCACAACCAATCAGCGACTTGGATTCCATGACAGACAGAGGCCGCGACCAATGAATATCCGTCACAGACAGACAGAAAGACGGAAGTACCCCTTAGACAATTATATAGTAGATAAACTCTCCCAGCAGACTGTCAGAACAAGTCCACTGTCAGATTCCAGCCATAGACAGTGCAATCCAGGGGCAATAGCAGGTAAACAGATATACACATATAGCTCCCTAAGTATGGTAGTCTTCTGTAAGTGCAGATCTATATAAAACTTTGTGTATTGTGCTGAGATCTGACCATGATCTGTGTATACATATGTAAGCAGTTCTCCCTCTCCTCTATCTCTCATCCCTAAACGTGAACAATTCCTTTAAGTGCAGCTCTATGTAAAACTTCATAAAATGTGCTGAAATCTCACCATAAGTTGTATCCCCCATTCAAAGATTATCTGCATATCTACAGATCAGAGTGCAATAAAGAATCAGGACTTTAATAATAATAATAATAATAATAATAATAATAATAATAATATTTTTAATATTATGTCTTAAATGGCAGTTTTATTTTTTAGTATACACAATGCTTCTATACTTTGATTGCTGACTCTATTAGCATAAGATGATCCAGACATTCTAGAATAATAGACATATGAAACTTGATATATGCAAATTTGAAGGTTATCAGCGTATATTTAAGAAATTTGTTCCTAATATTCTTCATTATTCATTCATTTCCTATATATTCTAAATTCATAACTCCCATCATCTATAGCACCGCACAGTTTTGCATGATCCTGCTGTCTGTACTAGCGAGCATTATATATATACACAGTATATATACTGAATATATATCCCTGCAGACACACTGCCCCCTTGTGGTTGAAGAATCTCCTTTTGTGTATATCGGAGAATGGAAGATGGGAGTGCTGCACTAAATAGATGGAGCAGCAATTCCTCATGCTACGTATTAGGAATCTTGACATCCACTGCAATGAAATGCTCAGCACTACTACATCTATGCAAAAGAAAATGAAGCCTTCCATCAGAGCCAATGTCTGGGATGGCGGATGCAAAACCTGTAAAGCTTCATTCAGACATCTCAATTTTTTTCCTATAGTAAGGAAAAATAATGGACTGATTTCCATCAGATTGCTGAATCAGATTTTCATCAGTATTTGATTATTTTTGCTCAAGCTTCTCCTAACTAACAGTAAAAAATAGACTAGGATGCAACTAGGATGCCATCAGGGAGCTGTCTTAGTTCAAATACCCATGGCATAGACTTATATCAAAATGTGACAAATGAGCATCCCCATGGACTATAATGGGTATGTGTTCTAACTGTGAAAAACTCGGATAAAACATGGACATTAAACACGGATGTGTGAATGAGGCTTAAAAAGCAGTTGTCATTTCATTTATTTCATAAGTTAATAATACAGCTGAATATAAGAAACTTTGCAATATATCTTATCAGAGAAATCTGCTTCTTTCTCCTGCAGGACTGATCGTTCACTCTTAATTCTGGGGTAATATATGAATTTGTTGAAACCAGACTTTCCCATAACTAAGATAGGATGTGTCAGTTGGTGCCTTTAAGGTTCTATGGAGAGGGAGGAGCTAGTGGAAGACAGACATTCTGCTACAAGTTCTCCCGAAAAGAAAGTTAGAGTTCTGATGAAACTGTCTTCCTGTTCCCACCATTATTGGAAGTTTAGTCGTTTTCTGCATTCTGCCGTCGTTTTGTGTGAAGCCCTGGGCTTTCTCATAGAATGAATGAGCAGGCTGGTTCCAGTCTATGGACTCGGAGAAGGTAACGTGTGATTGGATGAGAAATACAGTGTGGGGATAGCATGGTACCAGGCAGATAGCATCGTCCATCCATTTGAGGTCGGCAGCTAAACAACTCGCTCCCTGTAATTTTCCATGTTTTGCTTGGCCTTATAGCCACTATAAAAGCCCAAGCAGGAAATGCTGCTGCTATATTGTGTGGCATGTGGATAAGAGAGAGGACATCAAAACTTAATCAGAAGGAAAAAATGTGCAAAATGCAGGTAGATAATGTGTGTGAGGAGAAGAGAATATATAGATATAATTACAAGAAATTAATAGGGAGAGACAGAGGAATCACTGACATTTTGTTAAGCAGAAAGCTGCTGCTCTCTTTGCTGCATTCATTATCACACTGTATCTATCAGTGGCTGTGACATAATCTGTTCTATGTCCAAGGGAAATAAGAGTATTGCATTTCATTTCATATAGTTGTTTGCACCTGTACTAACAAAGTTGCACTCTGTAGCGCTATGGCATGTAAGCATGAAATATATGACATTTGATTTGCATTATTGCTCTATATAATAGGAATAAATGGAAATATTTAGGACATAATTTGGCCAATTCATGCATGCCCAGCAGCCAACGACAAGGAGATCTCATTTTGCTGGGGACCTATCCTCTGTTAGGCTGAACCCTACATTATATGGATAGATATGCTATAATTAAAACCGCCGCAAGCTGATGGGTGGAGTGCTCGGTCAGAGAGCCCATGTATACAAATATCAAAAGACTGCCATCACTTCCAAACAGAAAACTAGTGTGTACAGGTGCAAACTAAGAGTATATATAACCAACAAATAAAGTAGCGCTATAGTATGAAAACATGAAATATATGAAACTTGAATTGCACTAATGCTTTAGAAAATAAGGAAAAAAATTGAGATGCTTAGCACAGAGATACTTAGTTGTTTGCACCTATGCACTGTTTGCGAGCACCACATATGTGTTGATGTCGCTTGGACATTACTAAGGCTGTGTTTGCATTAAAGAGAATCTGTCAGCAGATTTTTGCTATGTGATCTGAGGATAGCATGAGGTAGGGGTTAAAACACAGATTTCAAAGATATGTCACATGACAGGTTGTGTGGTGTTGTTTCCTTACACTGAAGGTTTTGTCACCTGGTGATTATCATTTCACTGACTATAACAGCTACAGCAGCGCCTCCTTGCTAGTCCAACTCCGCCCCATCTTGTGACAAGCAGCTTACAGTCTGTAGATCATTTACAGAATGCTGTGATATAGGCGGAGTTAGCTGTGGTGTGGGTGGGGTTAGCTGTGGTGTGGGCGGGGTTAGCTTTCTCAGCTTTGCTGCATTGATAATTCTAAGAACTCTGATTATGTCAGAATCACTGCACCCAGTGAACTAAATGATACATCATTGGATTCAGGATCTCATTGCCTACATCAGGCTTGTCTCAGATATGGTAGGAAAAAAACTGCTGACAGATTTCATTTTAAAAAGCATGAAATGGCCAGAACGAAGTCCTGGGACACCTCGGAGTGTCACACACTTAATTTGAGAACATTTGGTGACTTTGGAGCACATTCGAATGAAGCAAATTGATTTGGTTGAAATTGAATTTTTTCATCCAATTCGGATGAATCGAACCTGAAACAAATTTGGGGAACTGTACTCATCTCCAGCTTTAAGCAACTGTGGCTTCAATGAAATTGTGAAATGAGGCAAGTAGTAAAACCGTGCTCACAGCCGTTATTAGTAATCCTGAAATGTACTCACATCCAATAGAAATTCATGTTGCAATAAATATTTAACATTCTACTGCAAAAATAAATTATTTCGTAAAGAAGAAATGTAAGTTCAAGAGTTCCATATTGAAAATTCCATTTAAAGAGGACCTGTCACCAGGCTAAAAGTGTCTTTGCTTTAATTTTATTCCCTCTGTTCCCGAGTATTCATTTTTTTATTTTTTTATATCCACCATACGGTTCCAGACATGTGGGCTTTTTTATTTAATGCTATTTTTTATGTTATTTACCTATGCGGCGTAGCTCACAAGATCCTCGGGGGCGTGTCTTAAGGCTGTTCTCCATTACTATTGAGCAACGTAAAAAGGCTCATATCTCTGGAACTATATGTCAGATTTTAATTCAGAAAAAAATGGAATTCTCGGGGGAGCAGCTAGAATAAAATAAGAGCAAATACTTGCTGCTTTTTACCGAATGTCAGGTCCTCTTTAAATGCTGTCTTACGATATCTCTGAGCAGATGTGCTTTATTATTGGTCTCACTGGCTGCAGCTAATCACCCAGGAGACAATCTTTACAATGTAATACGTTAGATTATCATGTACCAGTGGTTTATCAGGACCGATCCTGGCTTGGATGTACTGAATAGTGTAGATTGCAGATGGGAGGTTGATATTTCCTCCCGGTGACAGCGTAAAAGATTAAGTGTCAGATGATATCTCAATATTGAGTCATCCCTCTTTCTGCTGCAGAATTTTCCTTCTCACATCTGGATTTCTAAAAATTGAAGGACACACACCTCTGAATAATACAAAAGAAGCTCGAGACTAAACCAAGGCGCTGTCTTGTCAGCCTGTCCCCCCACGCAGGAGCTTTCATTGTAGAATAACTAGATTTTGTGTCTTCTAGCAGCAGCCAATGTGCAGAAACTCATTCTTCTTGTACAAGAAGTGCAACCGCCATCACTTTACAGGCAAGATTGTGTCAGGTTGATACAATTACTCTGAAGAAATCCTTAGTATATCTTCACAGTTGTTAAATCCCAGAAGTAAGGAAGGGGAAGGTTTTATATATTTTGAAGAGGATCTTTCATTGCTTTTTTTTTATTTATTTAAACTGAGTACATCCTCCGCTGATTCTTGACCAGTTTTCCTTTTTTTCCTGTGCCCTCTGATCCTAAGTTATTCCCCCCCTGAGAATAATGTTGCAACTGTTCCCTTTAACCAACTGAGCGTACTCCACAGGACTTCTTCTTTTAGTCACTGACCAATGGAATACATGGCCACGCCCACAGAGAAGTTGCGTGGACACGCCCAATTGGTTGACGGTAAATTGTGCGCCATTATTTCTAAGGGTCATAACTTTGGAACAAAGTTGCACAGAAGAAAAAGAAAAACTTTTCCAGAATCAGTAGACCAGGGCCAAAGGTGGAGATTCTCAGATTAAATTTTAAAAAAATCCAGTTAAAGACATCTTTAAAGGGAATCTATATACACACATTTTACTACGATGAATTTCCTTTTCTTAAAGGGGAGGGGGTAAAAAAAAACAGTAAAACACTTTTTCCTGGGAGATCATGCAGCTAGTTTTATAATATATTGCTTTCCACTGAGCTTTGTCCCTTTAGGGCCATTCAAGTACCATAGAAGCGGAAACTGGACTGAAAGTGGAACAGTGATTAGATTTTCTAATATAAACTATATTTAATAATATATTTTACAAGGGATGGGACTGATATGCACTGAAAATCCATATCAGATTACATAATCCTGACATTAAAATTAACATTATAGCATTGATAAAGGATAATATAAAGCTATCCTTACTTGTATTTTGTAAGTAAGTACACCATCCTCATCAGGACTAAGAGATCTATGTATTAATATGTTATGAAATCTGGTGATGGACCCCTTTTAATGCCTTGTGGTTGGAGATGCCATCACCAGAACTCATTTTAGTCCATTAGATGTAAACAATGTTAGCTCTTATTGAATGACAGCAAGCAAAGATCTTCCAAACCGTGATGAATATTGATCTGTGTCAGTCACCGGTAAGGGTAGATAACCTCACATGCATATTTGTCTCATTATGTCATTGTCTCATTGATCATGGTAGGTCCAGACATGATTGTCTGACATTTACTGACAAAGGTCACAGATCATTATGAAGGCCAATTATCCTAGATGAATAATTATGAGGCTTTGACATGAAATGACTTTTCAGATTTGTGCCTGCTCTTGTACTTCATTATCTTCTGAGCTGCTCCTCGGGGACCTCTCATTAGAGAAGATACCAGAATCTTTTTTATTGGAAACATTATTATTACTCCAATTATTGCTGCTAGTGTTGTTCTTTAACTTGTCATTCAAATCACAGTTGCTGTTTATGACCCTATCACAAAGACTGTCCATCGCCTACTCGCCCTCCACGACACGGTCCATCTTTGTTCTGCCGGCTGTGCTGCATATATTCTGTCACTGTTGTGTCTCCATAATGTCATCACCTTCAATTTAGACTTTTTTGACCCATTAGGCTCAGGTATGCACAGTCTTAGCACCAGTGTACCTTTACAGACTGATAAACTCTGATCTGTTTTATGAGCCTGACTTTGCACCCTTACAATAAATACTCCTGATTCTTCACTGTTGTCCTAGTACAACCCTACATAACATGCCTTGGATTACCCCAAAATCAAATCAAAATCAAAAGGCATGAGCACTTAATGCATTTTATGCTCAAGGTCTCCATACACATTAGACTAAAACTGGGTGAATGTGCCAATCTTGACCAGTTTGGCCGAAAAGTCTAATGTGGCCACCCAGATTGTCCCTGCATTGATGATATCGGGGTTTAGGAGGGGGTCAGAAGGATCAGTCATGTCCAATATTGATCTGCTGTTCTTTTTGTTTTCCAAGAGATAAGCCTTCATAAGAGGAGTCTAGTAGTGGCTCTTTCGTAGGGAACACAAGAGAGCTCGGCAGACCAGATAGCTGCCAACTGAACAATCAACCAAAGGTATATGGGAGGCTTTAATCCTACAAAGTGAAACTGCTCTTTCAAGTGGCTCTTACCTTCTCTTACTAAAACAAAAGATCCTCTAAGACCTGTTTTCAAAATGTCCATGTAGGGTTCACAGAAATGGGTTGTTTTCAAAATGTCCCTCCAATGATCTGTTGATCCATGTAGGATCGGCTACTGATAACTGCAGAGGCAATTTAGGATCACATAATATTATTATAGAATTACCTATCTGAAGACATTGACTATAATATGTGGTCTACTGACTTGGGAAACTATATTAATTCCTGGCTCTGGCTATTAGAGGGGATTCCAGAGCAGGATCTCCCATTATGAGGTGTCTCTGTTCTCTAGTATTGCATATGAAAATGAATTATCTAGGTGAGATGACCCCTTTAGATTTTAAACTTTAATTATAGAAATAGTACAACCACCCATATTGATGTCACAGGCAATGTGATCATGATACAAAAGTTGTACTGTGTGCAGGGATGTGGATTTAAACAAGGATCATGGATTGAGTCCTTCATGTTGCTGCTGGCCGATGGAACAAGCTGGCAGGAAACTCAAATCAGAAGTAGGAGGTATAAAAAAGATACAAAATTGTCAGCCAGAAGAAAACTCAGAAAACGGGTCAATGCCTGAAACAGGAAGAATCACTGGAATTACAGGAGCAAAGCACAGAGGTGTGGACCAGATAAAGGAGTACTTATAACTGGCAGATAGAGATTCAAGAGTTTAAATAGAAGGAAGGCCACCCAGAGCTCACAGCAGGTCAATATCAAACACGCTAGGATATAACCTCCATGCTTTTTGCCTATTTGGGACCACATGTCTCTCAAGGACATTTCATTATATCTCATTGCCGCATTATTGAGATGCACCAATCAGAACCAAGGTACTGCACCACTTATTGATGGAAACAGCGGAGGCAGGTAGCAACATAGATGTTAAACAAGTGATTTCATCATCCATGATGAGTGCATATGATACAATGGACATCCCTTCTTTCTCATCAATAGAGATGGGTGAAAAACCTATATTCCGGACTTACCAGTGCTTACGGCACCAGGAGACTTGTGTGCGGTTGGTGCTTAATGTGTCAAACAACATAAACTATGTATCAATTTGTATCATGCTATCCTACAGACTGACCACCCGGTGGCTAGTGATTGATGCACTCATTCCTAGTCTTTGTCCATTTTCCGATACATTTATAAGACATGAAGGTCATCCTGGAGCAGCTTCAAAGCTTGCGAATTGATAAGGATACTGCAAGCGTTTCTCAGTTGAAACATTTTACCACATATTTGACTATTGGATTTAGCAGTTTGCAGATCTATCCCCAGAGAATCTATGAAAGACAACGACTTTTCTTCATTTCATGCATGTTGCCCTCTCGCTGTCATCAGAGATCGCCACATCTCTGCGTCAGCATTTGCTTTAAGTAATGAGTGTCTCTGTGGGACTGTGGGTACTTGGCATTTTTATTAATATGCAAATAGTAATGTCAAGGACACCGGCTTAAACAAATGAAATTCTGATGATACATCCAATACTTGTGTAATTTATCCAACAGTACAAAAGTTATCCCCTCGCCGCACCGCTGATATTAAGAGTGATACAACCTTTTTGAGCCCCCTGCTGTAGAAGAAGGAAGATCGTTACTTTACATGTTGTGATTTCTAAGATTAGAAGGTTTCTGTCTGTAGACAGAAGAAAGGAGCAGTTCTTCATTTCAACAAAAGACAAGGTTTAATTCACTGATAAACGACTGTTCTATGTCCCAAAGTGTCAGAGCTTAAAATCGAATTACCATGCCAGAAATAAAGCCCTATCTGACATGCAATGTTTTGCGATATCATGATTTTTATGTGGTCCAGGATGGGCGTGAATTTATTTTCACAAGCGTCATAATATTTATGACAGAAACACATTAATTATTAAGACAGTAATTGTTCACATTGATAGGATTCTGTTTGCAGGTTTGTAGCCATGTAATCTGACAATAGATAATATAGGGTGTAGTAGATTAGCTCAATCGGCTGCACACAGAGGTAGTCACAGGAACACTGCGTCTTTAAGGATGCATTTGGTTTATTGGATACACCATAAACCAAGTTTTAAGCATCAAAAATAAACACGGCCCTCTGGGCAAAACAGCAAAACAAAACGGTAGCGCAATGTGCAGTCCTTGCACTAGTGGGGGTAAGCCCACGCAGGGTTAGTAATGTCCTTTCACAAGCTCCATGTGCACAATAACTCTCATGAAGTCTTCCTCTTGAGGCAGTCAACAACCCTGCGATCTTTGGAAGGCAACTACTTAAGTCCCAGACTATGTGACTCCTCCATTATGTGACTGATCACATGACTGTGAAATCACACAGGTCCTGTCAGGACACGGTGCCAACTCTGCTGGTGGAGATAAAGTGGACATTCTCACACCCGCTCTATGAATGTCCACTAAAACAGCCCATGTATGCAACTTTAGCTTAGACTCACAACACTTTAGTATTCTGAAGGAAAATACTCTGGCTTTATATCACCATTAAGTGTAGTAACACATATCTTCCCTCCATTTACTTTACCATTGACTTTGTCACAAAGGGCAGAGACTCTGATTTCAGCGATGTATGCCTTACCGGGCTGTGTTGCTTTTCAATACAAATGCAGGTAATGGAGAAACAAATTGGTTAAATCTGTGCTGCCATGTGGAAAGGATGAAGGATGTCAATCCGACTATAAGTGGTTTATTTGTCTATGCGTGTCGAAGAAATTTGTCTCTCTAGATCTTAATATTTAGGGTTTTTAAAAAAAGGGTCTGGCCTACAGGATGTCTTTAGATATGACATGACCTGTGTATTCTATTGTCCCATGATTGCTTAAAGACAACCTGTCAGCACCATTTCACAAGTTGGAGTAAAGACATCACCATAATGGAGCTGTTATACAGATTAACTAGATACTTTAAGTGAATAAATCCACACGGTTGTTGTTCTTTAATCAGCATTTATATGAAATCTCTAAAAGACGTCTTTCAGCCTAGATCTGAATTTGCATGGCGCCATTTTACTGAAGACCACCCATCAATCTGTGCAAGTGTAACATGGCAGTGTGCGGTAGCTATGGGCAAGATATTTATCCCCTACCACCAGGCCTGTTACATGAAGGTGGGGTTCCTGGCTGGGTGTGTGGACTTTGTTTAAAGGGGTGCTATGTCTTTGCAGGCCGTGTGATGCCGGTGACTTCGGCTAGCCTGGACCGCATGTTGAATTGTTCAGTGAGGGAGACCACCACTGAAAAATAGATAGTCTTTTACTCAACATTAACTTGGTGGGAACTATGTGCATAACTTCACGAGCGTTTCTTTCACAATACGGAGCATCTTCACCCACAGTCTTTCTACCTCTTCAAGTTCACTTGTTCTTGCCTCGAGTTTCTCTGTCTTCATCACCACCCAGCACACTACTACAGTCCAGTTAGTGAGAGTCCTATTCTCAACCCGCTTCCTCATTCCCTCTTCTCAGCTTGCTGACACGCGGAGCACTCTCTTCATCTCACATTCCCCATTCCTTCCTGAGCCATTACTTCTGAGTAATAAACTGGGGCCATACTGTTTGGTGTTCTGTCCCAGTATCCATCTCCGGTGTATCACTTCTGTCCTTCTGTCACATTTTCTTTCTGCTCAGGATCTCGATATACACTGTCTCAGTCTCCACTCACGCCAAGGACACCCATGTCAGGCGGCTCTACTGACTAGTCAGACCTTTGGTCTGCATCCACTGCATGCTGGGCTTTGACTCCCTGACTGGAAACTGTCTTTGTCTCTTCTTCTTAGCTCTCCCAATCCAGGCTAGTGCCAAACGTTAACTCTGTGGATGCCTACTCACTACCTGTTGCTGGGCAGAACACAGCTTTATCACACAACAATAAAAAAACATTAAACAGACAAACATTATAATGAATTATATCACATCACAAAAACACTTATCTTCAAGGGGGAACATAGGCAGTATGTCTATCTCCTTACTCAAGCACCACCCGTTGCGAGGATGGGACTGGTGTGCACTTTCACACAGGCGACAGATCACTTTCAAAGCTGTGACCTATCATACAGACACTGATGGCGGACTGAGGGGCCGGGGAAAGACCCTACATACCATCTGTCCCCTATGCATCTAAAGGTTATTATCCCAAATCTTCAAATTCTGATTAAAGAACAAACACCATACAAATTTCTTCACTAAAGGTATACAATAAATTTAATCTGTATTTCAGCATCATTATGGCAATGCCTTTACTTTAACATGCAAAATCATGTTGACAGGTTCTCTTTAAAAGAAGTTGTGGAGACACAGGGGTTCAGCGGGTACTTTAGTCTGCAGGGTCGAGACCGCATGGACCAGGGCTCATCCCACTGAACACCCGCTCTCCTATATAGGCATAATACTACTCAGACAACACAGGGTGAGGGTAAAACAGCATGGCAATATTTTATTGAACCACAAAACAGGTAATAACACATAGAACAGTCCCAGCAAAATACAAGATGTTGCAAAATTACAGTCTCACTCTCACTTCTGACTATCCCCACCTTTGACACCCAAAGAAAGGAGATAACAAAAAGCTTAGGATGCTGACGGTACTTTGAGGTATAAGGCCAGGTAACCGTAGGGTCACAACCAGGTTTCTCCGAATATCTTCATAGAGCCAGGTGACCAGTGGGTCTCATTCCTGACTACCCAAAATGTATCCATGGCTTCCGTGATGGTCAATGGAGCAGATCTGTATTCTTTCAGTCGGGTCTGTGGTCCCTAAGCTGACATCCTGTAGAATGTCAAATCTGTGTCCCTCATGATAGAGCCATAATGTCCTGGCTGATGTCCTATAGAGTGTTCCTGACTGTGGTTTTTAGTCTCTCTTTCTTCACATCTCTTGCTACAGAGGCATATCCACCTTATATAGTTCACAACTGTTGTCCTTCAAGCCATCATCCAAAGGTCAAGAAGATGGTGCGATGTGATTAACTCGCATTGTTTCAGTATTTAATCAATTTGCATATTTTTTAATCTTCTGTTTTGCAAGTCAACAAGCCACAGGGTCCCACACAATAGTCATTCAAAATATTATCAAATATCTATTGTTCAATTACCCTATGTTTCTATCCCTCAAAGATAGCAGACAATGAGCTTAGAACAAACAACAACTCCAGAGTCCCATTCAGGCTAGTATGAAAATGTTGACCAACTAAAAAACAATCATATACATTCAAAAGTCAACATAGAGATAATAATCTATGCTTCTTGTCGTACTGAAAATATACATCTATATAATAAAGATTAAATGCTGTGTCATCACAAAAGCTATTAGAAAACAACCTATTGTTTAAATCAGGTTTTTATATTGAATTTATTTTTTCTTAATTTTGACAATGTCTTTTTTTTTTTTTTTACCAAATTACGATCTGCATTTAAAATAAAAGATTGAAATTTACCAGTTTTCACACCGGTCACTGGGGCTTCTGTAGACTCCAACTTCCTGTTGTTTCTGGAACAACATATGTACATAGCTGACTCTAAAAATTTGTATTGGAGCAGGTCCGCTGGGTCGCCTATGGCATATGCGGCACCGCACCTGTAACTTGTGGCTCCTGTGTTATCAGCTCTGTATAGACATGGTGCCTGCTATTGTAATCCTGTCTCTGACAATAAGGAGCCTGCTGAAATCTCTTCCTAGTAAGACAGAATGTAAAAAAAATGAAAATATTTTTAAAAAAATACATGGAACACAAAAAATATTGAAATAAACTATAGGTCACTTTCTGATGGTAGATTACATTTAAGTCACTGTAAGACTGACTAGGAGAGTTTCACGACCATGAGAGGCTACGTATTTCCTTGCTTCAAACTAAAAGGGACATGAAGGGAGGAGAATTATTAGGAGGGCACTGTCAATCAACTACTCTTATCCAATCATTGCCAAGAGTACCATTATTGATAATTTGCAGCTGACCGTCATGACTAACCTCACAAAGCTCCTCCCACAGATCCTTTTCAGCTGGATGAAATCATCACTTACATACAAGTATATAGTGACAATAAAAGACTTAATACATAGTGCAGTACTGTAACAATCTTACCTTTCCACTCTGGTAGCCTTGGCTGCTATATGTCACTGCTCCAGTTCAGTGGGCGGCACAGACAGTTAGCACTACTTGGTGGTGCACTCGTTGCTCAGCATTCTCCAGTGTTACCTTGCCTGGATAATGAATGCTGTCCCCTCATGCTGGCAAGGTGTTTTTTTTTTTAATTATTTTTTAAATAAAATGTAATTATTTTTACAGGAACATTAACAGTGTATTTTATTGTCTGCAGTGCTGACGTCATGTCGACAGTGCTGCAATCAGTGAGTCCAGCGGCTCTGCCCGATGGCGCAATTCACTCAGAGCTGTTGAGCTCACTGATTGGCTGCAGGGCTGTCGACATGACATCAGGGCTCCAGAGCATGTCAGGCACCAGGAACAGCTGTAGAGAATCAGCACTGGAAATGGGAAAAGGTAAAGAACTTTTATTCTTCTTACAAACTGTGTTAGGGAACAGGATTATTCCAAACCTAGAAAATCCCTTCAAATCCAGGCAGTTAAACATATTTCCGCCCATCCACATTTTGTGAGCTTAACCCTAACATTTCTTCTCAAAAAGGGGCTGCAGAGAACCCCTTAGGACCAGAAATGCTTAGGTATTGATACAAGCATCTTACCGTTAGGAATTTAGTGATCTGGATTCTTCATTGATTCACCAACTGAAGAGACTATTATTCATCATAACGATTTCCCAAAGTTGCTTTGAAAAGTCTCAAAATTTTTGCAGAACTCAGAGCTGCACCATAAATTTTTAGGATTTTTGGAGTTTTCATGCCAGTAGTTCCCAGCTCTGCCAAAATGGGCAGATCTGGTGTGGAACGGGTATGTGCAGCTCTCAATGAATCACATCTCCTCAAGAATCACCAGTCTTCCTTAATTGGGGCTGATTTTTTGTTCAGCTTGAGTGCATTAATTGGAAGTTACCATGTTCTTGACATTAATTTGAGTCAAGTCCATTAGCTAGGGCCTTGACCCATGAGCTCAAATGATAACAACCAAAGAATCCTGCGGCAGATTGTAACCACGTAAAATCTGATATGATCCTAAGCACCATTGCTGTGATAAATAATAACTCCATACCTATTAATATCATTGCTTCTTGCTTTATAATACTTATGGTTTGTCTTCTCTCCGATCATATAAGACCGCCCGTGTTATAAATCAGCTGCGCTGGATAGATTTTCTTCCTCTTGATTTCCCCTTTACTACGCAAAGCAGAACATGCCCCTTTAGTCTTCTGGGATGTGATGGAGAACACCATGACATACACCACTAATTGCTTGTATTTCTTGGATCTACCAACAATAAACATCAGATTCCGTTATCTCGGTTTCTGTCATGTCAAGTCTTATTTCTCATTATTTCACAGGTTAGAGTGTTCGCAGATCTGTGGTTATTTGGCTGTCACGTTGTATCGTCATCCCAGCTGTAGACAGCACATCCCAATAATTACAGGGAGCATCATTTTATCCTTTGTGAAAAGAAAAGTGAAGGTCGCCAGTATCGGACGGTAAAAAAAAAATACATAGGTGCTTTGTTGGACTTACAGCATGCAACATCACATATGGTCCTGCCACGCGCCTTGCCAATTTAATCCTTTGTGTATACTTGTATCACAATTCAACCCTTTTAAGACCTTTCCTTTAAAGCCAGTGTGTACACTGGTGTGGGGTGTCAGGATACAAAGCTTTTGTTTCCAAAATCCATGTAGTATGGTTGTTATCCAAACCTTTCCTAGTGTCAACAGTAAAGTTGATCCATTGATAATACGGTCGTTTTTCCAATCTTATGTTAATAAATTTTAATTCTTCATAACAGGATAGGAAAGGTGAGGAGTGGACCACACAACTTTTAAGCATTGTGGTGAATGAAGTATGCATACCCGATTGCCCACCTTGTGTCACGTTCATCCATTGCTCATTGATCCAATTCTAATGTTCATGTGGCTCTTGTAGGCTCTTTCTCCAGTGGAAAAAGTTGAGAATTACATTCTGACTAGTCTGTGACTGCATACCCTCATAAACCGCAAACTAGGATGCATATTCTGAATTTTTTCTATTTTTGCTCTGTGATGTCTTAAATCTCCTCAATTTGCCAACAATCTGTGAGTCCAAACTGTTTAGGGATGGTTTTGTTCCCTTTTCCAGCCTCAATAACACTTCTTGTGAGGTCCTCAGAAATCTCCTTTGTTTCTTCCACTGAGCACTTCCACTAATGTCTGATGTAAAGATCAGATGTGGATAGCTTAATGATCTTTGAATAAGACAGGTTAACAACACACCAGGTTGTCATCTTTTTGTTTGAGAAGACTCTTAGTTCCACTTTCAACTGATCTGCTATTCCTAAAGGTTCACATATTTTTACTACTTACAAAAATATGATATTGGATCATTGTCTTCATTGAAAAATGTACATTATTTATACCTCATTTGATTGATTCACTTTATCTCCTTTTATGACATATGAAAATCTGGTGTAGTTTTATTTCAAATTTATGTAGAAATATGGAAAATTCTGAAGGGTTCACAAATTTTCAAGCCCCACTTTATTATATCGATTGACAGGGCACTCAGAAAACTTTGGGGTTAAATCCTGGTTAGTTTGTCTTTCTTCCTGCTGTCAGCCCTGAGTGGTGCTACTCACTGTTTAGCCCCCCTGAGAATTAGTGCCCACTTCCAGTTATAACCTTACTATCTCTGGAATTGTGAGTATCATAGATCCTGTCTTAGTGGATATTCCTGATTTTGACTTGTTTACTGACTATTCTCTTGCCTGACAATTTTGTATCTACCCATACCTCATGGTTCTGACCTGGCTGCTTAACAATTCTTCTTGCCTTCTTGCACTACCAGCCAGCATCTGACTCTGTGGACCCAGCCTAAGGGTCCCTGCAAGTCCACATCCCTATACAGGGGTTAAAGGGTGAAGGCTAGGAAAAAATGGAGTAGCAAGCACTAAACCTGTTAATGGTAGCCAATTTTGGGGCAGCGAGGTGACCACGAAGAGTGCCCATGTGACAGTAGCTCCCAGTGTTTACACCTATGATCAGCTAAAAGTGGTTGCCTAGATTGCTTTCCTGGGTGAGTGCTTAGCCGCTCGAAAGATTATATGGTGTCAGAGGAATAATTTGTCCATTCCTCTATT
Source organism: Ranitomeya variabilis (assembly GCF_051348905.1). Lineage (NCBI taxonomy): Eukaryota > Metazoa > Chordata > Amphibia > Anura > Dendrobatidae > Ranitomeya > Ranitomeya variabilis. The sequence continues at coordinate 625,165,776 of NC_135232.1, forward strand.
GCACAGAGGTACTTGTCCTCCAATAGGGCATATGGATATGGATAAAGTAATGAATATGCACGCGTCTCCACTCCCATAGGTGTGAAGTGCATATTCATTACCTTAATGAGCGGTACCATGTGACCACTCAGCACAGGAAGAGCTGCTGCATCGGGACAATGGAGATGCAGCGATGCCATGAGGAGGGTGAGTAGGACGGGGAGGGGGTGAGCCATGTACAGTATACAACAATTGGACGAGACCAGGGGAGCCATGCATGCAGCAATGGGACTGGGGGTGCCATGCATACAGCGATGGGACCTGGGAAGCCATGCATACTGCGATGGGACTGGGGGAGCCATGCATACAGCGATGGGACAGGTGGAGCCATGCATACAGCGATGGGACCTGGGAAGCCATGCATACTGCGATGGGTCCGGGGGAGCCATGCATACAGCGATGGGACCTGGGAAGCCATGCATACTGCTATGGGACATGGGGGAGCCATGCATACAGCGATGGGACCTGGGAAGCCATGCATACTGCGATGGGACTGGGGGAGCCATGCATACAGCGATGGGACAGGTGGAGCCATGCATACAGCGATGGGACTGGGGGAGCCATGCATACAGCGATGGGACCTGGGAAGCCATGCATACTGCGATGGGTCCGGGGGAGCCATGCATACAGCGATGGGACCTGGGAAGCCATGCATACTGTGATGGGACCGGGGGAACCATGCATACAGCGATGGGACAGGTGGAGCCATGCATACAGCGATGGGACTGGGGGAGCCATGCATACAGCGATGGGTCCAGGGGAGCCATGCATACAGCGATGGGACCTGGAAAGCCATGCATACTGCGATGGGTCCGGTGGAGCCATGCATACAGCGATGGGACCTGGGAAGCCATGCATACAGCGATGGGAGCGGGGGAGCTATGCATGCAACAATGGAACCGGGGGAGCCATGCATATGGCGATGGGACCAGGGGAGCCATATATACGGCGATGGGACCGTGGGAACCATGCATACAGCGATGGGACTGGGGGAGCCATGCATATAATGATGGGGCCGGGGGAGCCAGGCATACAACAGGGGGAACCACACATACCAGGACAGGATGGGGGGCCACGCATAGCAGGACAGGGATGAGGGGATAATGCATACCCGGCTTATACTCGAGTCAATAAGTTTACCCAGTTTTCCGTGGCAAAATTAGGAGCCTCGGCTTATACTCGGGTCGGCTTATACTCGAGTATATACGGTAAGTAAAAAGTAAAAGCGCATTTAAAAAACACAGTTCTTAGTAATACTGTTTTTGATCAAAAATTGCATAAAACTACAAAAGTCCTACACTGTCTAATATTAAAAACCTTACCATGTGTCAGAGTTGACCTCAGTGTGTGAATAAGGGCAGACAAAAGGATCAGATCCCAACCTGTAGACACCTGTCTGGGGAAGCCTTTAAATGTAATTTCCAGCTCAGAAGAGGGAGGCCACATCCTGGCTTGCACAGAATGCAAAAATGCAAAGAAAAAACACAAAAATTGAGCTTGGTTTGAGTTGGTATACATGCAGCACATAAACACATGTTCACATGTTATAGTGGCAATTTTCAGTAACTCTAGATTGTTATGACGAATGATCGGATGAATTGCAAAAGAATGTGCAAAGGACATTCCTCGCCATGGGAATTAGCTTAATCACAAAAACCCTATCTCCACTGAATTTCAACCCTGCCCCAAAATGACCTTCATATAGCATTTCAGTGATAGTCTCATTAGCTCAAGAAAAAGGGTTAACAAGGATAAGGCAGCTGATATCACTCTGTCCAGCTGATTGATTTATAATAGCAAACTGGTTGCTGTAAAAAGGGGGCTGGAGCTTGAAAGCCTTGTCTTCTTCTGTTAACAATGGTAAACAAATGTAATAATCATTGCTTTGCATCAAAAGAGCTTTACAGGCAAGTACATTGCTGCTTGTAAGATTGTATGCCTCGAAGCAGCTCTATACAGAAAATGCCAAGATTATGCTAGCATAGTACATATCACTATATACAAGAACATGTGCAACTGTATAAAAATGAAATCCATAAAATACCTAGGTTATACCGGCATGGTCTATATATCACTAAATATACTATAACTTCTACCAGTTGTAAACCTGCAAGAATTTACATGGTCATATTCAGGGTATACTATCATGGGCCATAGCAATATATATATTAAAAAAAAACACTTTTATCTTCAGTGTACATCACTATATACAGATTATGTCCCAATCACTATATACATAAAATGTATAACTTATAACAATTGTACATAGATTCTGAAATACATAAATACTTTGGCTATAGCACCATGTTCCATATCACTGAACAAGAAAATATAAAACTTACATCATCTCTGTATATATACAATTATATACAGAAGATATCCAGATAATATTAGCTGTACTTATTTAGTTAGAGAAGATACACAGGTTATACCAACATGCCCTGTATTACTATATACAGGAATACATTTATAGAAGCTGTACATGGATAATTATATCCAGCTTATATCAGTAAGGTCCATATTATATACAAGCAGAAGTATGACTGATCATTACCCCCTGAGCTTACGTGGTATTTTCCATCTTGGTTGAGTGTCTGGGGTCTGGTTTTACCTTTAGCTCATCTCCTATCCTCGGGATGATGATAACATGATGATAACATTATTCCTCTTCTTCTGCCAACACAACATAATTAGTATGACACTTGGTGTTGATCCAGGTATAATGGTGCTGCTACATGCTGCACTGATTTTCTGGCTCAGGTTGAATCCTGTGGGAGCAGATGTTGGCAACATAAAATTCTCACCTCATTCAACATCACTTTTCATAGACAGGATGGGAAACTAGGACAATAATAAGGCTCAGCTGGTTCCAGTAATTTACTCCTATGTAATTATGAAAGACAAGAGATATTGTTAGTGACCAAGGATCTAGGAGCAAAAATAACCCTTTGTCCGGAGTCAGGGAGTACTAGAAGAAAGGACAAGCGCTCATAGGTTAGTATAGTCTATACAGAGGGGCATATGCCCCCTATTTATAGTGATCACCGTAGATTTTTGAGTACAGGACATAGCACATTATTGGGCTAATAGTATTCCAGTTGCTTCAGTCAATCCTTAAGGGTGAATGGATCCACGGAGAAGTCCCGAAGAAAGCAGGATGCTCTGGCTGTTCTGCCGGTACTTGGTGATCCACTGACCAGTGATGTATAAGTAAATGTTGTGTAACATACACAGTTTGACGCTTTTCTAGGTCAGACTGACCCCTTCATCTGAATTAGTACCTTGTCATGACATGTACTCTTCCTGATGAAGGGTCAGTCTGACCACGAAACAGATCGAGCTGTTCCAGCAGCACATCCAGAATATCCTATTTTCCCTTGGACTTTAGTCCACAGTTACACCTTCAACATTAATGGACCAGAACGTTCTGATAATTCATTGTCAATGCCCTCTTAGATCCATGGTGACTATGATTGGGGTGGTTCTTGCCTTGTTACTGCCAGGAGAAGTGAGTTTCTTACTCATAGCTATGCTATCCTTCTGGATTTCTCCATGGATCCATTCACCCTTCAGGACTGGCAGAAGCAGCTGGGATACTATTAGCGCAATAATGTGTTGTGTCCTGTACTCAACAATCTACCATGATCACTATAAAACATCAGGGTTATCTTACTATCTGACTGTAAGGCGTGAAACAAGTCAAAATCATCACCCTCTTCATCATTCACCATGTTTGACAATTTGGTAGGAGATGTTTGTGCCAATGTGCTGTGTTTAGTTTACGCCAAACGTGGTGCAGGACATTATGGTCAAACATCTCTACTTTGGTCTCATATATACAATCCATATTTATTCAGTCATTTACTAATTGTACTGCTTAGGAGGATTGAAAATCATCCTTAAGGCCATGTTCACACATTCAGTATTTGGTCAGGATTTTACATCAGTATTTATAAGCCAAAACCAGGAGTGGGTGATAAACACAGAAATGGGGACGTGTTTCTATTACACTTTTTCTCTGATTGTTACTCACCTGGTTTTGTCTTACAAATACTGATATAAATTACTGACAAATTCTGAACGTGTGAACGTTGCCTTGTTAAAGCATGTATACAATGAAAGAAGTCGATTACTGTCTACTTGACTACTAAGCAAAGAAGAAGCAGAGATTTAGATGAATGAAATGCACATTGTACTTTTTCCTACAACAATAGATTTGTTGGTCTATTCCCCAGTGTATATTCTATTTTACTATTTAGTACATTATACAGAATAACCAGTATGCAGTACACTAAGCTCCCCTAGTGATAGCAACTGGCAGACAAAAAGTTTTAATTTATCTCTGTGTAGACTATTGACTCTTCACATCGTTAAAAATATACACTGCTCAAAAAAATAAAGGGAACACTAAAATCCCACATCCTAGATATCTCTGAATGAAATATTCCAGTTGCATATTTTTATTCATTGCATAGTGGAATGTGTTCAGAACAATAAAACCTAAAAATTATCAATGTAAATCAAAATGAATATCCCATGGAGGTCTGGATTTGGAATGATACTCAAATCAAAGTGGAAAATCAAATTACAGGCTGACCCAACTTCAGTGGAAATGCCTCATGACAAGGAAATGATGCTCAGTAGTGTGTGTGGCCTCCACATGACTGTATGACCTACTTACGGTACAACGCCTGGGCATGCTCCTGATGAGGCGGCAGATGGTCTCCTGAGAGATCCTCTCCCTGACCAGGACTAAAGCATCCGCCAACTTCTGGACAATTTAAAATAACCAATACATTTCATGCAACTTCACAATTATGTTCCACTTGTTGTTGATTCTTCACCAAAAATTTACTTTTGGTATCTTTATGTTTGAAGCATGATATGTGGGAAAAGGTTGAAAAGTTCCAGGGGGCCGCGAATACTTTCGCAAGGCATTGTATATATGAATATTTTGTTATTTCAGCAACCACCACTAGGGGGAACTCACTGCATAAATCAATGTATTGACTACAATATTCTATGTATAAAACAGTATGACGTAAGCTCCTGGCATACTTCTAGTGATGACTACATGCACCAAAATGTTATCACATACCTCTATTTTGGAATGATAAAAAAACAACTCTGAAAATTATTATTTGAAAGGTAATAGTGGCCTAGGATCATAAAATGGTTAAATACAATAGTACAATTCATTACAATTTATTGAATAAAATGTTTCATCTCTTAGAGATCTGGGACTGGGTAGAGGTCAAAGCAATGGTAAAAGCAAGAATTCTAAGCACAACATCTTTCCTGGCACATCTAGTGTTTCTGCTGATACATTTTACTATTACTCTGCAATTTTAGCCATAGGAACTTATATTTGCTCTTTCAAATAGTCTCGCCAGGCGCCTGACATCAGACACTTTTAAGTCTGGGAGAAGTAGTGGGAGAAGTAAATTAGCACATTTAACTTTGAATTTATGTTGTAATGGAGCAGATTCTTAAATCATAACCCTCCCCCATCCTTCATGTATCTCGCCTACATGGACACCCACACAAAAAAGTGCAAAATGCTTGATTCAGATAACCTCAGTGATTATACAGTTATACTGCTCTGCGCTGAAGCATTGATTCACAGGTTGGACACTGTAATAGATTTTTCTGTCAAACTGATGCTAAAAAGGGTCAAGAAACACTAGAGAGATAGAGATAGATAGATAGATAGATAGATAGATAGATAGATAGATAGATAGATAGATAAAAGATAATAGGTAGATAGATATGGGATAGATAGGTAGATAGAAACAACAACATTTAGAAACAACAATACTAATGTTTTAACTCAGGAAGAGTTCAGAAATCAATATTTTGTGGAATAACCATGATTTTTAATCACAGCTTACATGCGTTTTGGCATACTTTCCACCAGTCTTTCACACTGCTTCTGGCGCAAAAATTTAAGCAGTTCTTTGTTTGATGGCTTGTGACTATCCATCATCCTCTTGATTACATTCTAGAGGTTTTCAATGGGGTTCAGGTCTGGAGATTGGGCTGCCCATGACAGGGTTTTGATGTGGTGGTCTCTTAATTTTTGCCAGAGCTGTATATCCTTTATTGGCAATGACAGAGGTCAAACATTTTCTGTAAGTTTTCAAAAAGTCGGCACACTCTGTTGGTGGTATATTGGCCTATATCTCCAGAGATCTCCTCTAGAGCATTGATGTATTGGGCCTGTCGCTGGGCAACACGGACTTTCAACTCCCTCCAAAGGTTTCCTATGGGGCTGAGATCTGGAGACTGGCTAGGCCACTCCAGGACCTTCATATGCTTCTTATGAAGCCACTCCTTCGTAGCCCTGGCTGTGTGCTTGGGATCATTATCATGCTGAAAGACGCATACTTGATACATCTTCAGTGCCCTTGCTGATGGAAGGAGGTTTTCACTCAAAATCTCAAGATACATGGCCCCATTCATTCTTTCATGTACATGAAACAGTCGTCCTGGCCCCTTTGCAGACAAACAGCCCCAAAGCATGATGTTGCCACCCCCATGCTTCCCAGTAGGTATGGTGTTCTTTGGATGCAACTCAGCATTCTGTCTCCTCCAAACACGATGAGCTTTGTTTCCACCAAACAGTTCTAGTTTGGGTTTCATCAGGCCATATGAAATTCTCCCAATACTCTTCTGGATAATCCAAATGCTCTCTAGCAAACTTCAGATGGGTCCGGACATGTGCTGGCTTAAGCAGGGGGACATGTCTGGCACTGCAGGATCAAACTCCCTGGTGGCGTAGTGTGTTACTGATGGTAGCCTTTGTTACGGTGGTCCCAGCTCTATGCAGATCATTCACTAGGTCTCCCCATGTGATTCTGGGATTTTTGCTCACAGTTCTTGTGATAATTTTTATCCCATAGGGTGAGGTGTTGCGTGGAGCCCCATATCGAGGAGATTATCAGCGGTCTTGTATGTCTTCCATTTTCTTATTATTGCTCCCACAGTTGATTTCATCACACCAAGCTGCTTGCCTATTGCAGATTCAGTCTTCCCAGCCTGGTGCAAGGCTACAATTTTCTTTCTGGTGTCCTTCGACAGCTCTTTGGTCTTCACCATAGTGGAGTTTGGAGTGTGACTGTTTGAGGTTGTGGACAGGTATCTTTTATACTGATAACAAGTTCAAACAGGCACCATTACTACAGGTAATGAGTGGAGTACAGAGGAGCCTCTTAAGAAGTTACAGGTCTGTGAGAACCAGAAATCTTGAATGTTTTTAGGTGACCAAATACTTATTTTCCATTTTGCAAAATACATCTAGCCAAATCAGACAAGGTGATTTTCTAGATTTGTTTTCTCATTTTGACTCATAGTTGTGGTCTACCTATGATGTCAATTACAGGCCTCTCTTCTTTTTAAGTGGGAGAACTTGCACAATTGGTGGCTGACTAAATCCTTTTTTTTCCTTACTGTAGATAATAGATAGCTAGATAGATAGATAATAGATAGACATTATATAGATGATAGATAGTTGGCAGATAGATAACAGACAGATGGTAGATAGATAAATGGATAATAGATAATGCAATGCCCCAAAAAATAAAGGGAATACAACAGAATGCAGCTCCAAGTAAATCAAACTTCTGTGAAATCAAACTGTCCACTTAGGAAGCAACACTGTTTGACAATCAGTTTCACATGCTGTGGTGCAAATGGAATAGACAACAGATGGAAATTATTGGCACTCAATAAATGAGTGGTTCTGCAGGTGGGGAACACAGACCACATCTCAGTACCAATACTTTCTGGCTGATGTTTTGGTCACTTTTGAATGTTGGTTGTGCTTTCACACTCGTGGTAGCATGAGACGGACTCTACAACCCACACAAGTGGCTCAGGTAGTGCAGCTCTTTCAGGATGGCACATGAATGCGAGCTGTGGCAAGAAGGTTTGCTGTGTCTGTCAATGTTGTATCCAGAGGCTGGAGGCGCTACCAGGAGACAGGCCAGTACACCAGGAGATGTGGAGGGGGCCGTAGGAGGGCAACAACCCAGCAGCAGGACCGCTACCTCAGCTTTTGTGCAAGGCGGAACAGGAGGAGCACTGCCAGAGCCCTGCAAAATGACCTCCAGCAGGCCACAAATGTGCATGTGTCTGCACAAATGGTTAGAAACCAACTCCATGAGGATGGTCTGAGTGCTCAAGGTCCACAGATGGGGGTTGTGCTCACAGCCCAACACTGTGCAGGACACTTGGCATTTGCCACAGAACACCAGGATTGGCAAATTCGCCACTGGCGCCCTGTGCTCTTCACAGATGAAAGCAGGTTCACACTGAGCACATGTGACAGACGTGATAAGTCTGGAGATGCTGTGGAGAGAGATCTGCTGCCTGCAACATCCTTCAGCATGACCTGTTTGGCAGTGGGTCAGTAATGGTGTGGGGTGGCATTTTTTTGGAGGGCCGCACAGCCATTGAAGCTATGGACTGGCCTGCCCATTCCCCAGACCTGAATCCGATTGAACACATCTGGAACATCATGTCTTGCACCATCCACAAACGTCACATTGCACCACAGACTGTCCAGGAGTTGGCAGATGCTTTAGTCTAGGTCTGGGAGAAGATCCCTCAGGAGACCATACGCCACCTCATCAGGAGCATGCATATGCATTGTAGGGAGGTCATACATGCACGTGGAGGCCACACACACTAATGAGCATTATTTCCTTGTCTTGAGGCATTACCACTGAAGTTGGATCAGCCTGTAACTTCATTTTCCACTTTGATTTTGAGCATTATTCCAACTCCAGCCTCCGTGGGATGTTAGTTGTGACTTACGTTGATCATTTTCAGGTTTTATTGTTCTCAACACATTCCACTATGTAATGAATAAAGATTTACAACTGGAGTATAGATAATATATACCATACAGTATATACTAGAGCAGTGTTCCCCAAGTCCAGTCCTCAAGAGCCACCAACAGGTCATGTTTTCAGGATTTCCTTAGTATTGCACAGGTCATTGAATGCTTGCCTGTCCAGATGATGCAATTATCACCTGTGCGATACTAAGGAAATCCTGAAAACATGACCTGTTGGTGGCTCTTGAGGACCGGACTTGGGGAACACTGTACTAGAGTATAAGCCGACCCGAGTTTAAGCCAAGACCCCTAATTTTGCCACAAAAAACTGGGAAAACTTATTGACTCGAGTATAAGCCTAGAGTGGGAAATGTAGCAGCTACTGGTAAATTTCAAGAATAAAAATAGATACCAATAAAAGTAAAATTGATTGAGACATCAGTAGGTTAAATGTTTTTGAATATCCATATTGAATCAGGAGCCCCATATAATGCTCCATACAGTTCATGATGGGTTCCATAAGATGCTCCATACAAAAATATGCCCCATTTAATGCTGCACAAAGGTTAATGATGGCCCCATAAGATGCTCCATACAAAATACGCCCCATATAAAGCTCCATAAAGTTTATTATGGGCCCCATAAGATGCTCCACCCAAAAAAAATGCCCCATATAATCCTGCAAAGGTTAATGATGGCCCCATAAGATGCTCCATACAAAAAATATGCCCCATATAATACTGCACAAAGGTTAACGATGGCCCCATAAGATGCTCCATAGAATAATATGCCCCATATAATGCTCCATAAAGGTTGATGGCCCAATAAGATGCTCCATAGAATAATATTCCCCATAAGCTGCTGCTGCGATTAAAAAAAAAATACATACTCACCTCTCGTTGCTGGGTGCCAAGTGCCGGTGTCCTGAGCAGGCAGGGACACCGGCATGCTATGGGGTCCAGGTGTCGGAGTCGCCGCTGGCTCAGGTCCCCGGCTCTTGCGATATTCACCTGTCCCCGTTCCACCGCTGTGCACCGCTGTGTTTTCCCACTCTCTGCAGTGACTGTTCAGGCAGAGGGCGAACATTAATCACATCATCGCACCCTCTGACCTGAAGATCACAGCCAGAGGACGTGGAAGACAGAGCCCAGAGGTGTAACGGGGACAGGTGAATATCACCCTCCCCGTCATACTCACCCCCTCCTATCGCGGTCTCTGCAAGTCCCTGCTTCTCTGATGGTCTCCGGCGCGCGTCGTGTTGTGAACTATACTTTTTGGCTCCCTCTTGTGGTCTCTTGTGGTTTGGCACTTGGATTGTCTTTTCCCAGGTTGGTACTCACCTGCTTCGTTAGGCCTGGGGTGTTGCTATTTAAACTTCCTGTATTCTCAGTCCAGTGCCTGGCATCGTTGTAATCAGTTCATTTCTGTTTGCTCCTGTCTTCAGGTCCTGGTTCTTTGCAAGATAAGCTAAGTCCTGCTTTCTTACTTTTGTTTATTTGCATTGTTCTTATTTTTGTCCAGCTTGTACAAAATGTGATTCCTGATATTGCTGGAAGCTCTAGGGGGCTGATATTCTCACCCCTCACCGTTAGTCGGTTTGGGGGTTCTTGGATATTCAGCGTGGATATTTTGCAGGGTTTTTTGCTGACCATATAAGTCATCTTACTATCTTCTGCTATTTAGTCAGTGGGCCTCTCTTTGCTAAAATCTAGTTCATTCTTACGTTTGTCTTTTCTTCTTGCCTCACCGTTATTATTTGTTGGGGGCTTGTATTTCTTTGGGGTCTTTTCTCTGGAGGCAAGAGAGGTCTTATTTTCCCTGATAGGGTTAGTGAGTTCTCCGGCTGGCGCGAGACGTCTAGGATCAACGTAGGCACGTTCCCCGGCTGTTAGTGTTTGTGCTAGGATCAGCTATATGGTCAGCCTAGTTACCACTTCCCTATGAGCTGGTATTTATGTTTGCAGACTTTACTTTAATCTCTGAGATCCCTTGCCATTGGGATCATAACAGTATGCCAGGCCATTAATAGTTAATGCATTGCTGAAGTGGGATTAAAAGAAAAGAAGTTCTGAGTTTTTTTTTCCTTTCTTCCTCCCCTTTATCTCTGAGTGGCTTGAAGCTTTGCTGCAGACATGAATGTTCAGACCTTGATTACTAGTGTGGATCAGCTTGCTGCACGAGTGCAGGGCATTCAGGATTTTGTTGTTAGCAGTCCTATGTCAGAGCCTAAGATACCTATTCTTGAGCTGTTCTCTGGAGATCGATTTAAATTTAGGAATTTTAGGAATAATTGTAAATTGTTTCTATCTTTGAAACCTCGTTCGTCTGGAGATTCAGCTCAGCAAGTTAAAATTGTTATCTCCTTCTTACGTGGCGACCCTCAGGTTTGGGCTTTCTCGTTGGCGCCAGGAGATCCGGCATTGGCGGATGTTGATGCGTTTTTTCTGGCGCTCGGATTGCTTTATGAGGAGCCTAATCTTGAAATTCAGGCAGAAAAAGCTCTACTGGCTATCTCTCAGGGCCAGGATGAAGCTGAGGTGTACTGCCAAAATTTTCGGAAATGGTCCGTGCTTACTCAATGGAATGAATGTGCTCTGGCCGCAAATTTCAGAAATGGCCTTTCTGAAGCCATTAAGAATGTGATGGTGGGTTTTCCAATTCCTACAAGTCTGAATGATTCTATGGCGCTGGCTATTCAGATTGATCGGCGTATGCGGGAGCGCAAATCCGCTAATCCTCTCGCGGTGTTGTCTGAACGGACACCTGTCTCAATGCAATTTGACAGAATCCTGACTAGAACCGAACAACAAAATCATAGACGTCAGAATGGGTTGTGTTTTTACTGTGGTGATTCTACACATGTTATATCAGCATGCTCTAAACGCCTAACCAAGGTTGTCAGCCCTGTCACCATTGGTAATTTGCAGCCTAAATTTATTTGGTCTGTGACTTTAATTTGTTCATTGTCTTCCTACCCTGTTATGGCATTTGTGGATTCAGGTGCTGCCCTGAGTCTTATGGACTTTTCGTTTGCCAAGCGCTGTGGTTTTGTTTTGGAGCCTTTAAAAGTTCCTATTCCTCTCAGAGGAATTGATGCAACGCCACAGGCGGAAAATAAACCGCAGTATTGGACACAAGTGACCATGTGCATGACTCCTGAACATCGGGAGGTGATTCGTTTTCTTGTTCTGCATAAAATGAATGATTTGGTCATTTTAGGTCTGCCATGGTTACAGACCCATAATCCTGTTTTGGATTGGAAGGCTATGTCTGTGTTGAGTTGGGGTTGTCAGGGAATTCATTGCGATTCTCCGTCGGTGTCTATTGCTACTTCTACTCCTTCAGAAGTTCCTGAGTATTTGTGTGACTATCAGGATGTATTCAGTGAGTCCAGGTCCAGTGCTCTTCCTCCTCATAGGGACTGCGACTGCGCTATAGATTTGATTCCTGGCAGTAAATTTCCTAAGGGACGATTATTTAATTTGTTAGTACCCGAGCATGCCGCGATGCGTTCTTATGTCAAGGAGTCTTTGGAGAAGGGGCATATTCGTCCATCCTCTTCCCCTCTTGGTGCGGGATTTTTTTTTGTGGCCAAGAAAGACGGGTCTTTGAGACCTTGTATAGACTATCGGCTTCTGAATAAAATCACTGTTAAGTTTCAGTATCCTTTGCCACTATTGTCAGACTTGTTTGCTCGGATTAAGGGTGCCAAGTGGTTCACCAAGATAGATCTTCGTGGTGCGTACAACCTTGTGCGCATTAGGCAGGGAGATGAATGGAAAACTGCATTCAATACGCCCGAAGGTCATTTTGAATACTTGGTGATGCCCTTTGGGCTCTCTAATGCCCCTTCAGTGTTTCAGTCCTTTATGCATGATATCTTCCGGAAGTATCTGGATAAATTTATGATCGTTTATCTGGATGATATTCTGTTTTTTTCTGATGATTGGGATTCTCATGTAAAGCAGGTCAGGATGGTGTTTCAGATTTTGCGTGATAATGCTTTGTTTGTGAAGGGCTCAAAGTGTCTCTTTGGAGTGCAGAAGGTTTCCTTTTTGGGTTTTATTTTCTCCCCTTCTGCTGTGGAGATGGACCCAGTCAAGGTCCGAGCTATTCATGATTGGACTCAACCCACGTCTGTTAAGAGTCTTCAGAAGTTCTTGGGGTTTGCTAATTTCTACCGTCGCTTTATCGCTAACTATTCTAGTGTTGTTAAACCTTTGACGGATATGACCAAGAAAGGTTCTGATGTGGCTAATTGGGCTCCTGCAGCCGTGGAGGCCTTCCAGGAGCTGAAGCGCCGGTTTACTTCGGTGCCTGTTTTGTGCCAGCCTGATGTCGCACTTCCCTTTCAGGTTGAAGGGGATGCTTCTGAGATCGGTGCTGGGGCTGTTTTGTCGCAGAGAGGCTCTGGTTGCTCTGTGATGAGACCATGTGCCTTTTTCTCTAGGAAGTTTTCGCCTGCTGAGCGGAACTATGATGTTGGTAATCGGGAGTTGTTGGCCATGAAGTGGGCATTTGAGGAGTGGCGTCATTGGCTCGAGGGTGCTAAGCATCGTGTGGTGGTCTTGACTGATCACAAAAATCTAATGTATCTCGAGTCTGCTAAGCGCCTGAATCCTAGACAGGCTCGTTGGTCATTGTTTTTCTCTCGTTTTGACTTTGTGGTCTCGTACCTGCCTGGTTCGAAGAATGTTAAGGCTGATGCTCTTTCTAGGAGCTTTGTGCCTGACTCTCCTGGAGTCTCGGAGCCAGCTGGTATTCTTAAAGAGGGAGTAATCATGTCGGCCATATCTCCTGATTTGCGACGTGTGTTGCAGAGATTTCAGGCTGGTAGACCTGACTCTTGTCCACCCGACAGACTGTTTGTTCCTGATAAATGGACCAGCAGAGTCATTTCCGAGGTTCATTCCTCGGTGTTGGCAGGGCATCCGGGAATTTTTGGTACCTGAGATTTGGTGGCTAGGTCCTTTTGGTGGCCTTCCTTGTCACGGGATGTGCGGTCATTTGTGCAGTCCTGTGGGACTTGTGCTCGGGCTAAGCCTTGTTGTTCTCGTGCTAGCGGGTTGCTTTTGCCCTTGCCCGTCCCGAAGAGGCCTTGGACACACATTTCCATGGATTTCATTTCTGATCTGCTGGTGTCTCAAGGAATGTCTGTCATCTGGGTGGTGTGTGATCGTTTTTCCAAGATGGTCCATTTGGTACCCTTGCCTAAGTTGCCTTCCTCTTCCGATCTGGTTCCTTTGTTTTTTCAGAATGTGGTTCGTTTACACGGCATTCCGGAGAATATCGTGTCCGACAGAGGATCCCAGTTTGTGTCCAGATTCTGGCGATCTTTTTGTGCTAAAATGGGCATTGATTTGTCGTTTTCATCTGCCTTTCATCCTCAGACTAATGGTCAAACGGAGCGAACTAATCAGACACTGGAGGCTTATTTGAGATGTTTTGTTTCTGCGGACCAGGATGATTGGGTGACCTTCTTGCCATTGGCTGAGTTTGCCCTTAATAATCGGGCTAGTTCCGCTACCTTGGTTTCGCCATTCTTCTGCAACTCTGGTTTTCATCCTCGTTTCACCTCGGGTCATGTTGAGTCTTCTGACTACCCTGGGGTGGATTCCGTGGTGGATAGGTTGCAGCGGATTTGGAATCATGTGGTGGGCAACTTGAAGTTGTCACAGGAGAAGGCTCAGCGTTTTGCCAACCGCCGCCGCGGTGTGGGTCCCCGACTTCGTGTTGGGGAATTGGTTTGGTTGTCTTCTCGGTATGTCCCTCTGAAGGTCTCCGCTCCTAAGTTTAAGCCTCGCTTTATTGGTCCTTATAAAATTTTGGACGTTCTTAACCCGGTTTCTTTTCATTTGGATCTTCCTGTGTCGTTTGCCATTCACAAAGTGTTACATAGGTCTTTGTTGCGGCGGTACGTTGTGCCTGTGGTTCCTGCTGTTGAGCCTCCTGCTCCGGTGTTGGTTGAGGGCGAGTTGGAGTACATGGTGGAAAAGATCTTGGATTCTCGTCTCTCTAGACGGAGGCTTCAGTATTTGGTCAAATGGAAGGGCTATGGTCAGGAGGATAATTCCTGGGTGGTCGCCTCGGATGTTCATGCGGCCGATTTGGTTCGTGCCTTCCACGCTGCTCATTCTGATCGCCCTGGTGGTCTTGGTGAGGGTTTGGTGACCCCTCCTTAAAGGGGGGGCACTGTTGTGAATTATACTTTTTGGCTCCCTCTTGTGGTCTCTTGTGGTTTGGCACTTGGATTGTCTTTTCCCAGGTTGGTACTCACCTGCTTCGTTAGGCCTGGGGTGTTGCTATTTAAACTTCCTGTATTCTCAGTCCAAAGCTGGTAAAGTCCAAAGTCAGTAAAGCTGCCCACTCTTCTTGGCAAAAAGCCTCGGTTCCGGTAAATTCCTGGGCTGTCTAATATGAACTGTGCGCTTGAGATCTCCCCAGAGTGGCTCAATGATATTGAGATCAGGAGACTAAGATGGCCATTCCAGAACTTTCACTTTGTTCTGCTGTAGCCAATGACAGGTTGACTTGGCCTTGTGTTTTGGATTGTTGTCATGTTGGATCGTCCAAGTACGTCCCATGCACAGCTTCCGGGCTGATGAGTACAAATTTGCCTCCGGTATTTGCTGATAACGTTCTACATTTATCTTTCCTTCAACTTTGACCAAGTTTCCTGTGGCTTTGTAGCGCACACATCCCCAAAACATCAGTGCTCCACCTCCTCTAGGAAAGCAAGGGAGGCAAATGAGAGACACAGAATAATGAAAATAAGATTACATTACCAAAGTTAGTCACAAGATTGCTGAATACTAACAAGTAGTAATTATAAAAGATACTTATAGGCATACATACCGTATATCCACAAAGTTAATGAATAATTACAATACAAATCGTCAAATAGGATACATGGAGATTTCGTGCAATGTAATGCACAAAAAATTAAATCAGTACTGAAAAAGTAAAGATACATTATAGTCAGACATACCCAAAAGGATAATAAGAGACTATCTCACCACATCGAATTCCACCTCAGAATCCAAAGCGCGTTTCAACTATACTTCATCTGCTTGTGGAGCTCTAAACTTGCAGTTCCACGAGCAGTCATGTTATAGACGCAAAACAGAAATCAGCCTAAACTTCTCCACTTATATAGAGTCACTTACAAAGATGTACATGAACTTTAATCCACCTACTAATATCTTCAGGAGCCTACACATGAAGCAGAGCTTCCTACTATCTTAAAACAAACTTTTGTTATATCTAAATGTCATAAAGTGAGCATGTTCAGTATAATATTGGACACTTCATTTTAGGATTTGTCATTTCAAGGATTAGGAAAATAAAAATGGAATATTATAAAAGATGATGAACTCCAACATGGACTGTGTCTAAGTTGACAGAGCGACGTTCATCAGAAACCATCTTTCATAAATGTGTTTGACCATTTGACATTGGCAAGTTTGTGTGACAGATCAGCTTCGAATAAACCAGTTTTCATTCTGTAAAAATGCACAAAAAAACTTTGGAATAAGCTGTCCCCTCCCTGAGTGGCACTGCCTGCATTGTGCTGCACTCAGTTGAATAGGGTACATTGTACCTCTGACAAACAGTATTTTCATTAGTCTCCTGCCTGCTGGTGATTCCAAAGATTACATAGGAAATTTATTCAGCAATAATTATTAGAAAAACACAAATGAATGAAGAAAACAACTGAAAGCAAAAGTAAAATAGGTAAGATTAATATTAAGGGTAATGTGTCAGTAAGTCCAAGCTACTTTCCCCTAATACTGCATATAGGGACATGCAGGTCTTTAAAATGTAAATCCATCAACACTTTTATATCTTCTATTTGTTGCTGCATTGTCGAGAAATTAGCATTTAATTTGATATGCAAATTAGATGTTAAGTGCTCTGAGTGTTACAGATCACTTCCCAAGGTTGTTATTCCTCCCAACAGAAGGCTCTTTAGTTTGTTTGATAGCTCACTGTCTGTGTTATGTGAAGCATCAGGCAAGGAGATTAGACTGTGACCTATCAATCAAGCTAAAGGTGTTGGACCTGTACCTGGACCTGTATCTGTACAGATAAGCGTGGGGGTGAGGTGTGTCTGTATGTAAAATCGACCTTAAAACCCATCCTGCGTGATAATATAGGTGAATCTAATGAAAATGTAGAGTCCCTGTGGGTGGAGATAAGGGGAGGGGGAAAAAATAATAAATTACTGAAAGGGGTTTGCTATAAATCTCCAAAAATAATGGAATCAATGGAGAATATCCTCGTAAAGCAAATAGATGAAGCTGCGACTCAAGGAGAAGTCATTATTATGGGGGACTTCAACTACCCTGAAATAGATTGGGGAACAGAAACCTGCAGTTCCAGTAAAGGTAATCGGTTTTTGACAACTATGAGAGACAATTACCTTTCACAACTGGTTCAGGACCCAACAAGAAGGGGGGCACTGCTAGACCTAATATTAACCAACAGGCCAGACCGCATATCAAATATAAGGGTTGGGGGTCACTTGGGGAATAGTGATCACAAAATAATACGTTTTCATGTCTCCTTTAATAAGATGTGTAGTAGAGGGGTGACAAGGACACTAAACTTCAGGAGGGCAAATTTCCAACGGATGAGAGAGGATCTTGGTGCAATTAACTGGGACGATATCCTGAGACATAAAAGTACACAAAGAAAATGGGAGACGTTTATTAGCATCCTGGATAGGACCTGTGCACAGTATATACCGTATGGGAATAAACATACTAGAAATAGGAGGAAACCAATATGGCTAAATAGAGCTGTAAGGGGCACAATAAGTGGCAAAAAGAAAGCATTTAGAGAATTAAAGGAAGTAGGTAGTGAGGAGGCATTAAATAAATACAAAAAATTAAATAAATTCTGTAAAAAGCAAATCAAGGCAGCAAAGATTGAGACAGAGAGACTCATTGCCAGAGAGAGTAAAAATAACCCCAAAATATTCTTTAACTATATAAATAGTAAGAAACTAAAAAATGATAGTGTTGGCCCCCTTAAAAATAGTCTGGGGGAAATGGTGGATGAGGATGAGGAAAAAGCCAATATGCTAAATGACTTTTTTTCATCAGTATTTACAAAAGAAAATCCCATGGCAGCCAAAATGACTAGTGATAATAATTCCCCATTAAATGTCACCTGCTTAACCCAGCAGGAAGTACGGCGGCGTCTAAAAATCACAAAAATTGACAAATCTCCGGGCCCGGATGGGATACACCCCCGAGTACTGCAGGAATTAAGTACAGTCATTGATAGACCATTATTTTTAATCTTTAAAGAGTCCATAATAACAGGGTCTGTACCACAGGACTGGCGTATAGCAAATGTGGTGCCAATATTCAAAAAGGGGACAAAAACTGAACTCGGAAATTATAGGCCAGTAAGCTTAACCTCTACTGTGGGTAAAATCCTGCAGGGCTTTCTAAGGGATGCTATACTGGAGTATCTGAAGAGGAATAACCTCATGACCCAGTATCAGCACGGGTTTACTAGGGACCGATCATGTCAGACTAATTTGATCAGCTTCTATGAAGAGGTAAGTTCCGGACTGGACCAAGGGAACCCAGTAGATGTAGTGTATATGGACTTTTCAAAAGCTTTTGATATGGTGCCACACAAAAGGTTGATACATAAAATGAGAATAATGGGGATAGGGGAAAATATGTGCAAGTGGGTTGAGAGCTGGCTCAGGGATAGGAAACAAAGGGTGGTTATTAATGGCATACACTCGGACTGGGTCGCGGTTAGTAGTGGGGTACCACAGGGGTCAGTATTGGGCCCTCTTCTTTTTAACATATTTATTAATGACCTTGTAGGGGGCATTCAGAGTAGAATTTCAATATTTGCAGATGACACTAAACTCTGCAGGGTAATCAATACAGAGGAGGACAATTTTATATTACAGGATGATTTGTGTAAACTAGAAGCTTGGGCTGATAAATGGCAAATGAGCTTTAATGGGGATAAATGTAAGGTCATGCACTTGGGTAGAAGTAATATTATGTATAACTATGTGCTTAATTCTAAAATTCTGGGCAAAACCGTCAATGAAAAAGACCTGGGTGTATGGGTGGATGACAAACTCATATTCAGTGGCCAGTGTCAGGCAGCTGCTTCTAAGGCAAATAAAATAATGGGATGCATTAAAAGAGGCATAGATGCTCATGAGGAGAACATAATTTTACCTCTATACAAGTCACTAGTTCGACCACACTTAGAATACTGTGCACAGTTCTGGTCTCCGGTGTATAAGAAAGACATAGCTGAACTAGAGCGGGTGCAGAGAAGAGCGACCAAGGTTATTAGAGGACTGGGGGGTCTGCAATACCAAGATAGGTTATTACACTTGGGGCTATTTAGTTTGGAAAAACGAAGGCTAAGGGGTGATCTTATGTTAATGTATAAATATATGAGGGGACAGTACAAAGACCTTTCTGATGATCTTTTTAATCATAGACCGGTGACAGGGACAAGGGGGCATCCTCTACGTCTGGAGGAAAAAAGGTTTAAGCATAATAACAGACGCGGATTCTTTACTGTAAGAGCAGTGAGACTATGGAACTCTCTGCCGTATGATGTTGTAGTGAGTGATTCATTACTTAAATTTAAGAGGGGACTGGATACCTTTCTGGAAAAGTATAATGTTACAGGGTATATATACTAGATTCCTTGATAAGGCGTTGATCCAGGGAACTAGTCTGATTGCCGTATGTGGGGTCGGGAAGGAATTTTTTTCCCCATGGTGGAGCTTACTGTTTGCCACATGGGTTTTTTTTGCCTTCCCCTGGATCAACATGTTAGGGCATGTTAGGTTAGGCTATGGGTTGAACTAGATGGACTTAAAGTCTTCCTTCAACCTTAATAACTATGTAACTATGTAACTATGTAACTAAAACAACCTTGAATGGCAAAGGCTTGAAAAGTGCTCTTCATACCCAAAACACTTAACACATTATTTGCATTTGAATTGAAACGTTAAATGTCAATTTCTCATGAATGCAGCAGCAGATAGAAGATATAAAAGTGTTGATGGATTTAGATTTCAAAAGTTTTCATGCACAGTTTGCAGTTTGTGTGTATGTGGGGGGTTGATCTTATTCACATATTCCCTTTAAAGATGAATGAGAGTTGTTTTAGCGCAGAGACCATGAGAACTCTAAAGGAAGTGCAACCACTTTGACAGCTACTTAGATAATGTATGAAGGGCTTTTAGATGGAAGCACAGTTTATTTCTGCAGGGAAGCAGAAAGCATGGACTAATAGACTCTTACAGGTGATGGAGGTGAGAGCACGGCTACATATGGTAGAGACAAAGGTGCACTGTATACGAGAGGAACAAGGTATGGTCACCGTCTGGAACTTAAATGGTGAAAAGAGTGATCCTCAGCAGTACAAGGCATTTTAGCAGTGGAGTGTGAGATGGCTAGGTGGACAAATGGAGAGGTTATTTTGTCACATAGTTGAGCAGAATTGTTGGATTTAGTTAACATAGTAACATAGTTAGCAAGGCCAAAAAAATACATTTGTCCATCCAGTTCAGCCTATATTCTGTCAGAATAAATCCCCAGATCTACGTCCTTCTAAAGAACCTAATAACTGTAAGATACAATATTATTACGCTCCAGGAAGACACCCAGGCCTCGCTTGAACCCTTCGACTGAGTTCGCCATCACCACCGCCTCAGGCAAGGAATTCCATATTCTCACTGCCCTAACAGTAAAGAATCCTCTTCTATGTTGGTGGAAAAACCTTCTCTCCTCCAGTCGCAGAGAATGCCCCCTTGTGACCGTCACCTTCCTTGGTATAATCAGATCCTCGGAGAGATATTTGTATTGCCCCCCTTATATACTTATACATGGTTATTAGATCCCCCTCAGTCGTCTTTTTTCTAGACTAAATAATCCTAATTTTGCTCATCTCTCTGGGTATTGTAGTTCTCCCATCCCCTTTATTAATTTTGTAGCCCTCTTTGAACTCACATTATATCCTTCCTGAGCACTGGTGCCCAAAACTGTACACAGTACTCCATGTGCGTTCTAAGCAGAGATTTGTACAGAGGCAGTATAATTCTCTCATCATGTGTATCCAGACTCTCATAATGCACCTCATGATCCTGTTTGCCTTGGCAGCCGCTGCCTGGTACTGGATGTTCCAGGTAAGTTTATCATTAACTAGGATCCTGTCCTTCTCCATGTCAGATTTACCCAGTGGTTTCCCGTTTAGTGTGTAATGGCGATATTGATTCCTTCCCATGTGTATAACCTTACATTTATCATTGTTAAACCTCATCTGCCACCTCACGACCCAAGTTTCCAATTTATCCAGATCCATCTGTAGCAGAATACTATCTTCTCTTGTATTGACTGCTTTACATAGTTTTGAATCATCTGCAAATATTGATATTTTACTATGTAAACCTTCTACCAGATTGTTAATAAATATGTTGAAGAGAACAGGTCCCAATACCGACCCCTGCGGTACCCCACTGGTCAAAGCGACCCAGGTAGAGAATATACCATTTATAACCACCCTCTGCTTTCTATCACTAAGCCAGTTACTTACCCATTTACACACATGCGACCCAGCATTCTCATTTTGTGTACCAACCTCTTGTGTGGCACGGTATCAAACGCTTTGGAAAAATCAAGATATTCCATTGTGATTTTTTTTCTGTGGGAAGACAACATTACTGTAAAGATGGAAACATAAGAAAAATGATACTCTTGAAGAACAAGGCTTAGAATATTATATGGTTAAACACTATGTAACATAAATATCCAAAGTATGATGTGACATTTCCAAAATCCTCAATTCTTTTGTAACCTTCCTTGTTGAGGTTTTAATCAAGCAGCCATGGCAGATGGGATTTAATATCCGTTATCAAATCTGAACCTAAAACAATATTAGCAGCTCATGATGAATGAAGGAAACATATGGTAGAGATAGAGTCTCTACGTGGTTAATTATATTCATAGACATTAGCATGCACAATGGGTCACTTTGACCCCCAATTTTCTCCCTTGATATGTGAAAAACAATTCTCTAAAAAGCCTGGGGTAAAAAGCTGGAGTCTGCAAGGATAAAAAGCAAATACAAATGTTTTATTTTTTACTTTTTGTTTTAAATGGAGCTAAACTGAATGGTGCATTATGTTATTAAAGAAACACTTCTTCCATCAGAGTTTTTATCCTCTTAATATATTGCACTCACCATATTATATAGCACTGTGTACTTACAATTGCTCGCTTTGCCTTTCTACCCAATTATTTTTTTCTTTGTCTGCTCTATGTAGAAACAGGAAGTCTCTTGTCCCTGCATTTATCACTCCCCTCTTCAGCTTCTGACACAGTTGCTCTGCTATTCCCCCGACATAGACTTTTGCAGTGACTCATGACTTGTGCAGGGAAAATTGACCTCCTGTTTCTACATAGAGCTTAGAAGGATTAAGATATTCAGTTATTAATCATGTGATGTCATAGATCTAATGAAAAAGAGAATAAATAGCTGGGTAGAAAGGCAAAATGAGCAATTGTAAGTACACAGTGCTGTATAATGTGATGACTGCAATATGGTCTCACAAGGGGTCTGAGAATCTCATCTTGGTACCTAATGGCAGTCAGGCTACCTCTGGCGAGCACATGGAGGGCTGTGCGGCCCTCGAAAGAAAAACCACCCCACACTATTACTGACCCACTGCCAAACCGGTCATGCTGAAGGATGTTGCAGGCAGCAGATTGCTCTCCACGGTATCTCCAGACTCTATCATGTCTGTCACATGTTCTCTGTGTGAACCTGCTTTCATCTGTGAAAGAGCGCAGGGTGCCAGTGGTGAATTTGTCAATCCTGGTGTTCTGTGGCAAATGCCAAGGGTCCTGCACGGTGTTGGGTTGTGAGCACAACCCCCATCTGTGGACGTCGGGCACTCAGACCATCCTCATGGAGTTGGTTTCTAACCATTTGTGCAGACACATGCACATTTGTGGCCTGCTAAAGGTCATTTTGCAGGGCTCTGGCAGTGCTCCTCCTGTTCCTTCTTGCACAAAGGCTGAGGTAGCGGTCCTGCTGCTGGGTTGTTGCCCTCCTACGGCCTCCTCCATGTCTCCTGGTGTACTGGCCTGTCTCCTAGTAGCACTGGCTTGTCTCCTGGTAGCACCTCCAGCCTCTGGACACTATGCTTACAGACACAGCAAACCTTCTTGCCACAGCTTGCATTGATGTGCCATCCTGGATCCTCTTCACTGTAGACGTTGACACTATAAATCTGTCCCTTTGTAGTGCAAAAAATCTCTTTTTATTCCCTTTACTCTAATTTTGGTACACGGTGCACCCTTGGCGTGGCCAAGCAGCTTCGGAGCACTGTTCCACCTCAAGTTTGGATATCCCTATCCTCTAATCTCATGATTAACAGCACTGGCTGCCCAAAGTAGTTTCTTAATGAGAAGCTTGTGCCGATCTTTTGGGTGAATGACAATACTTGTTTGTTTTGAGCCAGTGCTGCCTCAGTAGAAAGCTGCAAACACCATGTTCCTCTCTAGTTTGGCCGCACTCTACACTGTTTAATAGAACATCTACTACATAGAGGAGTTATTTGCACCATGCACTCCAATCTAGGAATGTTGACACTAAGGGAGAAAAGTTTTCGGGAAAAGTCAGTGCTGTCCATTACTAGGGAGGTGGACTTGAGATCTCTCTTAGGACAGTGCTAGCCATGAACAAACCAAGAATGTCCATCACCAGAGGTAAGGTGTCCATACAAAGGATGCACCAAGCACGCTAATTAGCACATGGTAATAAAATACATTGCACAACGTAGGGACATATTTATTCTGTAAAAATATTTCCCATATGAGTATGTGTTCAGATTAAATTGTGTTTGGAGGCGAACAGCATGCCTTTGGTGACATTATGGATGATTGCGTCTGCTGCTAAAATGATACTGAGAAGGTTAGGCAACTTGATTTTTTTATTGTTTCTGGACAGCTTCTCCAAAAAAACATGGTCAGCAAACTTTTTTTCACCGAAAGAGATCTTAAATACTTATATTATAAGTGATCCATGTCTACAGACCCTAAATCCTATCTGAAGACATCAGCTGCATTCACTGTGAACTGTAAATGGGTGATAAATACAGTCATAAAAATATGTGCAAAATGTCTACAGCTTCCAGAAAATTATGTTCATACAAAAAAAAATTACAGATGGGAAAAATGTGCCCTATTTTTACAGACTGTCCAGAAATTTCTGGATATTTGGTAACTCAAGAAGGTTCAGCTAACTGAGTCAGAGTGAAGAATAGAAACTCGCATGAAGGAATATGAGCCTTTATAGTTGTAGACAGAATATGGATAAATTACATTTTTATCTCACTGAATTAACCCTATACTTCCCTGGTAATCATTCACATTACTCTGAACAGCACTCTGTATGGCCAGGCAGGGTATTGCAAGTATAAAAATAATGAATTTTATCGTTACTTAATAATGCGTAAGAAAAATCTAACTCCATGTGTTAAAAGACAATTTGATATGTACAACATCTGTGTATGACGCGTGACTGTGTGTCTGTGGTGGATCCATCTTATAATGACTTGTCAGAACAGTCAAAAAGGATTAAATAAGCCAATTATTTGGATATATGACCAAGAACAAGATGCCATGCCTGTAATGATTAGAGAAGAGAAGACTATGCTATGTGGTTTTTGATGAATAATGCTGGCTTTCCAAAGCAAATGAACTGTGAATGGCAGGGTAAAGCGGGATAGTGCGTGCACACTGTCCAGGCGATATAGACATTCATTCTTGGAAGCAAATTGCTGTACAGATGACTTTAGCTGAAAAGGAGAGAAATGTGACAATGTTTCCTTTATATCCTGGTTAATTGCGATGGGCAGTAGTCCAGCCTCCCGAATTCACAGTTTGAGTTATATCTTGATTGAATGTAACAATGAAATCCAGGTGGTCTGTCACTTGTATCCAGGAGGTCTGTTGAGATTTTTTTTTAAGTATTCGGACACTCATCTATTTGTTTTTAATTATTCCACTATTTAAAAAAAGTAAATGTTAGGCTCATCTGGTAAAGTGGATCCACTAAGATTTAGGACCAGGTGGGCACACGGACTCAGGCATTGGTGCAGTAAGCAGGAAGGCACATAGGGAGCGAGGATTTGGTAAGGTGGAGAGCACAGGAACACAATATCAGTTGAAGGGAGACACAGAATCACAAAAGTAGATGCAGAGTAGGAGATGATGGTGGACCATGCCAAGCAGACTTAACTCAGGACTAAAAGTTTTAAACTTAAGATACAGGGGTATATCTTTTAGGTGTTGAGCTCCCGCCTCTGCACAGGGGGAATCTCGAACCATCTCCGCTGCGGTCTCCCTTTCTTCTCCAGCCGCAGTGGAGCCTGCTCAGCGGAGACGTCGGTCCCGGCGTCTGACTCAGGCTGATACTGGGCGACTGATTACTACTGTTCTTCCAGGCTCTGCCTTTGTAGCCAGCGCTGATCAGCAGCGAGCAGATCTTTCTGGGACTAAAGGCCCCGTCTCACTAAGCGATTTACCAACGATCACGACCAGCGATACGACCTGGCCGTGATCGTTGGTAAGTCGCTGTGTGGTCGCTGGGGAGCTGTCACACAGACCGCTCTCCCCAGCGACCAACGATCAGGGGAACGACTTCGGCATCGTTGAAACTGTCTTCAACGATGCCGAAGTCCCCCTGCAGCACCCGGGTAACCAGGGTAAACATCGGGTTACTAAGCGCAGGGCCGCGCTTAGTAACCCGATGTTTACCCTGGTTACCAAAAAAAACAAACAGTACATACTCGCCTTTCGGTGTCCGGGTCCCTTGCCGTCTGCTTCCTGCTCTGACTGAGATCCGGCCGTACAGTGAGAAGTGAGAGCAGCGGTGACGTCACTGCTGCGCTCTCACTTCTCACTGTACGGCCGGCAGTCAGTGAGAGCAGGAAGCAGACGGCAAGGGACCTGGACACCGAAAGGCGAGTATGTACTGTTTTTTTTTTTTGGTAACCAGGGTAAACATCGGGTTACTAAGCGCGGCCCTGCGCTTAGTAACCCGATGTTTACCCTGGTTACCAGTGAAGACATCGCTGGATCGGTGTCACACACACCGATTCAGCGATGTCAGCGGGGCCTCAACGACCAAAAAAAGGTCCAGGCCATTCCGACACGACCAGCGATCTCGCAGCAGGGGCCTGATCGCTGGTACGTGTCACACATAGCGAGATCGCTATGGAGGTCGCTGTTGCGTCACAAAACTTGTGACTCAGCAGCGATCTCGCTAGCGATCTCGCTATGTGAGACGGGGCCTTAAGTCCTGCTTTTTCCATACTGGGCATGTCCACGGGATGACCTCCCACTGGAGGTCGGGGGTCACATGCGCAGGTCCTGAAGCTGTTCCTATTGGACCACCAGGAAGGTCCTTGAGTGCTAAAACTAAAAGGTTTGCATGGCCGCACGGCCATGCGCTAGTATCAAACCTATGTTATGAGCTCAGCGCCAGTGTGGTCATGGTTGTATGTGGACAGGGTTTGGCTGAAATAAGCTCCTAGAATATCGGAACCTCCGGTGAGTTTTGTGTATGTGGATTCAGGGCTGGCGTATAGCCATTAGAATTCTGGCTCCACTGGAGAGGAGTTGCTTGTGTGCTATTGTGACTGCATGACCACTGTTGGCTCTATTAGGTAGCTGTGATCTTTTGTGAGGTTAACAGGACACAGCGTTCTCTTTTTGTAGTGAATCTGTGAAGTAACAGATTCGCTTATACCGCCATATAGTACCGCCTGTTACTAGCAGCAGGTTTCTCTCCTGCATGGTGGACCTCGGGTTGCGAATGCACCTACTGTCTCATATATATATATATATATATATATATATGTGTATATATATATATATATATATATATATATATATATATATATATATATATATATATATATATTCGGTGCGTTCTGCCAACTATAACAGTATCTTGGTGGGCCTTAAATAGGCCTAGGAAGATGATCTTGTTGAGCCACACCAGGCAACTTTCAGAACCAGACTTGTAGTACAACAGAGGGCAGCGGACCCAAGGGAAGGAAGCAGAGTTCAGGACACCCAGAACACGTGTGTAAGAGGAAAAATAGGCTAAGTAATACAAAAAAGTGTCACTCTCTACTTAAATGTTCTTGTACACCATTACCCTAAGTCACATCATAGTTACATAGGTTGAAAAAATACCTAGGTCCATCAAGTTCAACCTTTCTCCAACTGATTTTTTTTGTCACTTAATTAACTATAACTCCAATGTTATGTGTATTGAGGAAATCATCCAGCACTTTTTTAAAAGCTCTTATAGTGTCTGCCATTACTACCTCTTGTGGTCGGCATTCCACATTCTAACTGCCCTGACTGTAAAGAACCCTTTCCTATTTAGCTGTTAGAATCACCTTTCTTCCACCCATAATGATTGCCCCCTGGTCCTTAGTATGGTCCTTGGAAGGAATATGTCATGTTCCCCTCCTTTGTACTGACCACACATATAGAGCCTTGCGAAAGTATTGGGCCCCCTTGAACTTTTCAACCTTTTCCCACATATCATGCTTCAAACATAAAGATACCAAATGTAAATTTTTGATGAAGATTCAGAAACAGCAATAAGTGGAACACAATTGTGAAGTTGCACGAAATTTATTGGTTATTTAAAATTTTTGTGGAAATTCAAAAACTGAAAAGTGGTCCGTGCAATATTATTCGGCCCCTTTAACTTAATACTTTGTTGCTCCACCTTTTGCTGCGATTACAGCTGCCAGTCACTTGGGGTATGTCTCTATCAGTTTTGTGCATCGAGAGACTGAAATTCTTGCCCATTCTTCCTTGGCAAACAGCTCGAGCTCAGTGAGGTTTGATGGAGATCGTTTGTGAACAGCAGTTTTCAGCTCTTTCCACAGATTCTCCATTGGATTGAGGTCTGGACTTTGACTTGGCCATTCTAACACCTGGATACATTTATTTGTGAACCATTCCACTGTAGATTTTGCTTTATGTTTGGGATCATTGTCTTGTTGGAAGACAAATCTCCATCCCAGTCTCAGGTCTTTTGCAGACTCCAACAGGTTTGCTTCAAGAATGGTCCTGTATTTGGCTCCATCCATCTTCCCATCAATTTTAACCATCTTCCCTGTCCCTGCTGAAGAAAACCAGGTTTAAACCATGATGCTGCCACCACCATGTTTGACAGTGGGGATGGTGTGTTCAGGGTGATGAGCTGTGTTGTCTTTACTCCAAACATATCGTTTGGCATTGTTGCCAAAAAGTTCGATTTTGGTTTCATCTGACCAGAGCACCTTCTTCCACATGTCCACATTGTGATCGGTCAGGACGAGACGCGGCTCATTGAAACCGCCTCTTGTTGGGAAAACCCCTTTTCGTTCCCCTGATGAACCCTGGCTTACTATCCTGGGGGAAAACACGTCGGGATGGGCAATTGATAAGTACATCTTGAAATATTATTCTTGTAACCACTGTCAATCTATGGAGTTATTAACATCCTGCATTGTTTTGATACATGACTAGGGAGTGTATTTATTTATTTTTGAGCATAATTATGTCATTTATACTCTAGATATGTTGTTGTTGCTAGTTTTGGCAGATAAACTCTTCAATAACCGTGGCTATATTTGACAGAGCGTTAACCCATTAGGGTATGGTATTAATGATATGACTATTCATTAAATTAGAGAAATACGTCCTCTTCTTAGTCTATAGTATTGCTCATAAATGCATCTCATCTATAAACTACCAGGGTCTACCTAATAAATAACCCTGAACCAATTTGGTATATCAACTTAAGAAGAATATATCCATGCAGGCTTTTTGATTAAGCACTTTAAGCACATTAGCACTTTAGATAATAATGGTGTTGGTGATGTTTTTTCTTTGTTAGTCCTCCTTAGGGTCCCAAGGGAGAGCCGTCGTTGAGTGGGGGCTCCATGTCAGACTTAGGGTGCCAACCTCCGCGGTAAGGTAGGGTGAGTAAGGGAAAGATCACCCCCTCACCAGATTTACCTCTATCCTTTTAGCTTTGTTAAGATTGCATTGTTAAGAATAACTATTTGTCTCCTGACCCCAATCTAAGGGTTCTTTTACCTAAGAATATTAAAAGTTATATTTTAGGGGTATTGTTTTTGTTTTGGTTTACATATTGATTTATACTCCGTTTTTCAATATATTTGGTATTTTCTACATGTTTGGTTTGTCTCCCAGGTGGCTTGTTGCAAACTTTAAAAGACACTTTTTATGGATATCTTTGAGAAATGTCTTTCTTCTTGCCACTCTTCCATAAAGGCCAGATTTATGCAGTGTACGACTGATTGTTGTCCTATGGACAGACTGTCCCACCTCAGCTGTAGATCTCTGCAGTTCATCCAGAGTGATCATGGGCCTCTTGGCTGCATCTCTGATCAGTCTTCTCCTTGTTTGAGATGAAAGTTTAGAGGGACATCTGGGTCTTGGTAGATTTGCAGTGGTATGATACTCCGTCCATTTCAATATCATCACTTGCACAGTGCTCCTTGGGTTGTTTAAAGTATTGGAAATCATTTTGTATCCAAATCCGGCTTTAAACTTCTCCGCAACAGTATCATGGACCTGCCTGTCGTGTTCCTTGGTCTTCATGATGCTCTCTGTGCTTCAAGCAGAACCCTGAGACTATCATAGAGCAGGTGCATTTATACGGAGACTTGATTACACACAGGTGGATTATATTTATCATCATTAGGCATTTAGGACAACATTGGAGCATTCAGAGATCCACAATGAACGTCTGGAGTGAGTTTGCTGCACTGAAAGTAAAGGGGCTGAATAATATTGCACTCCTCACTTTTCAGTTTTTGAATTTCCACAAAAATTTAAAATAACCAATACATTTCATTCAACTTCACAATTGTGTTCCACTTGTTGATTCTTCACCAAAAATTTACATTTGGTTTCTTTATGTTTGAAGCATGATATGTGGGAAAAGGTTGAAAAGTTCCAGGGAGCCGAATACTTTCGCAAGGCACTGTATATTTATACATGTAAGTGAGATCTTATCTGAGGCTTTTTTCTAAGCTAAACAAGCCCAACTCTTCCAACCTTTCATCATATGAGAGGCCTTCCATCCCTTGTAATAATCTAGTTACCCACCTTTGAACTGACTCTAATTTCTAAATGTCCTTTTTTAAATGTGGAGCCCAAAATTGGATCCCATATTCTACATGTGGCCTCACAAGTAGTGTTGAGCATTCTGATACAGCAAGTATCGGGTATCGGCCGATACTTGCGGGTATCGGAATTCCGATACCGAGATCCGATACTTTTGTGATATCGGGAATCGGTATCGGGATTAATAGCAATTTGTAAAATAAAGAATTAAAATAAAAAATATTGCTATACTCACCTCTCCGACGCAGCCTGCACCTCACTGAGGGAACCGGCAGCCTTCTTTGCTTAAAATGCGCGCGCTTACTGCCTTCCGTGACGTCACGGCTTCTGATTGGTCGCGTGCCGCCCATGTGACCGCGACGCGACCAATCACAACAAGCCGTGACGTAATTTCAGGTCCTGAATGCCTAATTCTAGGCATTCAGGATTTGAAAATTACGTCACGGCTTGTGATTGGTCGCGTTCCGCCCATGTGACCGCGACGCGACCAATCACAAGCTGTGACGTAATTTTCAAATCCTGAATGCCTAGAATTAGGCATTCAGGACCTGAAAATTACGTCACGGCTTGTTGTGATTGGTCGCGTTGCGGTCACATGGGTGGCACGCGACCAATCACAAGCCGTGACGTAATTTTCAAATCCTGAATGCCTAGAATTAGGCATTCAGGACCTGAAATTACGTCACGGCTTGTTGTGATTGGTCGCGTCGCCGTCACATGGGCGGCACGCGACCAATCAGAAGCCGTGACGTCACGGAAGGCAGTAAGCGCGCGCATTTTAAGCAAAGAAGGCTGCCGGTTCCCTCGGTAAGGTGCAGGCTGCGTCGGAGAGGTGAGTATAGCAATATTTTTTACTTTATTTCTTTATTTTACACAGTAATATGGATCCCAGGGCCTGAAGGAGAGTTTCCTCTCCTTCAGACCCTGGGAACCATCAGGGATACCGTCCGATACTTGAGTCCCATTGAATTGTATTGGTATCGGGTATCGGTATCGGATTAGATCCGATACTTTGCCGGTATCGGCCGATACTTTCCGATTCCGATACTTTCAAGTATCGGACGGTATCGCTCAACACTACTCACAAGCGATTTATAAAGGGGTAAAAATACGTTTGGATCGCATAATTTCATCTCTCTTTTTATACACCCTAAAATCTTGTTTCCTTTTGCAGCTGCTGCTTGGCATTCAGTACTACTGCTCAGCTTACTTGTAACCAAAAACCCAAGTCCTTCTCCTGTTCTGTAGTCCCAAGTATGGTCTCACTTATTGCATATGCAGCTATAGGATTACTCTGTCCCAGGTGCATTTCTCTGCATTTATCTATCTTTCCGACATCAGGCATAATATTACGCCGATGGTAGACACCCTCCCTTTGATGTGGGCTCCAGCAGTGAGCCCACATCTTTTCCGGCACAAGTCAGCTGTTTTGGACAGCTGATATGTGCTGCTAACAGCCCCGGAAAGAATCGCGATCCACCCACGGTTGTTCACCCATTAAATGCCGCTGTCAAACTCTGACTGCGGCATTTAACACGCGCTTCTGGCAAGCGTGCCAGATATCCCGCCCATCGGCGCCCGTGTCACATGACCGCGGGTCACTGATGGGTTGGCATGATAACCAGAGGTCTCCAACAGATCTCAATGGTTGTTACTGCCGAATTGCTATGAGCTTATAGCAAGTGAGCAATTTTGCTACATACAGGCGATCTGATCATCACCTGTATGTAGCAAAGCCGCTTGGATAATGACAGCTCCTAGTCTCCCATGGAGACTATTGAAGCATGCCAAAAGTAAAAAAAATGTTCTTAAAAATATAAGAAAAATAAAAAAATATAAAAGTTCAAATCACCCCCTTTTTGCCCCATTCAAAATAAAACAATAGAAAGAAATCAAACATACACATATTTGGTATCACCGCATTCAAAATCGCTCAATCAATCAATATAAATAAAGAATTAACCCAATCGCTAAACAGTGTAATGAATAATAAAGTCAAAACATCAGAATTACTTTTTTTTGGTCGCCACAACATTGCATTAAAATGCAATAACGGTTGATCAAAAGATCGTATCTGCACCAACATGGTATCTTTAACCCCTTCCTGACATCTGACGTACTATCCCGTCGAGGTGGGGTGGGCCCGTATGACCACCGACGGGATAGTACGTCATACGCGATCGGCCGCGCTCACGGGGGGAGCGCGGCCGATCGCGGCCGAGTGTCAGCTGCATATCGCAGCTGACATCCGGCACTATGTGCCAGGAGCGGTCACGGACCGCCCCCGGCACATTAACCCCCGGCACACCGCGATCAAACATGATCGCGGTGTACGGCGGTATAGGGAAGCATCGCGCAGGGAGGGGGCTCCCTGCGGGCTTCCCTGAGACCCCCGGAGCCACGCGATGTGATCGCTTTGCTCCGAGGGTCTCCTACCTCCCTCCTCGCCGCAGGTCCCGGATTCAAGATGGCCGCGGCATCCGGGTCCTGCAGGGAGGGAGGTGGCTTACCGAGTGTCTGCTCAGAGCAGACACTTGGTAAGCCCGCAGCCCTGCACAGCAGATCGCAGATCTGGCAGAGTGCTGTGCACACTGCCAGATCAATGATCTGTGATGTCCCCCCCTGGGACAAAGTAAAAAAAAAATTCCCCACATGTGTAAAAAAATAAATAAAAAAAATATCCTAAATAAAGAAAAAAAATATATATATTATTCCCATAAATACATTTCTTTTGCTAAATAAAATAAAAAAAACAATAAAAGTACACATATTTAGTATTGCCGCGTCCGTAATGACCCAACCTATAAAACTGCCCCACTAGTTAACCCCTTCAGTAAACACCGTAAGAAAAAAAAAAAAAAACGAGGCAAAAAACAACGCTTTATTATCATACCGCCGAACAAAAAGTGGAATAACACGCGATCAAAAAAACTGATATAAATAACCATGGTACCGCTGAAAACGTCATCTTGTCCCGCAAAAAACGAGCTGCCATACATCATCATCAGCAAAAAAATAAAAAAGTTATAGTCCAGAGAATAAAGCGATACCAAAATAATTATTTTTTCTATAAAATAGTTTTTATCGTATAAAAGCGCCAAAACATAAAAAAATGATATAAATGAGATATCGCTGTAATCGTACTGACTTGACGAATAAAACTGCTTTATCAATTTTACCAAACGCGGAACGGTATAAACGCCTCCCCCAAAAGAAATTCCTGAATAGCTGGTTTTTGATCACTCTGCCTCACAAAAATCGAAATAAAAAGTGATCAAAAAATGTCACGTGTCCGAAAATGTTACCAATAAAAACGTCAACTCGTCCCACAAAAAACAAGATCTCACATGACTCTGTGGACTCAAATATGGAAAAATTACAGCTCTCAAAATGTGGTAACGCAAAAAATATTTTTTGCAATGAAAAGCGTCTTTCCGCTAAAAAACCCGCTATAAAAGTAAATCAAACCCCCCTTCATCACCCCCTTAGTTAGGGAAAAATAAAAAAATTAAAAAATGTATTTATTTCCATTTTCCCATTAGGGTTAGGGTTAGGGCTAGAGATAGGACTAGAGTTAGGACTAGAGTTAGGACTAGAGTTAGGACTAGAGTTAGGGCTAGAGTTAGGGCTAGAGTTAGGGCAAGGGTTAGGGCAAGGGTTAGGGTTGGGGCTAGGGTTAGGGTTAGGGCTAGGGTTGGGGCTAGGGTTAGGGCTAGGGTTAGGGCTAAGGTTGGGGCTAGGGTTAGGGCTAGTGTTAGGGCTAGGGTTATTGCTAGGGTTAGGGCTAGGGTTAGGGCTAGGGTTGGGGCTAGGGTTAGGGCTACAGTTAGGGTTGGGGCTAAAGATAGGGATAGGGTTTGGATTACATTTACGGTTGGGAATAGGGTTGGGTGTGTCTGGGTTAGAGGAGTGGTTAGGGTTACTGTTGGGATTAGGGTAAGGGGTGTGTTTGGATTAGGGTTTCAGTTATAATTGGGGGTTTCCACTGTTTAGGCACATCAGGGGCTCTCCAAACGGGACATGGCATCCGATCTGAATTCCAGCCAATTCTGCGTTGAAAAAGGAAAACAGTGCTCCTTCCCTTCAGAGCTCTCCCGTGTGCCCAAACAGGGGTTTACCCCAACATATGGGGTATCAGCGTACTCAGGACAAATTGGACATCATCTTTTGGGGTCCAAGTTCTCCTGCTACCTTTGGGAAAATACAAAACTGGGGGCCAAAAAATAAGTTTTGTGGGAAAAAAAGGATTTTTTATTTTCACGGCTCTGCGTTGTAAACTGTAGTGAAACACTTGGGGGTTCAAAGTTCTCACAACACATCTAGATAAGTTCCTTGGGGGGTCTAGTTTCCGATATGGGGTCACTTGTGGGGGGTTTATATTGACGTGACGCCTGCAGACCAATCCATTTAAGTCTGCATTCCAAATGGCGCTCCTTCCCTTCCGAGCTCTGTCATGCGCCCAAACAGTGGTTCCCCCCCACATATGGGGTATCAGCGTACTCAGGACAAATTGGACAACAACTTTTGGGGTCCAATTTATCCTGATACCCTTGTGAAAATACAAAACTGGGGGCTAAAAATCATTTTTGTGAAAAAAAAAAAGAATTTTTATTTTCACGGCTCTGCGTTATAAACTGTAGTGAAACACTTGGGGTTTCAAAGTTCTCACAACACATCTAGATAAGTTCCTTGGGGGGTCTAGTTTCCAATATGGGGTCACTTGTGGGGGGTTTATATTGTTTGGGTACATCAGGGGCTCTGCAAATGCAACGTGACGCCTGCAGACCAATCCATTTAAGTCTGCATTCCAAATGGCGCTCCTTCCCTTCCGAGCTCTGTCATGCGCCCAAACAGTGGTTCCCCCCCACATATGGGGTATCAGCGTACTCAGGACAAATTGGACAACAACGTTTGGGGTCCAATTTATCCTGATACCCTTGTGAAAATACAAAACTGGGGGCTAAAAATCATTTTTGTGAAAAAAAAATAATAATTTTTATTTTCACGGCTCTGCGTTATAAACTGTAGTGAAACACTTGGGGTTTCAAAGTTCTCACAACACATCTAGATAAGTTCCTTAGGGGGTCTAGTTTCCAATATGGGGTCACTTGTGGGGGGGTTATATTGTTTGGGTACATCAGGGGCTCTGCAAATGCAACGTGACGCCTGCAGACCAATCCATTTAAGTCTGCATTCCAAATGGCGCTCCTTCCCTTCCGAGCTCTGTCATGCGCCCAAACAGTGGTTCCCCCCCCACATATGGGGTATCAGCGTACTCAGGACAAATTGGACAACAACTTTTGGGGTCCAATTTATCCTGATACCCTTGTGAAAATACAAAACTGGGAGCTAAAAAATCATTTTTGTGAAAAAAAAAAGAATTTTTATTTTCACGGCTCTGCGTTATAAACTGTAGTGAAACACTTGGGGGTTCAAAGCTCTCAATTCACATCTAGATAAGTTCCTTAGGGGGTCTACTTTCCAAAATGGTGTCACTTGTGGGGGTTTTTAATGTTTAGGCACATCAGGGGCTCTCCAAACGCAACATGGCATCCCATCTTAATTCCAGTCAATTTTGCATTGAAAAGTAAAATAGCGCTCCTTCCCTTCCGAGCTCTGCTATGCGCCCAAACAGTTGTTTACCCCCACATATGGGGTATCGTCGTACTCAGGACAAATTGCACAACAACTTTTGTGGTCTAATTTCTTCTCTTACCCTTGGGGAAATAAAAAAATGGGGGCGAAAAGATCATTTTTGTGAAAAAATATGATTTTTTATTTTTACGGCTCTGCATTATAAACTTCTGTGAAGCACTTGTTGGGTCAAAGTGCTCAACACACATCTAGATAAGTTCCTTAAGGGGTCTACTTTCCAAAATGGTGTCACTTGTGGGGGGTTTCAATGTTTAGGCACATCAGGGGCTCTCCAAATGCAACATGGCGTCCCATCTCAATTCCAGTCAATTTTGCATTGAAAAGTCAAATGGCGCTCCTTCCCTTCCGAGCTCTGCCCTGCGCCCAAACAATGGTTTACACCCACATATGGGGTATCAGCGTACTCAGGACAAATTGCACAACAATTTTTCGGGTCCAATTTCTTCTCTTACCCTTGGGAAAATAAAAAATTGGGGGCGAAAAGATCATTTTTGTGAAAAAATATGATTTTTTATTTTTACGACTCTGCATTATAAACTTCTGTGAAGCACTTGTTGGGTCAAAGTGCTCACCACACATCTAGATAAGATCCTGAGGGGGTCTACTTTCCAAAATGGTGTCACTTGTGGGGGGTTTCAATGTTTAGGCACATCAGGGGCTCTCCAAATGCAACATGGCGTCCCATCTCAATTCCAGTCAATTTTGCATTGAAAAGTCAAATAGCGCTCCTTTCCTTCCGAGCTCTGCCCTGCGCCCAAACAGTGGTTTACCCCCACATATGGGGTATCAGCGTACTCAGGACAAATTGTACAACAAATTTTGGGGTCTATTTTCTCCTGTTACCCTTGGTAAAATAAAACAAATTGGAGCTGAAATAAATTTTGTGTGAAAAAAAGTTAAATGTTTATTTTTATTTAAACATTCCAAAAATTCCTGTGAAACACCTGAAGGGTTAATAAACTTTTTGAAAGTGGTTTTGAGTACCTTGAGGGGTGCAGTTTTTAGAATGGTGTCACACTTGGGTATTTTCTATCATATAGACCCCTCAAAATGACTTCAAATGAGATGTGGTCCCTAAAAAAAAATGGTGTTGTAAAAATGAGATATTGCTGGTCAACTTTTAACCCTTATAACTCCGTCACAAAAAAAAATTTTGGTTCCAAAATTGTGCTGATGTAAAGTAGACATGTGGGAAATGTTACTTATTAAGTATCTTGCGTGACATATGTCTGTGATTTAAGGGCATAAAAATTCAAAGTTGGAAAATTGCGAAATTTTCAAAATTTTCGCCAAATATTCGTTTTTTTCACAAATAAACGCAAGTTATATCGAATAAATTTTACCACTATCATGAAGTACAATATGTCACGAGAAAACAATGTCTGAATCACCAAGATCCGTTGAAGCGTTCCAGAGTTATAACCTCATAAATGGACAGTGGTCAGAATTGTAAAAATTGGCCCGGTCATTAGCGTGCAAACCACCCTTGGGGGTGAAGGGGTTAAAAACGTCAGCTCGGCACACAAAAATAAGGCCTCACCCAACCTGAGATCATGAAAAATGGAGGTGCTACGAATATTGAAAAATGGCACAATTTATTTTTTTAACAAACTTTGGATTTTTTTTCACCACTTAGATAAAAAAGAACCTATACACTTTTGGTGTCTGTGAACTTGTAATGACCTGGAGAATCATAATGGCAGGTCAGTTTTAGCATTTAGAGAACACAGTAAAAAAGCAAAACAAAAAACAATTGTGGAATTGCACTTTTTTTTGCAATCTCACCGCACTTGGAAATTTTTTCCTGTTTTCCAGTATGATATGTTAAAACCAATGGTATCATTCAAAAGTACAACTCCTCATGCAAATAGCAAGCCCTAACATGGCTATATTGACCAAATACTAAAAAAGTTATGGCTCTGGGAAGAAAGGGAGAAAAAAATGAAAACTCAAAAACGAAAATGCATCCAGTCATGAAGGGGTTAAATCTCATTTGCCAAGTGTTTGCCCATTCAGACAGCTTATACAGATCTGAATGGGCAATTGGAATGTCAAGGTCAGATTTTAGTATCCAACAAAATTTGGTGTCCTCAGCAAAGACTGACACGTTACTTTCAATTCCATCCACTAGGTCTAAAGAGTGTTAAAAAAAAAAAAAAAAACCTAGCACAGATCCCTGTGGTTCCCACTTCTCCCAGTACGGATCCCTGTGTCACCACTGCTGACTATATCCCATTTAGAGAGCGTACCATTTATGACGACTTTGTTTCCTGTAATTTATCCAATTCCTTACCCATCTGCATATAGTTTACCCCAGTCCTTGCTCTGTAGCTTCAGTATAAGGCTATATGTGGTACAGTATCACAAGCCTTTATAATGTCCAGATAAATCACATCAGCTGCATTACCAGCATCCATACTTGCACTTTCCTCCTCCTAGAAGCCAAACATGTTATTTAGACATTACCTATCTTTCATGAATCCATACTGGTTGTCAGATATTGTATTATTATCTACAGTACAATATATTTCTGCAGGTC
The DNA here is from genome assembly GCF_051348905.1 of Ranitomeya variabilis. Taxonomy (NCBI): domain Eukaryota; kingdom Metazoa; phylum Chordata; class Amphibia; order Anura; family Dendrobatidae; genus Ranitomeya; species Ranitomeya variabilis. Next base: position 625,204,084 of record NC_135232.1, read on the forward strand.
ATCGCTTATGATGCCCTCAATAATTTTGCACACTACTGATGTCAAGAATACCGGACGGTAGTTGCCTGGCTTCACCTTCTTACATTTCTTAAATATCTGTACCAAATCAGCCATCCTCTAATCCTGTGCTACCACCCCTGTTACGAGAGAGTCTAAGAATACAAGATACAGTGGTTTGTCAATTACTAAGCTCAATTCCCTCAGTATCAGTGGATGAATGCTGTCTGGGTCGGGGGATTTGTCAATGTTTAATTTGCTCAGACGCAGGTGTACTTCTTCTTGTGTTAGACTAATTATATCAGGTGGTGAACTTTGATTTGTGCCTTGTTGAATGATCCCTGGAACAGTTAGTTCATTGGTGAACACGGATGAAAAGTGCCTGTTTAATATCTCAGCCTTTTCTTTATCCCCTATAATGATCTTGTTATCATAGTCTTTTAAGAGGCCGATACCATCTTTTTATTTCTTTTTGGCATTGATGTATTTATAAACATTTTTGGGGATTTATTTTAATGTCCCTGGCAATTTGTTTCTATATAGATAACTTTTCTAGCTTGATTTCTTTTTTTACATTTCTTATTTAGATCTTTATACTTCTGAAATGCTATTTTGTTATTCTCGGCCTTCAGGATTTTGAATGCCCTTTGTTTTGGTGTGATTAAACTTTGTACTATCTTATTTATCACTAATGGTTTCTTTTTATTCCTGGACATTTTATTACCAGAGGCAGGGCCGGCTCCAGGTTTTTGAGGGCCCCGGGCGAAAGAGTCTCAGTGGGCCCCCCCCCCCTTTAAAATATATCACGATTCATGATGCCCAGATACAGCGGAGAAATATAGGTATAGTACAATGCCAGATTTCACTTCTTACATGAGTGATAGCTATTGTAAATTCTGCAGTGTATATATACAGGGGAGAGGTACTGTGCAGTGTATATATACAGGAGGAGTGGTACTGTGCAGTGTATATATACAGGAGGAGAGGTACTGTGCAGTGTATATATACAGGGGAGAGGTACTGTGCAGTGTATATATACAGGAGGAGAGGTAATGTGCGGTGTATATATAGAGGGGAGTGGTACTGTGCAGTGTATATATACAGGAGGAGTGGTACTGTGCAGTGTATATATACAGGAGGAGTGGTACTGTGCGGTATATATATACAGGAGGAGTGGTGCTATGCAGTGTATATATACAGGAGGAGTGGTGCTATGCAGTGTATATATACAGGAGGAGTGGTACTGTGCAGTGTATATATACAGGAGGAGTGGTACTGTACAGTGTATATATACAGGAGGAGTGGTACTGTGCAGTGTATATATACAGGAGGAGTGGTGCTATGCAGTGTATATATACAGGAGGAGTGGTACTGTGCAGTGTATATATACAGGAGGAGTGGTACTGTACAGTGTATATATACAGGAGGAGTGGTACTGTACAGTGTATATATACAGGAGGAGTGGTACTGTACAGTGTATATATACAGGAGGAGTGGTGCTATGCAGTGTATATATACAGGAGGAGTGGTACTGTGCAGTGTATATATACAGGAGGAGTGGTACTGTACAGTGTATATATACAGGAGGAGTGGTGCTATGCAGTGTATATATACAGGAGGAGTGGTACTGTACAGTGTATATATATACAGGAGGAGAGGTACTGTGCAGTGTATATATACAGGACAGGAGGAGTGGTACTGTGCAGTGTATATATACAGGACAGGAGGAGTGGTAATGTGCAGTGTATATATACAGGACAGGAGGAGTGGTACTGTGCAGTGTATATAAACAGGGCAGGAGGAGTGGTACTGTGCAGTGTATATATACAGGAGGAGTGGTGCTATGCAGTGTATATATACAGGACAGGAGTGGTACTGTGCAGTGTATATATACAGGGGAGTGGTACTGTGCAGTGTATATATACAGGAGGAGTGGTGCTATGCAGTGTATATATACAGGAGGAGTGGTACTGTACAGTGTATATATACAGGAGGAGAGGTACTGTGCAGTGTATATATACAGGACAGGAGGAGTGGTACTGTGCAGTGTATATATACAGGACAGGAGGAGTGGTAATGTGCAGTGTATATATACAGGACAGGAGGAGTGGTACTGTGCAGTGTATATAAACAGGGCAGGAGGAGTGGTACTGTGCAGTGTATATATACAGGAGGAGTGGTGCTATGCAGTGTATATATACAGGACAGGAGTGGTACTGTGCAGTGTATATATACAGGGGAGTGGTACTGTGCAGTGTATATATACAGGAGGAGTGGTGCTATGCAGTGTATATATACAGGAGGAGTGGTACTGTACAGTGTATATATACAGGAGGAGAGGTACTGTGCAGTGTATATATACAGGACAGGAGGAGTGGTACTGTGCAGTGTATATATACAGGACAGGAGGAGTGGTAATGTGCAGTGTATATATACAGGACAGGAGGAGTGGTACTGTGCAGTGTATATAAACAGGGCAGGAGGAGTGGTACTGTGCAGTGTATATATACAGGAGGAGTGGTGCTATGCAGTGTATATATACAGGAGGAGTGGTACTGTACAGTGTATATATACAGGAGGAGTGGTGCTATGCAGTGTATATATACAGGAGGAGTGGTACTGTACAGTGTATATATACAGGAGGAGAGGTACTGTGCAGTGTATATATACAGGACAGGAGGAGTGGTACTGTGCAGTGTATATATACAGGACAGGAGGAGTGGTAATGTGCAGTGTATATATACAGGGCAGGAGGAGTGGTACTGTGCAGTGTATATATACAGGAGGAGTGGTACTGTGCAGTGTATATATACAGGAGGAGTGGTACTGTACAGTGTATATATACAGGAGGAGTGGTACTGTGCAGTGTATATATACAGGAGGAGAGGTACTGTGCAGTGTATATATACAGGACAGGAGGAGTGGTACTGTGCAGTGTATATATACAGGAGGAGAGGTACTGTGCAGTGTATATATACAGGAGGAGAGGTACTGTGCAGTGTATATATACAGGAGGAGAGGTACTGTGCAGTGTATATATACAGGACAGGAGGAGTGGTACTGTGCAGTGTATATATACAGGAGGAGAGGTACTGTGCAGTGTATATATACAGGAGGAGTGGTACTGTGCGGTGTATATATACAGGAGGAGTGGTACTGTGCAGTGTATATACTTCAACAGCCGCCCAGCCCAGGCCCCCAGCACCTGTCCTGTATATATATTATATACACTGTATCTATACAGGCTGTGCTGGGGGCCTGGGCTGGGAGGCTGCTGTAGTATATATATATCAGCTGCAGCCGCCCAGCCCATGGCCGCCCCAGGTCACCCAGTCCCAGACTGTCAGAACATACAGCGATATAGCATTGCACTCACTCAGGTGCTGGTAGGAGCTCCGTCTCCTTGATAAGTTCAGGAGTGCACACAGTCAGGAGATACAGAGCAGGAGAACTCTCCGCCCACAATGTCACGCTGGCTGTGTCCTTAATTAACCCCTATGTGTGCCTGGCCCTGCACTGACAGTGAGAAGATGCTTGTGCCAGCGCAAATTGAAAGGGTAGAAAGGGTTAAAGCAGCCAGATGGCTCTATGACTGTGTGAGTGGGCCCCCCTGTCTCGTCAGGGCCCCGGCAATTGCCCGGCTAGGCCGGGTGTTGACGCCGGCCCTGACCAGAGGCTATAAGTTGTCTACAGGATTCTAGTAGTATATCCTTAAACATAACCCATTTATGGTCCGTTTCCCCAGTTACCATGAGATGGTCCCAGTTTACACGATTAAGCTCTTCCCTTAATTTGTTGAAATCAGCTTTCCTAAAGTTCCAGGTTTTTGCATTTCCCCTTTTGAATGTTTGAGTGAAAATTACTTTGAAACTTATCATATTATGGTCACTGCATACCAAATGCTCCCTTGACCTGTAGATCTGAAATTGTATCTGGTTTATTTGACAGGACCAGTTCCAGCAGGTTACCTCCCCCAGCTGAGATAGGTAATTGTACTGAATTGTGGATAAGAACTTGCAGCTTTTAGCACAACTAGAAGATTCTATGTCCCATTGAATGTCTCGATAGTTAAAATCCCACATAATAAGGACTCTATTATTATTTGCTGCCTTTTTGATTTGCTGCAGCATTTCCTCCTCTACCTGTTCAGCTATATTAGGAGGCTTGAAGCAAACTCCAATTAGCAGCTTTCCATTATAGCCATCCCCATGTACATTTATCCATGCTGACTCTACATTTTCGCAGCTCCCCACAATGTTGTCATTGAAGACTGGTGTTAAGTTAGGCTGCTTTCACACTAGCGTCGTACGACGCACGTCGCAATGCGTCGTTTTGGATAAAAAACGCATCCTGCAAAATTGCCTGCAGGATGCGTTTTTTCTCCATACACTTCATTAGCGACGCATTGCGATGGATTGCCACACGTTGCATCCGTCGTTACATGTAACGTTTTTTTGTGTCCACCATTTCCGCACCCGCCTCCCCGGACATCACAATGGGGCAGCGGATGCATTGTAAAACCGCATCCGCTGCCCCCATTGGGTTTTTTTTCACAGTATGCGTCGGTACGTCGGCATGTCGCATTGCGACGTGCGTCGTACAACGCTAGTGTGAAAGTAGCCTTAGATGTAATAAAAATACACACTCCTCCACCATTTCTGTCTTTCCTGTCCTTTTTCAATTTAGTGTAGCTCTCTAGATTTGTCATCAGTCATGGCTTTCATCTAGCCAGGTCTCAGTAATGCCCACCACATCGTATTCTGTGGCTCACATAAGAGTCTCCAGTTCATTAATTTTGTTTGCTAGACTTCTTGCATTTGTCAGTAGATTTAATACTATTTGCACATTTATTACTCCTCACCTTTCTAAGTTCTTTGTGTGTCCCAGCCCCCTAAATCCTCAATGATCCCAACTGTCTCACTCTCTCTATCTACTCTATCTATCCCTTTATTAGCACATCTACCCTCTCTCCCCCAGATCCTAGTTTAAAAACTCCTCCATCCGTCTAACCATTTTTTCCCCAAGCACAGCAGTATCCTCCCCATTGAGGTGCAACCCGTCCCTACATAAGAGCCTGTAGCCGACAGAGAAGTCAGTCCAGTTCTCCAAGAATCCAAACCCTTCCTTCCTGCACCAATTTCTAAGCCACTTATTTATCTCCCTAAGCTCCTGCTGTTTTTTCTAGTGATGCTTGTGGCTTTGGCAGTATTTCTGAAAACACCACCTTGGAGGTCCTGACCTTCAGCTTCTCTCCTATTTCCCTGTTTCTCAAATAGATATACTGTATAAAATTGCTGATGTTTTATATGGCAGATGGGATGAGTTTCCTTGGTGTTACTCAATTTTCTATAAGGTCAGATATTTCATAGAATCATAGAATGTTAGAGGGACCTCCAAGGTCATCATGTCCCCTGCTCAATGTAGGATTTACATGATTTAGGACATATATGACTCTTGGAGATAGCAGTGGGGTTTGGAGTTTGTGCCTTTCTGGAAAGGATAAGGGAAGACAATCATATTATTAATTATCATTGGGGTTTCTATGGGTTCCGGTCGCATTTTGAGTAATGTCCTTTGGTGCTGTGTGATGTCTTTGGTAGTCGGGTTGACATGTTCCCGCTCGTTCTCTATCAGCCCTTTTATTGCTTTTCAGGTCCTCTTTTATCAGTCATAGACATTTGGGAAAAGTGCAAAGAAATATGATCAAAAGAGAGAATGGACAGCACCTCCAAAAATCATACAATGATCTAATGCCTCTCAGCAAAAATATATATAACTGAACCTGAGGTTCTTAGTTTAACATTTTAATCAAACTGTATTAAGCCCACTGCCAAACCTCGTAGTGGGTCCTACCGCCCTAATGGAGCGGAGCCGTGCGTCAACCATCGTCACACTGGCAATGCACCAGCAGGGCTGATGGCCTGGGGCCCCAAAGCACCTGTGCTGCAAGACTAAGTCCCCATGACTCCAGACCGCGCCGCCCCACCAGCACAAAACCACAGCAACAATGGCCGCCACACAGCACCCACACCAAATGAAAGGAGTAGTGAAACTCACCTTTCTCCAGCTCTTCAGTGAGAGCAAAAATGGGCTAGACCCCTTACTTTGCAGTCTCCTGCCAATTAAAATCACCTGTGCCAAATAGGAGTGCACATCCGAAGAAAAAAAGGACAGAACATGCAATATGCTTAAAAAAGCTCTGGAGTCATGGGAACTCAGTCTTGCAGCATGGATGCTGTGGGGCACCAGGCCGTCCACTCTGCTGGTGCATTTCCACTGTGGCGGTGGTCGGCGCACGGCTCTGCTCTGTTAGGGTGGTAGGACCCACTACGAGGTTTGCCGTGACGTGGCAGTGGGCTTCATACAGCCTGATCAGAATGTTAAACTAAAAACCTCATGTTCAGTTATATATTTTTTTGCCGAGAGGCATTAGATCATTGTATGATTTTTGGAGGTGCCTTCCTTTCTCTTTTTTTGAGCTAAAAATGAAAAGAAAGCTCAGGTTTATTGTATTTAAAAAGTAGAAAAAGAAATTGCAAATATACAGAATCCAAAGTCTTAGTAATAGTCAGGACAAGATAAAGGAAGGGTTTAATGGTTTCTGTAACTGTTTTTATAGCCTCTGGCTGCAAACATGAGAGTGTGAACATCACGCCTGGGCTTAATGTGCATTCCATGGAACAAATCCATAGAATATCCTCATGTTCCACTGACTGAAATACTTCCATCATAAGACAAATCCTTGCAAAGGTCACACAGGACGGCCGGTCGACATTACTTCATCCAGCTCCAGGCTGCAGTATTAAAATGCCCTGGGCCCTGCTCATGTATACAGTCATACTGTCATCCTACACCACTAAACCACAGCACATTTACAGTACCATGAGCTCAGAAAACCTCTGTGTACATCTATGGGCCGATCACATGGCACAGGATTTACACTGGCATTGCATACTTGAGCTTAAATGGATTGTCCAAAATGTTTGGCCCCAATAAAATAATAAAGCTTATACTAGCCTTCCTTTCTGGTGCCGTACCTGCTGTGTCGGCACTCGCTCACCCCGGGTCTCCGTGCTGTTGTGACACATGACTACGGCACCTAATCAGCACTGGCATCACTATCCATGACTTCAGACAAATCGAACATGAGGAAGCATCCTCTTCATGTTTGAATTTTCTGAAGGGGGGGAAGTGACGCCAGTGCTGATTGGGTACCGTAGTCATGTGTCCCAACAGCACGGAGACCCGGGGTGAGCGAGTGCTGACACCATTGGAACGGCACAGGAGTTGAGTATAAGCTTTATTATTTTATCAAGGTCAAACGAGGGGTATGAGAAGAAGTCGTCCAGGTAGTGAACAACTTTTTTCACATAAATTGTAGCCTAAGTTTTACAAGCTAGTTTCTCTACTATGTTATAGTTTTTTCCTTCCCTAAAGGCATAACTTTTTTTATTTTTCAGCCATATAGCTATGTGAAGGCTTGTTTTCTGTGGGACGAGTTGTTCTTTTGAATGACACCTTTTATTCTACCACATAGTGTGAAAATGGGAAAAAAAATCCAAGTGCTGCAAAATTGCAAAGAAAGTTCAATTACACAATTGTTTTGGGGTTTTTTATTTACTGTGCGCATTATGTGGTAAAACTGACCTGGCAATATGATTTCGAGTGTACGAGAACACAGATACCAAACATGTTTAGTTTTGGGTTTTTTTAAACCCTGAAATCTGCAAGAAAAAAAAAATGTTTTGCTTTTATCGCCATTTTTCGAGACTCAACATTTTCATTTTTCAGGATGTGTGGCTGTTTGAGGGCTTATTTTTTGCATGCTTATTTGATGTTTTTACTGATATAATTTTATGGTAGATTTGATATTTTGATCTCCTCTTATTGCAATGTTGTAGCTGCCGAAAAAAACCCCCTGATTTTATCATTTTTAATTTTTTTCAGTATGCCATGTACCGTTTGGATTAATTTATTTAATATTTTGGTAGATTGGACATTTCTGAATGCAAACATACCAAATCTGTGTTATTTTTTGCTTTATTTTCAATGGGGCAAAAGGGGTGTGATTTTAACTTGTGTTTTTTTCTTCATATTTTTAGAAATGTTTACTTTTCACAGTATTTAATAGTCCACATGGAAACTTGAAGCTCCAATTATATGATTACTTGTGCTGTACCTACAGTGGGGGAAATAAGTATTTGATCCCTTGATGATTTTGTAAGTTTGCCCACTGACAAAGACATGAACAGTCTATAATTTTAGGGGTAGGTTAATTTTAACATTGAGAGATAGAATATCAAAAATAAAATCCAGAAAATCACATTGTATAAATTATATACCGTATATACTCGAGTATAAGCCGACCCGAGTATAAGCCGACCCCCCTAATTTTGCCACAAAAAACTGGGAAAACTTATTGACTCGAGTATAAGCCTAGGGTGGGAAATGCAGCAGCTACCGGTGAATTTCAAAAATAAAAATAGATGCTCCATACCATTCATTATGGCCCCATAGCTGTGCCATATAGTGCTCTGCACCATTCATTATTGCCCCATAGCTGTGCCATATAGTGCTCTGCACGGTTCATTATTGCCCCATAGCTGTGCCATATAGTGCTCTGCACCGTTCATTATTGCCCCATAGCTGTGCCATATAGTGCTCTGCACCGTTCCTTATTGCCCCATAGCTGTGCCATATAGTGCTCTGCACCGTTCATTATTGCCCCATAGCTGTGCCATATAGTGCTCTGCACCGTTCATTATTGCCCCATAGCTGTGCCATATAGTGCTCTGCACCGCTCCTTATTGCCCCATAGCTGTGCCATATAGTGCTCTGCACCGTTCATTGTTGCCCCATAGCTGTGCCATATAGTGCTCTGCACCGTTCATTATTGCCCCATAGCTGTGCCATATAGTGCTCTGCACCGTTCATAATTGCCCCATAGCTGTGCCATATAGTGCTCTGCACCGTTCATTATTGCCCCATAGCTGTGCCATATAGTGCTCTGTACCGTTCATAATTGCCCCATAGCTGTGCCATATAGTGCTCTGCACCGTTCATTATTGCCCCATAGCTGTGCCATATAGTGCTCTGCACCATTCATTATTGCCCCATCGCTGTGCCATATAGTGCTCTGCACCGTTCATTATTGCCCCATAGCTGTGCCATATAGTGCTCTGCACCATTCATTATTGCCCCATCGCTGTGCCATATAGTGCTCTGCACCGTTCATTATTGCCCCATAGCTGTGCCATATAGTGCTCTGCACCGTTCATAATTGCCCCATAGCTGTGTCATATAGTGCTCTGCACCGTTCATAATTGCCCCATAGTTGTGCCATATAGTGCTCTGCACCGCTCCTTATTGCCCCATAGCTGTACCATATAGTGCTCTGCACCGTTCATTATTGCCCCATAGCTGTGCCATAGAAAGCTGTGCTGCTATTGTAATAAAAATAATAATACACATACTCACCTCTCTTGCTTGCAGCTCCTCGGCGTCCCGTCCCGGCGTCTCTCTCTGCACTGACTGATCAGGCAGAGGGCGCCGCACACACTATATGCGTCATCGCGCCCTCTGACCTGCACAGTCAGTGCGGAGAGAGAGACGCCGGGAAGATGGAGCGACGCCCGGCGTGTGGAACGCGGACAGGTGAATATGACATACTTACCTGCTCCCGGCATCCCGCTCCTTCCCCCGGACAGCTGGTCTTCGGTGCCGCAGCCTCTTCCTCTGTCAGCGGTCACCGTTACCGCTGATTAGAGAAATGAATAGGCGGCTCCGCCCCTATGGGATCCACTCCCATAGGGGCGGAGCCGCCTATTCATTTCTCTAATGAGCGGTCCCACGTGACCGCTGACAGAGGAAGAGCTGCGGCACCCGGAGACCGTGGGACGGGCAGGGGGAGCGCCAGGAGCCCCGGAAGCAGGTAAGTATGCCTCAGCGCCCTCTCCCCCTCACCCGCCGACCGTGACTCGAGTATAAGTCGAGAGGGGCACTTTCAGCCCAAAAATTTGGGCTGAAAATCTCGGCTTATACTCGAGTGTATACGGTAAATTTATTTGCATTTTGCAGTGAGAAATAAGTATTTGATCCCTCTGGCAAACAAGACCTAATACTTGGTGGCAAAACCCTTGTTGGCAAGCACTACAGTCAGATTATTTTTGTAGTTGATGATGAGGCTTGCGGACATGTCAGGAGGAATTTTGGTCCACTCCTCTTTGCAGATCATCTCTAAATCATTAAGATTTTGAGGCTGTCGCTTGGCAACTCGGAGCTGGAACTCCCTCCATAAGTTTTCTATGAGATTAAGGTCTAGAGACTGGCTAGGCCACTCCATGACCTTAATGTACTTCTTTTTGAGCCACTCCTTTGTTGCCTTGGCTGTATGTTTTGGGTCATTGTCTTGCTGGAAGACCCAGCCACGACCCATTTTTAATGTCCAGGCGGAGGGAAGGAGGTTGTCACTCAGGATTTTAGGGTACATGGCTCCATCTATTCTCATATTGATGCTTTGAAGTAGTCCAGTGACCTTAGCAGAGAAACACCCCCAAAGCATAATGTTTCCACCTCCATGCTTGACAGTAGGGACGGTGTTCTTTGGGTCATAGGCAGTATTTCTTTTCCTCCAAACACGGCGAGTTGAGTTAATGCTAAATACCTCAATTATTGTCTCATCTGACCACAGCACCTTCTCCCAGTCACAGAATTATCCAGGTGTTCATTGGCAAACTTCAGACGGGCCTCCATATGTGCCTTCTTGAGCAAGGGGACCTTGCGGGCACTGCAGGATTTTAAACCTTTACAGCATAATGTGTTACCAATGGTTTTCTTGGTGACTGTGGTCCCAGCTGCCTTGAGATCATTAACAAGTTCCCCCGTGTAGTTTTAGGCTGATCTCTCACCTTCCTCATGATCAAGGATACTCCACGAGATGAGATTTTGCATGGTGCCCCAGATTGATGACTATTGACAGTCATTTTGTATTGCTTCCGTTTTCTTACTATTGCACCAACAGTTGTCTCCTTCTCACCCAGCTTCTTACTTATGGTTTTGTAGCCCATTCCAGCTTTGAGCAGGTCTATGATCTTGTCCCTGACATCCTTATAAAGCTCTTTGGTCTTGCTCATGTTGTAGAGGTCAAAGTCTGACTGATTAATTGAGTCTGTGGGCAGGAGTCTTTTGTAAAGGTGACTATGTAAGACAGCTGTCTTTAATGCAGGTAATGAGTTGATTAGGAAAATCTAACTGGTCTGTAGTAGCCAGAACTCTTAATGGTTTGTAGGGGATCAAATACTTATTTCTCACTGCAAAATGCAAATAAATTTAAATAATTTATACAATGTGATTTTCTGGATTTTATTTTTGATATTCTATCTCTCAAGGTTAACATTAACCTACCTTTAAATTATAGACTGTTCATGTCTTTGTCAGTGGGCAAACTTACAAAATCTGCAAGGGATTAAATACTTATTTCCCCCACTGTAGCAGGGCTTCAGCAGTAATCATGATCTCCTATGAATGACAGGCATGGACTGGTGTTCACAGGAGTATCGTAATAACAGGCATAGGGGACATCATGTCACAATATTGACAGTGAGAATTAGCAGGTTAATAGCCGCTGATGGATAGCCACTTTACCAACAGCGGTTAAAGGCATTTGATGCCTTGTTATGCTATATTACCTGCCATGTGACATGAAAGATGCGGGCTCGGAGTGCGAGCCTGCATCAAAGTTAGGGAGCCGGCATATGACGCAAATGTATGACATATGTGGTGAAGAGGTAAATAAATTCTAAAGCTACTACTCCATGACGTGGCCAGTTTAACATGCTCAAACTGTAAAAGGTCCTCTTTAAACGGAAGCTATTGTCAGAAAATGATCTATTGTTTAAATCAGGTTTTTGTATCAAGTGTATTTTTTGTCAATGTTCTTTCTTCCAAAATAAAAAAAAATAAATCTTGCAGTTCTCTTATTGACTACTGGGACATTTATTTTACTCTAACTTCCCGTTATTTCAGGAATGACACATGTGCATTAGCAGTTGTGAACAGACCCTGAATTTATAATTTCTACTGAAGTGTCTAATAAGGGTGTGCAAAGATTATCATGAAGGGAGGGGGGAGCTTTGACATCATTGTAAATGATGGATCTTGTGTTATAAGAGGTTATTAGCCGAGATACCAGCCATTGTATTCCTGCCTCTGATGAAAGGGAGCCTTGCTGTAAACGCTTTCTGAAAGTATGTATTGTGGGGAGATATACAATATATTACATGCAATATATCTTCCACAATGCAGTACTAAATAGGATGTCAGGAAAACTGCTAGGGGTGGTCCTGTATATAATCTAATAATAATTTTTATTTATATAGCGCCAACATATTCTGCAGCGCTTTACAGTTTGCACACATTATCATCTCTGTCCCCATTGGGGCTCACAATCTAAATTCCTATCAGTGTGTATTGGAATGTGGGAGGAAACCAGAGAATCCGGAGGAAACCCACGCAACATACAAACTCATTACAGATGTTGTCCTTGGCGGGACTTGAACCCTGGACTCCAGCGCTGCAGTGCTAACCACTGAGCCACCGTGCTGCCCATATATAAACCATGTATAACCTAACAGGCCCTTTCTCCAGAATTTATAGTTACCCAGTGTGGTGGGCCACTGGGGAGGCACCAAATGTTGCAGAAGGGCCAGCTGGGGCATATGGTGCCACTGGCAACAGATAATGATGTCACGGTAGCTGAAGTGGGTCGCTGGACCCCTCAACAATTCCCTTGTGTCCACAACAATTGTCAATAGGTGGAACTTGTGGATGGTATAGGACCCCCTGGAGTACTCCTGTAGCTAAAAAACAATAAAAATAGCACTACATAAAAAGGTCACAGCTCTGGAACCGCATGGCGTATTTAAAAAACAAGAGGATAAAAATTAGGGCTAGAATTGGCTCCATATGACCTGGTGACTGGATATCGGTAATACACAGTCCAATGACATGTAAATATATGACAGACGGATGCTGCCTGGGGTCATCAGTCTTTTGCGTCTTTTAACGTCAGTCTGTTCCATCTAATACTGAGGCAGGATGTGCGGCTCACTATGTATCTGGGAGGTGGGGGGCGCAGATCAGCTGGATACACTGTACCCCTATTTATTAGGCCACCTGGCTGTTCTAGTGTCTCTTCTGCTGCTTCATTATGTAATTAAATCATTTCAGTCACCGAAATGAAAATCATTTAGTGTTCTCTCCAGAAATGTTCTATGTGGTCAGCTTGGGCAGCTTAGAGCGCCAACTACAACTTCTTGTCTCATAACTTGAGATAGTAATCATTTATTAAAGGAAAGTAATACATTATATACAATGAAAAAATGCATTCGCCATTAGCAGCTTCACGTTTGGCAGTGCCCATTGGGAAGGGTGTAGAAATTGTTGTCCATGCTTGCAGTGTAGCACCAACCATGCTCATGTTATGTAAAAGAGGACCTAAAAATGGCGCAGAGACAGCAGAAAGAAGATGCAAAATCTCTCTCCGTCTCTCATTGTTTGCTACAATACTTGAATGCAGTTACTCCCTCACTCTGGCCTCCAGACTGCATCAATATTTTGAAATTGGTTATATTAAAGGGAATCTATCAGGAGGTTTTTGCTATGTAATCTACGAGGAGGGACAGACAACCTGATTCCAGTATTGTGTCCCTCACTGGGATGTGTTTAGCTGTATCAATAAAATCAGTGTTTTCCAGACTAAATTTGTGCAGATCCTCTGTGGCACTGTAGGTAGTCAAATCCTGACAGTTTGCCATGTGCACACTGTCAGGATTCTGCCTTGTTGCTGGGTTGACTGATCGTCACGGGAGCACAGGTCAGCAGTTTGTCCACTGGTGGATGAAATAAAGTCTGTCCTTCTTCACTCTATGTTCTGTTGAGAGAGGTGGATGCGAATCACCAATCACAGTACTTGTGGTCACGTAACAATGGCTAAAGCAGGCAACAATGTGAAACTCTTACAGCGTGCACATGGCACACTCTCAGGATTTGTGCCACAGATGCACCACATACTTTTAGTTTTAGCCTGCAAATTCTCAATGAAATAAAATGAAGAATGTATGGTATGTTATAGCTTTCTTTGCACATTGGTTTTAATCCATTTCCTGTTAATGTTTCAGCTATATCCAGGCATAATCCAGCATCGCCTGCAGCTGCCCAACATGTTTCTCTAGAATAGACACTAATAAGACAGGGTCTCTTTCCTGTCACTTCCCTAATGGCTCCTTATATCTAAAAATACCTTCACATCCTTCACATGAAGATGCTTACTTGCCAAAGAGGGACAATAGAATGCCTCCATACTGTACAACTGACAGTTCTCCACTGAAAAAAGACAATGAATCCTTAGTGACTTATTATATTAACAGAGTTCCAGTGAAAGTGAGAATTAGCGCATCATGGACAGTGAAGGTCTACGAGGCCACAGCTCTTTTTATAAACAGATGCATTATGCTTTATATATTCTTTGCTAATTTAAGAAAATACAGCAAAACAAGGCAGAGATGCTTACCTGCCTAGGCCACCAAACAAATGCACTCTCAGGATGCAGTGGACCCATGTGGTAGAAGAAACACAGGTGCAGCATAACCGATGAAGCAGCCACTCACAACCTACCAAATTAATGGAGGGGGTGGCTGCTTGGCACATTGCCGCACATAAAAGACTTGTATGCGGCGCTGTTCACACAATGGAGATGCACAGCATCCAGGCAGGCCTAATAGTGACACCCTTCTATTAGATCAGGCGGGCCTGCCCAGCACTATCCAAATGCACCCCATGTGAACAGACACCACAGTTTACAAGACAAAAATGGGCCCAACTGCACCCTGGAAAAAAAGTGCAAAAAACACATAAAAAAAAAAAAATTCTATGTGAGGTATTGGTTAATATTTTGGCCAAAATATGGAAGCTCATGACCCGCGTCAAGGGTCCCCACGCTCATGAGTCCTAACTCTAAACAGCAAAAGCACAAAAAGAGGATTCAAAGATCCTCCAAAAATAGAAAATACAGCAAAACAAGGCAGAGATGCTTACCTGCCTAGGCCACCAAACAAATGCACTCTCAGGATGCAGTGGACCCATGTGGTAGAAGAAACACAGGTGCAGCATAACCGATGAAGCAGCCACTCACAACCTACCAAATTAAACTGTGGTGTCTGTTCACATGGGGTGCATTTGGATAGCGCTGGGCAGGCCCGCCTGATCTAATAGAAGGGTGTCACTACTAGGCCTGCCTGGATGCTGTGCATCTCCATTGTGTGAACAGCGCCGCATACAAGTCTTTTATGTGCGGCAATGTGCCAAGCAGCCACCCCCTCCATTAATTTGGTAGGTTGTGAGTGGCTGCTTCATCGGTTATGCTGCACCTGTGTTTCTTCTACCACATGGGTCCACTGCATCCTGAGAGTGCATTTGTTTGGTGGCCTAGGCAGGTAAGCATCTCTGCCTTGTTTTGCTGTATTTTCTATTTTTGGAGGATCTTTGAATCCTCTTTTTGTGCTTTTGCTGTTTAGAGTTAGGACTCATGAGCGTGGGGACCCTTGACGCGGGTCATGAGCTTCCATATTTTGGCCAAAATATTAACCAATACCTCACATAGAATTTTTTTTTTTTATGTGTTTTTTGCACTTTTTTTCCAGGGTGCAGTTGGGCCCATTTTTGTCTTGTAAACTGTGGTGTCTGTTCACATGGGGTGCATTTGGATAGCGCTGGGCAGGCCCGCCTGATCTAATAGAAGGGTGTCACTACTAGGCCTGCCTGGATGCTGTGCATCTCCATTGTGTGAACAGCGCCGCATACAAGTCTTTTATGTGCGGCAATGTGCCAAGCAGCCACCCCCTCCATTAATTTGGTAGGTTGTGAGTGGCTGCTTCATCGGTTATGCTGCACCTGTGTTTCTTCTACCACATGGGTCCACTGCATCCTGAGAGTGCATTTGTTTGGTGGCCTAGGCAGGTAAGCATCTCTGCCTTGTTTTGCTGTATTTTCTATTTTTGGAGGATCTTTGAATCCTCTTTTTGTGCTTTTGCTGTTTGCTAATTTAAGAAAAATCATATATTGTAAAAAGATAGACGTGTTGCCCATGTTTCCTCCGAAATCATCATGTATTGTTATAGTGCATTTGAATATGTAATGTGTTTAGTGACATACGTTATTAGTGATAGATTGCATTCTGCCCAGCAGTAGGGAGCTATTAGGGAACAGTTAGCGTTAATTGCTGGGAGTAGCCCAGAGTGGGAGGTCTAAGGTGAAGGGAAAGAGACAGTTTCCTGTCAAAATGTCAGATAGGTCCCAGCGTGTAGCAAAGGCAGACCTATTGTCTGACTAGCGAGCAGAGCCGCAAGATGTGGGTGTGCCTGAAGTGAGAGGAGACCGAGGCAACGGATAGCAAGATCCAGAGTAGTGATGAGGAAGTGAGATAGAATGAGTGAGTGATTTTCTGGAAACGGGACTGGGGCAGGAGGCTTAGCGGGATGGTCCCGAGTTCGCAATCCAAAGAGGTAATAGGAATAACTGGAGCAGGGAATGCGATATGAAGAGAGTGCCCCTTATTGTAGTTCCAAAGCCTGGGCAGGCAGAGAAGTTAAGCAAAGGCCATATTGGAAGAAGCAGCTTCCCTAAGGAGACAGGACATGTTAAGAAATGTGACTCTCCCTTAGTGAACTGTAGTGGGGACAAGTGAAGCTTCTGCAGCTCTGTGCTCAGTTGTGGGGAATAATAATAATAATAATAATAATAATAATAATAATAATACAAATCTCTTTATTTATATAGCGCCAACATATTCCACAGCGCTTTACAGTTTGCACACATTATCATCGCTGTCCCTGATGGGGTTCACAATCTAAATTCCCTATCAGTATGTCTTTGGAATGTGGGAGGAAACCGGAGAACCCGGAGGAAACACACACAGACACGGGGAGAACATTCAAAAGGCAGCGGAACTAGTTGAAGCAGAGTCATGTGAGTTTAGGTAGGAAAGAAAGAATGTGTATAAAAATGTTCCGTGTGTTAAGAGAAATGTCCGTGAAGATTTGGATATGCTATCCACTGTACATATTTCTCCCCACATTATGGTTCAGGAAAAGACAGTTAATATTTATGTGGTGATCTTCAAGGGCAAAATCCATAGGACCTCCATTTTCATGTAGCGTGCTGGGGTGCAGAAGACGAGTACCTTGCCGACAGCTACCACTCTGTGCCACATTACACTTGCACACATTACACATTACATATGTTGTACGCTGTCACTCACAAAGCACAGTCCTTGGTAATGCAGTTAGACATATATGTGTAAATTTGATGGATATGCTGCTGCAAGCTGTCGAAACCACTCGGGTCTCTTCATCATTCAGAGTTTAAGACAATAGCCAAAAAATTCACAATTTATACACAACAGGACATAGGAATGGTGCAGTCATAAGACAAGTGACGTGAAGCAGAACTATCAATAAGGGGACGAGAGAGAAACCTGTACCAGTAACTAAAAGAGAAGTTCATAAATTAGAAATATGTTTTATTGCCCTCTGATCCATGGTTTTGATGTCCCATTGAGGTCCGAGGGACGGATTCCTAATTAATGTATAGTGTCTTAAGGGGTGAAGTTTCTTCATGTGGAGACAGCCAAGTTCTCGTAGGAAGACTTAAAGGTCATGCAATGCTCTTTTGCAAACTTAAGTAAGCAAATCAATTATCCTGCTTTGCACTAATGAGGGGCAAACTCCCCAAAACACATGTCTGTAAATGGTGTTTCTGGTATGGCTTCTTCTCCTAAGTCATGGGGCGAGGCCCTTTTAAGAGTCAATATTGAGTAGTAGGATTGCTACATCCCTTAGGGTACTGTCACACAGTGCAATTTTAATCGCTAGGACGGCACGATTCGTGACGTTCTAGCGATATCGTTACGATCTCGCAGTGTCTGACACGCTACTGCGATCAGGGACCCTGCTGAGAATCGTACGTCGTAGCAGATCGTTTGAAACTTTCTTTCGTCGCTGGATCTCCCGCTGTCATCGCTGGATCGTTGTGTGTGACAGCGATCCAGCGATGCGTTCGCTGGTAACCAGGGTAAACATCGGGTAACTAAGCGCAGGGCCGCGCTTAGTAACCCGATGTTTACCGTGGTTACCAGCGTAAAAGTAAAAAAAAACAAACCGTACATGCTCACCATCTGATGTCCGTCAGGTCCCTTGCCGTCCGCTTCCCGCTCTGACTGTCTGCCGGCCGGAAAGTGAGAGCAGATCACAGCGGTGACGTCACCGCTGCGCTCTGCTCTCACTGTACGGCCAGATCTCAGTCAGAGCAGGAAGCAGACGGCAAGGGACCTGACGGACATCAGATGGTGAGCATGTACGGTTTGTTTTTTTTAACTTTTACGCTGGTAACCACGGTAAACATCGGGTTACTAAGCGCGGCCCTGCGCTTAGTAACCCGATGTTTACCCTGGTTACCCGGGGACTTCGGCATCGCTCCAGCGCCGTGATTGCAACGTGTGACCGCAGTCTACGACGCTGGAGCGATAATCATACGACGCTGCGACGTCACGAATCGTGCCGTCGTAGCGATCAAAATTGCACTGTGTGACAGTACCCTTAGGTTGCTCTAGAGTTTCAGTCATCTTCCTTCCTATAGAGTAGATTTGCATAAAGAAATTCTTAAGGGAGCATTTTATGACCAATAAGGTTCTCTACATGCCAACTTGGGACTGTCCACAAGGAAAAATTATCCCTTAGATACCCCTTTTATCCCTTAGATACCTTATTCTCCTACTTTTGCTGATGAAGGGCAACTATATTAAAATTATGTCTACAAACTGAGTTTCTGATATGACTTGTTATTCTACATCACATGGCAAGGGCTTTTAAAGGGTCAATATTGACTTTCTACCTCTAATAGGTGGCACTTACTTCCAACTTTGTGCACTCCGCAAGGACAGCCACCCGCCAGAGGCCTCTCACCCAGCCATATCAGTTCTCCTGCTGTGCACAGATGAAGGGCAAATATACTAAAAACGTGTCTGCAAATTGAGTTTTTGTTTGGCTTTTTATGCTAAGTCATGTGGCATGGGCTTTTAAAGGGTCAATATTGACTTTTAGGATTGATGCTTCCCATAAGTGGCACTAAAGTTCCAGTCCTCTTCCTCACTGATGTAAAATGACATAAATCGATAAGACAGATTCATGCTCGGCTCTGACTGTGTCAAAGGTTGTTAGCAGTTTCTACTCCCAAACTCTTCTGTTTCTTTGGGATTAGAAGTTCCCTTTTAATACTAATATTTTCGTGTCTATGATGTGATTAGGGCTGCGAAAATCCTTTGGCCACAGGTTGATCTATTAAATTTTCTTTTATCATGTAGCCATAAGAATGAATTCTTTTTGTAAGCCTTTTCCCTGTTTCTTCTACATTTAGACACCTAGTAAGACATTTGTTGCATACAATTAGGTGTCCCACATAAGGTGTGGTGCAGGTGAAGGTACATGGGATCTTGTAAACCTGATCTGTATTAGGGATCTTTATTTTGTCCATGGTTGTTATATACACACAGGTTTTACATTTTTTATGATTACAGGAAAAGGTTCCTGTTGTTGTTTGAGAGGACAGAGAGCTCCTGACAATGATGCTTCTCATGTTTGGAGGCTGCCTAAAACATGGAAGTGGTAGGCCTGGAAATAAGGCTTTTAAATAGACATATTTTTGTAATAAAAGTTGTAGTTTCCATGTGGTACCACTCAGCACCTCCAGATGTGGATTGTATGTGACTACTTGACGTACCGATGCATTTCTTGTTAAGTTTAGTATTATAAGAGTTTTTTGGGGTGTTGTGGGGGCTTTGTAGTTTCTTTGTGGTTACACAGAGCACCTCCAGATGTGGATTGTAGGTGACTACTTGACTTACCCAATGCATTTCTTGTTGAATTTAGTATTGCATGAGATTTTTGGGGATGTTGTGGTGGCTTTGTTGTTTCCATGCAGTTCCTCACAGCACCTCCAGATGTGGATTGTACAGTTATATGAAAAAGTTTGGGCACCCCTATTAATCTTAAGCTTAATGTTTTATAAAAATTGTTTTTTTTGCAACAGCTATTTCAGTTTCATATATCTAATAACTGTTGGACACAGTAATGTTTCTGCCTTGAAATGAGGTTTATTGTACTAACAGAAAATGTGCAATCTGCATTCAAACAAAATTTGACAGGTGCATAAGTATGGGCACCTCACCAGAAAAGTGACATTAATATTTAGTAGGTCCTCCTTTTGCAAAAATAACAGCCTCTAGTTGCTTCCTGTAGCTTTTAATGAGTTCATGGATCGTGGATAAAGGTATTTTTGACCATTCCTCTTTACAAAACAATTCCAGTTCAGTTAAGTTTGATGGTCGCCGAGCATGGACAGTAGGGTGTTTCATTTTGTATGGTAAAAATTAAAATGTCAAATTTTTGCAGACTTTGCTTACGCCCCGACTCTCACTAATGTAAAAATTATATATGCCAAATTTCAAGACGATCGAACAATATTTAGAGGTTGCACACTTTTATCAGTTTAATAAAAGTACGCAAAAAACAGATTTTCAATGTTAAGTATTTTTTATTAGAAATTCAAACAACTAAAAACGTAGAATAAGGCCAGAGTCACACTAGACCGTAATAAGGACGAGTGCTATGCGATAAAAAATCGCATAGCACTCGGACCAGTATTCTACTATGGGGCAGCTCACATTACCATTTTTTTCCCCGGCCGTTTTCAGTGTGCGAGTGAAATTGCAGCATGCTGCAATTGTCACCGACACTTGGCCGAGTCTCTGCTCACTCGCACCCATATAAGCCTATGGGTGAGAGTGAGACAGCGCACATCACTCAGATATCATCCGAGTGATGAGCGTTAAACGCTGACCCCAGCAATGGAGGAGATGGAGAAATTCAATTCTCCTCCTCCTCCACAGCTGTGCTCTGATCCGCTCTGTGTGAGAGGCTCGGAGCACAGACGCATAACACTTGGCTCCTGCTGACAGCAGAGCAGGAGCCGAGTGTCGTTAGCATATCACATCCGATGCTCTCGCATCGGATGCCATACGCTAGTGTGACCGCGGCCTAATAGTGACAATAAACAGTAACATTGATTGGCAGTATCATACGTAATAAATGATTTACACTAATGTGCTGTGAAAGATGCAACTCCTTCTTTTGTTCGCTTGGTGACGGCTTTTCTATGATACTCGACAACTCTTAACAAGAACTGTTTCTGTTGTTCATCTCTGATTGAATTATTAAACTTCTTTATCAGAGCAATGCCCCTTTCTGCGGTGTCATTCACCACCTTAAGAGCATTGACGGAGCTTCTTAGTGTATCACTGCAATATTCTTCTACGTCATGGATCCCAAACAATTGAAAGGATGTCTTTGTTTTACTTGTAACAAAATCGCTGAAGTCTTTTCCTTCAAAAATTAGGTTTTTACCTTCCAACCGTTTCAGTTCCTTTTTCTTTGCAGGTTTCATTCTTAAATTTTCAAACATCTTATCCTTCTCAGCCTGACTGATACGTTAATCCAAAAATGACCATCTTATGTTAGTTTCTGACAGATACCAAATGTGTCTCTTAGCCACTGTGAGGGCACTTTCTCTGACATCTTTATCTGGATAATTGTCAGGGAGAGACTAGGTGAGCGAGAGCTAATAACCCGGGCCCCTGCAATTTCCCTAAGACTAGGTAAATCCTGACTGACCCTCTACCTGAAGTTTACACTGATGGTGTGCATGTTCAGGACTCGAACCTCACCCTAACTCCTGAGCTCAGCCCTAGGCTGAAACCTCCACCCACCACCCAGTGAAGAGGTAATACTTAAATACCCACAGTTAGCACAGACAAGGATAAAGGAAAATATACAACACGCCGCAGACACTCAGGAATACACTATAAATGTGCAGGGCAAAATAAACACAAATATAGGAAGGAGTAAATAAGACTAAGCAATATACACCACCAGCAACGAATCTCCAACCACCAGCTCTCCACTCTAGACCGAGATAACAACGCAAGACAGAAGCTATAATCGGCGACGCCCAATGATCAGGAGAACTATTTAAAGGCTATGAAAATGTCCCAGCTTCCAATCCGAGGATCAGGTAAATTAACCCCGGAACAGCTAGACAAAATCTAGCAGACGCCAATGAGTAAATAGTGGTCAAAAGCGGAATTACCGCTGTCTGTCGGACGACCTGGTCTGAACAGCGTCTGACATGACAGTACCCCGCCTTCTATGAGGGACCCCAGGGCCCTCACGGCTTATAGGACCCAGCTTGTCTGGATGGCGACGATGAAAAAACCTGACCAGCCGATCCGCATGAATATCCGAGGCTGGTACCCAGGACCTCTCCTCAGGCCCATAACCACGCCAGTGTACCAAGTACTGTAAAGTGTGACGCATTACACAAGAGTCAACCACCTTGGAGACTTCAAACTCCAAATTACCATCCACCAAGACTGGAGGTGGCATAGGCGCCGCATCCACAGAACGCACCACCTTCTTTAGAAGAGACCTGTGGAACACATTGTGTATCTTATACACCATAGGGAGCTCCAATCGGTACGCTACTGGGTTAATGACGGCGGTGACCCTAAATGGACCAATAAACCGTGGACCCAATTTAAGGGACGGTATTTTGAGTCTTATGTTTTTTGTGGATAACCACACCCAGTCATCCACACTCAGGTCCGGACCTGGCACACGCCTACTGTCAGCCACACGTTTGTACCTAGCACCCACACTCAACAGGCGCTGTTTAACTTTCCTCCAGACTGATGACAATTGTGTTCCTAACTGGTCCTCCTCCGGAACGCCGGAAGAGCCCCTCTGACTCAAGGTACAAAATTGAGGATGTAGCCCGTAAACACAAAAAAACGGAGACTCCCCAGACGACTCCTGGCGGTGATTATTGATGGCAAACTCAGCCAAAGGAAGAAAGGTAGACCACTCCTCCTGGTTATCAGAGACAAAGCAGCGTAAGTACTGTTCCAAATTTTGGTTCATACGCTCAGTCTGACCACTTGACTGAGGATGAAACGCCGAAGAATGAGATAACTTGATTCCCAGCCGTGAGCAAAACGCTCTCCAAAATTTTGCCACAAACTGAGACCCCCTATCAGACACGATGTCATACGGAACCCCATGAAGTCTGAAAACCTCCTGCACAAATACCTGAGCCAGAGTCTTAGCGTTAGGCAACACAGGCAAAGACACAAAGTGCGACATTTTAGAAAAACGATCAACAATCACCAAGATGACCGTGTTTCCAGCTGATGAGGGCAAATCAGTGATGAAATCCATGGAGATTTCCGTCCATGGCTTACTAGGTACCTCAAGAGGAAGTAGTGTGCCAACAGGACGGGAGCAGGGCGTCTTAGCCCTAGCGCACGTGGTACAAGCTGACACGTATGAGACCACGTCCTGTCGGATCTTGGGCCACCAAAACCGACGTGACACCAACTCCAAGGTACCTCTAACCCCTGGGTGACCAGCCAGGACGGCATCATGATGCCCCGCCAAAACCTTTAGGCGGAGATGAAGCGGAACAAAAGATTTGTTGATGGGAAGCTCAGATGGTACCTCCTCCTGAGCCTCGGCAATCTCAGCCTCAACCTCAGTAGTGAGAGCCGAAACCACAACACCCTTTTGGAGGATGGGTACTGGATCCTCCCGAGGTTCTCCCCCCGGAAAACACCTGGACAGAGCATCCGCCTTAGTGTTTTTAGACCCCGGTCTGTAATTGACCACAAAATTGAACCTCATGAAAAACAATGCCCAGCGAGCCTGCCTGGGGGACATACGCTTGGCTGACTCCAAATACAGCAGATTCTTATGATCGGTAATAACAGTTACCTGATGGACCGACCCCTCCAAGAAGTGTCGCCATTCCTCAAAGGCCAACTTAATTGCCAACAACTCCCTGTTGCCGATATCGTAGTTACGTTCGGCGGACGACAGTTTCTTGGAGAAATAGGTGCACGGACGTAAACCACTCAAAGATGAGCCTTGAGATAGTACCGCCCCCACACCAACCTCAGACGCATCGACTTCCACAACAAATGGTTTAGATACGTCTGGCTGCACAAGAATGGGTGCTGAAACAAAACTGTTCTTAAGAAATTCAAATGCGCGCACAGCAGCCTCAGGCCAAACAGAGAAATTGGTACCCTTTTTAGTCATGTCAGTTAACGGTTTAGCAATGATGGAAAAATCCTTGATAAATTTCCTATAGTAGTTAGAAAACCCAAGGAACCGCTGAAGTGCTTTCAGGTTATCAGGACGTTCCCAATGCAGCACCGCCTGCACCTTAGCGGCGTCCATTTTAAAACCAGAAGCAGACACAATATAACCCAAGAAAGGCAACTCTTGAACAGAAAATACACATTTCTCAAGTTTAGCATACAGCTTATTCTCTCTGAGAAGCTGTAACACCTGCCTGAC
Source organism: Ranitomeya variabilis (assembly GCF_051348905.1). Lineage (NCBI taxonomy): Eukaryota > Metazoa > Chordata > Amphibia > Anura > Dendrobatidae > Ranitomeya > Ranitomeya variabilis. Next base: position 625,228,602 of record NC_135232.1, read on the forward strand.
ATGATCTAATTGAGCCTCACGGTCGCAAGAATATATGAGAATGTCATCTAGGTACACGATAACGAATTTCCCCAAAACATGCGAGAACACATCATTGATGAAATGTTGGAACACTGCAGGTGAGTTAGTCAACCCAAACGGCATCACCAAATTTTCAAAATGACCCTCAGGGGTATTAAAAGCCGTCTTCCACTCATCACCTTGATGGACTCTTATGAGGTTGTATGCCCCCCTGAGGTCAAGCTTGATGAACCACTTAGCACCTGCCCTCTGATTGAACAAATCTGGTATCAGAGGCATAGGGTATGGATCACGAACCGTAATCTGGTTCAACTCCCTGAAATCCAAACACGGGCGTATTCCGCCATCTTTCTTCTTCACAAAGAAGAACCCTGCTGCCACCGGCGAGGATGACGGCCTGATGTGCCCTTTGCTCAAGCTTTCGGCAATGTAATCTTTTAACGCTTGTCTCTCCGGACCGGAGATGTTAAACATCCTTGCTTTAGGTAATTTGGCCCCTGGTTTAAACCTGATAGAACAATTATAAGGACGATGTGGCGGCAACTCTGAACAACCCTTCTCAGAGAACACATCCACAAAATCCTGAAGTGACTCCGGAATGCTTGAAGTCACCGCAGCCACACATGTGGCCAGGCAATTCTCCTGGCAGAACTCGCTCCACCGAATTATGTCCTGAGTTTTCCAGTCAATTACCGTGTTGTGCATAGACAACCAAGGAAAACCCAAAACCACCTGAGCAGGAAGATTCCTGAGCACCTTACATGTAACCCGCTCAGAATGTAGAACTCCAATGTGGAGTTTCACCTCAGCCACAAATTCAGTAATCTCCCCCTGAGAGAGAGGAGCAGCATTGATGGTGACCACGCGGATAGGATGAGACAGTTTTTCAATCCTAAAACCTGCTGTGCGCGCAAACCCCTCATCAATGAGATTTGTGGCTGTACCACTATCCACAAAAACAGTAATTGGCAGCTCACTGCCAGCAACAAAAACCTTAGCAGGGAGCATGCACTGAGAAACCACCATGGAGGATATACATAAGCTCAGACTGGTCTCCTCCACACCCTCTGAGCTCAGAAGTTTTCCGCCGTTGCGTTTTTCTTAGGCAGCAGAGGACATATGTTAATAAAATGACCAGTTTTACCACAGTAAAAACAGGCTCCCTGCTTCCTGAGCTCAGGGGCTTGATGCTTGACATGTGACACCCCTGCGATTTGCATAGGCTCCGTGGGCTCACCTGCAGCAACCTCACGTGAACCTAAACCCTCTCCCATAGGCGGTGTCTCATGCTCCCCTTGACGCAAACGGCGATCAATGCGGACAACCAGACTCATAGCGGAATCTAGAGAAGTAGGAGTCTCGTACATCAGAAGGGCTTTTTTAACCCTTCCAGAAATCCCATGTATAAACTGACTCCGCAATGCTGCATCATTCCATTGGGTATCGATCGCCCAGCGACGAAATTCAGAACAGTAATCCTCTGCAACTCGCTCCCCCTGGTGAGTAGAGCGTATCTGAGATTCTGCCAGAGCTATTCTGCCAGGTTCATCATAGATTTTCCCAAGAGAAGAAAAAAAACTCTCCACAGAGACAAATGCCGCAGAATCAGATGGCAAAGAAAATGCCCATGCTTGGGGATCCCCACTTAACAATGACAACACCAGGCCCACACGCTGAGCCTCCTTACCCGAAGATATCGGGCGCATACGGAAATATAGGGCCCACTGACGAAGGATGGACCGAAACGCGCGTTGGGGCAGGCGCTCACCCCCCCCCCCTGGTTCCCCGTATCTGCTGCGCATTCTGCATTGATGTAGGTATACAGTTATTGTTCCTAGCATGAGGCTTGCTATAGGGAGTGATTTATGGTCACTTACACATGTGATAGGTTGAGAAACTGGAGGACATTTCCTTGATATTTGTATGTGACTATATGCCCTGCACCTTTTAAAAATAAGGCGTAGCACTAGTTGTATAGTTTATAAGGTAACATTGATAATCAATCATATAGATATGAATATTATAATAGGGATATCCTTGGGATACCCTTACACTAGTGCGTGCCTTATACTGGTGTAGGGTGTGATATATAAGTAAAATACTAATTGAGCTCCTGTATAGGGTTTCATAGCGGGATATATCGCAGTGGATCACATATATATGGTATACGATAGGTGCATGAGCACCAGTACTTATTCTTTGTTAGAAAGCATTATAGCTGAGTAGTTACATGTGGTGGGGTAACCGGTGGGGGTGGGGGCCTTTGGTGTTACATTGTTACAGGTTGCAAACTGACAAACACCTGGTGAATGTTATCTTTCTGTATTTTAAATGTCTTTAATAAAGATTTTGTACATTTGTATTTATGGACTAGTACATCATTTGTTCCTGCGGAAATTAGGTTTAGTCCCTGTTGCTGCACTGCCCCCCTCAACTCAGTGACCTGTAGGGACAGCGCCTCCAACTGGCGGGTTATGGAAGTCATGGGATCCATGATAAAACAACAAAAAAAGAAACCCCTTTTTTTTTTTTTTTTTTCTTTGTTGTTGTTGGGCCGATTATAATGTCAGGGAGAGACTAGGTGAGCGAGAGCTAATAACCCGGGCTCCTGCAATTTCCCTAAGACTAGGGAAATCCTGACTGACCCTCTTACCTGAAGTTTACACTGATGGTGTGCATGTTCAGGCCTCGAACCTCACCCTAACTCCTGAGCTCAGCCCTAGGCTGAAACCTCCACCCACCACCCAGTGAAGAGGTAATACTTAAATACCCACAGTTAGCACAGACAAGGATAAAGGAAAATATACACCACACCGCAGACACTCAGGAATACACTATAAATGTGCAGGGCAAAATAAACACAAATATAGGAAGGAGTAAATAAGACGAAGGAATATACACCACCAGCAACGAATCTCCAACCACCAGCTCTCCACTCCAGACCGAGATAACAACGCAAGACAGAAGCTATAATCGGCGACGCCCAATGATCAGGAGAACTGTTTAAAGGCCATGGAAATGGCCCAGCTTCCAATCCGAGGATCAGGTAAATTAACCCCGGAACAGCTAGACAAAATCTAGCAGATGCCAATGAGTAAATAGTGGTCAAAAGCAGAATTACCACTGTCTGTCGGACAACCTGGTCTGAACAGCGTCCGACATGACAATAATATTGCAAAAGCTATAGCATCCCCGAAACATTGTTTGGAGCCAATCAACTTACAACTGCCTCGTGCCAAAAGTGGACATATATTGGACAAGAAAAAGTGCTACTTTTCTTATTCTTTTCAATTCGGTATTAGAAATATGCAATTGTTTAGAGAATAGCACAATTTTGAGTACATATATGGCCTTTGCCATCCACCTTGCTTCAGTCAGAAGCCCTGGAACCTTAAATTCGAAATAGTTTTCATCCCAGCCTCCAAGATATAGAAATGATAGTTCTAATAGCTCTTTGTAATCTTCTCTTGGATGACTACCATCTTGCAAGACATTGTTGAGGTAGTCCACTATTTTCACACGTTGTTCTTCTAGAAAACCTTGAATGGGATTTTCTTCATCTAACATCGTGGAATAGGACTTCTTATCAACTGAATTATCCTGATTTTGGAACTTTCGGAAAATCTGGATGTCAGGACCACTTGATGGTATGTTACAACAGTTACCAAACACTACTTTCAAGATTAATTTGTGGGTGTGGTGGCGGCAAGCCAACCACAACAATGGTCACCCAAATTCAGTTTCAATTCTGATACATGCTCCTTGGATCATTCCTGTATTAGATGCAGTTGTATCGAAAGATATACCAATGATACAGTCACGTAGCATGAATCGGTCCACCTCCTGAATAATAACTTCAGCCATTAGCTCACCAGTACCTTTCTGGGCCACAGGTATGCCAAGCAAATGCTCAAAATCTTTTCCAGTTACAAGAACAGCAAATCTATCTTCTAGAGCAGGGGTCCCCAACTCCAGTCCTCAAGGCCCACCAACAGGTCATGTTTTCAGGATTTCCTTAGTCTTGCCCAGGTGATAATTGCATCACCTGTGCAATACAAAGGAAATCCTGAAAACATGATCTGTTGGTGGGCCTGGAGGACTGGAGTTGGGGAACACTGTTCTAGAGTTTTGACACTCCCACAGGCAACCGAGGGCAACAATTTACTATCCCAATGTAAGACTAAATGAGGAGGATTTTCAAACAGTGACTTTTCCACGTTCTCAGCCATTTGTCTTCTGTTAATCACCCGAGCTCGTAAAATGGTAGATGGAGATATGTAAATGCATGAAACATAGTGACCAAGGTTGTCAAATGGAGAGTTGTTTTCGATCCCATGTAGCCATGAGTGTGTGATGAAGAGGTTTTAATCTACGACCTGCACAAGATTTTTTCACTGGTGGTGCAGAAAATTCATCCTCTTCGTGAATTGATGATGATAGAGATGAGACTGTGTGTTCCACTATAACTGTCTTGTTCATTTTGGCGATTTCTTTATAATGTTTCATCTTGTATGCCTCCTTTTTTCTGCATTTATTTTCTTCTTTTAATTTGTGAGGCAAGAACCTTATCTACACCACTCATTGATGAACTCATACGATCCTCTCTATGTCACATAAGGAATGCTTTATTGTCTTCTAGTACGCTATTCATGGACATCACATTTTGCCTGGCAATATCAAATAGCTCAACAAGATCACCTTTCCAAATCTGCCGCTTCATATTTGCTTTGTCAGTGTTTCTTGATTTCTCTTTACCCAGATGTTGATATTCCTTGTGTAACTTCTGTATATGAGTTCGGATATTCTCCTCTGTCATGACAGGGATACTTGCTTTTTTCCACACTTCCTGTAGCTTAATACTTGTGGATTTAGCAGCACACAAGAGCGTTTCTTTCATTTCCTTGTGATGGTAAATAAAAACTAAAAGCACTTGTTCCTTGGAAGGGAGACAAGCTCCCCAAAAATTCACCACCAAGCACCTTTTCAAATAACCAAATTCCCTTTCTAGTACTCTTTTTCAGTTTAACTACCTGCGAAACATAATAGAAACACAACATACACATTAGTGTGATGTCGATGATACATTTTCATGAATTTCAGTACTTTCAGATAAAAGTGATCAAAGTGTGCAACCCCTAAATATTTATCGATTTTGCTAAAAAATTTTACATGGATTTTTTTAGATGACTTAGACCAAGGATTTAAGCAAAGTCATATGAAAATAATATCTTCGGAAAAATGAAACACCCTAATGGACAGCCCTCTTCAAATGATCCCACAGATGTTCAATGATATTCAAGTCTGGGGACTGGGATGGCCATTCCCGAACAGTGTAATTGTTCCTCTGCATGAATGCCTGAGTAGATTTGGAGCGGTGTTTTGGATCATTGTCTTGCTAAAAGATCCATCCCCTGTGTAACTTCAACTTTGTCACTGATTCATGAACATTATTGTCAAGAATCTGCTGATACTGAGAGGAATCCATGCGTCCCTCAACTTTAACAAGATTCCCGGTGCCGGCATTGGCCACACAGCCCCAAAGCATGATGGAACCTCCACCAAATTTTACTGTGGGTAGCAAGTGTTTTTCTTGGAATGCTGTGTTTTTTTGCCGCCATGCATAACTGTTGTGAACTGTGTTTCTGGGCTCCCTCTGGTGGTCACTAACGGTATTGTGTTAGGCATGTCTTGTTGCAGGCCTGAGCTCCAGCTGTGTCGTTAAGCAGCGGGTGTTCCCTATTTAAGTCTCCTCTGGACTCAGTCTCTTGCCTGGCATCGTTGTATCCAGACCTATATGGTCTCCTCCGGATTCCTTTCAGTCTGTCTCATGCAAGAAAAGCTAAGTCCGTTTTGTATAATTTGGATTGTTTGCATTTTTCAGTGTTTTTGTCCAGCTTGCTTAATATTTGATTTTCTGGCTCGCTGGAAGCTCTAGGGGGCTGATATTCTCCCTCCGCACCGTCAGTCGGTGTGGGGGTTCTTGAATGTTCAGCGTGGATGTTTTTGTAGGGTTTTCTGCTGACCGCATAGTCCACTATCTATTTTCTGCCTATCTAGACTAGTGGGCCTCACTTTGCTGAATCTAGTTCATCTCTACGTTTGTGTTTTCCTCTTGCCTCACCGTTATTATTTGTTGGGGGCTTTCTATATCTTTGGGGTTCAATTTCTCTGGAGGCAAGTGAGGTCTTATTTTCCCTCTAGGGGTAGTCAGTTCTCCGGCTGGCTCGAGACGTCTAGAACCAACGTAGGCACGTTCACCGGCTGCTTTTAGTTGTGTGTGTTAGGATCAGGTATGCGGTTAGCCCAGTTTCCACCTCCCTAGAGCAGTATTTATGTTTTTGATATCTTGCCGGAATATCAGAGATCCTCTACCACTGGGATCATAACAGTATGCCAGGCCAAAAGAAAATGTTTATTGCATCGCAGAAGCGGGATTAAAAAGAAGTTCTGAGTTTTTTTTTTTTTGTTGTTGCTGCAGTTTGTCTAGCTTCTTCCATCCCCTTTTTTCTCTGAGTGGCTGGAACTCTGCTGCAGATATGAATGTCCAGACTCTGACTTCTAGTGTGGATCAGCTTGCTGCTAGGGTGCAAAGCATTCAGGATTTTGTTATCCATAGCCCTATGTCTGAACCAAAAATACCTATTCCTGAGCCGTTTTTTGGAGATAGATCTAAGTTCCTGAATTTTAGGAATAATTGCAAATTGTTTCTGTCTCTGAAACCTCGTTCCTCTGGTGATTCCGCTTAGCAAGTTAAGATTGTTATTTCCTTCTTGCGCGGCGACCCTCAAGATTGGGCCTTCTCTCTGGCGCCAGGAGATCCTGCATTGGTGAATGTTGATGCGTTTTTCCTGGCACTTGGTTTGCTTTATGAGGAGCCTAGTCTTGAAAATCAGGCTGAAAAGATGTTGCTGGCTATCTCTCAGGGTCAGGACGAAGCTGAGGTATATTGTCAAAAATTTCGGAAATGGTCCGTGCTTACTCAATGGAATGAGTGTGCACTGGCCGCAAATTTCAGAAATTTTAAAATGCGCGCGTCTCCTGCCTCCCGTGACGTGACGGCTTGTGATTGGTTGCGTCGCCCATGTGACCGCGACGCAACCAATCACAACGCCGGAACGTAATTTTAAAATCCTGAAGGACCTGAAATTACGTCACGGCTTGCTGTGATTGGTTGCGCCCCGGCCACATGGGCGGCGCGCGACCAATCACAAGCCAGGACTTCGCGTAAGGAAGTTAAAGCGCGAATTTTAAGCAAACAACGCTGCCGGTTCCCTCGGTAAGGTGCAGGCTGCGTCGGAGAGGTGAGTATAGCAATATTTTTTATTTTAATTCTTTATTTTACACATTAATGTTGTTTCGATACCGATACCCGATACCACAAAAGTATCGGAATACCGGTATCAGAATTCCGATACAGCAAATATCGGCCGATACCCGATACTTGCGGTATCGGAATGCTCAACACTAGTGGTGATTCAACACATGTTATCTCAGCATGCTCTAAACGCTTAAAAAAAAATGTTAATCCGGTTGCCATGGGTACTTTTCAGCCTAAGTTTATTTTGTCTGTGACTTTAATTTGTTCATTATCTTCTTACTCAGTTATGGCTTTTGTGGATTCTGGTGCTGCTTTAAGCCTGATGGATTTGTCGTTTGCCAAGCGCTGCGGTTTTGTCCTGGAGCCTTTGGAAAATCCTATTCCTCTTAGAGGAATTGATTCTACGCCATTGGCAGAGAATAAACCTCAGTATTGGACGCAAGTGACCATGTGCATGACTCCTGTACATCAGGAGGTGATTCCTTTTCTGGTACTGCTAAAATGCATGATGTTGTCGTTTTGGGTTTGCCATGGTTACAGGCCCATAATCCAGTTTTAGATTGGAAAGCTATGACTGTGTCTAGTTGGGGGTGTCAGGGGATTCATTGCGATTCTCCATTGGTGTCTATTGCTTCTTCTACTCCTTCTGAGATCCCTGAGTTTTTGTCAGACTTTCAGGATGTATTTAATGAGGCCAGGTCCAGTGCCCTTCCTCCTCATAGGGACTGTGATTGTGCTATAGATTTGATTCCTGGTAGTAAGTTTCCTAAGGGACGACTCTTTAATTTATCTGTGCCAGAGCATGCCGCGATGCGGAGTTATATAAAGGAGTCTTTGGAGAAGGGACATATTCGCCCATGCTCTTCTCCTCTTGGTGCAGGATTCTTTTTTGTGGGCAAGAAAGACGGGTCTTTGAGACCTTGTATAGATTATCGTCTTCTGAATAAGATCACGGTTAAATTTCAGTATCCTTTGCCTTTGTTGTCTGATTTATTTGCTCGGATTAAGGGATCCAGTTGGTTCACCAAGATAGATCTTCGTGGTGCGTATAACCTTGTGCGCATAAAGCAGGGAGATGAATGGAAAACGGCATTTAATACGCCCGAGGGTCATTTTGAGTACCTGGTGATGCCTTTTGGATTATCGAATGCCCCTTCTGTGTTTCAGTCCTTCATGCATGACATCTTCCGGAAATATCTGGATAAATTTATGATTATTTATCTGGATGATATTTTGTTTTTTTCTGATGATTGGGAGTCCCATGTGAACCAGGTCAGGATGGTGTTTCAGGATCTGCGGGAGAATGCTCTATTTGTGAAGGGCTCAAAATGTATCTTTGGGGTACAGAAGGTTTCTTTTTTGGGTTTTATTTTTTCCCCTTCTACTGTGGAGATGGACCCAGTCAAGGTCCGTGCCATTCATGACTGGACTCAGCCCACGTCTGTTAAGAGCCTGCAGAAGTTCTTGGGCTTTGCTAATTTTTACCGTCGTTTTATCGCTAATTTTTCCAGCGTGGTTAAACCTTTGACGGATATGACCAAGAAGGGTTCTGATGTTGCTAATTGGTCTCCTGCGGCCGTGGAGGCCTTTCGGGAGCTGAAGCGTCGGTTTACTTCAGCGCCAGTCTTGTGCCAGCCGGATGTCTCTCTTCCCTTCCAGGTTGAAGTTGATGCTTCTGAGATTGGTGCAGGGGCTGTTTTGTCGCAAAAAAGTTCTGATGGCTCCGTGATGAAGCCATGCGCCTTCTTTTCAAGAAAATTTTCACCTGCTGAGCGGAACTATGATGTTGGTAATCGGGAGTTGTTGGCTATGAAGTGGGCATTTGAGGAGTGGCGACATTGGCTCGAGGGAGCTAGACATCGTGTGGTGGTCTTGACTGATCATAAAAATCTGATTTACCTCGAGTCTGCCAAGCGCCTGAATCCTAGACAGGCTCGTTGATCGTTGTTTTTCTCCCGTTTTGACTTTGTGGTCTCGGACCTGCCTGGTTCGAAGAACATGAAGGCTGATGCACTTTCTAGGAGCTTTGTGCCTGACTCTCCGGGAGTCTCGGAGCCGGCTGGTATTCTCAGAGAGGGAGTGATTTTGTCTGCCATTTCCCCAGATTTGCGACGAGTGCTGCAGAAATTTCAGGCTGATAGGCCTGATCGTTGCCCACCAGAGAGACTGTTTGTCCCTGACAGATGGACCAGCAGAGTTATTTCTGAGGTTCATTCTTCAGTGTTGGCGGGACATCCTGGGATTTTCGGTACCAGAGATTTGGTGGCTAGGTCCTTTTGGTGGCCTTCCTTGTCGCGGGATGTGCGTTCTTTTGTGCAGTCCTGTGGGATTTGTGCTCGGGCTAAGCCTTGCTGTTCTCGTGCCAGCGGGTTGCTTTTGCCCTTGCCTATCCCGAAGAGGCCTTGGACGCACATTTCCATGGATTTCATTTCGGATCTTCCGGTATCTCGGAAGATGTCTGTCATCTGGGTGGTGTGCGATCGTTTTTCTAAAATGGTCCATTTGGGGCCCTTGCCTAAGTTGCCTTCCTCCTCTGATTTGGTCCCTTTGTTCTTTCAGAATGTGGTTCGTTTGCACGGCATCCCTGAGAATATTGTGTCTGACAGAGGATCCCAGTTTGTGTCCAGATTCTGGCGATCCTTTTGTGCTAAGATGGGTATTGATTTGTCTTTTTCGTCGGCTTTTCATCCTCAGACTAATGGCCAGACCGAGCGAACTAATCAGACGTTGGAGACTTATTTGAGATGTTTTGTTTCTGCTGATCAGGACGACTGGGTTACCTTTTTGCCACTGGCCGAGTTTGCCCTTAATAATCGGGCTAGTTCTGCCACTTTGGTTTCACCCTTTTTCTGCAACTCTGGTTTTCATCCTCGTTTCTCCTCGGGCCAGGTTGAACCTTCTGACTGTCCTGGGGTTGATTCTGTGGTGGATAGGTTGCAGCGGATTTGGAACCATGTGGTGGACAATTTGAAATTGTCACAAGACAAGGCCCAGCGTTTTGCCAACCGCCGCCGCGGTGTGGGTCCCCGACTTCGTGTTGGGGATTTGGTTTGGTTGTCTTCTCGGCATGTTCCTTTGAAAGTCTCCTCTCCTAAGTTCAAGCCTCGCTTTATCGGTCCTTATAAGATTTTGGAAATCCTTAACCCGGTGCTATTCATAATGTGTTCCATAGGTCCTTGTTGCGGCGGTACGTGGTGCCTATGGATCCTGCTGTTGAGCCTCCTGCCCCGGTTTTGGTTGAGGGCGAGTTGGAGTACGTGGTGGAGAAGATTCTGGATTCTCGTATCTCTAGACGGAAACTCCAGTATTTAGTTAAGTGGAAAGGCTATGGTCAGGAGGATAATTCCTGGGTTGTCGCCTCTGATGTTCATGCGGCTGATTTGGTTTATGCCTTTCACGCTGCTCATCCTGATCGCCCTGGGGGTCTTGGTGAGGGTTCGGTGACCCCTCCTCAAGGGGGGGGTACTGTTGTGAACTGTGTTTCTGGGCTCCCTCTGGTGGTCACTAACGGTATTGTGTTAGGCATGTCTTGTTGCAGGCCTGAGCTCCAGCTGTGTCGTTAAGCAGTGGGTGTTCCCTATTTAAGTCTCCTCTGGACTCAGTCTCTTGCCTGGCATCGTTGTATCCAGACCTATATGGTCTCCTCCGGATTCCTTTCAGTCTGTCTCATGCAAGAAAAGCTAAGTCCGTTTTGTATAATTTGGATCGTTTGCATTTTTCAGTGTTTTTGTCCAGCTTGCTTAATATTTGATTTTCTGGCTCGCTGGAAGCTCTAGGGGGCTGATATTCTCCCTCCGCACCATCAGTCGGTGTGGGGGTTCTTGAATGTTCAGCGTGGATGTTTTTGTAGGGTTTTCTGCTGACCGCATAGTCCACTGTCTATTTTCTGCCTATCTAGACTAGTGGGCCTCACTTTGCTGAATCTAGTTCATCTCTACGTTTGTGTTTTCCTCTTGCCTCACCGTTATTATTTGTTGGGGGCTTTCTATATCTTTGGGTTTCAATTTCTCTGGAGGCAAGTGAGGTCTTATTTTCCCTCTAGGGGTAGTCAGTTCTCCGGCTGGCTCGAGACGTCTAGAACCAACGTAGGCACGTTCACCGGCTGCTTCTAGTTGTGTGTGTTAGGATCAGGTATGCGGTTAGCCCAGTTTCCACCTCCCTAGAGCAGTATTTATGTTTTTGCTATCTTGCCAGAATATCAGAGATCCTCTACCACTGGGATCATAACACATAACGCCTTTTTGTATGACCAAACAACTCAATCTTGGTTTCATCAGTCCACAGGACCTTCTTCCAAAAAGAAATTGGCTTCTCCAAATGTGCTTTTGCATACCTCAGCCGACTCTGTTTTTGGCGTGCTTGCAGAACCGGCTTCTTTCGCATCACTCTTCCATACAGCTTCTCCTTGTGCAAAGTGTGTTTTATAGTTGACCGATGCACAGTGACACCATCTGCAGCAAGTTGATGCTGCAGCTCTCTGGAGGTGGTCTGAGGATTGTCCTTGACTGATCTCACCATTCTTCTTCTCTGCCTTTCTGATGTTTTTCTTGGCCTGCCACTTCTGGCCTTAACAAGAACTGTACCTGTGTTCTTCCATTTCCTTACTATGTTCCTCACAGTGGAAATTGACAGGTTAAATCTCTTAGACAGCTTTTTGTATCCTTCCCCTGAACAACTATGTTGAATAATCTTTGTTTTCAGATCATTTGACAGTTGTTTTGAGGAGCCCATGATGCCACTCTTCAGAGGAGATTCAAACAGGAGAACAACTTGCCAGTGGCCACTTTAAGTAGCTTTTCTCATGATTGCATACACCTGGCTATGAAGTTCAAAGCTCAATGAGGTTACAAAACAAAAAAAAGTGCTTTAGTAAGTCAGTAAAAAGTAGGTAGGAGTATTTAAAACAAGAAAATGATAAGGGTGCCCATACTTATGCACCTGTCAAATTTTGTTTGAATGCAGATTGCACATTTTCTGTTAGTACAATAAACCTCATTTCAAGGCAGAAACATTACTGTGTCCAACAGTTATTAGATATATGAAACTGAAATAACTGTTGCAAAAAAAATAATTTTTATAAAACATTAAGCTTAAGATTAATAGGGGTGCCCAAACTTTTTCATATAACTGTACGTGACTACTTGACGTACCCGATGCATTTCTTGTTGAGTTTTGTATTGTATGAGATTTTTTAGGGTGTTTTGGTGGCTTTGTAGTTTCCTTGTGGTTCCACTCACCACCTCCAGATGTGGATTGTAGGTGACTACTTGACTTACCCAATGCATTTCTTGTTGAATTTAGTATTGCATGAGATTTTTGGGGGTGTTGTGGTGGCTTTGTTGTTTCCATGTGGTTCCACACAGCACCTCCAGATGTGGATTGTACGTGACTACTTGACGTACCCGATGCAATTCTTATTGAGTTTTGTATTGTATGAGATTTTTTTAGGGTGTTTTGGTGGCTTTGTAGTTTCCTTGTGGTTCCACTCACCACCTCCAGATGTGGATTGTAGGTGACTACTTGATGTACCCAATGCATTTTTGCTGAGTTTTGTACTGTATGAGATCTTTTTGGTGTTTTTAATGTTTCTTGGATAGTATCTAATTCTAACATGTTTTTCTGAGGTCACCAAGGTGTTTGTTTCTATCTGTAGGGCTGAAACACATCCGATTGTATCTATTAACATTAGACAGTAGTTTTGTATATACTTGGGGTAAAAACTGTCCCATCTGAGGTATGTTGAGTAGTTTATTGGTACTTCTGTTACCGGAACGTTTCCATGTTATTGTTCTGTATCTTGATGGTTTCCAAATAGTTTATTTCAGTATAGCTGCAGTAGTTGAGTGTTAATATGATAGCGGGATGAAACTGAAAGAAGTGCTCATAGAATGTCTTTGACTGTTTCTCAGATTCAATGTAGATGATTAATCCCTTCCCAGCACAAGATGTAATTTTTCATCCTTATGTTGGAACCCGCTGTATGGAGCAAGCTCAGGAGCTGAGCCTTACCCTACCATGCAGATGCCAGCTGCAATTTGATTCACTAGAATCACCAAAAAAGACCTTCACTCTTTTACACAATGCAGAAGACTGCAGTAGACAGAAAAGGTTGACATGACCTCTGGCGCAACTGGGCAAGCTTCCTAATATTGCTTTGTAGCTTCACATCACGTAGTGCAGCACAGCAAATTATAGTCGTAATAAACGCCAAAACAGAGAATGCAGCTAAATAACCATATTGGGGTTGAGCTTTTTTGTGAGAGTATACCTCAGCTCACACTATAGCAATATAAATAGGGAGAATAAGTAAAAATGCCTCTGAACATACTGTTTGATACTGTGTGACAGCAGGGAAGAACGGTTAGGTTACCATCTGTTTGCCAATAGCTATTTATGTTGAGGTCACTATGACATTACTAATGTTGTGTGTTGTGTTAACATTAAAGAACTTGAAATGGGGTTTGATACAGTCCTAGGAGATCTCAGAGTGTTACACAACATCTCTGGGAAATTAAAGGCTCAGCAATACTTGTGGTAAGGGACAAATTTATTCACAGCAAATCAGTTTTTAGGAAAAAAAAAGCCGAAGTTAATAAATTCAAATTTCAAAAGATTCATTCATCTCTGCATGTGAGCCATCATAGCACATACAGAGTTTATGGTTCAGTGGGAAGATGGCTGCATACAGCAGAGTACAGCAGTACACAGAGCCCAAACAGCTTAGCCTCGTATACTTTGCAATGGCCATTCTAGGCTGCTGCCGCTCAGTGTCCATCAAGCTGTGCTCCTGCGTTCTGTATACTATGTACATCCGGCCACCACAGACCTGCAAACAGCTAATTACTGGGGTTGGAAAAAAGTTGCTGGTATATTAGCAGTTTACTCTTCTCCTGGAATGTGACTACTGTGCACTATCAGACAGGATCTGGACAGGCAGTATTGGCTGAGCTCCATGGAAATGAGCTGTGTAGCATGAAAGATAAAAGCTCTCATTGACTAAGAATGACAGCAGATAGAAAAAAAACAAGTCAATTGCACACATGCTTATGTTCATGCTTTCTAGCTAACTAAACAAGTAAATAACTAAAAAATACAATGACAGTTTGTTTTTTTGCATTGACCACGCATGTAGTGGAGTTCTAGTTGTGCATGTACCCTGGGTGTCAGACAAGGTGCCCACAAGCTACTCTGCAAAAGGCTATGGTATTGAAATACAGAGATAAGTCAGCAAAAGGAATCGTTGCCCTCAAAGAAGAAAAAGCATGGCTGCAACTTTTGCTTTATTATCAGAATTTCTGGTTTATCAGATACCAGACAAGAAGAACTTTCTTCCCATCTGTCATGACTGCACTGCTTCTGGAAGCCTAGTAGCTGTAAATAGAGCTTTCATGGACAGCCTTACCCAAACAACTCCAATGATCAGATCCAAGTGATTGTTCAGACCTTCACCCTTTAACCCCTGTTACTAGGATCTGAAATTACACAGGGGACCCTGGGCGGTGGCCACAGTGTGAGCTGCTGACTGGTGGATCAAGGTGATGGCAGGAAAGATCGTTATTCAGTGTCAATACCAAGACATGACATCAAGGACAACATCAGAATGCAAGTAGGTGGTCAAACTACAATCCAAGCTCAGAAAACGGGATACAGTAGAAGAATAAACAGGAATAAGGATTAGGACTATAGACGAGGTAAGCAATAATCATTGACTAAGTGGAAGTCACAGTCTTAGGAGGTTTAAATAGCAGACAGCCCTGCCAAGGGGTCTCGCGAAAAAGTACTGTAATCAAAACCAGACAGCAAATAACTTCATAGCTCCCTGATTAAGCGGTACAAAAAGTCCCTGGAATAAAAAAGGACCGTCTTAGTCACACGTTACCCGCAACAAAGAGGGCACAGGATCTGGCACAGATGTTATACCACCATCCATATAATGCAACCTATAATCATGTTTTGTACTTGGTTTCTGTGTTTTCTATGTTATAAAACATTGGCATCATGGAGCCGCACAGAATCTCAGGTCTGTACCTGCAATATTCTCTATGAATGCACTCCACGTTTTCATAAAATACAGAATTTATTTTCCTCCTTGTAAAGCAAAGCTCCTTAATATCTATTACACTGTTTGCTTCATTCAGAGTCTTAATAATCACTATCTTCATTTACCATAAGCATAATAATCACTTTATCAATGCTGAAATGTGTATAATACTAAAACAAGAGTGCAATCAATACCTCAAGCTCAGAAGTAATCATCCAGCGCAGAAGCTTCATCCCTATTATGCCCAACAGACCTCAGCCAATTAATGCAAACATGCCTGAGATTAGCATTACTTAAAGGAAATGTTCATCGCTGAGAGAAAACATGAACCTGACTTAATTAAAAAGTAAAAGTCATAGTTCAGTTTTACATTTACTGTAGCCATAAAGGTATTACTGTCCATAAAGAGGAGAAGTACACAGCTTGGACGGGAGATAAGGAGATAAACATAGAAAACTAGAGCGTACTGAACCTCATGGATTTACTGAATGCAATGTGCAAGGACATAAAAAGTTTAAAGAGTTCATGTGCTTAACAAATAACAGTAATAGAGCCGCCGCTGCAGCCAGGAAGGAAACAGTAGTGTGCATTATTAAAGGAGAACGCCATTAGCATTTACCTAACATAGGAATCATTAGCGATCATAAAGTTTGGACCAATAAGACCAAGGCAACTTGGCACTCTGTTAAACTTTTTTTGTGATTTCCATGATCTCTATACAGTGGTGCTTGAAAGTGTAGAGCCGGCATCCCTAAGACTAAGAGCACTTGTGTGTTCGAAACGCGTACATTTTTTACAGGCACTCTCCTTCCGGCATATCCGGTTTTTGTATGTCTTATAGCCTATTTCTATTTTAAATGAATACTATTAAAGTTACCGTAAGTGATTTTATCTCTTGAAGCTGGATTCCTTTTTTTCCACAAGCGCCGGCATCCCTGCATGTTTCTCCCCTCTGCCGGCAAGTCCGATTGCTGGCTAGGGTCTGTGCTCTGCTCACTTTTCCTTGGGTATTGTGCTTAGGGTGCATACTCCTTCATTTTTAAAGACCGCATGCACCATCCTAAAATGTCCCCAGCCAATGGCTGGGAGACAATTATTTAAGGCACTTCCACCTGATGGGAGGTGTTTGAGCAAAGCGTATTGTCAGTAGCGTGCATGCTTGCTAGTTCTCAAGTTCCCTGTATTCACCAGTTAGTTTACCTGTTCTATACCTGTTTGCCCGTACTTGCCCTGTGCTCCTGTATTTTAGCCATGCCTTCCAGCACCTGTCTGCCTGTATATCAGCCATGTCTGCCACCATTTGCCTGCCAATATATCAGCCATGACCGACTATATCTGCCTGTATACCAGCCATGTCCACCAGCATGTGCTGGCCTTTATATCAGCCATGCCCACTTGCCTGCCTGCATATCAGCCATGCCTGCTAGCACCTGTATGCCTGTATATCAGCCATATCGACTTACACGTGCCTATCAGTATATCAGCCGTGCCCTCCAGCACTTGCCTGCCTGCCGGTATATCAGCCGTGCCCGCCTGCTGCCTGCCTGAATTTCGGCCATGCCCAGATGTCTACCTGTGTATCGGCCATGCCTGATAGGACCTGCCTGCCTGTATATGAGTCATTCCCACTTGCACCTTCCTGCCTGTATATCAGTCGTGCCGCCTGCACCTGTCTGCTTGTTTTTCAGTCGTGCCCACCAGCACCTGCCTACCTGTTTATCAGCCGTGTCCGCCAGTACCTGCCTTCCTGAATATCTGCCGTGTCTGCAAGCACCTGCTTGCCTGTATATCAGCCATGTCTGCCAGGACCTGACGTGTCAGTCTGTGCCATTATGCATACCAGCTGTTCCTTTCTACACCAGCCGTGTCTCTCAGTTTTCCTGCCATGCTTGCCAAGTCCATCTAGCCTTCATCGTTTCCTTTAACCTGCCCCATTTATTAAATGAGGTAAATGATTCGATATCGTATGGTTATGAGTGGCAAAACTATGTGAACCCTTAGAATCAGCAGACAGAATTGGGCAGAGAGATTCGTGAGACTGTGGTCCATGTCCTGGGTCAGTAGATCAATGTATGGCTCACGTCCACTTACGTCTTCAGACATACAGATGTGAAGTAGGCCATGTACGTAGTAACATGCATGAGACATTTTTAAAGCATAAAATAGCCTGCACGTAGGTCAATGACACCCATGCCGGGAACATTTGAAGGGAAACAGAATCTGGAAAAGATTTTATATTATCAAAAAGATTTAAAAAAAAGAAGGAAAGGCGAATCAGTGACTCCGTGAGAATACCAGTGAGTAACAAGAAATAATACAATTACATGGATTCGAACCTACCAAGTCTCATGACCTGTCATTTGTATTAGATGTCTGTTGTGCCACCCTGAACTATCTATCAAGGGTGTAAACCACTAGTTTCCATTGTTGCAGTCTTACTGTTTATTGAGATGGTGAGCTAGAACATGAGGAATTATATTTTAGCTGACCATATGAACACAGTGCACATCAATGTAAAAATGACATTTCTGTGCTCATGTTCCCATCTCACGTAATTTCCTTTAACCACTTTATAATTTGGAAACTTTGTAGTGGTTGAAACTTATGACATGCTCATTCTTTGGGTGGTTTTGTAATACCCCAGGGTCCTTGTTGTTACAGTGGCATTTCTTTCCTCACGGGGAGAGTGATGTTATGCTTGGAAGCGAAGGAAGATCTCTTTCACCAGGTAAACACAAAGCACACAACATGTTCGCACTCCAGGGGGAGCTCTGAACCCGCCTTTCAGGGGAACTTCCCTTGATATACTGTATATTATGGCTGGAGGGGGAGTGAGTGAGCAGTCTGCCAGGAGGACAGAGAAGAGAGCAGTCAGACAGTGAGTGTCGGAAGGACTGAAGGGGCCATGCAGCCAGAGGTGCTGCAGCTCCTAGATAGTGAGATACAGAAAGAAGAACAGTGTTTAGTGAGCATGCAGGAGAACGAAGCACAGCAGAGAGACACCAGGGGAGCATAACAGCGTTTGGGCTACCTCACTGGCCGCGCGCCTATTCCGGTAGTCGGAAGACCGAGGTTGTGTCTGACTCTAGGAGGCACAGCAGAAACCAGCAGGACAGCTGGATTAGACATCACCTGTCTGCCCTAATACCCAGGAGGCACAGTGGCACATAGAGTCCAGGTCATGAAAGAGACCCTATAAAAAGGGTCGAGCCACCTGTCATACGGGTTTGTGTCCTAACCTTTATGGAGGACAGAGAATTGTGAGGACCTTGCCAGAAGCCAAAGTCAGTAAGGGACTACAACATCACCGTGCTAATAGAAAGGCTTCTAACTCCACCTGGTAAAGGGGACTCTGAATTCGCTTTCAAGCTGGCCGGACCCTGCCTGTGCCTGTACCTGTAATCTGGTGCCCTTGACTGTGGCTGCCTGAAGTCTTCAGTAAACCAGGTAAAGAGACTGCAAACCTGTGTCCTCCATTCTTTACTGCACACTTCACCATCCTCATCTATACAGCGAGAGCCCTGGGGATCTACTTCACCTGTGGGAAGTTATACCATCTAGCTGCCATAACATCACCCCAGAGGATGCCTTTAAGCAGCGTCGGTCCCCACTGATCGAATACCACAGGTGGCATCACGAACAGAAACTTTATTTCAAATCCCTTTAAAAGACCTTTCCCTTTATTTGGGTGCCCAGGGCCACAGACTGGGTCACGGCCACCGTGAAATCCCCTTTAAGTACTGGACCCAGTACCGAGTACACCCATGGCCCTGGCGGGCAACTCAGTTTCCAATCAGAAACCAGTCTTTCTCTATTCTTTACAGTATAGAGTAAAGGACAATGACCGCCAGCGTTTTCCTGAATGTCTTGGAAAACTCAGTGGATGCAACGGCCTCTAAAAGACACTTTGTGCACATTTTTAAAACATCTGTGACCTCCCCTGATTCTGATGTTTTCTTTCCATTTTGCTATACGTCCCTCTATTGAGATATTCACATTTGTTGTATTTGGAGCACAGTATGTGAAATCTCTGCTTGCAGACCAACTGGCTTTTTCTTCATAATCTTCTCTAGGGACTTTCACCTCTCCCTCAGTAGCTGATCTAGCAGTCTAAACGTCTCAGATGCTCTGAAAAAAACTGTCCTCTGAATAGACCAATTGACCAACCATGATCTGTGATTTTAACACAGGCAGCACACGTCCATATAATACACTGGTCTGAACGAGCCCCAAAGCTGATCAATCGAGAGAGAGATGGGCTCAGAGCCAAACCTGGTTGTTTGCTTTTCAGAGTCTAAATGAGTGTTGAGCTTTATTTCATCCTTACTCTGGACACCTATGAGACCTCAAGCCTCTTTTGCGGCATTCAGAGTTAATGCTTCTGCAGATAATGGATGATAAGCCTTGTGGCCTGCCGTCACATGCCCTGGCTCAGCACCAAATAGTCCTGCTATACATAAAGGAAAATTTTAGCTGATGGTATATTACAAATACGAGCATGTAAAGAGCCTTTCAGAAGTGGCTACACAAGTCTTTATAGCCTCTGGTTCACAAAATGAATTACGGTTGCATCATTGTGTTGCATCAATGTGATCCTCCACCCTTTACCTATCTGTCTGAAGCCTGTATCAGAGAAGCGAGGGACTGCAGCTGAGGGTTCTGAGCGTGCACTGGTTCCTGCTGTTACACCCTGTGCGCACGCACAAGAGGATTCTTTCTAGGCAGCACCTGCTATGGCCAAAAGTCAATCAACACCAATGGAAGCAACGGTCCACGACAAATAAGGAAGCTGAATGTTGCACCAAGTGCACATAGGCTGCTAATGTTATCGACAACACAAGTCTTGTTTACACTGGACAATGAACTGCTGAGAGCAATGCAGTACAAAAAATCATATAATCCAATGAACAAGTGTTTTACTTATTCATCAGATGATTGGCCGCCTGTTTGCACTGAAGGATTATCGTGAAGGAAGTGTTCTTAAGAGAGTTTAATCACAGTAATCTTTCAGTGTAAATGCAGCTTTACATATCACTTACCTCAGCATGAGGATAGAGATTCAGAGTCACCCATATGTCAGGTTCGTGCTTGGGGAGTGTGAAACCTACAAGAAACAGAAGAAGAGAAAGAGCCTAGAACAATGGTGTTTGTTGTCAAACTTTAAGGACCCAATTCATTAAACAATTTTGCTAGAATTATTCTTAAATTGCTTTGAAAAGTTTTTGAGCAACTCACAGTTACGAAAAGATTTTACGACTTTTGCCATTTTCATTTGCCTGGTTCTCCCAAGCTTTGCCAAAATGGGCAGAACTGAGGTAAGACAGAGGCACGGGGGGTGTAACACCATAGCTTGTCTTAAATCATGATGATTTCTGATGTTCTCTATGCTCTATGTGAGTAGTTTGCGGGATGCAGTAACGGACAGAAGACAGAGCAAGAGTTAACCTGGTTTACTGGAACAGGGGTAAACTCCACACAGGAAGGAGGTAGGGTAAAACTGGGGTTTAACAGTTTGGTATACGGTATAGGGTAAAGTGTATAATGGAGATAACAACAGTTCTCAAGAGTTAACTTATCAGTCTGACGGTTTCCTGACTGAAGAGTCCACAATAGGTATGGTGGCGTCAACACAGTCAGCGTGGGATGGATCCGATGTTGTCCTGTAGGTGTCCTTGAGTTGAGTCGAATGCCGATGGCAGCAGCTTGTCCTTGGCATCTTTAACGGGTTCATTGGTCCGGAGTCTGCTGCGCAGGGTACAACACAGTCCACAACACTAACGGAGCCTAATGTGGCTCGGCAGATGTATACCGGGGGATGAGAGCACAGTTGTCGATGAGTCACCCGATCTTTCCTAGGTGGTGCGCGCACGTTACTCACAGGCCCGGAGCGTCTGGCACCTCAGGTCGCAAGGGCCAGCGGGCACACGGCAAGATACTGGTCACAGTCTTTGTGAGTTACCGCAGGGTAGCATGAGCGCGGGCCTGTGCTATTCCGGTGCTCAGTAGTTGGAACACTCTCTTGTCCCTGCCAGGCACTGTCTCTTCCCGCCAAGTCTGTCTGTTTACGTGCGCGCTCAGGATTTTTCTCAGTAGCCACTCTTTGTCATGCAAAGTTTTCCCCCAGACAACAGAGGATACAGCCCCGACAGTTCCAGACCCGGCACAGGACAGTTACCCTTGGTCCGGTCCTTCTTCTTACATCTACTCCATGTACCTTACTCCAGTCAGGGTCTCGATTAAGGCACATTGAGGCAGACACCACTCTACAGATGCTCCTGATTCATTAAGAGGCATGCACCTCTTAATACAATAGGAACATTTGACTCCTACACATCCATGGTCCAGGCCACTATCAAGATCTCTGATCTTGGTGAATCTGGTCCTTACTGTTTTTTATTTCATAGTTTGTTGACACGGTCGTGTCTCAAACTAGCAGCTCAGTTAAAAACTGAAATAGACAGGATCTGAATGATAATATAATCAGCTGCCAACATTATTTTTATAAATGACTTTTCTTGTGTCACTCTGTGTGGCTTCTATTTGCCAGGTCCTGTTAGCATGCACTGTGAACACTATTACGATTCCACTCTGTTTGCCTTGCTGGTGTGATGGCTGCATGAGTTCTCATGTGAGATGAGGATCAGACTCAAAAGGTGTTTCTGTGTAAATTTATATAAAAGCTACAGTATCATTCACATGCTACATATAACTGTGATGGTACAAAAACACAGTAATACATACAGTAGCTACAAACATGAATTGGATATAAGTAACAATAAACTATGGCATATTGTAACTAGTGTAGGACCAACTTGCTCTGTGGAATAATATCTAAATGCTAGTATAGAATTAGCAATAAAGGACATCTATGGCACACAGAGCACAGTGAACCCAGTACAGCGGGCACAGGTCGAATCCTTCTTGTTGTCCCATGGGGGTTTGTGACCATGCACGATGCCTGGCACTCCAGTGCAGTGAAATAGGTACGCGGTGTGCGTGGTTTAATCCAGATAGTACTGTCCCCTCGTCTCTATGGTGTTTGGTGGTGTTCCCAGTGGTGTTGATGTGGAGGGAGACAGTAAAATCAGCAGGCTTTGTAATCCAGATAGTACTGTCTCATCACCTGCATGGAGTTTGGTGGTGTTGGTATGGTTGAATGATTCAGGAGAGTCAGAAGGCAGGCTTTGTAATCCAGGTAGTACTGCCCCATCGCCTCCATGGAGTTTGGTGATGTTGGTGTGGTGGAATGAGACAGGAAAGTCAGCAGGCGGTCTTTGTAGTAAAGTAGATGTAAAACTTTACTAAACAGCAGCAGATTTTACATGTAGCAGTAGATAGTAACAACAAATGATTATTATTATTATTTGTTATTATAGCGTCATTTATTCCATTGTGCTTTACATGTGGAGAGGGGTATACAAAATAAAAAACGAGTACCACAAATCTTAAACAATGCAAGTCACAACTGGTACAGAAGGAGAAGGAGAGAGGACCCTGCATACGAGGGCTCACAATCTAAAAGGGATGAGTGAAGATACAGTAGGTAAGGATAGAGCTGATCGTGTAGCGGTTTGGTGGTTACTGCAGGTTATAGGCTTGTGAATAGAGGTAGGTTTTCAGGTTCCTTTTGAAGGTTTCCATGGTAGGTGAAAATCTGATATGTTGGGGTAGAGAGTTCCAGAGTAGGGGGGAAACACTGGAGAAATCTTGTATGCAATTGTGGGAAGAGGAGATAAGAGGGGAGCAGAGAAGGAGATCTTGTGAGGATTGGAGGTTGCGTGTAGGTAAGTGTTATGATCCCAATGGCAGGGGACCTCAAAGATTACAGCAAAGTCTGCAAAACATAAATACCAGCTCATAGGGAAGTGGTAACTAGGCTGATCATATACCTGATCCTAGCGCAAACACTAACAGCAGCCGGGGAACGTGCCTACGTTGATTCTAGACGTCTCGCGCCAGCCGGAGAACTAACTACCCCTATCAGGGAAAATAAGACCTCTCTTGCCTCCAGAGAAAAGACCCCAAAGTAATACAAGCCCCCAACAAATAATAACGGTGAGGTAAGAAGAAAAGACAAACGTAAGAATGAACTAGATTTAGCAAAGAGAGGCCCACTGACTAATAGCAGAATATAGTAAGAAGACTTATATGGTCAGCAAAAAACCCTGCAAAATATCCACGCTGAATATCCAAGAACCCCCAAACTGACTGACGGTGTGGGGGGAGAATATCAGCCCCCCTAGAGCTTCCAGCAATAACAGGAATCACATATTGTAAAAGCTGGACAAAAAATATGAACAATGCAAATGATCAAGAGTACGAAAGCAGGACTTAGCTTATCTTGCAAAGAACCAGGACCTGAAGACAGGAGCAAACAGAAGTGAACTGATTACAACGAAGCCAGGCACTGGACTGAGAATCCAGGAAGTTTAAATAGCAACACCCCAGGCCTAACGAAGCAGGTGAGCACAAACCTGGTAAAAGACCATCCAAGTGCCAAATCACTAGTGACCACAAGAGGGAGCCAAAAAGTAAAGTTCACAACAGGTAAGTACCGGGAGACCATGTCACAGATGTATGGAGAAGATAGGTTGTGGATGGCTTTGTATGCCATGGTTAGGGTTTTGAACTGGAGTTTATGGATGATGGGGAGCCAGTGCAGGATTGACAGAGGGGAGAGACCTGGGAATAGCAGGGAAACAGTTGGATTAGTCAGGCAGCAGAGTTTAGGATAGATTGAAGGGGTGCGAGAGCGTTAGAGGGGAGGCCATAGAGCAGGAAGTTGCAGAAGTCAAGGTGGGAGATGATGAGTGCATGGACTAGGGTTTTTGCAGATTCTTGGTTGAGGAATGTACGGATCCGGGAAATACTTTTGAGTTGAAGTCGGCAGGAATTGGAAAGGGCTTCGATATGTGGTATGAAGGAGAGTCAAGGATTACCCCAAGGCAGCGAGCTTGTGGGACTGAGGAGAGTGGGCAGCCATTTACTTTAATGGATAGGTCCTTTGGGGGTGTTGAGTGAGATGGGGGTACAGCTTTGTAAAGGTTCAATGTTATACAGTGCCTTGCGAAAGTATTCAGCCCCCTGGAACTTTTCAACCTTTTCCCACATATTAAACATAAAGATACCAAATGTAAATTTTTGGTGAAGAATCAACAACAAGTGGAACACAATTGTGAAGTTGAACGAAATGTATTGGTTATGTTAAATTTTTGTTGAAATTCAAAAACTGAAAAGTGGGGCGTGCAATATTATTTGGCCTCTACTTTCAGTGCAGCAAATTCACGCCAGAAGTTCATTGTGGATCTCTGAATGATCCAATGTTGTCCTAAATGCCTAGTGATGATAAATATAATCCACCTGTGTATCAAGTCTCCGTATAAATGCACCTACTTTGTGATAGTCTCAGGGTTCTGTTTGAAGCACAGAGAGCATCATGAAGACCAAGGAACACAACAGGCAGGTCCATGATACTGTTGTGGAGAAGTTTAAAGCTGGATTTGGATAATAAATGATTTCCAAACCTTTAAACATCCCAAGGAGCACTGTGCAAGCGATCATATTGAAATGGAAGGAGTATCATACCACTGCAAATCTACCAAGACTCGACTGTCCCTCTAAACTTTCATCTCAAACAAGGAGAAGACTGATAAGAGATGCAGCCAAGAGGCCCATGATCACTTTGGATGAACTGCAGAGATCTACAGCTGGGGTGGGACAGTCTGACAACAATCAGTCGTACACTGCACAAATCTGGCCTTTATGGAAGAGTGGCAAGAAGAAAGCCATTTCTCAAAGATATCCATAAAAAGTGCCGTTTTAAGTTTGCAACAAGCCACCTGGGAGACACACCAAACAGTTGCTCTGGTCAGATGAAACCAATATCGAACTTTTTGGCAACAATGCCAAACGATATGTTTGGTGTAAAGGCAACACACCTCATCACCCTGAACACAACATCTCCACTGTCAAACATGGTGGTGGCAGCATCATGGTTTGGGCTTGCTTTTCTTCAGCAGGGACAGGGAAGATGGTTAAAATTGATGGGAAGATGGATGGAGCCAAATACAGGACCATTCTTGAAGAAAACCTGTTGAGACTGGGACGGAGATTTGTCTTCCAACAAGACAATGATCCCAAACATAATGCAAAGTCTACAATGGAATGGTTCACAAATAAATGTATCCAAGTGGTAGAATGGCCAAGTCAAAGTCCAGACCTCAATCCAATCGAGAATCTGTGGAAAGAGCTGAAAACTGCTGTTCACAAATGATCTCCATCAAACCTCACTGAGCTTGAGCTGTTTGCCAAGGAAGAATGGGCAAGAATTTCAGTCTCTCGATGTACAAAACTGATAGAGACATACCCCACGTGACTTGCAGCTGTAATCACAGCAAAACGTGGGTCAACAAAGTATTAAGTTAAAGAGGCCGAATAATTTTGCACGCCTCACTTTTCAGTTTTTGAATTTCCACAAAAATTTAAAATAACCAATAAATTTCGTTCAACTTCACAATTGTGTTCCACTTGTTGTTGATTCTTCACCAAAAATTTACATTTGGTATCTTTATGTTTGAAGCATGATATGTGGGAAAAGGTTGAAAAGTTCCAGGGGGCCGAATACTTTCACAAGGCACTGTAAGCTATCAGCAGCAGTAGACAGTGGCACATACTCTGTGATGACAAGTTCTAAAACACAATCAATGGTAGCAGATATTGAGACCAAGCCCATGAAAAGAGTGCATTGCAGCAAGTCCCTTCAGTGTGCAAGACTGGTGTCCAGTGCTGACACTATGGAATGTTCTTCCATCCCTCTAGGGCTGTGACCCTTAGCTGGCCTCCATGTTTCAGCCCCACTAGTCTTCATTATGTGTGGACAGCTGGCATTCCCATCTGAACTATGGATACCCTACTTTTGGCTGAGTACTCTTCCTGCATCCACAGCACACTTGCAATTAGACTGTGTACTGCTGGGAACTAAAGTATTCCTCTGCTTCCTGTAGTAGAATTCTTAGATGCTTCCCTCACTTTCCTCCAACTAGTCTGCTCCATCCGACCTGCTGGAATGGGGAGAGTAAGGATATGTGCACACGTCAGGATTTTATGTGGAAATTTCCTGAACAAAACCGGAGATTTTCTGCATAAAATCCTCACGTGTTTTTCTCAAGTTTTACTCGCGGTTTTTCTGCGGATTTTCTGCGTTTTTTCCGGAGCTTCCCAATGCATTAAATAGCAAAAAATCTGCGATAAATACACAAAATTAATGAACATGCTGCGTATTTTTAGCAATGCGTTTTTATCGCTGAAAAATACGCAGCATGTGCACATAAATTGCGGAATGCATTCAAAATGATGGGATGCTTAATGTATGTGTTTTTATGCGTTTTTGCTGCGGAAAATCGTCGAAAAAAAACGGGCGAAAAATCCAGAATGTGTTCACATACCCTAAATCTTCTACATGTTGCTGTGCTGCTCTCTGCCTGAACTCTGCAGGAACTCAACTCTGAGCAAAACTATGACTGCCATAGTTCTGTACCCCAGGCTTCACCCACAAAATTATTCCCTAGCTACCAGATAAATGATGTGATTAACTATTTAGTACCTGGGGTGGGGACGCCTAGACTGTATAAAATTCTAAATCATGGTGGTAACACATACACAGTACCACTATGGTAATATACTGTAATGTATAAAATGGTGATGCACCGTGACATTATAGCAATCCTTGCAAGAAACAGTGCAAAAGTTCAGTGTTATAAATAACATTACTATGGTAATCCCCAACTGTGAGGTGTTACATATCTGCGTAATAGTACTCCTACAAAATTAAAGGGACCTTTTGGGCCATTAATGGTTGTAGCCATTTTACCAATCTGCAGCTTGATGAATCCCAACAACTAACAACAAGCAACTGAAAATGACCTCAACTTACTCACGGGTCAGAGCTGCCACCACGTAACCACCAACATGTAATCTGCATACCCACAGCTTAATGCCAATTAGACCCTCCCTCACCCTTGAAAATAGAATGGTGAGAAGATAAAAAAGGACTAATAATCATGCAACAGCAAGAATGTACACCCTTAAAGACCAAGACTCAAAGGGCCTTAAAGATTAATCATTTTTTTTTTTGTATTTTTGCCTTAACTCTTTTCAGTAGCCATTGGTGTGATTGAATGAAACTTTGTTTTTATGCATGGTAAATGGAATTACTTTTTAGCCCTGGCCTGGAGTGCTTTGTCAAATATGTATTTTCTATGTTTTTTTTTTGTTCTAGTGCCTTTTTTTGTTTTTGTTATTCCGCCAGGTATTCGCTTGAAAAAGCGATGCAAAACGACTGCAAAAAATGAACATAATGCACAGCAATGTAAAAACGACCTTGCTGTTCACATGTTCTGTAGTTTGTTGATTCTTTTTATTGAATAGGATTCAGAAACTGTGAAATTGTTAAAAGAAGTAGCTAGCTAGTTGTCATTTAAATAATAAAAAATATGATGCCGCCAACAGAACCACTGCAAAAGGCAAGAGCAAACCTAATTCAGGATAAAGACCGCCAGCATTTTACTGAAGTGGCTTCGCCTAAGAAAATCTTGGCAGATCCACCGATATCTTAAAAACATCAAATGCACATGCTGTACCTTATAAAGGTTATATGGGACTTTTCTTATTTTTTCGTATGGAGCTAAGAACTAACAGCCATGTAGTTGATATGTACCTGGCGGTTCTGCTCGACACGATCTCTGCCGGCTCAGGGTAGGCACGGACCACTCCTGCTGATGATTCCTCTGCTTCTGCTGACTTGATGACGACAGAGCAGCGTCTTCTCTTCTGCTCTTCTCTGTTGTAGGGATGTATTTATCAATGTAATGCTGACTAACAGCTGGCTCCCTGCTGCCTAACTGAGGGGAGCCAACGGTCAATAAGCATTACCCCTACAGTGACGTCCAGTCAGTAGAGCTGACCGGGAGAGGAAGAGCGGCTTTGTTGATGTCAAGTTAAAGGAACCAGGAGAATTGCCACCTGAGCCTACAGAGATTGTACCCATGCAGAACAGTTAGTTCTTAGCCCATATGCAAAATTTGTAAAAGTTCTGGATAACCTCTTTAAGCACTATTTATATAAAATGATTTATTCCTTGGAGGTAGAACTTTAGGTTTTACCCATGGAAAATCTTACATAAATCACACTTAACACAATGTGATACATGATCAACTCATCTCTCATGTAACCCTTGTATATTATTGTAGCGCGGAGCTGAGGGCAGCATCGTAGGAGGGTTGTTACGGGCGAGGTCTTCAGGTTCTCATGACAGATCAGTTTGTTAAGGATTTGCAGGTTGAAAGTATGGATGCTGTTATACAGTATGTGGCCGCTCGCTGCATCTGATAATGTTTCCATGTTTCCCTCAGTGTGGTGACAATGTATCTGCTCTTTATGTTTTCTACAGATAATTGTGATGAGCCACTGGTGTCTCCGCTACCACAGTCGGCATTTGACAGCTCCTCAGAAATGTCTCTCGGTAGTGTAAAGCTCAACAGTCGAGATGGTATGTATCAAGGAGAAATCAGCAGCTACAACAGCAAAATGCATTTTTCTCTAAACTGTGATTAGGAAAATAAAATAAGAGCTGAATGTGAAGATTACCTCTCCTCACTGTCTGGGATTAAATATTTTTTTCAGAAAAAAAACTTCAAGTGCTTGTTACACCTGAGAGCAACAAGATGTTGTGGCTGAGACCCTGATTCCAATGATGTGTCACTTGCTGGGCTACTTGCTGTCATTTTGATACAATCCTTGTTTTCCCTACTGCACAGTTAGCAGTGCTTCGAATGCTGAGCCCTGTTTAACCCCACCCACACCACTGATTGGCAGCTGTGTATAACGCCACCCACACCACTGATTGGCAGCTGTGTATAACCACGCCCACACCACTGATAGCTTTCTGTGTACATTGCTGCTAATCAGTGGTAGGGGCAGGGTTGCGTAGAGCAGGAGGACTAGGAGGCACGAGACACCTAGTCCTGTAGTGAGAATCTCCTGCTGATGTTATTGAGGCAGCAGCATGCATACCAAGTAAATGACACATTGCTGGAATCAGACTCTGTTGCCCTATATTATCCTGCTTGTAGATTACATAGCAAAGTCTTGCTGACAAATTCTCTTTATAGTCACATATTTGCTGTGCCGAGAACCTCCAGAGACATTTATATCACATGTGTGGGAGAGATCTGCATAAATAGCCATATTTAGCATTAATGTCCCTTTAAACAACAGAAGAAGCTGTGAATGATGTAAATGTGTGATTCTTGCTGCAAAGGACAGTTAAGAAGTTGACGAGATGTCAACATCCCCCATTATGTTTGATTTGATAATTGTTTCTTTCTTGGCAGAGAATGGCGGCTCTGAACAATGCATTGATTATAGACGATTGCCTGTATTTATCTGCTTTGTGTTCTCCTCTCTCGCAGAAGCCGGTGGTTGGTCTCCGCTGGAATCGAACGCAAAGCAATGGCTGCAGATTGATTTGGGAGAGAGATTTGACATCACAGGGTCGGCCACACAGGGAAGACATGGAAGCTCCGACTGGGTGACACGCTTCAGTCTTATGTTTAGCGATACCGGACGCAACTGGAAGCCGTATCATCACGATAACACCATCTGGGTAGGGTTCTGCTCCTTATCAGCTTTCCACTTTTAGACAGATGGGTGATTCCAGGAGGAACATATCATATGTGAATGGCTGGAGGTTGTTGAGTACATGAGCTTCTGGTCTCACTAGTCTACAAGTTTGGATTATTAGATTTTTTTTAATAATTTTTTTTATTTTCTTTCTTTCAGATCAATATTTTCTTTTGGCAAATGTGATTCCTTATTTAACTTTCCCAAAAGGCCAATGATATGTAAATGATGAAAAATTATACTCTTAAAGCTATGTTCATGGTTTTTGCTGTGTTTTTTTTTTTTTTATGTAGGCAAAACCTGCTCAAAGCTGCTACAAGTTTTTTTTTGTCTCCTGTGTCCTCCCCCCCAAAATCATGCAACTTCCTTAAGGATTTTGCACCCAAAAAGCAGAAAAACCTGATACCTGCGTTTTTTGCTGCATTTTTGCACTTACCCATTTTTTCCTATAGGCCGGGGTCATACTTGCGAGTTCAATGCGAGAAACTCGCATCAATACCCGGCACGGCCGCCGGCACTTGGACCGGCGCGTTCATCTGCATGTACAGGGTGGGCCATGTATATGTAAACACCTAAGTAAAATGGGAATGGTTGGTGATATCAACTTCCTGTTTGTGGCACATTAGTATATGGGAGGGGGATACATTTTCAAGATGGCGGTGACCATGGTGGCCATTTTGAAGTCAGCTATTTTGGATCCAACTTTATTTTTTCCAATGGGAAGAGGGTCATGTGACACATCAAACTGTGTAAACTGAGGGTCCTGTTCCAATTTTAGTTTTGCCCATTCTGCAAATTTAGCTCACCGATCTGGGTCATCCTCGATGAGATGCTGCAGCAGCTGGATTTTGTAAGGGTGCAATTTGTGAGCAGCTAATATCCGCCAAAGGGATGTTCAACTGATGTCAGATCAGCGCGCTGAATTTGCAGAATGGGCAAAACAAAAATTTTAACAGGACCCTCAGTTTACACAGTTTGATGTGTAAACTGTGCTCAGTGATGAGGCAAACTTTTTTGGGTGGGCCATTTATATGGATACTCCTAAATAACATGGGAATGGTGACTTTTCTTCCATAGGGTGTCTTGCATTGAAATCTGCTGCAATGACCCGGGTGCTGTGTTCACCAGACAATAACACAATTTCTATCCCCTCCTCACGTGTTAACCTCTGCGACATGTCAATGGCTGTAAACAAAGAGAAACTTGTAAATTACTCATGAAAGAATAAAGTTACCTTAAAACCAAGCACACCATTGTTTTTCTTGTGAAATTCTCAATAAGTTTGATGTGTTACATGACCCTCTTCCCATTGGAAAAATAAAGCTGGAACCAAAATGGCCGACTTCAAAATGGCCGTCACGGTCACCACCCATCTTGAAAAGTTTTCCCCCTCCCATATACTAATGTGCCACAAACAGGAAGTTGATATCACCAACCATTCCCATTTTATTCCTGTTTGGTTTTTTTATGTTAGCCATAGTGGACAGAGTATAGGTTTTCCAAATGTTTTTGCATTATCTATCATTTTAACTTTTCAAAATGTCACAAAATTTGTCCTCCCTTAGAGTGATTTTATGCCCGCTAGTTGTTTTAGCTTAAATTTTGCTCAAATTTGTATTAAAAGCAAAAATGGCAACGAAAACTGTTAGACTAAAAAGAAATGTGACATAAAAAAATGCAAATGGTGGATCTAGACTAAAGTATATGATTAAGTTGCAGATTTTTTTAATATTTTTACGTATACTCACAAGATTTGTCAGCGAAAATAAGAAAATTTCTGTATGGAGAGCCTGTTCCTAATTAAAGTGAATCTGTCACCTCAAATTGGCGGGCTATGTAAATGCCCTGTTTCCGGTCAGATGGGCGGTGTTTCTTCTTCCCTCCAACCCATCCTTCCCCGCTGTCCGCAATATTTTCCGGAATTTGAGTAGGTGTCCTCCATAGTTCGCGCGTGCGCAATGCAATCTTGCCTCGCGCATGCACAGTATGCGTTGCCCATCTGCGGGCAGAGCCAAAAAGCATTACTGCGCATGCGTCGGCGCACTATGTCCCAGAACACAGCAAAATACTTCCGGGACATAAAGCGCCAGCGCATGCGCAGTAATGCTTTTCGGCTTTGCACGCAGATGGACAAAGCATACTGCGCATGCGCGAGGCAAGATTGCATTGCGCACGCACAAACTATGGAGGACACCTACTGAAATCCCCGAAAATATTGCGGACAGCGGGGAAGGATGAGGTGGAGGAAAGAAGAAAAAACACCGCCCATCTGACCGGAAACAGGGCATTTACATAGTCTGCCAATTTGAGGTGACAGATTCTCTTTAAAAGGCAAAGATCAAAAACTGGATCATCACTGTAACATAGGTCATGGCCTTTAGAGTCTGTTCACATGTGAAGTTTACATCACTTTTTTGCTGCATTATTTTGGGGTGTGAAAGATGCATTTTACAGTACAAGCAAAGTGAACGAGATTTCAAAAATCCCATGCACATTCTTATTTTTTCTCATGCATTTTTCGAGCTGCTTAGAGTTTTTAAAATCTGCAGCACGTCAATTCTTTCAGCATTTTGTCAACATTTTTCTATTGACTTTGGAAAAAATGGACTCGAAAACTCATTAAAAACACTAATTTTAGAAACAAAATTTCCTGCCAAAACTTCAGAAAAAAACACCGCAAAAACACCATATGTGAACATACACTAAATGATAATACTGTATGACTTTCAGAAAGCACCTGACATTTTATAGTAACTATTTTTATGGCAGATAGAGTTGTCAGCATCTCCTTTGACAGGTTGAGACACTGGAAATTGAGCATGCAGATCAAGGTCATATCTCTTGTTCAGAGTATTTGTGTTAAAATATAAAATCCCTGACATGTATTCAAGATCTAAATAATAGATAAGAAAATGTAAAACTATACATATTGTGTGAAAAATATAGATACTTTGCTCTATATACAATACTATACTATCGTCATAGTGCCCCTTTGTACAAAAAATAACTTCTATAATACTACTACAATATATAAGAATGTAAATGCAATAATACAGTCTGCTATGCTTAAAAACATAACTAATATACTATGGACCTATATGTACAACAATATAAATAATATAATGTTGCATTTAATGTACAAAAATACAATTACCATACTACTACACCCTATGTACAAAATGACTGTCTCTCACACTGGCTGCCCTCTATGTACAAGAATGTAATTACGATAGCAATCCCTCTTCAGTACAAGAATATAACTACTATAATACTGCTACTATGTACAAGAATATAACTACTATAATACTGCTCCTATGTACAAGAATATAACTACTATATTACTGCTCCTATGTACAAGAATATAACTACTATAATACTCCCTCTATGTACAAGAATATAACTACTATAATACTGCTCCTATGGACAATAATATAGCTACTATAATACTACACCTATGTACAAGAATATAACTACTATCATACTACTCCTATATACAAGAATAAAAATACTATAATACTGCCCCTATGTGCAAGAATATAACTACTATAATACTGCTCCTATGGACAATAATATAACTACTTTAATACTGATCCTATGAACAAGAATATAACAAATATAATACTGCTCCTATGGACAATAATATAGCTACTATAATACTACACCTATGTACAAGAATATAACTACTATAACACTGCTCCCTATGTACAAGAATATAACTACTATAATACTGCTCCTATGTACAAGAATATAACTACTATAATACTGCTCCTATGTACAAGAATATAACTACTATAATACTGCCCCTATGTACAACGATATAACTACTATAATAATGCCCCTATGTACAAGAATATAACTACTATAATACTGATCTCTATGTACAGGAATGTAACTACTATAATACAGCCCCTATGTACAAGAATATAACTACTATAATACTGATCCCTATGTGCAAGAATATAACTACTATAATACTGCTCCTATGTACAAAAATATAACTACTATAATACTGCTCCTATGTACAAGAATATAACTTCCATAATACTGCACCTATGTACAAGAATATAACTACTATAATACTGTCCTTATGTACAAGAATATAACTACTATAATACTGCTCCTATGTACAAGAATATAACTACTATAATACTACTCCTATATACAAGAATAGAACTACTATAATACTGCCTCTATGTGCAAGAATATAACTACTATAATACTGATCCCTATGTACAAGAATATAACTACTATAATACTGCTCCTATGTACAAGAATATAACTACTATAATACTGCTCCTAGGTACAAGAATGTAACTACTATAATACAGCTCCTATGTATAAGAATATAACTTCCATAATACAGCCCCTATGTACAAGAATATAACTACTATAATACTGCTCCTATGTACAAGAATATAACTACTATAATACTGCCCCTATGTACAAGAATATAACTACTATAATACTGCTCCTATGTACAAGAATATAACAACTATAATACTGCTCCTAGGTACAAGAATGTAACTACTATAATACAGCTCCTATGTATAAGAATATAACTACTATAGTACAGCTCCTATGTACAAGAATATAACTACTATAATACTGCTCCTATATACAAGAATATAACCACTATAATACTGATCCTATGTACAAGAATATACCTACTATAATACTGCCCCTATGTACAAGAATACACCTACTATAATACTGCTCCTATGTACAAGAATATACCTACTATAATACTGCCCCTATGTACAAGAATATAACTACTATAATACTGCTCCTATGTATAAGAATATAACTACTATAACACAGCTCCTATGTATAAGAATATAACTACTATAATACTGACCCTATGTACAAGAATATAACTACTATAACACAGCTCCTATGTATAAGAATATAACTACTATAATACTGCCTCTTTGGCTCCATCCATTCTCCCATTGATGCGATGAAGTAGTCCTGTGTCCTTACCAGAGAAACGCCTCCAAAGCATAATGTTTCCACCTCCATGCTTGACAGTGGGGACGGCGTTCTTTGGGTCATAGGCAGAATTTTTCTTCCTCCAAACACGACGAGTTGAGTTAATGCAAAAGAGCTCAATTTTTGTCTCATCTGACCACAGCACCTTCTCCCAATCACTCACAGAATCATTCAGGTGTTCATAGTCAAATGTCAGACGGGCCTGCACATGTGCCTTCTTGATCAGGGGGACCTTGCTGGCACTGCAGGATTTTAAACCTTTACAGCGTAATGTGTAACCAATGATTTTCTTAGTGACTGTGGTGTCCCAGCTGCCTTGAGATCATTAACGAGTTCCTTATGTGTAGTTTTAGGCTGATCTCTCACCTTCCTCATGACGAAGGATACCCCACAAGGTGAGATTTTGCATGGTGCCCCAGATCGATGTTGATTGCCAGTCATTTTGTATTTTTTCCATTTTCTTACTATTGCACCAACAATTATCTCCTTCTCACTTAATATCTTACTTATGGTTTTGTAGCCCATTCCAGCTTTGTGCAGGTCTATGATCTTGTCCCTGACATCCTTATAAAGATATTTGGTCTTGCCTATGTTGTAGAGGTTAGAGTCTGACTGATTGAGTCTGTGGACAGGAGTATTTTATAAAGGTGACTTTGTAAACAGTTTCTATGAGTGTGTTTGTTTCCCCACTGTATAACTACTGTAATACTGCTCCTATGTACAAGAATATAACTACTATAATACAGCCCCTATGTACAAGAATATAACTACTATAATACTGCTCCTATGTACAAGAATATAAGTACTATAATACTGCTCCTATGTACAAGAATATAACTACTATAATAGTGCCTCTATGTACAAAAATATAGCTACTCTAATACTGACTCTATGTACAGGAATATAACTACTATAATTCTGCTCCTATGTACAAGAATATAACTACTATAATACTGCTCCTATGTACAAGAATATAACTACTATAATACTGCTCCTATGTACAAGAATATAACTACTATAATACTGCTCCTATGTACAAGAATATAACTACTATAATACTGCCCCTATGTACAAGAATATAACTACTATAATACTGCCTCTATGTACAAGAATATAACTACTATAATAGTGCCTCTATGTACAAGAATATAACTACTATAATACTGCTCCTATGTACAAGAATATAACTACTATAATACCGCTCCTATGTACAAGAATATAACTACTATAATACTGCTCCTATGTACAAGAATATAACTACTATAATACTGCTCCTATGTACAAGAATATAACTACTATAATACTGCCCCTATGTACAAGAATATAACTACTGTAATACTGCCTCTATGTACAAGAATATAACTACTATAATAGTGCCTCTATGTACAAGAATATAACTACTATAATACTGCTCCTATGTACAAGAATATAACTGCTATAATACTGCTCCTATGTACAAGAATATAACTACTATAATACTGCCCCTATGTACAAGAATATAACTACTATAATACTGCCCCTATGTACAAGAATATAACTACTATAATACTGCCTCTATGTACAAGAATATAACTACTATAATAGTGCCTCTATGTACAAAAATATGGCTACTCTGATACTGACTCTATGTACAGAAGTATAAGCAGTTTCATGCTAACTGTACATAGAAGTACCATATTTTTCGGACTATAAGATGCACCGGACCATAAGTCGCACCCCAAATTTGGGGTGAAAATTGCAGAAAAAAAAGATTTTTTTATAAGATGGGGGTCCATCTTATTGTCCGAATTTGCAGTATCTTACCTGAGGGCTGGCGGTGACAGAGCAGGGTCACAGGAGGCATGGTGTCGGCAGAGGTGGGGTGATGCGGTACAGTGTGCACCTGAGCCCCGGGAAGCAGAGCACTCCATCTGCGCACGCAAGGCCTCAGGAAGATGGCCGCCACCACAGATAAAGCCATGATTCACCCGCTCTGCTGCTTACCGGGCTGCTGCGTCACCTCACCTGTGGAAGGGAACCCGCTCACGCCATACCACTCACTGCGCCTCCTCATCCCCGCACCTCTGCTGCCGCTGCACCTCTGCCGCCGCCACACCGCTGCCTGTAAGCCTGTATTCCAACTATAAGACGCACCCCCCATTTTTTTGGGGGGAGGAAAGTGTGTCTTATAGTCAGAAAAATACGGTATAAATCACCTATACTTCCTCCTATAGTCAAGTTTGTAAAACTGATCCTTTTTATACTTCGCATTGCAGTGGTATGTAGATGTAGTGTATGCTTTGTTTTTTTATGTTGTCTCACCCACTTAATTTCCGTCTTTTCTGTAATAAAAGCTCCTTTGGGACATGTGAGAGGTCGGACCATTGTGGCAGAAGCAGAACTTGCAGATATGGTATGCATGTTCTGTGTCTGCAAAATTCTGTATCTCTAGACACAATTGCAGCCTTACATAACTGGCAGCACAACAGAGGGACATCTCTCTCTCCCGGGCTGTCACCATTTCCCCAGCTGTCGGCTGATACCCACCACCAATAAAACATGTCATTTCTAAACTTGGCATCTTCAGAACAAATAAACTACTTGCAAATAGTCTGAATAGTGCACTTATCTGGATGAGATGCGGGGGAGAAAATCCAGCTTTCTTCTAAACAAATGCCTCATTAATTTGCCATTGGTAAACATTTTGCAGAGATTAGCTTGTAAACAGTAGAACATGGAGTACAGACGCTGCGATGGCTCCGAGCCTTTATTTTCTATACAATGTGGACACAGATGGGTATTATATAAAACTCCTGCTATGCTCGCACCTAGCAACATTGATCGAGTCCATAGTAAGGGTTTTTATTGTGTTTCCAGGTATGGTATTATTTTAATCGATCTCCCAAAGGGAACAGAAACATTACTAATGGTACAAAATATTCCTATAAAGATATATATTTTAATATTTTTGAGAAACTTTAAAAAAATTCCATTTTTATTGTTTTTTGGTACTTGAACGTAAGCTAACTGTATCCTTTAAATGCTCATAGGAGCCCATGGAAAATCAGATTAGTTTTAGTTGCACCCATACATCTTGTTACATTAAAAGGATTCTGTCAGCATGTTTTTGTTGCTTAATCTAAGTGCAATATGATGTTGGGGCAGAGACCCTGATTCCAGTGATGTGTCAGTTACTAGGCTGTGTATTGTTTCAATTAAATCAGCAGGAGATTTTCCCTACAGGACTAGATATCTGGTGCCTCCTAGTCTTCCTGCTCTGTGTAACCCCACCTCCACCACTGATTGGCAGCTTTCTGTCAATATACAGTAAACACAGAAAGCTGCCAATCAGTGTTGTGGGTGGGGTTATACAGAGCTCAGCATTCAGAGAACTGCTAGATTTGTTATATTTCATCCTTGGTGGGATAGCATAATGTTTCCAGCCCATCAGTGGGTGAAATTGGGTAAAATAATGTTTAACCATCACCTATATAAAGTCCCACTACTTTGCAGTAGTCCTCGACTAGGGACCTTATATATATGTTTGCCGCAGCCTATCACTTAGCTAAGAAGTCAATTGTTGTATTTGCAATTATCAGCTGCACCAGATTTCGCCATGATCAGCTGACCATCTAATGTGTCCAGTATGAAGGAGTCCTGAGCGCAGATGTCAGGTGACATAAGGATCACACATGTCAGATTTCGGTATGCCCATTCCTTTTGTACCTGCTCTACATAAGAGACCATAAGACGTTCCTGACAACAGCTCACTTTCCTCTTCCCATTGAAAACACATGCCTTATGATCACACTCCAGAATATACGTGTGTATTGCCGTGTATGGGCATACGGAGAAATAACTGTTGGGTGAACAAGCAATAGGTCGTTTTTGGCTCACAACTATCTTACACGTTTGGCTACCATGACCTATGTATTATTTAGGTGAGACGACCATGGTGTGTGTGTGCCCGTGTATAGATTGTTGTGTGTGCTTTCAGCCTATTAAATATGGCCTTGGATGGCTTTTGAATTTAACCCCTTAATGTCTTGGAGATTTTTTTTTTTTTCATTTTTGCTCTTTTGCTTTTTTCCTCCCCATATTCCGAGACCCATAACTTTTTTGTAAGCAGAGCCATGTTAGGGCTTGTTTTTTGGGGACGAGTTGAACTTTTTGATTTATGCCATCTGTTTTGTCATGTAATGCACTGGAAAGCAGGAAAAAAATTACAACTGTGGCAAATTTTTTGGATGGATTTTTTTATTTAGAGTGTTCACTTTCAGTATAAAATGATTCTCCTGGTCTGTACAATTATGGAGACACTAAAGTAGAGGAATTATTATTTATCACTTTATTAGAGGATTTGTCTTAATTCCTTGAAAAACAGTTCATGTAAGTGGCTTCCAAACCCCAAATTATAGGACTCATTCTCATTTGCCAGAAAAACGGACTCATGGATTCTGATAAAAATTTAGACTGCACTCAGTCTATTGTATGAGTCCCTGCTCATCTGTGATTTTTTTTCTCAGCTCTGACCGGACTGAGAAAAAAAATGCAGCATACTACGACTCCCCTCATATATCGGACAAGATTCACCAATGCAAGTTAAGGGGTGTGAGACAAAAAAATCTTACAGCACACAGACCATTCATGTGCCGTCCAATTTTTAGCACCCAAATCCTTGAAAACCCATAATTTCATCAGCTGCATACAATAAAATAACAGCGTGACCTGACAGATTAGAATAGATAGAATTGATATATACACATAGAGAAGATATATATATATATATATATAAAGATGTCAGTGGGAATAATACACATGGATATTCCCAGGATTTTAATATCAGCTTACAGTTGTATACTTAGCCTTTACTAGTTATTAAAATGGGGGACCACCCCAAAAAAATAATGTAGGGTCCCCCTATATTTGATAACCAGCAAAGGCTATGCAGAGAGCAGTGGGCTGATTTTAATAGGCCATGGATATTAGCCCCCTCCGAGACTAAAAGCATCAGCTCTCAGGCACCCCAGAAAAGGTACATTCCATAAGATGTACCAATTCTGATTCTTAATCTTGCTCTTCCCACTTGCCCTGGTGTATTGGCAAGTAGAGTAATAGTATTGGGTTGATATCAGTTTTGCATTGGCAGCTGACATCAAGCCTTGGGGTTAGTAATGTCGAGGCATCTTTTAGACGCCCACATTACCAACCCCATAGTGATATTGTAAATAGCAAACACCCTGAATAAAGTCATTTTGTTTGAAATAAAAACACTGGCAATTTGTTTTAGTTAAAAAAAGCAAGGTTATACTCACCCTGATGCCTAATCAACTGAAGCCCATGTCACCTGTAAAATAGTTACAATTATGAACAACCATATCCCTCATGTGTCCCCAGTGTGAAGCTAATGCTCCAATGCCCATGACTCTTGTAAAAGATTAAAAAAAGGAAACAACCATATTCCTCACCTCTCCAACGAGACAATAATAATCCATTTGTCTTTTGACGAGTCAAGCTCTGCCACATTTATTTGGCACTCTGAACATTTGCATGATGCGTTCAGCATGCCAGTCAGCAGAGACACAGAGCTGCATGTTCTAGTGTAGCTCAGTGCCTCATTGAGACAAGAGAAAATTGAGCGGAGTTCATACCCAATGAATGCTGTTCACCTCACTGACATCAGCATGAACGTGAGAACTTTCCCCCGGCATTCACACTGATGTCAGTGAGGTGAACGGAGTTCATTTTGCATGAACTCCGCTCAACTTTCTCACATCACTGCAAGGCACTGAGCTAGGCTCCAACATTCTCTCCAATCTCTGGAAGTATATTGAAGGTTTGGTGCATAATATTGTATACTAGTGCTGCTCCTGTTTTTCTTTTTTACCTACCGTATATACTCAAGTATAAGCCGACCCGAGTAAAAGCCGACCCCCCTAATTTT
The DNA here is from genome assembly GCF_051348905.1 of Ranitomeya variabilis. Lineage (NCBI taxonomy): Eukaryota > Metazoa > Chordata > Amphibia > Anura > Dendrobatidae > Ranitomeya > Ranitomeya variabilis. Next base: position 625,269,573 of record NC_135232.1, read on the forward strand.
GCCACAAAAAAACTGGGAAAACTTAATGACTCGAGTATAAGCCTAGGGTGGAAAATGCAGCAGCTACCGGTAAATTTCAAAAATAAAAATAGATACCAATAAAAGTAAAATTAATTGAGACATCAGTAGGTTAAGTGTTTTTGAATATCCATATTGAATCAGGAGCCCCATATAATGCTCCATACAGTTCATGATGGGCCCCATAAGATGCTCCATACAAAATACGCCCCATATAATGCTCCATAAAGGTTAATAATGGCCCCATAAGATGCTCCATAGACACATTTGCCCCATACAGTACTGCATAAAGGTTAATAATGGCCCCATAAGATGCTCCATAGAGACATTTGCCCAATACAATGCTGCACAAATGCTGATTATGGCCCCATAAGATGCTCCATAGACACATTTGCCCCATATAATGCTGCACAAATGCTGATTATGGCCCCATAAGATGCTCCATAGAGATATTTGCCCCATATAATGCTGCACAAATGCTGATTATAGCCCCATAAGATGCTCCATAGAGATATTTGCCCCAATATAATGCTACACAAACGTTGATTATGGCCCCATAAGATGCTCCATAGAGATATTTGTCCCATATAATGCTACACAAATGTTGATTATGACCCCATAAGATGCTCCATATAGATATTTGTCCCATATAATGCTACACAAATGTTGATTATGACCCCATAAGATGCTCCATATAGATATTTGTCCCATATAATGCTACACAAATGTTGATTATGGCCCCATAAGATGCTCCATATAGATATTTGCCCCATACAATGCTGCACAAACGTTGAATATGGCCCCATAAGATGCTTCGTAGAGATATTTGCCCCATATAATGCTGCACAAATGGTGATTATGGCCCCATAAGATGCTCCATATAGATATTTGCCCCATATGCTGTTGCTGCGATTAAAAAAAAAAAATCACATACTCACCTCTCGTAGCTCAGGCCCCCAGCACTTGCTATATTCACCTGTCCTCGTTCCGGCATCGCTGTGTCTTCCTCTGCACTAACGTTCAGGCAGAGGTCAACAAGGGGGCAGGTCAGTGAGGGATCAGTGACCTGTCAGAAGCCATACAGATGAATGCCTAATCAGAGCACCACATGAAGAGTCAGACCCCCCACAGGCCTCCCCGGAACACGAGCATATCAGTAACTCAAAACTGAATATAAAGAGTATAACGGCACCGACCTGGCACTGTAGGTTACTGTGCACAATCCTGCTGACAGGTTCCCTTTAGACTAGATTCACATATTTGTGTGTCATGATCCGAGCATACAGTATATGAGAAATGCCTTTGATACAGCATGTGCTCAGACTGTGAGACACGAATGTTCTGATAGGCAGAACACTCAGAGGAGGAGAAGAGCTGACCCATCACTGTCATCATCTGTCCTCCAAATGTCCACTTTCTTATATTAATGAAGCTGATAGCAGCACATAGACTGGGGAAATGCAGGGGTTTAGAAGCCACTTAAATGCAATATTTTTTACACATATATGAAGACAAATTCCCTAATGAAATTATTTGTAAGGTTTCATAACTTTACATTCTGGACAAAATTATATATAAAAAATGAAAGTTTAGTTACTTTTTAAGTAAGCATGGTAATATGTGTATTAATAAAGGAGATGCAATTTCCAAAAGCGGCAGTGTCAGCACATTTGCATCTATATGTGTTTTTTTTTTATCATTCATGAAATAAATCAGACCATTTTTATAAGGAGGGCAGAGTTCTGGTCTCTTGTCACAGTGGATTTACTACTATTGCTGCTGTCCCCCAGCACCAGAAGATGAAGACTTGTGGGTTTGGTGAGCTGTAGTGATGAGCGACCGTGCTGGGACAACGTGTTATCTGAGCATGCTCATGTGCTAACCGAGTGTCTTCGGCGCTCTCGAAAAATATGTTAACAAACTGGAAATCCCTGCCTGTGTTATGGCTGTTGAACAATTGCGAGACATGCAGCCGCGGGGACTTGAACATATTTTTCGAGACTGACGAAGACACTCGGTTAAGCACATGAGCGTGCTCAGATAGCACGTTCGCTCATCACTAATGAGCTGTAATCTATTTTTTCACATGGTAATAATTGTTAGATTTTCCTACAACTCAAAACTCGGGGAAATGAAGCATAGTCACGTGGTCCATTCACATCAATAATTTGTCTATCTAATTCATGTCCTCCAACCTGGCCATGTGATATGGATTCTAAAGGTAGGACCCACCTATTGACCGCCCACTAATGAATACATTTTCCAAACTGGACAATTTATTTGAAGGGTGATTTGGTCTTTGAAAACCTCATGGTCTAAGAAGGTCCATCAAGGGTTGGCTCCTCATGTCCATAGTAAGTGACAATTGGATGCTCCGTGCATTGTCTATATGCTATGGCGGCTGTTGGAAGCAGCTCATTCATTTTAGAACATTAATTATAATGTAGACACTAGAGTTGAGTGACTTTTACTTTTTTAGGATCGAGTCGGGTTTCGCGAAACCCGACTTTGTCAAAAGTCGGGTCGGGTGAAATCGGTCGATTATTGCAAAAAGTCGGGGATCCGACTGAAACACGAAACCCAATGCAAGTCAATGGGGAAGCAAAGTTGGCAGTGAGTGGAGGACAGGAAAACACCTACAGTGCCCATTTTAATGCCAAAAACATCAATTCTTGTTACTTAAGCTTGTCAATCTTAATTTTCCTTATAATAATAGTTAGGCATTGAAAATTGGGGGTCATTTGGCTAAAGTTGGGGGGGTGGGGCTGGCTCAAGTTTTCAGTGGGCCCAGGAAACGCGGACTACGTCACAGCGGTGGAGCAGGGAGAGGTAAGTATTTCAACTTTGCAAATGCTGTGATCCTGAGCAAGCAAGGGGGGCACACTCGTTCGCATTGGCACTGGCACAGGACCCCTCAAAGTATGGTGGTGTGTTTGACAGCGGGGGCGCCTCCCACTGGCAGAGACACTTTTGCATACTATGAGGGTCCCTGTGCCAGTGACCTCACCAACAAGTATGCCCCCCCCACCTGATGAAGGAACCTGCACTTTCATCTGCACCTTCCTCTTTGTCCCCGTGTCAGGTGGTATAGTATGCGGGAAGGGGAACCAGACTTTCAGCAGGGTCAGATACTGGCTGTGTAGAGTGCAAGGGGAATGTAGTGGTCTGTGTCAATGTACCAGCAGACTCATCTAGCAGTGGCTGGGCAATGGGCAGGATGAGGAGGAAACACAGATATAGGCCCAAAGAATAAAGTAGGCTAAATGCAGTTTAAAATTGGTAACAGGACTAAACAGGCGGCATTGCTTTGTTCAGTGGAGGAAAACTGTAATGAGTGGCAGACACAGTTAGTAGGCCCAAATAATAAAGTGGGCCAAATGAAGTTCAAAATTGGTAACAGGAGTAAACAGGTGGCACTGCTTTGTTCAGTGGAGGAGAACAACAAGCAGCGGCAGACACTGTTAGTAGGCCCGATCAAACAAGTAGGCCAAATGCAGTTTCATATTTCATATAGGCTGAAAGCCTGAAAATTGAAGCTCAGCTTTGTTCAGTGGAGGAGAACAACAAGCAGCGGCAAACACTGTTAGTAGGCCCAACCAAACAAGTAGGCCAAATGCAGTTTAATATCTGATATAGGCTGAAAATTGAAGCTCAGCTTTGTTCAGTGGAAGAGAACAACAAGCAGCGGCAGACACCATTAGTAGGCCCAACCAAACAAGTAGGCCAAATGCAGTTTAATATCTGATATAGGCTGGAAATTGAAGCTCAGCTTTGTACAGTGGAGGAGAACAACAAACAGCGGCAGACACCGTTTGTAGGCCCAACCAAACAAGTAGGCCAAATGCAGTTTCATAGTTCATATAGGCTGAAAGCCTGAAAATTGAAGCTCAGCTTTGTTCAATGGAGGAGAACAACAAGCAGCAGCAGACACCGTTAGTAGGCCCAACCAAACAAGTAGGCCAAATGCAGTTTCATAGTTCATATAGGCTGAAAGCCTGAAAATTGAAGCTCAGCTTTGTACAGTGGAGGAGAACAACAAGCAGCGGCAGACACCGTTGATAGGCCCAACCAAAAAAGTAGGCCAAATGCAGTTTAATATCTGATATAGGCTGAAAATTGAAGCTCAGCTTTGTACAGTGGAGGAGAACAACAAGCAGCGGCAGACACCTTTAGTAGGTCCAACCAAACAAGTAGGCCAAATGCAGTTTAATATCTGATATAGGCTCAAAATTGAAGCTCAGCTTTGTTCAGTGGAGGAGAAAAGCAAGCAGCGGCAGACACTGTTAGTAGGCCCAACCAAACAAGTAGGGCAAATGCAGTTTAAAATTGGTTACAGGGGTGCACAGGCGGTATTGGTTAGTTCAGTGGAGGTTAACTGTTAGGAGTGGTGCAGACAGACTTAGTAGGCCTAAAATAAAAAAGTAGGCTCAATGCAGTTTAAAATTGCTTACAGGGGTACACAGGCGGCATTGGTTAGTTCAGTGGAGGTCAACTGTAAGGAGTGGCGCAGACAGACTTAGTAGGCCTAAAATAAAAAGGTAGGCTCAATGCAGTTTAAAATTGGTTACAGGGGTACACAGGCGCCATTGGTTAGTTCAGTGGAGGTCAACTGTAAGGAGTGGCGCAGACAGACTTAGTAGGCCTAAAATAAAAAAGTAGGCTCAATGCAGTTTCAAATTGGTTACAGGGGTTCACAGGCGGCATAGGTTTGTTCAATGGAGGTCAACTGTAAGGAGTGTCTGACACAGTTAGTTGGCCAAAATAATAAAGTGAGGTAAATGTCTGCCAAAACAATTTTCAAAAATAAACAGGTGGCATAGCTACGTACAGGGGTGGGCTCCTCTGCTGAGTAGCAGACAGTGGTAGTTGGCGCAAAGTATTAAATGGTCTAAATGGAGGCCAGGGCCCCTGTATATTTTAACTATCATCTTTCATTTCAACAAATTTGTATTGGCAGTGCCATTGAAGGATTTATCAGCACAGACTACACTGTGGTGGAGCAGGGAGAGGTAAGTATTGCAAGTGGTAGAGCACTGTTCAACCTGGGGGGAACACTCTCTCGTGGGTGGCGGTACTGGCACAGGGACCCTCATATTACGACAGTGTGTCTGATGTTGGTTGTGCACCACCACCGTCAGAGACACTTCATTGTACTATGAGGGACCCTGTGCCAGTGCCGTCGCCCAAGAGTGGGCACACCCACCTGCCCAGGCAAATGGCACTCGCACGGGTGCTTGCGCCAGGTGGTGACCACGGCCCTGTGGGGTGAGTCAGCCCATTTAGGGAGGCATAAAAATGGCCTATGGTGGACATTCAGCAGCTGCAAATGGAGGAATTGGAGCAGTCAGTAAGAGGAGGCCAAAAGCAAGACATTTTTCAGGCAAGCTACGTGTCAGCAGGGGAAGGTGGGGCAAAATAATTAGAAATCCATGATTGGTTCATTTTAATGAAGGTTAGATCATCAACATTTTGGGTAGCCAGATGAGTCCTTTTTTCGGTCAGTATTGAACCAGCAGCACTGAAGACTCTTTCTGATAGCACACTAGCAGCTGGGCAAGCGAGCTCCTGTAATGCATATTCTGCCAATTCAGGCCAGGTGTCTATTTTAGATGCCCAGTAATCAAAGGGGAATGATGTGTGAGGGAGAACATCGATAAGGGAGGAAAAATAGTTCATAACCATACTGGGCAAATGTGGTCTCCTGTCACTTTGAATTGATGCAGCAGTGCCTGTCGTGTCTGCGGTCATTGCGAAATCACTCCACAACCTGGTCATAAAACCCCTCTGTCCAACGCCACTTCTGATTTGTGCACATCTAACACCTCTGCCATGTTGCCCCCTGCAGCTCGTGTGAGAACCATCACCGCCGCTGTGTGCTGGGAATGCCTGAACCAAATGGTCTACAAGAGTTGCTTTTTTGGTAGCCAGTATTTGCTCAAGGTTCTCATGTGGCATGATATTTTGTAATTACCCTTTGTAGCATGGATCCAGGAGGCAGGACAACCAGTAATCATCATCGGTCATCATTTTTATAATGTGGGGGTCCCTTTTTAGGATACGCAAGGCATAATCAGCCATGTGGGCCAATGTTTCAGGTGTCAATTCACTGCTTGTGCTGGGCTGAGGAGCACTTTCTTGCAAATCAACATCACTTGTCTCCCACAAAAACCCTGTACCTGACCTTGCAACGCCACCAGTTTCTATTGCCCCCTGAGAAGCATCTTCCTCCCATAAATATTCATCCCCATCATCCTCCTCCTCCTCCTCTTCGTCCGCCACCTCGTCCAGGAGAGTTCCCTGAGCAGACAATGGCTGACTGTCATCAAGGCTTCCCTCATCCTCGGCTGCAGACGCCTGATCCTTAATGTGCGTCAAACTTTGCATCAGCAGACGCATTAGTGGGATGCTCATGCTTATGATGGCGTTGTCTGCACTTACCAGCCGTGTGCATTCCTCAAAACACTGAAGGACTTAACAGAGGTCTTGTAGCTTCGACCACTGCACACCTGACAACTCCATGTCTGCCATCCAACTGCCTGCCCGTGTATGTGTATCCTCCCACAAATACATTACAGCACGCTTCTGTTTGCACAGCCTCTGAAGCATGTGCAGTGTGGAGTTCCACCTTGTTGCAACGTCGATTATTAGGCAGTGAAGGGGAAGCTTCAGCGATCGTTGATGGTTCTGCATACGGCTGGAGTGTTCGGGCGACCGGCGGATGTGCGAGCAAAGTCTTCGCACCTTCAGAAGCAGGGCTAGTAACCCCGGATAACTTTTCAGGAAGCACTGCACCACCAGGTTCAAGGTGTGAGTCAGACAAGGTATGTGTTTCAGTTCTGAAAGGGCTATGGCAGTCATAAAATTCCTTCCGTTATCACTGACTACCTTGCCTGCCTCAAGATGTACACTGCCCAGCCATGACTGAGTTTCTTGCTGCAAGTACTCTGCCAGTACTTCTGCGCTGTGTCTGTTGTCGCCCAAACACTTCATTTCCAACACAGCCTGCTGATGCTTAACACTAGCTGTTCCATAATAGGACACCTCGTGTGCAACACTGGCAGCTGCAGATGGAGTGGTAGGGCGACTGTGCTCTGTGGATGACCTTTCGCTTCTGGAGGAGGAGGAGGAGGGGTGTCGAACACCTACTGTCAACTGTTTCCTAGACTGTGGGTTGGCAGAACTGTCCCACTATGGCTGTCCCCTGTGGACCCTGCATCCACCACATTAACCCAGTGTGCCATGATGGACACGTAACGTCCCTGGCCATGCCTACTGGTCCATGCATCTGTTGTGAGGTGCACCTTTCTACTGACTGATTGCCTGAGTGCATGGACAATGCGGTCTTTGACATGCTGGTGTAGGGCTGGGATGGCTTTTCTCGCAAAAAAGTGTCGACTGGGTAGGTCATAGCGTGGTACTGTGTAGGCCATCAGGGCTTTGAAAGCTTTGCTTTCAACCGACCGGTAGGGCATCATCTCTAACGAGATTAGTCTAGCAATGTGGGCGTTCAAACCCTGTGTATGAGGATGAGAGGATGAGTACTTCCTTTTCCTAATGAGAGTCTCTTGTAGGGTGAGCTGGACTGGAGAGCTGCATATGGTGGAACTAGTGGGGGTGGTGGTGGACATGGCAGATTGAGAGAAGGTTGGTGATGGTATTCTTGATGTTGACCTACATGCAGTGTTTCCTCCCAAGAACCTGGTGATTCTCTGACTGCCTTGGCCTTGCGACGATACCTCCACATTTGCTGCAGGTGGTGTCCTAAACGATGGGCTTACAGTGAGGGAATCAATGTAGCGTTACTGACTACCTTCATTCTGAGCGGTTGCACCAACGTTACGGGACGTTTGGTAGTTAGTCCAGGCTTGCAAGTGCATGCTGGTTAAATGTCTATGCATGCACGTTGTATTTAAATTTAGGGGATTCTTCCCTCTGCTAAAGGTCTTTGAGCATTTCTTACAGGAAACTTTGCACTGATCATTCGGATCTTGGTTAAAAAATTGCCATACTGCACTCTTCCTACTATCGCATACCTTTTCAGGCATTGCACGCTGTGCTACTTTCAATGAATGGCCACGCGGTCCTAAAACTGTTTTTGTTTTAGACACACGATTTGGGCCTGATACGGGCCTGCCAGATGAAAGCTGTTGCGATGTTGATGCCTGCTGCGGATCATCCTCCTCCACTTCAGAGGTACTGCCAGCAGCACCCTGTTCCCCCAATGGCTGCCAATCTGGGTCAACAACTGGGTCATCTATCACCTCCTCTTCAATGTCCTGTGCACCGTCCTCTGTGACACCATGTAAGGTGCTATAGCGTTCGGGACGGGGCACCATAGTCTCATCAGGGTCAGATTCTGGCTCAGTACACTGCGAGGGCAATGTAGTGATCTGAGTCAATGGAACAGCATAATAATCTAGCTGTGGCTGTGCATCTGTGCACTCCATGTCCGATTCATCTTGTAATGGGCTGTTAACTATTTCCCTTTCTAACCCTGGCACGGTATGTGCAAAGAGCTCCATGGAGTAAACTGTAGTTTCGCCTGCCGCATCCTTCACTTTTGCTTTGGGTGAAGGACACAAGGAAGCGACTTGTTCCTGACCAGGAGCATCCACTGACGACTCGCTGCTTTTATATTTCGAACTTTCGGAAGAGGAGGCGAAAGAGCTAGAGGCTGAGTCAGCAATGAAAGCCAAAACTTGTTCCTGCTGCTCCGGCTTTAAAAGCGGTTTTCCTACTCCCAGATAAGGGAGCCTTCGAGGCCTTGTGTAGCCAGACGATGACGCTGTCTGAACAACTCGAGCCTTAGGTGCTATTTTGCTTTTCCCACTACCACCAGATGCTCCACCACTACCACCACCACCACCATCATTACCAGCTGGCAATGACCACCCACGGCCTCTTCCACCAGACTTCCTCATTTTTGGGAAAACGTAACCAAACTAACAACCGTTTTATGGTACTATAAAACGAGGTGGAAGGTGTATATAAACTTGTTGAGAATTTAAATCTCCCTTTTTTGTGTGGGAGACTGCTGCAAAAAAAACAGGCCCACTGTATTACACTACACAATGTAAGTGGCAGAAAGTGGCAAGCAGATATATGACAAACAGAACTGACGCAGATCCACTTAGTAGCAATTTAAATCTCCCTTTATTATGTGGTAGACTGCTGCAAAAAACCAGGCCCGCTGTATTACACTACACAATGTAAGTGGCAGAAAGTGGCAGGCAGATATACGACAAACAGAACTGACGCAGATCCGCTTAGGGGCAATTTAAATCTCCCTTTTTTGGGTTTGAGACTGCTGCAAAAATCCTGAAGGAACAGATGAATGACCTCGGGGAGACCAAAACATCCAACACTGCGGAGACACCATCACGTGTTTCTCAACGCAGTGATCCAGAACACTGCCCCCATCCCTTATGGGAAATATGCAAACGCATGTAAAGTAAGCTGCGGAGACACCATCATGTGTTTCTCAACGCAAGCAATGAATAGCCAGGCCTTACTCTGGGAAGGAACAACCACGGGAAGGGCAGCATCCAATAAAGGAGAATATCCAATAAAGGAAGACCACCTATGCCAAGCATGGAATCCATCCACAAACAGCTGTTTCGGGGGGTTTTGCCCCTCATCAGTGTGGAGTAGGATACCATGCTTGGCATAGGTGGTCTTCCTTTATTGGATATTCTCCTTTATTGGATGCTGCCCTTCCCGTGGTTGTTCCTTCCCGGAGAAAGGCCTGGCTATTCATTGCTTGCGTTGAGAAACACGTGATGGTGTCTCCGCAGCTTACTTTACATGCGTTTGCATACTTCCCATAAGGGATGGGGGCAGTGTTCTGGATCACTGCGTTGAGAAACACGTGATGGTGTCTCCGCAGTGTTGGATGTTTTGGTCTCCCCGAGGTCATTCATCTGTTCCTTCATAGCCTTTCACCAGGCACTGCTCCTAATAGCCAGTTTCCTACTCCACACTGATGAGGGGCAAAAACCCCGAAACAGCTGTTTGTGGATGGATACCATGCTTGGTATAGGTGGTCTTCCTTTATTGGATATTCTCCTTTATTGGATGCTGCCCTTCCCGTGGTTGTTCCTTCCCGGAGAAAGGCCTGGCTATTCATTGCTTGCGTTGAGAAACACGTGATGGTGTCTCCGCAGCTTACTTTACATGCTGCAAAAATCAGGCCCGCTGTATTACACTACACAATGTAAGTGGCAGAACGTGGCTGGAAGATATATAAAAAAAAGGGACCGTACTACAATAACAATCTCCCTACAATGATCTCAGGACAAGCATGGCAGCAATAAAAAGGACTGCTGCACACAACAGTGTGGACAAATAAACAATAGAACTGTGCAGAAAGGAGCAACAGGATTTTTGCTTTTAAAAAAGCAGTTGGTTTGCACAGCGGCGTACAAACAGCAATGCAGCTATCAGGGAGCCTTATAAGCTACAGAGCTGATGCACAAAAATCTAGCCTCCACTGTCCCTGCAAAGAAAAGGTGGTGTTGGACAGTGGAAATCGCTACAGAACAAGCGGTTTGGGGGTTAATCTTCCCTCCCTAAGTATATCCCTGCTTCTGACGAAGCAGCAGCAACCTCTCCCTATGCTCAGATCAGCAGAAGTAAGATGGCGGTCGGCGTGCACGCCCCTTTATACCCCCTGTGACACCGCAGAAAGCAAGCCAATCACGGTCATGCCCTTTTCTAAGATGGTGGGGACCAGGACCTATGTCATCACGCTGCCCACACTCTGCGTCCTCCTTCATTGGCTGAGAAATGGCGCTGAAAGTGTCATACGAAATGCGACTTTGGCGAGAAGATCGCCGACCTCATGGCCGATCCCACAGTGGGATCGGGTCGGGTTTCACGAAACCTGACTTTGCCGAAAGTCGGCGATTTTTCAATTTGTCCGATCCGTTTCGCTCAACCCTAGTAGACACAATTTATACTCTCCACCTTTTGACTTGACATTGAGCTGTTAAGCTATCATAATACTGAGGTTTTTATTAAGTGGAAACAATGGATTTTTCCATCTCCGAATTATGGCCTCAGCACTTTTATGGGACCGTGGTGACAGAGGACATATGAGGGTAAATAATAGGAGAAATGCTTTCCACTTCAACAAATCCAAAATGAACTAAAGATGGAAATGAATCCATTCACTTACAAGAATATTTATCTAACTTCTGCTTTATACGTCCCACATGAATATTACTGTGGCGATCATGGATGGGAGGATAAATCTGGAAAGTGATATATTTCTTTATTGTATTTATCATTGACCAATAAACAAAGAAACCCATTTATTTGCATCAAATCATTATTCATTTCAATAAAAAGAATACAATTATTATTATTATATTACGGTAATAATATTTCCTGTATATTTAAAATAAATACATTAAAATATCAAATTTGCTTTTGTACAGTATAAAGGAAACACAATAAATAATAATGGTATTGAATGCAGTTTAGATATTATATTTTATTGTGTATTTATGGAAATATTTCCTACAAATCTCCAGGTAAATTATTTATGATTTTTATGGCTTTGTCAGTTCTTTATATATTGCTTTGTGCGACGACACATTCAGATATTCAGCCCCGGCTGATATAATGTAATCATCCCGATGTGCGGATTTTACTTTAAATATTGCTACATAGTAATAGAAAAGGTGCAAGTTTAATAAGCAGTCGTATAATATAATATTAAAATATATTGTGAAAGATTGAGATATAAGGCAGCAGTCTTGATCGGATCTGTATTAATAATCATCAGCATAATCCGCATCCGCTTTATCAATACTGACAGCTGTAAAGCTCCCATTCTTGTAGAGCAATGAAAGCTGCCAATCACTACGGCTTCTCTGTTATCACCAACGGAAAATACAAATCCTGCAAATGTTATTACTGATGCCAAGCAAATAAGTCTGTTAGACACAATTTATGGAGAAAAAAAAATCATATCATGTATCAAAGCAGCATTTAGAGATGAATTAATCTGTTAGTTTGTATTTTAAAATCTGTCGGAGTTTTATATGTATAGAACTTATTTTAATTATTGAAATCAATAAATATAATTTTTCATATTTATCTAAACATTTAAAAGTTATCCAGCAAAAAAAATAGAATTTATATTTTTCATGCAATTTAAAGAAGTTTCCCTATTTCTGAAAACCCTTGTTCCCCAGTTGTTTTAAAAAAAAAATAACAGTGTTTCACAAACCCATCTTAGGTTTAGTGCTGAGTTTCTGCCACTGTTTTCGATGTCTGTTATTCAAAAGCGGACTGATTTCATGTTGATAGCGCTGCAGTCAGTCAGTGAGCTCAGCGGGCCTGTACTGCTCATGCCTTCAGCCTATGCCATACAGAGTCGCTGAGCTCAGTTATTGGCTGCAACGCTGTCAATGTGAAATCAGTGTGGCAGATAATAACACATCGGGAGCTGCAGTGAAGTGTCAGTACTGGACCAGGGGATGGTGAAAAATGCGCATAAAAACTGCAGCTAGGAAATAAATAAAGCCATAATCTCATCTATTTTCTAATATACTTTAATTACAAATTTAACTGCTTTTCTTTTTTTTTTTTACAATGTTCTTCTTGAGGACGGTTTGTCTGATAATCCCAGTGCATGCTGGGATATTCAAACAAATCATCATTAGGTGGCAGAGACTGCAGTCACAGTAGCAGCACATGCCTCCTCCCTGAAACAAAGTGTCATCAGTGACCTTCATTTCAGGGGCTTGGTTAGTCCCTTCTCTGTCAGAGATGTGAGATGTATACAATGAAAGTGCATTGTAAGAATGCCTGGCACTTGCGTGGGCAACACTTGTCTTTGCAAACCAAGCATTCGTCTTACCATGCCCACTGACAGTGCACTCTGTTGCCAGCTCATTCCTATTAATTAGAGCCCAAGAGAGAGTGCACTGCCATTGTGCACATCGCAAAGTGACAGAGCAGGGACTTGCCCAGCCCCTGAAATGAAGGTCACTGATGACACTAGGGCTAAAGCAGTGACCGCAGCCTGTGCCCCCTGATGACTCTTCATTTGAGTATCCCAGCATACAGTGGGTTTCTCAAACGAACCGGAACTAAAAAGTATAGCTCTAATTTATTTTTAAAAAATGGCCAAGTCCCTGAGCTTAAATAAATGATGGGAATGTCAATATTACAGCTATTAGTTTTGATGTCATTGAGCTTTGTAAGTGAAAACTTCCAGTACAGTTAATGTATCTCTGTACAGCTGAAAACCCAGAGAGTAAATAGGGAAAAAGAAAATATTTTAAAAAATTGCATAGTTAATAAGCGTGAAGGTAAAACAGGAATAAAGACAAATTACCAAGGGACCCCCAATTATAATATTGTCCCAACAATGCTGAAGATGTGAATTTCACATGTATGCTACATTGATATCCTTGGGTCTTCATAGAGTTTACAACCTCATGTTATTAACATATTAACCCCTTAGTGACAGAGCCAATTTGGTACTTAATGACCGAGCCAATTTTTACAATTCTGACCACTGTCACTTTATGAGGTTATAACTCTGGAACGCTTTAACGGATCCTGCTGATTTTGAGATTGTTTTTTCATGACATATTGTACTTCATGTTAGTGGTAACATTTCTTCTATATTACTTGCGATTATTTATGAAAAAAATGGAAATATGGCGAAAATTTTAAAAATTTTGCAATTTTCAAACTTTGTATTTTTATGCCCTTAAATCAGAGAGAGATATGTCACAAAAAATAGTTAATAAATAACATTTCTCACATGTCTATTTTACATCAGCACAATTTTGGAAACAATTTTTTTTTTGTTAGGGAGTTATAAGGGTTGAAAGTTGACCAGCAATTTCTCATTTTTACAACACCATTTTTTTTTAGGGACCACATCACATTTGAAGTCAGTTTTGAGGGGTCTATATGATAAAAAATAACCAAGTGTGACATCATTCTAAAAACTGCACCCCTCAAAGTGCTCAAAACCACATTCAAGAAGTTTATTAACCCTTTACGTGCTTCACAGGAACTGAAACAATGTGGAAGGAAAAAATGAACATTTAACTTTTCTTTGCAAACATTTTAATTCAGAACAATTTTTTTTTATTTTTCTAGGTGTAAAAACAGAAATTTAACCATAAATTTTGTTGTGCAATTTCTCCTGAATACGCCGATACCCCATATGTGGGGGTAAACCACTGTTTGGGCACACCGCAGAGCTTGGAAGAGAAGGAGTGACATTTTACTTTTTCAATGTAGAATTGGCTGGAATTGAGATCGGACGCCATGTCGCGTTTGGAGAGCCCCTGATGTGCCTAAACAGTGGAAACACTCCACAAGTGACAGCATTTTGGAAACTAGACCCCTTAAGGAACTTATCTAGATGTGTGGTGAGCACTTTGAGCCCCCAAGTGCTTCACAGAATTTTATAAAGTAGAGCTGTGAAAATAAAAAATCACATTTTTTCTACAAAAATGAAGTTTTTGCCCACAAATTTTTATTTTCACAAGGGTAACAGGAGAAATTAGACCACAAAAGTTGTTGTGCAATTTCTCCTGCATACGTCGATACCCCATATGTGGGGGTAAACCACTGTTTGGGCGCACCGCATAGCTTGGAAGAGAAGGAGTGCCGTTTTACTTTTTCAATGTAGAATTGGCTGGAATTGAGATCGGACACCATGTCGCGTTTGAGGAGCCCCTGATGTGCCTAAACAGTAGAACACCCCCCACAAGTGACCCCATTTTGGAAACTAGACCCCTTAAGGAACTTATCTAGATGTGTGGTGAGCACTTTAAACCCCCAAGTGTTTCACAGAAATTTATAAAGTAGAGCCGTGGAAATAAAAAATCCTTTTTTTCCCTCAAGAATGATTTTTTAGCCTGCAATTTTTTATTTTCTCAAGGGTAACAGGAGATATTGGACCACAAATATCCACCAGGGGGCGCATCACCGCGACTGAAGGTAACTATAGGTCATTGACCTACATTTCCTTCATTCGCCGGGGTTTACAGGCACGAGCACAGCTGCATTGTAGCAGAGCTCCTGCCTGTAAACTATTTTAACCACTTCAGATGGATTTACCTCGTGTGACGTGACAGTTCATCAGAGGGTATGTATATTGTTGGTTTATTATTTTTCCAAGCGAGGGTCTTCAGTTGGATTGAGAGAGCAATAAAATATTAAAACAACCTGTGTGTTTATTTCATTAAAATACTTTTTAATCGTGTGTGTGTGTTTTTTAACCCTTTCATACAATTGGATTAATAATGGATAGGTGTCAGAATTGACGCCTCTCCATTATTAATCTGGCTTAATGTCACCTTACAATAGCAAGGTGGCATTAACCCTTCATTACCCCATATCCCACCGCTACACGGGAGTGGGAAGAGAGTGGCCAAGTGCCAGAATAGGCGCATCTTCCAGATGTGCCTTTTCTGGGGTGGCTGGGGGCAGATGTTTTTAGCCACGGGGGGGCCAATAACCATGGACCCTCTCCTGGCTATTAATATCTGCCCTCAGTCACTGGCTTTACCGCTCTGGCGGAGAAAATTGTGCGGGAGCCCAAGCCAATTTTTTCCGCGATTTAACCCTTAAATTTAATAGCTACAGCGCCGAAATTTTGCACATACACACTACTAACATTAAAATAAATTAATAAATTAATAAAAATTTCCACAAAAAAGATTTTTTAGCCCCCAAATTTTTATTTTCACAAGGGTAACAGGAGAAATTGGACCCCAAAAGTTGTTGTCCAATTTATCCCGAGTACGCTGATGCCCCATATGCAGGGGTAAACCACTGTTTGGCAGAGCTCAGAAGGGAGGGAGCACCATTTGACTTTTTGAGCGCAAAATTGGCTGTGGCGTTTGGAGGCCCCCTGATGTACCTAAACAGTGGAAACCCTCCAATTCTAACTCCAGCCCTAACCCCAACACACCCGTAACCCTAATCCCAACCCTATCCATAATCCTAATCACAACCCTAACGATAATCACAACCCTAACCCCAAAACAACCCTAATCTGTAGATTGTGAGCCTTCGCGGGCAGGGTCCTCTCTCCTCCTGTACCAGTTATGACTTGTATTGTTCAAGATTATTGTACTTGTTTTTATTATGTATACCCCTCCTCCCATGTAAAGCGCCATGGAATAAATGGCGCTATAACAATAAATAATAATAATAATAATAATAATAATAATTATAATCCCAACCCTAGCCATAACCCTAATCAGAACCCTAAATCCAACACACCCCTAATCCTAATCTCAACCCTAACCTCAAACCTAACCCTAATTCCAATACACCCCTAACCCTAATCCCAATCCTAACCTTAACCCTAATCCCAAACCTATCCCTAATCCCAAACGTAACCCTAATGCCAACCCTAATCCAAACCCTAAGCCTAATCCCAACTCTAGCCCTAACTTTAGCCACAACCCTAGATCTAACTTTAGCCCCAACCCTAACCCTAACTTTTGCCCCAACCCTAACCCTAAATTTAGCCCCAACCCTAACCCTAAATTTAGCCCCAGCTCTAACCCTAAATTTAGCCCCAACCCTAACCCTAACCCTAAATTTAGCCCCAATCCTAACCCTAAATTTAGCCCTAACCCTAACCCTAAATTTAGCCCAACCCTAACCCTAAATTTAGCCCCAACCCTAACCCTAATTTTAGCCCCAACTCCTCTAGCTGCCGGCTGGCAGATCATGGCAGGCGCACTGCGCATGCGCTCGTCTTTTTCTTCCTCGATGAAGAAGCCAGCGGGCAGAAGGGGACGCAGGAGGACCCAGGGACACCAGTAAGTATAACAGGGTCACCGAATCCCCCTATTCTACATCGCTTTTTTTTTTTTTGCGGTCGCCGGTAAACAGTTAATTACCGGCGATCGTGATTGCAAAACAGGGGTCAGTAAAAACCGACCCCGATCATGTTCTTTGGGGTCTCGGCTACCCCCGGCAGCCGAGACCCCAAAGATCTTCCGGGTGCCAGCCGGCGGGCGCATGCGCAGTGCATTTTTTGGCCAGCACAAGATGGCGGCGCCCATCGGGAGCCACGAGGAGCACCAGGGAGACAGGTGAGTATTGGGGGGTGATCGGAGACCCCATTTCTCTGTCCTCTGATGTGCGATCACATTGGAGGACAGAGAAATTAAATGGGAAATTGCGTTTTGTTTTTTTTGCGACCGCCGGTAAACGGTTAATTACCGGCGATTGCAACCCAGAGGTCTGTAAAAAAAAACCCGAATCATGTTCTCTGGGGTCTCGGCTACCCCCGGTAACCAAGATCCCAGAGAAAATCTGACTCTGGGGGGCGCTATTCACTTTTTCCACAGCGCTGTTAATTAACGGCGCTGTGGTTTAAGTACCCTTAACTGCCGCCATTAAAAGGCGTATCCGCAGTCGTTAAGGGGTTAATGACACTGTGATTCTAGCTTATTGCATGGACAAATAACTCCTGCAAAGACATTTGGTACACAATTTGACAAAAGTGGCTTTCTTCTCTGGACAATTATTCTTCCAGATGTCCCAAAGAGTCTGAAGGGGGCTTCGTAAAAAAAAATAATTTTATCTGAGTTCTCTGAAGTCCTATACCTGTAATTCCTGCAAAGTTGTTTTCTCTGATGAATCCCCCATCAGATTGTATAGACGATCTGGAAGAAGGATTGTTTGGAGAAGAGGTTGTGAGCGCTACCATGAGCTCTGTGTCATAACAGTAAAGCATCCTGGGACTAGTCATGTGTGGTGGATTTTCATACATGGAATGGTTTAATTCACAATTTTGCACAAGACCATGTTAATGAATAAAGAATGGGATCTATACCTCCTCCATTAGCAACTCCTTTCAACCATCCAAGAGACACTTAGTGATGAACAGTGCTTTTTACGTCATGATGGAGACCATGTCAAAAGGCAAAAGTGCTATCTAAGACTTGCTGAACAAAACATTAAAATGTCAGGTGCTTGGCCAAAAAAACCCTAGATCTTACTCCCATTGAGAATTCAAAAGGCAGGTGGGCAAATAAAAAACATAAATTGTGATAAACTCCAAGCACTAATTACCATATTTTTCTGACTATAAGACGCAGCTGACCATAAGATGCACCTGGGTTTTAGAGGAGGAAATTAGGAAAAAAAATGAAACAAAAAATGTGGTCAATTCTTTACTTAATATTTCCTATCCTGATATATATGGTCCCCTCATCCCCATCGTGTCCTGATACACATGGCCCCCTTCATCCCTACCCTGGATTTACATGGCCCCCTCATCTCTTTCCTGGTATGCATAGCCCTCAACCCCATCCTGGTATGCATGGCCTCCCCATCCCTAGCCTGGTATGCATGCCCCCTTATCTTTATCTCTAGCCTGGTAGGAATGGTCCACCTCATCCCTATCCTGGCAGGAATGGTCGCCCTCATTCTTATCCTGGGATGCAGGGCCCCATCTCTTCGTAGTATACATGGCCCCATCCCTATCCTGGAATGCAGGGCCCCATCCTTAACCTGGTATGATTGGTCCCCACCCCCATACTGGTATGCATGTCCTCATCAGAAAACATTAAAAAAGCAAACCATTACACTTACCTTCCCGACGCTCCCTGGCAGCATCTTGTTCCGATGTCAGCAGCTGCTTTATGCTTGTATGCAGTGCATGGCAGGGACATTATGCGCTGCTTGCAAGCCAAAATGCAGCTGCTGGAATACTCACTGCTCTGCATGCCGAAACTATATGCTTGGAGAGCAGTGAGTATTTCTTGCTCTTTAATAGCGAGCACAGTGTCAACCGGAGCCTTCCTGCAGCTGCCGGCGGTCACGTTCCACTCCCATTTTTTTTTTTACAGTCTTCTTATTTGTAAATAAAATCCACATTCTTTTGCAAAGCATCTTACTGAGTGCTGAGTTTTTCTACTACTACCATTCTACATCACCATTATACTTCCACCTCTATATAGTTATACTTCTACCGCTACCATATATCTGTTATACATCTACCTCTATATCACCGCTATACATCTGCCTCTATATCACCACTATACATCTACCTCTATGTCACCACTATACATCTACCTATATATCACCATTATAATTTTACCTCTGTATCACCGCTACACTTCTACCTCTATGTCACCGCTATGCTTCTACCTATATCTCACTGCTGTCCCACTGCCTCAGCTTTTCCAGCATAATGGGTCCTCAGAGATCACAAAAAGGTAAAACAGACCCCATCAATTTCTTTAATGACTCCTTGGGAACAGATCTTGTTGTATTTAGGACGTTTTAACAATGTTTCCATTTGTGAGCTGCCAAAGTCCCCTAGGAGCCGATTTATGGTCTGCTTTGTAAAGAGAAAAATGAAGGTCGATCTCAAGGACAGAACTGGTTATCTCTAAAATCTTATTTGTGTAATCCTCTGTCTACTACAACTGTATGATTAGAAAAAGCTTAGATTTTCTTTTTGTTTAACTGGAATATTTTTAAGTTCTAGAACTGTTTAGTTTAATTTTGTAAGAACAGTAATCAATTTAATGCCTGCACATTTCCCAGAGCAAATAATTTGTGTAGTTATCCCTTATACTTTTTTTGGAAATATTGAAATAAAATGTTGTCCAGTAGAAGAAATTTGCAAAAATGATATTACATTTCAAATAACCACAAAATCAGAACAACTGTCTTTCATGACTTACAAAACAGAAATGAAATAACAATTCCACCTAGTTACCTAATAATACCCCCACATTATTCTTTAGTAACAGTGCCACATTGAAACTAAATTATTCCCACCAAAAATGAAAGCAGTAATACCATACAGTGATTAGATATTACTTTCAGATAGTACCACATGGTGTCCAAGTAATAAAATTTAAAAAAGTTTAGTATAAAAATAGTGTCATTTGTAACGGGCTAGCATGTTCGGCACTGCTCGGGCCTCAGTCGAGCATCTTGGTGCTCGAGATGCTTGACAATCAAGTACCCGGGTACTCGAGTGACATGCTAAATTCCCCGCCCCCATGGTTTTGCACCTGATTTTAGGCCACTAAACATGTGCGGATTGCCTGCCAATCATGGTAATACAGTAGCCTTGTTGGTTTTTGGCATTACTGTGATTAGCCAGCCGCATAGTGTCATCGGGTCTATATTAGACACAGCGACGCCATCTTGGGCGCATTGTACCCGGAAATAGTGTAGGGAGAGTTGCTGCTGCAGGAGGAACAATGTGCTATAAGCTGCTCTGAGCTGCAAATAGGGTAGGAATATCTGGTGGAGTAGGAATAGTGTATTTGAGGCATCTAGAGCAGGCTTGATTGCATTACAGGTCTTAGTGCTGCTACATGCTACATTTTTAGTGACATTTCGCTAATAATACAGTTGCTATCTGAAATTCATTTAGCGTTAGCTGGTTGGAGTATTGATAGAATATTACAGGCATCTGCTCAGGGTTGATTGCCTTACAGTCTTTGCTGCTGCATCCTAAAACCAACAGTCCTTATCACAGTTATGTCTATTCTATTCCCTATTATTACTGCTTTTAGCTGCTTTTAGAGGAGGGATAGTTTTTTATTACAGAAGGAAGAGGACAAGAAAAAGAAGAAACCATGGACCTTAGATGCTTTTTTGGGTGGTAAGGGGTGCATGGGAATACACCAGAAAAAAAGAAACATTTCAATTGGGTTTATGTTCCACTGCTGTCATCTGGTGGGATTGTGAAGTCTTTTACAATTCAGGCCTTGTTCATTTTGATAAGAGAAGAATCAGACTGCCAGGATTTTCCTTTAACATGTGGATGCACCTATCAGTTATTATGCCCATGGTGGTACTAAAAACTTGCTATGAAAAAGCGCTAGCAGCAGGGCAGGCCAGCACCTCCAAGGCATAGAGGTATAGTTCATGCAACATGTCCAGCTTTGATATTCAATACTTGTACGGCACGGATGAATCACAGAGGATGCTGGTATTGTTGGCTCGGTGCTTCTTCACCATCTAGAAAAAGTTTTCCCCTCTTGTCAGACTACCCTGGGCATCCAGGACCTGGGTGCTGAGAGGGTCTCATGAAACTGTCCCAGACCTTTGATAATGTTTCCCTGCCTCTATTGGACCTGGTGTGCAGCTCCCTGGTTTCTCCTCCTTGGTGGCCCAAGGACCTATGACTTCTGTTGCCAGCATTGTCAGATGGGAATTTTTTGTACTAATTGTTCAACTAGGCCCTTCTGGTATTTTACTAGCTTTCTCCGCCGCAAGAAGGAGAGATGGAAAGTTGTTTTTGTAGCATGGATTGAGTAGGGTGAACAACCAGTAGTCATTGTTCACCAAAATGCACATAACGTGAGGGTATTGGGAAAGGCAATGGGACATACCGTCAGCCATGTGTGCCATACTCCCAACAGGCAAGATTTCCCTGTCCTCAGCAAGAGGACAACTCTCCATCTCCTCCTCCTTCTCTTCAGACCAACAATGCTGAACAGAAAGGACAAGTGGGACAACTCCTATCCTTATACCTGGGACAGAAGTTGCTCAAGTTTGCCAGGGAACACCAACTGGAGGAACTCAAGCCTCACTTGTGGAATAAAAGGAAAGACAATCCATATGCTTATGCGAGCCATGGACTTTTCCAGAGCTCCCTATGGCCACAGTCGAGACTGTGTTGAAAAATTTGGCTTCTGGCTTCTAGCAGGTTAACAAAAGGGTAAAAAGACCTGGCATGAATGGCTATTCAGGGAGGTCTGCCCAAGAGAACTTTCATGCCAGCCTGTGAACTGTGTAACACTAAGTACTGCCCAAGATTCCCTTTTGTTGAGGAAATATGTATCTTATGTACATGTATCTCTTCTGGCAGTGCCTGTTCACAGAAGCCCTGTTAGATGCCATGGAAAATGACCTCAGTGTCTGTCCCCATGAGCAACGTGTCCAGGTATGGTCATACCGGGACCCGTTGAAGTGTCGGATTGACATGAAATGGCTGTCGTCCTTCCCTCCACCTTCTCCTCTGCATCCATGCACTACTTGAATTGAATAAAGAAAGGATTGTTTTAGTGCATCATGGAATGCCACCTATTTTTACCTCTTTGGCCTATTATGTACTGAGGCTGACTGGAACAATGACCGGCATGTTGTAGCTAGTATCCAACTACTGCACTTTGTTGCTTGCAAAGTTTTGCCAACATATGTAATGTGGAGTTCCAGTGCATAGTCAGTCTGAGAGCTGCCCCTTGCAAGAGCTGCTGCACAACTGCCAGACTGGTGGCAGCTGTAGCGGACTTGTGGAAATGGGCACACACACAAATGGTTACCTTCACAAGTAGCTCAGGGAAAACTGGGTAGGTTTTCAAAAAGCACTGAACCATTAAGTTGGGCACATGAGCCAGACATGGTATGTGTGCGAGGTTGACAAGCTTCAGAGCTGCCACCACATAACGGCCATTATCACACGTGACCATACCTGGTTGTAGGTTCAGCGGCTAGAGCCACAGACCTTTCTGGTCAGTTATACCTTTGCACAACTCTGTAGTGGTGTGCTGTTTGTCACCTAAACAAATGATTTTCAGCAGTGCCTGTTGTTATTACACTGAGGCATTGCTGTAGTGCTTCCAGCTTGTAACTGGTATGGACTTCAATTTGAGATGGAGGATGAGGCCCTCCAAAATGTATGAGTGAGGGCCGCATAAGGGCCCTCCAAAATTTATGTGTGAGGGCTTCCTAATGGCCCTCCAAAATGTATGACTGAGGTCCGCCTGATGTGCCTCCAAAAATATGGAGCAAGGGCAGCATGATAACCCTGTTGATTTGGTGTAGGAAGGGAGGACAAGAAAATGAGTAAACCATGAACCACATTCCTTCTTTGGGGTGGGGAGAGGCGCATGGGAGTACACTAGAAAGAAAGCTTGAATTGACTTTATGTTCTGCAGCTGTCTTGGGGTTGAGAAGCCTTGGCCAAGCCAGTTCATTTTGAAAACAGGCAGCTTATCAGCATTTTCAGTTGACAGCCGGATGCACCTATTAGTTATGTCGACGGCGGCACTAAAAATGAACTTAAGCAGGGAGGGAGCAGGGGCAGCCGCCTGCGAACATAAGATTTGCCTCAATCCCATGCAAAATAAAAATAAATTTGCATTCTTACAAAGGGAGAGAGGGCCAATGGTCCATTGGAGGGGTTACAGTCCTGAGAATTGATCTTGGGTCCCGGCGCGATCTGTCCATGCTGATCGATTGGTTCAGGCATTTCATGCATGTTATCCTGAAAAGCCTGGGGGATCGGGGGCTCCCCTTGAGAGGAGGGTACTGTTGTGATCCGTTCCAGGGTTTAATCCTGTCTGCCCTTTTTCCGGGGTGGATCATGTCAAGAGTTAACTTTGCTCTGCCTCATTCTGGGTTTAGGTTTGCTAATTAGCTCTGATGCATCCTGCTGGCATTGTCAGCTACAGTTCTGCCTTCGGCATGTGAACCTGACTCTGGCAGCTCTTGGTTTGTCCTGCTGTGATCCCTGACTTGCCCCGTGTCTGTTGACTCCCTCTGTCTGCCCTTTTTCCAGCATTTCCCTGTTTTTCAGTTTTGATTCTCTGGTTTCTGACTTGGCTAGTATTCGGACTCGCTTCTGCCCTCTGACTTTGTGTTATCCGCTTCTGACCGTTGCTGAACCTCCTGGCTTGTTCCTGACCATGTGTACTGCTGTTCCTTTTAGTACTTCTGTCTATTGTTGTTTTTTGACTCGGCTTGTTTGACCACTCTCTCGCCACTTGGTGGCACCTATGCTGCTGCTGTGTGGTGCTTCTCTGTGTATGCAGTCTCACTTCCCTCTCAAGCTCCCTCTGGTGGAGGTTGCATTATATTTCACTGCAGCAGCATGACAGTATTCTTCTCAATGGAATTTTCCTTATTATGCTCTCAGGTCACTTTAGAAGCTGGAACATAATCCTAAATGTAAAGATAAATAATAGTCATTGCTCACCTCTATGACTGTCCCAGATGCTCCCTGGCCGCTGTCCAATTCTCTGCACTTCCATCATGCAGCATTTTTCACTTGGTGTTCACTCCAACCTGGAATTTCCAGCAATGAGCTCTTACATCATCCCTTTATAGTGCCCCCATATATTTCCTCTTTATCGTGCCATATATGGTGCTTCACAAAATCCCCCTATATAACCACATAGTATTCACAATATTTAGCTCATTTACCATTATGAAATCACTCGGCAAGTGTAAAGGAAAGTTACTTCAAGAACAGAAAATGACAGCAAATGTGTCGAGACTTCTCTACCAAGGTCTGGGGAAAGGCTGATTGGGATTCATTTGCCATAAATTTATCTATTGATTTGGTTCTATGTAGCAAACAATATACTATATAATTGTCTAAGGGGTACTTCCATCTTTCTGTCTGTCCTTCTGTCTGTCTGCAACTTCCGTCATGGAAATCCCGCGTTGCTGATTGGTCTCGCCAGCTGCCTGTCCTGGCTGCCGCAACCAATCAGCGACGTGGGCACACGAGAATTAGTCCCTCCCTACTCCTGTCCAGTCAGTGCCCAGCGCCCGCTCCATACTCCCCTCCAGTCAGCGCTGACAAAGGGTTAATGACAGCGTTAACGGACCGCATTATGCCGCGGGTAACGCACTCGGTTGACGCTGCTATTAACCCTGTTTGACCAACTTTTTTACTATGGATGCTGCCTCAATAGTAAAAAGATCTAATGTTAAAAATAATAAAAAAACAAAAAACCTGCTATTCTCACCTTCCGTCGAGGCGCGTGCGGCTGCTTCCAGCTTCCGTTCCCAGAGATGCATTGCAAAACTACCCAGAAGACTTAGCAGTCTCACGAGACCGCTACGTCATCTGGGTTGGGTAATTTCGCAATGCATCCTGGGAACGGAAGATGGCGCCAGCCGCGCGCGCATCGACAGGGCTTCGCTGGACGATTGAGGGTGAGTATAGAACTATTTTTTATTTTAATTATTTTTTTAAACAGGGATATGGTGCCCACACTGCTAATTACTACGTGGGCTGTGTTATATACTGCGTGGGCTGCGTTATATACTACATGGCTGCTATATACTACGTGGGCAATGTTATATACTGCGTGGGCTGTGTTATATACTACATGGCTGCTATATTCTGCGTGGGCTGTGTTATATACTACATGGGCTGCGTTATATACTACATGGCTGCTATATACTACATGGGCAGTGTTATATACTATGTGGGCAATGTTATATACTGCATGGGCTGTGTTATATACTACGTGGGCTGTGTTATATACTGCGTAGGCTGTGTTATATACTGTTTGGGCTGTGTTATATACTACGTGGGCTGTGTTATATACTGCGTGGCTGCTATACACTACATGGGCAATGTTATATACTACGTGGGCAGTGTTATATACTGCGTGCCCACTGTTATATACTGCGTGGCCTGTATTAACGCATCGGGTATTCTACAATATGTCGTGGCCTGTGCTATATACTATGTGGCTGCTATATACATACATACATACATATTCTAGAGTACCCGATGCCTTAGAGGAAAGAATTAACTTCTTAAAACATATAGGGAAGGTGGATTTTTACGAATCAGCTCATCTTAACTTAAGATCTGTGGGACCTCAACTCATCATCTGGGGAAGCAATTGCAAAACTTACATCTGGATACTACTGCATGCATCAAATCTGCAGTCACCAGTGACTTTCTATAGCTTTTATGGGATGTTTGCATGTGTATTTTTCATCCCATAAAACCACTTTGAAATAGAAAAATACAGAATAATTTTATGCAAAATAATAATTAATAGATGTAAAATTGTAAAATTATATCAATGTGTCACAACATTTGTTTTAAGTGATTCTACACATCAGACCCCTTAGTGATAACATTCCTTGAAGACATAGATACATATACCGTGCATATGCACATTAATATTCATGTAAACCCGCCCGAGCAGTAATATAAGCCTGGGAAGGAAATCTCCCCGGACCTGGCGCTGCTAATCAGTATTTATGTTCCTAAGTGAAGCACAATAGTACAGAGCAGAGTCGGAGCCGACAGCTTTGCTTCACAGCACAATCTAGGTTTTATGTAACACAACTGCTTATGGTCTCAGACAAATAACAGACGGCGGCATCGTCCGCTCAGCAGGGGCAGAACTAATTAATGGGAGAAAGGGTCCGGGTAATAAGATCTGTTCTGATGGGAAAACATAGAGTCATGTTAATTACATCGGCATGAAACCTCTACTAATATTTGGAGGAAGGTACTAACCCAACCAAATTATAATTTCAGTGTGTGAGGATAAAAACATTTCTTTTTCCGTTCGTTATAAAGTATGAGATGGAAGAAATCTAATAGAGCCAGGAGCCAAAGAGAATAAGTAGAGATGGGAGAATCAATTTGCTGACTCCATTCCATTGGCCAGTTTAGTAAACTCTAACAACTGTATGAGAGGAACACAAAGCTCCTTCCCTGCATTCTCGGCTCATCTTTTCATTAGTCAGGGTTGGCGTGTTGACATTATTGCAGTGTGATGCACATATGACATCGGACCAGCCTGGCTAATCAACGGAAGAGCCAGGAATTTTAGGAAGGAGAGGAGATACACATGCCTCCTGTCCGGCAGTCATAGTGCACTGACCTCGCTGATGGAATGGAGCCTTGAAAATCAATTTTCCCATCTATAAGTTGAAAAAAATTGATTATTGGGTATTTGGTCCTTTTCTTTCATCATTTATTGTGTCTAATATAGAAAATAAGTAAAGCATTTTTGCAAATATTCTAGATTAAATGTGTTCCGTTTTGTGATCACATATGTAATGTATGTATGTAGACTTGTCTGGCATCATGGCTATATATGACAATCAAAGCTTGTATAGCTGGAATAGCCCTGAAGGATCAGACTGCATAGGGTTTGTTTGTAGTCTGTAACCATGGAAAAAGATCACTATGTACAGCAAAAATAGCTTAAAGGGAATCTGTCAGTAGGATCCACCTTCCTAAACTGCCTATATGGGCTTGTGTGTCATAAAATGTTGAATAAAATAATTATGTCTAGAAATGAACCATACGGCGCTGCTTAGTTGCTCCAGGTGAATAAGCAGCAAATATATGGACGAGATCACTCCCAATCGTCCCAGAAGTGGTTAGTCAAAGAAAGCTATATGTAATATTTGCGCTAAGGACACCTATATGAAGCCATAAATAGTTAAAATGCTAGGACATGTCATAAGCAAGGTTCTTCGTTAAAGACTAGGATTAACAAGATGTGTTTACCTTAATATCAAGGAAAAGGAAAACTGTATCCAGTGCTGGCATGCGGAAAGGTCCTTCACTCATGCACTTAAAGGTTGGTATCTGAAGCCTTCTCTGAATCTCTGTTCCAAAAATATCCAATATGTTGCAGAGCAAATGGTGGTATAGGAGACGCTGTCCCGGCCGGTGACTAGCGTACTCCCCCAGAGCTTAGTGACTGCCGTGAACAGGGAGTGGCGGCCGCGTGTGCATAGCTAAAGCCGACAAGGTGCAGGACCTTGTGTGACGTCACAGTCACGTGATGTGTACACGTGACCAGCTGCAAAGCTGCTGAGCTAAGGAGCTACGAATAGCACACAGGACCAACTAATCCTACGCGTTTCAGAGTCACTGACTCCTTCATCAGGGATGGTGCTGTGTGCAGGATGTGTGCTTTATATAGCGTGCCGCTTTTTTTTTTTTTTTTTCCTTTTTAAATTATTGCTCATTGGATAAAAGCAAACAGTTCTATCTCCGTGTTTAGACCATGGGGTGCCAGAGTATTCAGTTCAAATATGTACCTCATTTCTTCTCTTGACATTTGGTGAATAAAGTTGCCACCCCTCCAGTCTTTTTTCACTATTTTCAGTCCAGTGACTGAAATGTCCTCAAGTGAACCTTCGTGATATTTGGCAAAATGTTGAGATAAAGGGTGTTCCGAGAATTTTTTACTAATATTGCACAAATGTTCCCTAATCCTTACATACACAGGGCGAATGGTGCGACCTATGTATAATTTTTTACAAGGGCACATAATGCTATAGATAACTCCTTTAGTGGAACAGGTGATGAAATCTTTAATATTAATTACTGTTGACTGATTGGAGATGGAAATTTGTTTTCTTGTGCCTAATTTCTTACTTGATAAGCATTTTTTGCATGGGAAGAAGCCATTGGGGCATTTTGATAAGAAATGCTGATTTTTTTCCTCTTTCTCCAGAGGTCTACATATCGTTGGGGCAATCAGATTCCCCAAATTTTTTGCCCTTTTGTAGACGAATTTTGGACGCACTGGTAGTGACTCCCCAATTACCTTATCCTCTTTGAGTATGTTCCAATGTTTATTTACAATCTTGTTCAGCAGTCCACTTTTAGAATTATATTGCGTTATAATTGGAATCTCGTAATCTCCCTATTTTTCTCCATTCATTTTTCCTGACTTCTTATCTATCTGCATCAGGAGCCTTTCCCTCGGGTGTTCTCCAACCTGTTCCTTAGTTTCTAACAGGAATTTTTTGTCATATACTTTAATTACAAATTTCTCCACCAAAAGGTTTGCTTCCTTGTTATAGTCGTCCAGTCTAGAGCAATTTCTGTGTGCCCTGATGAATTGGCTCTTTGGAACATTGAGAATCCAACTGGGGAGATGACAACTGTCCAAGGCTATATAGTTTCCAGAATCAGTGGGTTTATGATATATTTGAGTGTGTATTTTGTTGCTATCAGAGAAGGCTTCAGATACCAACCTTTAAGTGCATGAGTGAAGGACCTTTCCGCATGCCAGCACTGGATACAGTTTTCCTTTTCCTTGATATTAAGGTAAACACATCTTGTTAATCCTAGTCTTTAACGAAGAACCTTGCTTATGACATGTCCTAGCATTTTAACTATTTATGGCTTCATATAGGTGTCCTTAGCGCAAATATTACATATAGCTTTCTTTGAATAAAATAATACCTGGCTATCTGAGATCCAATGTTTTATTCCAGAGTAATCCTTATTTAATTCAGTATGTAAATGAGCTGTTGAGATCTATGGACCAGATATAGATCTCGACGAGAATTTGCCTCTAGAGATTATTATAAATGAAATGGGCAACACCAGTGTGAGAAATGTAGATCAGTAGAGGGAACTGTCAGTCATTACAATCTCTGGTGATGGAGTCTCAGGGACATCTATGTCCAGCCAATAGATCTTAACAGCTAATTTACATATTAAGAAAAATATGGATTACTTTGGAATCAAATATTGGATCACAGATATCAAAGTAGTATTTTATTCAACGTTCTATGACATACACCACTATATCGATGGCTTAGGAAGGTTGATTCTACTGACAAATTGTTCTTTAAGACTTATTGGTCAGTTTACTCATATATGATCCAATTCATCTGTTATTTGTCTATAGATACTACATTATGTGGAAGCTCTCTTGATTTTATGGACCTGTTAGCGTTGAAGAAGTTGTCCACTACTTAGACAACCCCTTCTCAAACCCCACGCTTGGCCTCGATAAAATAAAAAAGCTTATATTCACTTCTCATGCCGGCATCATTCCCGCAATGTCGGCACTCACTCTCCCCGGGGCTCTCATGCTCTCATGTCACTGTTCTCCACCTTTGTACAAATCGAACATGAAGAGGAAATACAGGCTGCAGCTGATCCCTGACTTCCTCTTCATGTTCAACTCAACAGGAGGTGGGGCCAGTGACACTAGCGCTGATTGGGCGCCGGGTTTATGTGTCGCAAAATTGCACAAGAGTCGATTGCTGACAACCCTTTTAAATAAGGTTAAACCCACCAAATAGAAGATTTGTCCTTGTCTTCTTACTTTTGGTTCTACGATGTGCTTTATACAGTCAGAATCCATAATTTCAACACTTCTCAGAATGTGAAGTGGGCTTCAATGTTGATGCCCCCCTTTGTTGATGATGGCTGAATGTGTTTCTTCTTGTCCTCAAGGATTGAGAGGTGCAGCAACCCCGTCCCACCAGAAACGATCTAATTGTTTCATCTCAAAAGATATTGATCTGCTTTTGTTAAAAGTGACAACATTTTCAAGATCTTAAAACTTGGCTGAATTATTGACATATGTGCTGTTACACATTTCACAGCACACCTCACTGCCAATAACTTGCACTCTATTTTTAATCATCACAGCCCTTTTCACAAATTTCTGTGTGGCATAGATAATTTTTCCAAGTTCTCTAAAAGTTTACTTTTTATAGATGTAAAACTGAAGTACATGCTGCATATCACTCTAAATGTTGTCTGATATGGTTATTTCAACTGTTATGGAGCAAAATGCAATGCAAGGAGCCCAAAACCTTGGTAAATGTGTGGAATTGTGCAAATCAACAAAAGAAATCAAATGTCCACAATAGGAAGAAGTATGGGGATGGGAATGTGCTGACTGGAGCCATGCTAGATGATAATGAGAAAGGAGATTGTAGTAATGGAAACTGTGGTTATTGCTTGAGGCTCTGTGGCTAGTACTGGTGGCTTGTTGTTTGGTATTAGTAGCTATGAGTGGTATTAGGGGCAGATATTATAGTTAACAATGGCATAAACACGGATAGTACTAGACACAAGGGGTTTGATTCCTCAACTTATTTTTGCCATCAGATCACAACTTACAGCAACCAGAGGGACCCAGCTATACCCATTTACTGTTTGGAGAAATCTGCTGCTTGAAGTGGTTTTCATGGAAGAATTGCATCCAGAAAGACATATTATATCGAAGAATGCCAAGTGACTCATCTATGCATAAAAATATGGGAAATAGGGTGCAGCAAAATTGCAGCAGGTGCTTGGGACAGATGAGGCATCATTTGAAATATTTGGCTGTTGTAAAAGACAGTTTACAAAAGGTCTGGAGAACAGTGCAATAATGAGTGTCCAGGCAACAGTGAAGCATGGTGGAGGGTACTTGCACGTTTATGGCTGTAAGTAGAGTTAAGGATTTGGTTATGATTAATGGTGTTCTCAATACTGAAAAATACAGGTAGATACTTATCCAACATGTAATACCATCATGGAGCTGTCTGAATGGTTCCAAATATATTTTGAAGTAGGACGATGAGATTTAACTTATTTTAGGATAACCACAAACATACATCCAATGTCATGAAGAACAGTCTTCAGCATAAAGAAGAGTAAGGAGTACTGGAAGTGATGATATGGCCTTACAGAGCCCAGATTTCATATCATCCAGTCTGTGTGGGAACACATGAAGAGACAGAAAGCTCTGCACATGTGACATACACAGAAGATCTGTGGTTAGTTCTCCAAGATGTTTGGAACAATCTCCTGATGTGTTCCTTCAAAATCTGTGTACAAGTGTTGAAATAAGAATTACCTTATTTTACGGACAAAAAGATGCATTTTTCCCCAAAAAATTTAGGGAAAAATGGGGGGGTGTCTTATAGTCCAAATGTACTTACCAGAAGTGTGTCAGCAGCAGAAGTCAAGCGATTTTGCTGGCCCTGGGCTGTGAAGAGGAGGTGTTAAGTGGTCCGATGGTGCAGGGTGATGATCTGATTCCCATCCCAGACTGGTGCAGCAGGTTCGGCGGTGCAAAGGGGTGGGGGACTCCTCCGACATTTTGTGAAAGTCCGGCACCCCCGCACTTCCATTGTGGCAATACGGAGGCCTTCGGGAAAATGGCCGCTGGAGGTGGTGCATGTGCAGATTGAAATCTCACTCCCATCTGACACCCATCTGTCATCAGCCTGGGATGGAAGTCAGATCATTGCTAGACCACCGAAAACCTCCTGTAACCTCACTCTACCAGCGCTGAAGATTTCCCTCTTGGGCTGAATTCGGACAGTTAGACAGAACACCATTTGCTGCATTAATTTTTATCCCTTGTGTCTTATGGTCTGAAAAATGCAGTAACCCTTTCTTGCTGTTTTGAAGGCAAAGTGCAGTCACAATAAATATTAATGTGATTTAGTTTTCACTTTTCTTCAGAGTGACATTAGTGAGCCGTTGAATTCAGTAGCTGTGAATCAGGTAACACCAGGAGAAATAAATAATGGATCCAATGGAAATGTGATACAATGTTGTAAATGCAACAATGACAGCTAAAGTGTCTCAAGTTATCAGACTTGTAAGCTTCTATTGACCAACGTAACCAGTCTAAGTAGAAGGTATAAACTCTGCACAGGCGCCCCAGTATAGATTACACTCATTCAGCTGACCGAGCTCTCCAGGGATTCCTCATTTCTCTATGAAATGCTAATATGTAGTAGCAGTGACAGTTTTTATTTTTCTGATGTGGTTTGAGATAGATCGGTCATCTGATCTTTTCGGCACCAAAACCTTCTGTTACTTTTTTACTAAAATGGCAGCTTCTCTGTGACCCACAGGAAATATTGGAGTATCTCTGCGAAATTTTTAAAAGCAACTTTGTGCCTACGCCGGAGCACAATCTATGTGGTCTATTGTGTTTTTTTCCCATTCTCTGAGTTGAACTAGAATGTATCATAAAAAAAGGCAAAACAGATTGAAAAATTTAGCGTATTAATGTTTTAATTGTTTTAAAGAAATATATTTTAAACTTTTTTTAATGGATTAAATTATAGAAAGTGATTTTAAAAGTTTTAATATCTTTAACTTTTAAAACACTAAGAGGAGCAACTGTTGAAATTTGTTATGAAACTATCTAGCGCTCTTTACGATGTGGGCGGGATCTACTCTCATGTATCAGATATTCTCCCCTCCCATCCCCTCTGAGTGCTTGGGAAAAGAGTGGAGAAATTTTAGGATCATAGTGCAGAGTGATTTTGTTGGTGACTGCAATGTGATACTTATATGAAGACAATATCACTGATGACGGCTGACAGGCTGATTCTAGCTTTCTAACTAAATTCAATTCCTGAAAATTATATTGTCACCCCTCTCCAGAGTGCAAAAAAAACATTGAGTACAGCAAAGACAACAATGAATTAATGCAATTCCTCCATTTGGGGATCATTTTTATTGCATATTTTTAGGGAGGTGTGATGACCCAAAAAACACACAATTATACCATTTTTTTTATTGATGGCATGTACCCTACTGGCTAATTTGCTATAGACTGGACTTTTATATAGCCATATCAACTATTTTTTTTTCATTATTTTTATTTGAGGGATAACAGAATGTGATTGAAATGTAGTGTTTATCATGTTTTGCTTTTTTTCAGTCCCCTTTTATTACGGAATGGCTGAAAAATATATAAACTTGGCATCAAAGCATCTGTAAGTGTCTGATCTATAAGTTATTTTTTAATGATACATAAAACAGAAAAAAGAAGAAAACATTCAAAATGCAAAAATAGTGATTTTTTTTGGGGGGGTGGGTTACTGCGCTATACACAAAAAATGCAATAAATATAGATGAAATTGTAGATGTATCAAAGTGTAAATTCAGTATGCAAAATAGCACAAACCAGCTGTCATGGGTTCCTTCTCCAGTATCACACAATCAACAGAGCGAGAGATGAGTGAAAAGATTCAAGAATCTTTATTTACACAAAAATACAAAAGGTCCATATATACGATCCACCACACTGAAGATACAATAGTCCAGAACACAAAGCAGTTCAGTAACAGGATAAAAGTCCAACAATCCAGCAGAGGATAGCATAGTCCATATACTCTTCTTTCTCTCTGATATGCTCTTCACATCATTCCACACCAGACTGAATTCCCCCCAGCTCCTGTCCTCTCCTTATGTCCAGAAGTAGTCAGACAAGTTGGGGTGGTTTTCAAGCCTCCCACACCTGACAAAGGTGCCTAGTGGATTAAGGCACTACATGGGGTCATTGTTTCAACAAGCTAGTTCAATATGTCATTAGCATATTAGCAAACAGGTTTATTCACTGACCCTGTGGAGAGATAACAGTACAGGAATGTGGGGTGTTATGATCCTTAGTGGCTGAGGATCACAGAATGAACTAGCTAAGTAACTGAACATAGAACGAGCTCTAGGGAGGTGGTAACTGGACTGACCGCAAAGCCTGATCCTAACCAAACACACTGAAGGTAGCCGGTGAACGTGCCTAAATTCTTGGACGTCTCGACGCAGCCTGAGAAACTTGCTACCCCTAAAGAGAAAGTAAGACCTCACTTGCCTCAGAGAAATGACCCCAAAGATATAGGAAGCCCCCCAACAAATATTAACGGTGAGGTAAGGGGAAAATACAAAACGTAGAAATGAAAACAGATTCAGCAAATGAGGCCCACTAATACTAGATAGCAGAAGACAGGCAGGGAACTGTGCGGTCAGTAAAAAACCCTATACAAAATATCCACGCTGAGAATTCAAGAACTCCCACACCAACTAACGGTGTGAGGGGAGAAACTCAGCCCCCTAGAGCTACCAGCAAGCAAGGAAATCACATATTAGCAAGCTGGACAAGGACAAGTAAATAACCCAAAAACATATTGAACACTGATGAGCAAAAAATGACCAAACAGAAAACTTAGCTTTTCTTGAAGAGACTGATAGCAAAGGAATTCAGGAGAGATCAAAATAGCACTGAATACATCGACAGCAGGCAAACACTGAAAGTCCAGGTGAGCTAAATAGGAAACCAGCTAACAGATAACGAGACAGCTGATCCTGCCTCAGACCTGCAGAATGACACAAAAAGCCACCAGAGGGAGCCCAAAGACAGCACTCACACAGTACCACTTGTGACCACAAGAGGGAGCCCAAAAACAGAGTTCACAACAGTACCCCCCCCTTGAGGAGGGGTCACCGAACCCTCATCAAAACCCCCAGGGCGATCAGGATGAGCCACATGGAAGGCATGAACCAAATCGGCCGCATGAACATCAGAGGCGACAACCCAGGAATTATCCTCCTGACCATAGCCCTTCCACTTAACCAAATACTGAAGCCTCCGTCTAGAAATACGAGAATCCAAGATCTTCACCACGTACTCCAATTCGCCCTCAACCAGCACCGGGGCAGGGGGCTCAACAGAAGGAACCACAGGCACCACATACCTCCGCAACAAAGACCTATGGAACACGTTATGAATGGCATACGACGCTGGGAGGTCCAAACGAAATGACACCGGGTTAAGGATTTCCAAAATCTTATAAGGACCGATGAAGCGAGGCTTGAATTTAGGAGAGGAGACCTTCATAGGAACATACCGAGAAGACAGCCATACCAAATCCCCAACACGAAGTCGGGAACCCTGTCATGATCTCAATGGCAAGAGAACATAGCATAAGCATATATAGGAACTAGCTCTTGGAAGATGGGAACTGAGCTGACCATGAACTAAACCTAACGCACAACTAGCAGTGGCCGGGTAGCATGCCTACGTTGATTCTAGATGCCCAGCACCAGCCGGAGGACTAAATAAAGCTAGCAGAGGAAAATATTAGTCCTAGCTCACCTCTAGAGAAATACCCCGAAAGGAGACAGAGGCCGCCCACATGTATTGGCGGTGAGTTGAGATGAAATAACAAACGTAGTATGAAAATAGGTTTAGCAAATTTGAGGTCCACTTACTACATAGCAGAAGACAGAAAGGACACTTTCATGGTCAGCTGAAAACCCTATCAAAAACACCATCCAGAAATTACTTTAAAACTCTGGCATTAACTCATAACACCAGAGTGGCAATTCCTGTTCACAAGAGCTTTCCAGACACAGTAACGAAACTACAGCTGTGAACTGGAACAAAAATGCAAAAACAAACATGGACAAGAGTCCAACTTATCTAGTAGTTGTCTAGGAGCAGGAACAAGCACAGAGAGGCTTCTGATAACATTGCTGACCGGCAAGCAACCAACAGAGCAGCAAGGCCACACAGCGACTCCCACATCCTGACGGGAACAGGCGAACAGAGAAGACGAAGACACCAGCCCAACTCCACCAGCAGCCACCGGGGGAGCCCAGAATCCAAACCCACAACAGTACCCCCCCCTCAAGGAGGGGGCACCGAACCCTCACCAGAACCACCAGGGCGATCAGGATGGGCCCTATGAAAGGCACGAACCAGATCGGAGGCATGAACATCAGATGCATTCACCCAAGAATTATCCTCCTGGCCGTATCCCTTCCACTTGACCAGATACTGGAGTCTCCGTCTGGAAACACGAGAGTCTAAGATTTTCTCCACAACGTACTCCAACTCACCCTCAACCAACACCGGAGCAGGAGGCTCAACGGAAGGCACAACCGGTACCTCATACCTGCGCAATAATGACCGATGAAAAACGTTATGAATAGAAAAGGATGCAGGGAGGTCCAAACGGAAGGAAACAGGGTTAAGAATCTCCAATATCTTATACGGGCCGATAAACCGAGGCTTAAACTTAGGAGAAGAGACCCTCATAGGGACAAAACGAGAAGACAACCACACCAAATCCCCAACAGAAAGCCGAGGACCAACACGACGGTGGCGGTTGGCAAAAAGCTGAGTCTTCTCCTGGGACAACCTCAAATTGTCCACCACCTGCCCCCAGATCTGATGCAATCTCTCCACCACAGCATCCACTCCAGGACAATCCGAAGATTCCACCTGACCAGAGGAAAATCGAGGATGAAACCCCGAATTACAGAAAAACGGGGACACCAAAGTGGCAGAGCTGGCCCGATTATTGAGAGCGAACTCCGCCAATGGCAAAAAAGCAACCCAATCATCCTGGTCAGCAGACACAAAACACCTCAGATATGTCTCCAGGGTCTGATTAATCCGCTCGGTCTGGCCATTCGTCTGAGGATGGAAAGCGGACGAAAAAGATAAATCTATGCCCATCCTAGCACAGAATGCCCGCCAAAATCTAGACACGAATTGGGTCCCTCTGTCAGAAACGATATTCTCAGGAATACCATGCAAACGAACAACATTTTGAAAAAACAGAGGAACCAACTCGGAAGAAGAAGGTAACTTGGGCAGAGGAACCAAATGGACCATCTTAGAAAAACGGTCACACACCACCCAGATGACAGACATCTTCTGAGAAACAGGCAGATCTGAAATAAAATCCATCGAGATGTGCGTCCAAGGCCTCTTAGGAATAGGCAAGGGCAACAATAATCCACTAGCCCGAGAACAACAAGGCTTGGCCCGAGCACAAACGTCACAAGACTGCACAAAGCCTCGCACATCTCGTGACAGGGAAGGCCACCAGAAGGACCTTGCCACCAAATCCCTGGTACCAAAAATGCCTGGATGACCTGCCAATGCAGAAGAATGAACCTCAGAGATGACTCTACTGGTCCAATCATCAGGAACAAACAGTTTATCAGGTGGGCAACGATCAGGTCTATCCGCCTGAAACTCCTGCAAGGCCCGCCGCAGGTCTGGAGAAACGGCTGACAATACCACTCCATCCTTAAGGATACCTGTGGGCTCAGAGTTACCAGGCGAGTCAGGCTCAAAACTCCTAGAAAGGGCATCCGCCTTAACATTCTTAGAACCCGGTAGGTATGACACCACAAAATTAAACCGAGAGAAAAATAATGACCAGCGCGCCTGTCTAGGATTCAGGCGCCTGGCGGTCTCAAGATAAATCAAATTTTTGTGGTCAGTCAATACCACCACCTGATGTCTGGCCCCCTCAAGCCAATGGCGCCACTCCTCAAAAGCCCACTTCATGGCCAAAAGCTCCCGATTCCCAACATCATAATTCCGCTCAGCGGGCGAAAATTTACGGGAAAAGAAGGCACAAGGCCTCATCACGGAGCAGTCAGAACTTTTCTGCGACAACACTGCCCCAGCTCCGATCTCAGAAGCGTCGACCTCAACGTGAAAAGGTAGAGCAACATCAGGCTGACGCAACACAGGGGCAGAGGAAAAACGGCGCTTAAGCTCCCGAAAGGCCTCCACAGCATCAGGGGACCAATCAGCAACATCAGCACCCTTCTTAGTCAAATCGGTCAATGGCTTAGCAATATCCGAAAAACCAGCAATAAATCGACGATAAAAGTTAGCAAAGCCCAAAAATTTCTGAAGACTCTTAAGAGAAGAGGGCTGCGTCCAATCACAAATAGCTTGAACCTTGACAGGATCCATTTCAATGGAAGAGGGGGAAAAAATATATCCCAAAAAGGAAATCCTCTGTACCCCAAAAACACACTTAGAACCCTTCACACACAAAGAATTAGACCGCAAAACCTGAAAAACCCTCCTGACTTGCTGGACATGAGAGTCCCAGTCATCCGAAAAAATCAGAATATCATCCAGATACACAATCATAAATTTATCCAAATAATCGCGAAAAATATCATGCATAAAGGACTGGAAAACTGACGGAGCATTAGAAAGACCAAAAGGCATCACTAAATACTCAAAGTGGCCCTCGGGCGTATTAAATGCGGTTTTCCACTCATCCCCCTGCCTGATTCGCACCAAATTATACGCCCCACGAAGGTCAATCTTAGAGAACCACTTGGCCCCCTTTATGCGAGCAAACAAATCAGTCAGCAACGGCAATGGGTATTGATATTTAACAGTGATTTTATTCAAAAGCCGATAATCAATACATGGTCTCAAAGAGCCGTCTTTTTTTGACACAAAGAAAAAACCGGCTCCTAAGGGAGATGACGATGGACGAATATGTCCCTTTTCCAAGGACTCCTTTATATATTCTCGCATAGCAGCATGTTCAGGCACAGACAGATTAAATAAACGACCCTTTGGGTATTTACTACCCGGGATTAAATCTATGGCACAATCGCACTCTCGGTGCGGAGGTAACGAACCAAGCTTGGATTCTTCAAAGACGTCACGATAGTCAGACAGGAACTCAGGAATTTCAGAGGGAATGGATGATGAAATGGAAACCACAGGTACATCCCCATGAGCCCCCTTACATCCCCAGCTCAACACAGACATAGCTCTCCAGTCGAGGACTGGGTTGTGAGATTGCAGCCAAGGCAATCCTAGCACCAAATCATCATGTAGATTATACAGCACCAGAAAGCGAATAATCTCCTGGTGATCCGGATTAATACGCATAGTTACTTGTGTCCAGTATTGTGGTTTATTATTAGCCAATGGGGTGGAGTCAATCCCCTTCAGAGGAATAGGAGTCTCCAAAGGCTCTAAATCATACCCACAGCGTTTGGCAAAGGACCAATCCATAAGACTCAAAGCGGCGCCAGAGTCGACATAGGCGTCCGTGGTAATAGATGACAAAGAGCAAATCAGGGTCACAGATAGAATAAATTTAGACGGTAAGGTGCAAATGGAAACAGATTTACCAAGCTTTTTAGTGCGCTTAGAGCATGCTGATATAACATGAGTAGAATCACCACAATAGAAACACAACCCATTTTTCCGTCTAAAATTCTGCCGCTCGCTTCGGGACAGAATTCTATCACACTGCATACTCTCTGGCGACTTCTCAGTGGACACCGCCAGATGGTGCACTGGTTTGCGCTCCCGCAAACGCCTATCGATCTGAATAGCCATTGTCATGGACTCATTCAGACCCGCAGGCACAGGGAACCCCACCATAACATCCTTAATGGCATCAGAGAGACCCTCTCTGAAAGTCGCCGCCAGGGCGCACTCATTCCACTGAGTAAGCACAGACCATTTACGGAATCTTTGGCAGTAAATTTCCGCTTCATCTTGCCCCTGAGATAGGGACATCAAAGTTTTTTCTGCCTGAAGCTCCAAATGAGGTTCGTCATAAAGCAACCCCAAGGCCAGAAAAAACGCATCCACATTGAGCAACGCAGGATCCCCTGGTGTCAATGAAAAAGCCCAGTCTTGAGGGTCGCCCCGGAGCAAGGAAATCACAATCCTGACCTGCTGTGCAGGGTCTCCGGCAGAGCGAGATTTCAGAGACAAAAATAATTTGCAATTATTTCGAAAATTCTGAAACCCGGATCTATTCCCCGAGAAAAATTCCGGCAAAGGAATTCTCGGCTCAGATACAGGTGCATGACAAACAAAATCTTGCAAATTTTGTACCTTCGTGGCGAGATTATTCAAACCTGCAGTTACACTCTGAAGATCCATTACAAACAGGTGGACACAGAGCCATTCAAGGGTTAAGAGGAGGTAAGAAGCAGCTAGACAGCAATTAAGGGCTAGGCAGCAAAACTCTGAGGGGGAAAAAAAAAAAAAAAAAATTTCCCTTCAACACTTCTTTTTCTCCTGCTTCAGCCCAAACAATTAACACTTTGAGGGCCGGTCAAACTGTCATGATCTCAATGGCAAGAGAACATAGCATAAGCATATATAGGAACTAGCTCTTGGAAGATGGGAACTGAGCTGACCATGAACTAAACCTAACGCACAACTAGCAGTGGCCGGGTAGCATGCCTACGTTGATTCTAGATGCCCAGCACCAGCCGGAGGACTAAATAAAGCTAGCAGAGGAAAATATTAGTCCTAGCTCACCTCTAGAGAAATACCCCGAAAGGAGACAGAGGCCCCCCACATGTATTGGCGGTGAGTTGAGATGAAATAACAAACGTAGTATGAAAATAGGTTTAGCAAATTTGAGGTCCACTTACTACATAGCAGAAGACAGAAAGGACACTTTCATGGTCAGCTGAAAACCCTATCAAAAACACCATCCAGAAATTACTTTAAAACTCTGGCATTAACTCATAACACCAGAGTGGCAATTCCTGTTCACAAGAGCTTTCCAGACACAGTAACGAAACTACAGCTGTGAACTGGAACAAAAATGCAAAAACAAACATGGACAAGAGTCCAACTTATCTAGTAGTTGTCTAGGAGCAGGAACAAGCACAGAGAGGCTTCTGATAACATTGCTGACCGGCAAGCAACCAACAGAGCAGCAAGGCCACACAGCGACTCCCACATCCTGACGGGAACAGGCGAACAGAGAAGACGAAGACACCAGCCCAACTCCACCAGCAGCCACCGGGGGAGCCCAGAATCCAAACCCACAACAGAACCCACACCGCGACGGCGGTTGGCAAAGCGCTGAGCCTTCTCCTGTGACAACTTCAAATTGTCCACCACATGGTTCCAAATCTGCTGCAACCTATCCACCACAGAATCCACCCCAGGACAGTCAGAAGGCTCAACCTGACCCGAGGAAAAACGAGGATGAAAACCAGAATTGCAGAAAAAAGGCGAAACCAAAGTAGCAGAACTAGCCCGATTATTAAGGGCAAACTCGGCCAATGGCAAAAAAGTCACCCAATAATCCTGATCAGCAGAAACAAAACATCTTAAATAAGTTTCCAAGGTCTGATTAGTTCGCTCGGTTTGGCCATTCGTCTGAGGATGGAAGGCCGACAAAAAAGACAAATCAATGGCCATCTTAGCACAAAAGATCCGCCAAAATCTGGACACAAACTGGGATCCTCTGTCAGACACAATATTTTCAGGGATGCCGTGCAAGCGAACCACATTCTGAAAAAAAAGAAGGAACCAAATCGGAGGAGGAAGGCAACTTAGGCAAGGGCACCAAATGGACCATTTTGGAAAAACGATCACACACCACCCAGATGACAGACATTCTCTGAGAGACTGGAAGATCCGAAATAAAATCCATGGAAATGTGCGTCCAAGGCCTCTTCGGGACAGGCAAAGGCAAAAGCAAACCGCTGACACGAGAACAGCAAGGCTTAGCCCGAGCACAAATCCCACAGGACTGCACAAAGGAACGCACATCCCGCGACAAGGAAGGCCACCAAAAGGACCTAGCCACCAAATCTCTGGTACCAAAATCCCAGGATGGCCTGCCAACACCGAAGAATGAACCTCGGAAATAACTCTGCTGGTCCACCTATCTGGGACAAACAGTCTCTCTGGTGGGCAACGGTCAGGTCTATCCGCCTGAAATTTCTGCAGCACTCATCACAAATCTGGGGAAATGGCAGACAAAATCACTCCCTCTCTGAGAATACCAGCCAGCTCTGAAACTCCCGGAGAGTCAGGCACAAAACTCCTAGAAAGAGCATCAGACTTCACGTTCTTCGAACCAGGCAGGTACGAGACCACGAAATCGAAACGGGAGAAAAACAACAACCAACGAGCCTGTCTAGGATTCAGCCGCTTGGCAGACTCGAGATAAATCAGATTTTTGTGATCAGTCAAGACCAACACACGATGCTTAGCTCCCTCGAGCCAATGTTGCCACTCCTCAAATGCCCACTACATAGCCAACAACTCCCGATTACCAACATCATAATTCCGCTCGGCAGGCGAAAACTTTCTTGAAAAGAAAGCACAAGGTTTCATCACCGAGCAATCAGAGCTTCTCTGCAACAAAACAGCCCCTGCTCCAATCTCAGAAGCATCAACCTCGACCTGAAAAGGAAGAGAGACATCAGGCTGACACAAAACTGGAGCCGAAGAAAACCGGCGCTTCAGCTCCCGAAAGGCTTCCATGGCCGCAGGAGACCAATTAGTCACATCAGAACCCTTCTTGGTCAAATCCGTCAAGGGTTTAACCACGCCAGAAAAATTAGCAATGAAGCGACGGTAAAAATTAGCAAAACCCAAGAACTTCTGAAGACTCTTAACAGATGTAGGCTGAGTCCAGTCATGAATAGCCTGGACCTTGACTGGGTCCATCTCAATAGTAGAAGGAGAAAAAATAAAACCCAAAAAGGAAACCTTCTGTACTCCGAAGAGACATTTTGAGCCCTTCACAAGGCATTAGCACGCAGGACCTGAAATACCATCCTGACCTGCTTCACATGGGACTCCCAGTCCTCAGAAAAGACCAAAATGTCATCCAGATACACAATCATAAATTTATTCAGATATTCTCGGAAGATGTTATGCATGAAGGACTGGAACACAGAAGGAGCATTAGAGAGTCCAAAAGGCATCACCAAGTACTCGAAATGGC
Organism: Ranitomeya variabilis; assembly: GCF_051348905.1. NCBI lineage: Eukaryota > Metazoa > Chordata > Amphibia > Anura > Dendrobatidae > Ranitomeya > Ranitomeya variabilis. Next base: position 625,312,389 of record NC_135232.1, read on the forward strand.
CTTCGGGTGTATTAAATGCTGTTTTCCATTCATCCCCCTGCTTAATACGCACAAGGTTATACGCACCACGAAGATCTATCTTGGTGAACCAACTGGACCCCTTAATCCGAGCAAACAGATCTGATAATAATGGCAAAGGATACTGAAATTTGACTGTGATTTTATTTACAAGACGATAATCTATACAAGGTCTCAGAGAACCATCCTTTTTGGCCACAAAAAAGAATCCTGCACCAAGAACAGAGGAGGACTGGCGAATATGTCCCTTCTCTAAAGACTCCTTTATATAACTCCGCATCGCGGCATGTTCTGGTACAGACAAATTAAAAAGTCGTCCCTTAGGGAACTTACTACCAGGAATCAAATTTATAGCACAATCACAATCCCTGTGAGGAGGCAGGGCACCAGATCTGGGCTCATCAAATACATCCTGGTAGTCCGACAAAAACTCAGGGACCTCAGAAGGAGTGGAAGAAGCAATTGACACCAAAGGAGCATCACCATGAATCCCCTGGCAACCCCAACTTGAAACAGACATAGCTTTCCAATCCAGAACTGGATTATGGGCCTGCAGCCATGGCAGACCCAAAACGACAACATCATGCAAATTATGCAGCACAAGAAAGCGAATCACCTCCTGATGTACAGGAGTCATGCACATGGTCACTTGAGTCCAATACTGAGGCTTATTCTCAGCCAATGGTGTAGCATCAATTCCCCTCAGTGGAATAGGGAATTCTAAAGGCTCCAGAACAAAACCACAGCGCCTGGCAAACGACAAATCCATCAGGTTCAGGGCAGCACCTGAATCCACAAAAGCCATAACCGAGTAGGATGACAAAGAACAAATTAAAGTAACAGACAAAATGAATTTAGGCTGTATAGTACCAACGGTGACAGATTTAGCGATTTTTTTTATGCGCTTAGAGCATGCTGAGATAACATGAGTTGAATCACCACAGTAAAAGCACAACCCATTTTGACGTCTATGATTTTGCCGCTCAATTCTGGTCAGAATTCGGTCACATTGCATAGACTCAGGTCTCTGTTCAGAAAACACAGCCAGATGGTGCGCAGATTTGCGCTCCTGCAAACGCCGATCAATCTGAATGGCCAAAGCCATTGAGTCATTCAGACTTGCAGGTGTGGGGAACCCCACCATAACATTCTTAATGGCTTCAGAAAGACCTTCTCTGAAATTTGCAGCCAGGACACACTCATTCCATTGAGTAAGCACCGACCATTTCCGAAATTTTTGACAATACACCTCAGCTTCATCCTGGCCCTGAGAGAGAGCCAGCAAGGCCTTTTCTGCCTGGTTCTCAAGATTAGGTTCCTCATAAAGCAAACCAAGTGCCAGAAAAAACGCATCCACATTCAGCAATGCAGGATCTCCTGGCGCCAGGGAGAAAGCCCAATCTTGAGGGTCGCACGTAACAGGGAGATAACAATTCTAACTTGCTGAGCGGAATCACCAGAGGAACGAGGTCTCAAAGAAAGAAATAATTTACAATTATTCTTAAAATTCAGAAACCTAGATCTATCTCCAGAAAACAACTCAGGAATAGGTACTTTTGGCTCAGACATAGGACTGTGAACAACAAAATCCTGAATGCTTTGCACCCTTGCAGCAAGATGAGGCCCACTAATACTAGATAGCAGAAGACAGGCAGGGAACTGTGCGGTCAGTAAAAAACCCTATACAAAATATCCACGCTGAGAATTCAAGAACCTCCACACCAACTAACGGTGTGAGGGGAGAAACTCAGCCCCCTAGAGCTACCAGCAAGCAAGGAAATCACATATTAGCAAGCTGGATAAGGACAGACAAGTAAATAACCAAAAAACATATTGAACACTGATGAGCAAAAAATGACCAAACAGAAAACGTAGCTTTTCTTGAAGAGACTGATAGCGAAGGAATTCAGGAGAGATCAAAATAGCACTGAATACATCGACAGCAGGCAAACACTGAAAGTCCAGGTGAGCTAAATAGGAAACCAGCTAACAGATAACGAGACAGCTGATCCTGCCTCAGACCTGCAGAATGACACAAAGAGCCACCAGAGGGAGCCCAAAGACAGCACTCACACAGTACCACTTGTGACCACAAGAGGGAGCCCAAAAACAGAGTTCACAACAGTGGGGGCTGATATCAGATGGCAAATAACAGCAATTCATCAATTGGCAAATAACTCATACTACAAAAGAACACAATGATAATCAGTAAAATATAAATATAAACAAAATGATACCCACATAGCATATCACACCATCACAACCTCTCCCCCCTCATAATAAGTGAGCACGCTATGAGGTCTACACAAACCTCTGGCCTGCTCACTTTTGTCCACATTGCTCAATAGTTTAAAGTTCCTTGTACAGTAGCAGGGGTTGCAATTATCATGAGCACTTGTCCATAAATTCCCGGGTCCTGGCTTTATTGTCATACCAGGCTTTTTGACTGGACTGGGCCGTTCGCTGATGTTCATTAGCCAAGGTAGCTAGCTGGGCGAGACAGAATCTGAACTCTAGAACATAGGGAACGATGGGCGTTCTGGTATCTGCAATATCTACCTCCAATTGTTCTTTCAGAAGAATGAGAGGCCCACGGACCTTCTGCTCCCACAAAATGACTTTGTAACTCCCCAATGTCATTTCCAAGGAGGATATCTGCAGGAAATCCTCCCATAACTCCAATCCAGCACAGTTTTTCTCCAAAACCATAATCCAAACGTTCCAAAGCTAGCTGTATATATTTGCGGACACCCCTGCCAGGACAATGGGAATTCCCGGACCCTGATGAATTGCCTCGGGTCAAACCACACGGGGGGTCAGCGATAGTCAGGAATGCCCCCGTGTCTCTAAATCCCAAAACTTTGTATCCATCAATTAAGACATCCTGCAGGTGGCAATGCTGTTGCTCTATATTTCTGATGAACAAAGGCCGGAGTCCGTACACTCCAGCAGGGGTATCTATGGTGCCGTGGTCAGTGGTCCACTCTGGTGGGGGTGGTGATAGCTCTTCTTCAGGTGGGATGGAGTGTTGTGAATTCTGTTGTGGGTTCTGCTCTTGGGCTCCCTCCGGTGGTTATAAGTGGTAGTGCTACTGTTTGTCCTTCACAGCAGTCATCAGGTGCTTCCACTTTGGACGGGGCTATTTAGTCTGGCTTCACCCTTTAGGGAGTGCCAGTTGTCCATTGTTTTTCTGGAGGATTCACATCTCTGCTTGGTTTCTCCTGCTGGATTGTCCAAATCATCAAAGATAAGTCCTGGCTTTGTTTTTGCAGTCCACATGCGGTGGACTTTATAGTTCAGTGAATTGCTATGTTTTTTCTTGTCCAGCTTTGTCTGTGTAAGGATTTATTCAGCCAAGCTGGAAGCTCTGGAGTCGCAGAGTTACCCTCCATGCCTTTAGTTAGGTGTGGAGATTTTTGTATTCTCTGTGGTGGATTTTTGTAGTATTTTAATTCTGACCACACAGTACTCTGTCCTGTCTTTTCTTTCTAGGTAGCGTGGCCTCCTTTGCTAAATTCTGTTTTCAGTCTGCATATGTAATTTCCCTCTCCTCTCACAGTCAATATTTGTGGGGGGCTGTCTTTCCTTTGGGGATTTTCTCTGAGGCAAGATAGTTTTCCTGTTTCTTTCTTTAGGGGTAGTTAGTCCTCCGGCTGTGACGAGGTGTCGAGGGAGTGACAGGAACATCCCACGGCTACTTATAGTTGCGGTGTTAAGTTCAGGGTCTGCGGTCAGTATAGAGGCCACCTACTCCAGAGCTCGTCCATGCTGCTCCTAGGCCACCAGATCATAACAGTACAACTGGCCAACAATGAGTTAACCGCATCTCAAAAGAAGGGAAAGAAAGTGCTGAGCCATTTTTTTTCTGTACTCTGTTGTGTTTTTTTTTCCCTCTTCACCTCTGGGTGGCTCAAGAGTTAGGCGCTGACATGGATGTTCAGGGACTTGCTTCTCGGGTGGATCAACTTGCTGCTAGAGTACAGGGTATTTCTGATTATATCGTGCAGACTCCTGTTTTAGAGCCTAGAATTCCTACCCCCGATCTGTTTTTTGGGGACAGGTCCAAATTTTTGAGCTTTAAAAATAACTGTAAACTGTTTTTTGCTCTGAAGCCCCGTTCCTCTGGTGATCCCATCCAGCAGGTAAAAATTGTCATTTCTCTGTTGCGTGGCGACCCGCAGGATTGGGCATTTTCCCTGGAATCTGGGAATCCGGCCTTGCTTAATGTAGACACCTTTTTTCAGGCACTTGGGTTATTGTATGATGAACCTAATTCTGTGGATCATGCTGAGAAAACCTTGTTGGCCCTGTGTCAGGGTCAAGAAGCGGCAGAATCATATTGCCAGAAATTTAGAAAATGGTCTGTGCTTACTAAGTTCAATGAGGATGCTTTGGCGGCAATTTTCAGAAAGGGTCTTTCTGAATCTGTTAAAGATGTTATGGTGGGCTTCCCCACGCCTGCAGGTCTGAGTGATTCTATGTCTCTGGCCATTCAAATTGATCGGCGCTTGCGTGGGCGCAGAGTTGTGCACACTATGGCATTGTCTTCCGAGCGGAGTCCTGAGCCTATGCAGTGTGATAGGATTGTGTCTAGAGCTGAACGCCAAGGATTCAGACGTCAGAATAGGTTGTGCTTTTACTGCGGCGATTCTGCTCATGTTATTTCTGATTGCCCTAAGCGTGCCAAGAGAATCGCTAATTCCGTTACCATCAGTACTGTACAACCTAAATTTCTGTTATCTGTGACCCTGATCTGCTCATTATCGTCATTCTCTGTCATGGCATTTGTGGATTCAGGCGCCGCTTTAAATTTGATGGACTTAGAATTTGCCAGACGTTGTGGTTTTCCCTTACAGCCTTTGAGGAGTCCTATCCCTTTGAGGGGTACTGATGCTACACCATTGGCTAAAAATAAACCTCAGTTTTGGACACGGTTAACCATGTGCATGGCGCCAGCCCATCAGGAAGATTGTCGTTTCCTGGTGTTGCATAATTTGCATGATGCTATTGTGCTGAGGTTTCCATGGTTACAGGTACATAATCCGGTGTTGGATTGGAAATCTATGTCTGTGACTAGTTGGGGTTGTCAGGGGGTTCATGATGATGTTCCTCTGATGTCAATTTCCTCCTCTCCCTCTTCTGAAATTCCTGAGTTTCTGTCAGATTTCCAGGATGTTTTCGATGAGCCCAAGTCCAGTTCCCTTCCACCGCATAGGGACTGTGATTGTGCTATTGACTTGATTCCAGGCTCTAAGTTTCCTAAGGGACGACTTTTCAACCTGTCTGTGCCTGAACATGCCGCCATGCGGAGCTATGTAAAGGAGTCTTTGGAGAAGGGGCATATTCGGCCATCTTCTTCTCCATTGGGAGCAGGTTTTTTTTTGTTGCCAAAAAAGATGGCTCCTTGAGACCCTGTATTGATTATCGCCTCTTGAATAAGATCACGGTCAAATTCCAATACCCTTTGCCTTTGCTTTCTGATCTGTTTGCTAGGATTAAGGGGGCTAGTTGGTTTACTAAGATTGACCTTCGAGGGGCATATAATCTTGTTTGTATTAAGCAGGGTGACGAATGGAAAACTGCGTTTAATATGCCCGAAGGGCATTTTGAATACCTTGTGATGCCATTCGGACTCTCTAATGCTCCATCTGTGTTTCAGTCCTTCATGCATGATATATTTCGGAATTATCTTGATAAATTCATGATTGTATATTTGGATGATATTTTGATTTTTTCAGATGATTGGGAGTCTCATGTGAAACAAGTCAGGATGGTATTTCAGGTCCTTCGTGATAATGCCCTGTTTGTGAAGGAGTCTAAGTGCCTCTTTGGAGTACAGAAGGTTTCTTTTTTGGGCTTCATTTTTTCTCCATCATCTATAGAAATGGATCCGGTTAAGGTTCAGGCCATTCATGATTGGATCCAGCCCACATCCGTGAAGAGCCTTCAGAAATTTTTAAGCTTTGCTAATTTTTATCGCCGTTTCATTGCCAACTTCTCCAGTGTGGTTAAACCCCTGACCGATTTGACGAGGAAGGGCGCTGATGAAGCTAATTGGTCCTCTGAGGCTGTTTCTGCCTTTATGGAGCTTAAGCACCGATTTACTTCTGCCCCTGTGTTGCGTCAGCCGGATGTTTCTCTTCCTTTTCAGGTTGAGGTTGACGCTTCTGAGATTGGGGCAGGGGCCGTTTTGTCTCAGAGGAATTCTGATGGTTCCTTGATGAAACCGTGTGCCTTCTTTTCTCGAAAGTTTTCGCCTGCGGAACGCAATTATGATGTCGGCAATCGTGAGTTGTTGGCTATGAAGTGGGCATTTGAGGAGTGGCGACATTGGCTTGAGGGGGCCAAGCACCGTATTGTGGTCTTGACCGATCATAAGAATCTGATTTACCTCGAGTCTGCCAAACGGCTGAATCCTAGACAGGCCCGATGGTCCCTGTTTTTCTCCCGTGTTGATTTTGTTGTCTCGTATCTTCCGGGTTCTAGGAATGTTAAGGATGATGCCCTCTCTAGGAGTTTTTTGCCTCATTCCCCTGGGATTCTTGAGCCGGTTGGTATTCTGAAGGAGGGGGTGATTCTTTCTGATTTGCGACGGGTTCTTCAGGAGTTTCAGGCTGATAAACCTGATCGCTGTCCAGCGGGGAAACTGTTTGTTCCTGACAGATTGACTAGTAAAGTGATTTCTGAGGTTCACTGTTCTGTGTTGGCTGGCCATCCTGGGATTTTTGGTACCAGAGATTTGGTTAGTAGGTCCTTTTGGTGGCCTTCTTTGTCATGGGATGTGCGTTCTTTTGTGCAGTCCTGTGGGACTTGTGCGTGGGCCAAACTTTGCTGCTCCCGCGCCAGTGGGTTGCTTTTGCCTTTGCCGGTCCCTGATCGGCCTTGTACGCATATTTCTATGGATTTTATTTCGGATCTTCCTGTTTCCCAGAGGATGTCTGTTATCTGGATGGTCTGTGACCGGTTTTCTAAGATGGTTCATTTGGTACCTTTGCCTAAATTGCCTTCCTCTTCTGAGTTGGTTCTGTTGTTTTTTCAGCATGTGGTTCGTTTGCATGGCATTCCGGAGAATATTGTGTCCGATAGAGGTTCCCAGTTTGTTTCTAGGTTTTGGCGGTCCTTTTGTGCTAATCTGGTCATTGATTTGTCTCTTTCTTCCGCATTTCATCCTCAGACAAACGGCCAAACCGAGCGAACTAACCAGACTTTGGAAACTTATTTGAGATGCTTTGTGTCTGCCGATCAGGATGATTGGGTTGCTTTCTTGCCATTGGCCGAGTTTGCCCTTAATAATCGGGCTAGTTCGGCTACCTTGGTTTCACCATTCTTTTGTAATTCTGGGTTTCATCCTCATTTTTCTTCAGGGCAGGTTGAGTCTTCTGATTGTCCTGGGGTGGACTCTGTGGTTGACAGGTTGCAGCAGATTTGGGCTCATGTTGTGGACAATTTGGTGTTGTCTCAGGAGGAGGCTCAGCGTTTTGCCAACCATCGTCGGCGTGTGAGTTCCTGGCTTTGGGTTGGGGATTTGGTCTGGTTGTCTTCTCGTCATGTTCCTATGAAGGTTTCTTCCCCGAAGTTCAAGCCTCGGTTTATTGGTCCTTATAGGATTTCTGAGATTATCAATCCAGTGTCTTTTCGTTTGGCCCTTTCAGCCTCTTTTTCCATCCATAATGTTTTTCATAGATCTTTGTTGCGGAAATATGTGGTGCCCGTGGTTCCCTCTGTTGATCCTCTTGCCCCGGTGTTGATTGATGGGGAGTTGGAGTATGTTGTGGAGAAGATCTTGGATTCTCCTTTTTCAAGACGGAGGCTTCATTATCTTGTCAAGTGGAAGGGTTATGGCCAGGAGGATAATTCTTGGGTTGTTGCCTCCGATGTTCACGCTGACAATTTGGTTCCTGCCTTCCATTTGGCTCGTCCGGATCGGCCTGGGCGCTCTGGTGAGGGTTCGGTGACCCCTCCTCAAGGGGGGGGTACTGTTGTGAATTCTGTTGTGGGTTCTGCTCTTAGGCTCCCTCCGGTGGTTATAAGTGGTAGTGCTGCTGTTTGTCCTTCACAGCAGTCATCAGGTGCTTCCACTTTGGACGGGGCTATTTAGTCTGGCTTCACCCTTTATGGAGTGCCAGTTGTCCATTGTTTTTCTGGAGGATTCACATCTCTGCTTGGTTTCTCCTGCTGGATTGTCCAAATCATCAAAGATAAGTCCTGGCTTTGTTTTTGCAGTCCACATGCGGTGGACTTTATAGTTCAGTGAATTGCTATGTTTTTTCTTGTCCAGCTTTGTCTGTGTAAGGATTTATTCAGCCAAGCTGGAAGCTCTGGAGTCGCAGAGTTACCCTCCATGCCTTTAGTTAGGTGTGGAGATTTTTGTATTCTCTGTGGTGGATTTTTGTAGTATTTTAATACTGACCGCACAGTACTCTGTCCTGTCTTTTCTTTCTAGGTAGCGTGGCCTCCTTTGCTAAATTCTGTTTTCAGTCTGCGTTTGTAATTTCCCTCTCCTCTCACAGTCAATATTTGTGGGGGCTGTCTTTCCTTTGGGGATTTTCTCTGAGGCAAGATAGTTTTCCTGTTTCTTTCTTTAGGGGTAATTAGTCCTCCGGCTGTGACGAGGTGTCGAGGGAGTGACAGGAACATCCCACGGCTACTTATAGTTGCGGTGTTAAGTTCAGGGTCTGCGGTCAGTATAGAGGCCACCTACTCCAGAGCTCGTCCATGCTGCTCCTAGGCCACCAGATCATAACAATGGAGTGCACAAGATGCACTGGACGAGGTGGGGCTCCCTCCGAATCCTTGAGGGACAGCCAGACTGCAAATGTCCAGGTTGCCCACACCCATAACATCTCCTCTCTGTGATACCCCCAGGTCATGGTCGGAACTGTTGGGGCCCAGGATTGTGAGCTGTGATTGTCATCGACCTGCAGCTGCGTGGAAGGGCAGATATAATTGGAGGGGGACGGGGCACAGGAGAAGGCTGTGGTTCATTGTCCAGAAGCCTCCTCCATTGTGTTCGGATAGTAAGGGCTTCATCGGCCAGGGCTGCAGCTCTATCCACGATGCACAGCGTGCTCTCCTGGACCCATTCTCATACCTCTGCGGGGCACTTGGCAAGAAATTGTTCTATAAGGAACGCCTGTATAACATCTTCCACAGTAAAGGCGTTTTCTGCTTTCAGCCATCTCCGACATGCCTGGGACATCTTATGTGCATACATCCTAAACGATCCCACCGTAGTGCATGGGAGCTCTCAGAACTTGGCCCTATATAAGTCTGGGGTGATAGCATGGTAATCCAGGACAGTCTGCTTTACAATGTTATAATCTGGATTCCGCTGTGAGTCAATGGTTCGGTAAGCCTCCGCCAGGCTACCGTTCAGGAGTCCCACTAACAAACGCATCCAGCTAGAGTGGGGCACCTCCATCACAGCACACTGCTGCTCAAAGTCCTTGAAGAACCCCCTCCACATCTCCGGAAGCCTCATCAAATGGCTTAAACTCTGTCCAGGTGATCCATACAGGCTTCCGGATCATTGCGTTTACATTCCACATTGCGTTACTCCCTCTTTCAAGCTCCATTGCTTCTTGTCTCCGCTGTGCCCAGCGGGCAGCCTCCTCCTTGTACTCCTGAGAGATGCCTGGGCCCAGAACTGCCATCTCTTCTTCGTACCACACCACCCACTGGCTTTTTGGGGTGGGGGTCCTCATCTCCAGTGCTCGGCCTTCAGACATATGGGGGAGGTGGTCGGGCTGGCACCCACCAGTAGATCAATTAAGGCTTCTTTAATCAGTCCCTGGTGGTTCAGGCCCAAGTCTCTGGCTCTCTCCTATAATCTGGATACAGTCCAATTTCTGTACTCAATCTGTGGGTAGTTCTCCTTTAGGTTACGTTCTGTTGATCCCGCTGCTTGCCACCAGTTGTCACAGGTTCCTTCTCCAGTATCACACAATCAACAGAGCGAGAGATGAGTGAAAAGATCCAAGAACCTTTATTTACGCAAAAATACAAAAGGTCCATATATATATATGATCCACCACACTGAGGATACAATAGTCCAGAACACGAATGCAGTTCAGTAACAGGATAAAAGTCCAACAATCCAGCAGAGGATAGCATAGTCCATATACTCTTCTTTCTCTCTGATATGCTCTTCACATCATTCCACACCAGACTGAATTCCTCCCAGCTCCTGTCCTCTCCTTATGTCCAGAAGTAGTCAGACAAGTTGGGGTGGTTTTCAGGCCTCCCACACCTGACAAAGGTGCCTGGTGGATTAAGGCACAACATGGGGTCATTGTTTCAACAAGCTAGTTCATATATCATTAGCATATTAGCAAACAGGTTTATTCACTGACCCTGTGGAGAGATAACAGTACAGGACTGTGGGGGCTGATAACAGATGGCAAATAACAGCAATTCATCAATTGGCAAATAACTCATACTACAAGAGAACACCATGATAATCAGTAAAATATAAATATACACAAAATGATACCCACATAGCATATCACACCATCACACCAGCTTATTTATTTTCTTTAAAAAGTTTTAATTTTTTTAAGACTTTAATGTAATAAAATACTTCATTTTCTCCCCACAGCATCTGGCTGTGTTCAGGCATTGGGCAGGTGATTAACCCCATATCTGTGGGTTAATACCATTTCTTTCTGGTGACAGGTTCCCTTTAACTTCATTTTCTCCAAGTAGCAGCCCTTCCAGTAAACCAACGTCACTTTTTTTAAACACCGTGTTTGCAGGTAAATATCATTTTTTTGTTCCCTTTAATTCAGAGTGTAACGGTAACGATAAGGATAGGAAAAATGATGAATATTCAATGATAGTGTCTTGCAGCAAATTCTCATAAAAGAAACATCTGGGGAGACTCGCTTGTAAAATATAGTTCAGGCAGGCTGCTAGTAATAAATATTCCCTCAGGCATTTCGTCATTATATTATATTCCTGACTTGTCCCAAACTTAATGTGATCTCAAGGACATCTCTTATTTATTCTGTAGGTGACCTAGGTTAACGGAGACAATGCATATAGTGTATCGATCACACTTTGATCTTGTGTGATGCTTAGATTTAGGATTTCTTAAGGTGCAGAAGTAACGATGTGAAATACAACCTTGATCACAGTTGCATTTTGACCATGATCAGTTCACCTACCTGCCTTAAAGGAAACGGTGATATTTGTAATAAATATACTGTATCTAGACTAGAAAATACTCTTAGTGGGACAGATTATAGTTTGTGGTAATGATGACGTGTATAGTTCTTTCTTGATGGTTTAGACCAGGAGAAGGCAAAGAATTTCCCTGAGAAGCTACATGAGATACCGATTGTGTTCATTTCACATAAAGTTCTTCCCAAAAAACTAGGATGATGTAATAAATCGGCATAGGTTATATGCAGATCCAAATAGAGTTGATTTCTATAGTTGACTGATGGTGATTTTGTTAAATTTGAGTTATTGTATATGCTTCCCAAAGATTTGGGGGATTTGATGATGACCACTGTTTTTATGCCATAATCTTTGAATTTCAATTTTTCAGGTTGTGAGATATTTTTAAACATTTTTATTTCTTTTTTTTTTTGTCCACCCTGTTAGCTCCAGGAATTGCTATGTCAATGATTCACACCCTTTTTTCCTTGATGATGGTTACGTTGGGTGTATTGTGGGCCATTTTTTTGTCCTTGTAAATGCCAGAGTCCCACAATATTTTCACATATTCATTTCTGACCACTGTTGCCTGTAGGTTCCCCCACCAAATTTTAGTGGACTGCTGTTAACTTTCACTAATGTCTCAATGAATCAATTTTGCCATAGTATTATGTTACTGTTTGTAGCCAGTCTTTGCAATTATTTAGCATGAACTGTACACATGGTCTACTGTTTCATCTGATTCCTTGCACAGTCTGCACTTGGCATCATAAGACTTCTCTATCTTGGCTTTTACAGCATTTGTTCGCATTACCTGTTCCAGTGCAGTTAGTATTATCCATATGATATCTTTCTTCAAAGTTCTATATTTAGACGTTAGGTATGTATTTTCCTGGTCAATTTTTCTGCTGATCTTGTCTAAATATTTCCCATGCAGCACCTTTTTTTTAGCTGCGATGATGTGAGCTTGGAAGCTTGCTCCAGCACATATAGTGCTGAGAGAGTTATTTGGCCATTCCCGGGCTGGGTTTTATGAGCAGTCCTAAGAGATGGGTGGGAATGACCGCTCACATATCTCAACCCCAGGGGCATGGTTTGGCAGATAAAATGGAGGCCGAGTCTCTCATTCAGTCTGTGGCTGGAGGTGTGGAGACCTCCAGTGTGTGTTGTTAAAGGCACTGACCTGAGCGGGTGGACCCCAACACCATAAGGACTATTTCTTTTTCAGTTTGTTTTCACTTTGTGCCAGAAAAGGCTCTGTTTTGTTTTGCCTCCCTCCCCCCGGAGGGCTTTATGAAATTAAATAAACTTGCCTGGACTTTTGCATAAAAACCGCTTCCTGTGCCTACCTCCAGAGCAGCTGAGTGAGTACAAACCTTTACAATATCTATCTATCTGTCTATCTATATATTACAGCTCTTGCAAAAATTAAGAGACCACTGCAAAATGTTCAGTTTGTCTGATTTTTCTCTTTATAGGTATATTTTTGAGTAAAATGTAAATTGTTCTTTTAGGCTGGCTTCACATTTTGGGCAGAGCTGCGGAGGGCTGCGTAGTTCCTCCATTAAGCCCCACCCACTGCGGCACCTCTTCCACTCAGCTCCGCCTACATCGGCATGCATCCTGCGTACCTATCTTTAACATTGGATATGAAGGCCATGCGAATGTATGTGGAAGCCTCCGCACGTGTCATTTTGGCGCTGCGCCAACCGCAACAAAATGCAACATGTTGCATTCAACGCAGTTCGGCGCAGAGTCAAAATGACGCATGTGGAGGCTTCCGCATACATTCGCATGGCCTTCATATGAAATGTTAAAGATATGTACGCAGGATGCATTCCGACGTAGGCAGAGCTGAGTGGAAGAGGTGCGGAAGTGGGCGGGGCTTAATGGAGGAACTACGCAGCCCTCAGCAGCTCTGCCCAATGCAAGTGTGAAACCAGCCTTAGTCTTTAAACTTCTGACAACATGTATCTGAATTTCCGAACAATAAATTTTGTTTGTTTTTTCTGAAAAGGAGAAATGGTCCAAATTAAATAAAACCCAGTGCTTTCAGACCTCTAATAATGCAAAGAAAACAAGTTCATAATCATTTACAAACAATAATACTAATGTTTTAACTCAGGAAGAGTTCAGAAATCAATATTTTGTGGAATAACCATGATTTTTAATCACAGCTTTCATGCGTCTTGGCATGCTTTCCACCAGTCTTTCACACTGCTTTTGGGTGACCTTATGCCACTACGGGTACAAAAATGTAAGCAGTTCTTCTTTGTTCTATCCATCTCAATGGAGTTCAGGTCTGGAGATTGGGCTGCCCATGACAGGGTCTTGATGTGGTGGTCTCTTAATTTTTGCCAGAGTTGTATATATATATATACATAGACACTTTACTACCCTTGCTGTTCATGAGTGATCCTTTTTTAATAGCCGCAGAAACAAATCTTTGAAGCCCACACTCCATTGAGATGTCTGTACTGAATATTTTCATAGTAATGGTCAATGATTGAAATTCAGTATCAGAATTTCCATACAGCTTCAAATCATCCATATATAATATGTGTGAAATCCTCTCTGAATTGTTGCGACCTTGATAACCCAGATTTGCTCCCTTCAGAATTATTGATAATGGAATCATGAATAACACTGGTTACAATGAACCACTCTGGAAAATACCCCTCTGGGTGTTGACCAGTTCATAGTTTTAACTTACAACCATTATTTCTGTCTTTCAGTGTTTCATTTCCTTTTCTGAAAATATTTTCAATGTTTCTCTTGATACCAGTTGCTTCTAAACATTTGATGATCCAGCCATGACCCGGTGAATCGAATACCTTTACTAAGTCAATCCAGACCATTTGCTGATGTATTTTTCAGCTTTTGCAGTTCTTTTCATTTTATGAATCTAGAGCTGATCTCTTTTGCTCCTCCTTTTTTTCCCCTTCTGCTCCAACTGGTAAGATATTGTTTGAACATTTTTGGCAGGTATGTAATTGGCCTGTAATTCACAGGTATTATGCCTTTTGCTGGGTCTTTTTGTATCAGGTAAGTTTTGCCATGTGTTAACCAACCACCGATTTCACCATTCAGTAGAATCTCATTAAAGTGTTTGGCCAGTGTTGGATGAAGGCTGGTCAGGCATTTGATCCAGAAGCCATATGCAGCTGATCTTGACCCAACGATGTCCAATTTTTTACTCTATTTTCACAGGACATGATCATTTCTCTTGTTATGACCAGGTCTTCCTTATGAATTTTACTGAAACTTTTGTTAAATTCTTAGATCCATTTTGCACTTTTGTTGTAGTCTATTCTTGTTTTCCAAAGAGCTTTTCAGATTTGTAATATTTCTACATTTTTTTTTTTTCATTTTCTCACTCTTTTTATAGTTTATTCTGTAGTAACACTGCCTTAGGTCTGACTGAAATAGCTGATTTTGCTTGTACTGGATGATTCGCGCTTTATATCTTTAAATATTGTTGTTATTTGACAATTTTCAGTGCTTCTTCAATTTTTCTCATGTTTAGCTAGTAATTTTTAAATAACCACTTCTTAATTTTTTTCATTTTTTAATTGTTGATCTTCCTTGTTCTTTGAATTACTGGCATCAAATCTTGTTTTTGATTTTTAGCTCCAATCTTATTTTCGACAGGTGTTCTTTGAGTTTTTCGTCTTAGGATTTCAGTACCCAGTTGTTCTGTTGCAATCATAGCTGTACTGTAAATGAACTTACTTGTTTCTTTTAATTATGTTATTTTCACAGTTGTAACTACTTTGTTCACGTCTTTCATTATTGGTGCCAATTATTTTTTTGGCACTACTTCGAACGCTGGCAATCTTTGTCTTTCCACATATCCACGAACATGTTCAATTATTTTTCCCTTTAGTTCTTTGTTTTGTGTCTGTTCATCAGTTGTTTTCTGACTTTTTCATGTTGTTGTGTGGTCATTTTTTCTTGTGCAGTTGCTTCCTCTACATCATCTTCTACATTTTCTTCATTGTCTCCAATTACAGTATTTAAACTCGAATATTTTTACCTCTTTGACAGCTTTTCTGAATCTCTTTTGAGTTCAGTCTCGCTGAATATTATTTTTCCGAATTATAAATTGTATTTGATTAGTAAGTTATTGTTATCTGATTTCTGAACTAGAATAGTTTTCTTTACAGATTTAGAAAATTTGCTTTAACCCCTTAGTGACAGAGCCAATTTGGTACTTAATGACCGAGCCAATTTTTACAATTCTGACCAGTGTCACTTTATGAGGTTATAACTCTGGAACGCTTAATCGGATCCCGCTGATTCTGAGATTGTTTTTTCGTGACATGTTGTACTTCAAGTTAGTGGTAACATTTCTTCGATATTACTTGCGATTATTTATGAAAAAAATGGAAATATGGCAAAAAATTTTAAAATTTTGCAATTTTCAAACTTTGTATTTTTATGCCCTTAAATCAGAGAGATATGTCACAAAAAATAGTTAATAAATAACATTTCTCACATGTCTACTTTACATCAGCACAATTTTGGAAACAATTTTTTTTTTTTGTTAGGGAGTTATAAGGGTTAAAAGTTGACCAGCAATTTCTCATTTTTACAACACCATGTTTTTTTTAGGGACCACATCACCTTTGAAGTGATTTTGAGGGGTCTATATGATAGAAAATAACCAAGTGTGACACCATTCTAAAAACTGCACCCCTCAAGCTGCTCAAAACCACATTCAAGAAGTTTATTAACCCTTTACGTACTTCACAGGAACTAAAACAATGTGGAAGAAAAAAATGAACATTTTACTTTTTTTTGCAAACATTTTACTTCAGAACCATTTTTTTTAATTTTTACAAGTGTAAAAACAGAAATTTAACCACAAATTTTGTTGTGCAATTTTTCCTGAGTACACCGATACCCCATATGTGGAGGTAAACCACTGTTTGGGCGCACCGCAGAGCTTGGAAGTGAAGGAGCACCGTTTGACTGTTTCAATGCAGAATTGGCTGGAATTGAGATCGGACGCCATGTCGCGTTTGGAGAGCCCCTAATGTGCCTAAACAGTGGAAACCCCCCACAAGTGACACCATTTTGGAAACTAGACCCCCCAAGGAACTTATCTAGATGTGTGGTGAGCACTTTGAACCCCCAAGTGCTTCACAGAAGTTTATAACGTAGAGCCGTGAAAATAAAAAATCTCATTTTTTCTACAAAAATGATCTTTTTGCCCCCAAATTTTTATTTTCACAAGGGTAACAGGAGAAATTAGACCACAAAAGTTGTTGTGCAATTTCTCCTGAGTACGTCGATACCCCATATATGGGGGTAAACCACTGTTTGGGCGCACCGCAGAGCTTGGAAGAGAAGGAGTGTCGTTTTACTTTTTCAATGTAGAATTGGCTGGAATTGAGATCGGACGCCATGTCACATTTGGAGAGCCGCTGATGTGCCTAAACAGTAGAGACCCCCCACATATGACACCATTTTGGAAACTAGACCCCTTAAGGAACTTATCTAGATGTGTGGTGAGCACTTTAAACCCCCAGGTGCTTCACAGAAGTTTATAACGTAGAGCCGTGAAAATAAAAAAATCGCATTTTTTCTACAAAAATGATCTTTTTGCCTCCAAATTTTTATTTTAACAAGGGTAACAGGAGAAAATGGACCCCAGAAGCTGTTGTACAATTTGTCTTGAGTACGCCGACACCCCATATGTGGGGGTAAACCACTGTTTGGGCGCATGGCTGAGCTCGGAAGCAAAGGAGCGCCATTTGACTTTTCAATGCAAAATTGACTGGAATTGAGATCGGACGCCATGTCGTGTTTGGAGAGCCCCTGATGTGCTTAAACAGCAGAAACCCCCCAAAAGTGACCTCATTTTGGAAACTAGACCCCCCATGGAACTTATCTAGATGTGTAGTGAGAACTTTGAATGCCCAAGTGCATCACAGAAGTTTATAATGCAGAGTCGTGAAAATAAAAAATATATATTTTTTAACAATAAAGATTTTTTAGCCCCCAAGTTTTTATTTTCACAAGGGTAACAAGAGAAATTGGACCCCAAAAGTTGTTGTCCAATTTGTCCTGAGTATGCTGGTACCCCATATGTGGGGGTAAACCACTGTTTGGGCGCACGGCAGAGCTCGGAAGGGAAGGAGTGCCATTTTGGAATGCAGACTTTGATAGAATTGTCTGCGGGCGTTATGTTGCCTTTGCAGACCCCTAATGTACCTAAACAGTAGAAACCCCCAACAAGTGACCCCATTTTGGAAAATAGACCCCCCAAGGAACTTATCTAGATATGTGGTGAGAACTTTGAATGCCCAAGTGCTTCACAGAAGTTTATAATGCAGAGTAGTGAAAATAAAAAATATTTTTTTTCCCACAAAAAAGATTTTTTTAGCCCCCAAATTTTTATTTTCACAAGGGTAACAAGAGAAATTGGACCCCAAAAGTTGTTGTCCAATTTGTCCTGAGTATGCTGGTACCCAATATGTGGGGGTAAACCACTGTTTGGGCGCACGGCAGAGCTCGGAAGGGAAGGAGCGCCATTTTGGAATGCAGACTTTGATAGAATTGTCTGCGGGCGTTATGTTGCGTTTGCAGACCCCTAATGTACCTAAACAGTAGAAACCCCCAACAAGTGACCCCATTTTGGAAAATAGACCCCCCAAGGAACTTATCTAAATATGTGGTGAGAACTTTGAATGCCCAAGTGCTTCACAGAAGTTTATAATGCAGAGTAGTGAAAATAAAAAATATTTTTTTTCCCACAAAAAAGATTTTTTAGCCCCCAAATTTTTATTTTCACAAGGGTAACAAGAGAAATTGGACCCCAAAAGTTGTAGTCCAATTTGTCCTGAGTATTCTGGTACCCCATATGTGGGGGTAAACCACTGTTTGGGCGCACGGCAGAGCTCGGAAGGGAAGGAGCACCATTTTGGAATGCAGACTTTGATAGAATTGTCTGCGGGCGTTATGTTGCGTTTGCAGACCCCTAATGTACCTAAACAGTAGAAACCCCCACAAGTGACCAAATTTTGGAAACTAGACCCCCTAAGGAATTTATCTAGATATGTGGTGAGAACTTTGAAAGCTCAAGTGCTTCACAGAAATTTATAATGCAGAGTAGTGAAAATAAAAAAATATTTTTTTTTCCAACAAAAAAGATTTTTAGCCCCCAAGTTTTTATTTTCACAAGGGTAACAAGAGAAATTGGACCCAAAAAGTTGTTGTCCAATTTGTCCTGAGTATGCTGGTACCCCATATGTGGGGGTAAACCACTGTTTGGGCGCACGGCAGAGCTCGGAAGGGAAGGAGCGCCATTCTGGAATGCAGACTTTGATAGAATTGTCTGCGGGCGTTATGTTGCGTTTGCAGACCCCTAATGTACCTAAACAGTAGAAACCCCCACAAGTGACCAAATTTTGGAAACTAGACCCCCTAAGGAACTTATCTAGATATGTGGTGAGAACTTTGAAAGCTCAAGTGCTTCACAGAAATTTATAATGCAGAGTAGTGAAAATAAAAAAATATATTTTTTTCCAACAAAAAAGATTTTTAGCCCCCAAGTTTTTATTTTCACAAGGGTAACAGGAGAAATTGGACCCCAAAAGTTGTTGTCCAATTTATCCCGAGTACGCTGATGCCCCATATGTGGGGGTAAACCACTGTTTGGGCGCACGGCAGAGCTCAGAAGGGAGGGAGTACCATTTGACTTTTTTAGCGCAAAATTGGCTGTCGTGTTTGGAGACCCCCTGATGTACCTAAACAGTGGAAACCCCCCAATTCTAACTCCAACCCTAACCCCAACACAGCCCTAACCCTAATCTCAACCCGATCCATAATCCTAATCACAACCCTAACGATAATCACAACCCTAACCCCAAAACAGCCCTAATCTCAACCCTAACCATAACCCTAATCAAAACCCTAAATCCAACACACCCCT
The DNA here is from genome assembly GCF_051348905.1 of Ranitomeya variabilis. Lineage (NCBI taxonomy): Eukaryota > Metazoa > Chordata > Amphibia > Anura > Dendrobatidae > Ranitomeya > Ranitomeya variabilis. Next base: position 625,331,506 of record NC_135232.1, read on the forward strand.
AACCCTAATCCCAACCCTAACCCTAATCCCAACCCTAATCCCAAACGTAACACTAATCCCAACCCTAATCCAAACCCTAACCCTAATCCCAACTCTAACCCTAACTTTAGCCCCAACCCTAACTTTAGCCCCAACCCTAACCATAACTTTAGCCCCCGTCGTCACAAAAAAAGTTCAATGTAACCTTTTTTTTTGTACGTCGTGTCCGCCATTTCCGCGGATGCGTGGCCGTAACTCTGCCCCCTCCTCCCCAGGACATAGACTGGGCAGCGGATGCGTTGAAAAACTGCATCTGCTGCCCACGTTGTGCACAATTTTCACAACGTGCGTCGGTACATCGGGCCGACGCATTGCGACCGCCCCGTACCGACGCAAGTGTGAAAGAAGCCTAAGGCTACTTTCACACTAGCGTCGTACTCGGCCCATCGCAGTGTGTTGGGCCGACGTACCGACGCTAGCGTTGTAAGCGCCGCACAACGGGTGCAGCGGATGCTGTTTTTTCAACGCATCCGCTGCCCCATTGTGAGGTGCGGGGAGGCGGGGGCGGAGTTCCGGCCACGCATGCGCGGTCGGAAATGGCGGACACGTCGCACAAAAAAGTTACATGTAGTTTTTTTTGTGTCGACGGTCCGCCGAAGCACGACGCATCCGTCGCACGACGGATGCGACATGTGGCAATCCGTCGCAATGCGTCGCTAATGCAAGCCAATGGAGAAAAAACGCATCCTGCAAGCACTTTTGCAGGATGCGTTTTTTCTCCAACGACGCATTGCGACGGAAGCCAAAAAACGCTAGTGTGAAAGTAGCCTAACCCTAACCCTAGCCCTAACCCTAACCCTAAATTTAGCCCCAACCCTAACCCTAACTCTAACCCTAACTCTAACCCTAACCCTAACCCTAACTCTAACCCTAACCCTAACTCTAACTCTAACCCTAACCCTAACTCTAACCCTAACCCTAACCCTAACCCTAATTTTAGCCCCAACTTGTCTTCTCCTGCCGGCCGGCAGATGGCAGCAGATGGCGGGCGCACTGCGCATGCGCCCGCCATGATGAAAAAGCCGGCTGGCAGGAGAAGACAGAAGAGGACCCAGGGACCCCGGGTGAGTATGATAGGGTCCCCGAATCCCCCTATTTCTCTGTCCTCTGATGTGCGATCACATCAGAGGACAGAGAAATAACTGATCGCTTTTTTTTTTTTTTTTTTTTTTGCGGTCGCCGGTAAACTGTTAATTACCGGCGATCGCAAAGCAGGGGTCGGTGCAAACCGACCCCGATCATGTTCTTTGGGGTCTCGGCTACCCCCGGCAGCCGAGACCCCAAAGAACATCCGGGTGCCGGGCGGCGGGCGCACTGCGCGTGCGCCCGCCATTTTTTCCCGGAAAAAAGATGGCGGCGCCCATGGGGAGACACGAGGAGCACCGGGGGAGGTAGGTAAGTATTGGGGGGCTATTGGGGGCCATCGGGGACCACATTTCTCTGTCATCCGATGTGCGATCACATCGGAGGACAGAGAAATTAAACGGCAAATTGCGTTTGTTTTTTTTTTGTTGCGACCGCCGGTAAACGGTTAATTACCGGCGATCGCAACTCGGGGGTCGGTAAAAACCCCCCGAATCATGTTCTCTGGGGTCTCGGCTACCCTCGGCAACCGAGACCCCAGAGAAAATCCGACTCTGGGGGGCGCTATTCACTTTTTCCACAGCGCCGTTAATTAACGGCGCTGTGGATTAAGTACCCTTAGCGGCCGCCGTTAAAAGGCGTATCGGCGGTCGTTAAGGGGTTAAGTAGCCTTGCGTTTATTTCTCTGACTTGAAATACCAGACTATATAATGGTACAATTTTACTCTATTCTGTACTAAAAAGATCCTAAAAATGTCTACAAGGTAAATAATCTTGAGTAATAAAGTCATAATTTTCTATTTCTACTCTGATTATACATAACAAAATTGTTGAAAACTTTTCTCAGTTGAAAAATGTTCTGAGTTTTCCTTTGTTTCAACAACTGCAACATTGGCAGGTTTTTTTTTTTTAAATCATCCCCCTTCTTAGTTCTGATCTTGTGACTTCAGTAGATTTTTTAAAAATTGTTTTAATTGTTTTAAATAATATTAAAGAAAATGTTCCTTAGCATAACCCATGTTTTAGGTGTCGACCTGCCTTGCTGAGGCTTTAAGTTCTGAGGTCTTCAAAATATATCTAGTGCTCTATTCCCCAGGAATTTCTCTGTCTCACTTGACAGATTTAAAATACATAGATATTTTTGGCACAGATTATGTGCACTTATTGGTAGCACAGCAGAGATTCTATAAGATTACATTGTGGTTTGTATTGCCAAGAATTAATTTCCTTTGTGTAATGTAGAATCTTGTAATGAGGCAAAATATCAAATAAATCATTTAGTGGTGCACAAGATACGAGAGATATGAGTCTAAAGTGTTTATAGGTTTTCATCTATTGCTAATATAGTGGATGTGTAAAAAAACCTCTTATGTGGAAATGTCCTACAGATATTGCCAAATACAACCAATAAATGCATACAGTACAAATTTGCGTAACATGGGACTAATAAAGCACATTGCTCAAATGAAGCAATTCTCCTAGTGGCTGTAAAGGGAGGGCCATTTATATGGATACATCTAAATAAAATGGGAATAGTTGGTGATATCGACTTCCTGTTTGTGGCACGTTAGTATATAGGAGGGGGGAAACTTTTCAAGATGGGTGGTGACCATGGTGGCCATTTTAAAGTCAGCCATTTTGGATCCAACTTTATTTTTTCCAATGGTTAGAGGGTCATGTGACAGATCAAACTTATTGAGAATTTTAGAAGAAAAACCATGTTGTGCTTGGTTTTAACATAACTTTATTCTTTCATAAGTTATTTACAAGTTTATGACCACTTATAAAATGTGTTCCAAGTGCTGCCCATTGTGTTGGATTGTCAATGCAATCCTCTCCTCCCACTCTTGACACACTGATAGCAACACCGCAGAAGAAATGCTAGCACAGGCTTCCAGTATCCGTTGTTTCAGATGCTGGGGTCATCTGAAGGCAATTGTCCATTCTATGAAGATACGAGATGTGCAGCATCTGAAACAACGGTTACTGGAAGACTGCTAGGATTTCTTCTGTGGTGTTGCTATCAGTGTGTCAAGAGTGGGAGAAGAGGGTTGCATTGACAATCCAACACAATGGGCAGCACTTTGAACACATTTTATAAGTGGTCATAAACTTGTAAAAAACTCATAAAAGAAAAAAGTTACGTTAAAACCAAGCACAGCATTGTTTTTCTTGTGAAATTCTCAATAAGTTTGATGTGTCACATGACCCTCTTCCCACTGGAAAAAATAAAGTTGGATCCAAAATGGCCAACTTCAAAATGGTCGCCATAGTAAGCACCCATCTTAAAAAGTTTTCCCCCTCCCATATACTAATGTGCCACAAACAGGAAGTTGAGATCACCAACCATTCCCATTTTATTTAGGTGTATCCATATAAATGGCCCACCCTGTAGAACATTTTTTCCCATGGTGGATGCAAAGTTATGCTCCTCATGATGATGTAGAGAAATGTTCCTTCATCCACTCCCCCATTAGCTTCAGTACTACGCTCTTCCTGTTGGATGCCCTGCAATACTCTCCATTGTCGTTGTTGACCAATGCTCCTCATGGTAGGTATAGAATATTGTTCTTCTTGGTGCATGCATAATAAGGCTCCTCATAGTGGAGGTAAAACAATGTTTATCTTGGTGGATGTAGAACAATGCTCCTTGTTGCAGATTTAGACCAGTGTTCCTCATTATAGATGTAAACCAATTCTTTTTATGGTGAATATACAGAAGAACAATATTCCTCATGGGACATGCAAAATGATGTTCTGCATAATGCGTGTAAACCAATGCTCCTCATGGTGGATGTAAAATAATGTTCCTCAGGGTAGACGTAAAACAGTGTTCCTTGTGGTGGATGAAGGAAGACGCTCCTTATGACTATTGTAAAACTATGCTCTTCATGATGAATGTGATACAGTGCTATGCATGGTGGATGTAGATCAAAGTTGCTCATGTTGTATGTAGAGTAATGATCCTCATTTTGGATGTAGAACTATTCCAACCTCACAGCCAGGCAATCCACGGTAATCATTAGAGAACCACTTCAGCTGATACAGTAAAAAAGATGAAAAATGGCGATGTTCGACTCACAAAGAGTCTTTCTCAAGCTGGTATAATAATAAATAGAGTATAAAGAAGAATTGTTTATACTTTATCAGCTGAAATGCCTTGGTTCTCTACTATTTTTCATACATAAAATAATGCTTAATGTGGTGGATAAGAACAATGCTTCTCATGGTGAACATTGGACAATGCTTCTTGTAAATGCCCTTACCTCTAGTATTATATTTAACCCCTTCACGACATGCGCCGTACATGTATTGTGCATGTCGTGCCTCCCCTGGAAATCCACCCATCGGTGACCCCGTCACGTGATCACGGGTCACCGATGGGTCGGCATGACAACCAGAGGTGTCCAGCAGCCCTCTATAGTTGTCACTGCCGGATTACTATGAGCACTGCCCGGTGGACGGTGCTCATAGCAAGTGAGCAATTCTTTCCCAGCACATGTCAGCATCACGTGATCATGGGTCACCGATGGGTCGGCATGACAACCAGAGGTGTCCAGTAGCCCTCATAGCAAGTGAGCAATTCTGCTACATACAAGCAATATGATCATCGCCTGTATGCAGCAGATACGATCGGGTTGTGGCAGGGTCTAGTCTCCCATGGAGTCTATTGAATCATGTCAAAAGTAAAAAAAAAAGTTTTTTTTTTTAAATAAAAAATATACAAAAGTTCAAATCACCCCCTTTCGCCCCATTCAAAATAAAACAATAAAAAAAAATCAAACATACATATATTTGGTATCTCAGCATTTAGAATCTCCCGTCTATCAATCTATAAAAATAATTAATCAAATCAGTAAACGGCGTAGCGAAAAAAAGTAAAGACTGCAGAATTACGGTTTTTTTGGTCACCACAACATTGCATTAAAATGCAATAACCGGCGATCAAAAGACCATAAAATACCAAAATAGTATAATTAAAAACGTCAGCTTGGCACGAAAAAAGTAAGCCCTCACCCAACCTGAGAACACAAAAAATGTAGACGCTACGGGTATCTGAAAATGGCACAATTTCTTTTCTTTCTTTTTTTTTAGCAAACGTTGGTAGTGTTGAGCGATACCTTCCGATATGCAAAGGTATCAGTATCGGATTGGATCGGCCGATACCCAAAAAAGTATCGGATATCGCCGATACCGATACCCAATACCAATGCATATCAATGGGACACAAATTATCGGAATGATTCCCAGGGTCTGAAGGAGAGGAAACTCTCCTTCAGGCCCTGGGATCCATATTCATGTATAAAATAAAGAATAAAAATAAAAAATATTGATATACTCACCCCTCTGACGGCCCCGGCTCTCACCGGTCCAAGCATCTGCCTCCGTTCCCTAAGAATGCAGAGTGAAGGACCTTCGATGACGTCGTGGCTTGTGATTGGTCGCGTGACCGCTCATGTGACCGCTCACACGACCAATCACAAGCCGCGACGTCATCGCAGGCCCTACACTCACTCATTCTTAGGAACGGAGGCTGCCGGTTACATCGCTAAGGTCCAGGGTCCGCCGGAGGGGTGAGTATATCAATATTTTTTATTTTTATTACTTATTTTTTACATGAATATGGATCCCAGGGCCTGAAGGAGAGTCTCCTCTCCTCCAGACCCTGGGAACCATACGCACCGCACACTTCCGATTCCGATTTCTGATATCGCAAAAATATCGGAACTCGGTATCGGAATTCCGATACAGCAAATATCGGCCGATACCCAATACTTGTATATATCAGAATGCTCAACACTAAACGTTGGATTTTTTTTTTCACCACTTAAAAAAAGAACCTAGACATGTTTGGTGTCTTTGAACTCGTAATGACCAGGAGAATCATAATGGCAGTTTTAGTATTTGGTGAACATGGTAAAAAAAAATCCAAAAAATAGTTGTGGAATTGCACTTTTATGCAATTTCACCGCACTTCGATTTTTTCCCCCCATTTTTGAGTACATGATATGGTAAAAGCAGTGGTGTGGTTCAAAAGTACAACTTGTCCCGAAAGAAACAAGCCCTCATATGGCCATATTGAGGGAAAAATAAAAAGTTATAGCTCTGAGAAAAAGGGGAGCTAAAACAGAAATGCAAAAATCAAAAAGGGCTCCGTCATGAAGGGGTTAAGATCCATTGTTTTGGTATGTTACACATTTCTTTTCCAGCCATAGTAACCCCTAAAGAGCTGCATCGCAGCAGGCTGAAAGATATCAGAGACTCCAAAGCTTCTTTTATTACCCATCCACTGCAATTTGTTGGCTCAGACTGATCCCGTCTTCATATTTTTTTATTGCTAAATGCTACATTCACTTTCTCACAGATTTTGTTTTTATAGTTTAGTTGCTATTTTTCTAATTAGTCTTCATTACTTTTTTTTACCCATTTTGCTGCTGGGGAAGTATATGTAAATTCCTTATCTACCTAAATAATCTGAAAAAAAAAAGATAGAAATTCATTAGAGCTCCTGGTTCTAAATCTGAAGGCTCTCTTTTCACCACTCTCTTTTTTTAGGCTGTGTGCACACGTTGCTGTGTTTTCGTGTCTTTTTCACGTTTTTTCGCTATAAAAACGCATAAAAAACGCATGCATATGCATCCTATCATTTAGAATGCATTCTGCAATTTTTGTGCACATGATGCGTTTTTTTTTCCACGAAAAAAATGCATCGCGGTAAAAAACGCAGCATGTTCATTCATTTTGCGTTTTTTTCATGTTTTTCCCGCTATATAATGCATTGGGAAAGCTCCGGAAAAAAAACGCGCAAAAAACGCGGTCAAAACGCAAAAAAAACGCATGCGGATTTCTTGCAGAAAATGTCAGTTTTTCTTCAGGAAATTTCTGCAAGAAATCCTGACGTGTGCACATAGCCTTAGTGTTAGAAATAGCAGAAGGGAGGGGTTATTAACAGATCTTCAGTTGAGAGAGGGGAAAGTATCTAATGTGTTATGGAGAGCAGGGAAAACAGGATACAGGGAAGGAGGGAAACACATGGAGAGGAAATAAGTGCAGCTCTGGAAGTGTTCTGACACGTGAAAGCAAGTTAGCACAGCAGCACCCTGGATGCATACACAACTCACATCCAGCATTTATTACTGGGAGAGGCACTCCCAGAGGAAGAAAAATATGAAACTGGTATCAGGCTGCAAAATGCAAATAGGGCTATCTCAAAATGAATAAAGCAATGAAGATTTCGGGCTTAAACGTAGTTCAATTGTATTAGCTAAAAATAAATAGTATCATAAGTAAAAAAAAAATGTTTCCATGTCTTAGGTATCCGTAGCCTTTAAATAATATTTGCCTCTTTTATTTTTTTAAAGAATAGTTGAAAAGGAACAGGCAAAATTTGCTTCTATTCAAAATGTCTTAATCTCTCTGTCCTATTAAAGAAGCTGACACATTTTTAACATTTTGGAAATCCCTATCACATTTGTACAATATCTAGAAATGGGAATTCACAGCTTGATGCCTCAATGCTCAATGACATGGATTTGATTTGCCTAAAAAGGATTTGCTCGTAATTAAATTTATCACATCGGCCTAATTATAATTACAAGTACAGTTTACCTTCGTTTCGCTTTAATACACTCAGGAAAGAAGCTGATAATTGGGAGAAGAGCTTTGGGTCATGAAAGAATTATTCTTCCTCTAGAAACTTCAGATAAATTTAACAAATACAAGTTACAGTCATCCAGGATTCAATGGCAGTTCTTGATAAATCATGTCCCAAGAACCTTGAAAAGATTAGTCGCAATCAATAGATTGCAACAAATGCTTCCATCCTTGACGTTATTGTCACTCCTGGTGGCTCATGTGCATAAATGTATTTTGTCCAACATGGTTTACATTGAATTAGAAGGATTAGGAGATTTTCTGAATATTAATAACCTGCCGCGTTGGGACGACATGGAAGCACCTTGTATACAGCTTCATCGTAAACACCTCAAGAGCAGTTTATACGCTTTGTATGCTTCTCCTGTGATCATTTATGTGACAGATGCAGTACTGCAATAACCAGACAGACCATCCAGACTTTCAATCACAATGGCCTTCATACATTATTCGAGGGCTGTGCATCTAACTGCTCCGGAGGATGCACAGCATACAACAAAGCGCCCATCTGTCATCCAAGCACCGATCAAAGGCAAATTAACTATTATGGATAAATGTGCTCACCTATATCTACACAAGAGTTTTAAAGAAAATAGCAAAAAAAATGATATCGCCTGCAAAAAAGCCATAGTTATTAATAAGAAAATACGAAGTAGAAAAAAAAAAAAGGACCCATTGCCCGTTCCTCCACCGGTAGTGTTTGCAATGAATCATCCTTTTTTTATTTCTGTAAAAAAAATAATTTTTGCAGCAGCATTTTTGTTTTTATTTTTTTACATTCCAGTGGTGGCTTCCAAGAACAAACGGAAGCTGCCAAAAGCTTTAGCCGCTTCACAGCTTTCGAAGGTGGAAGCGGTTAAAAGAAGTGACACTATAAAGTACAGTGCATATGAATGGTAAATTGTTTTGACACTGCTGTGCATAATTTTCATTCTTTTGGGGAGGGGGTTTTGCATTTTTTCGGATGGTTTAGGTCATGTGCAAATACTCTTATTGCACCTTAGTGTGCACCACACTTAAGATCTGGACCATTTTCCAGAAAATGTGGGCCAGTTGTATACAGCTTTTGTACCTGTACATTGCATGTATATGTGACTGATGTATAGATGAAATGCGCTAAACAAATTATGTTCCTTCGTCTCTTTTTTTAATCATGGGTAGTTTTCCCCACTTTCCCTCTTGCCATGCACTGCTCCTGTCCATGGGTACGAAGACTCTGCAAATGGTTTTGTTTTTAACACAAATTTACTTGGCGGACACAGGCAGAGTAGGGTCCTTGTGGAAGAATAGTAAATGGGAACATTGGTGGACACATACTGAAGAGGGCCTCTGGGCAAGAACAGTATATTGGCCCCTCCTTGTGTCTGTGACAGAAGCAGTTTTCTGATTTGAAGGTGTAAATGGGTCACTTTACCTCTCAGGCCCCTATGCAGCTGTACAGCTTGCTCCCATGGTATGTCTGCCCTTGGATTTACTATAAGCCGAGATCAGAAAAAAATTGCAGTAATCACTGGTGATATGAAAAATAGCAAATTTTCTTTCAGCGTCTCCTTTAGTGAAAAGAAAGGCCCACAAAGTCAATAACTCCGTTAGTCCCTGAATGTTTGCAGTCACAGTCGCTGATCCACAGGGGTAAGGCCCCTGAGGGTATTGTCCCCACCCTTTAGCTTGCATGTTTTCTCATTATGAGGAAGGCCCAGGTGCCAGAATCCTGTTGTCCTGCATACAGACTCTACATTTTGTCAAGGTGGTAGGCAGTCATCTCCCCGGAGCAGTGACAGACTGTCTACTGATTTTCAGAAACACGTTGTATGAATAAAGATCCCAATAGCACACATCTAGTCTCAGCACTTTTTGGCAGTTCTCGGGAATCACCGCTCCTGTCCCTTCTCAGTATCTGCATATCTTGCACATGGTATTTGTTTAGAATTATAGCTCAACCTCATCTGAATCGCAAAAATGAGATGCAGTACCAGATTCAGCCAATGAAGAGAAGTGGCGATATTACTGAAATAAAGCAGACCTCAGTTTTACTAAGTCTAGGCAGACCCCTTTTCTGGAGATAATACTATTATAGCTCTCATAAATGAAATATTCGAGTACAACTTCTCCCACCTCTGTACAAAATATATTGTGAATTTGGACCCTGGTAGACACTTTACTACACACTATTTTTCTGCTGTGACATAAGAAGCTTCTTATGTCAAGAGAGTAAAGATTAGAAAAGAGCAGATCAATTCACTGGACTCCTTTCCAGCATCCTGGTCAGTGGTACCTGGCGGCTAGGTGGGATGCCCACAAAGCATGCCTGATGCAGCTTTTCATTTGTCAGGGCTGTTGTGATGTCATCTGTGTGACATGATGAACAGATGACATCACACCGGTCCTGGCTAATGAAAGGTCACTATGGGGATGCCTGAAGGAAGGCAAGAGATTCACGAGCCTCCCATCCAGGTACCACTGACCAGGAAGTTGGAGCGGCGTGCTGCAAATCGATCTGCTCATCTCTCATTGACGTAATGAGGAGCTCTTTTTTGTAAGCCTCCCATTTAGCACTGTGGGGGACTCTTTAGTAGACACCATTACTCTTTCTTCATTTCATTGCTTTAAAATTGTTTTGCTTTTTTTATCTTTCCATCGATGGAGCTGCATAAGAATTTTTTGTTTGTGAGGTGAGCTGTATTTTTTATTGGTTCATTTGGCGCATTTTTAATTTTTATTTTACCAGTTAGTACATGCGACTTAGATCACTTTCCATTTATTTTTTTTGTGGAGATGATTTTTTATGACAATGTATGCGATAAATAATTACGAATTTTCAAAGATCTATTTTTTTCTCCAGTGGATAAATCAGGTACACCTTTGTTTCTTATCTCTTTTTCTATTTCCAAAATAAGAAAATAAGGTGATTTAGTCCTTTAGTGTTTTTTTTTTCTAAAATAAATTTTACACATTTTTAAACTATATTCATCTTTTTTTGTATAGTTTTAGTATTATATTTTCAGTTTAGTCATATGATGTCTGGCCAAGGAGTGCAAACATGGCAAAAATGGGAACCTGCAATAGTCACTTAACTGTCATTTCAAAATTATCAGGGTTACTGCAGGTAAATAGACCTCCAGCCAGATCAATTAACTTACAGGATATGTAGCTCACAGTGATTGACAGTGTCATCAAGGAGTTCAGCAGTGATCATTTCCATGATGTACAATTAGTTTCAAAAATTTGTTATTGAAATTTCAACGTCATCAATTACAGAACAAAATTTAAATGTGCATATGCTCCCTCGCAGGGGAGTCTATAACTGAGAAATATAAGAACACATATTTATTATAGACGGAAGGGGAGACAATACAAGGACAACATAAGGAAGAAACATTAGGGGGAGGGGAACTGTATTTACATTTTAATTTGTATCGAACATTGTCCCCACAGGTTCAGACTACTATGGGGACAGACGTAGAGTCTGGCCCAGGAGTAGATTAGGCTGCAGGTCCATCCATGGGCTCCATATCTTAAAGAATTGATCCCACATATCATTTCTGGTAGCTTCAATGTGTTCATAAAGCATGATTTTATTCATTCTTTCCTTAACCGATTGTAACGACAACGTGGGGGACCTTCACTTCGAAGCAATGTGTATTTTAGTAGCCATAAAGAGGAAAGTAACCAACTTAAATACATTTTTAGGAAGAGTCGGGTGTCTCGCCCCAAGGAGAAAAATAGAGGCGTCCAAACTGGTTTTTCTCCCAGCCAATTGGTCTACTAGAAGATTTATCTTTTGCCATAAATTGGAAACCACTGGGCATGTTCAACAAATGTGTTTTATATCCCCAGGTAAGTTACATCCCCGAAAGCATAAGTTTGAGACATTCGGGAACATGCTATGGAGTTTAGTTGGCACCAGATAGGTCCTGTGAAGAACTTTGACCGAGGTCTCTACTAATGATGATTGATGACTGCCCTTGGATAGCGTGTCGCAGCGCTTCCTCCAAGCCTCCGTCGACAGCTCAACACTAGGGTTGAGCAAAACGGATCAGTCATTTTCATAAGACGCCGACTTTTTGAAAAGTCGGGTTTCATGAAGCCCGACCCGATCCCTGTGTGGGGTCGGCCACGCGGTATGCGACTTTTGCGCCAAAGTCGCGTTTCAATGACGGTAAAAGTGCCATTTCTCAGCCAATGAAGGTGGACGCAGAGTGTGCGCAGCGTGATGACATAGATCTCAGTCTCCACCATCTTAGGGCTGTCCCACACGTCCAGATAATTCCGGTACTGGAAAAAATCGGTACCGGAGTTATCCGTGTCCGTGTGCCCGTGAGCTCACGTAGGCCATATGTGTGGCACACATGTGCCACCCGTGTGCCGAGTGGGTACCACACGGAGCGTGTGGTACCCACACGTGTGGTACACTGCATCGTGCTGAAGCCGCGATTCATATCTTCTGTGCAGCAGCATTTGCTGCATAGAAGATATGAATAATAATGTTTAAAATAAAGATCTATCTGTCCACTGCCCTCCCACCGCCTGTGCGCCCCCCCCCCGCTGTTCTGAAAATACTCACCCGCTCCCTCGTTGGCTGTCGCTGCTTCCTGGTCTGGCCCCATCTTCTCCTGTATGCGGTCACGTGGGGACGCTCATTTACAGTCATGAATAGGCGGCTCCACCCCTATGGGAGGTGGAGCCACCTATTCATGACTCTAATCGGCGGCCCCACGTGACCGCATACAGTAGAAGGGGCGGCCAGACCAGGAAGCATCGACAGCCAATGAGGGAAGCGGGTGAGTATTTTCAGAACAGCGGGGGGCGCACAGGGGGTGGGAGGGCGGAGGACAGATAGATCTTTCTTTTAAACACTATTATTCATATCTTCTATGCAGCAAACGCTGCTGCACAGAAGATATGAATCGCGGCTTCAGCACCATGTGGGGGGACAGCGCTTACTGTAGTGCTGTCTCCTGCACGCCACACGGACTGCACACGGAGAAGGTCTGTGTGTGGTCCGTGTTTTACACGGACCCATTGACTTTAATGGGTCTGTGTAATACGTGCGCTCCCACGAACACTGACATGTCTCCGTGTTTGGCACACGGAGACACGGTCCGCAAAAAATCAATGACATCTGCACAGATGCATTGATTTTTATGGGTCTACGTGTGTCAGTGGCTCCGGTACGTGAGGAAACTGTCACCTCACGTACCGGAGCCACTGACGTGTGAAACCGGCCTTAGAGAAGGGCATTGCAGTGATTGGCTTGCTTTCTGCGGCGTCACAGGGGCTATAAAGGGGCGTTCCCGCCGACCGCCATCTTACTGCTGCTGATCTGAGCATAGGGAGAGGTTGCTGCCGCTTCGTCAGAAGCAGGGATAGCGTTAGGCAGGGTATATTAACCCCAAACCGCTTGTGCTGTAGCGATTTCCACTGTCCAACACCACCTTTTGTTTGCAGGGACAGTGGAAGCTACATTTTTTTTCCTCAGCGCTGTAGCTCATTGGGCTGCCCTAGAATGCTCCCTGATAGCTGCATTGCACTTTGTACGCCACTGTGCAAACCAACTGCTTTTTTCAAAGCACAAATCCTGTTGTTCCTTCCTTTCTGCACAGCTATCTTGTGTGTTTGTCCACACTTTTGTTTTTTTTTGTGCAGCTGTCCACTCCTTGTTATTGCTGCCTGCCATACCTTGCTGAGATTACTGCAGGGAGATAGTAATTGTAGGACAGTCCCTTTTTTTAAAAAAAATTCTCCCTGAAAAAAAAAAAAAATTGTGGGAGATTAAGATTGGCATTTCTGCTTGAATGCCGGTCCTGTGTGTGCCATCTGTCTCAAATTATTGGGGCACATAAAACCTAGTGTGTCATACTGGGATATTATTATTTTTTTTTTAATTCTCCCTGAAAACAAAAAAAACTAGTGGGAGATTAAGATTGGCACTTCTGCTTGAGTGCCGGTCCTGTGTGTGCCATCTGTCTCAAATTATTGGGGCACATATAACCTAGTGTGTCATACTGGGATATTTTTTTTTTTTAAATTCTCCCTGAAAAAAAAAAAAAGTGGGAGATTAAGATTGGCATTTCTGCTTGAGTGCCGGTCCTGTGTGTGCCATCTGTCTCAAATTATTGGGGCACAGAAAACTTAGTGTGTAACATTGGGCCTGATTTTCCTTTCAGTGTCAGCCACCTATAAAGGTATATATAAATCCTACTGAAGTTTGAGTTCACCTTATAAGTTGTTTTACAGTAACAAATACCGTTACTTTGGTTACGTTTTGCAAACAATGAGGAAGTCTGGTGGAAGAGGTCGTGGCCGTGGGCGGTCATTGTCATCTGGTAATGATGGTAGTGATGGTGGAGCATCAGGTGGTCGTGGTAAAAGCAATACAGCACCTAAGTCTCGAGTTGTTGAGCCAGGTTCGTCATCTGGCTACACAAGGCCTCGAACGCTCCCTTTTCTGGGAATAGGAAAACCGCTTTTAAAGCCGGAGCAGCAAGAAAAAGTTTTGGCTTTCCTTGCTGACTCAGCCTCTCGCTCTTTTGCCTCCTCTTCTGGAACTGGTAAATGTAAAAGCAGCGCGTCCTTAGTGGATTTTCACGGTCAGGGAGAAGTCGCTTCCTTGTCTTCTTCAGCAAGAACAACAGAGAAGGATGCGTCTGGTGACACAACGGGTTACTCCATGGAGCTCTTTACACATACCGTTCCTGGGTTAGAAAGTGAAACAGTTAACAGGCCATGCCCATTAGAAGTTGAATTGGACATGGAGTGCACAGATGCACAGCCACAGCCAGATTACTATGCTGTTCCTTTGACTCAGACCAGAACATTGCCCTCGCAGTGTACTGAGCCAGAATCAAACCCAGCTGAGACTATGGTGCCCCGTCACGAACGCTATACCACCGGCTTACACGGTGACACAGACGAAGTTGCACACGAGATAGAAGAGGAGGTCATAGATGACCCAGTTGTTGACCCCGATTGGCAGCCATTGGGGGAACAGGGTGCAGGCGGCAGTAGTTCTGAAGCGGAGGAGGAGGAGACGCAGAAGGCATCAACATCGCAACAGGTTCCATCTGCCGGGCCCGTATCTGGCCAAAAACGCCTGGCAAAGGCAAAACCAGTTGTAGGACAGCATGGCCATCCGGTTAAAGAAGCTCAGTCTGCAATGCCTGAAAAGGTATCCGATAGTAGAAAGAGTGCAGTCTGGCATTTTTTTAAACAACATCCAAATGATCAGCGCAAAGTAATCTGTCAAAAATGTTCAACTACCTTAAGCAGAAGTCAGAATCTAAAAAGTCTAAACACAAGTTGCACGCATAGACATTTAACCACCATGCATTTGCAAGCCTGGACTAACTACCAAACGTCCCTTAAGGTTTTAGCACCCTGGGCGAATGAAGCTAGCCAGCAACACTACATTCCTTCCGTCACTGTAAGCCCACCATTTCCCGCACCACCTGCAGTATCTGTGCAGGTTTCATCACTAGGCCAAAGCAGTCAGGGAATCACCAGGTTCGTAGTAGGAAACACTGCATGTAGGGCACCGGCAAGAATACCGTCTCCAACCCTCTCTCAGTCTGCCATGTCCACCGGCACCCCCGCTAGTTCCACGATCTCCAGCTCTCCAGTCCAGCTCACCCTACATGAGACTCTCGTTAGAAAAAGGAAGTACTCATCCTCGCATCCGCGTACACAGGGTTTGAACGCCCACATTGCTAGACTAATCTCGTTAGAGATAATGCCCTACCGGTTAGTTGAAAGCGAAGCTTTCAAAGCCCTGATGGACTACGCTGTACCACGCTACGAGCTACCCAGTCGACACTTCTTTTGCGAGAAAAGCCATCCCAACCCTCCACCAGCATGTAAAAGACCGCATTGTCCATGCACTCTGGCAATCTGTGAGTACAAAGGTGCACCTGACAACAGATGCATGGACCAGTAGGCATGGCCACGGAAGGTTACGTGTCCATTACGGCGCAATGGGTTAATGTGGTGGATGCATGGTCCACAGGGGACAGCCTACTAAGTCTGTCTGCAGTCCCTAATTAAAATTGTCCTCAATTCAGGTTTTCGGGCTTTTTAAAAAAATAGGAAACTGTATTAGGCCTACTAGTTTGGTTGGGGCCTACTAACGGTGTCTGCCGCTCCTGGGTGTTCTCCTCCTCCTGGGTGCTCTTCCTCCTGGGTGTTCTCCTCCAGGTTTCCTTGTCTGAGCTTCAACCTTCAGGCTCTCATTAAGTAGTTGTTTAGATAACACTGCATTAGGCCTACTAGTTTGGTTGGGGCCTATTAATGGTGTCTGCCGCTCCTGGGTGTTCTCCTCCTCCTGGGTGTTCTCCTCCTCCTGGGTGTTCTCCTCCTCCTGGGTGTTCTCCTCCAGGTTTCCTTGTCTGAGCTTCAACCTACAGGCTCTCATTAAGTAGTTGTTTAGATAACACTGCATTAGGCCTACTAGTTTGGTTGGGGCCTACTAACGGTGTCTGCCACTCCTTGCTGTTCTCCTCCACTGAACATAGCAGTGCCGCCGGTTTACTACTGTTACCAATTTTAAACTGCATTTAGCCTACTTACTTATTTGGGCCTACTCACTGTGTCAGCCTCTCATTACAGTTGTCCTCCACTGAACAAAGCAATGTCGCCTGGTTAGTCCTGTTAAAACTTTTGAACTGCATTTAGCCAACTTTATTGTTTGGGCCTATATCTGTGTTTCCTCCTCATCGTGCCCATTACCCAGCCAGTGCTACATAAGTCTGCTGGTACATTGACCCAGGTCCCAGACCACTACATTCCCCTTGCATGCTACACAGCCAGAATGTGTCCCTGCTGAAAGTCAGGTTTCCCTTCCCGCATACTATACCACCTTACACGGGGACAAAGAGGAAGGTGCAGATGAAAGTGCTGGTTCCTTCATCAGGTGGGGGGGAATACTCGTTGGCGACGTCACTGGCACAGGGCCCCTCATAGTACGCAAAAGTGTCGCTGCCGGTGGGAGGCGCCCCCGCCGTGCAAACACACCGCCGTACTTTGAGGGGCCCTGTGCCAGTGCCAATGCCAAAGAGTGCCCCCCCCCTGCTTGCTCAGGATCACAGCACTTGCAAAGTAGAAATACTTACCTCTCCCTGGGCCACTGCCGTGACGTGGTCCAGATTTCCTGGGCCCACAAAATACTTCAACCAGCCCTACCCCCAACAACTTTAGCCAAATGACCCCCAATTTCCAATGCCTAACTATTATTATAAGGGAAATTAAGATTGACAAGCTTCATTAACAAGAATGGATGTTTTTGCCATTAAAATGGGCACTCTAGGTGTTTTCCTGGCCCCCACTCACTGCCGACTATGCTGCCCCATTGACTTGCATTGGGTTTCGTGTTTCGGCCGATCCCGACTTTACGAGATAATCGGCCGATTGCACTCGACCTGACTTTTGAGATAGTCGAGTTCCGCGAAACCCGACTCAACTCCTCCTCCCATCTTCTCATGAATCCCAATTTCTCCTGATCATGGGGTGGGTTTGTAATTGAATAAAGCAGTGATATTGTCCCTCTTACCCATAGGATCGGAAAGGCACTTTTGTTCAAAACTGGAGACAGGAACGGGGCGTCTACCGTGTATTAGACTACCAGCAAAGTGTAGTACCTGATTGATGTGAATTGTTTCTCTAATCGGGGGTTCAAACTTCCTTATGAATTCTGCTCTATCCATCAGGACATTGAAAGGATTGCATAGGTGTTTTATTGTGGTAATCCCCAGTAATATCCACCACGCGAACAAATGTAAATTAAGACCAGGAGTCCATGATGTACAATTAGAGGCAGATGTTAACTGTACATCACACACGGCACCTGTCATGTATGGAGCAGGCTCAGCTCCTGAGCCTGCTTCATGCATGTGAACCTGACATCAACTGTACGTATGTAAAACAGATGTTGGGAAAGAGTTGATTTATGACTGTTTTGGGCGCTCTGCTCTCATACAAACCTGTGTATTGTTTTTTTTTTTTCTCTACAGACATGATTATAGGCTTCTTTAAAATACCAAAAAAGATGAATCGGGGTCCAACTGACATATACCGTAACCACCAAGGAAAATAAGTCCCTTATAAAATATAACCAGGGGTGCACCACTCCAGGCCTTAAAGGCCACCAACAGTGCATGTTTTCAGGATTTCTTTAGTATTGTACAGCTGATAATTTGATCACCTGCACAGGTGATGATTCCAACTCCTTGTGCAATGCTAAAAACATGCACTGTTGGTGTCTCTTGAGGATTGGAGTTGTGCATCCCTGCTCTGAAATGTAAAATTTAAATTTAAATTTAAAATTTAGAAGTGAAAGGTGCTTAGAGATAAGAGGGCCACAAAAATGGTAATATATATATATATATATATATATATATATATATATATATACACACTGTATATATATATATATATATATATATATATATATATATATATAGATAGATAGATAGATAGATAGATAGATAGAGAGAGAAAGAGAGAGAGACTAAAGGTCCCTAGGGTCTATCCTGTCTTGACCCTACTAACCCCGAAGGTTGCCACTCTAAATGATACACAATGGAGTATCATGTATCATGGCCATCTGAATGGAGTACTGCACTGTGAGCACCTTTATGCATACCAGTCTGTTGTCTCATATTTGGTTCCACTATATGGTCTTTTCGCTAGTCCCATGATGAAGCCCTAGGATCAGTGGAGGGGAAATGAGTCGGGATATGAACAGGACAATAATTTCTGGAACCCTACAATACGATAGATTAGCTATTGGTGTTTACAGAGCATTGTTTAATTTGGTATTTATTGGTTGGAGTCTGTGTCTATTGCTATATTGCATTCACAATTTGGTAATGTATAATTGGATACCATTTGTGTAACCATTTTTTGGCAGTATATTATTGACTATACCGTAGGGGTGAAGAGTTGGTCATCTAGGGTCATTAGACGGTGAGTGGGGGTGCCATTGCATATCATTTAGGTTGGCAACCTATGGGGTAAGTAGGGTCAGTATGGGATCGATCTAGAGAACTTTAGTCACCTCTCACATATATATACCATATGTTGGGTTGGAAAATAGCAGAAAAAAGATTTTTATAGTATGGGGGTCCGTCTTATTGTCTGAATTTAAGATATCTTACCTGATGGCCAGCGGTGGTAGAGCGGGGTAACAGGAGGCATGGTTCCTTCCTCAGGAAGCCAGCGATGGCAGAAGTGGGGCAATACTGCAGTCCCAGGGTATCCCAGCGGTGTAATGCTGTGGGTTCGGTGTCGGCAGTGAGGCACAGTCCCTTCCTCAGGATGCCAGTGGCGACGCCGCAGCCCAGTGTCGATGGCTAGCAGAGCCGAGTGCATCATCGGTTTCTCGGCCATCTTGCTGAGGTTGCACATGCACAGATTGAGATCTCTGCAGCCCTCGGCTTCAGGAAAATGGCTGCCGAGTTCTCAATCTACGCATGCACGGTGTCCAGTGGCCATTTTCCTGAAGCCGAAGGCCACCGAGATCTCAAGACCACAGCCTCAGTAAAATGGAGTGGGAGAGGTCAGCTGAGTTCTCAATCTGCACATGGCGGCCGACGACTTCATGACGATGGCCGAAGGGAAACCAACGATGCACTCCGCACCGCCCACCGCCGACACCGAGCCTTAGCATTGCCACAACTCTGCCGCCGCCGGTTCCCTGAGGAAGGGACACTGCTACACCCCTGCCACAACCCCCGATAAGCCTGCGTTCGGACTATAAGATGCATTCCACATTTTCCTCCCAAATTTTTTGGGGAAAAAGTGTCTTATAGTCCGAAAAATATGGTATATAATATATACTTTCCTTGTAATGTCTTCACATCCTGTTCCATCCAGATGTGTCCGGATCCCAGAATTCCAAGCAGCGGAAGTTCACCCACCTCCATATTGGGACATCCAAGTGATAGGTGTCTCAATATGGAAACTGCTGGTTGTACCAGCTTCTTGCGTGGTACCACCAGCGGAACACCATTGCACCGCACATACACACACACTGTATATGCCATACGCACCACACACACACAAACACACACTGTATATGTCATACGCACCACACACACACGCTGTATACGCCGTATGAGCCACACACTCACACACACACTGTATACTCCGTACCCAGTCTCTTGCACGGTACCACCAGTGGAACATCATTGCAAACACACCGCCGCCGGGATGAGCAGCCGCCATCTTTGTACAGGAGGAGCGCATAGCACATGGGGTAGACAGGTTAAGGAAGAGGGCACATATGGGAGAAGTCAGCACATGAGGAAAGAGAGTGTATAGGTGGTTGAGCACATGGGGGAGAGATTCTCAATGCTGCAAAGCCTGCCCCCATCGTGACATTACCGCCCTCCTGATCCATCTAGTATCTATATATATATATATATATATATATATATATATATATATATATATATATATATATATATATATATATATATATATATATATATATATATATATATCTACATATATACATACTATATTGTTCTTTTTTCATTTTTGTGACCCTTTCAATTTTAAATTCAATTTTAACATGTGAGTGACCGTATGTCCGTTTATAGCATATTTATTAAAGGTTATATTTTATAAGGGCTATCTTTTCCTTGGTGGTTGTATATAAGCTTCTATAGTACTGTTGTATTATTATTATTATTTGTTTCTATGCTCCTTTCCAATAACCTACACACTCAGAAAGAACAAGAGGCAAATGGAAGAGAGTACAATTTTCTTTTTTTGCTCACCATTCAATAAACAATCTTTCTGTCCCTTCATTTTATTTCCTACTTAATCAACTAATTAGACATTTCCTAAATTACTTATTTGCTATCATCATTACTATGTAAAAGTCAATGATAGATAAACACATAAACCCGTCTAGCCCTTTCTAATCTGCTACGCTGAACCTTCCTTCTTTTCATGACTCAAGGAACAAATGGAAATGTTGTGGCTTCTGCAACATTTAGTTGAATGTTTTTATTGTCTGATGACATCTAAACAAGACAATAGATACAGACTAATGGGGTGAAACCAATAAAAAAGTAATTAACAATAAAGGAAAACTTTAATTGATTTTGGTTCTTTTGTCTCCCAAAACATTTCATTATTTTTAATTTGTAGTAATACGAAATTGTTCTAGAATTCAATCCCTTGTTGTGCTATTCTTAGTTTCTGTCTGCAATCACTCTTCTCCATAAATTATCCCCATGCATACATTGTACCATACTTTTCTTAAAGGTCCCCTAATGGTGGCACTGACACCAAGGATTTTCTCACATATTCCGACTATGTGAGGAGAAAGCGAACAGAGAACTCCAATCCTTCTAGATGCATTTTATAAATCCAATCAGTACAAAATAGTGAATTATTTAACCCCTTTCTGCCAATGGACCGAATAGTACATCCGATGGCAGTACCCCGCTTTGATGTGGGCTCCAGCGGTGAGCCCGCATCAAAGCCAGGACATGTCAGCTGTTTTGAACACCCGTGCCTATTAACTAGTTAAATGCCGCTGTAAATCTGACCGGGGCCTTTAACAAGCGCTTCCGGCCATTCGGCCAGAAATGCTCGCATCGGTGACCCCCGTCACATGATCGGGGACCATCGGTGCATCGGCATGACAACCAGAGGTCTCCTTGAGACCTCTATGGTTGTTGATGCTGGATTGCTATGAGCGCCACCCTGTGGTCAGTGCTCATAGCAAGGCTGTAGTTCTGCTACATAGAAGCGATCTGAGCATTGCCTCTATGCAGCAGAGCCAATCAAGTTGTGGCAGCTTCTATCCTCCCATGGAGGCTATTAAAGCATGGCAAAAGTAAAAAAAAGTTTTTAAAAATATGAGAAAAATTAATACAAATTATAAAGTTCAAATCACCCCCCTTTCTCCCCATTTTGCCACATATTTGGAATCGCCACATTCTTAATCGCCCGATCTATCAATAAAAAAAGGATTAACCTGATAGCTAAACAGTGTAATGATAAAAAAGTAAAAACTTCAGAATTACGTTTTTTTGGTCGACGCGACATTGCATTTACATGCAATAATGGGCAATCAAAAGAACATATCTGCACCAAAATGGTATCATTAAAAACATCAGCTCGGTACGCAAAAAAAAAGCCCTCACCCAACCCCAGATCACGAAAAATGGGGATGCTGTGGGTATCGGAAAATTGCGCAATTTTTATTTTTTTTTAGCAAGGTTTGGAATTTTTTTTTCACCATTTAGATAAAAAGGAACCTAGACATGTTTGGTGTCTATAAACTCATATTGACACCATAATGGCAGGTCAGTTTTAGCATTTAGTAAACCTAGCAAAAAAAGCAAAGCAAAAAAACAAGTGTGGGATTGCACTTTTTTTTGCAATTTTACCACACTTGGAATTTTTTTTCCTGTTTTTTAGTACACGACATGGTAAAACCAATGGTGTCGTTCAAAAGTACAACTCGTCCCGCAAAAAATACACCCTCACATGGCTAAATTGATGGAAAAATACAAAAGCTATGGCTCTAGGAAGAAGGGGAGTGAAAAACGAAAATGCAAAACTGAAAAAAGCCCCAGGGGTTAAGGGGTTAAACACGGTGTTCAAATGTAAGCATTAAAGGGGTTTTCTACTACTAGGACAATCCATTCTTCAATTGAATGTTTGGCCCAGATAAAATAATAAAGCTTATACTCACCTTTCGTGCCGACTCTGTTCCTGTGGTGTCAACACTCACTCGCCCCGGGGCTATGATCGCTGTCTCCGCCTTTTGACAAATCGAACATGAAGAGGAAGCCAGGGATTAAGCAACTCACCCCAGACTACCTCTTCATGTTCAGTTTGTCTGAAGACGGAGACAGTGACACCAGCGCTGATTGGGCACCGGACATGACGTGTCATTTTACCGCATCACAGCCCCAAGACCATGAGTGCCAACACAGGAGGTGACTATAGGCTTTACTATTTTATCGGGGCCGAACATTTAGCTTAAGAAGGGATTGTCCTAGTAGTGGACAACCCATTTAACTGTAACAGAATAATCCTAAAAACTCTGTCTGTGACCAAAAATGGTGACATATGATGCCATTTGGCTGGAGCAGCCCCAAGCAACAGCTTTAATTTTTCAAGAGCCAAGTTTAAAACGTGCTTACATACTGTGACATGAAAAGGCGACATCAAAAGTAAGAAAAAGTTTTTTCGGGTTGGAATTTGCAAGTAAGTTTGTTGCCATAGATCAGCGAAACTTAGAAGAATATATTTGGTAAATGTGCTCTGAATAGACATGGCATTTCATGTTGTGTGAAGCAATTTGAAACCATTGAGTGATTATGTCATGGGAAAAGTCTGGGCAGCTCAAAGACTTTGAAGAGACAATTCTAACTAGAATGGAAATACAGGTGCCAAAAACCATGGTATGGTAAATATTACAAAAACATCTACATTTTTGACCATATAGATTATATCTTCAGGAGCTGAAACCAGAAAACAAACCCAAATGCAGTGATTTTTTAATTGACTTGCAGGATTAATTAGAAGAAGATAAACTCACTGATGGCCTGGTGTTCTGCTTTAAGGCTACTTTTCACCTCCACAACAGTAACATTTGAGGCAAAAAAATCCATGCAACGTCATCGAGCACATGAGGGGCACACGCAACATAAACGTGTTCTGTGCAATAAGCAGGCACGTCTACAGTGCCTTTTTACTGAGGATAATACTGTCATTGGCTATTCTTACCTGGACATGGGAAAAGAATGGCTTCTACTATAGATAGACTATGTTTGGCAGATCTTCTTGAATCAGCAGAAAGGTGAACCTCCATATTTCCATTGGATATTTGCCAAAACTTGAATAAGTCTCTACTGGAATATTGGATCAGCTAAGTCAGAAACCATGATTCTCCGATGCTATGTTAGCCTCCTTGTTTATCAAACCTAACACTCTGCGACTCCTTTCTGTGGAGCTGCATAAAGGACTCAGTGTTTCTGCCCCCCATCATCAGCCACAGAATCTGAACATGCATCTGGACAAAATTGGAGAACCATTCAGACATCTACTGTGCCACCAATGGAAATCACTTTGTATAGATAGAGCTTTGACACAAAGTGCGCCTTTTCATAAAATTCTGTTATGCTCCGTCAGTTTACGACTACCGAGGTTATAATTTTGCCCCCAAACATTTTCAGTGTTATATATACACTGTATAGTTTCAGGCACTTCAAGGCAACCAGTTTTATTGGTTCCAAACTACAGGAAAGCACAATGCAAAGGATGCAAAATAAATCTTAGTCTGATTGGCCACTAGCTAAACAGTCTAAACCCTGACTCACTAGAGCAGGGCATAGTGTCCAGCTTATAACCAAACAAAACCCCAAAACAATTGCAGAATTGCACATTTAAGGGAATTTTCCCTCACTTGTATTTTTTTCTGCTTTCCAGTACATTACATGATACAATAGATGGTGACATTCAAATATACAACTCGTTTTGCAGAAACAAACCCTCACATGGTGGATCAAAGGAAAGGTTATGGCTCTTGGTAGAAGGGGAGGAAAAAATGAAAGCATAAGAAGTAGTGATGAGCAAATATACTCGTTACTCGAGATTTCCCGAGCACGCTCGGGTGTCCTCCGAGTATTTTTTAGTGCTCGGAGATTTAGTTTTCATCGCGGCAGCTGAATGATTTGCATCTGTTAGCCAGCTTTATTACATGTGGGGATTCCCTAGCAACCAGACAACCCCCACATATACTCAGCCTGGCTAATAGCTGTAAATCACTCAGCTGTGGTGATGAAAACTAAATCTCCGCGCACTAAAAAATACTCGGAGAACACCTGAGCGTGCTCGGGAAATCTAGAGTAACGAGTATATTCGCTCATCACTAGAAAGGAGGCATTATTTCTGCAGAGCTTTTGGATCCTTTATATACGCATTATATCTAGCAAATTATTTATTCCCCATAGCACTAGCTAACAGAAATGAGTTTGATATAAAAACATATTTTAGTACAGAGCTTTAGACCATGTTGGCACCATATTATAAAAGATGATCGATAAAAAAAAATCTATTTTGTTTCTGATTTTTATGAGAAAAGTTATCAGCAGGAAGTTACTGTACAAGATGAGTACAGTGGAATGGAACAGTTTGAATGCTTCTGAAATCCCAAATCAGCCTCTGGCGCTTCATAAAATGGAATTACCTGATAAGAGGATTTACTAAAATCAGATTTAAAATGTCAAGTTGCAACAGCAATGTCCAGACATAAACACAAAGAAAACAAATGCATGGCAAAAACATTTGTTATTCCTGCATATCCCCAAAGTATGCAGCAGAAAAATACAACCAAACAAGCAAACAAAAAGAAAGCATGATAGAATGTAATAAGAATATTCATAAATGGGAAGCCGTCACCCCCAAACCATTTATGTGACTATGTAGACTTTTAGGCCGACGTCACACTAGAGAGTTTTGCGGACGTATGAGAGGCGCAAAAACTACGCATTGCACACGGACCAATGTTTCTCTATGGGGCAGCTACTATCTGCCGTATATTTCTCAGCCGTATTTTACGGGCTGAGAAAATCGCAGCATGCTGCGTTTGTCAGCGTATTGTGCAAAAATACACCAATGAAAGTCTATGGGGGCGAGAAAAATATGGATTACACATGGACCATCAGTGTGACTTGCGAGAAATACGCACCGGTGCTCTATAGAAAAGTCGGCAATTCAGTGCGGTGTACAGTAAAATCACACTGACAGGTTAGAGTAGAATAGATAAAATAAATGTCTACACATAAAATAGGTGTATATATATATATATATATATATATATATATATATATATATATATATATATATATATATATATACATATATATTATATATATATATATATATATATATATACATATATATTATATATATATATATATATATATATATACATATATGTCATTGAGACACATATATACAGTATATAGTTATATTTAATGCAGAGCTAGATAGCTTAAAAGCCGGTAATTCAATTGCCGGCTTTTGCTATCTCCTTATCAAACCCGACAGGATATGAGACATGATTTACATACAGTAAACCATTTCATATCCCTTATTTTTTACATATTCCTCACTAATAATGTTAGAAGTGTCTGTGTGAAAAATTTTGGGGGCTATTATTATATTAGTTACAGTGGGTACGGAAAGTATTCAGACCCCTTTAATTTTTTCGCTCTTTGTTTCATTGCAGCCATTTGGTAAATTCAAAAAAGTTAATTTATTTCACATTAATGTACACTCTGCACCCCATCTTGAATGGAAAAAAAATAGAAATGTAGAAATTTAATAAAAAAGAAAAACTGAAATATCTCATGGTCATAACTAGTATTCAGACCCTTTGCTCAGACACTCATATTTAAGTCACATGCTGTCCATTGCCTTGTCATCCTCCATGAGATGATTCTACTCTTTTATTGGAGTCCAGCTGTGTTTAATTAAACTGATAGGACTTGATTTGTAAAAGCACACACCTGTCTGTATAAGACCACACAGCTCACAGTGCATGTCAGACCATATGAGAATCATGAGGTCAAAGGATCTGGCCAAGGAGCTCAGAGACAGAATTGTTGCAAGGCACAGATCTGGCCAAGGTTACAACAGAATTTCTGCAGTACTCAAGGTTCCTAAGAGCACAGTGGCCTCCATAATCCTTAAATGGAAGAAATTTGGGACCACCAGAAGTATTCCTAGACATGGCAGTCCAGCCAAACTGAGCAATCGTGGGAGAAGAGTCTTGTTGAGAGAGGTAAAGAAGAACCCCAAGATCGATGTGGCTGAGCTCCAAAGATGCAGAGAAAATTCCACAAAAGTCAACTACATAC
The DNA here is from genome assembly GCF_051348905.1 of Ranitomeya variabilis. NCBI lineage: Eukaryota > Metazoa > Chordata > Amphibia > Anura > Dendrobatidae > Ranitomeya > Ranitomeya variabilis. The sequence goes on from NC_135232.1 coordinate 625,358,166, forward strand.
AGAACACTAAGCAAAGCACAAAGCTAGAGCTCAAGCAGATTAACACTGTTGTCCAGCAAGGACTGGGAGGCAGATGCTGGTTAATAAAGAGTGAAACAAACACCTGACTCAAGACAAAGGCAGCACCACAGGATAAAGAGCAGCAGTCAGAACTCCACAAGAAATTGGCGGATAGTCACAAACTAAACAGATTCTAACACAAGACATAGGAAAGCCTTCATAGAGTTTGCTAAAAACACATGAAGGACTCCCAGACTATAAGAAATAAGATTCTCTGGTCTGATGAGACAAAGATAGACCTTTTTGGTGATAATTTTAAGCGGTATGTGTGGAGAAAACCAGGCACTGCTCATCACCTGCCCAATGTATTCCTAACAGTGAAACATGTTGGTGGCAGCATCATGCTATGGGGTGTTTTTCAGATGCATTGACAGGACAACTGGTTGTCATTGAAGGAAACATGAATGCGGCCAAGTACAGAGATAACCTGGTATGATTGATTGGCCCCATCCAGTTCCTGTTATGATTGATTGGCCCCATCCAGTTCCTGGTATGATTTACTGGCCCCATCCAGTCCCTGGTATGATTGATTGGCCCCATCCAGTTCCTGGTATGATTGACTGGCCCCATCCCCTTGCTGGTATGATTTGCTCCATCCCAGTCCTGGTACCTGGTATCTATGGCCCCATCAGAAAAGATTAAAAAAGCAAACCTTTACTCTTACCTTCCTCCGCTCCCTCGCAATCGCAGTGTCCTGCTCCAGTGCCAGCAGCTGCTTAATGCTTGTAAGCAGCACATGGCAGGGACGTCATGCACTGCTCACAAGCAGAGCACATCTGCCGGAATACTCACCGGGACTGTTCATTGGAGATAGCGGTGAGTAGGGTTGAGCGAAATGGATCGGTCATTTTCATAAGTCGCCGACTTTTGGCAAAGTCGGCGTCTCATGAAACCCGACCCGATCCCTGTGTGGGGTCGGCCATGCGGTACGTGACTTTCGCGCCAAAGTCGCGTTTCAATGACTCTAAAAGCGCCATTTCTCAGCCAATGAAGGTGGATGCAGAGTGTGGGCAGCGTGATGACATAGATCTCAGTCCCCACCATCTTAGAGAAGGGCATTGCAGTGATTGGCTTGCTTTCTGCGGCGTCACAGGGGCTATAAAGGGGCGTTCCCGCCGACCGCCATCTTACTGCTGCTGATCTGAGCGTAGGGAGAGGTTGCTGCCGCTTCTTCAGAAGCAGGGATAGTGTTAGGCAGGGTACATAAAGCCCCAAACTGCTTGTGCTGTAGCGATTTCCACTGTCCAACACCACCTTTTGTTTGCAGGGACAGTGGAAGCTACATTTTTTTTCCTCAGCACTGTAGCTCATTGGGCTGCCCTAGAAGGCTCCCTGACCCTGATAGCTGCGTTGCTGTGTGTGTACGCCGCTGTGCAAACCAACTGCTTTTTTCAAAGCACAAATCCTGTTGTTCCTTCCTTTCTGCACAGCTATCTTGTGTGTTTGTCCACACTTTTGTTTTTTTTTTGCAGCTGTCCACTCCTTGTTATTGCTGCCTGCCATGCCTTGCTGAGATTACTGCAGGGAGATAGTAATTGTAGGACAGTCCCCTTTTTTTTTTTTTAATTCTCCCTGACAAAAAAAACATAGTGGGAGATTAAGATTGGCATTTGTGCTTGAGTGCCGGTCTTGTGTGTGCCATCTGTCTCAAATTATTGGGGCACATAAAACCTAGTGTGTCATACTGGGAATTTTTTTAATTCTCCCCGACAAAAAAAACATAGTGGGAGATTAAGATTGGCATTTGTGCTTGAGTGCCGGTCTTGTGTGTGCCATCTGTCTCAAATTATTGGGGCACATAAAACCTAGTGTGTCATACTGGGAATTTTTTTTTTTTTTTTTTTTTTTTTAATTCTCCCTGAAAAAAAAAACATAGTGGGAGATTAAGATTGGCATTTGTGCTTGAGTGCCGGTCTTGTGTGTGCCATCTGTCTCAAATTATTGGGGCACATAAAACTTAGTGTGTCATACTGGGAATTTTTTTAATTCTCCCTGAAAAAAAAAACATAGTGGGAGATTAAGTTTGGCATTTGTGCTTGAGTGCCAGTCCTGTGTGTGCCATCTGTCTCAAATTATTGGGGCACATAAAACCTAGTGTGTCATACTGGGATTTTTTTGATTTTTGTTTAAATTCTCCCTGACAAAAAAAACATAGTGGGAGATTAAGATTGGCATTTGTGCTTGAGTGCCGGACTAGTGTGTGCCATCTGTCTCAAATTATTGGGGCACATAAAACCTAGTGTGTCATACTGGGAATATTTTTATTTTTGTTTAAATTCTCCCTGACAAAAAAAAATAGTGGGAGATTAAGATTGGCATTTGTGCTTGAGTGCCGGTCTTGTGTGTGCCATCTGTCTCAAATTATTGGGGCACATAAAACCTAGTGTGTAACATTGGGCCTGATTTTCCTTTCATTGTCAGCCACCTATAAAGGTATATATAAATCCTACAGAAGTTTGAGTTCACCTTATAAGTTGTTTTACAGTAACAAATACCGTTACTTTGGTTACGTTTTGCAAACAATGAGGAAGTCTGGTGGAAGAGGTCGTGGCCGTGGGCGGTCATTGTCAGCTGGTAATGATGGTAGTGGTGGTGGAGCATCAGGTGGTCGTGGTAAAAGCAATACAGCACCTAAGTCTCGAGTTGTTGAGCCAGGTTCGTCATCTGGCTACACAAGGCCTCGAACGTTCCCTTTTCTGGGAGTAGGAAAACCGCTTTTAAAGCCGGAGCAGCAAGAACAAGTTTTGGCTTTCCTTGCTGACTCAGCCTCTAGCTCTTTTGCCTCCTCTTCTGAAAGTGCTAAATGTAAAAGCAGCGCGTCGTTAGTGGATGTTCACGGTCAGGGACAAGTCGCTTCCTTGTCTTCTTCACCCAGAACAAGAGAGAAGGATGCGTCAGGCGACACAACGGGTTACTCCATGGAGCTCTTTACACATACCGTTCCTGGGTTAGACAGTGAAACAGTTAACAGGCCATGCCCATTAGAAGTTGAATCGGACATGGAGTGCACTGATGCACAGCCACAGCCAGATTACTATGCTGTTCCTTTGACTCAGACCAGAACATTGCCCTCGCAGTGTATTGAGCCAGAATCAAACCCAGCTGAGACTATGGTGCCCCGTCACGAACGCTATACCACCGGCTTACACGGTGACACAGACGAAGTTGCACACGAGATAGAAGAGGAGGTCATAGATGACCCAGTTGTTGACCCCGATTGGCAGCCATTGGGGGAACAGGGTGCAGGCGGCAGTAGTTCTGAAGTGGAGGAGGAGGAGCCGCAGCAGGCATCAACATCACAACAGGTTCCATCTGCCGGGCCCGTATCTGGCCAAAAACGCGTGGCAAAACCAAAACCAGTTGGAGGACAGCGTGGCCATCCGGTTAAAGAAGCTCAGTCTGCAATGCCTGAAAAGGTATCCGATAGTAGAAAGAGTGCAGTCTGGCATTTTTTTAAACAACATCCAAATGATCAGTGCAAAGTCATCTGTCAAAAATGTTCAAATACCTTAAGCAGAGGTCAGAATCTTAAAAGTCTAAATACAAGTTGCATGCATAGACATTTAACCACCATGCATTTGCAAGCCTGGACTAACTACCAAACGTCCCTAAAGGTTGCAGCACCCTCGGCCAATGAAGCTAGTCAGCAACGCTACATCCCTTCCCTCACTGTAAGCCCACCATTTCCCGCACCACCTGCAGTATCTGTGCAGCTTTCGTCTCCAGGCCAAAGCAGTCAGGGAATCAACAGGTTCGTAGTAGGAAACACTGCATGTAGGGCACCGGCAAGAATACCATCTCCAACCCTCTCTCAGTCTGCCATGTCGACCGGCACCACCGCTAGTTCCACGATCTCCAGCTCTCCAGTCCAGCTCACCCTACATGAGACTCTTGTTAGGAAAAGGAAGTACTCATCCTCGCATCCACGTACACAGGGTTTGAACGCCCACATTGCTAGACTAATCTCATTAGAGATGATGCCCTACCGGTTAGTTGAAAGCGAAGCTTTCAAAGCGCTGATGGACTAGGCTGTACCACGCTACGAGCTACCCAGTCGACACTTCTTTTCTAGAAAAGCCATCCCAGCCCTCCAACAGCATGTTAAAGACCGCATCGTCCATGCACTCAGGCAATCTGTGACTACAAAGGTGCACCTGAAAACAGATGCATGGACCAGTAGGCATGGCCAGGGACGTTACGTGTCCATCACGGCACACTGGGTGAATGTGGTGGATGCAGGGTCCACAGGGGACAGCAATATTGGGACAGTTCTGCCTAGCCCACGGTCTAGGAAACAGTTGGCTGTAGGCGTTCGTCCTCCCTCCTCCTCCTCGTCCTCCAGCAGAAGCGAGAGCTCGTCCACAGACCGCAGTCGCACGACCACTCCATCCGCAGCTGCCACTGTTGCACACGAGGTGTCCAATTATGGAACAGCTAGTGACAAGCGTCAGCAGGCTGTATTGGCAATGAAGTGTTTGGGCGACAACAGACACACCGCGGAAGTTCTGTCCGAGTTCTTGCAGCAAGAAACTCAGTCATGGCTGGGCACTGTACATCTTGAGGCAGGCAAGGTAGTGAGTGATAACGGAAGGAATTTCATGGCTGCCATAGCCCTTTCCCAACTGAAACACATTCCTTGCCTGGCTCACACCTTAAACCTGGAGGTGCAGTGCTTCCTGAAAAGTTATGCGGGGTTCCCCGACCTGCTCCTCAAAGTGCGCAGACTTTGCTCGCATATCCGCCGTTCGCCCGTACACTCCAGCCGTATGCAGAACTATCAGCGGTCTTTGAACCTTCCCCAGCATCGCATAATCATCGACGTTGCAACAAGGTGGAACTCCACACTGCACATGCTTCAGAGACTGTGCGAACAGAGGCGTGCTGTTATGTATTTGTGGGAGGATACACGGGCAGGCAGTTGGATGGCAGACATGGAATTTTCAGGTGTGCAGTGGTCAAAGCTACAAGACCTGTGTCAAGTCCTTCAGTGTTTTGAGGAATGCACATGGCTGGTTAGTGCAGACGACGCCATAATAAGCATGAGCATCCCCCTAATGCGTCTGCTGATGCAAAGTTTGACGCACATAAAGGAGCAAGCGTCTGCAGCCGAGGAAGAGGAGAGCCTTGATGACAGTCAGCCATTGTCTGGTCAGGGCCGTGTAGAGGAAACGGTAGCGGGCGAAGAGGAGGAGGAGGACGAGGAGGATGATGGGGATGAGTACTTTTTTAATGAGGAAGCTTCTCCTGGGCCAACAGAAATTAGTGGCGTTGCAAGGCCGGGTTCTGGTTTTTTAAGGGAGACAAGTGACGTAGATTTGCCTGAAACTGCCCCTCAAACCAGCACAACCGCAGATTTGACAACTGGAACTTTGGCCCACATGGTGGATTATGCCTTATGTATCCTCAAAAGGAACCCACACATTATTAAAATGATGACCGATGACGATTACTGGTTGGCCTGCATCCTTGACCCTAGCTATAAAGGCAAATTGCAAAATATTATGCCACATGAGTACCTCGAACAAATATTAGCAACCAAACAAGCAACTCTTGTAGACCGTTTGATTCAGGCATTCCCAGCACACAGCGCCGGTGATGGTTCTCACACGAGCTGCAGGGGGCTACAGGGCAGAGGTGTTAGAGGTGCACAAATCAGAAGTGGTGTTGGACAGAGGGGTTTTCTGACAAGGTTGTGGAGTGATTTCGCAATGACCGCAGACAGGACAGGTACTGCAGCATCTATTCAAAGTGACAGGAGACAACATTTGTCCAGTATGGTTACTAACTATTTTTCATCCCTTATCGATGTTCTCCCTCAACCATCATTCCCATTTGATTACTGGGCATCCAAATTAGACACCTGGCCTGAATTGGCAGAATATGCATTGCAGGAGCTTGCTTGCCCAGCAGCTAGTGTGCTATCAGAAACAGTATTCAGTGCTGCTGGTTCAATATTAACCGAAAAAAGGACTCGTCTGGCTAACCAAATTGTGGTTGATCTAACCTTCATTAAAATGAACCACTCCTGGTTTTCAAATTATTTTGCCCCACCTTTCCCGGCTGACACCTAGCTTTCCTATAAAAAGGTCTTGCTTGTGGACTGGTCTTACTGAGTGTTCCAATCTCTTAATTTGCAGCAGCTGTTTGTCCAGCATACGACATGTTTACACCTCCCTCAATGGGAAAACTCCCCCCACGGGGCCGTGGTCTCGCCACTTGGCGCAAGCACCCGTTAGAGTGCCGTTTGTCTGAAGAGGTGGGTGTGCCCGCTTTTGGTCGACGGCACTGCCACTGGGTCCCTCATAGTACAATAAAGTGTCTCTGCCGGTGGTGGCGTGCACCCAACGTCAGACACACCGTTGTAACATGAGGGGACCTGGGACGGTACCGCCGGCCACAAGAGAGTTCACCCCCCCAGCTCAAACTGTGTTCTACCACGTGCAAAATTATCTCTCACAGCTCCACCAATGTTTAGTCTATGCGCTGACATCATTCAATGCCTGGCACTGGCAATACCAATTTGTTGACATCTATGATGCTAGTTAAAATAGTCAGGGTCAGTGTCCTATATTGACACCAGTAAATACTTAGTGCCAAATTACTATGTCTGAAACTCAGCAGAGGAGCCCACCCCTGTACCTAAGTATGCCACACTTTTGTTTTTTTGTTTTGTTGTTTTGCGAGACATTAACATCTATTTATTTTTTGGGAGTACTAACTGTGTCAGACACTCCTTGCAATCGTCCTCCGCTGACCACACCAATGCTGCCTGTGTACCCATGTAACCTATTTAAAACTGCATAGAGCCTATTTTTATTTATTTTAGGCCCAGTAAGCCTGTCTGCGGTCCCTCCTTGCAATCGTCCTCCACTGACCACACCAATGCTGCCCGTGTACCCCTGGAACCTATTTTAAAGTGCATATAGCCACTTTTTTTAATTGTAGGCGTACTAAGTCTGTCTGCGGTCCCTCCTTCCAATAGTCCTCCACTGACGACACTAATGCTGCCCGTGTACCCCTGGAACCTGTTTAAAAGTTCATAGAGCCTATTTATATATTTTATTTAATATTAATAAAACCATAATGGACTACGCTGTACCACGCTACAAGCTAACCAGTCGACACTTCTGTTGCGAGAAAAGCCATCCCAACCCTCCACCAGCATGTAAAAGACTGCATTGTCCATGCACTCTGGCAATCTGTGAGTACAAAGGTGCACCTGACAACAGACGCATGGACCTGTAGGCATGGCCACGGAAGGTTACGTGTCCATTACGGCGCAATGGGTTAATGTGGTGGATGCATGGTCCACAGGGGACAGCCTACTAAGTCTGTCTGCAGTCCCTAATTAAAATTGTCCTCAATTCAGGTTTTCGGGCTTTTTAAAAAAATAGGAAACTGCATTTGGGCTACTAGTTTGGTTGGGGCCTACTAGGGATGTCTGCCGCTCCTGGGTGTTCTCCTCCTCATTGGTGTTCTCCTCCAGGTTTCCTTGTCTGAGCTTCAACCTTCAGGCTCTCATTAAGTATTTTTAAATGTAACACTACAGTTGCCATACTACTTGGGTTGGGGCCTAGTAACGGTGTTCTCCTCCTCCTTGGTGTTCTCCTCCAGGTTTCCTTGTCTGAGCTTCAACCTTCAGGCTCTCATTAAGTATTTTTAAATGTAACACTACAGTGGCCATACTACTTGGGTTGGGGCCTAGTAACGGTGTTCTCCTCCTCCTTGGTGTTCTCCTCCAGGTTTCCTTGTCTGAGCTTCAACCTTCAGGCTCTCATTAAGTATTTTTAAATGTAACACTACAGTTGCCATACTACTTGGGTTGGGGCCTAGTAACGGTGTTCTCCTCCTCCTTGGTGTTCTCCTCCAGGTTTCCTTGTCTGAGCTTCAACCTTCAGGCTCTCATTAAGTATTTTTAAATGTAACACTACAGTTGCCATACTACTTGGGTTGGGGCCTAGTAACGGTGTGTGCCGCTCCATGGTGTTGTCCTCCACTGTATAAAGCTGAGCTTCAATCTTCTGGCTCTCATTAAGTATTTGTTGGTAAAAATTGGTGGTTGGGGCCTACTAACGGTGTGTGCCGCTCCCTGGTGTTGTCCTCCACTGTATAAATCTGAGCTTCAACCTTCAGGCTCTCATTAAGTATTTGATGGTAAAAATTGGTGGTTGGGGCCTACTAACGGTGTCTGACGCTCCTGGGTGTTCTCCTCCTCCTGGGTGTTCTCCTCCTCCTGGGTGTTCTCCTCCAGGTTTCCTTGTCTGAGCTGCAACCTTCTGGCTCTCATTAAGTATTTGTTGGTAAAAATTGGTGGTTGGGGCCTACTAACGGTGTCTGCCGCTCCCTGGTGTTGTCCTCCACTGTATAAAGCTGAGCTTCAACCTTTTGGCTTTCGGCCTATAGAAGCAGATATTAAACTGCATTTGGCCTTCAACTTTGGTTGGGCCCTACTAACGGTGTGTGCCGCTCCCTGGTGTTGTCCTCCACTGTATAAAGCTGAGCTTCAACCTTCTGGCTCTCATTAAGTATTTGTTGGTAAAAATTGGTGGTTGGGGCCTACTAACGGTGTGTGCCGCTCCCTGGTGTTGTCCTCCACTGTATAAATCTGAGCTTCAACCTTCAGGCTCTCATTAAGTATTTGTTGGTAAAAATTGGTGTTTGGGGTCTACTAATGGTGTGTGCCACTCCATGGTGTTGTCCTCCACTGTATAAAGCTGAGCTTCAATCTTCTGGCTCTCATTAAGTATTTGTTGGTAAAAATTGGTGGTTGGGGCCTACTAACGGTGTGTGCCGCTCCCTGGTGTTGTCCTCCACTGTATAAATCTGAGCTTCAACCTTCAGGCTCTCATTAAGTATTTGATGGTAAAAATTGGTGGTTGGGGCCTACTAACGGTGTCTGACGCTCCTGGGTGTTCTCCTCCTCCTGGGTGTTCTCCTCCAGGTTTCCTTGTCTGAGCTGCAACCTTCTGGCTCTCATTAAGTATTTGTTGGTAAAAATTGGTGGTTGGGGCCTAATAACGGTGTCTGCCGCTCCCTGGTGTTGTCCTCCACTGTATAAAGCTGAGCTTCAACCTTTTGGCTTTCGGCCTATAGAAGCAGATATTAAACTGCATTTGGCCTTCAACTTTGGTTGGGCCCTACTAACGGTGTGTGCCGCTCCCTGGTGTTGTCCTCCACTGTATAAAGCTGAGCTTCAACCTTCTGGCTCTCATTAAGTATTTGTTGGTAAAAATTGGTGGTTGGGGCCTACTAACGGTGTGTGCCGCTCCCTGGTGTTGTCCTCCACTGTATAAATCTGAGCTTCAACCTTCAGGCTCTCATTAAGTATTTGATGGTAAAAATTGGTGGTTGGGGCCTACTAACGGTGTCTGACGCTCCTGGGTGTTCTCCTCCTCCTGGGTGTTCTCCTCCTCCTGGGTGTTCTCCTCCTCCTGGGTGTTCTCCTCCAGGTTTCCTTGTCTGAGCTGCAACCTTCAGGCTCTCATTAAGTATTTGTTGGTAAAAATTGGTGGTTGGGGCCTACTAACGGTGTATGCCGCTCCATGGTGTTGTCCTCCACTGTATAAAGCTGAGCTTCAATCTTAAAGCTCTCGTTAAGTAGTTGTTTTTAAAATGTGTGGTTGGGCCCTTAAAACGGTGTCTGACGCTACTGGGTTTTCTCTTGTTTTGTTGTCCCGACCTTCAATGTTCAGGCTTTCGGCTTACATTCTAAATAATTAAACTGCAGTTGGCCTACTACTTTGGTTGGGCCTAGTAACGGTGTGTGCCACACCTTGGTGTTGTCCTGTGTTATTTTCCTGACCTTTAATCTTCAGGCTTTCGGCCTTCATTTGTAATATTAAACTGCATAGGGCCTACTAGTGTGGTTCGGCCCTACTAATGGTGTCTGTCTGCCGCTCCTGGGTTTTCTACTCCACTGAACTAAGCAATGCCACCTGGTTAGTCCTGTTACCAATTTTGACCTGCATTTTACCCACTTTATTATTTGGGCCTATATCAGTGTTTACGCCTCATCCTGCCCATTGCCCAGCCGGTGCTAGATGAGTCTTGTGGTACTTTGACCCAGACCACTAAATTCCCCTTGCACGCTACACAGCCACAATCTGACCCTGCTGAAAGTCAGGTTGCCCTTCCCGCATACTATACCACCTTACACAGGGACAAAGAGGAAGGTGCAGATGAAAGTGCAGGTTTCTTCAACAGGTAGGGGGGCATACTCGTTGGCGACGTCACAGGCACAGGGCCCCTCAGAGTACGCAAAAGTGTTGCTGCCGGTGGGAGGCGCCCCCGCCGTGCAAACACACCGCCGTACTTTGAGGGGCCCTGTGCCAGTGCCAATGCGAACGAGTGGGCCTCCCTGCTTGCTCAGGATCACAGCACTTGCAAAGTTGAAATACTTACCTCTCACTGCTCCACCGCCGTGACGTAGTCCACGTTTCCTGGGCCCACTAAAACCTTGAACCAGCCCTACCCCCCACAACTTTTGCCAAATGACCCCCAATTTCCAATGCCCAACTATTATTATAAAGTTAATTAAGATTGACAAGCTTCAGAAACAAGAATGGATGTTTTTGGCATTAAAATGGGCACTGTAGGTGTTTTCCTGGCCTCCACTCACTGCCGACTATGCTTCCCCATTGACTTGCATTGGGTTTCATGTTTCAGTCGATCCCCGACTTTTCGCGATAATCGGCCGACTTCACTCGATTCGACTTTGGACAAAGTCGGGATTCGCAAAACCCGACTCGATCTTAAAAAAATGAAAGTCGCTCAACCCTAGCGGTGAGTATCCATTCCTCTTCAGTAGCACGCACTGTCAGCCTCCTTGCTTCCTGCTGCCGGTGGTCACATGTGCCGATACCGCAGGAAGCAGTGCGCGCTACTGAAGAGGAATGGATACTCACCGCAATCCCCGAAGAACGGTCCCAATGAGTATTCCTGCAGCTGTGCTCTGCTTGTGAGAAATGCATGATGTCCCTGCTATGCGCTGCTTACAAGTATTAAGCATCTGCTGTCACCGGAGCAGGATGCTGCGACTGCGAGGGAGCAGTGGAAGGTATGAGCGAAGGTTTGTTTTTTTAATCTTTTCTGATGGGGCCATGGATACCAGGAATGGGATGGGGCCAATCATACCAGCAAGGGGAAGGGGGTCAATCAATCATACCAGGATGCCAGGAAGAAATTAATATTCATTGCCCTCCACGCCCATGGGCGTGGAATGTAGTGCATATTCATTTCTCTTTTGCAGCAGTCACAGGAGTTAGCCAGAGCTGCAGGCTCCAGCCTCTGTTACCCGCTGCTCCTCCGATACCGCTCCCCCATCTCCCCACCAGCCAGAGCCAATATGTCCAGACTATAAGACACACATCCCATTTTCCTCCACATTTTGGGAGGAAAAAAGTGCATGTTATAGTTCGAAAAATACGCTATATATATATATACTAGATTGTGGCCCGATTCTAATGCATCGGGTATTCTAGAATATGCATGTCCCCGTAGTATATGGACAATGATGATTCCAGAATTCGCGGCAGACTGTGCCCGTCGCTGATTGGTCGAGGCAACCTTTATGACATCATCATCGCCATGGCAACCATTATGACATCTACATCGATACTGTGCCCGTCGCTGATTGGTCGAGGCGAATTCGCGGCAGACTGTGCCCGTCGCTGATTGGTCGAGGCAACCTTTATGACATCATCGTCGCCATGCTGTGCCCGTCTCTGATTGGTCGAGGCCTGGCGGCCTCGACCAATCAGAGACGCGGGATCTCCAGGACAGACAGACAGACAGACAGACAGACGGAAAAACCCTTAGACAATTATATATATATATATATATATATATATATATATATATATATATATATATATATATATATATATATATATATATACTTTTCTGTGCACTGTATATGGGGTTATCAATATATGAATTATTTCTTGGTGCATATAGGCTTTTCCTATTACAGCAGCTATATACTTGCCGTAGGATTAATAGAATCTGAAATCCTCATTTTCTTCTGAGGCATGATGGGAATGACATTTAGAATTCAAAGGGGTATTTTGTCCAATCAATCCTGTACACTTTCCTCACCACTTAACCCAAGAAAGTTTATGTTACCGAAATGACTATCATGTGTGACAGGAGTCTCTCGATAAATACACTTTCTTGCCTGAATAGATTCTGAAAACATCAGGAAGGAGTTTCTAAAGGTCATTGTAAATTAAGAGACTGAAGTACATTGAAATTGGAATATTGTGGGTTTTATTTTCAGCAATCATTATCTTATCTGTTTTTCAAATAAAACCAATGACAAGTAAATAAGTAGAATCTAAATCTGCTTTATGCTTCTGCTGAATGTTTATTATAAAATCTTTCTTATTAAGTTGTTTTTTTATTTGTTACATTTCATCAACAGGAGTTTGCAGGAAACACAAACGCTGATGGTGCGGTCAATCACAAGTTCCAACATTCCATTAAAGCCAGATTTCTACGATTCATTCCACTGGAGTGGAATCCAAGTGGGAGAATTGGAATGAGGATCGAGGTGTATGGCTGCTCGTACAGTAAGTTTTATCATTTTATAAAACGTATTTTTTAGTTATTTAACTTCATAAAGTCTCTGATGTTAAGTAATTTAAACCAGGTCAGTAAGTTTCTGATATCTGGGTGCCCCACTATTTGTGAGAACCAGGGAGTGACTTATGTCTCACTTTCATTGCAGACACAAAAATGTATAAAATTGTCATGCTTCTGGATGCAAACCATTGATCCTCTGGCCGGCATCTCTTTCTTCTGAGTCACAACAGATGCACCTTTTTGGGGGGTGTTTTAGTTTTGTTATCTTTGTTTCTGTCGGTTTTGGGTAACAGGTGTTTTTCAGTTTTTCTGTTTGTCTGCCCTATCACCTTTCGGGTGCAGCGTTATATACCTTCCCCTGCTCGTGTTTCCTGGTGGTTATAGTCTTTGTTGGACTCATTCACTTTACTGTAGTCTAAGTAAGTTGCATTTGTTTTGTGTGTGATTCTTTTGTTCCTTAGGTAATTGTTACTCTTCCGATACTAGGAGCTGCTAAGAACACATTCAGGGTAAGCCGCCAATGAATGGGGATGCCATTTTATTATCTTAGGGTGCCAACCTATGCCATCAGGCAGGGACAGACCAGGGTTAAGGATTGGCTTTTTCCCGTTTAGACATGATTTTGTCAGGTTCAGGTATTTGTCTCCCTGGTTTGTATACTACCCGTGTGAAGGTGCTCTAGCAGTCATAACAAAAACAATCCAGAAAACTATTTAATTACTTTCATTAATTTTCTTGTACAGTTGGCTTTCACATATCTCTACAAAGAGGAATGGGTTTTGTTGGTTTGGGAGTTTAGTAGTGGTGCCTTGTGACAACCTCCAGTTCCTTAAAGCCTCCTTCCACATTAGAGTAATGTTGACTGAACCCAGCTATATCGACAGACTCTGCCAATGGTCTAATGTGTATAGGAGTGTCGTCCGACTGATGGTCGGGAAAGATAATGATCTTGCATGTCTGATTTCAGACCACCTATCATATTGTTCTCCTAGAAAAAAGCTGCCGACCGATGTGTCAGTCAGCGGCATGCTCATAGAGAACACAGGAGCGGTCAGACAAACAAGTGTTTCTGTGTATGCGAGAGTCGGCTGAGATGGCTGTCGGCCAAGTGATTGGCTGGAGCATTGTTTGTCCGACAGCCATCTAATGTGTATGGCCAAGGTTCAATTACAATGCACGATGCTGTGTTAAATGACTGCCAATGGTGATCATGTAATAGACTGTTTACAACGTCAAATCAAGCTTCAGATCATTCCTTACCGAACAATCTGGATTACATTGTTCAGTAACTACGCATAGGCTGCCATTGTTCTCAACAGCGCAGGTCCGGTTTATACAGAATGATGCGTTGCCTAGAAGGATGATCGTTTTCCAGAACCTTCATTCTACGGTTGATCGGCAGCCTGTTTAGACTGCACAATTATAGTGAATGAGAGGTTCCTTGAAAACCCACAGTCCTTACCAGAGTTACGTCTACAAGTCCGACAGAAGTTGAATTGTCACATACAGAATTTGCATATGTTAAAAACTAGATTCCTGAGTGTCTATTATCTGGGACCCCCACTTATTTTATGACTAGGCTGGTCAGTTCTCATAGGTTGCATCATACATCTCCTTCCACTAACAAGAAAACTGTAGTTTAATCAGTTTTCAATTAGTGGTGGTTCCATCTACTACCCCCATCCCCATTGATTTAAATCTTCTTTATATGTCATAGATCATTTTTGTGGGGAAAACATTACTACAAGTAGATTGTATCATTGTGAACATCAAACATTCTCACCAGTAATTTACATGTACACTTTTCTGTTTTGTATCTATAAGATGTAATAAGGATACAGTCGCTGGCAGCGTAATTGACACTAATCAGAATGAATTACCTTGTGTTCTGGCTTTCTGTAACATCCATACATGTAATCTGCAATTATTCAGGCATAAATATTTATACCTATCTATCAAGATGACTTGTGTTCATTATGTAAATATTTTCGAGTCTGGTTACGACAAGAACCGGCCTCTCTACTGTTTATTTTGATAGAAGATAATGATGCATAAATTAAAAGCTTTTCTCTTTTTTTAAATGCGTCCGAGTCTTTCGTAGTAATAAAATTAATGGAATGTGATCGATGTTGGACTGGCTTGGCAAAGGCCCAGCAGTAACATTGATTCTTGGGGCAAATCTGACCATAATACACAAATTTACTTTTGCTTCTACGTAATATTAACTTGACAAGCTTCTTTAATGAATGTGTAGATTATACCTTTTTCTGCAAATTCTAAATCCAGTATAATAGCACTACTCATGAGAACTCCTTCACAGGGGCGGCCTACCGGAGGATTTTCCTGCTCTCCTGTGGGACACTCTGAGCCAGCATGTAAACCGGTAGTAATATTGTCATCTGCCCAGAGGAATTCTTCTTGGCCTCATTGTCTTGCAGCTATAAGGCTGGGGCTACATGGCAATTTTGGCTACGATACCTCTTGCATGACCAAAGTCCACCAGTTGCATCGTAGCGCAATACAAGTGAATTGCTAAATTCTACATTGTTGCACTTCTTGTGACACCTAGCAAACTTTTGTCGTACAACAGGTGTCACGGCCAAAGTAACAGTGTAGCCTAAGGCTGATGCTAAGGTCATACAACCATAGATACTCTCTCCCCAGAGAATCAGATCGATTATGTAAATCAAACTCTGATCAGTTTCATCATCTGAGTGTGATCGGATTTTCTCGTGAGAGAACTACAGCACAGATGCAGAGAAGACAGAAAACTTATTTTCTTCATGTTCTCAATTGTTTCAGTCCATAGAAATCAGACTGCAATTGGATGTCATCCAAAAGATGAGTTGTATCTGGTTGGAGGAGCCACTCGCAGGAGGAGCCACTTGCAGCATGCTCCCGCTGTTTTCCCATGCCGAAGCGGCATGAGAAAAAAAATACAGATCTGCACTTGCAGATAGAATAACATTTGTCCAAAAAGAGTCCGATAAAACCTTGCATAGTACTCGCCTGATTTGTGTCCTCATAAGAGCGAGCCCTAAACTGCTTCTGAATTGCAGCCTGTGGCGTTACTCTCCGGAATTGAAGTTAGTTGTTATTCGAAACTCTCCACAAAGTTGTGGAGGCAGTTTTTTTTTTCCTATACACTGTCTAGATTACAAAAAACAAGATCAAGCTTGTGCTTACCCTGAAGAAAGAATAAATGAGGAGAGTTTGTTTCTTTGTAGACTGCAGAATACTGAGTTCAGCTCTCGAGTATAATGCAGGATGTAACTCAGGATCAGCACAGGTTGAGTAGTGTAATTCATGGTTTTAGAGATTCCACCAAGAGAATAGAGAGTGCAGAGACCTGGAAAATCTGGTGTTCTCTGACAAATGTCACTCAAGCTGCAGGGTGCTGGCCGGTGAGCACAGGCGGCACTGTAAGATATCCTGCCCTCAAGGAGTCTGTTTCTTACAATTTGGTGAGACGTATGCATAGGAGTAACCTGCTGTAGATTATCTTGTAGGGCTTTGGCAGTACTCCTCATTTTCCTCCTTGTACCTTGGAGCAGATGCTTGTCCTGTAGGCTGCTGTCGGTTGGAGATAATGTAGCTTTAATGTAGCTTATTATTCTCTGAGGACTGTAGACAATTTGCAGAAAAATCCAGGTGAACAGTGTCATTTAATTTATTTTAATAATAAAGGTAATATGTGAAAAATCAAAAATATACTTCACTCATCTCTCTGGTCCCTCCGCTACTCACCAACACCTGTCCAATCCATAGCACATCTTCTGATACATCACCCCCTGCAATGGAATAAGTCAAAATGTATGTACACAGTGACTGCACCAGCAGAATAGTGAATGCAGCTCTGGGGTATAATACAGGATGTAACTCAGGATCAGTACTGAGTCAGTAATGTAATGTATGTACACAGTGACTGCACCAGCAGAATAGTGAGTGCAGCTCTGGGGTATAATACAGGAGGTAACTTAGGATCAGTACAGGATCAGTAATGTAATGTATGTACACAATGACTCCACCAGCAGAATAGTGAGTGCAGCTCTGGAGTATAATACAGGATGTAACTCATTATCAGCACAGGATTAGTAATGTAATATAAGTACACAGTGACTGCACCAGCAGAATACTGAGTGCTGCTCTGGGGTATAATGCAGGATGTAACTCAGGATCAGTCCTGAGTCAGTAATGTAATGTATGTACACAGTGACTGCACCAGCAGAATAGTGAGTGCTGCTCTGGGGTATAACACAGGATGTAATTCAGGATCAGTACTGAGTCAGTAATGTAATGTATGTACACAGTGACTGCACCAGCAGAATTGTGAGTGCAGATTTGGAGTATAATACCGGATGTAAGTCAGGACCTGTACTGAGTCAGTAATGCAATGTATGTACACAGTGACTGCACCAGCAGAATAGTGAGTGCAGCTCTGGAGTATAATACAGTATGTAACTCAGGATCAGTAATGTAATGTATGTACACAGTGACTGCAGCAGCAGAATAGTGAGTGTAGCTCTGGAGTATAATACAGTATGTAGCTCAAGATCAGTAATGTAATGTATGTACACAGTGACTGCACCAGCAGAATGGTGAGTGCAGCTCTGGAGTATAATTATTATTATTTATTTATATAGCACCATTGATTCCATGGTGCTGTACATGAGAAGGGGTTATATACAAATTACAGATATCACTTACAGTAAACAAACTAACAATGACAGACTGATACAGAGGGGCGAGGACCCTGCCCTTGAGGGCTTAAATTCTACAGGATGGTGGGGAAGGAGACAATGGGTTTGGGGGTTGCAGCAGCTCCGGTGTTGGTGAGGTGGTAGCTCCGGTAGTGGTGAGGAGGCAGTGGGGTCAGTGCAGACTGTAAGCTTTCCTGAAGAGGTGGGTTTTCAGGTTCCTTGTGAAGGATCCGAATGTGGTTGATATGTGGTTGGACGTGTTGGGGCAAAGAATTCCAGAGGATGGGGGTATTCGGGAGAAGTCTTGGAGGTGGTTGGATGAGGAGCGAATAAGTGTGGAGGAGAGATGGAGGTCTTGGGAAGACCGGAGATTACGTGAGGGAAGATATCGGGAGATTAGTTCAGAGACGTATGGAGGAGACAGGTTATAGATGGCCTTGTAAGTCAGTATTAGTAATTTGAACTGGATACGCTGAGGGAATGGGAGCCAGTCAAGAGATTTGCAGGGGTGAGAAGCGGAGGAGTAGCGAGGAGAGAGATAAATTAGTCAGGCAGCAGAGTTAAGGATAGACTGGAGAGTTGCAAGGGTTTTAGCAAGAAGGCCACAGAAAAGGATGTTGCAGTAGTCAAGGCAGGAGATGATGAGGGCATGCACAAGCATTTTAGTATATTGAGGGTTGAGGAAAGGACCCACCTCTTCAACCTATCACTAACTTCTGGCACCTTTCCTTCTGCTTTCAAACATGCCACAATCACACCTATGCTTAAAAAGCCAACCCTCGATCGCTGAATGTGCGGAGGAGGAGAGGATCTGTAGTAGGAGGCAGTGGTCAACTGTTTCGAAAGCAGAGGACAGGTCTAGGAGGAGGAGCATAGATTATTGTCAGTGTGTACATGCTGCTCCAGGAGTTTGGAAGCTAATGGGAGCAGTGATATTGGGTGATAGCTGGACATAGATGTTGGATCGAGCGTTGGCTTTTTATAATACAGGATATAACTCAGGATCCGTGCTCCTGTACTTCAGAAACTTCAATTTGATGCTTTGTAGGTGGGAAACATCGTATCAACGTTTATTCAGGCTTTTCCAAAGTGGCGCACATGTTTTGTGTCTTACAGTAAGTGATCTGTGAATGGTAGCTTTGCAATTATATGTGATTTCACTGTCTCCACTGTCAGCCATTACCAGGGAAAAGTCTTCTCTAAAACAATCAATTGCTTGAACTTTACTGATCTTGTTTCTTGAAATTATGCTGAAATCTCTTTCTTAATCGCCGTGACCTTCTACTAAATGGCATATTTTTGTATTTGGAGTTTATATTAAATTGGAGCAGTCATTTACCTATAATAAAAAATGGCTTCATTTGCTTTAAAATATTACCTTTACTGATATTTCATTCATGGCCAGCATGCTAAGTGTTTAGTGTCCGCTGTGCCCTTTTTATGGAAGAACTGAGCTTCAACAATGACTCATGAAAGTGTTTCTTAAAAGATTAACATAACATAACTTTCATCATGAAGAATAGATTTACTGAATGTTCAGTTTATCAGCGATGTACTGTATATATATAACAGTAAATTCAATTGAAATGTTCAAACTTTCCAATCTAGGGATATAATAGAGATGAACCAATGAATTAGAGTGAAATAAAATTTTACATGAATTTTTCAAAAATCCACATTTGCCAAAATTTGGATTTTTTTTGTAATTCGCTTCATTGCAGATGTAGCAAAATGGCAGCCATGTACCTCCATTTTTACTGAACCATAAAAAGCCATCAAGAGGTTTAAAATATATAAAAAAAATCCCTATATTCTCCTTACCCCTCATCTCTTTGGCTCCACCACAGCTCATAGTCACCCCGCTGATCTTTGCTGCATCTTCTGATCCCTGCTTCTCATGCTGAAATCCTGAAGGCCCAGTAAGGTTCTGAACATGTGTGCACAAGGTCACAAAGTTGTGATCTTCTCTGCGCCTGTGGAGAACTCTCTCTGGTATCATCAGAGCCAGAAGTCCCAGCTCTTGTTGATAGGCCCAGGGATTTCAGCATGAGTGGCATGGATTAGAAGATGCGACATGGACTGGACGGTTGACGTTGAGGTGTGGAAATGCTGGAGAGGTGAGCGGTGAACTGATTATAAGAATATTTTATCATTTTTTACATATTCCATTTATTGAGATCTGGGGTCTTGAGGGAACCAAGAGCATAATAAGGGATATTAAATTCCCTGGGAAAATCTGTGCGAACAGGCAAATTAGATTTTTGCCTGATTCGCTCATCTGTATGATATATTTGGAAAGATACTGTAACATTTCTACTCACTTGGTTTGGTTACGTTTAAGCAGTTTCAGTAAAATCTTCAAGCTGGTTTATTAAGACTCCATAAACCATGCCTCAAACAAAGGAAATAGATGGCCTTTCAGTGCAGACACAAGAAAAGCAACGTAAACAGTAGTGATGAACGAGCACTAAAATGATTGGGTGCTCGTTACTCGAGTTGAGCATATCGTAATGCTCGGGTGCTCGACTCGAGTAATGAGTATAATAGAAGTCAATGGGAAACTCGACAATTTTCCCGGCGACCACCCAGAAGTCTGGAGGGGTCTAAAAATTGTTGAACCCAATGGATTCAAAGGGAAAATAAACTCCAAGCAAATGTGGCGCTAAGCACCTTAGGATTTTTTTAATGCATCCACTTTATAGTGCTTATTGTATGTCTGGTTTTTTTTGCTACCTGATGAGGCTGCACTGTAAAAATAGCAGCAGAAACGCGTTGTACTGTATTTTACAAATATTTAAAAAATATAATTTATTTATTTTTCCTTTTTTTTGTTTTGAGAAAATAAATGAATTTGTATTAACATTTTTCACTGGAAGTGGATGCATTCAAAAAATCCTAAGGTGCTTAGTGTCACATTTGCTTGGAGTTTATTTTCCCTTTGAATTCGAAACCTATGTGGATCCGAAGCAGGATCAACACATAGTTCTCCAAAGTGAGCACACCTTATTGGATTATATAACATACGGAGAAGAGTTGCCTAAAGAATTAATTCCTTGAGAATCTCAACGTGCATTTCTTACCGATAGAAGGTGAGCATAATCACAACTAAAAGAATTATTTTTACTGTTTCTAAAAACGTATTACGCTCAGAGGAAGTGCTGTTATGATCCTAGTGGCAAGGATCGCAGGTCGGACTAGCTAAGTAACTGAACAGACTACTAGCTCTGGGGAAGTGGTAACTAGATTGACCGCAACCTGATCCTATCCGCAAACAACTATAGGCAGCCGTGGAACGTTACCTAAAAAATCATAGACGTCTCGTCACGGCCTGAGAAACTGACTATTCCTGGAGGGAAAGTAAGTCCTCACTTGCCTCAGTGGAAGACCCCAAAGATATAGAATAGCCCCCCCACAAATATTAACGGTGAGTTAAGGGGAAAGCACAAACGCAGAGATGAAATCAGATTTAGCAAATGAGGCCCGCTAATACTAGATAGCAGAAAAAAGGAAGGAAACTGTGCGGTCAATAAAAAACCCTATTCAAAATATCCATGCAGAGATTGCTCGAGCCCCCACACCAACTAACGGTGCGGGGGAAGCAACTCCGTACCCCAGAGCTTACCAGCAAAAAGAAATCACATGTTAGCAAGCTGGACTAGACTCATCATACACAGAAATCATATTGCAGGCAGATGAGCAAAAAATATTCAAACAGAACTTAGCTTATCCTGAAGAGGCAGAAAACGAGATAATCAGGAGTAATCAGAATAGCACTGAATACATTGACAGCCGGCAACAAGTGGAAGTGACGCAGAGCTAAATAGGAGCCTCCCTGGTGAATAACGAGGCAGCTGATCCAGCAGACCCACAGGATAATAAACCAAACCACCAGGGGGAGCCAAAAAACCAAAGTCACACAATACCATCTGTGACCACAAGAGGGAGCCTGAAAACGGAGTTCACAACAAAGTGCCGTACTTGTCTCTTTTTTTCCCCTCTTTCCCTAAACCAGGGTATTTCTGAAACCAATGGAAACAGTGCTGAAATGGCATAGGAACAGCATGGGGAAAACCCCTGGGACCATCTCTGAATCCCAGATCCCTGCTTGGAACAAAGTTGTCAGAGTATTACGCCACTTTTACGGACTGACAATAAAACATGCAAAACTGCAGTTAAAATGGATTTGATTTTGAAAAAATGTTAAGAAACATTCTTTCCAGGATAATGACTTGTATATAAGGCAAAGTAAATATGAGAATAAAAATGTTCCTCCACACCCTAGATTATGTTCACACATAGTGCTTTTGCTGCTTTTTTGCAATTTTGCATTCCTTTCAATGGTGAAAAAAACTCTACAGGAATTATAATTTTATAATTTTAATACCTTATCTGGCAATATGGTGTGTGAGACATGATCAGACACATCCTGTTTCATTTATGAAGGAGGGATTCTGAAAGTCACATTTTTTTTTTCAGGGCCATTTGTCGGCCATCACTATTTGTAGAGGGCCATGAGGTGGACCTTACTATTGTTAGAGGGCCAGCAGCCAGCCCTCACTAAGCATTTTTGGAGGGCCAGTTTCTTCAGTATAATTTATCCATCTGAGGTGGGTAAATTTTCTTTTTCGTACGAATGCTCTAAAGTTTGAAACCTGAAGGCAGCAGGCGGCCCTCTCAATTTATAGAGGGACAGCAGGCGGGACCCACTATTTTTTGAGGGCCAGAAGGCATCTTGTGGACATATGAAATGAAGATAAGAGTTTTTTAAAAAAAAAACATATCATTTTTCTGTTTACTGTACTTGGAATGAGACCTACAAATAAAATAAAACCACAGTTACAGTGAAATATGGTTGAGGTTCAAAGAAGTTTAGGGGTTGTTTTGCTGTCTCAGGCCTTGAGCCTCTTAACTGTGTGCAACGCATCATGAAATGTGAAGATTCACAAAGGATTTTAGGTCACAATGAAATGCCTGGGGTTTGAAAGCTGGGTTTTCATTGTAGGTCATGGGTCTTCCAGCAGGACAATGACCCCAAACATACTTAAAGAAACACCCAGAATTTGATGCAATCTTCTCAAAGAAGTCAACAGTTCATATGTTGTAATTCCAGCTCCAGTAGCATAACATGTCCCAACACTACCTCTGACATACAGATGCTTGAGAGAAACTTTGAATGGACACATTAATTCAGTTAATCTTGCCTGCTTTGATGAATTTCAAGGTACAGAATATTGTAAAAAACATGAATCGGTCAATGAGTTCTTAGAAAAAAGCAGAAGCAAGGCTTAGAATTTAAAAGGCAATAATCCCTGACTAGATTCCATGTCATACGTTATACCTACTACAAAACCTCACCATAGACAAAGTGAAGATACAAGCAGTGTTATTATAACAGAATAGAATCTATTTGAATTAGCCCTGAAAAAAAGCCATCTTTTTAATGTAGCAGCATGAAGAACTGTTATTTCATCAACCCTGTTGTAGCGGAGCGTTTCGCATCTACTCAAACCGATATGGAGGAGACAAGGATCTTCTGTATTTACTGTGCAAACTCTCCTGTCACGGCTGTGAAATCCTGAATACAGTATGAGAATTCCCTACATGGCGACCACCAGACACCCTACAACAAGGCACTGGATCATATACTAATAGAACCCACCCGCTATTTTGATTTATAAAAATGTTCCCTCAACTATAAGGTGGATCCTCAGAAAAGCATTTTTTCTCATTACTAAGGAGTTGGTTTCATAGACTGGTAAAGCGTATGCACTAAGTGCACAGGATGCTAAAAATTAGAAGGAGGCACTCCAATACCCATTTGAAGAGACATAGTGGTGGGCATCAGAAATTTATTTTCCCATTGTTAAAGGGAACCTGCCGCCTGCCCTTTCAGGGCTTATCTACAGCATTCTATATTGCCTGCAAGTGAAGATATAAGAAATAAGTTACATTATACTCACTTGGGGGTGGTCCGGTCCGAAAGGTGGCGCAGGTCCGGGTCTGGCACCTCCCATCTTCTTGCGACGCCGCCCTCCTGCTTCTTCATCGTTTCCCAGCATCAGCGCTCCTGCACAGGTGTACTTGTCTGCCATGTTGAGGGCAGAGTAAAGTACTGCAGTGCGCAGGTGCCGGGAAAGGTCAGAGAGACCCAGCGCCTGCACACTGCAGTACTTTAATTTGCCCTCAACATGGCAGACAAGTACACCTGTGCAGGGGCGCCGATGCCAGGACGCGATGAAGAAGCAGAAGGGCGTCATCGCAAGAAGATGGGAGGCGCTGGACCCGGACCTGTGACACCCATTGGACCGGACCGCCCCCACCAGGTGAGTATAATATAACTTATTTTTCTTCACTTGCAGGTCGGAATGGAGGCTTATCTACAGCATTATAGAACTCTGTAGATAAGCCCTGAAAGGCGTTGCTGTTGTTGCTGGAGATTAGCCTTAACCAGATTTTTTTTCAACTCCTCCATATTGCCTGCTTTCCCTCATGCAGCTGCTTTTACCCAAGACATACCAGTTTCCCCACAGTAATCACATGTGCCCCTCAGGATTCATGCTCATGCTTCTTCACCAGCTGTAATGTTTCTACTCACTTTGTTCCATTTAAGGTTGGCACATGAAGCACTTGTGAAATATCCATGCTAGTTTATTAAGACTTCATAAATGATGCCTTAAAATAAAGGAAATAATGCAGACAAAAGAAAAACAACATAAACATTCATTTGGTGATAGTCTAGTACACTTAGAGGAAAAGTATAATAGAAACATATGCACCACTTCTGCATTTATCACCCACTCCTGGTTTTGGCTTACAAATACTGAGGTAAAATACTGACCAAATACTGATAGTGTGACGGGGCAGCCTCAGCCTGGAGACATCACACAGGAGGTCTTCTTACCTCTGCTCACTGTGTAATAATGATATAACCACCCAAAGTCTTAATTTAAACTATCATGGCACTTTAAACATGAAGATTTAACCAAAACGCGGACTTACATTTCTTTTAGCCGCAAAAAGAGAACCATGCAATCAATTGATCATTATATAATAAATCTTTATTCAATAAAATCTACAAAGCAACTATATCAAATGAACAGAGTGTTCCAAGGGGAACTGCTGATAACAACACCACTTAGATACCACAGATCATCTACCCTCTAATCAGGCAATATATTCCATCAGAACATAAATAAATTATATATATATATATATCTAGAGTCGCTAGCTGACTGTTGTGAATTTGGTTTCTGGGCTCCCCCGGTGGTTTCTGGTGGTACTGCACTTGTGTGCTTCATCTCCTCTGTTCACCTGTTTTCCATCTGGATGTGGGAGTTTTCTATTTAGCCTTGCTCCTCAGTCATTTCTATGCCGGCCAACAATGTTACCAGAAGCCTTTCTGTTGCATGTTCCTGCTCCTAGACAACTATCAGCTAAGTTGGACTTGTTGTCCTAAGTTTGTTTTGCATTTTTGTTCCAGTTCTCTGTGATTGAATATTTCTGAGGCTGGAAGCTCTTGTGAGCTGAAATTGCCACTCTGGTGTCATGAGTTGATATTAGAGTCTTAAAGTAATTTCAGGATGGTATTTTGAAAGGGTTTTCAGCTGACCGTGAAGTTCCCTTTTCTGTCTTCCTACTATCTAGTAAGCGGACCTCAATTTGCTAAACCTATCTTCATACTTCGTATGTCAATTTCCTCTAAAATCACCGCCAATATATGTGGGGGCTACTGTCTGCCTTTTGGGGAAAATTTCTCTAGAGGTAAGCCAGGTCTGTATTTTCCTCTGCTAGGGTCAGTCAGTTCTCCGGCTGGCGCTGGGCGTCTAGGGATAAAACGTAGGCACGCTACCCGGCCACTGTTAGTTGTGCGGTAGGTTTAGCTCATGGTCAGCTCGAGTTCCCATCTTCCAAGAGCTAGTCCTTTGTATGCTTAATTATGTTCTCTTGCCATTGAGAACCATGACAGTTTGGCCGGCCAAGAGTTAAAATAATTGGCAGAAGAAAGGAGAGAAAAGAAGTCTGCAGAGATTTTTTTTTTTTTTTCCTGAGTTTGCTCATTAGTTGATTCACTAGCATCTCTGCTTACTGCAGCCTTCGTCTCTCTCTCCTTCTAATCCTTGAATGGTTCTGATTTCACCTGATTAATATGGATCCTCAGAGTTTAGCTACAGGTTTGAATAATCTCGCTATGAAGGTTCAAAGCTTACAGGATTTCGTTATTCATGCTCCTACATCTGAACCTAGAATTTCTTTACCTGAATTTTTCTCTGGGGATAGATCTCGCTTCCAGAATTTCAAACATAATTGTAAATTATTTTTGTCTCTGAGATCTCGCTCCGCTGGAGATCCTGCACAGCAGGTCAGGATTGTAATTTCCTTGCTCCGGGGCGACCCTCAGGATTGGGCATTTGCTTTGGCACCAGGGGATCCTGCGTTGCTCAATGTGGATGCGTTTTTCCTGGCTTTGGGGTTACTTTATGAGGAACCTCATTTAGAAATTCAGGTTGAAAAAGCCTTAATGGCCCTGTCTCAAGGGCAAGATGAGGCTGAAATATACTGCCAAAAATTTCGTAAGTGGTCTGTGCTTACTCAGTGGAATGAGTGCGCCCTGGCGGCGAAATTCAGAGAGGGTCTCTCTGATGCCATTAAAGATGTTATGGTGGGGTTCCCTGTGCCTACAGGTCTGAATGAGTCCATGACAATGGCTATTCAGATTGATCGGCGTTTGCGGGAGCGCAAACCTGTGCACCATTTGGCGGTGTCTACTGAGAAGACGCCAGAGATTATGCAATGTGATAGAATTCTGTCCAGAAGCGAACGACAGAATTTTAGGCGAAAAAATGGGTTATGCTTCTATTGTGGTGATTCAACTCATGTTATATCAGCATGCTCTAAACGTACTAAGAAGGTTGATAAGTCTGTTTCAATTGGCACTTTACAGTCTAAGTTTATTCTATCTGTGACCCTGATTTGCTCTTTATCGTCTATTACCGCGGACGCCTATGTCGACTCTGGCGCCGCTTTGAGTCTTATGGATTGGTCCTTTGCCAAACGCTGTGGGTTTGATTTAGAGCCTCTGGAAGTTCCTATACCTCTGAAGGGTATTGACTCCACGCCATTGGCTAGTAACAAACCACAATACTGGACACAAGTAACTATGCGTATTAATCCGGATCACCAGGAGATTATTCGCTTCCTTGTGTTGTATAATCTACATTATGTGTTGGTGCTTGGATTGCCATGGCTGCAATCTCATAACCCAGTCCTCGACTGGAAAGCAATGTCTGTGTTAAGCTGGGGATGTCAGGGGACTCATGGGGACGTACCTTTGGTTTCCATTTCGTCATCTATTCCCTCTGAGATCCCGGAATTTTTATCTGATTATCGTGACGTTTTTGAGGAGCCTAAACTTGGTTCACTACCTCCGCACAGAGATTGCGATTGTACTATAGATCTGATTCCGGGCAGTAAGTTTCCAAAGGGTCGTTTATTTAATCTATCTGTGCCTGAACATGCTGCTATGCGGGAATATATTAAGGAGTCCTTGGAAAAGGGACATATTCGTCCTTCGTCATCTCCCTTAGGAGCCGGTTTTTTCTTTGTAGCTAAAAAAGATGGCTCTTTGAGGCCGTGTATTGATTATCGGCTTTTGAATAAAATCACGGTTAAATATCAGTATCCTTTGCCACTGCTTACTGATTTGTTTGCTCGAATAAAGGGGGCCAAGTGGTTCTCTAAGATTGATCTTCGTGGGGCGTATAATTTGGTGCGAATTAAGCAGGGGGATGAGTGGAAAACCGCATTTAATACGCCTGAGGGCCATTTTGAGTACTTAGTAATGCCTTTTGGTCTTTCAAATGCCCCTTCAGTCTTTCAGTCCTTTATGCATGACATTTTCCGTGATTATTTGGATAAATTTTTGATTGTGTATCTTGATGATATTTTGATTTTTTCGGATGACTGGGACTCTCATGTCCAACAGGTCAGGAGGGTTTTTCAGGTTTTGCGCTCTAATTCCTTGTGTGTAAAGGGTTCTAAGTGCGTTTTTGGGGTTCAAAAGATTTCGTTTTTGGGGTACATTTTTTCCCCCTCTTCCATTGAGATGGACCCTGTCAAGGTTCAGGCTATTTGTGATTGGACGCAACCCTCTTCTCTTAAGAGTCTTCAGAAGTTTTTGGGCTTTGCTAATTTTTATCGTCGATTTATAACTGGTTTTTCTGATGTTGCTAAACCGTTGACTGATTTGACTAAGAAGGGTGCTGATGTTGCTGATTGGTCCCCTGCTGCTGTGGAGGCCTTTCGGGAGCTTAAGCGCCGCTTTTCTTCCGCCCCGTATTGCGTCAGCCTGATGTTACTCTTCCTTTTCAGGTTGAGGTTGACGCTTCAGAAATCGGAGCTGGGGCGGTTTTGTCGCAGAAAAGTTCCGACTGCTCCGTGATGAGACCTTGTGCGTTCTTTTCTCGTAAATTTTCGCCCGCTGAGCGAAATTATGATATTGGTAATCGGGAGCTCTTGGCTATGAAGTGGGCTTTTGAGGAGTGGCGTCATTGGCTTGAGGGGGCTAGACATCAGGTGGTGGTATTGACCGACCACAAGAATTTGATTTATCTTGAGTCTGCCAGGCGCCTGAATCCTAGACAGGCGCGCTGGTCGTTATTTTTCTCTCAGTTTAATTTTGTGGTTTCTTACCTACCAGGTTCTAAGAATGTGAAGGCGGATGCCCTTTCTTGGAGTTTTGAGCCTGATTCCCCTGGTAATTCTGTACCTACAGGTATCCTTAAGGATGGAGTGATATTATCTGCTGTTTCCCCAGACTTGCGACGGGTCTTGCAGGAGTTTCAGGCGAATAGACCTGATCGTTGCCCGCCTGGTAGAATGTTTGTTCCTGATGATTGGACCAGTAGAGTCATCTCGGAGGTCCATTCTTCTGCGTTAGCAGGTCATCCTGGAATCTTTGGTACCAGGGATTTGGTGGCTAGGTCCTTCTGGTGGCCTTCCCTGTCGCGAGATGTGCGAGGTTTTGTGCAGTCTTGTGATGTTTGTGCTCGGGCCAAGCCTTGTTGTTCTCGGGCTAGTGGATTGTTGTTATCCTTGCCTATTCCGAAGAGGCCTTGGACTCACATCTCCATGGATTTTATTTCTGATCTCCCTGTTTCTCAGAAGATGTCTGTCATCTGGGTGGTGTGTGACCGTTTCTCTAAGATGGTCCATTTGGTTCCCTTGCCCAAATTGCCTTCCTCATCCGAGCTGGTTCCTCTGTTTTTTCAAAATGTGGTGCGCTTGCATGGTATTCCGGAGAATATCGTTTCTGACAGGGGAACCCAATTCGTGTCTAGATTTTGGCGAGCGTTCTGTGCTAGGATGGGCATTGATTTGTCTTTTTCGTCTGCTTTCCATCCTCAGACTAATGGCCAGACCGAGCGAACTAATCAGACCTTGGAGACTTATTTGAGGTGTTTTGTGTCTGCGGATCAGGATGATTGGGTTGCCTTTTTGCCCTTGGCGGAGTTTGCCCTCAATAATCGGGCTAGTTCTGCCACCTTGGTTTCTCCTTTCTTCTGTAATTCGGGGTTTCATCCTCGTTTCTCTTCCGGTCAGGTGGAGTCTTCGGATTGTCCTGGAGTGGATGCTGTGGTGGAGAGGTTGCATCAGATTTGGGGGCATGTGGTGGACAATTTGAAGTTGTCCCAGGAGAAGACTCAGCATTTTGCCAACCGCCGTCGTCGTGTTGGTCCTCGTCTTTGTGTTGGGGACTTGGTGTGGTTATCTTCTCGTTTTGTCCCTATGAAGGTTTCTTCTCCTAAGTTTAAGCCTCGGTTCATCGGCCCGTACAAGATATTGGAGATTCTTAACCCTGTGTCCTTTCGTTTGGACCTCCCTGCATCTTTTTCTATTCATAATGTCTTCCATCGGTCATTGTTGCGCAGGTATGAGGTACCGGTTGTGCCTTCCGTGGAGCCTCCTGCTCCGGTGTTGGTTGAGGGTGAGTTGGAGTACGTTGTCGAGAAGATCTTGGACTCCCGTGTTTCCAGACGGAGACTTCAGTATCTGGTCAAGTGGAAGGGCTACGGTCAGGAGGATAACTCTTGGGTGACAGCCTCTGATGTTCATGCCTCCGATTTGGTCCGTGCCTTTCATAGGGCTCATCCTGATCGCCCTGGTGGTTCTGGTGAGGGTTCGGTGCCCCCTCCTTGAGGGGGGGGTACTGTTGTGAATTTGGTTTCTGGGCTCCCCCGGTGGTTTCTGGTGGTACTGCACTTCTGTGCTTCATCTCCTCTGTTCACCTGTTTTCCATCTGGATGTGGGAGTTTTCTATTTAGCCTTGCTCCTCAGTCATTTCTATGCCGGCCAACAATGTTACCAGAAGCCTTTCTGTTGCATATTCCTGCTCCTAGACAACTATCAGCTAAGTTGGACTTGTTGTCCTAAGTTTGTTTTGCATTTTTGTTCCAGTTCTCTGTGATTGAATATTTCTGAGGCTGGAAGCTCTTGTGAGCTGAAATTGCCACTCTGGTGTCATGAGTTGATATTAGAGTCTTAAAGTAATTTCAGGATGGTATTTTGAAAGGGTTTTCAGCTGACCGTGAAGTTCCCTTTTCTGTCTTCCTACTATCTAGTAAGCGGACCTCAATTTGCTAAACCTATCTTCATACTTCGTATGTCAATTTCCTCTAAAATCACCGCCAATATATGTGGGGGCTACTGTCTGCCTTTTGGGGAAAATTTCTCTAGAGGTAAGCCAGGTCTGTATTTTCCTCTGCTAGGGTCAGTCAGTTCTCCGGCTGGCGCTGGGCGTCTAGGGATAAAACGTAGGCACGCTACCCGGCCACTGTTAGTTGTGCGGTAGGTTTAGCTCATGGTCAGCTCGAGTTCCCATCTTCCAAGAGCTAGTCCTTTGTATGCTTAATTACGTTCTCTTGCCATTGAGAACCATGACAGCTGACATTTCCTCAATGATGTACTATATAAATTGATGGCACATATATCAATTATGCAGCTCCAACAACCGGCTTGCCTATATCACATCAACTTTACTACCAACAGATTTGTCTCAGTTAGCATGGGTGCTCATAATATAT
The DNA here is from genome assembly GCF_051348905.1 of Ranitomeya variabilis. NCBI lineage: Eukaryota > Metazoa > Chordata > Amphibia > Anura > Dendrobatidae > Ranitomeya > Ranitomeya variabilis. Next base: position 625,388,587 of record NC_135232.1, read on the forward strand.
AGAGTTTGATCACATCAGTTTTGCTACCAAAGGTTTATCTCAGCTAGCATTGGTACTCATAATGTATACAGTCCGATATCTACCTGAAAAGGCCGTAGTACTGCAGACCGAGTGGTGCGAAGTGTATATCGGCGCGTCCTCCCTCGTGCGCCCCGACGCGCGTTTCGCCCAGAGCTTCTTCCGGGGGCGTGTGTAATAATGATGCAGCAGCCATACCATGCCCTGGGGTGGGGATAGAAATGTGAGCAGCCAGTCCTACCCATCTCTCTAACTACCCTTAAACCTGTCCTTTGCCACTCCCTATTAACACTTTTAGCAGCATACGTGCTGGAGCTTGCTTCCGAGCTTAAATAACTGAGGACATCCACCTGTATCTCCCTTCAATTATATCTTCCTTCAATGATGTGTCCAGCGGCCTTCTTCCAATACGCAGATACAGAGATACAAAGAGAGAGAAATATTAGTATTTTACAGTTGCATCTGTCCAGAGTGGCTAGCCTTCACCCTCTAAAATGTATTAAAGAGACTTGGACCTTGTTGCTGGATCAACACTTTCCTGAAATAACAGTGCAGCTGTAATTGAGAAGTCTGAAATAATACCCCTGGGTATTTCCAGATTTCCAGGTTGTTGTACATGTGAAATGCAGGTGCATTATATAATCTGGATTTCTTTTGTAGTGATATAATAGGCAGGTGCATAAGTATTTGTTTTCATTACTTTACCATTTATGCGAACCCTCAGGAGAGCGCAGCAGGTTTGTCATGGTCTCAAATTGGAAATGTTCTCCCTGTAATTAGTTTTCTATTAGAAGCCCATGCATATTGTGTAATTACACAGAATATACAGCGTGGGAATGACAGCAGAACTTTCTCTTTGATCTCTATTCCTCTTTAAAGACAGCATCAAAGACTGAATAAAGCTCCACTCGGTATATAGAATTACCGATTTCACCTTTTTACTTCACTCATTATGTCACACAGTACATCAATATCTTAGTTGGTTGAATTGTTTTACTAAAATTATATATGTATTAACAAATAAATACATTACATATTTTCAATCTATGATATTATTATTATGATTATTATTGTTTAGTTCCGAAAGTCAGAGCAGCATATAGGGACTGTAGCCCTTTAAATTGTATCCAGGAACAGCAGGTTTCTAGCATTGTACATGCAGCTGTGCCAGCACAGCCTAAAGCCATTAAATGAGGAAGAGCAGCTGTACCAGGAACAGTCATATGCAAGGATGAGAAAATGTGTTTAAAAACAGTGAGGGTGCTGCAGAACTGTAGAGAGAACAGATATTCCTTCTTTCTATGGTTTGGTGTTGTTTCCACTGATTACATGTTGATAGCCTATTCTAAGAATAGTATATGAATGTGACCATTTTAAGGTCTGAAAACACATACCATTTACTGATCAATATGATAATTAGCAAGCGGCAGCTATGTTGTGTGAGAAAGCCATTGATAATTAGCAAGTGACAGCTATGTGGTATGACATAGTCACTGATAATTAGCATGTGACAGATACGTTGATTTTCATTTGAAAACAAGCACAGACCAACCTTTGAAGTACTGTGCACTCTATTTGAGTAGTACTAGAGGTGAGAGAATGTTCTTAAATTAAATTTGTCAATTAAAAAAAAAATGATTTGCGTTTGCTGCAACCTAAAAATCATCCAATGCCTCCAAATGCGCCAAAAAGATATGTATGATCCTCTGAGGTTTGGTGGACCGTATCCACCCCCTTTCAAGCTCTTTTACCAAAATCACATACAGTACTTCATGATGTTAAAGTGAGTGACCTTCACATATATAGCTATAGGAAAATAGATGGTAACCTGCAGTAACCAACAGTTTGTTTTTAATAACGCACTGCACAGACAATTTTTTATTTTTTTTAATTAAAGAATCCCAATGTGATCCTTTTTTTTATGATCAGGCAGACCATTCTAAATTGCTCGCGATAAGCTAGTATTGCTGGAGTAGAAGCTGCCAAATTCATTAAGTGGTCCACACCACTTAATGAATGTGGCATCTCTTCTGAGTGGCGTTAACCTCCTGTGCCACGTCAGAAATGCTGCACCAATCAGGGACTGGATTATAATTTATGACGTACAAAATGCTGTCATTTTTTATGAATTTGACTATTTGTCCCACCTCAGCTCCATCCATTTCGATAGAGGCCAATTCAAACTGTCATGAAAGTGCTGGCCATTGCCCAAAACCTTTATGACCTTTCAAAGCTTTTACACCATTTTTCTGGTGTAAAAGCTTTGATGAATTGGCTCCAAAATCTTTACTTCAAGTAAATGAACGCTTGACTATAGATATGGCTATTTCAGATTTTTTTTTTTTCAATGAAAACATTACCCATAACATCCTATACTATCTGAATCTTCATAAGAAGAATAAGTCATTTCTTACAGGCCGAGGTGAGAAAAGGAAGGCAATAATAAAACACCCCACTATTTTAGACATCAACACTTGATTCAAGTCCTATACAATGTGAATACACTGGAAACGCACAGGAATTCTATCCCTGAGGAAGGCCATTCGGCCGAAACGTGCGTCGGGGAGGACGCGACTACGGTGCACATTGCCCCTGATATCAAAGTGCGGTATGTACTACACCTATGACATATGTCTATGGGGCCACACAGGTGATCAGTTAATAACTCTTTAACGCTACTATTATTGTAATACATTTGAACTGATTTCCTGTGTGTGTTATAATGCCGCAATAGTATTAGTGCACTGTGTTGTAGTCCTTGTCTGTAGTTTCTGTGGGTGCGGACTTGACTAGGGGTTTCTGCTGCCTGCCATTACTGTGCACCTATGTATGCTTTTATTCAATAAAGGTTTATTCTACTTTTCATTACTTGGACTTTGTTTGACTGCAATTTTTCGGTGCTTTGTGTTGTATATTGATATGCAGTTGTCCTTTGTGGTCCTTGGTCTGCCCTTTTTTTACATGGGCTATCTCATGCCCTATGGGTTTATTTATTAGGACAGACTATGTATGCCACTGATTATTGTTTAAGTCATAACTGGTACAGGAGGAGTGAGGACCCTGCCCGCGAAGGCTCACAATCTACAAGGGATGGGTGAGAATACAGTAGGTGAGGATAGAGCTGGTCATGCAGCGGTTTGGTTGATCGGTTGTTACTGCAGGTTGTAGGCTTGTCGGGAGAGGTGGGTCTTCAGGTTCTTTTACCACCATTATACAAAGCAAACATTAATATTAAAGAAAACCTGTTATCATTATCATGCATGTTAAACCAAAGGCTCAGCTCTTCTGATTTAATAGGTACCTTCGCTATAGAAATCCACAGCCTGATTGTTCTTTAATGATCATTAGAAGTTTGGGTGCAATAAGGTGTTTCTGCATCGGGGCCGGCAGGACTGTGGGTAGGGTCTTCGTCTCTGTCACGGCCCCTCAGCTGCCCCTGGTGTTTGTATCTTCTTACTGTTTAAAATTTCATACCGGCACCATTCTAACCGCGGACGGCACTTGCGTAGATTGATATGGTTGTGAGCTTCACTAAAATGTCACCAGTGTCGGCGAGTGCGCACATTAATCTCCCGGTGGTCTTAAGTAAAATGGTGCCAGGGGTGACACATGCGCAGATTGAGATCTTTGCTCGTCATTGATCCAAAACCTAAATCTGTCTATACACTGATACTAGCGACATTTTCCTGAAGCCCATCACGAGATAAATGTGTGCAAGTGCTGCCAACTGTTGCGACAGCACCGGTGCCAAATTGTAAACAGTATGAAGATACGAACACCAGAGGCAGCTGAGGGCCGTACTAGAGCCGAAGACCCTTCCTTCAGTTTCACCCCACAGGCCCGCCCAGATGCACGAACAGCTTACTGCACTCAAACTTCTAGTGATCATTAAAGAACAACCAGGCTGCAGATTTCTACAGTGAAGACACATTCTAAATCAGTAGAACAGCCCCTTTATGCCCTTACCTATAGTTTAACATGCATGATCCTAATGACAGGTTCTCTTTAATAGATACATTCAGTGTAGGAATCTGAAGCCTGGTTGTTCTTTAATCATAATTAGATGTTTGGATGCAATAAGGTGTTCATGCTTCGAGGTGAGACTGTGGGACGGATCTTCAGCTTTGCCACGGCCCCTCAGCTAATTCTGGTACTTGTATCTTGATACTGTTAAAAATTTTGTGTAGACGCTGCCCTAACAGCGAGAGGCGCTGTTAGGGCTGGCGGATTGCACTAAATAAAAATAATTAGGTGCAATCGCAACCCGGGGTCCACTGTGTAGAGATGGATAACTGCTGCTAGTGAACAACGGCGGAACGAAGCAGTGAGCGTTAGCCTTAATCAGACTGCGTTTACTCACACAGTATGAACAGAACGCAAAGTGCCAAGCTCAGTTACTTAAAGGGAACCTGTCACCAGAATTTGGTGGGACCAGTTTTGGGTCATATGGGTGGGGTTTCGGGTGTTTGATTCACCCTTTCCTTACCCGCTGGCTGCATGCTGGCCGCAATATTGGATTGAAGTTCATTCTCTGTCCTCCAGAGTACACGCCAGCGCAAGGCAATATTAAATCAGTAGATCAGCAACTTTACGCCCAAACCTTTTGTTTAATATGCTTGATCTTGATGACCGCTACTCTTTAAAGGCAAATATTTCCAGAAGAAACACTAAATCTTTAGAATTGTTAAGAGATTGACTTAAGTGAGTAGGCAATGACTGCATAATATTTGCCAATATGCGTGTACTCCGGAGGACAGAGAATGAACTTCAATCCAATATTGCGGCCAACATGCAGCCAGCGGGTAAGGAAAGGGTGAATCAAACACCCGAAAACCCCTCCCATATGACCAAAACTGGTCCCACCAATTCAGGTGACAGGTTCCCTTTAACTGAGAGGTGCTGCACTCAGAATTCTGAGTACTATACCCTGTTCAACGTTACAGGGATGATAGCACGTGGATTGCGCTCACTCTGCAACTAAGCTGTGCTAACCGCACACAAGAGTGAAGCAGATGCTGAGCCAAAAAAAAATAATTCATATGATGCTAGGTGCAAAGCTCTGACGCTCTCCCTGACAAATGTAGCCTGAGGGTTGGACTTGTTCTGTAACTCAGCTGTACTAACCGCACACATGAAGGAAACAGATGCTAAGACAAGGGGTAGTTACCCAGTCCTAACCCTACCTGCCAATGCCAGGACTCTAAGAGTATAGAGTGAAACGTGCAAACAGAGTGGTAGAGTATCTGCAGCGCCCCAGAGTCCTGGTCGTTGCAGTACTGTGGCTCCGCCACTATGGGGAGCTATGGTACGTCTGATGGCACTGAAGGAGTTCGTCTAACCAGGTATCACAGACACCAATACATTTCACACCCGGGCCTCCGGGGGGAGCTAAGGGTTCTATTCACTAGGCCACTCCCCACCATAGTGGGTAAACTGGGGGTCAGGCAGGAAGTTAGAAGAGAAGCTGACTGGGTTGGAACCAGGCAACACCTTGTGGCAGAGGGTGTTGTGGGGGAAGATACAGTAGGGTCTCTGTCAGGGGTGGGATCCTGACAGAGGCTTGGCAACTTGAACGAACGTAACGGGACCGTGCCTGCTCAGCATAGCGGCGGTGCCCAAGGAGGGACCAGAAGCGAGATAGATTGTGCTGAGTGAGAAACGAGATCATAGCAACAGGAGAATACCAGTAGGAGTCATGCTGTAAGACCGAGGCAACATCCTACTGAGGCGCATAACCGGTGGCCGGAACGCCGAGGGAGTATTATAATATCCAGCTTCAAGCAATACTCTAAACAGCGGCAGGACAGTCAGTCTAAGGCGGGCTGTCTAACTTAAATCACCTATGCAGTCTTGGGGGGCAACTTGTGGAGAGGGGCGACTCTAGGGTCCCGGAAGAGCTCCGAGCCTACCCGTCAAACGGGTGCCGTCCCAACCAGAACATCAGGGAGGGACGGAGGATTAGCAGAACATCATCTAATCGAGTTGTGAGGGAACTTAAGAAACAGACACAACAGTTGTGGGGACTTTCCGTAAGCACAGCAGGGAAGGACCACAACACATAGCGCAAGCAGGAAGGCACAGATTTCCACCTGCTAAGAGAGCTCTGGAGGTGCCATTGGACCGGCCGGACTTGCGCAGCCTGGTGAACCCTATTCCGGACTGAGGACCCAGAGATCTTCAGTAAAGAGGTAAAGAGACTGCAACCTGGTGTCCTCGTTATTTACCGCGACCTGTACCCCACAACTGCACCGCTACAGTCACCACCATCTACATCTACCTACCCATTCACTGTGCGCCCCACGGCAGGGTCACGGACCGGGGCCTAGCCACCGTGACAACCCCAGAGCAGAGACTCAGAGGCCCGGTACCGGGTACCCCTCGGCCCTGCGGCGGTGGGGGCGCTACAGACTTGGCATCACGAACAGGATCTACTTAAGCCTGAAGAATCAGGTCATGTGTGCCTTGGAACTGTGATTTATTGCGCTTGGACTGTACTTTATTGCAAAGACTGTGTGCTGCTATTTACCGCCAAAAGTTCCCGCCAAAAGTCGCCGCCATTGCTGCGCCAAAGGAGAAGGAGGGCGTGCCATGGGAGGAGACTACCAAGGTGGCGCCAGGAGCGGCGACCGCCCCCTGCACCTCTTGTTGCAAAGCGGTGACCTGCCTCGAAGCAGAGGACCACCCCCTGACCTGGAACGGTGGGAAGCAGGTGACGGAGAAGCTCGGCCCTGGAGAAATGGCGGAGTCCGATGCATGCACTGCCACCGATTATCGGACCCTGACGATGAACAGCAAGTGCCAGAACGAGGGAGGAACGGTCCCGGCTTGCCCTCATTCACCGGAGACAGACCCACGTCCACTGCAGCGGGAGGACCCGAAGTCCTTGGAACCGGCAGCGGAGCTGAACCTACCCATCCCGACCTCGGGGCCAACGGAGGAGGAGTCGCGGAAGGCGGAACCGCCTCCGGAGACCGCATTGGAGGAGCCGTGGTCCGGGCTGCAGCCGACTCCAGCGTCCTTGTCAACGGACTGGATCGACATCGGTGGAACTACATCAGGCGCAGGTATGGACGGCGCCCCTGCTCCCCTGCCCGGTCCCGCTCTCGTGACCGATCCTCTTCACAGTAAGAGCCGCCTCCTCTCGGCAGAGCTAGTGGTATTGCCCCCCGACGCAATGGGGAAGCTGGTACCACCGCTGCCGACCCGGATGGGGGAACCCATAGACGTGGGCCCAGACGGGGTGATTCTCCAGTGGGATACCCCCCGGATCGGGCCAGATGGAGCTCGGGAGGAAGGTTCCACCCTTGCTGTGCTTACCTGGGAACAATACAAACAATGTTTGATTCTACATTGGAAAAGACAAAAGGAGGCAGAATTAACTGACCCACCGAGAGTGCAACAACCGCCTCTTGCGCGCGGTAGGGGAGACGTGGTAAAGCGGGGAACGGTGTTGGCCTTCCACCCGAAGAGGGGGTGGGGCTCCATACAGGAACTGGGGCTACCAACTGACGTCTTCGTTACCAGCTGCAACGTGAAGACTCCCTGCTGCAGCCGAGATGGTGACCCGTTGCAAAAGGGGGATCAAGTGACCTACACCCGTCATCGGAATGCGTACGGATGGTACGCCCGGAACGTTCGCCGCTGTGAACTTGGAAGAGTGTCATCTGTTGCTTCAACCATGATGGAACCGGACGTGACAGATCTTACCAACATTGCCGCCGTACGTCTCATTGCAGCGACTGAACTGGCGGCTAGGGTCCGCCTTCAGGTTCAGACATCAGGTGGTCTGACCGCACCAAGGAAATCCACCAGTGACACTGGTGCGACATCAGCCGTGGAGCAAGGATTGAAGCCTGCGCAGTCAGAAGGGGTCCACTTTTGGCTGATGTCTTGTGATCTACTGTGAGGATAAACCTCGATACCATGAGTATGTATATAGTTACTGTTTCCTGTTTTGCTGCTAAACCCGTTTAGGGTAAACTCTTAAAGGGATCCCTTCGTTGACCCGGGATCCCTATTGTTTTTGTTTGTTGTTTTCCTAAGTTTGCACAAAGTTTCTAGAACTGCCGCAATCATGAACAGTGCATGATACAAACTTTCTGTAAATAGTTTGCACCTTATTAAAGGTGCTCCCTACTGGTCTTACTTAAAGAAGGACTCTTTGTGAAGATACCACACTGGAACCTTTGTTGAGTATGGACTGGTAGCTTGAGAAGACACGCTACCTCATAGAGACTTGATCCCCTCTTAAAGGGGATGTTCATCTACGTACCTATGAGTAATACTGCCTTAAAACAGTAAAGTGATGATGATGCTTTGAAAGAAAATGACACTGTTTACATGTAAAAGTTATGTGTATTGAACTGGTTAACTGTAGGAGAAATGTTGATAATGTTGATAGAAAATGGGGATAGAAGGTAAACCCTGAGTCCTCCGTGGAAAGCTAGTTTATTGAAAGAAAGAGTTAATAATGTGTTACCGAGGACAGAAAGTGAACCCGTAGGGGTTAGGTAGTGAGTCCTCCTAGGAGCCATCTGAAGAAGGCTCAGTAGTCCTAAACTGAAAGAATGTTATGCTCTATACTGTGTATAGTAGTGGAAAAGACAGAAGGCTCGGGCTGAAAGGAGCGGTCCTGTGAGAAAGGAGAGGCAGTAGGTCTGGTGCCGTTAGGACAGGCGGTCCTGCAGATTTAAAGAAGGAGAATGTGAAAGTTAAATTGCCTTATAATGTGATTATAAGAAGGTATTTAAAGGATTTAGAGTGTACATCCTTAAGGGCAATGTTAAATTATTGTTCAACAAATTTTGCACTTAGTAGAATACCCGGTTGGGTAACAGGAGTTATTTATAGCATGTTGCTATAATACTTAACCATGTTTTGTAACGTTCAAGTGTCCTTACCTCCCATAAAGGGAAGCATGTTCAAGTATACTTACTGTTACTGCACTCAACAAAACTGTATGTCTTTTTGCTAACTTGTATTGTTGTTTTCTTCCCAGTCCCGGAGTACTGTGTTTAACCATGGGGGAGTGCAGCGCCCCAGAGTCCTGGTCGTTGCAGTACTGTGGCTCCGCCACTATGGGGAGCTATGGTACGTCTGATGGCACTGAAGGAGTTCGTCTAACCAGGTATCACAGACACCAATACATTTCACAGCCGGGCCTCTGGGGGGAGCTAAGGGTTCTATTCACTAGGCCACTCCCCACCATAGTGGGTAAACTGGGGGTCAGGCAGGAAGTTAGAAGAGAAGCTGACTGGGTTGGAACCAGGCAACACCTTGTGGCAGAGGGTGTTGTGGGGGAAGATACAGTAGGGTCTCTGTCAGGGGTGGGATCCTGACAGAGGCTTGGCAACTTGAACGAACGTAACGGGACCGTGCCTGCTCAGCATAGCGGCGGTGCCCAAGGAGGGACCAGAAGCGAGATAGATTGTGCTGAGTGAGAAACAAGATCATAGCAACAGGAGAATACCAGTAGGAGTCGTGCTGTAAGACCGAGGCAACATCCTACTGAGGCGCATAACCGGTGGCCGGAACGCCGAGGGAGTATTATAATATCCAGCTTCAAGCAATACTCTAAACAGCGGCAGGACAGTCAGTCTAAGGCGGGCTGTCTAACTTAAATCACCTATGCAGTCTTGGGGGGCAACTTGTGGAGAGGGGCGACTCTAGGGTCCCGGAAGAGCTCCGAGCCTACCCGTCAAACGGGTGCCGTCCCAACCAGAACATCAGGGAGGGACGGAGGATTAGCAGAACATCATCTAATCGAGTTGTGAGGGAACTTAAGAAACAGACACAACAGTTGTGGGGACTTTCCGTAAGCACAGCAGGGAAGGACCACAACACATAGCGCAAGCAGGAAGGCACAGATTTCCACCTGCTAAGAGAGCTCTGGAGGTGCCATTGGACCGGCCGGACTTGCGCAGCCTGGTGAACCCTATTCCGGACTGAGGACGCAGAGATCTTCAGTAAAGAGGTAAAGAGACTGCAACCTGGTGTCCTCGTTATTTACCGCGACCTGTACCCCACAACTGCACCGCTACAGTCACCACCATCTACATCTACCTACCCATTCACCGTGCGCCCCACGGCAGGGTCACGGACCGGGGCCTAGCCACCGTGACAACCCCAGAGCAGAGACTCAGAGGCCCGGTACCGGGTACCCCTCGGCCCTGCGGCGGTAGGGGCGCTACATATCCACTCACATTCACCACACAAAAGTGATACTAGCGCACTCGTGTGCACCGCTGGGGATCTTTTATTCACAAGGCTCCACCCCAAACTGTCACGCCCATTCGGCCGAGACTTCACCCGCAGGCCAATCCGGAACTACCACCTCACCGGTGTAGCAACTGTCCGACCACCAATGAGCAGACGCCACATCACAGACATGCTCAGTAGGGTGATCTCTGGACTTAGACTCCAGAGCGTCAGGCTGCACCTGCATATTGCTGGTTACCATAGGTTTGACTGGAAAGCCAGCAGTAAGTACATGAATATCATGAGCCTGAGCAAGGTACTGGGACCAATGTCTGTGCTGAGCAGCACCCGCAGCGGCCAGACCAGAATGGGAGACCACAGCACCAGGCAATGCTTGGGATCTAACCCACGCAGCGGGAAAATCCCAATGCCTAATAGGCGCTTGCGCATATTCATCTCGCAAGGGTCTTCACAAAATTGTCACTGATGTCAGCGCATGTACAGATTTACATCTCGGCTCAATGACAAGCTAAGATCTCAATCTGTGCATGTGCCCTCCACCAGTGCCATTTGACTGAAGATGGCTGGGATGTCGATGAGCTCTTGCTCTGACTCAGCGCCATTTTACTGAAGCTTTCAACCAGATCAATCTGCGCAAGCACAGCCCGCAGCTCAGACGGCACCAGTATGAAAGTTTAAACAGTTGATATGAACAATAGATGCAGTTGACGGGCCATCTCAGAGACAAAGACCCCACCCACAGGCCCCCTTAGATGCACGAACAGCTTATTACACCCAAACGTCTAATGATCATTATTGGACAATGGGGCTGTGGATTTCTACAGTGAAATTACCTATTAAATCAGTAGAACAGCAACTTTACGCCCAAACCTTTTGTTTAATATGCTTGATCTTGATGACCACTACTCTTTAAAGGCAAATATTTCCAGTAAAAACACTAAATCTTTAGAATTGTTAAGAGATTGACTTAAGTGAGTAGGCAATGACTAAATAATATTTGCCAATATGCCTCCACTTTCGTTCATGTCAAAAGGAAGCAGTATTATCATTGACCTTGCCTGTGTTTTTACCCCACCGCTTGTCAGTTGCCTCTTTGTTTGTTCATTCTAGAATCTGATGTAGCCGACTTTGATGGCAGAAGCTCCCTCCTATACAGGTTCAATCAGAAACTGATGACTACATTTAAAGATGTCATTTCCCTGAAGTTCAAGAGCATGCAGAGCGAAGGCGTATTATTTCATGGAGAAGGACAGCGTGGCGATTATATTACTCTGGAGCTACAGAAAGGAAAATTGACACTGTATATTAACCTAGGTATGGACTGTTTAAATTAATTTCTGAACATTTCTTTTGAGGGTTTATTTTTCAGATTTAATTCGTAAGGTAAATCATAATATGCCCTCTGCAGTGCCTTTTATGAATGGAGAATATAGTATATTACGGCAAGTAATAATGATCAGACAAGTCTGGACTAACCCACAGGAGAACGGTGAATTCCCCGGTGGGCCCCACAGGAGAACCATGAATCCCCCGGTGTGCCCCACCATACTATACATGGAGTATTTGGCACAATACCCTTGATTCACTATATGCAGACAAAGAAAGCATCTCATCATCACTCATTTAACAAACCAGTATATTATTATATAGAAGGATAGGTACATTTAAAAATTAGGATAATGTAATGAACCTTTGGAACCCCAGTCCGACATATTGTTCAGATGTTTAGGGTTAGTGATCAGTCACCACAAAAATTTTCAATCTTAAAAAAAAAAAAAAAAATCCCATTGATTGTAGTAAATTTTGTCTTGTAATAATTCCAGTCAAATAGAAGATTTATAAGAACGTGTTACAAAAAAATTACATATTTGTTATTGTCTTATTTATGGCACTTAGACATTTCCTCTCTGTAATAGGAACTCCCCAGCTACAGAAAGATTATGAATACGTTGCCGAAAGTAGCTAAAGATAGTTAAAATCTAAGTCTGGTTGGTTAGACATATTATTAGGGATAATGCGGCCTTTTTTCACTTCTTTCGGCCTACTTGTTTCAAACCGATACAACTGTATAGGTTCTAATAATAGAGTCTAAACATAATAATCATCGTAAATTGTAATACATTTTTAAGACTGTTCGCAGCCCTTTTATTTCCAATATGTTTTAATATAAGGAGAGTGAGAATGAAACAGAAAATATTACAAAAATTATTTTTGCAAGGCCAAATTGTAAGTGAATAAACTGAAGGGGAACTTTATTTTAACCATAGTCCAAAAATAATTAGCTTACTATGCATTAAATTGAAAATTGAACACATTGTTACGTGGGAACTATACAACAGTTTAATATGGGTGATTTATGTATTTGGGTACTATGGGACGGGTTTGGTACATTTTATTGGTAGATACCTAAGGATCAAAGCAGTTTTGCTTTAAGGAATCTTACTGATGCCTAACATGTAAATCCAGTATGATGCTAGATAAACTGTGTATGAACAAGACCTTGTAAAAAAGACCTAGGAAGCATCATATGAATCGACAGAATCATAGTTAATCACTCCAAAACATTTTATGCCTTTTTTTTAAATTCATCTTCTGAATTTGATTTATGCCTCTGCTTTGGGATGTCATGTCTCAACAGAACTGCCTTCATAAACCCTGTGCTGTAATGGGAGAAATGTCACTATTAATTAGCTTATACATCGGTGTACACCCCAGTTTATATACATCTGTTACGTTAAGAAATTCCAGACTCTCCATCAGAAATGTCAGAAATTGCCCATCAAATTCAGCAGGAGATGCAAATCTGTTCTGCAGCTTGTGCAATTTTTTCTATTTCGATATACGGTAGCTTATAATCTATTGTACTCAAAAAAGGAGCAGTGTGGGGTTTATCAACAAATCTACAGCCATTTAATCATTTTATATTTTATAATTTTATAGCTTATTTATATTAGTTTATATTATATGTTTACTTCTTTTATTATATTTTATAATTTATTTTTTTTACTTGCATGTATTTATTTTTCTTTACATGTAGTAAAAAGATTTTAAGCGTTTATGAAGGGGATAGTACATTGCCGTTTTAAAAGTATAAGATAAATCATATCTATTCATGCATCTCAACATTAAGTTGCTATTTTGTAGTGTTTTCGATTTTAGGTTATGTCATGTGACCTTTACATATTTTTCCAGGTGATGCCAAACTACGTTTCGGTAACACTCACACAGTGGTGACATTGGGGAGCCTACTGGATGACCAGCAGTGGCATTCCGTCCTAATAGACCGATTCAACAAACAAGTCAACTTTACAGTGGATAAATATACCCAACATTTCCGCACCAAGGGGGACTCTGATGATTTGGACATAGATTATGAGGTGTGTGGACATATCTATCTGAGCTTCAGAATATAGTTATGCTTGAAAGTTTGTGACCACTTGTACACAATGGCCCCAGTTCATCAAGAATGGTGATTGTCTTGTGGGTATTTGGTGAATGGATGTTGGGGAGTCAGGCATTGCTACTTCATGAAGGTACATGCCTATTCGTAAATCTGGAGCGCCTGACAATTGGCGATGTGGAGAATTGCATGAGCGGTGTGGAGAATTAGATAAGCTGTGGCATCATACCCTTGCTTCAAGCCCGTCCCGCCACATCTTTGCCTTTTTTTGTGAAACGGATGGGGAAATACCAATATTTGTGACTTTTCAAACCTTTTTTGACACTTTTATGGGAAAAATCTTTGACAAATCAGTTCCACTATACTAGACTAGAGTCCAAACTCTTTAGAGATGTTTTTGTAACATTTTTCAGCCTGATGAACATCAACAACTTTTCTTCTGAAGTCCTCATCTATCTCCTTTTTTTTCCTGCCATGATATACTTCTACAAATGTCTTGTGAAAATGAGACTTTAAAAGATCCCTGTTTTTTTTTAAATAAAACAGGTTTCCCACTCACACCTGATTATTATCCTATTGATTGAAACCACTCTGATTTTCCCTTCAATTTATTTTACTAATCCTAAATGTTCATCTACTTTTGCCACTCACAGACATGTTATGCTAGATCATTTTCCTCATTTAAAAAAACAATCATAATATTTTTAACTCTTTTTATTAGGTACTTTTTGTTTACTTTTGGGACTTGTGTGAAAATCTGATGTTGTTTTAGGTGATTCTTATTCAGAAATAGGAAACAAAAGTGAAAAATAATGAACACTAAAGATTCGTGCTAAATGCTTTGAATGACTCTGATAAATGAATGAATGAACATCTACCTGTGTGGCTGGGTAGAGTTGTGTGGGGCACACATAAACTTCTTAAGGAGATGATCATGAGGGTGATGAAGCTGTACTGTGTCTTGGATTCATGCTATACTGGATGATGCAGAGTAAGCAGCGGTCCAGCCAGCTGTGCTGATCCTGACACCTGCTTGAAAGGGGAAAAGGTGCTGTCCTATATCTGCATGATGTCACTACTCTGAGGGCTTTCTTCTGTTGCAAACAAGAGTCCTATTATCCAATGCGTTTCCAAGGTTTCAGCCTCCTTCGTCGGGGATTGCAGTTCGCAGTGGTTGGTAGCTTTATATAAGTCAGTTTCCAAGCACAATCCTCCAGCTGGTGATTGACCATTGATAGAAGGCACATGGACCCAGGTGGTGATTGATCATTGATGTTGATTAGAAAGCACATTCTTCCAGGGAGTGACTGATCATTGATTTAACGAAGAAGGTGAACAATTCTATCTCACGGTTGAGGCTCATTGGTCTTAATCTGTTCAAAGTGAATATCCATCTGCTTTTCACCCTAGACATCTGATGAGATTGCCTCCCCTCCAGTGTTTCTTACATGTTCTATACCCCAAAACAAACTTCCCATTAATTTACCACCATGTGCTATTTTGTAATATTGAGATAATGGGTACCCTGTGAACTGTCCCTTGATATTGTATAAATGTCCTTTAATTCTAATTCGTAGCTCACGTTTGGTTCTACCTATATAGTATTTCTGACATGGGCATTTTATGCAGTATATATTCCCTTTTGTGCAGCATGTCATATGAGTTTTAATGATAAATGTTCCCTCTGAGGTTTCAAATGTGTGGATCTGGTTGCAATTCATAATTGTTTTACACATTGCACAAATATTTCATGGGGAAAAAACACTGTGCTGGCTATGTTTAGTATTACAAATTTTGTGGGGGGGCTATTTTGTTTGCTAAAATATGCATTTTTTTAAACGAACCTCGGTTGGAGTGGAATTAGTTCCCTCACAACCTTATCTCCCTGTAGCAATTAGCAATGTTGTTTTACAATTATTTTTAGAAATCTACAATGGCTATATTATGTTATAATTGATATGTTAAATAAATTATTATTCTTTTCTGCACTGTTTGTTACCTCAGTTGATAGAAGAAATTCCCTCAGTATATCTTCCACTTTTGTGTGTGTTTTTTTTTAGATTGCCTGGATAGTATCCCTTTTGCGCACATGTTTTAATAATGATTTTTCATAATAATCCTCTTTTTAAGTGCATTTTTTTTAACCACATGAATTGTCCCTTCGGGATATTTTCAAGCCTTACTGTTAAGTGGTAGCTATCCATCCAAATATAGCTATTTCCATCAGTTGGTTTGTTATATGTTTTAGGAGCTTTAGTATTGTCACCAATAAATACTATAATGTCTAAAAAATTAATCAATATATTACTAGTGGTTGAAGTAAAATATGAATTAAAATAATTTTTATTTATACAATTTAAAATTGATTTAATACATCTTGACCTCTAGACCAAATAAAACAAATATCATCTATAAAATGTTTCCAGAGGACCAGATTCGCTCTAACCCCCACGCGGTTTTCCCATTGAGGTCCTCTCTTCTGATCACATAGCCCACAGTCTGCCTATCTGCCCACGTATAGATTGGCAAAACTTGGTACCAATTTTGTCCCCATAGCAGTACCCCACGTCTGAAAATAAAACTGATTGGCAAATTTAAAATAATTGTGAGTTAAGATAAACTTAATAGCCTTTTTAATAAAAATATTTTTGTTCAAAGGTATTTGTAAATGTTTCACATCCTTTTTCATTAGTGAAAAAGCGAAAAATAATTATTTATGTGAATGTATTAACACCATGAAGTCCAACATTCTGTGCCATTCCTTTCATATTGTGTGAGGTTTTATTTTTATGTTATAGGGTTCCAAATCCCTAGTATAGAAAGAGATGTCAATGATAAAAATCTCTCTGTAACTACCAATAGGGGGAGCTCAAGAGATGAGTGCAAACAGTGATAACACAGCTACACAGTATAAGCGACCAAATGATTGCAGGTTCAATGGCACCAAAAATAGGGCAACTAAAACAACAATGAAGAAGTTACATTTTTTTCCATTTTTCACCATAGAATTTTTTTTCAGTTTTTCTGTACATTTCATGATAGAATGAATGATGTTCAAATACAAGACCTGTATTTGCCAATGGATCAATTATAGTATTGGCTCTTGGAGCAAGAAGAGTGAAAAACTAAAATGCAAAAATATATTAAAAAAATTGTATTTTTAAAGGGAATCTGTCAGCATTTTTTTTCTATGTGATCTGACAGCAGCATGATATAAGGGCTAAAACTCTGATTCCAGCAATGTTTCACTTAGTTTACTGGATGCAGCAGTTATGATGCAATCACTATTTTCTCTGCTGCAGATCCAGCAGTTCTCTGAATGCTGATCTCTGTATAACCCCGCCCACACCACTGATTGGCAGCTTTTTGTATACATTGTATAGTGACAAAATTCTGCTAATTAGTGCTGGGGGTGTGGCTGGACCAGGAGACACGGGGCACCTAGTCCGGTAGTAATAATCACCTGGTTATAAAATACTAATTTTATTGAAATGGCAAAACACAGTCTAGTAAGTGACACATTGCTGGAATCAGACTCTCAGCCCCTACTTCATGCTGCCCTCAGATTACATAGCAAAAAACGTTGACATATTCTCTTTAAATAACTTTGTTTTTTATGTCTTAGGTTCTAGTTTAACCCAAAATTCAGCTGCTTCCCTATTTGTTTTGTCTGCAACATGACATTTTTCCCTACTGCTCATTTTAATTTCAGACTAATGTAGAAAACAAATTATAATTTACCGTATACTGACATTTTCCTTAGATTTAACCAAGTACTGGAGCAGTTCTGTATCTTATTCATTTACATATACTTGTCTAAAATTGAATGAAAACCATTTTACAATCTGAATTTTAAGACATTTTACACATTTTAGGAGACAATTCTGCTTATTGAAGATAACTGTGAAGTCTAAATAACTTATCCTTTTACATTTTGTGCACTTTTTTGCTTCTCCTTTAGTTAGTTTTTTAGCTGTTTTTATGTCTGATATAGCCTGGACTGTATAATTTTGTATTTGAGATGTTATCTGTATCATATTTATATTGTGGACCACGGTCATTAATTTTTTCTTTACATCTATAATTTTTTTTTGTGTGATGATCCTAACCCACTGAACATTATACCAGCAGCTAAATTATATTTTACTTCATTTCATAGGCATTAATGTGGCCGCAAATCAGCAGAATTATTGTCACTTGTTAGATCATTACAATCATTACATAACAATGAGAGATGAAATCTCTGGAAAGTGTGATGACTGAGAGCGTGGAGATGGAAATCTGGTTTATTTAGTAATTGTGGCTCTTGAGAATATACGATTATAGGCTTTAGGTGTCACAGAGCTCTATGATCATTGTTTTCTAAATTGGACCTTTTGGGAGTCTGACATAACTATTACAGTAAAGTGGGTCTATTCATGGTCACTTCGTAACTCTAAATAGGGTTTTCATGGACAGGCTTTGCGCTAGCTACTCCAACTATGAGGTCAAAGAGAGAGCCATGACCTTCACAGCCCCCCCTGGGTTGAATCCTTGGAGTTGCTGCTGGCCTCTGGAACAGGCTTGCAGGAATGGTTAGGTCGCTAACTAACAACCTGAAGGTACTAACAAGGAACATAGTCATTAGTCAAAAGAATAGTTAGTACATGGGCCAAGGTCTGAAACAGGACAAAACTCCTAGAACTATAGTAGCAAAGCACAAAGCACAGAGGTATGGCCCAGATTAAGAAGTATTTATAACTGGCAATGAGACAGGGACTCATGGTCTTATATGTAGTGAGTAGCCCTACTGAAGGTTCACAGAAGGAAATAATTAAGAACAAAACCAAGGAATTAACCCCTAAACCCCCTGCCCTGGGATGGCATCACAAAGTCCCAGGGAATTACACAGGCCCCTGTGCTGCCTGCTGTGAAGGTGCGGTGCCACATGACAACTGAAGGAAACAGAGGGGGAAGGTACCAACACAGATGTTACAATTATTTACTTTACAGAATATTATAATCTTACTATAGGAATGCGTATATGGTACAATCTTTTAAAATTATTTCAGTAGATTTGAATTACTATTATATGTAGTACTTTATTGTTATTATAGTGAACTTTTCAGGTTGATTTTACAACTAAGTGATATGGCTGTACAGGCCTAAGTACATTGATAAAATGATAGCCATTTTGTAGTAATCTGATGTACCCATGCTGAAAGATCAATCTTTGATGCTATATTTAGATTCGCCTGGAAATGCATAGGGGGCATGTCTATGATCTCTAAGTGCATCAACATGCCCCCAAAGAACTAACAGCCTAATTTTCATGTTGCTTCAAAGCTTAACTTCTCAGCACTAGAACACTAGATTACTACAAGACATATATCATTTTTATTGCTTTACTGCTATGTCATTCATTCTAAAAGTATTACCGTCAGGACAGGTTACTTTAATTTGCAGAAAAATCTTATTTCTCTGAGTCGGTTTTAAACCTGAACCATGCATGATTCAGAGCTATGGGCATGGTGCCAGTGAAGGGGTGCACAGAGACTTTTTCTTTCTGGACTATAGAGCTGCAGGCACTCCGTGTTCCATATGGTGTCCTTACACTGTGCATGTTAATACAGAGAATTCTGTCTGCACAGCACCAAAAAATGGTCCCATAAACTTTTATGTTTGGACACTTATGATCATAGTCCGAACACTAACTGGATGCATTTTCTTGAACTTTTTGCTGTGTCCTGAGGACATTTTGGAGTTTATTGTGCATTACATTAATAATATTTCTACGCTCTCTGGATTGTGTTTCTACTGTGATGTTTACAAGCACCATAAAAGACATAAAACCAGTGGACTTTGTATAAAATGCCTTTTGCTTATTTTCCCATTATTAAAAAATATATAATTTTAGTGTATTTTCAGAAACTTTTCTGGATAGACTCATAGTAGGAAAATTTGTTTTCTCACATGCTTTGAGAGAGTATAGATACAAGTGAGTGGGGATACGGCAAAAATCAAGGCTGCCATTTATAGGTATTTATAGGCATTAACAATTCAAACGAAAAAATGTTTAATTTTTCCAACTTAATTTCTTTATCTCTATTGTGTGCTTGCAATTTACAGTCGTAGCCAAAAGGTTTGAGATCGACACAAATTTTGTTTTTCACAAAACTTGCTGCTTTAGTGTTTTTAGATCAATTAGGTGTTTTTATGGTAACTGTAGTAGAAATATAAGATTTCATAAGTTTTTACACTTTTATTGACAAATCCATCAGGTTTATGCAAAGTCTGAATGTTTACAGTGTTGACCCTTATTTTCAAGACTTCTTCCCTTTGCCCTGGCAAATTTTCACTAATGACCACTCATTTGTTTCAAATCATTTCTTGGAGTTTATCCCAATATCTGTGTTTTTGTTTGTTCAGATTAAGATCTTTTGAGTTTCTTGGCCATGCATCCAAAATTTCCATGTCTCGTTCAACTAGACACTTAGTTATCGATTTTGTCTTGTGACATGGTCTCTATCATGCTGGAAAAAGCATTGTAATAGTGAACCCATATAATAATAGTGCCATAATTGTGCCTCTATAAAGTAATAGTGTCCTCCTCATGACTCCACATAGTAATAGTGCCCCCACTGTACCTCCATATAGTAACAATGTCCACAGTACTATCCCTATAGTGCCTACATTTAGTGAAAGTGCTCCATTCTGACCCTCCACATAGTAATAGTTCCCCCATTGTGTCTTTATACTGTAAGTTTGCCTCCATATG
Organism: Ranitomeya variabilis; assembly: GCF_051348905.1. Taxonomy (NCBI): domain Eukaryota; kingdom Metazoa; phylum Chordata; class Amphibia; order Anura; family Dendrobatidae; genus Ranitomeya; species Ranitomeya variabilis. The sequence continues at coordinate 625,408,980 of NC_135232.1, forward strand.
CCTCTTCTATAATTCTATAGTAGTGCCACCTGTATAATTATGCTTTGTGACTCCACATAAAAGTATATATGTGTATTTATGTCCTTTACTTCCTCCTTTTCTGTGCCCTGGCAATAAAAATAAAAAATCTTAAGCTCACCTCAACTCTCTCTCATGATGAACAGCATGTGATGTGATCACATGAAGTCATTGCATTGCCTGGCGTAAGAGGAGTGTCTCCAACCTCTACCAGTCTGCAGGCTCGATGCATCTTGCGACTGCCAGAGTTATTGACAGAGCAGGGAGCCAATGGTTCTTCGTTCTGCCACTGCTTGTAATGGCATCTATTTAATATAAAGACATGGATACTGTTAAAAGTGATGCAGACCCAGCTGGCACACTGCCAGATTGGCCCTTATATTATATGCCATTATTGCTAAATGAAAAACGGAAAAAAAGAGAAGTGCACCTTGTGCAAATCATATAGGACAAATGGAGACCTAGAGATGGTAATATACTCAACTGAGTAAGTCATGCATCTCAGGCTCAAAACTGAGCCAGGTAGGATGTAAGCTGTGGTCAGCTGCTGCTCCACATGCTGGATCCTGCTGGGAATCCAGAAATTTAATTGACAAATGAAGGATGAGGGTGGTTGAAATAGCCCTGCCAAGGATTTAATATATGAAACCACTAAGGTGACTATTTAAAAGTTTATTGGCTTGCTATGCGTTTTGGAGCTGTTTCAGCTCCTTCAGGATTTTTTGCCTGAAGAAGGAGCTGGAACAGCCCCCGAAACGCATAGCAAGCCAATAAACTTTTAGATAGTCATCACCTTAGTTGTTTCATATATTAAACTAGCTGTTTCCAGCCAGCTAACGCTCGGCATGCTCATTGCTATCTAATTAACGCTGCTGGAGATTAAACTAAAGTAAATAATGACTACATTCTATAGCGCTTACGCAGGTGGTAAATTATCTTAAAATGAAGTTAATAACAATAATAATCATTAAAATTCTGAATAATACTAGTAACCGATCCTACGATTTAGTCAATATTGTTGTGGTCCATCAGCTACTGCATCGTTGTCCGGATTTTCCTGCGGCCTGTGAGATGGACCTGGTGACTCTTCTTGGCTCATTTTGTTTGGGAGAATGCGGATGCAATTAAATGTACGTTTACCTTGGCTGAAGTGGTTTAATTACATAGAAAGGAAGTGCTGCGTGCGGTAATGTGGGGGGGCGGAGCCTCGTGTGGTAATGTGTGAGGACGGAGCCTCATGTGGTAATGTGTGGGGATGCAGCCTCGTGTGGTAATGTGTGAGGACAGAGCCTCGTGTGGTAATGTTGGGGGTGGAGCCTCGTGTGGTAATGTGTGAGGATGGAGCCTCGTGTGGTAATGTGTGGGGACGGAGCCTCGTGTGGTAATGTGGGGGGACGGACTGTCATGTGGTAATGTGGGGGAACAGAGCCTCATGTGGTAATGTGTGGGGACAGAGCCTCGAATGGTAATGTGTGGGGACGAAGCTTTGTGTGGTAATGTGGAGGGACGGAGCCTTGTGTGTTAATGTGTGGGGATGGAGCCTCGTGTGGTAATGTGTGGGGACGGAGCGTCGTGTGGTAATGTGTGGGGACGGAGCCTCGTGTGGTAATGTTGTGGGGCGGGATTATGTGTGGTAATGTGGGGTGGCGGGGTTATGTGTGGTAATGTGGTGGGGGGCGAAATTATGTGTGGTGATGTGGGGGGTGGGATTATGTGTGGTAATGTGGGAGGGGGCGAAATTATGTGTGGTGATGTGGGGGGCGGGATTATGTGTGGTAATGTGGTGGGGGGGCGGGATTATGTGTGGTAATGTGGGGGGGCGGGATTATCTGTGGTAATGTGGTGGGGGCGGGATTATGTGGTGGGGGGTGGGATTATGTGTGGTGATGTGGTGGGGGCGGGATTATCTGTGGTAATGTGGTGGGGCGCGGGATTATCTGTGGCAATGTGGTGGGGGACGGGATTATCTGTGGTAATGTGGTGGGGGGCGGGATTATGTGTGGTAATGTGGTGGAGGGGCGGAATTATGTGTGGTAATGTGGTGGGGGGCGGGATTATGTGTAGTGGGGGTGGAATTATGTGTGGTAATGTGGTGGGGGGCGGGATTATGTGTGGTAATGTGGTGGAGGGGCGGGATTATGTGTGGTAATGTGGTGGGGGGCGGGATTATGTGTGGTGATGTGGTGGGGGCGGGATTATGTGGTAATATGGTGGGGGGTGGGATTATGTGTGGTAATGTGGTGGGGCGGGATTATCTGTGGTAATGTGGTGGGGGGCGGGATTATGTGTAGTGATGTGGGGGGCGGGATTATGTGTGGTGATGTGGTGGGAGGGCGGGATCATGTGTGGTAATGGGGTGGGATTATGTGTGGTGATGTGTTAGGCGGGGGGATTGTGTATGATGATGTGGTGCGGATTGTGTGTGGTAATGTGGGGGGCTGGGATTGTGTGTGGTAATGTGGTAGGGGGCGGGATTATGTGTGGTGATGTGGTGGGGGGCGGGATTATGTGTGATGATGTGGGGGCGGGATTATGTGTGATGAAGTGGTGGGGGCGGGATTATGTGTGGTAATGTGGTGGGGGGGCGGGATTATGTGTGGTAATGTGGTGGGGGCGGGATTATCTGTGGTAATGTGGTGGGGGGCGAGATTATGTGTAGTGATGTGGGGGGCGGGATTATGTGTGGTGATGTGGTGGGGGGATCATGTGTGGTAATGGGGTGGGGGTTGGGATTATGTGTGGTGATGTGGTAGGCAGGCGGGATTGTGTATGGTGAATTGGTGCGGATTGTGTGTGGTAATGTGGGGGGCGGGATTGTGTGTGGTAATGTGGTGGGGGCGGGATTATGTGTAGTGATGTGGTAGGGGCGGAGCTACTGTGCAGGGGGCGGGATTAGCGAGTAATCACGATGCCTCTTATATATATAGATACTCGGCAGGGCTTTTTGAACCACCCTCATCCTCCATTTGTTGATTATTGCTAAATGGGCAGTCTGGCCCTCAATGCTATACTGTTCAGTCAAGTAATAAAAGGAGTGAGAGGCATTTGGATGGTAGATGAGGAACTAAGGAAGGAATCAGACACAACAATCCAACATTAAAATCCAGTTTGTTCACAAGACATTAAAAACAAGGTTCCAAGGAAATCGCATAAAACCTGACGCATTTCTGGCGCAGCACAGGGGCTCTTAGTCATAGGATAAAGGTTTGGAATACACACAGGATATATAGGATATATATGCCGGTAAATGCAAGTCACATGTAAAGGAATGATAATTGCATTTAGAAACAGCAGCTGTGTCCTGCATCAAAAAAAGGGTAGGTACTGTTCTTAGTGCTGATATTAGTTATATGATCTACTATTAGCTTCCTGGTCATGCAGCCTAAATGCAATTATCATTCCTTTGCACGTGATTGGTATTTACCGGTATATATAATCTGTGTGTATTGCAAACCTACATCCTATGACTAAGGGTGCCTGCTTTGTGCCAGGAATGCATCAGGTTTTATGCGGTTTCCTTTGATACTTTTTTTTTTTAATAGCTTGTGAATAAACTGGATTTTAACGTTGGATGGTTGTGCCAAATTCCGTCCTCCCTCCTCCTCTTCATGGCTGTGCGTAACCAGCAGAAGAGGCACCCTCCATGTATATCTCCATCCTGGACATTGATTGCTTCGCAACGTGGTGAGCTCTATCCAATATCCCCTATAACCTTTTTCTCTACCTTTGGACTAGTACTTCTCTTTCCAAGGGCTCACAGTGGCTACATGGTCTGTCTCTACGAAAAATGTACTCAAATGCCTAATTATAGTTTTGGCCACACAGATATCAATGGGGTAAATTTATGAGAAACCAGTAACAGTCACTGGTGGGACAAATATCTACGGAACAAATCTAACTCGACTAATGGCTGATGGCTACAATGAGATATTCTGAAGGCCAGTGACTGCACTAATGTCTAATGATGGTTCGTAGCTTCATTGACATCTACAGGATACAATTATAGAAGTCTAGGTTTTATTCGGTGTTATTAATCCTTGATGGATACTTACATTTTTTAAGCAGAGTTGTAGCAAAAAGTCATGTTTGCTTTAATAACAAGGATAATGTCTTTATCAGTAAAGGACAGTATTCACATATAATTTAGCAAGACTTATTGTCAGGTCTTTACTGTGAATCCTTTAGGCTTCAGTTCTTTATTCTTGATTTTTATTGTGATATAACAAGAACAATGAGCCAAGTTTTGATTTTCTTATTTCCCGAAGTTCAGCTTTGGAGGGATTCCAGTACCAGGAAAACCCGGAACGTTTCTGAAGAGGAATTTTCATGGCTGCATTGAGAACCTTTATTATAACGGAGTTAATATTATTGACTTAGCCAAAAGGCGCAAACCTCAGATCTACGTTGTGGTAAGAAAGTTTTCACTGAGTTATTCCTTTTTCTATAATGTTTACAATTTTTAAGGGCCAAGCAGTTTGTTAGAGTATTCAGCATAACTTATGTCATGCAGAGTCTACTGATTGGTCGGGCTCTTCCTGGCCTGTGAGCCAATTAGATGTTTGCCCTTACTGCACAACACACTTTCCCACGCACACTTTAGGGAAAGATTCTGCAGCTACATCCCCTTCCTCTCCCTCTTCCCTCTTTTTTTTATGCTGATTTTTTTTTTTTATGGCATAGGTTGTGATGTTGCTTTTTCCCTAATAACTTATATTAGGGAACTTTACTAACTAATGTAACAATTTCATTAGCATAGCTTATGGATTTAAAGTTTCAGGTGTCAATTTGTCCAATGCTTTCGTTGGTTTGAAAATTGTAATACCAAGACGAGCCAGCTTTCACAGTGCTGGAATTTGCATTTTTGCCACCCACAAAAAAATATATTTAGTTTTTCCAGCCAAATTAATTTGTGGTGCATGGAAAAAATAGGATATAAAGCTGTAATATGTGGTTGTCACATGACTTTCAGTTGGAAAATGTAACTCTGTGGGGATCTGGAAACATCTAATGGTTTAGACCTTAAATACTAGAATTATACTGCAGCATTTCCTCAAATGTCCATACTGGGAAAGTCATGCATGGCTATGTTCACACATTGCGTTTTTGCTGCATTTTTTTCTGCAGGCAAAATCATGTTTCCTTGGCAGTAAAGAAGCTGCGGACAAAAAGCAGATTTTCTGCACCAAAAACAGAAAAACCTGATACCTGTGTTTTTTGCAGTATTTTTGCACTTAATCATTCCTTTCTATGATTTAAAAAATCACTGAAAGAAGGGACTTGCTGCAGTTTTCAAAACCGCAGGAGTTTTCCAATTCGGCCAGGGGAAAAAAAATCTGTGTGCATTAGATTTCTGCAAATTATCTCATCAGAGAGGAAGAGGAATTTGGAGCATTGCAAGGCTTAAAAGTCTCCTCACCTTTGCATGTCAGTCTTGACATGTCATTCTCCGCAAGGAGAAACATTACCCCTTGGGCATGAGGTTTCTGAAATCTCATAGCTTTTGCTGGTACTGTAAAATGCAGCTTAAAAATTGCATTAAAAAAGCAGCAAAAATATCCAGTGTGACCGTAGCCTTAGGAGATTTTTCTAATTATCAGATGACACATCGAGCTTTATTACTTTTATCAGGAGCTCAGATGTTCAGCTTTTTCGTATTATGACCTGTTTGTTTGCTGGTTGTGTTTTTCCTACAGCCATAATATAGTAAGCAATAGCCTTTATAGTTATCATTTTCATAGCTGAAAGAAAAGCATCATATTTTACATTTGTGCAGATGTAAATAATAAGAACTTTCTTCATCCTCCTCCAGAAAGCAATAAGCGACAGAAAGAACAATAGTTTGTTGAGTCTGCTCCTTCCTCCAGACTCCTGAATTATTCACAAGTGAATCCTGTACATCCTCTATGATTGAAAATACCAAAAAGATAAAAAAGAACATCTTAAGAGAGATGTGTCGGTTTAATGCCTCTGCCTTTCGTAAATCGTGATACAGCGTTGGCACTTCTGAGCCCCCACATGCTGAGCTCAGCTCCTACAAGTCATGCCAACTTACCATTCTTTTTTACTCCGGAAGTTGTAATTAAAAGTGACAGAACTTGAAACTTTGAAGCACTGAACGTCTTCACATTTCGATTAGCTGTAAAGATTGCCTGATTTCCTACTGTTTCTCATGATTGGCAGCCGTCCTGGAGAACGCAAACACTTTTCTGTACAACGTAGTGATAAGATCCCAACACATATTCACTTTCAGCTGCCAGGAATTATTTCTTTCCTGTAATAAGAAGCTGGAACTCGTCTGATTGAACATAGTTCACCTGGATCTGTCATTTCGAGGACATTGTATCATTTTCTTGCTTTTGAAGGAAATTTGCCATCCCCAAATCTAAAATATAATCATTTATACAATTATATAGGGGGCTTAACCTCTATAAAAATCATGCATGCAATAAGAATTTAACAAAATTCGTATTATATGAAAACTGTTTTACTTTATATATAAAGGAGGGGTCTTTGGTCTGCCATTGGTGTGGTCAAGAGACTCAGTGCACTGTTCTGCCCCATCAGTACACTATTCCGTCCCTTCAGTCCACCATTCCGCCCCCTCAGTGCACCGTTCCACCCCCTCAATGCACCATTCCGCCCCCTCAGTGCACAGTTCTGCCCCCAATGCACTGTTCTGCCCGCCACAGTGCACTGTTCCACCCCCACAGTGCACCGTTCCGCCGCCTCAGTGCACCATTCCGCCCCCTCAGTGAACCATTCTGCACTGTTTACACCTCCTCTTATGATGATTGACAGACATTACTTTGGAGCTCTGCTTGAATTGAATCCATTCCTCAGCTCACACTGACACTGCAAAAGCCGTGAACTCACGCAGTGTCATCGTCTGCAGATGCTTTCTTATCGCCCTCTCCTGTCTGCAGTGGCTGCTCACTGCACAGAGGATCACATAGCAGTGGTGACTTGTACAGATTGGAAAGGGAGAAGAGAGCTCTCCTGTCAGTGTCAGCCGATTGCTACTGTTTGCACACTGACACTGGATGTGCTCTTGGCAACTGCAGTGTCCATGTGCTCAGGGCTGGGGATTCAATTCAAGCAGACCTCGAATGCGAGCACCGCCAATCAACATAAAGTGTGGTGCAGAGGACTGTAATTGGGTGGGATCATGCACTGAGCCCTTGACCATCTCTTTATCTACATTAAAGATCGCTCATTAATGTACAAAATAAAACATTTTTTATATATTAGTTGAGTTCTGGTGATGACAAGGTCCCTTTAACATCATTTTTACTGAGTTTCCTAATTACACATTAGCTTATAGATTCATGCGCCGATTCATCCAGAGTGGTGTAGCCCACACTCTCGCTTAGCCTGTCTTACTGGAGTACAAGGTGTTGAATTAATTAGGAAGTGCACACCAATTAACGAATTTGATGCCTCTTCTGAGCAGCGTGCGCTTCCGTGCTCCGAACCAGAAATGCTTCTCTATGCAAGGTCGTTCAAAACGCCGGCACATGTGATGAATTCCAATATCATACAGCTAATACAAAAGTAGGAAAAAGTGCTGCTGGTGTCAATCTGTGGATCTTGTTTCTATACCAGATAGAGCACTGCTCACCTGGGGAGGTTGTCCACAGCAGGCACAAGACTGGAGAGGGTGCGTGAGTCCACTAGAGACGGCTGCTGCTCTGACCGCTGATTCCTTGGCAAATACAGCTGGAACTGGAATGAACGTTTAAGAATGAGAAAACATTTTTGGGATGTTTTGTGAGCTTCCAGTGGATGAAGAATGTCCAAAGTCAGGTAGATGAGTAGTTTATTTTTTTATTGTATTACACGTTTTCGAGTTGAAACACGTAATATAAAAAATATCTTCATCTACCGGACTTTGGACATCCCTCATCCTCTGGCAGCACTTGGAATATCCCAATATCTTGCCATTTTTTTTCGTTGTGACTGCAGACTTGGCAGTCCTTACATCGTGCACTGCACGATGTGATCATTCTCCAGTGCTGGCATCGGGAGTAACAGGTGCGTGACCACAAGTATGTGAGTTGCATACATGCGGTCACATGCCACCTAGACATGTGACGTCTCACTCAAAGCAAGTGTATTGAGCAAGGCTGTATACAGTCTAATCGGAATGTGGCTGGAAGTACGAAAATTGCATACTTGTGGTCACATAACTTCAGGCACCAAAGAATGATCACAGCGTGCACTGTGCACGATGTGAAGATTCACAAGTCTACAGTTACATGGAGTGACTGCAGACTTGTAGTCTGAGGTTGCACAACCTCTATACAGCATTGCTTCTAGTGGAGAGTAATTTTTAAATGCAGTGGCATGTAGATACACCATATATTAGCGCATGGTAAACCTAACCCTATGTAAATCAGAGCCAAAAGGACCTGTGTGTCATTTTACTGGCCCGTTTGTGTGCATGGAACCTAATGTTGCATATTGCATAGAGAATGCGTACTAGTGTTATTAGGACTCTTCACAGCTCCCTTTACTTATGGTGAACAAATAGAATGTACACAGGTGGCATCAAATCTAGATTGGTTAGAAGATATTACATCCCATATTCTTGAGACCCAGGGTACACAAACACATTGGAAGGGTTGGTAGCTCTCCCGCTGCTTGTTACTACCCATTACATTATAAGGTAAGGGAGCAAAAGTGCAGTGGTGAAGCAGTCTGAGAAAGCAATGTGTATTCAGTACTCATCCTTTATTCCAGTACGATGCCTATAGTGGTTCCACTGCCTCTAAAGAGAACGCTTTGCAGTTCCATTTAGTGTGCCACTAGTGCATGTAGTACAATTATACCTTTATGGTAGTGCCTAAATCTCACCATTGCTTGAGCGGTGAGATAAGTATGTTACATGCCTCTAAGGAGCATCTTTAGAATGGCGTGAACCATTCATGGAGAGATTTTGCTAGTAGAGGCCATGAATGTCGTCATCTGCAGGGTAGTTGACCCTTTGCCCCACTTTTTGCTCTTTTTACCCAACCACACCAATATTGTTTTGAAGCCAATTAGAAATATTTTTTAACTCTCTAAACCATCAAACAATGTGACAGCATGACACATTTTCTTGTTTTCTAATCCCTTGACACCTAGTTGTGCAACTTGAAAATAATTTAGAAAAGATTTTAAGTAAAAATAACACTTTTGTTTGATGAAGATTTCACTTTTGTTCACGCCTTTACCCCATTTAGTAACCTACGAGCACACAAGCCCCTTATGTGAAGAATTCTCCCACCAGTCCATTACTAGATGCAAATCATCTTGGGTTTCAGGTAACTGCATTTTTCATGAATGTATCCAATTTTTGTATTTTCTAGGGTAATATAACATTTTCCTGCTCGGAGCCCCACATTGTTCCTGTGACCTTCCTAAGCTCCAGCACGAGTTACCTGTTATTACCAGGCATTGCACAAATGGATGACCTCTCTGTGAGCTTCCAAGTCCGCACATGGAATAGTGATGGTCTCCTGCTTTCTTCTAAACTTTCTGGAGATTCTGGTGTTCTTATACTTCAGCTGTTTTCAGGAAAATTACTTCTAATGATTCAGAAGGAGATGGTGAATATCCAGTCCATAAGCACAGGTAATGTCTTCAAATCTAATCATGGTGCTTATCTTTTTCTAAAGTCTACGAGTTGTGGAAGCTTCTACTCGAAGATACCTTAAATCTTTGGACTTATGCAGAGTGCTCTTCACGTTGACCTAATGATTGTATTAAAATACATGTCATCTCTTGACCATCATATTTTTTATGCTTCTGTCACAACGAGAACCATATTCAACTGGTCTCCAGTTAAGACTTAGGATGAATAACCACTGATCATCTTATTTTCAGTGTCCATGCAGAGCGTGCCCAGCTGCAGTACTGTTTCGGTGGTATACAATTTATGACAATCACTAGCCATGTTATTTAAAGGGAACTTATCAGGTCCCCCATACCCTCCAATCCTGCAGCACTCAGCTATGTGTGAATAAGCTCACTCCATAACCAGCCCCACATAACATTGTTCAGTTAAATGAATAGTTTAAAAAAGCATTAATAGACTCTGCTTTCCCTATGCTAATGAGGACTTTGACTAGTTGATGGGGCGTTAGTTCTCCAGGCCTGTGGGCGTTATCACAGCTCATGGAGATCTCGCACATGTGCCCCGCTCAATCATACAATTCCCACCTTCAGAGGCACGCACTGTGAATGTACGGGAAGTTTAGAATATAGCTTCCGGTCATGCCCTGTGCGCACCTCTAAAGCCAGGAGGCATACACCCGGCTACATTGCTACAGTTCTAGCAATGCTCTAAATGCTGATCTGTTTGACCATGCCCACAAAACTGATTGGTAGTTTTATGTGTACACTGTACATTGAAAGAAAGCTGCCAATCGGTGGTGGGGGCGTGGTTAAATGGAGCAGTTGACTAGGAGGCATGAGACACTAATTTCCTTGTGATAAAATACTGATTTTATTGAAACTGCAACACCCAACCCAGAAAGTCTCACATCACTAGAATCAAGGTCGCTGCCAATACATCATGCTATTCTTAGATTACTGAGTAAAATTTGCTGACAGATTCCCTTTAAGAGGGAGTTGGTCCATTTTATTCTGTCATTGAGTGTTCCTTAAGTGGATAAGGAAACTTTCATCTTAACACTGTAACATCTCTAACCTTCAGTAAGAAGTAATTTGATGCTTAATGTAAAAGCTTTGATCTCTCTACAGTCACTGTTACAATATGGCTTCTATGTTATAGCAGCCTCTAGCTTTGACACTTTTCTCATTTCGGTGTCAGAATTCACCCTTTACTTTACTTTAATCTTTGATGTTTTGACATTGATTCGACATTATCATCTCTAGTGGTTAGGTATTCCATAATTGACTGGTTTTTTTTTACTGTAAAGAACTCTTTCCTAGAATTATACCCTTTTTATATCCTTGAACCCTTTGCTGACCTTGGAGATATGTTTATGTCATAATAGTATAATTGTCTCTTTTTTAGTTTTTCCTTATATTATAAGCGTTTCTTACATTAGTTTTATACGCATATTTCTCTAAGGTCTAAAAGTGCGGAAACGTTAAAGGGCATTATTGTAAGAAATGGTTCTCTACAGTAAATCCAGTGAAATTGTGGAATACTAAGCTCCTATAGACAGTAATCACAAAACAATGTCAGAGCATCAAGGAATATAGAATGATGTTGTATACATTAGAAAATGTCAAGGTGTGTGTCAGTCATTGTAGAAAGCATATTGCAATATTCCCTGCAGAAAGACTATAGATATTTTCACTCGACATATTTTCATGTAGATTTCATTAAAAATAACCCAAGAAACAGCAAATAAACACAATACAAAAGCACTAAGGCAACACTACACAAAAGGACCAAATAGACAAAAAAAGGACCAAAGAATATCAACACTAAGGGACCAAAGAAAAATAACACTAAAGGACCAAAGACAAATGACACTAAAGGACCAAAGAAAAATGACACTAAAGGACCACAAAAAAACAACACTAAAGGATCTAAGAAACACAACACATAAAGACAAAAGAAATACAACACAAAAAACATATGATAACTGCATACAGAACCAGGCTTTTGCGCTCTTTTTCACAGGCCTAGCATCATCGGTCATATATCCACATTGCACATGATACAGTTTATTTTTCACTGTTGAGATGTAAAATTCATGAAAATATTTTACTGAATAAATATACTTTAGTGGTGACATTTCTGGTCTTCTTCAGTAGAATATGCAATTAGTCTTTTCAGAGAATAATTGACGAAGAGGACAGAAACTGTATCACAATTTTTTAGGATTGCTACATCCAATAGGTGCCACTAGATTTCCAGTCCTCTAACTATCTGAAGAGGCTAGTTTCATATTTAAATTTCCAGAGACGCATTGTGTGGCCTTCTTGTGCTGACTTTTCCCCTTAAATGGCCTGTCAGAGACTCTCACCCAGACCATCTGCTTTGCACTGATGAAGGGCAAACAACCAGAAGCATATGTCCACAAATGAAGTGTCCAGTTTGACTTTTATGCTAAGTTATGTTGAAAGGATACTTAAAGGAAACCTGCCAGGTGCCCTGTGCCCCCAGGTTCACCAGCAGTTGTGTCTACATAGCTAAATCCCCTGCCTAACAGTCTCTTTATTGCATTACGCACATAAACAGATCTTTAGAAAAAGTATTTTAAAAGTCTGTTTATGACATGTTAATGAGGCCTTTGACTAGTCGAAGAGGTGTTAATGAAGAAGACTTCCAATCATGCACAGTGTTCCCAGCTTCAGAGGATCAATGCAGTGAGGGAAGGAAGCCGCTCATATGTGCGAGGTATGTGTAGCACTGGCAATGACGACGGGTCTTGTATCTCATGCTATCGTCCAGAACCACCAGAAGATGTGTCTACATAGCTATATATTCATAGATAAATAAAAAGTTGCTATTGACATTTAGGATTGCTATCCCCAATAGGTGGCACCAGAGTTCAAACCCTCTTTTTCTCTGAGGAGGCTATTTGCATATTTAAATTCCCAGAGGAACACTGCATGGCCTATTAAGGTACCGTCACACTAAGTGACGCTGCAGCGATACAGACAACGATGCCGATCGCTGCAGCGTCGCTGTTTGGTCGCTGGAGAGCTGTCACACAGACTGCTCTCCAGCGACCAACGATGCCGAGGTCCCTGGGTAACCAGGGTAAACATCGGGTTGCTAAGCGCAGGGCCGTGCTTAGTAACCCGATGTTTACCCTGGTTACCAGTGTAAAATGTAAAAAAACAGTACATACTCGCCTTCGCGTCCCCCGGCGTCTGCTTCCTGCACTGACTGAGTGCCGGCCCTAACAGCAGAGCGGTGACGTCACCGCTGTGCTGTGCTTTCACTTACGGCTGGCGCTCAGTCAGTGCAGGAAGCGGACAGCGAGGGACGTGTGACAGACATCAGAAGGTGAGTATGTACTGTTTGTTTTTTTACATTTTACACTGGTAACCAGGGTAAACATCAGGTTACTAAGCGCGACCCTGCGCTTAGTAACCCGATATTTACCCTGGTTACCATTGTAAAACATCGCTGGTATCGTTGCTTTTGCTGTCAAACACGACGATACACGCCGGTCTGACGACCAAATAAAGTTCTGAACTTTAATCAACGACCAGCGATATCACAGCAGGATCCTGATCGCTGCTGCGTGTCAAACACAACAATATCGCTAGCCAGGACGCTGCAACGTCACGGATCGCTAGCGATATCGTTTAGTGTGACGGTACCTTAAGTCTCCATATGTCAACTTCTTCCACAAAGAAAAACTTTACCCCTTAGACCCTCTTTAGTAGAAGGATTACCAAGTTTGTTCAGGTTCACTGCTTATGAAATTTAGGGTTACTCGTAGAGTTGAACAGATCAGGCAAAATTCAAATTTGCCTCTCACCCTCGAATTTCCCAAGAAATTTCAATTCTTAGAGACGTTATCCTCTCCAGAACTCAGAGCATAATAAATGTAAGATGTAAAAAAACCTAAAAAACGTACTCTCGCTGCTTATCTTACCTGCCGCCCGGCTCCTCAACACATCTCAAGGTTGCTGCCACTTGTGTTTAATTCCCCGGGTTATCACATTGAGCCAGTAAGGTTCCTTCAGAAGCACAAATGTCACGGTGTGTGGGGAATTCAACGCAAGCGGCAGTGATCTGATAGAATTTTTTTTTAAAAAACACATTTTGGCGAATCTAGATTTTTTTAAATTTGAGCAGAATTCAATTCCACTCCGATTTATTTTATCCTCTCTAGCTATTAGATATAAAAGAAAAAAATAAGTAGCCAAGAGATGTGGAATCAATCAAAAAACACATGGACTTACTGAAAAAGTTTTCAGGCATTTGCATGTTCTGCGTTTACTTATCTTTTGCTTATGTTTTATTCCGAGTTAATAAAACCATCAGGGATAACCTATGTTTAATTTTCTAGGCAGTGGTTTAGATGATGGCTTGTGGCACTCAATTACCATCAATGCAAGAAGACATCGCATTTCACTGACACTGGACAATGGGGCGGCTTCATCCGTCCATGCTATCCTCCCTGTACAAATCTCCACAGGGCATCAGTACTACTTTGGAGGTGAGATGTTCGGTTGTGATAAGGATGAATGGTTGGATGGACAGATATTATACAAATCATTTACAGCAAATTAAGAATGAAATACATTTCTCAAAAATGGTGCTATACGGTCACATGGACTACTACAATATGGCATCTGAAAGACTGCAGGCTTTCCTAAACATCTCCAAAACTGTGCCAATAATGAGCACTGGTATCTGACTCCCTGGAGAGCAAGAAATATGTATATGTAATGGGCACCACAAATGCAATTATACAAGGATGGGTAAATGGGTGCTACAAAAAAGCTAAGCAAAATAGGGACCAAATTATAATAGAGGAGAAACCTGCACAGTGAATAAAAATGCACAACCTTTATCAGGATTAATTTTTTTCTCACCTTGCATTTTCTAGTTCTTGCATGCTGAACCGTTGCACGTTAACACTCACAGTAATTGTTTCCTTACATCTTATATATATATATATATATATATATATATATATATATATATATATATATATATATATATATATACATATATATATATATATATATATATATATATATATACATTGTGGTAGAGCGGCTCACTCTGCTAGGCACGGAGGTATAACTAGAGCACTGTTTCTATAAGAAAAGGTTTGGTTTATTGTAGGAGCATAAACCAAGCTGCGAAAGTAAACACAGCCCTCTGGGCAAAACAAAGAAGCAAAGTAATAAAAAAAATCCTATCGGGGATCAGCCCGCTCACAGGCAGTAATGTTCATGGTTCAGATTGAGCACACAACTTCCTGGAGTGTTCTCTCTCAAGGCAACCACTAAACACTGGAAGCTCTGGCAGTCAGCCATGTAAACCCAAACCATGTGATTCCTCCATCATGTGATTGATCTCGACATCACACAGGTCCTGTGAGGACACTGCAGTTGGAGATACTGTGGAGATTCAGTGGACCCCTTCCCACCTGTTCCATAGAGGTCCACTAAAACCAGTCCATAACATAACTCCCATTTAAACCTCTCAACATGTAGTATGCTGGAGGAAACTGCTCTGGTTCTACATCCTGCGCAGTGACACTTATCTCCCACTTCACCAGTGACTTGGTCACAATATGTATGTATACTTCCTGGGTATTTAGTGTAAACTGTATTTCTTTACACATGCTTTGCACAAAAAGAAAAAAAAGAGCATGAACCGCACCTCCAAAAATCATACGTTGATCTAAAGCCGCTAGGCAACAATTTATATACTGAACATGAGGTTTTCAGTTTAACATTCTGATCAGACTGTATGAAGCCCACTGCCACGTCACGGCAAACCTCGTAGTGGGTCCTATCGCCCTAACGGAGCGGAGCCGTGCGCCGACCACCGCCACAGTGGCAATGCACCAGCAGGGTAGACGGTCTGTTGCCCCACAGCACCCATGCTGCAAGACTGAGCCCCCATGACTCCAGACCACGCCGCCCCACCAGCACAAAGCCACGGCAACAATGGCTGCCACACAGCACCAAAATGAAAGGAGCACTGAAACTCACCTTCCTCCAGCTCTTCAGTGAGAGCCAAAATAGGCTAGACCCCTTACTTTGCAGTCTCCTGCTAAATAAAATCACCTGTGCCAAATGGGAGGAGTGCTGGTCCAAGAAAGAGACTAGAACATGCTTTGTATGAAAAGAAAAAAAAGAGCATGAACCGTACCTCCAAAAATCATACGTTGATCTAAAGCCGCTAGGCAAAAATTTATATAAGTGAACATGAGGTTTTCAGTTTAACATTCTGATCAGACTGTATGAAGCCCACTGCCATGTCATGGCAAACCTCGTAGTGGGTCCTACTGCCCTAATGGAGCAGAGCTGTGCGGTGACCACCGCCACAGCGGCAATGCACCAGCAGGTGCCAAATGGGAGGAGTGCTGGTCCCAGAAAGAGACTAGAACATGCTTTTTCATGTAATATATTTATTTTAATGTCTCTTGGCGGAATGTATTTTTCGCCTTTCATCCTTGCTTTCTCCTTGGTGAAATTCACTATGACTTCCTGTTGGTGGAACGCACTGCAGTTTTGTTCAAAATAATAGCAGTCTAATATAACTAATGTGTTTAATCACTGGTTTTGGCAGAAAAGTTCATACAACAGTGGAAAAAATTAATGGCTAGACGTAGGCGAGTAATGGGCAACCAACAGAATCAACAGTCATTACACGCTGCTAATTGGGTGTAATTGACTAATTTAAAGAAAGAGGGTGTTGTAATATCAGTGGAGTACAATTAGTGAGGTTAATAATTCAATTATGGCCCTTATTTAAAGAAGGAGGGCAGCAAAAGTTGCACCTACTGGTTTTAGCCCTTGCTCAGCGAGTAAAATGGATTGTTCCAGGCATTATCCCAAAGGGGAAGAACTTTGATAAAGAAGTTGATTTCAGAGGGAAAACATGTAAAGAAGTGATGAAAATAATTGTCTGTTCAACTAAAAAGATTTCCAATGGCAAATATAACGCAAAACACATGTTAGGAGAATAAATACTACCATCCACATAGATCATAATGATACAAATTGTGGTAATTTATTATATCATTGTAAACTTTTAAGTTTCAATAGTTTGCCATTCACTTTAACTGTTTCCATTCTTTCGTCTTAAGTTTTCATCCTAAGTAAATTGTAAAAAAAATCATTAAATATTCAAGAGAGACTGCAGACAATGAAAATGCTTAGAAAGTTCATTTTTTTACATCTGCCACTTGAATTTCTTTTATTTAATAACCTGAGAGTTTTATGTCAAAGTTTAAGTAGTAGAGGAGACATAGAAAAATGGATAGCTTGGGGTTATTCCCCAATTGCGCTCATAATTTATAAATGTGATTAGATGCTGATTCTTTTTTCTCTCACCGAACAGGCTGTCCAGATCCACCATTAGATACTTCCTGTACAAATCCCATTTCTTCATTCCAAGGATGCATGAGGCTCATATTTATTGATAATCAACCCAAGGATCTGATCTCAATGCAGCGCGGAGCCCTGGGCAACTTCACTGATCTGCAGATCGATATGTGCGGCATTAAGGACAGGTAACTCACATTCTTATTAATAACAATCCACCTGATTACACATCTGTGTATCATAAAATGATACAAAATGTATAAAAAATTGTCAGTCACGATAAGATAAAAGTTTAATTAAGTTATGCATCTTACTTAATATAAATATTTCCTTTTCTCTTTTTCCACTTTCCCTCTATATCTTTGCCTTTTCTTCTCTTTCTTCCTCTTCCTTCTCCTTCTCTCCTGTCCATACTCTTGTATCACATTTTTTTGTTCTCCTTCCTTAGTCAACCATATTACTTTTATTTAATCCTTTTTACAACAATTTTCTACTTTCCTTTTTCCATTTCTTCTCTTTTACTTATTTCTGTACTTACTATTTACGTTTTTTACTTTTTCTTCTTTTGTTAGTGTTTCCTTGCCTTCTTTCTCCTCTTTTCCTCTTTCTCAATTTTTTACTTTGGATTTTTTTCTTCATTATTTGTCTTTCCTTTATTTGTGTTCTATATTTACAGTAGTCTTCTCCTTTCTTTTTCTCTTCATGTTTTTCCTTTCCTTTTTTATGTTTTTCTCTTCCTTTTCTTATATCTTTCCCTGTTCTACATCTCTTTAATTTTGTTTCTACCCCTCTGCTTCTTCCTCTCATACTTTTTTAAATGCCTCCATTTGATTCATTATTTATTAAACATATTTTTCTTTTTTTCTGCTACTATTCTCTCTCTCCTCTTTTCTCTTCTGTATTCTCTCTTCTCTTCCCTTCATGAGCCTGTCCCTTCTCTGCCTTTATCTCTTCTCTTTCTTTTCCTCTCATTAGTCTGTCCCTTCTCTGCCTTTCTCTCTTCTCTTTCCTCTCAGATGCCTGTCCTTCTCTGCCTTTCTCTCTTCTCTTTCCATTTCTCTCATGAGCCTGTTCTTTCTTTGCCTTTCTTCTCCTTCCCTTCCTCTCATGAGCCTGTCCCTTCTCTGCCATTCTCTCTTCTCTTTCCATTCCTCTCATGAGCCTGTCCCTTCTCTGCTTTTCTTCTCTTTCCCTTCTCATGAGCCTGTACCTTCTCTGCCTTTCTCTCTTCTCTTTCCCTTCTTCTCATGAGCCTGTCCCTTCTCTGCCTTTCTCTCTTCTCTTTCCTTTCCTCTCATGAGCCTGTCCCTTCTCTGCCTTTCTCTCTTCTCTTTCCCTTCTTCTCATGAGCCTGTCCCTTCTCTGCCTTTCTCTCTTCTCTTTCCTTTCCTCTCATGAGCCTGTCCCTTCTCTGACTTTCTCTCTTATCTTTCCATTCCTCTCATGAGCTTGTCCCTTCTCTGCCTTTCTCTCTTCTCTTTCCTTTCCTCTTATGAGCCTGTCCCTTCCCTGACTTTCTCTCGAATCTTTCCATTCCTCTCATGAGCTTGTCCCTTCTCTGCCTTTCTCTCTTCTCTTTCCCTTCTTCTCATGAGCCTGTCCCTTCTCTGCCTTTCTCTCTTCTCTTCCTTTCCTCTCATGAGCCTGTCCCTTCTCTGCCTTTCTCTCTTCTCTTTCCTTTCCTCTCATGAGCCTGTCCCTTCTCTGACTTTCTTATTTTTCCATTCCTCTCATGAGCCTGTCCCTTCTCTGCCTTTCTCTCTTCTCTTTTCTTTCCTCTCATGAGCCTGTCCCTTCTCTGACTTTCTCTCTTATCTTTCTATTCCTCTCATGAGCCTGTCCCTTCTCTGCCTTTCTCTCTTCTCTTTCCTTTCCTCTCATGAGCCTATCCCTTCCCTGACTTTCTCTTGTATCTTTCCATTCCTCTCATGAGCTTGTCCCTTCTCTGCCTTTCTCTCTTCTCTTTCCCTTCTTCTCATGAGCCTGTCCCTTCTCTGCCTTTCTCTCTTCTCTTTCCTTTCCTCTCATGAGCCTGTCCCTTCTCTGACTTTCTTATCTTTCCATTCCTCTCATGAGCCTGTCCCTTCTCTGACTTTCTCTCTTCTCTTTCCTCTCAAGAGCCTGTCCCTTCTCTGACTTTCTTATCTTTCCATTCCTCTCATGAGCCTGTCCCTTCTCTGACTTTCTCTCTTATCTTTCCATTCCTCTCATGAGGTTTTTAAAGTAGCACAATTACATCTCCCTTTACTAAATTTATCAAAATTGGTTTAAATGGAAACCTGTTGTGTTTAAAACAAATCAAAAGAAAATTTAACTGCACCATTTGGATTTGCTTTTTGCGTCGCATTTATGTTGATGTTGAACATTTAGTATCTGACTTTTCATTATTTCACAAATTGTTCCCACGGTTAGCTAAATCCATAACAGATGTTTTATCTGAAATGTAAATCTAATGTGCACTTTTGTGTCAAGCTTTTGGAATTTTTTGCCCATTTTTCTTTTGCTCATTATTAGTGTTGAGCATTCCGATACCGCAAGTATCGGGTATCGGCCGATACTTGCGGGTATCGGAATTCCGATACCGAGATCCGATACTTTTGTGGTATCGGGTATCGGTATCGAAACAACATTAATGTGTAAAAGAAAGAATTAAAATAAAAAATATTGCTATACTCACCTCTCTGACGCAGCCTGGACCTCACCGAGGGAACCGGCAGCGTTGTTTGCTTAAAATGCGCGCTTTTCCTTCCTTCCGTGACGTCACGGCTTCTGATTGGTCGCGTGCCGCCCATGTGGCCGCGACGCGACCAATCACAGCAAGCCGTGACGTAATTTTCAGGTCCTTCTAGGCATTCAGTATTTTAAAATTACGTTCCGGCTTTGTGATTGGTCGCGTCGCGGTCACATGGGCGACGCGACCAATCACAAGCCGTGACGTCACGGGAGGCAGGAGACGCGCGCATTTTAAAATGCACGCGTGTCCAGCCTCCCGTGACGTCACGGCTTGTGATTGGTCGCGTCGCCCATGTGACCGCGACGCGACCAATCACAAAGCCGGAACGTAATTTTAAAATACTGAATGCCTAGAAGGACCTGAAAATTACGTCACGGCTTGCTGTGATTGGTCGCGTCGCGGCCACATGGGTGGCACGCGACCAATCAGAAGCCGTGACGTCACGGAAGGAACGAAAAGCGCGCATTTTAAGCAAACAACGCTGCCGGTTCCCTCAGTGAGGTCCAGGCTGCGTCGGAGGGTGAGTATAGCAATATTTTTTATTTTAATTCTTTATTTTACACATTAATATGGTTCCCAGGGCCTGAAGGAGAGTTTCCTCTCCTTCAGACCCTGGGAACCATCAGGAATACCGTCCGATACTTGAGTCCCATTGACTTGTATTGGTATCGGGTATCGGTATCGGATTAGATCCGATACTTTGCCGGTATCGGCCGATACTTTCCGATACCGATACTTTCAAGTATCGGACGGTATCGCTCAACACTACTCATTATTGTTTTTTTAATTTGTGTCTTTTTTAAAGTCACCTTTATATGTGTTGACCTGGTTTTTTTTTGCTGTTTTTTCATATATATGTTTACCACTGTGGATGGGGTTTTTGTTTTCCTCTCGAGAGTTTTCATGTATGTCCAATATTTTTTGTGCAAATTTAGCAATATTTCCTCGATTTAACCCCTGACTTGTGCTGACATGCATTTAGATTTTTATTCAACAGTCAACTTTTGTCATTTTCAGTTTGAAGCTGCTCCGCCAGTATGGGTGGAGCTGGTCAAGATGGGAGTGCGGCTCTACGAACCTATAAAATTGATTAAAATACGCCAAAAAATAGCATCAGTATGCAATCCATATTGTCCATGTTTAGCATTGTAAAGTACAGGAGAAGCTATGTCATTTATTTCTTTCTTTATTCATATCGGAAAAACACTGATGACACAGTGATGATAAAATTGGACACGTGGATGATACATAGATGACACACTGTTAGGGCTAGCGGAACACACCGAGAAAATATAGTTTTTTATTGTTATTATTGGTGCATTCGCAGCCCGGGGTCCACTGTGCAGGAAAACCTGCTGCTAGCAAATGGCAGCACTATATGGCGGTATTGGCTAGCTCTGTTAACTCACAGAACAGCCGTGAAAGCAAAGCACTGCGCCCTGTAAGACTTCACAGGAGCACAGGCTAACTGCCCAACAGAGAGCAGTCAGTGGTCATGCATGCACACAAAACTCCTCGCCGGAGGTGCCAGCATTCTAGGGGCTTATTTCAGCCAGGTCCCTGAATTCACACAAACACACAAACTCCTTGCCAGAAGTGCCAGCATTCTAGGGGTTTATTTCAGCCCGGGTCCCTGAACACAATCTTACATGACCACACTGGCGCAAAGCACATAACTTAGAAAGATACTAGTGCATGGCCCTGCGGCCATGCGAGCCTTTTATAGCTGCAGCCAGAACAAGACCTTCCTAGAAGGACCAATGAGAAGCTGCCACAAAGCCTGAGCACCTTCAGGACCTTCCTGGAGGACCAATGGGCTTTGCTGCAGTATCCAAGCATGTGACCCTCGATCTCCACTGAGAGATCTTACCCTGGGCATGCTCAGAAGGAGAAAAGCAGGACTTAGTCCCAAAAGCATCTGCTCGCCGCTGCCCAGCACTGACTTCAATGGCAGAAGCTGGAAAAGCAGCAGTAATCCTCTTCACAGAGTTAGATTGAGCGAGACACTGGGACTGATTCCTCCGCTAAGCAGCCTCCACTGCGGCAGAAGAAGTAATGGGAGACCGCAGGGGAGATGGCCCAAGATTCCACCTGTGCAGAGGCGGGAACTTGACCCCTAACACACACACTGAAGAAAAACACCAATTACACAAGTATTGGTTTTTCATGTACATGTGAACGAGGCCTAATAGCGACTGCGGAGTAAAACTTACTTTTTTAAAAAATTTTTCCTCTCCATTACAGAGATACAGAGATAATAATTTGGCACTTAATGTGTTAACCTTATTTAAGTCCGAATGGTTGTTACTACTTTTTTTAATGGGGTGTGTACTTCTATTCCCTGTATGAGTTGCTATTCGATAACACCCACTTGGACTTAACAAAAGTTAACTCCTTAGTTGCCAAATACTTTAATTGCTAATTTCTCAGCAACAGTAAGTCAAATTTAAAAAAAAAGAAGTTTTATTCTACTTTGCAGCCATTATTACCCCATGTGTCCACCTCAATGTGAAAAATGTGGTGAAAATTGTTCTTTAAGTTTTGTTAGAAAATTCAGATTACATATTCAGGGTCCGATTCATTAAGACTGGTTTTGCCCACACTAGTCTTAATGGAGGGGGTCTCTGGATTATGATGCGCTGAATTCATTAGGAGGCACTTATCACTTAATGAATTTGGTGCATCTTCTCTATGGCATGCACTTTCTTACCCCTGGCCAGAAACGCTACTTTAATCAGGGACTGGAGTAGCATTTTTCTTAGCGTAAGAGACTTTTAATGCATTTGATGTCCAGGAGCAAGCACACCCTATCTTCACCCAGCTCCACCTATACTGGAAAAAAATTAATGTTGAATAAAAAAGTAAAAGACATGTTGGCACAAGGCAGAGGTTAATTAGAGGAAAGTATGACACTGCAAGACTGTACATTTACAGGACGGAAGATTGGTGTATTGTTTTTCACCATCAAGACAGATGGCTCTGCATAAGAACTGTAATAGAAAGAATTGGAAAATTCCAGTTGCTCAGATGCCTATCTGAAATCTCTTATTAAACATTACTGCAAGGTTACGTTCAGCTGATAAATGCATAGAATATTTTTCAGCTTTTATGCAGCTCCAACTCAACAGAAATCGAGAGCCTGGAGAATTTTACAGAAAACAGGATAATTCTGTGTGGGGATTTGTTTGTGATTTGGCAAGATTCAGTTTCTTATCCACAGTTAATAGCCTTTTTGAGATAAAAAGGATGGAAACTCATGTACCACCTATTGGAAGTAGCAATCCTAAAAGTCAATATCGACCTTTTAATGAACCTTCCCACATGCCTTAGTATAACAGGCTAAAAAAGAAATTCCATTTGCAGACAAGTGTTTTGTTGTGTTTACCCCTCATCAGTGCAAAGTAGGAGATGTAGTTTTATCTGGATGAGAGGTCTGTGACAGGAGATCTAAGGGGTAATGGGAGACTTGTAGGCCATGCAATAACTCTTTGGGAATTTAAGTATCCAAATAGCTTTTTCAAAGAGAAAGAGGACAAGAACTCTAGGCAATCTGTTCTTGCACATTTGCATTAAGTGATGTCAGGAACAAAGGACAACATTATAAAAAATAATACAATTATAGATTAATTTCAGAAGGAATCTGGACATTTGGTGTACTGAGCAATATTATGATTTAGCAATAATATCAAGTGCAAATGGAAAGTGGGATTCTCTGTGGCTAACACAGGAGCAGTTGTGTCAACATAGTTTGCATAATGTCTTATCTCAAAAAACTCAAAAAGTAAATGTAGAATACTTTTCAGGAATAGCTAAAATATATTGCATTAACACACTGCTAATACCGACCATCCATTTTTTTTTACCAATTTTACAGTTTAATAAGCCTAATGATTAAATCATTTTCTACACATAATAAGATGTAACTAAAGGGTTTATTTTTAGTCCGTACTTACAGACATACATATGTTTGCATAGTGACAGTATATACTAGTGGCCTAAAGTCTTATGATTGACAACATTTTGTTTGCACAAAGTTTTCTGCTTGAGTGTTTCAATCTTTTAGTCAGATGTTTCTATGGTTATGGAAGGATAATTATGAGCATTTGATAAGTTTTTAACTTTTATTACATATTATATTTCATGCATCAAGTTTATGCAAAGACTCAGTATTTACAGTGTTGACCCTTATTTTAAAACTTTTGAAATTTTGCCCTGACATGCTGGATATCAGTTTCTTGGCCAAATCCTGACAAATAACAGACCATTTTTGTCTAATCAGTGCTTGGAGTTTATCACACTTTGTGTGTTTTTGGTTGTCCACCTGCTTTTTTGAGGATTGATCACAAGTTCTTAATGAGATTGAGATCTTGGGGAGTTTCTTGTTCATGGACACAAAATTTCAATGTTTTGTTAATTGAATCATTTAGGTATCTCTTTTGCCTTGTAATTTGGTTCTTCATCATGTGGAAAAAGCATTGTTCTTCACCAAATTGCTCCTGTTTTGTTAGGAAAAGTTTATGTTGAAGGATGTTTAGATCCCATTTTTCATTTATGGCAGTGTTCTTAGGCAAAATTGTAAGTGAGCCCACTACATGGATGAAAAACAACCCCACACATCAATGGTCTAAGGATGCTTTACTGTTGATGTTAACGCTCACCTTTTATTCCCAGAAAAATAATTTTTCCAGATGTCCCAACCAGACTGAAGGTGACTTAATTAGAAGAAATAACTTTAGCCTAGTCCTCTAAAGTCCAGTCCTGGTACTTCCTGCAGAATGTTAGTCTGTCCTTAATGTATTTCTTAGAAGTGGCTTTTTTGCTACCCTTTTTGTCACAAGGCTAACCTCCAAAAACCTTTACCTTACTGTTCAAGCAGATGTGCTGAAATCTTTACATTTTTATAAATTTAATATGCAAATTGCCTCTTCAGAGAAAAAGAGGACTTGAAAACACTATAGAGACACCTGTTTGAAGTAGCGATCCTACAAGTCACAATCAACGAGTCGTGGAATATGGCTTAGGCTAAAAAACAAATCAGTATCTCAATTCACAGACACAGTGTTTCGGGCTGTTGTTGAAGCATTATTACCAAGTTACTCAAGTGACAGTGGTCAGAATTGTAAAATGTGGCCTGGTCAGGAAGGTGAAAGCAGCCTTGGAAGGGTTTAGAGCAACCAGGCTGCTGTTATAATGTAATTAGCCTGACAGAGTGATATCAGCTGCCTTGCCTTCACACTTTCTCTTGACCTAAAGGGAAGATCACTGAAATTATGTTTGCATATCATTTTGTTCAGGTCTGAAATTAAGTGGGAATCAAGTTTCGTGTTTAAGTTAATTTTTAGGATAAGGAATGAATTTGCAATTTATTGCAATTCATCTGATCCTTCTTAATAATAATCTAGATTTATGAAAATTGCCACTATAATAACTGAAGCTGTAAACTTTGTCAAAGCCTTAACTTGTGCCAGCCTCCAAACTTCTGGCCCCAGTTGTACACTACATGGAGATTTTTTAATAATTGTTTCCATTTATATATCTATTTAGATATAATAGATTAATAACGGAACACTCCATAAGAGCTAATTCACAAAATTTAGAATCCCTGGATTTTGATCATGTACTATCCTCTTATGTCCTGAACTATTGCATTACAGGGGTTTCTCATAAAAATATCATCAAAAAGTTATTTGTTTCAATTCTTCAATGCAAAAAGTGAAACTCCTATATTATATAGAGTCATTACAAACAGAGTGATTTATTTCAAGTGTTTATTTCTGTTAATGTTGATGATTGTGGCTTACAGCCAATGAAAACCCAAAAGCCATAATCATCAACATTAACAGGAATAAACACTTGAAATGGATCACTCTGTTTGTAATAATTATATTTAATATGAGTTTCACTTTTTGTATTGAAGAACTGAAATAAATTAACTTTTTGATGATATTCTAATTTTGTGAGAAGCACCTGTATCTTTTTTCCTTGCGTGTGCCTTTTAGGTCTATAAATTAATATCTGTACCATAAATGCAGCATATCTGTTAGGTAGTTCATCTAGGTTTCAGGGTTCTACCGATCGTTGGTAATAGCTGCACCATAGCACAAACATTGCAGAAGGCGCATATACCTTTCTGTAATATAAGAAGACACCAGTATTACAATTGGCACATAAGTGGAAACCCTAGTATAGATTTTTCGTGTGGACCCAGAGGTTGTTTAGGTTGGTCTTATCCCGGACCTGTATATGGATATGGGCTCTACAGGTTGTATGGAATCATGAAAATGTGGATGGTTCAACAGGACCTTTCATTTAGGGTGGACAAGACTGTCATATTTTCAGTTCAACCATGGCACTCCAGGTGGAACGGTGTGCTAGTTGGGGCCAAGCCATTGTTTATTTTAAATCCAAAATAACTAGGCACTCATATAGATATGAGAAAGTGGGAAATTTATTTGCATTCCAAAAGTGAGTGTATAGAGTTTCGATCATTGACTATGGCCTTCATCAGGTACTCAGATGTTTTTTGTATAGGGACATTGATCAAGTGAGAAAATGCAATTGGAAAAACACATGCCTCCACACAAGTGGTTTTACCACTGCTCATTTTTTTTTCCTATGATCCATGTCTCCTTGCAAAAACCATATGTTACCTGATGAAGGTCAAAGTCAATGACTTAAACATTGTACACTCACTCACTTTGCATGCACATTTCCTACCATCCCATATCTATATGAGTGCCTTGTTTTTTGGATTTACAGAACTGTCGTAGTGTCAAGTACCAAGGAATGCAAGTCTCATCTTTGCTCAGGGCATAGCTGTCGTGGGTGTAGATGTTTGGTAATACTACTGTTCAAACATTAGAGGTAAAGAGTGTGTAAAATTGTATGAACCAAATAACTAAAATGTATACATTCAGGAAAAAGTATTTATAATTTAAATGTTCATAAAACTATCAGTGAGTTTCATCTATTTCTTTCTGAGATTTAAGATTTCTGGAATTATGAATTTGTAGTTTCACCTTAAATGATTCTCTTTTGTGAGAGCGGTTGACTTTCGTTTAGTAATTCAGTGTATCTGGTTCATCAATTTCCAGAGTATCTACTATTTGAAACTATTGATTTGCTCAGATCTCTTTCAGTCTCTCCACAGCTAATTAACTGTCAGCATCATGAGGAAGTAATTTTTACATCCAGATACTCAGCTGCACAATGACACAAATCAGACTCTGTGGACTTCTTGTTTCCAATAGATGCCTGCCAAATCACTGCGAACACGGAGGAGAATGTTCTCAGACGTGGAACACATTTCACTGTGACTGTGGGGAGAGCGGCTACATGGACGCCACTTGCCATAGCTGTAAGTAGCCCTCTTCGTATATCGGGATTGGAGCCAGTGTGGATTATGTAACTATTGTCCATCATTACTGCCATCTGTTCTTATTCTCAAACATAGGCCTCAGAGAAAAGGAATTACGACTTGGACTTGTTTTATTAAAAGTAAATGTGTTTCCTAATCTTCTTTACTTCACAGGGTTACAAAACCAGGTTCATGAGGCTTTGACATAAATTCTGCTGCAGAACATAGAAGTCTGTGCTCTGTCTACAGTTTGTAAGCTATAACTAAGCATGACTAAATGAGGGGGTTGATTTAATCAAGGGGGCAACATTTTTGGGGATCCTTAATGGCAGATTGGCTGAATAATAGAGTGAAAGTCAGAGGTAAATGCAACTGATAAATGATTTTGTCTTCCTGACAGTTTTCAGCCTTTTGGCCAAATGGTGACATCAGATGGAACTGAGTTCCAAATCATCAACCGTATCTTATCTCAAAAGAAACAATAAATAGTTAGTAGCTTCCCCTTTTCTTTCCTTCATGCATAGCATTTGCTTCTTATGTCCTCCCTTCCAGCCTTCTTTCAATCCTTTATTCCATATTTCCTTTCTAGTGTTACTTCCCTTACTTTTTTTTCACCTCTAAGGTTTTTTAATGCAATATTTACTTCCTACGTTTTACTTTTTGTGTGTTTCTTCTTTCATAAGAACATTTTTTTTTCTTTTCTGTCATTGCCTCCCTAAGTTTCTTCTTCCTTTGTGTCCTTGCTTCTTTATCTCCAGCCTTTTTCATTTATTTTTGTTTTCTCCCTTCAACCCCTTGTTTATTACCATTCTTTGCTCTATTTTTCTTTATTTAACTGTCCCTTCCTATTGCTGTCATTTTTACTTCTTCTGTTTCCTTATTCTATTTCCCTATTTTTTCTTTTCATTTACCTTTTAAAAACTCTCTTTTCATTCTCTTTGTTCCTTTGTTAAAGTTACTTCTTTTTCCTTTCGTTTATTCCTCTGTCTTCATGCATTCCTTGGTGTTTCCTTACTTCCTTTTTTCCTGGCCATTTTCATTATTTGTGTTATCTTCACTTGCTTTCTTTTGTTTCCATGTATTTCTGTGCTTACTTCCAATCCTCCCATTCTCCATGTTTTTCTTTTTCACTGTCTTTCAATTTTCTTTCCCTTTCCGTTTAATTTCATGTTTCCTTTTCTTTACTTTCCATTTCCTTTCTCTTTCCTTTGTCTTTTCTTTTCACTTCCCTTTCCATTTCATTTTCCTTTCACTTTACCTGTGCCTTTTCCCTGTACTTTCACTTTCCTTTCCATATATCTTTCCTTCCCCTCCTCTTACTTTTCCATTCACCTTCCCTTTCCCTTCCATTCCATATATCTACCTTTTCCATTTCCCTTTTCCTTCCTTTTACTTTTCCTTTCTCTTTCTCTTTCCAGTCCCTTTCACTTTCCCTTTCCTTCCCATTCACCTTCCCTTTCCATTCAATTCCATTTTCTTTTCTTTTCTCTTTAAATTTCCCTTTCCACTTCCTTTTCCTTTTATTTCTCTTTCCCTTTCTCTTCTCTTCCATTTCCCTTCTCTTCCTTTCTCTTTCCCATTCCCTTTCCTTTCTCATTCCTGTCCCTTTCCTTTCCTTTCGTTTTTCCTTTCCTTTTTTATCTCATCATTAGGTCACATTCTCTTTGATTTACAATACATTTATTAATATTCCATACATAGCGTTCTATAGGTGGCCATGGCTCCAGCGTATTGTGCATTATAGAGATAGGACAGTCCCATCTTCCAGTTAATCTTTAGTACATATTTCATCTATTTCCAAGTAGTCTTGGCATTTACATCATTTATTAGGTAGCTATAATATTCTTCACCATTAGTTATGTTTCCATGATGCCTACAGAAAACAGCAGCAAAAGCTTCATATTAGAAATTATCACTTTAAGAAACACTATAAATTAACTGTGACTCTCACAATTAATAAATATAGAAATCTCACACCACACTCCTCACCTCACAGAGTAATTCCCCAGTGATTTTTACCCAAACATGAAAACTGGATGTATAGGTGTTAGCCAATTATGACCGTTTATTGCAAGGAAAGGAGACCCTGAGAACACCGGGAGTCTACAGGTGCCAAAAGTATAGCAGCCACAGGGTGCGACATTACATCTTAAGAACTATTCTGCTATTAATTATAACTGTGTTTAGAAACATTAATAAACCTGTTATTGGGGAAGATTCATCACTCCACATTGTGTCAGAAAGGATGCCGAGAAGTATGAAATAATTAACTACTTAATAATGTAGATTTCATCTGTCATTACTGGAAGGTAAATCAAGTTTTTATGCTAGAATATTTGTTTCATTAAATTTATACCGAGCTCTTTTTCAATAGAAACTTTCATTTTAAGTATTCCCGGGAGGTTATAGAAAAATAGTTGTTTCAATATGCTTATTCATCCTTGAGAATTTTAATTTTTTTTCGATTTTTTTCAGTTTTTTTTTATTTTAATCTAAATGGAAGCAAAATTGTTTGATGCCTAATTTTTGAATTTAGGTATGAATATAAAGAATTATACTTTTCAGGCGCTGAAAACCCTAAAACAATAACTTGTTAAGATAAGATAAGAGCAAATTCAATTAGAAAAAGTTGTTCATTTATTGTAATATAACTTATCTATTTTGGGGTCTATATCTCCTTCATCAGTCTAAACGTATACAGAGGCAGAAACATTTTTCCCTATTGAACTTCCTCTCATAGAAAAAGTTATGTATATGATTTTAGGGATGTATAGAGAAGTTATGTATATAAAAGAAGACTGAATATTGTAACATTCAAATTCTCTAGGTTTGACCAATTTTCCCAATAAATATAATTTTCTGAGAATCGATTTGCTGCAAATTGCAAAACTGCAAAGACTCCAATTGAGCTGAAAAGATATGCGTGACATTTTGAGGTATCATTGGCCTGTACTCAACCACATTCAAACTTTTTTAACAGAAACACAGGTCTCGTAATGTCAAAGTCACCTGAAACTAATGGGAAAACTGTACTATTCAACAGCATATTTAATAAGATAGCGCACTGACAGACTATGCTTTTTAAGTTAAAAAACAGTCCCAAAATGATCCCTCTTAGCTATTTGTGATAAGGTAGACCATTCTGTGCAACTTAAAACTGACAGTGTTGCTGTCAGAGGTAACATCATACTTTGTAACTGAAATGAGTGATATGCCGTATATTCCACAATGCCCTCTGCTTCCTCTCCTCTAATACACTTTCCATACGCAAGGAAGACCTATTACCCGGAAGGCTGATGCTAGTAGTGTTGATGTTGCTTCTGCTGCTCCTAGAGGCTCTCACTTTGATAGCCAATGGTGTTTATTATATTCTTTTTTGTTTTAAACTACATCATCTATAACATTGACATTTTTTCATTAACATACATTCTGTACTACACTATAATAATATTTTTGACAATCTTTTCAAAACAATTATTCAACCATTGCCAAGAAAGATGTAACAAGAAATGCCAGATATGTAGGAACAAGTGCAAAGATGGAACTGTGCAGTAGACCTCAGAATAGGTGTGGCATATACAGTTGTTTAATTGGACTAGTAAAATAAGTGTGCAAAAACAAACATGCACAGTTAAATGTCTATATTAATAAACATTTTTAATAAACTGTAATAAAATTCAGTCCCCTTCCCAAAATGCTAAATCAGCACCTGCAGTAGAGACATGTACGGATGTAAAATTTGACTAGTAAACAAATGTGCGAAAAATATTTTATTGCAACATGCACACATTGTGAGGCAGAGAGTCCTATTTAAATATCTAGATTTTGGGCCTTTTTTTTTTTACGAAAGAAAGAAAACATTATGCTCCCTTTCAAAAAAAGGCTTGGACAAGAAATGCAAAAATTCAATTTGGTTATTTGTGATCACTAAGCACACCTTCTGTGACTGACACTGATTTAAGATTTTTTCCTGTGGCTTCCTCTAAGAAAAAATAAATGCAGTGGTAATTCAAATACTGGAGAAGAAAAGCCAGATACATTATATTACTTATCTATTTCCCACCACCTATTCATTGAATCTCTGTATTTCTCACAGAATACTTCACTCATCTTCTTCAGTGCTGCAGTTGTACAACACATTACTTCCTAGAGCATTTTTCCATTGTTTTAGGTCTTTGTTCAATCTTTATGATGAGCACATTACTCATCTTAGTCTCAGCAAGATGATGTTACCTCTGAAAGTGACTCCATCAGAAAAACCATAGCAGAAGAGTTTTTGTGGAGATTCTCTGCGCTGGATGGTTGAAAGATGTCAGTTCGAGATGATGTTTAATAAATGAATAATGGTTTTTATTCATTTCTATGCTTTTCAAAGTTACAGGCACTTTTCCAGGAAGGGGTTGTTAGGAGTCGAGTTACCGCAGCTGCACAGGGGGAATCTCAAACCATGTCTGCTGTGGTCTCACATTCTCCTCCAGCCACAGTGGAGCCTGCTCAGTGGAGACGTCGGTCCCAGCATCTCACTCAGTCTGATTCTGTGCAAAGGGTTACTGCTGCCTTTCCAGGCTCTGCCATTGTAGCCTGTATTGATCAGTGGTGAGTAGGGTTGAGCGACTTTTATTTTTATAGGATCGGGTCGGGTTTCACGAAACCCGACTTTCTCAAAAGTCGGGTCGAGTGAAATCGGCCGATCCTATAAAAAAGTCGGGGTCGGCCGAAACACGAAACCCAATGCAGTGCAATGGGATACTATGGTTCCCATGGTCTGAAGGAGAGGAAACTCTCCTTCAGGCCCTGGGATCCATATTAATGTGTAAAATAAAGAATTAAAATAAAAAATATTGATATACTCACCTCTCCGACGCTGCCTGGACCTTACCGCTGGTAACCGGCGCTCATTCTTAGGAAGGAAGGCTGCCGGAAAGAAGCCGAGGGTGAGTATATTCCTATTACCTGCCCTGCTTCTTTCCGGCAGCCTTCCTTCTTAAGAATGAGCGCGTTCAGGGCCTTAGATGACGTCACGGCTTGTGATTGGTCACGGCCGCCCATGTGACCGCCACGCGACCAATCACAAGCTGTGACGTAATTCTCAGGTCCTAAGTTCCTAGAATTAGGAATTTAGGACCTGAGAATTACGTCACGGCTTGTGATTGGTCGCGTGGCGGTCACATGGGCAGCCGTGACCAATCAGAAGCCGTGACGTCATGGAAGGCCCTGAACGCGCTCATTTTAAGCAAAGAAGGCTGCCGGTTACCAGCGGCGATGTCCAGGGGCCTCCGGAGAGGTGAGTATATCAATATTTTTTATTTTAATTCTTTATTTTACACTTAAATGTGGATTCCGATACCGATTTCCGATATCGCAAACATATCGGAACTCGGTATCGGAATTCCGATACCAGATTCAGAAGATCGCCGACCTCATGGGCGACCCCACACAGGGGTCGGGTCGGGTTTCATGAAACCCGACTTTGCCAAAAGTCGGCGACTTCTGAAAATGGCCGACCCGTTTCACTCAACCCTAGTGGTGAGCAGACGTTTCTGGGACTAAGTCCTGCTTTTCCCCTTCTGAGCATGCCCAAAGGAAGACATCTCAGTGGAGGTCTGGGGTCACATGCTCAGGTACTGCAGTAGCTCCTATTGGTCCTCTAGGAAGGTCCTGAAGTTGCTCAGTTACTGTAGCAGTTCTCATTGGTCCTCTAGGAAGGTCCTGAACTTGCTGCAGCTATAAAAGGTTCGTATGGCCGCACGGCCATGCGCTAGTATATACTTGTTTATGTGTGTGTGTTGTGAGTGAAAGTCGCTCTTTAAACATCCCCTACCTTGTGTTTGAATGCTTGTGTAAGGAGGATGATTGTAATCTAGCACCCAACTTGTTACCAACACTTGTTCCAACCTTATCTCACCTCCCGCTGCCAAAGAAATACTCTGGTGACAGTAAATCCTGTAGGGGTGTATACACCTCGAGCTCCTAGCTGCACGTTTTCCCACAGCCGGCAAAGGTGGGATTCATAATTTATCTGCTGTCAGACAGGGCACTGGAGTGGGCTACGCCGCTGTGGGAGCGCGACGATCATGTGGTGCAGAGTGCTCCTCGGTTTTTGAGCACTCTGAAACAGGTCTTTTTAGGACCCCAAGTCACCCATGATACAGTGCTCCAACTGCTGGCATTGACTCAGGGTTCGTCCATGGTCAGTCCACTTCCGGACTTTAGCATCTGAGCTGGAATGGTCGGATAAAGCCCTTATCCCGGTATTTTAGAGAGGGTGGCTGACCATGTGAAGGACGCTTTGGCCACTAGGGAGATTCCCACCACACTGGAGGAGCTCATAGCTATGTCAACCCGCATCGACCTTCATTTTCACGAGCGAAGGTTGGAGCGAGCCCAGTGTAGGCAGAGGTTTCGGCTGGCTCCCACCTTCGCCAAACCTCAGGAATCTCTGGTCCAGGCATCCGAGTCACATGAGGCCATAGAGGCATTGCGTGCGGGATCTAAGTCCTGGTCCGCTCGTGCACTTATGGTCTGTCATGTTTGCCGGCAGTCAGGACTTCTTGCCTCAGAGTGTTCTCAGCAGTCGGGGGAATGTCGGCGTTTAGTTGGAGGAGGCACACTAGACACGGAGATGTTTTCCTCTAAATTGTCCTTCAAGGGGACAATTAGCTTAGGCCCATCCACTCTTATGGTAGAGCTTTGCCTGGACTCCGGGGCAGAAGGCACTTTCATGTCATCTGCCTTCGCCCAGCGTCACGCAATACCCCTGGTGATGCTCGCCAAACCTGTGACCGTTCGAGTGGTAAATGGGTCGACACTACCCTCACAGATTACACATCAGACTATTCCATTCACTCTTTCTATGTCTCCATCACATCAGGAGATTATCTCCCTATTAGTCATTCTTGAGGGAATTGATGAGGTCCTGTTGGGGATACCATGGCTTCGCTATCATACTCCTCATATAGAGTGGTCCTCAGGGAATATTTTGGGATGGAATAAATCATGTGAGGGTAGATGTTAGAGGGAGTGCGTTCAGGTTGCTTCTACAGAGGTACCAGCAGATCTTTCGCACTATTGGTCCTATGCGGACGTTGTCTCCAAAAGGGCTGCGGAGACCCTTCCGCCTCACCGCCACTATGACTGTCCTATTGACCTCTTGCCTGGTGCAGAGCCTCTCCAGGGTCGAGTGTATCTGTTATCTCTCCCGGAGACGGAGGCAATGTCCCAGTACATTGAAGAGAATCTGGCTAGAGGATTCATTATGAAGTCAGTGTCACCTGCAGGGGCTGGGTTCTTCTTCGTGCAGAATAAGAATGGAGAACTACATCCATGCATAGACTACAGGGGTCTTAATGCCATCACCGTTAAGAATAAATACCCACTACCCCTGATATCTGAGCTTTTTGATAGGCTAAGGGGAGCAAGGGTATTTACTGAGTTAGATCTGCGGGGTGCTTACAATCTGATTCGCATCCGTGAGGGGGATGAATGGAAGATGGCTTTTAACACCAGGGATGGGCACTATGAATATCTGGTGATGCCCTTCGGTCTCTGTAATGCCCCAGCTGTTTTCCAAGACTTTGTGAACGACATCTTCCGGGAGATGCTCACCACCTCGGTCGTAGTCTATCTGGATGATATTCTCATCTACTCTCCAGATATTGACTCCCATTGGAAAGATGTTCGCAAAGTCTTCGACCTCTTACGAGCAAACTCCCTCTATGCCAAGTTGGAAAAGTGTGTGTTTGAGCAGGAGTCCTTGCCTTTCCTTGGCTATATCATCTCTCCCCAGGGATTGGCTATGGATCCTGCCAAGCTACAGGCTGTGATGGACTGGCAAGAACTCCATTCTCTTAAAGCAGTGCAGCACTTTATGGGGTTCAATAATTACTATCGCCAGTTCATCCCACACTTCTTAACTTTGGTAGCTCCTTTGGTTGCCCTCACCAAGAAGGGAGTAAAATCCCAAGTTGTGGTCGGTGGAGGTCTCCAAGGCCTTTCTCTCAATTAAGTCACACTTCGCTAGTTCTCCCATCCTACATCGCCGCGATGTAGATAAGCCATTTATTATGGAGGTGGATGCCTCATCCGTTGGTGCTGGAGCAGTCCTCTTCCAAAAGGATGCTCAAGGTCGGAAGTATCCTTGCTTCTTCTTCTCCAAGACCTTTTCACCAGCGGAGAGGAATTATTCCATCGGGGACAGGGAGTTGCTAGCCATGAAGTTGGCTTTCTCACAGTGGAGACACCTCTTGGAGGGAGCTCGCTTTCCCTTCCAAGTGTTCACAGACCACAAGAACTTGGTGTACTTACAGACTGCCCAGCGGCTGAATTCTCGCCAGGCTAGATGGTCCCTGTTCTTTTCCCAGTTCCATTTTACTCTACATTTTCTCTCCGGGAGAAGAACATTCGTGCCGATGCTCTCTCTCGCTCCATAGTGTCATCTGAGGAGGAGGAGCCTCGGCTTATTTTCCCTTCTGAGAGCCTGAGAACTGTGGCTCCGGTTTCGCTAGAGTTTGTGCCCCCAGGCAAGACTTTCGTTCCATCTAATTTGCGACCGGAGGTTCTCTCTTGGGCTCACTCGTCCAGAGTGGGTGGACATTTTGGGACCAAGAGGACATCTGAGCTTTTGGCGAGGACGTACTGGTGGCCGCATATGGCCCGTGACATTGGGGACTATATTCGGGCGTGTGTCTCCTGCACCAAGAATCGGTCTCCACGGCAACGGCCTGCTGGGCAACTTTACCCCCTGCCGGTGGCAGACAGGCCCTGGGAAATGGTCGGGATGGACTTTGTGGTGGGTTTACCCAAGTCTCGTAACTGCACCATTATCTGGGTTGTCACTGATCATTTCTCTAAGATGGTGCACTTGGTGCCGCTTCCACGGTTACCTTCTACATGGGCCTTGGCGGCGTTGTTCATTAAGCATATTTTCCGCTTACATGGCATGCCTGATAAAATTGTCAGTGACCAGGGTCCCCAGTTCGCATCTCGTTTTTGGAGAGAGCTCTGTCATTTACTCAGCATAGAACTAAATCTCTCCTCTGCATATCATCCCGAGATGAATGGGTTGGTAGAAAGAGCCAACCAGACTCTGGTGACATATTTGCAACATTTTGTCTTTGCTAGGCAGGATGACTGGGCATCTTTGCTACCTTGGGCAGAATTTGCTCTGAACAACGCCGTAGCCGATTCCACTGGGCAGACTCCTTTTCTGCTTAATTACGGCCAGAATCCGCATGTCCCTGTGCCCATGCCCGTGTCATCCACTGATTCCAGGGTGGCAGACTGGGCAGTGGAGGCACGTGACATTTGGGACCACTCACAGGATGCCATTCAGGCTTCCAAGGAGAGAGTGAGGGTTTCTGCCCATGCTCACCGGCGCCCTGATCCGACCTTTACTCCTGGCTAGGGTTGAGCGACCTTTAGTTTTTTAGGGTCGAGTCGGGTTTTGTGAAACCCGACTGTCTTAAAAGTCGAGTCGAGTGAAATCGGCCGACCACAGTGGAAACTCGGGTTTCGGCCGAAACACGAAACCCAGTGAAGATTTTTTTTTTTTAAATCTCTCTCTCTCTCTCTCTCTCTCTCTCTCTCTCTCTCTCTCTCTCTCTCTCTCTCTCTCTCCCCTCCGTGCATATATTGTATTTGACTCCGGAAATCACTGCAGCCCAAACGGTAATATGGCTCTATGACGCCGCTGAAACCGGGCCGGAACCTATGTCATCACGCTGCCCACAATTAATTGGCTGAAAAAATGGCGGGGAAGGCGTCATTCAAAACGCGACTTTGGCGCCAAGATCGCGTACCGCATGGCCGACCCCACGCTGGGGTCGGGTCGGGTTTCATGAGACGCCGACTTTGCCAAAAGTCGGCGACTTATGAAAATGACCGATCCGTTTCGCTCAACCCTACTCCTGGCTACTTAGTGTGGCTCTCCGCCCATAACATCAGGCTGCGAGTTGAGTCCACTAAGTTTGCGCCTCGCTACATTAGTCCCTTCAAGGTTCTGGAACAGGTTAACCCTGTGGTCTACCGTTTGGCTATTCCTCTGTGCCTTGGTATCACCGACACCTTCCACGTTTCCCTCTTAAAGCACGTCTACATGTCCCGGTTTTCTGAGTCATCTGCCAGGACATCGGGTTCGTCCACGGATGAGTATGAGGTGAATTCTATCATGGGGTGCAAGGTAGTATGTGGAGAAAAATACTATCTGGTGGACTGGAAGGGCCACGGTCCTGAGGACAGAACCTGGGAACCTGTAGAGCACATTCAGGCTCCGCTGCTTGTTGCAGCCTTTGAGCGTAGGGAGGCCCAAGGGGGCCCTAGGAGGAGGGTAATGTTAGGAGTTGAGTTCCTGCAGCTGCACAGGGGGAATCTCGAACCATGTCTGCTGCGGTCTCCCATTCTCCTCCAGCTGCAGTGGAGCCTGCTCAGCGGAGACGTCGGTCCCAGTGTCTGGCTCAGTCTGATTCTGTGCAAAGGATTACTGCTGCCTTTCCAGGCTCTGCCATTGTAGCCTGTACTGATCAGCGGCGAGCATACGTTTCTGGGACTAAGTCCTGCTTTTCCCCTTCTGAGCATGCCCAAAGGAAGACCTCTCAGTGGAGGTCTGGGGTCACATGCTCAGGTACTGCAGTAGCTCGTATTGGTCCTCTAGGAAGGTCCTGAAGCTGCTCAGTTACTGTAGCAGTTCTCATTGGTCCTCTAGGAAGGTCCTGAACTTGCTGCAGCTATAAAAGGTTTGCATGGCTGCACGGCCATGCGCTAGTATACACTTGTTTATGTGTGTGTGTTGTGAGTGAAAGTCGCTCTTTAATCATCCCCTCCCTTGTGTTTGAATGCTCGCGTAAGGAGGATGATTGTAATCTAGCGCCCGACTTGTTACCAACACTTGTGCACCAACAGCATCTATTGCTGTGACCGCCAGTGTGGCGCCGTGCGCTATCACCGCGCTTTCCAAACCCAAGTCTGGGTGGTTAGTGGCGTCCGCCAGTGCGGCACCGCATGCACTCTCGTGCTACTTTATTTATTACTTCTGTTAAATGCGGTACTGCGGTCCTGTGACGCAACAGGGTTCGCTTCTTTCACACAGGGTGTAGCGAACACGTTTGTGTATCCTCATTGTACCGCCATATAGTCTGTCATTGCTTAGCAGCAGGTTCCATCTCTGCACAGTGGACCCCGGGCTGCGAACGCACCTTATTCCTTTTCTCTAATTATTTGGTGTGTTCCGCTAGCCCTAACAGGGGTAGACCACATGTGAATAAGAAGACACATAGATGAGTTCTTATGCTTGTGTTTTATATACCACCTTCAGAGGACCCTATATATAAATTCCCGGCTCTCAAGCATGTAGCATCTGGGAAAATAGCTGAGAGCACAAAAAATGGTGCTTACAGGATGTCCTTTTTAACTAGAGCAATATGGGTTGTAGGCCAAGAGTGTCTTTGTCTTTATTTTTGTCTGCATACATAGACATTTTTTGCCATGACATATACAGTATTTTAAAGTAAGTTTTTAAATATATTTTTAAATGATCTTCATATTTATATGTGTAATTTATACTCTGACTATGTATGTATTATATAATGTATGATCACATTGAACTTTGACACGACATGGAGTGTCAGGTGGTACCCTTGGCACCCAAATTCAAAAAGCACAAGTATAAGAACTCATCCATGTTTTCTTCTTACTCACATGTGGTCTATCCCATCCTGTAGAAGAAGTGCATGTAACTTTGAAATGCATAGAATTGAATAAAAACCACTATTAATTTATTAAACTTCATGACTGACATCTTTCCACCATCCAGCAGCGTGGAGAAACTCCACAAAAACTCTTCTGATACGGATATCTAATGGTGACGGTGAGACCCATGTATCTGCAGCAGCTGTGAAGTGTAAACTACAAGCGATTAAAATACCTACACCAGATGAGCACCTTCTGATATGCCTCCCTGGATGTTCATGTAGATAAAACCCTATTTTGTACCATCTCTTTCTTCTTCGTATTTTTATCCATCAGAATAAGTCAGTCTCCTGCAGAAAATGGTCTACCATGGTCAAATATCTTTAAGTTAGATACTTTTGTACGGATTTAAATATAAAAAAACATGAAAAGTCAGTGTGCTGTGTTACTTAACAGGCTTTTGGTTACTATCGGGTTACCATCCGTTTCTGTGGTGAGGTCACTATGACATTATTAAGGAAGTCTTTGTATTAAAGAGCTTGATAGGGGTTGGATAAATCCTAGAACTCGGATTGCTACATATCTTTTCAAAGCACTTAGAGGCTTTGCAGTGTTGCAACTTACTACAAATTAATTTGCTGTAAATTCATATTTGGGAAAAATTAGTTTATTCTGGCGATTTTGAATGTCAGTGATTTTGAATTTCAAAGAATTTGATCATCCCCAATATGTATATATCTATATATCTTTATGGCAATCAGAGCTTCATTATTCTGACACTGTTCTCCAAATCCTTTTATTTATTTAATACCGAACAATCCCTGATTAAATTCTGCTTATTGGAGCTTGACTCCCTGTGTTCAAATTGTTTTAATTCATTGTGTCGATTATATATACCAAGTTCCTAAGCTCCCATCCTAAGTGACAAAAGGCCAAAAACAATATTAAACAGTGAGCATTCACTTCTACCTTTAATTCCTTACAGGTTGTATGCCAATATTACTCAGCGACTTACAATTCCAGACAAAGGGTATTTGATTTAAAGAAATTGTATGCCCACAGTACTTATTTTTAATGCTGGGTAAACTGACCTGCAGCAGGTCAATTTCTCTTGTGTGTACGCTGACATTTCTATGCGGAATTTCCTCATAGATTTCTTACATTAGATGTGGGAATTCTGCAGGTAAAAAATGCACATGCATTTCTTCTGATGCATCAAAACCGCATGTAATCCGCATCTAAGTATAGCAATAAAGTTTTGTCAAAGCCAAATACTAGGAAGTATCAAAAACACTGCAAACAGAAACAAAAACCGTAGAGTCAAAAATGCCATAAAAACTTACATTAAAAAGGAACACAAAAACGCAATTAAAAGAACGCAAGGAACCTAATTTAAATAATAGGTGCAGAATTGGTTCAGAAATTCAGTAACATCAAAAACTCGCCAAAAACTCCTCGCGGGAACGGAACCTCAGACTCCAAGACCAATGCAATATATTTCACAGGATGTGAAATGACGTTGTGCTGTCTCATCACGCTGGTAAATAATTAACTGTTAATCTTGATACTCCGCTAAAAGCCGTAAGATGTGTTACATTAACAGTACAGCTCTTAAGATGCGACGTCCTTGCAGATACTTAGCACATTCTCAAGTGTTTGTTGAACAAAGGGTGACATTTATTACCCCGACTCATGAAATAATCATCAGCAGAGTGATTTTACGGCATTACAGCATTGTCGGCATTCTCTACTCTGTATTCACCATCTACGACTAAGCTTCCGACGGAATAATTATTGTTGTATTAATTCATGTACGTCTTGAAATGTTGTAAAAAAACATGACATGCCATAAAAGGAGTGAAATTCTGCAAAGAGAACATGCCCGGAGACTTCATGGGCGGTGATATCTCTGATAATTGTTTTACTGGGTTCAAAGGCAGCAACACAAAAAAAATATATATTTTGATAACAGAAAAACTATTTGCGGTAATGCTATTATTTTGTTTCCTTCTACCTTTTCTTGTGAACAATTAAATCTGTCACCAGATTTCCCAATGCTAACTGCATAAATTATTAAAAAGATGGTTCGACCTAATGACGCTGTTGTGGTTACTTTGAAAATCAATCTTTGAATGTCATTATAGTCTTTTTTGAATGTTAAATTGTGAAATTTATAAATCCATCTTTATCTAAGCTCAGAAAAAGGCTCATCATAATATCAGGATTACACAACCATGTTACTAGTCTCTTCAGAGAGCAAGAGGGCTAGAACTCTAGTGCCATCTATTAGAAGTAGTGATCCTAAAAGA
Organism: Ranitomeya variabilis; assembly: GCF_051348905.1. Taxonomy (NCBI): domain Eukaryota; kingdom Metazoa; phylum Chordata; class Amphibia; order Anura; family Dendrobatidae; genus Ranitomeya; species Ranitomeya variabilis. The sequence continues at coordinate 625,450,069 of NC_135232.1, forward strand.
GTCGACCCTTTAAGAAGCCTTGTCACATGACTTAAGATAAAAGCCAAAAACAGAATCTCAATTTGCCGACACTGTGTTTGGGGATACTGCCCCTCATCAGTGCAAAGTGTGAGATCTGGTTTGGCTGTGTGAGAGGCATTTGCATATTTCCTAGAGGAGCATTGCGGCTTTAAGTCTCCTCATCTTGGCATGCTTAACATGTCACTCTCCCAGGAGAAATGTTACTTTATGGATCATAATCATGTTAACAAAGATGTTCAAATTAAACACATCAGCTTCATCAGGACCAAGAGATCTGTTAAATAATGTACACAGTTTGCTTTGTGAACCTAAGACATATAGCCACACAATCATGAGGAGAAGATACAAGCTCTTTGCAGATGTTGTCCTTGATGGTATTTGAACTTTGAGACCCAAGTGCAGCAAAGCAGCAGTGCTAACCACTAGTTTGTGAGACTCCAACCATGGATAGTTCTTAGTCATTTACATGTTGGAGACATTGTATTGAGGTTCACCTGGTGAAGTAAATTCTCTTAGCACCAGGTCTGGGTGGGCTCACTTACCCTGGAGTATCAGGATGGAAGGAGAGGAAACCAGCAGAGAAGGAATCAAGTTGAAGCACAGTATGCACAGAAGGTGGAGCACACCAAACAAAAGACTAGAGTCTCAATTCGAAGACAAAGGTGTCCTAATGGGCCATAAATATCATTAGGGAGATAGTACAACTGAACCATGCCAGGAAACCTTTAAAACCCAATGTGAAGCTCAACATAGGGCAGCAGACTGAGGTGAAGGAAGCAGAGCTCTGCATATCTGGGACAGATGTGTAACATACTGAGTAAGCCTTTTATGTCCACTTCTAGAGTTTTACAATGAGGCACTCGGTGACACCTCCCTGCAAGTTTATTCAAGCATCATAACACTACAAATATCTTACTGGTGGTTGAGCAGTTATAAAATGTAATTGTGGCACAAGGCTGGGACTATATGCTTTTTTTTCTTTTTGATTGGCTTATCCAAGATATTCAGAGCAATCTTCATATTTAGTCACACTGTCTAATTTGACAAAGTTTGTCTCAGGGGGCACGTTCTCCTGGTGCCAGGTACAGCACTATTCAGACTACTGATTTCATGTTCCTATGGGGCAATACAAAAGTTTCATGCCATTTGAAAACTTTTCTGCCCAATGATGACAGAAGTATTTTAGGAGTGATACCTTTATTGGCTAACCAGAAAATAATATGTTTGCAAGCTTTCAGAGCACAGTGGCTCCTTCTTCAGGCAAGATTACAAAAATGTCATCATTGGGCAGAAAAGTATTCACATCGATTTTTCTGGCTAACACGGTACCACAATACAATTTGTTATTGTACATCATGCCATTTCAAAAAAATAAGTGGAAATTTGCAAATACTTATTAATGTTTTTCAAAAAGTAACATTTTTCTATTCTTATTTTTCCAATCCTAGCTATGCATGAACAGTCCTGCGAGGCCTACAGACATATGGGATTCCCATCGAATTACTACTACATTGATTCGGATGGAAGCGGGCCACTTAGACATGTCCGAGTTTACTGTAACATAACCGGTGAGAAGCACGTTCAATAACAATAGCAAACACTTTTTTACAGTACTGTGCAAAAGTTAAAGGCAGGTGTTCAATAAAAGCTGTAAAGTAAGAGTGCCTTCAAAAATAGAAGTGTTGAGAGTTTATTTTTGTCAATTAACAAAATGTAAAGTGATTGAATAAAAGAGAAATCTAAATCACATCAATATTTGGTGTGGCTTTACCTTCAAAACAGCATCAAAGCATCAGTTATTCTATGTACACTTGTGCACAGTTTTTGAGGGAACTCGGCAGTTCTTGGAGATCTAACCACATATCTTTTGTGGATTTTGCTTGTGTAAATCCTTTGTGTAAAGCTCTTCATGTAATAACACACAGTCTTGATTATGTTGAGATCAGGGCTTTGTGGGGCCATAACATCACTGCCAGGACTAGTTATTCTTCTTCATGCTGAAGAGAGTTCTTAATGGTGTATTTGTATTGCATTTCAGGCTCTTGTATCGATGTTTATAAAATATTACAGACCCTCCTAGATGTAATAACTGAGTTTGTCTGCTGTGTTTCATTGCTGTTTTCACAGTCTTAGCAGTTTTCCAGTTTTTATAGAATTCTTTTCAATCATCTTTAGAATTTATCATTCGGTCACTTTCTGCTCCTTGCAGATGATGTAGGAGTAAGTATCATATAATATTTATAAAACTGAGACCTTACAGTATGAATCAGATCGCCCTGTTAGAATAACACCATGATGGAGGTTAGAAAAGAAATGTACATGATGGTTATTGCTAGTGCTGGTGACTGCGGTGATTCCTACTATAGTTCCCCGATGATGGGATCTCTTCGTTTTATACTCTGTGTCTAGTCTTTGGCTAGTGTCAGTATGAAGGAGCTACTGATAGACACATGGTTCTACACTGTGCATGTAGCAGCGATCTGATATATTCTGAAAGTTTATTGTTTCGTTAATTACATAATGTTAAAGCCAGGCTTTGATTTGGTGTCAGCTGTTTCATTTGGTTGTTGTGCGGTATGTACTAGGTGGATTTTTTTAGAGACCATGACGCCCAGATGAAGTATGTTATAATTTTATAATTTATAGCAGAAATCAACTAATATCTAAATTTATGTATGTGTGTGTATATATATATATATATATATATATATATATATATATATATATATATATATATATATATATATATATATATATGCTCGGACCTGACACCCAAGGTGGTGCACCACTACATTATGGGTGTCAGGTTCGAGCATTCCTACATGAAAAGTTTCCTGGAAAGTGGATTGGTCGTCATGGGCCAGTTGAATGGCCACCAAAGTCTCCCAATATGACCCCCTTAGACTTTTATATTTGGGGTCATCTGAAGGCAATTGTTTATGCTGTGAAGATACAAGAAGTGCAGCATCTGAAACAATGGATACTGGAAGCCTGTGCTAGCATTTCTTCTACGTTATTGCTATCAGTGTGTCAAGAGTGGGAGAAGAGGGTTGCATTGACAATCCAACACAATGGGCAGCACTTTGAACACATTTTATAAGTGGTCTTAAACTTGTAAATAACTCATGAAAGAATAAAGTTACATTAAAACCAAGCACACCATTGTTTCTCTTGTGAAATTCTCAATAAGTTTGATGTGTCACAAGACCCTCTTCCCATTGGAAAAAATAAAGTTGGATCCAAAATGGCCAACTTCAAAATGGCCGTCATGGTGACCACCCATCTTGAAAAGTTTTCCCCCTCCCATATACTAATGTGCCACAAACAGGAAGTTGATATCACCAACCATTCCCATTTTATTTAGGTGTATCCATATAAATGACCCACCCTGTGGACTGAGAGCAATGAAACTTGGCACAGTAATTAGTCCTTCTCTACATAGATGCCACCTAGGTACACACACTTCTCCCATCTCTTTAAACAACTACATACACCTCACTTGTAGAAGTTGACAGGTTGCTCCAAAAGCCACGTTGTAACTTTGGAAATCAGTCTCGTCATCTTGAAAATGCTTGCCCTTCAAAAATAACTTCATTGTTGGAAAGAGGTGGAAGTCTGATGGTACAAGGTCAGGTGAATAAGGGGGATGTGGTAGAATTTCAAAGCCACAGCACTTTGTTTCCATCCATTTCTGGTGTATGTTTGTGGTCTTTGTCCTGCAAGATGGTCCTTGACCTAGGACGTAAGTCCAGCTTTCTCACTCTGGAAACTACATTGCAACCCAAAATCCTTTGGTAATCTTCAGATTCCATGATGTCTTGCACACAGTCTAGGTACCCTGTTCCAGAGGCAGCAAAACAAGGTCAAAATATTTTTGAACCTCCACCATATTTGAGTGTAGGTACAGTGTTCTTTTCTTTGTAGTTCTCATTCCATTTTCGGTAAACAGTAGAATGATGTGTTTTACCAAAAAGCTCTATCTTGGTCTCATCTATCCTCAGAAAGATTTTGGTTTCATCAGGCCATAAAACATTCTCCCAATACTCTTCTGGATAATCCAAATGCTCTCTAGCAAACTTCAGACCGGCCCGGATATGTACAGGCTTAAGCAGGGGGATACGTCTGGCACTGCAGGAGCTGGAGCTGAGTCCCTGGCGGCATAGTGTGTTACTGATGGTAGCCTTTGTTATGGTGGCCCCAGCTCTATGCAGGTCATTCACTAGGTCCCCCTGTGTGGTTCTGGGAGTTTTGCTCACCTTTCTTGTGATCATTTGACTCCATGGGGTGAGATCTTGCTTGGAGCCCCAGATTGAGGGAGATTATCAGTGGTCTTGTATGTCTTCCATTTTCTTATTTTTGCTCCCACAGTTGATTTCATTATACCAAGCTGCTTGCCTTTTGCAGATTCATTCTTCCCAGCCTGATGCAGGGCTACAATTTTGTTTCTGGTGTCCTTCGACAGCTTTTTGGTCTTCACCATAGTGGAGTTTGGATTGTGACTGTTTGAGGCTGTGGACATGTGTATTTTATACTGATACCAAGTTCAAACAGGTGCCATTACTACAGGTAATGAATGGAGGACAGAGGAGCCTCTTAAAGAAGAAGTTACAGGTCTGTGAGAGCCAGAAATATTGCATGTTTTTAGGTGACCAAATACTTATTTTCCACCATATTTTGCAAAATAAATCTAGCAAAATCAGACAAGGTGATTTTCTGGATTTGTTTTCTCATTTTGACTCTCATAGTTGTGGTCTACCTATGATGTCAATTACAGGCCTCTTTCATCTTTTTAAGTGGGAGAACTTGCACATTTGGTGGCTGGCTACTTTTTTCCCCACTGTAAATATATACACACACAGTCACACACATACAAAGAACCAAAATTCCAAAACAGTTGTGACACTGTGTAAAATGAAAAGAGAACAAATACACAGATATTTGGAAATCTCTTAGGGCCTTATTTTATTTACATCAGAACATAGGAGACCGATTGCTGAAGTTTTGGCAGAAGAATGTTACCCCATTCTTGTTTAATGTAGGTTCCTCACTGATCCACAGCCCTAGATCTTCTTAGCCAGATTATTTGTTTCATAATTTGCCAGTATGATGGCCCCGAGCAAGCATTATACTTGCCTGAAAACCTACCAAGTCCTACAGTTTTACAGTTGTGTTCAAAAGTTTACATGTCTCGGCAGAATGTTTGCTTTCTTGGCCTTCATTTAGAGAATATGAAAACACCAAAACTTTTTCTCCACTCATGGTTAGTGTTGAGTGAAGCCATTTATTGTCAAACTATTGTGTTGTCTCTTTTTAAATCAGAATGACAACCCAAAACATCCAAATAACCCTGAGCAAAAGTTCACATACCCCATTTCTTAATACCTTATATTGACCCTTCTAACATGAATGACAGCTTGTAGTCTTTTGTGGTAGTTGTGGATGAGGTTCTTTATTTTCTCAGATGTTAAAGCTGCCCACTCTTCTTGGCAAAAAGTCTCCAGTTCCTGTAAATTCCTGGGCTGTTTAGCATGAACTGCACGCTTGAGATCTCCCCAGAGTGGCTCAATGATATTGAGATCAGGAGACTGAGATGGCCACTCCAGAACCTTCACTTTGATCTGCTGTAGCCAATGACAGGTTGATGTGGCCTAATGTTTTTGGATCGTTGTCATGTTGGAACGTTGGAACAATTTTCCTGGCAGTTGTAGGTGACATTTTTGTTGGGCTACCTGACAGTGTTTTTTTGTTTTTACAGAACCCCTGATTTTCAATTTGTTAATCACAGTTTGAATGCTGCTGACTGGCATTATCAATTCCTTGGATATCTTTTTGTATCCATTTCCTGTCTTATACAGTTCAACTATCTTTTCCCGTGAATCAGTTGACAATTCTTTTGCTTTCCCCATGACTCACAATCCAGAAACGTCAGTGGCTGGATGAAAGATGCAAGAGTCTGTCTGGATCCCAGAAACTCACCCAGCTTTTATGCACACACACTGTTTACAAGCAAATAGGTCACAGGTAAGGATGTTAGCTTTAGTAGCCATTCAAACTCATTTGTGTCAACTTCTGTGCATGTTACCAGGCCAAAATCACCAGAGTATGTGAACTTTTGATCAGGGTCATTTGGATGTTTTGGGTTGTCATTCTGATGTAAATAAGAGAAAACTCAGTAGTTTGACAATAAATGGTTTCACCCAACCACTAACCATGAGTGGAGAAAAAGTTTTGATGTTATCATTCATATTCTCTGAAAAAAGGCCAAGAAAGCAAAAATGATGCCGGGGTATGTAATCTTTTGGGCATAACTGTAGGTCACATTCTAAGGTCAAGTGACCTAAAAGTCTTTGTGAAACAAGGATAAGTCAGCTTCTTGCTAAAGTTTTATATCTGCATTTTGAGAACATGGGTGAGGTTGGAGTCGGGACTTTGCCCGACCTCCCGGGACAGCTGAACCATTTGATGTGAGATGGTTGGGAGGTATGGAGTAGATAACTGTTTGTAGTACTGTGGAGGACTTGGAGGATATGTTCTGGCTAATAAAATACAAAGTGATTCTCCAGTGGGACAGGAGACATGGAATCAAATGGTGGTCAATCTGACATCTATCAGTCTGAAGTTATATTAGGGGTTGAGGTGGGAGGAGATTTATGGCACTGTCTTTTTCTGTAACCTCACAGTAGTGGATGTATGCCCTAGAGTTTACACACATAGTGCTGATGGTTGTACTCACTAATATTAGTACTGTAGGTTTACATATGATCAAGCAGTGAATTTATTTAGCTCTCTCCATTTTTTTCATCCTGTTTTTTACTGTATATTACTGAACATCTCTCACCTACGCTCGTAATTTATATTATGTAATTTGACATATTTTAAATTGCTAATGTATTAAATCTAACTTTATTTGATTATTTTATGCTAATTCATGCTAATTTCTTATCATGTCTCTTGAGTTTCTCCCTTCCTGGTTGGTTCCCGCGTCTTTTCTCCAGCAGCTATTAACCTTAGACTTACTCTTCAGCTATAATCCGGTTGCTTTTTATTTTCCCTCTTGAGGATTTTGTAAATGGATCCAGTTAGAACCTCTGGGAAATTCAGCTACTCATAATGGAGGAGGGTAGAAATCTACATTGAAGTGGAAATCATTAAGTTGCTGAATAGCAGCGATGATGGATTCATTTAAGTATTAATATGTGGCTGCAGGGAGAATATCACTGGTCTTGTACATATGAGAAAGCCCTTCATGATCTAATCCGGATAGTACAGGAAGCAAGTCACTACTGTCATGGTTAATCCTAAAAACTGTCACTATGGTTAGTACGTCCTTGAAATGACATTGATAATTTTTTATACCATGAGACATAAATCTCTAGGTAAGTCATTGCAATGCAACTTCCACGTAAATTGGAAATCAACTAGAGAGCACATTAATAAAGTAATAGGCATTCATAGATTATGAAACATTTTCAAGTAGTGTGGCTTCATTTTATGTTTTATTTGCAATACCACTCCTGATCACATTGAGTGCTGTTAAGAAAGAAACCATGTTTGAGCAACGCCATGAATAGCGCACTTTCTTTTGGGTATGTGTAGTGCAATACAAGACTGATACCTAGTGGTAGAATCAAATATTGCAGCCGTCGACATTTGCCATGTAGTACAAAAATGACACATAAAGGAGATAAATCAAGCTAAATAATCTTGAATAGGATTAGATCTGCTGGACTTTGCAGTGGCAGCTATACGTTGAACAGATCCGCTGTCACCAGATCTAATATTAGCTGATTGATCAGTCATACAAATTTAGCTGGCGGTGAAATAATTGTTTAGAATTCCAACATAGCTATCCTACTCTCCCCTCAACATCACCTGTTGGGGGCAAGTCGAGAGGTCTTCATACACAGTAAACTGTTGGACAATCGCACTGGTGCTGTATGGTCTGGCTATCTTTAGATTAATGTGTATGGGGGCCTTTAACCACTTTCTGCCAGCTGACGGAATAGTACTTCAGCTGGCAGATCCCCTGCTTTGAGGTGGGCTCCGGCGGTGAACCCACCTCAAAGCCGCGACATGTCAGCTGTTTTGTACAGCTGACATGTGCGCGCAATGAGCGCGAGTGGAATCGCGATCCGCCCGTGCCCATTAACTAGTTAAATGCCGCCGTCAAGCACTGACAGCGGCATTTAACTAGCGCTCCCGGCCGCACGGCCGGAAGTGCTCGCACCGCTGACCCCCGTCACATGATCAGGGGTCAGCGGTGCATTGCCATAACAACCAGAGGTCTCCTTGAGACCTCTATGGTTGTTGATGGCCGATTGCTTTGAGCGCCACCCTGTGGTCGGCGCTCAAAGTACACCTGGATTTCTGCTACATAGAGGTGATCTGTACTTCACCTCTATGTAGCAGAGGCGATCGAGTTGTGCATGCTTCTAGCCTCCTATTAAGGCTATTGAAGCATGCCAAAATTTAAAAAAAAAAAGTGTTTAAAAATATTAAAAAAATATATATATAAAAGTTCAAATCACCCCCCTTTCGCCCCAATTAAAATAAAACAATAAAAAAAAAATCAAACATACACATATTTGGTATCGCCACATTCAGAATCCCCCGATCTATCAATAAAAACAAAGGATTAACCTGACTGCTAAATGGCGTAGCAAGAAAAAAAATCAAAACGCCAAAATTATGTTTTTCTGGTCGCCCCAACTTTGCATTAAAATGCAATAACGGGCGATCAAAAGAACGTATCTACACCAAAATCATATCATTAAAAACGCCAGCTTGGCATGCAAAAAATAAGCCCTCACCTGACCCCAGATCACGAAAATTGGAGACGCTACGGGTATCGGAAAATCGTGCAATTTTTTTTTTTCTTTAGCAAAATTTGGAATTTTTTTTCACCACTTAGATAAAAAATAACCTAGACATGTTAGGTGTCTATGAACTCGTAATGACCTGGAGAATCATAGTAGCAGGTTAGTTTTAGTATTTGGTGAACCTAACAAAAAAGCCAAGCAAAAAACAAGTGTGAGATTGCACTTATTTTGCAATTTCATCACACTTGGAATTTTTTTCCAGTTTTCCGTTACATGGCATGGTAAAACCAATGGTATCGTTCAAAAGTACATCTCGTCCCACAAAAAAAAGCCCTCACATGGCCATATTGACGGAAAAATAAAAAAGTTATGGCTCTGGGAAGGAGGGGAGCGAAAAACGAAAACGAAAAAAAACGGAAAAAGCTCCGGGGGTGAAGGGGTTAAGGTAATCTGTTGGAAGGTTTTTGCTATGTAATCTGACTGCAGTATGCTGTAGGGGCAGAGACCCTATTTGCAAAGATGTATCACTTAGTTTACTGGGTGCAGCAGTTGAGATACAATCACTGTTACCTGTGCTGTAGATCTAACAGATCTCTGAATGCTGAGCCATGTGTAGCCCTACTCACACCTCTAATTGTCAGTATTCTGTGTACACTGTGCACTGTAAGCCAGCTGCCAATCAGTGCTGGGGGTGGGGTTATACAGAGTAGGAGGACTAGGAGGCATGATACACTTATTCCTGTTATGATAATCTATTGCTGATAACACACTGATTTTATTTAAACAGCAAAGCACAGCTTAGTAAGTGACATTCCCCTGCATTTGGGTTGTCACTGGTTAATCAGGACAGAGAGGGGCCAGTAGACGATGTTGTCTGATTTTGCATACTCTTGCACTGATTAGAAGAACTTAACCATCATATTAAACAGCGCAGTTTTCTGCTAGCAGCGCAGGGGTTAATCTGTTCAGTTGAGAGTTCCCAGAGCCAGTGTGAGTTTTATACTGCCTAGTTCTGGAGTTCAAATTGTTTTTTTGAGGAGGAGTTTGGAGTGTTGCTCAGAAGACTGTTTCTTGGTGATTTGTCTGTTTTCATATCCTCATCCTCTCCTATCTTTATTTCCAGGTGTTCCACACTGTGGGTGCATATTTATATGATTGGTAATTTTTAATTTTATTTATAAAATTTATATTTATTTTATTTATTTTATTTATCCCTGTACATCTTCTCTTGTTAGTCTAGTTTGTGTATTCTTATACACTATAACTCCCGATTCCCCTTAGTTGAGGATAAGACATATAAGGGCAGATAAGTGCTGATTTAGGAGCTCAGCAAGACATCTTCACCTTCAGAAGTAATCCGGGCAGCAGGGATGGCTAGGACGCCCTTATCTTTAGGGATAGGGAAGGAGCCCGTAGCCCTAGGATATCCTGCAACAGTGCCATGACACAGGGTCTTAGTCCCCACATGCTGCTGCTCTCAGATTACATGTCAAAAAACTGCTGATGGATTCCCTCTAAAAGGGTATTCCCATCTTCAAGATCCTATCCCAATATGTATTAGGTATAATAATAATATTAGCAAATACCTCCAATTGGAAATGTAATATAGTTTTTCTAATTTGCTATGTCTCTTTTCTCATGTGCAGGCATTCCAGGACCTTAGGTATCCATGGTTACGACCACTGATATAGTTAGCTAGGTGCTAGTGGTCATAACCATAGATAACTATGGTCCTGCAATGCCTGCCCATGAGGAAAGAGACATAACAAATCAGAAGAAATATACTACATTTCTAATTGGAGGTATTTGCTAATATTTTTATTATTACCCCCACTACATATTGGGATAGGATCTTGGAGATGGGAATACCCCTTTAAGTTGAGTTTATAAATGCTCAATTTTAGAGTTATATGACAGAGTAATACAAGCTGCAGCTCTGCGTCGTTGTCACAACATTTAAGAAGCAGTTTGTTCTCAGGAGTGCCATGGAACTAAATCAAAATGTGTTTCAGAAGCAGATTTACATTTCTTTCTCTTGTCACTTAGATCCTTTTTATCACATATTGTCACAGTCTCCATCTGCAGCCTTCATAGCACTGTAGCATTTTATTAGTGGCACTTGGGAGCAGCTGCTGGAGCTTTTGGATTGATTTCTTACGTACATTATTTTATAACGTGGGTCATCCTTCTCACCAAAAGCCCAGATGGCTCTTTAGGAAGTAATTGTTTTCTTTGCTGCATCTTGAAGAGCCCAAAGTTGCATCGTAACGGAGAAGCTTTAGCAGAGCGATTAATGAAGGAATCCTGACATGACAGCACATAGCCTGGAACAAGACCACACAGAGAAGTAGCCACTGGGAAATTATAGGCGCCATGGAAGCTGGCTAGTCAGTACATTTGAATTTCCAAATAAGCCCTTTATTGTGTACCCATTCTTTTAAAGAGAAAATGCCAGCACGTTTTTACATATGGAAGTTGTGGTATGACTGTGTAGATGATTATCCTCCTTTGAAAACAATACCTTTTTTTATAGAGCCCCAATGTGCCAGTCATAAAAAATCTGGTGCAGAAAACATACAGTGGGGAAAATAAGTATTTGATACACTGCTGATTTTTCACGTTTTCCCTCCTACAAAGAATGGAGAGGTCTGTAATTTTTATCGGAGATACACTTCACTTGTGAGAGACAGAATCTAAAAAAGATCCAGAAAATCACATTGTATGAGTTTTACATAATTATTTTGCATTTTATTGCATGAACTAAGTGTTTGATACAATAGAAAAACAGAACTTAATATTTGGTACAGAAACCATTGGCTGTAATTACAGAGGCCAGATGTTTCCTGTAGTTCCTGGCTAAGTTTGCACACACTGCATCAGGGATTTTGGCCCACTCCTCCATACAGATCTTCTCTGGATCTTTCAGATTTCGGGGCTGTCGCTGGTCAACATTGAGTTTCAGCTTCCTCCAGAGATTTTCTATTGGGTTCAGGTCTGGAGACCAGTTAGGCCACTCCAGAACATTGAAATTCTTCTTATGGGAGCTACACTTTAGTTTCATTGGCTGTGTGTTTCGGTTCATTGTAATGCTGAAAGACACAGCCACGTCCCATCCTTAATGCTCTAGGAGGTTGTTGGCCAAAATCTCACCATACATGACCCCATCCATCCTCACTGCAATACGGTGCAGTCTTCTTGTCACCTTTACAGAAAAGCACCTCCAAAGCATGATGTTTCCCCCACCATGCTTCACAGTTGAGATGGTCTTCTTGGGGTTGTACTCATCCTTCTTCCTCCAAAGAGGGCATGTGGAGTTTATGCCAAAAACTTCTCCTTCTCCTTTGTATTATCCAGATGGTCATTAGTGAACTTCAAATTGGATTGGACATGTGCTGTCGTGAGCAGTTGGACTTTGTGTACCGTGCAGGATTTTAATCCTTGACTGTGTAGTGTGTTAACGGTTATGTTTGAGACTGTGGTCTCAGCTTTCTTCCGGTCATTGACCAGGTCCTCCCACATAGTTCTTGGCTGATTCCTGGTTTTTTTTCAGAATCATCCTTAACCTACAATGCGATATCTTGCATGGAGCCCCAGACCAAGGAAGTTTGACAGTCATCTTGTGTTTCTTCCATTTTCCAATTATTGCATCAACAGTTGTTGTCTTCTCACCAAGCTGCTTGCCTATTGTTCTTTAGCCCATCCCAGCTTTCTGCAGGTCTACACTTTTGTCCCTGGTGTCCTTAGACATCTCTTTGGTCTTGGCCATGGTGGACAGGTTGAAGTGTGATTGATTGTGTGGACAAATGTCTTTTATACAGATAATGAGTTAAAACAGGTGCAATTAATACAGGTAATGAGTGCACAATAGGAGGGCTTCTTAAAGAAAACTCTAACAGGTATGTGAGAGCCAGAATTCCTGCTGGTTTGTAGGTGATCCAATACTTATGTTCCCCACTGTATGGAAATCAGGCTGGAAGTGAGCTAGAGGTGTGTTAATGCACTTGGACTTCTACTTTTAAGTGTTTTGACACGCCGCCAGTGCACCTCCAAGCGGATTTACATATGGCTTCTACATTTGATTTGTCATGACTTTCACATCAGAGCTCTACATAAATAAGGTATAATTTTTATTGGGGCCATATCAATACTTCCATATGAAAAAATGCACAGGTTCCCTTTGAAGGAAAGGTTTTATTCAATGACCTTGAACTATAGCCAATTAATATTGACTTTAGATAGATATGCGGACACAGCTAATATTACAGTATATCTTATTTAAACTACAATTTACTGTTATGTATTATCAGCTATTTCTGGCAAAGAACAGCATTGCATGGCCTATAAGTCTCCTTACAATGACATGTCAGTCATTTCACTTTCAACAACGAGAGACCTTGTCCCCTTAGACCCCATAGCTGGAGTTAGGCACACTGCTGTAGTCTTCAATAGGTAGACAGTGAAATGTTCTCTATGATCACTACTTGCATGTCACGTATCTCCTGTGCAGAGAACCTCCAGAGAAAGTTACACCCATAAGTGACTGAGGTTAGCTGTTCTTCTTATAATGCTGCTGTGTGTGAACTGTGCTGTAACGTGCACAGGATCACTTCTCTCAAACACTGTTGCTGAACTCCATCTGGGATTACAAGCTTGGAAATTTACTTTTTTTAATGAGAAAACCATGAGAGGATACCAAATTGACAGCTGCCGGATTTAGAACCTGCAGAACCTGTAACAGGCACTTGACTTCACTGTTGACCTCATTCAGATGACAGTTTTTGTCACGTATGTGAAAAATTGACAGATTTTTTGTAAATGGAGGAAATAAGTTTCTCCAATTTTTATGCGACCCTTCATGAAAAAATTCCATTTCTGAGTGCTGTCAGATATTTTTTATAGACCCATAGACTGGCTTTGCTGATTTCAATCCGATGCTTGGATCAAAAATTGGACATGTTTTTTAAGATTTTCCACAGACCGCTTGGTTCATGAGAAATCATGAGAAATCATGAGAAATCACAGTCATGTGAAAGGCCCCAAAGACTATCACAGTGCTATCTGCGAAAACCATGGATAGCAATTGTATGAGAACATTGGATATATTAAAGAGGTCTAATGGTGAAGTCTGTGCATGGTTTGGTTTAGACTGTTCAGTACCCTGCACAAGGGTATAGTTACAAGGCGGAAGAGCATGACTAGTATATCGGGGCAAGACCATTCGGAATAATCATCTCGTGGGCCTGACACACAGAGCTCTAGAAGTATCTGCTGCCTTGTGAGCCAAGTGAGTGGAGGCTAAGCAGGTTTTGGTGTTACATGTTAATCAAAGGAAATCTGTCATCAGGATTTTGCCACCTAATTCGAGAACAGCATTTTATAGAAACAGAGACCCTGATTGCACCAGTATGATACTTAATGGGTTGCTTGTGGTTATTTTGATAAAACAAATCAGCAGAAGATAATCACTACAGGGTTAGTAAAACTGCTGCTAGTCCTCCATACTCATTGGCTGCATATAATGCCACCCCATCACTGATTAGCAGCTTTCTGCCTATGCACAGTGCACACCCAAAGCTGCCAATCAGTTGTGTGGGCGGGGTTATACACAGCTGAGCGTTCGGGGAACGGCTAAATCTGCAGCAGATAGAACAGTGATTTTATCAAAACTACAGCAAGCAGCCCAGTTAGTGACACTTTGTGGAATTAGGGTATCTGTACCCACACAATATGCTGCTCTTAGATAGACTAGTAAAAAACCTGATAAATGATTCCCTTTAGGCGAACCTGGAATATACTAAATAATGAATATAGTGGTGTCTAATTGTGGCCATAGCTACGGAGCTGACTTTATTCATACTGGACATACAATTCCTCCTGTGACTTTACAAATAAGCAACGAGCTGTAGAAATGTCATTTATAATCATTTCTGCTCAACATATCTTTTACTCCTCTATTTTCTTTAAGAAGAAAAGAAGAAGAAACCTCCATACTTCTTGAGAAGGAGAAGGTTCCATCTGGGGCTGTCAGCCGAGGTTTCAGTGTGGCTGATTTTCCCAGGCAGACATGCTTTTCCACTGTAGGGATAAAATCCTAATGATAGATTTGGTTAATACTAACTGAGATGGAACAGATTGCAGCATCATAACAATGAGCTTTCCTGTGCTCGCTCGTTCCGGGGAGCGTATTGTGACAGGTACATTCCTTTCCGTACATATAGAGGCAGAATCTACACCGCTCTATCTGTGCAATTAGGAAGAAAACTCCGCAGCGGACAATCTGGGTCCATGATATGAATGTCACAATCCAGAAATTGAGATAAAGACAACTGAATGTTCCTTCCTTAAGACGTTATTCACATAAGTATTTTTTTTGCTGTAAAACTTATATTCCTAGCAAAACAACAACACTCTTGTAAATAATCAAGAGCGTTATATAATATTGGTCGCAAATAGAGATGATTGAATATTTGCTAGTGACAAAAGAAAAATTTCAATCAAGCACAGTGAATGTAAAGAAACAATCTTTATTGTGACCCCATTAAAAGCATAGATGGACTAAAGCACCTGATAATGCTTGTGAAGTACCAAGCGTCTTTGTTTGAAGTGCCGATAGAAAGTTTCCAATTCAGTACAGCGGATTCAAAGAAAAAAATCTGATGCGTTTCAAGTCAGCCAAAAGAAAGACAGATCTGAAATGCGTTAGCTTTTTTTTTTCTTTTAATCCGCTGTACTGGATTGGAAACTTTCTGTCGGCACTTCCAAGACACTTGGCACTTCACAAGCATTATCAGTGCACACAGGAGTGGACTGGTCAAGAACCAGATCGAACAACATACATACATACATTAGATGGGGTCAGCTGTATCTACCAAAGTTTTTTTTTTACTAAAGACTCATAATTTTCCAGCTAATGATGGTTGGCTCCCCTTGTTAGATGGATCCATGAAGACTGAGGCCTGGGTGGGCACACGGACCCTAGGTTTTGGTGCAGCAGGGACAAAAGCACATGGAAATCAAGGATCTAACACACTGGAAAGCACAGGAGGACATATAGTTATATGAAAAAGTTTTGGCACCCCTATTAATCTTAAGCTTAATGTTTTATAAAAATTGTTTTTTTTGCAACAGCTATTTCACTTTCATATATCTAATAACTGTTGGACACAGTAATGCTTCTGCCTTGAAATGAGGTTTATTGTACAGTCATGGCCAAAAGTTTTGAGAATGACACCAAAATTATATTTTCACATGATCTGCTGCCCTCTGGTTTTTATTAGTGTTTGTCTGATGTTTATATCACATACAGAAATATAATTGCAATCATATTATGAGTACCAATAGGTTATATTGACAGTTAGAATGAGTTAATGCAGCAAGTCAATATTTGCAGTGTTGACCCTTCTTCTTCAAGACCTCTGCAATTCTCCTTGGCATGCTCTCAATCAACTTCTGGACCAAATCCTGACTGATGGCAGTCCATTCTTGTATAATCAATGCTTGCATTTTGCCAGGATTTGTTGGTTTTTGTTTGTCCACCCGTCTCTTGATGATTGACCACAAGTTCTCAATGGGATTAAGATCTGGGGAGTTTCCAGGCAATGGACCCAAAATCTCTGTTTTATTCAATGAGTCATTTAGTTATCACCTTTGCTTTATGGCAAGGTGCTCCATCATGCTGGAAAAGGCATTGTTGGGCGCCAAACTGCTCTTGGACGGTTGGGAGAAGTTGCTCTTGGAGGACATTCTGGTACCATTCTTTATTCATGGCTGTGTTTTTAGGCAAGACTGTGAGGGAGCTGATTCCCTTGGCTGAGAAGCAACCCCACACATGAATGGTTTCAGGATGCTTTACAGTTGGCATGAGACAAGACTGGTGGTAGCGCTCACCTCTTCTTCTCCGAATAAGCTGTTTTCCAGATGTCCCAAACAATCGAAAAGGGGATTCATCAGAGAAAATGACTTTGCCCCAGTCCTCAGCAGTCCACTCCCTGTACCTTTTGCAGAATATCAGTCGGTCCCTGATGTTTTTTCTGGAGAGAAGTGGCTTCTTTGCTGCTCTCCTTGAAACCAGGCCTTGCTCAAAGAGTCTCCGCCTCACAGTGCGTGCAGAAGCACTCACACCAGCCTGCTGCCATTCCTGAGCAAGCTCATCACTGCTGGTAGTCCGATCCCGCAGCTGAAACAGTTTTAAGATACGGTCCTGGCGCTTGCTGGTCTTTCTTGGGCGCCCTGGAGCCTTTTTGACAACAATGGAAGCTCTCTCCTTGAAGTTCTTGATGATGCGATAGATTGTTGACTGAGGTGCAATCTTTGTAGCTGCGATACTCTTCCCTGTTAGGCCATTTTTGTGCAGTGCAATGATGGCTGCACGTGTTTCTTTAGAGATAACCATGGTTAACTGAAGAGAAACAATGATACCAAGCACCAGCCTCCTTTTAAAGTGTCCAGTGATGTCATTCTTACTTAATCATGACTGATTGATCGCCAGCCCTGTCCTCATCAACACCAACACCTGTGTTAATGGATCAATCACTAAAACGATGTTAGCTGCTCCTTTTAAGGTAGGACTGCAATGATGTTGAAATGTGTTTTGGGGATTAAAGTTCATTTTCTGGGCAAATATTGACTTTGCAAGTACAGCAATTGCTGTTAAGCTGATCACTCTGACATTCAGGAGTATATGCAAATTGCCATTAGAAAAAATGAAGCAGTAGACTTTGGAAAAATTAATATTTGTCTCATTCTCAAAATTTTTGTCCATGACTGTACTAACAGAAAATGTGCAATCTGCATTCAAACAAAATTTGACAGGTGCATAAGTATGGACACCCTTATCATTTTCTTGTTTTAATTACTCCTACCTACTTTTTACTGACTTACTAAAGCACTTTCTTTGGTTTTGTAACCTCATTGAGCTTTGAACTTAATAGGCAGGTGTATGCAATCATAAGAAAAGCTACTTAAAGTGGCCACTTGCAAGTTGTTCTCCTGTTTGAATCTCCTCTGAAGAGTGGCATCATGGGCTCCTCAAAACAACTGTCAAATGATCTGAAAACAAAGATTATTCAACATAGTTGTTCAGGGGAAGGATACAAAAAGCTGTCTCAGAGATTTAACCTGTCAATTTCCACTGTGAGGAACATAGTAAGGAAATGGAAGAACCCATGTACAGTTCTTGTTAAGGCCAGAAGTGGCAGGCCAAGGAAAACATCAGAAAGGCAGAGAAGAAGAATGGTGAGATCAGTCAAGGACAATCCTCAGACCACCTCCAGAGAGCTGCAGCATCAACTTGCTGCAGATGGTGTCACTGTGCATCGGTCAACTATACAACGCACTTTGCACAAGGAGAAATATGGGAGAGTGATGCGAAAGAAGCCGTTTCTGCAAGCACGCCACAAACAGAGTCGGCTGAGGTATGCAAAAGCACATTTGGAGAAGCCAATTTCTTTTTGGAAGAAGGTCCTGTGGACTGATGAAACCAAGATTGAGTTGTTTGGTCATACAAAAAGGCGTTATGCATGGCGGCAAAAAAACACAGCATTTCAAGAAAAACACTTGCTACCCACAGTAAAATTTGGTGGAGGTTCCATCATGCTTTGAGGCTGTGTGGCCAATGCCGGCATCGGGAATCTTGTTAAAGTTGAGGGACGCATGGATTCTTCTCAGTATCAGCAGATTCTTGACAATAATGTTCATGAATCAGTGACAAAGTCGATGTTACGCAGGGGATGGATCTTTCAGCAAGACAATGATCCAAAACACTGCTACAAATCTACTCAGACGTTCATGCAGAGGAACAATTACACTGTTCTGAAATGGCCATCCCAGTCCCCAGACCTGAATATCATTGAACATCTGTGGGATCATTTGAAGATGGCTGTCCATGCTCGGCGACCATCAAACTTAACTGAACTGGAATTGTTTTGTAAAGAGGAATGGTCAAAAATACCTTCATCCAGGATCCAGGAACTCATTAAAAGCTACAGGAAGCGACTAGAGGCTGTTATTTTTGCAAAAGGAGGATCTACTAAATATTAATGTCACTTTTCTGGTGAGGTGCCCATACTTATGCACCTGTCAAATTTTGTTTGAATGCAGATTGCACATTTTCTGTTAGTACAATAAACCTCATTTCAAGGCAGAAACATTACTGTGTCCAACATTTATTAGACATATGAAACTGAAATAGCTGTTGCAAAAAAACAATTTTTATAAAACATTAAGCTTAAGATTAATAGGGGTGCCCAAACTTTTTCATATAACTGTATGTATAGCACGGCTGAGTTAATGGCATTATCAAAGTACAATGTATTCTGCAGGGTATTGCAACTAGAGAAAGATCCAGGAGATGGTACTCAGCGGGCAGCTAGCAAGATCGGAGGTGTGTAGCAACCTAGAGGCCTTGCAGGATGAGAGCACAGAAAACACAAGGGATGAAGATTACAGATATAGATTAGGAGTCTTAATCCTAAATAGGGATGAGCTGTGCCTCTTAAGTTTGGGTTCAGACGAACTGGAGTCCAAAGTTCATTTTGAGTACTTGAACAGACCCGAACCCCATATAAGGCCTCTTTCACACTTCCATCTTTTCAGATCCGTTGCAATGCGTCGTTTTGGGGAAAAAACGGATCCTGCTAATGTGCCCGCAGGATCCATTTTTTTCCCATAGACTTGTATTAGCGACAGATCGCGACGGATGGCCACATGTCGCATCCGTCGTGCGACGGATCCATCGTGTTTTGGCTGACCGTCGTTCAATGTAACGTTTTTTTGTCTGCGTCGGGAAAACGTGTCGCGACGGATCCTGCGCCATACGTCGTTGACTAGAATGGAAGCCTATGGACGCAGGATCCGTCATTGACCGTCACACACTGGAATCCGGCGAAGGATGCAGTTTTTCCCCTCTGAGCATGCCCGGAAGGATTTTTGGGTCCGGGAAAAATCTCTCTCTCGCTCTCGTCGATCCGTCATTTTGCTGCACTACGACGGACACAAAAAAACGGAAGTGTGAAAGATGCCTAAGCCAATGGGGACCCAAACTTTGGTGCTGTAAAATAACTATAAAATGGTCTCAGTAAGGGCTAGCGCAGCAAAAGGAAACACAATGGGGGTAAGAGTAGGACAATTGCCATGCAAATAAATGTGGATAAGAAAATGACTTAAAATAATATAGAATAAAAAAAAATAATACATTTGAACCAGGAGGCGGAGGTCCAAGTGGAGGAGTGGAGCAGTGTCTTGCATGTGTATTTTACTGCATTTGTTAATAAATAAATAAATGCCGAGGGATACTTCTTATTTTTAACTCCTTAACCACCGTAGGTATTTTAATTTTTGCTTTTTCATTTTTCGCTCCCCTTCTTCCCAGAGCCATAACTTTTTTAATTATTTGGTCAAAATGACCATATAAGGGCTTGTTTTTTGCGGGACGAGTTTTACTTTTGAACAACACCATTAGTTTTAACATATCGTGTACTGGTAAATGAGAAAAAAAATTCCAACTGCGGTGAAATTGCAATAAAAGTACAATTCACAATTGTTTTTTGTTTGGCTTTTTTTACTATGTTCACTAAACGCTAAAACTGACCTCCTGTTATGATTCACCAGGTCATTACAAGTTCATAGACACCAAATATGTCTGGGTTCTTTTTTTTTTTTTTTGCCTAAGTGGTGAAAAATAGGGCTTATTTTTTCCACGCGGAGCTGACATTTTACCATTTTGGTGCAGATACGATCTGTTAATCGCCCGTCATTGCATTTTAATGCAAAGTTGCGGCGACCAAAAAAAGTAATTCTGGCAATTTGCCTTTTTTTTTTTTTTTTTTATCTTTATGCAGTTTACCGATCAGGTTAATTATTTATATTGATAGATCAGGCAATTCTGAACCCGGTGATACCAAACATGTGTATGTTTGATTTTTTTTTTATTGTTTCATTTTGAATGGGGTGAAGGGGGACGATTTGATCTTTTAGATTTTTTTACATTTTTTTACTATTTTTAAAAGCATTTATTTCACTTTTGGCATGCTTCAATAGTCTCCATGGGAGACGAGAAGCTGCCATAACCTGATCGTCTCTGCTACATACATATGATGATCAGATCGTCTATATGTAGCAGAATTGCTCACTTGCTATGAGCGGTACTCATAGCAATCCCTCAGTGACAAGCATAGAAGTCTGCTGGAGTCCTCTGGTTGTCATGCCAACCCATCGGCGACCCACGGTCATATGACACAGGTGCCGATGGGTAGGATTTCCGATGCATGTTCCAGAAGCGCGTGTTAAATTCCGCTGTCAAGTTTGACAGCGGCATTTAACTAGTTAACAGCCGTGCGTGGATCGCGATTCAAAGGGACTGAGTCTGACATCGGAGTACTATTATGTCCGTTGTCAGAAAGGGGTTAATAACCAGACAAGGGAATGCAGACAGCAATGAGCTCTTCTTATTATGCTGAGAAGGAGCCAATATCCACTGACCTTCTCAGCCTATTAATATCAGCCCCAGCTGTTTGTTTAGTCTACTCTGGTTATTAAAAATGGGTATCCTAAAAAAAAAAATTACTTGGACTCCTTCCTATTTTTATACAGCACAGGAGCAGGACACTATAAACACTGACTGAGATAATGAGATGCAAGTTTTATTACTTGTAAACCAGTTGTTCCAGTAATGTGTAAAAAAATAAAATGAAAATGCTTAAAGTGGTTATCTGTCCTAATCTCAAAGTGTTATTTTTTATATTAAATTGTTTTAGTCAATTATACAGCATGGAAATAATCACGTTTGCAGTTAAATAGCTTTTTTATCTGCTGTTGTTCTGCTTTAAAGCTTTTATCTTACACAGTGTACAGGTTGCTTCCAATAAGATTGGCCATCAGAGCCTAGCTGAGTATGTCCTGTTACATTCCAGGTGAAGCGTTAACCATCTCATTCCAGCCTATGGATTTCTATACAGCAGTTTGACAGCTCTTCAACTCCCTGCCCTTCTGTGTCAGTCTCTGACCTGGAGCTGTTGTTATCAATCCTGCAAAATCACATTCCCTCAGCTTCCACCATTGGCAGTTTCCAGAGCAGTTTTCCTAATCACCTTTGAGCCTTGCACTTGTTCAAGTGCAACATTATGCAATGTTAGATATATTCTATATTAAAATAAACTCATTAAATGCAATACAAACTAAATTAAATGTTTCCAACAGAGGAGAAAACCTGGACGATTGTTCAGCACAACATTACGGAAGTGACACCAGCACCCCGATCACTTTCTGGAAGAGTGTATTCCATGTCATTAAACTACAGCACCGGAGAGGATCAGCTGGAAGCCATGATCAACAATGCGGAGTACTGTGAGCAAGAAGTGGTTTATTACTGTAAACATTCTCGCTTGCTGAATTCTCCAAGTAAGTAACACACCTACTTATTATCATAATTTCATGGTCCTGTATTTAACCTGATTATCAGCTTTCCCCAGGCAGCTCTGTGTGAAAATGTAAAAAAGTTGGCTGCTTCAATATTATTAGTGAAATTCACTAAGCAATTCACTGACCAGAAGCAAAATGGTTAAAGGGATTGTCCAGGCTTAGATCTCAAGTCTGCAGTCACTCTATGTGCTATGTGCCTGCAGACTTGTTAATCCTCAGAGCCCGCACAGTGCATGCTATCAGGATTCTCTGGTGTGTCTGCAAGTAAGCGATTTGCATATTTCCAGTCAATTTCAACTAGACATGTCCAACTTCAGTCAATTCACTTCTAGTTAGCATAAGACCACATGTATGCAAATCGCATACTTGCAGTCACACTCTCGCCAACTCTTGGCACTGGAGAATCCTGACAGCATGCACAATGCACACTGTGAGGCTTCACAAGTTTACAGTCGCATAGAGTGACTGCAGACCAGAGCCCCAAACCTTGACAACCCCTTAGGGAATTGAATTACGAAGTATATTAGAAAGTTGAAGATTTTTTTTATTATTTGGATCAAAGTCCCCATTTTTCCCCATACACCCACAGGGCCGTGGCTAGGAAGAGTTGGTAGGAAGTGGTGGTCCAGCATTTTTCATCCATCTCCATTTAAAATCCATTGCACTGAGCAGAAAAGCCAAGTGCCATGCTGCAACAGCCATAAACTGCATAACAGTAGCACAGTGTTGCTGATGGCAGACATTAACTTCAATAGCTCAGTGTACCACAGCAAATGTATGGCAATCTGAAATCTGCAGGATGTGTTCATGTTCAGATCTGGACCTCTTAAGTTTGTGAAGCCAGTAAGTAACGCAATGTATGTACACAGTGATTTCACTTGCAGAATAGTGAGTTCAGCTCTGGAGAATAACATACGATGTGATTAAGGATCAGCACAGAATAAGCAATGTAATGTGTGTACACAGTGACTGCACCAGCAGAATAGTGAGTGCAGCTCTGGGGTATAATACAGGATGTAACTCAGGATCAGTAATGTAATGGACCGTATATACTCGAGTATAAGCCGACCTGAGTATAAGCCAAGGCACCTAATTTTGCCACAAAAACTGGGAAAACTTATTGACTCCAGTATAAGCCTAGGGTGGGAAATGCAGCAGCTACTGATAAATTTCAAAAATAAAAATAGATACCAATAAAAGTAAAAATAATTGAGAAATCAGTAGGTTAAATGTTTTTGCATGTCCATATTGAATCAGGAGCTCCATAAGATTTTCCATACAAAATATGCCCCATATAATGCTCCATAAAGTTCATGATAGGCCCCATAAGATGCTCCATACAGTTCATGATGGGCTCCATAAAATGCTCCATACAAAAATATGCCCCATATAATGCTGCATAAAGGTTAATGATGGCCCCATAAAATGCTCCATACAAAAATATGCCCCATATAATGCTGCCAAAGGTTAATGATGGCCCCACAAGATGCTCCATATTAAAATATGCCCCATATAATGCTCCATAATTCATGAGACAGCTGTTCCCACAATTGATTTGGAAACAATTGTACAATTGGAAAAATCAATTCTTGGAAGAGGAGATTGAGGGTGCGATTAGAGACACTCCATTGGGGAAAAGTCCTGGCCCGGATGGTTTTTCATCATTATTCTATAAATCATATAGAGAGCAACTTGCCCCATTTCTCACTTGAGTGTTTAATGCAGTATCGATGTCTTCCCCGTTCGCTCCACAATCCCTCGAGGCTCACATTACAGTAATCCCAAAATCAGGGGAAGATTCCTCTCTAGTTTCTAATTACCGTCCAATATCTTTACTGAATATTGATACTAAATTGTACGCCAAAATACTAGCGAACAGATTAGCACCCATCCTCCCCTCAATAATACATACTGACCCATTGGGGTTTATACAGTGAAGAGAGGCACGGGACAACGTGAACAAAACCACATCACTCATAGCGAGTGCTCTGGCATCCTCAAAACCATTAGGCCTGTTGTCAGTAGACGCAGGGAAAGCGCTTGACCGGGTACGCTGGGGTTTTATGAGGGCAGCCCTTAGACAGATAGACCTGGGACATTGCTTCCTCAATAAGATCACAGCTTTGTATACATGCCCATTGGCTCGCATTAATGTCAATGGATCTACAACCCCTGGCAAAAATTATGGAATCACCGGCCTTGAAGGATGTTCTTTCATTTGTTTAATTTTGTAGAAAAAAAAGCAGATCACAGACATGGCACAAAACTAAAGTCATTTCAAATGGAAACTTTCTGGCTTTAAGAAACACTAAAAGAAATCAAGAACAAAAAATGTGGTAGTCAGTAATGGTTACTTTTTTCAACCAAACATAGGGGAAAAATTATGGAATCACTCAATTCTAAGGAAAAAATTATGGAATCACCCTGTAATTTTTCATACCCAAAAATAACACCTGCATCAAATTAGATCTGCTCGTTAGTCTGCATCTAAAAAGTGGTGATCACACCTTGGAGAGTTGTTGCACCAAGTGGACTGACATGAATCATGGCTCCAACACGAGAGATGTCAATTGAAACAAAGGAGAGGATTATCAAACTCTTAAAAGAGGGTAAATCATCACGCAATGTTGCAATAAATGTTGGTTGTTCATAGTCAGCTGTGTCTAAAATCTGGACCAAATGCAAACATCATGGGAAGGTTGTTAAAGGCAAACATGCTGGTAGACCAAGGAAGACATCAAAGCGTCAAGACCGGAAACTCAAAGCAATATGTCTCCAAAACAGGAAATGCACAACAAAACAAATGAGGAGCGAATGGGTGGAAACTGAAGTCAACGTCTGTGACCGAACTGTAAAAACCGCCTAAAGGAAATGGAATTTACATACAGAAAAGCTAAACGAAAGCCATCATTAACACCTAAACAGAAAAAAACAAGGTTACAATGGGCTAAGGAAAAGCAATCATGGACTGTGGATGACTGGATGAAAGTCATATTCAGTGATGAATCGCGAATCTGCATTGGGCAAGGTGATGATGCTGGAACTTTTGTTTGGTGCCGTTCCAATGAGATTTATAAAGATGACTGCCTGAAGAGAACATGCATGTCAGGTAAAGGCACTGGGGAGATGGCTGTCATTACATCTTCAGTAAATGCACAAGTTTATGTTGATATTTTGGACACTTTTCTTATCCCATCAATTGAAAGGATGTTTGGGGATGATGAAATCATTTTTCAAGATGCCAATGCATCCTGCCATAGAGCAAAAACTGTGAAAACATTCCTTGAAAAAAGACACATAAGGTCAATGTCATGGCCTGCAAATAGTCAGGATCTCAACCCAATTGAAAATCTTTGGTGGAAGTTGAAGAAAATGGTCCATGACAAGGCTCCAACCTGCAAAGCTGATCTGGCAACAGCAATCAGAGAAAGTTGGTGCCAGATTGATGAAGAGTACTGTTTGACACTCATTAAGTCCATGCCTCAGAGACTACAAGCTGTTGTAAAAGCCAGAGGTGGTGCAACAAAATACTAGTGATGTTTTGGAGTGTTTTTTTGTTTGTTTGTTCTTCATGATTCCATAATTTTTTCCTCAGAATTGAGTGATTCCAGAATTTTTACCCTATGCTTGGTTAAAAAAAAGTAACCATTAGTGACTACCACATTTTTGGTTCTTGATTTCTTTTAGTGTTTCTTAAAGCCAGAAAGTTGCCATTTGGAATGACTTTAGTTTTGTGCCATGTCTGTGATCTGCTTTTTTTCTACAAAAACAACTGAATGAACATCCTCCAAGGCCGGTGATTCCATAATTTTTGCCAGTGGTTGTATTTCTGCACCAAGAGAAATCCATAATGGATCAAGACAAGGCTGCCCTCTATCCCCACTATTATACGTAATCGTCATGGAACACCTGGCTATAGCGATCAGAAGGACCTCTGTCATGGTTCCCAATGGCAGGGGAACGTCAGGACACATAAATAACGGACAAGCTCTTGGGTGATGGAATCTCAAGCTGACCGTGAGCTAAACCTACCACACAACTAATAGTGGCCGGGGGGCGTGCCTAAGTTTTATCCCTAGACGTCTCTCGCCAGCCGGAGGACTAACTAACCCTAGTAGAGGAAAAAACAGACCTGGCTTACCTCTAGGGAAATTCCCCTGAAAAGGAGACAGAAGCCCCCCACATATATTGACGGTGAGTTCAGAGGAAAAGACATACGCAGTATGAAGGTAGGTTCAGCAAAGCGAGGTCCGCTTACTAGATAGTAGAAAGATACAAAAGGGAACTGCACGGTCAGCTGAAAATCCTTTTAAAATACGATCCTGAAATTACTTTAAGACTCATGTGTCAACTCATGACACCGGAGTGGTAATTTCAGCCCACAAGAGCTTCCAGCTACAGAGAATGATATAACTGTAAACTGGAACAAAAATGCAAACAAACTTAGGACTAAGAGTCCAACTTAGCTGATCAGTAGTCTAGGAGCAGGAACATGCAACAGAAAGGCTCTGGTTACATTGATGGCCGGCAAGGCAATGACTGAAGAGCAGGAATAAATAGGAACTCCCCACTACTGATGAAAACAGGTGAACTGAGAAAGAAAGCACACCCGAGTCACCAGTACCACTAGCCACCACCAGAAGGAGCCCAAAAGCAGATTCACAACAGTACCCCCCCCTCAAGGAGGGGGCACCGAACCCTCACAAGAACCACCAGGGCGATCCGGATGAGCCCTATGAAAGGCACGAACCAAATCAGAGGCGTGAACATCAGAAGCAGTTACCCAAGAATTATCTTCTTGACCATAACCCTTCCACTTAAACAGATATTGTAGTCTCCGTCTGGAAATACGGGAGTCCAAAATTTTCTCCACAACATACTCCAATTCACCCTCAACCAGCACAGGAGCAGGAGGCTCGGTAGAAGGAACAACCGGCACCTCATACCTCCGCAACAACGACCGATGGAAGACATTATGGATAGCAAAAGATGCCGGAAGGTCTAAACGAAAGGATACAGGGTTAAGAATCTCCAAAATCCTATAAGGACCGATGAACCGAGGCTTAAACTTAGGAGAAGAAACCCTCATAGGGACAAAACGGGAAGACAACCACACCAAGTCCCCAACACGAAGACGAGGACCAACACGACGACGGCGGTTGGCAAAATGCTGAGTCTTCTCCTGGGACAACTTCAAATTGTCCACCACCTGTCCCCAAATCCGATGCAACCTATCCACCATAGTATCCACTCCAGGACAATCCGAAGACTCCACCTGACCGGAAGAAAAACGAGGGTGAAACCCCGAATTGCAAAAGAAAGGAGAAACCAAAGTGGCAGAACTAGCCCGATTATTGAGGGCAAACTCTGCCAATGGCAAAAAGGCAACCCAGTCATCCTGATCCGCAGACACAAAACACCTCAAATAAGTCTCCAAGGTCTGATTAGTTCGCTCCGTCTGGCCATTAGTCTGAGGATGGAACGCAGACGAAAAAGACAAATCAATGCCCATCCTAGCACAGAATGCCCGCCAAAATCTAGACACGAACTGGGTCCCCCTGTCAGAAACGATATTTTCCGGAATACCATGCAAGCGAACCACATTTTGAAAAAACAGAGGAACCAATTCGGATGAGGAAGGCAACTTAGGCAAAGGTACCAAATGAACCATCTTTGAAAAACGGTCACACACCACCCAGATGACAGACATTTTCTGAGAAGCAGGGAGATCAGAAATAAAATCCATAGAGATGTGAGTCCAAGGCCTCTTCGGAATAGGCAAAGATAACAACAATCCGCTAGCCCGAGAACAACAAGGCTTGGCCCGAGCACAAACATCACAAGACTGCACAAAAACTTGTACGTCTCGAGACAGGGAAGGCCACCAGAAGGACCTAGCCACCAAATCCCTAGTACCAAAGATTCCAGGATGACCTGCCAACGCAGAAGAATGAACCTCCGAGATGACTCTACTGGTCCAATCATCAGGAACAAACAGTCTACCAGGCGGGCAACGATCAGGTCTATCCGCCTGAAACTCCTGCAAAGCCCGTCGCAGGTCTGGGGAAACAGCAGATAATATCACCCCATCCTTAAGGATACCTGTAGGTTCAGAATCACCAGGGGAATCAGGCTCAAAACTCCTAGAAAGGGCATCTGCCTTCACATTTTTAGAACCTGGTAGGTATGAGACCACAAAATTAAACCGAGAGAAAAACAACGACCAGCGCGCCTGTCTAGGATTCAGGCGCTTGGCAGACTCAAGATAAATCAGATTCTTGTGATCGGTCAATACCACCACCTGATGTCTAGCCCCCTCAAGCCAATGACGCCACTCCTCAAAAGCCCACTTCATAGCCAAAAGCTCCCGATTACCAATATCATAGTTTCGCTCGGCGGGCGAAAATTTTCGAGAAAAGAACGCACAAGGTCTCATCACGGAGCAGTCGGAACTTTTCTGCGACAAAACCGCCCCAGCTCCGATCTCGGAAGCGTCGACCTCAACCTGAAAAGGAAGAGCAACATCAGGCTGACGCAACACAGGGGCAGAAGAAAAGCGGCGCTTAAGCTCCCGAAAGGCCTCCACAGCAGCAGGGGACCAATCAGCAACATCAGCACCCTTTTTAGTCAAATCAGTCAAAGGTTTAGCAACATCCGAAAAACCAGTTATAAATCGACGATAAAAATTAGCAAAGCCCAAGAATTTCTGAAGGCTCTTAAGAGAAGTAGGTTGCGTCCAATCACAAATAGCCCGAACCTTGACAGGATCCATCTCAATGGAAGAAGGGGAAAAAATGTACCCCAAAAAAGAAATCTTTTGAACCCCAAAAATACACTTAGAACCCTTCACACACAAGGAATTAGCCCGCAAAACCTGAAAAACCCTCCTGACTTGTTGGACATGAGAGTCCCAGTCATCCGAAAAAAATCAAAATATCATCCAGATACACAATCATAAATTTATCCAAATATTCACGGAAAATGTTATGCATAAAGGACTGAAAGACCGAAGGGGCATTTGAAAGACCAAAAGGCATTACCAAATACTCAAAATGGCCCTCGGGCGTATTAAATGCGGTTTTCCACTCATCCCCCTGCTTAATTCGCACCAAATTATACGCCCCACGAAGATCAATCTTAGAAAACCACTTAGCCCCCTCTATTCGAGCAAACAAATCAGTCAGCAGTGGCAAAGGATACTGATATTTGACTGTAATTTTATTCAAGAGTCGATAATCAATACACGGCCTCAAAGAGCCATCTTTTTTAGACACAAAGAAAAAAACGGCTCCTAAGGGAGATGAAGAAGGACGAATATGTCCCTTTTCCAGGGACTCCTTAATATACTCTCGCATAGCAACATGTTCAGGTACGGATAAATTAAACAAACGACCCTTTGGAAATTTACTGCCTGGAATTAGATCTATGGTACAATCACAATCTCTGTGAGGAGGGAGTGAACCAAGCTTAGGCTCCTCAAAAACATCACGATAATCAGACAAAAATGCCGGAATCTCAGAGGGAATAGATGATGAAATGGAAACCAAAGGTACGTCCCCATGAGCCCCCTGACATCCCCAGCTTAACACAGACATTGCTTTCCAGTCAAGGACTGGATTATGAGATTGTAACCATGGCAATCCGAGCACCAAAACATCATGTAGATTGTACAACACAAGGAAGCGAATCACCTCCTGATGGTCTGGAGTCATACGCATAGTCACTTGTGTCCAGTATTGTGGTTTATTACTAGCCAATGGCGTAGAATCAATACCCTTCAGAGGTATAGGGACTTCCAGAGGCTCTAGATTAAACCCACAGCGCCTGGCAAAGGACCAATCCATAAGACTCAAAGCGGCGCCAGAGTCGACATAGGCGTCCGCGGTAATTGACGATAATGAACAAATCAAGGTCACAGATAGAATAAACTTAGACTGTAAAGTGCCAATTGAAACAGACTTATCAACCTTCTTTGTGCGTCTAGAGCATGCTGATATAACATGAGTTGAATCACCACAATAGAAGCACAACCCATTTTTTCGCCTAAAATTCTGCCGTTCGCTTCTGGACAGAATTCTATCACATTGCATATTCTCTGGCGCCTTCTCAGAAGACAACGCCAAATGGTGCACAGGTTTACGCTCCCGCACACGCCGATCAATCTGAATAGCCATTGTCATGGACTCATTCAGACCTGTAGGCGCAGGGAACCCCACCATAACATCCTTAATGGCATCAGAGAGACCCACTCTGAAATGCGCCGCCAAAGCGCACTCATTCCACTGAGTAAGCACAGACCATTTACGAAATTTTTGGCAGTATATTTCAGCTTCATCTTGCCCTTGAGACAGGGCCATCAAGGCTTTTTCAGCCTGAATCTCTAAATTAGGTTCCTCATAAAGCAACCCCAAAGCCAGAAAAAACGCATCCACATTGAGCAACGCAGGATCCCCTGGTGCCAATGCAAATGCCCAATCTTGAGGGTCACCTCGCAGCAAGGAAATTACAATCTTAACCTGCTGTGCGGGATCTCCAGCGGAGCGAGGTCTCAGAGAAAGAAATAATTTACAATTATATTTGAAATTCAAAAAACGAGATCTATCTCCGGAGAAAAATTCTGGTATAGGAATTCTAGGTTCAGATATTGGAGCATGAATAACAAAATCCTGCAAACCTTGAACCTCATTAGCGAGATTACTCAAACCAGTAGCTAAACTCTGAGGATCCATTTTAATCAGGTGAGATCAGAGCCATTCAAGGGTTAGAAGGAGAGGGAGACAAAGACTGCAATTAGAGCTGAAATGCAACTGATTCAACTATAGAGCAAGCACCAAGAGAAAAAAAAATAAAAATTTGCAGACTTCTTTTTCTCTCCTTTCTTCTGCCAACAGTTTTAACACTTGGCCGGCCATACTGTCATGGTTCCCAATGGCAGGGGAACGTCAGGACACATAAATAACGGATGAGCTCTTGGGTGATGGAATCTCAAGCTGACCGTGAGCTAAACCTACCACACAACTAATAGTGGCCGGGGGGCGTGCCTAAGTTTTATCCCTAGACGTCTCTCGCCAGCCGGAGGACTAACTAACCCTAGTAGAGGAAAAAACAGACCTGGCTTACCTCTAGGGAAATTCCCCCGAAAAGGAGACAGAAGCCCCCCACATATATTGACGGTGAGTTCAGAGGAAAAGACATACGCAGTATGAAGGTAGGTTCAGCAAAGCGAGGTCCGCTTACTAGATAGTAGAAAGATACAAAAGGGAACTGCACGGTCAGCTGAAAACCCTTTTAAAATACCATCCTGAAATTACTTTAAGACTCATGTGTCAACTCATGACACCGGAGTGGTAATTTCAGCCCACAAGAGCTTCCAGCTACAGAGAATGATATAACTGTAAACTGGAACAAAAATGCAAACAAACTTAGGACTAAGAGTCCAACTTAGCTGATCAGTAGTCTAGGAGCAGGAACATGCAACAGAAAGGCTCTGGTTACATTGATGGCCGGCAAGGCAATGACTGAAGAGCAGGAATAAATAGGAACTCCCCACTACTGATGAAAACAGGTGAACTGAGAAAGAAAGCACACCCGAGTCACCAGTACCACTAGCCACCACCAGAAGGAGCCCAAAAGCAGATTCACAACAGACCTCTAGTATACAGGGGATATGCATAGACCACAACACTTATAAAACTTCCCTGTATGCTGATGACCTTCTACTGAACATATCGCAACCACATATTACATTTCCCACTCTTATGAAGGAATTTGAATGATATGGGGACTTGAGTAATTTTAAGGTTAATTATTCCCAACTGTGGCACTAAATATATCATTATCACCAACTGATATACAGTTGGCCACACATAATTTCTAATTCAGGTGGCAACCGAATTCAATCAAATACTTTGGTATCCATATTCCCTCTAATCTTAGTAAGCTTTATTTATTAATTTATTAATTACCTTACCCTACTTGAAAAAACACTCAAAGACCTCGCTCCATATAACAAAAAAACAATTTTGTGGTTCGGGCACATAAATGCATTTAAAATGGATATTCTCCCCAGATTTCTATACATTTTTCAAGCAGTTCCCATATTACCACCAGCAAACTTTTTCAAAACACTTAAATCGGCCCTAATTAGATTTGTCTGGACCAAAATTAACATAGAGTAAAGTATCACATCTTTACCCGCTCCAAAGCATCAGGGGGAGCAGGCCTACCAGACCTTTGCACGTACCATCAGGCCTCCTTGATAGTTCGATTATTCGATTGGCAATATTATTCAAAATCAAAACAGTGGGTAACGCTTGAACAGGGGTACTCCTCTACACCTTTGAAGCACCTCCCATGGATCAAGTCCAAAGATAAAATACAGATCGCACCTTAGGGGCTCCTGATAAGAGATGCTTTTGAGGGTCTGGGACCAAACAAAACAAAAAAGCACATTAGTCAGACCCTACAGTCTGCTCACACCCATATTCTCCAACCCAGAGTTTCCGCCAGGGAATCTGAAAACAAAATTCCTACGCTGGAGCGCGCGCTCGGACATTCGCCTATGTCACATATTGACAGGACCCAACATTCCCTCCTTAGAGGAATTACAAAACATAGACCCGCCACAGAGCCTCTCTTGGTTGGAATATGACCAAATGAGATCTTTTATAAACTTATGGAAGAGGGAGAGACGGCACTCTCTACCGGTCACACTGACTCCCTTTGAAGGGTTGTTTCTCAGAGAATCGTCTCCGACTCACTTGATCTCTCTCATATTTAGTTTCCTAAACCAATCGTCCTCCTCTCTAGACCCTAACTTTATCCAAGCGTGGGAAAGCAAATTACACATTCCAGTGCCTTGCAAAAGTATTCAGCCCCCTGGAACTTTTCAACCTTTTCACACGTATCATGCTTCAAACATAAAGATACCAAATGTACATTTTTGGTGAAGAATCAACAACAAGTGGAACACAATTGTGAAGTTGAATGAAATGTATTGGTTATTTTTAATTTTTGTGGAAATTCAAAAACTGAAAAGTGGGGCGTGCAATATTATTCAGCCCCTTTAACTTAATACTTTGTTGCACCACCTTTTGCTGAGATTACAGCTGCAAGTCGCTTGGGGTATGTCTCTATCAGTTTTGTACATCCATAGACTGATATTCTTGCCCATTCTTCCTTGGCAAACAGCTCGAGCTGAGTAAGGTTTGATGGAGATCGTTTGTGAACAGCAGTTTTCAGCTCTTTCCACAGATTCTCGATTGGATTGAGGTCTGGACTTTGACTTGGCCATTCTAACACCTGGATACGTTTATTTGTGAACCATTCCACTGTAGATTTTGCTTTATGTTTGGGATCATTGTCTTGTTAGAATTCAAATCTCCGTCCCAGTCTCAGGTCTTTTGCAGACTCCAACAGATTTTCTTCAAGAATGGTCCTGTATTTGGCTCCATCCAACTTCCCATTAATTTTAACCATCTTCCCTGTCCCTGCTTAAGAAAAGCAGGCCCAAACCATGATGCTGCCTCCACCATGTTTGACAGTGGGGATGGTGTGTTCAGGGTGATGAGCTGTGTTGCCTTTACGCCAAACATATCGTTTGGCATTGTTGCCAAAAAGTTCGATTTTGGTTTCATCTGACCAGAGCACCTTCTTCCACATGTTTGGTTTGTCTCCCAGGTGGCTTGTTGCAAACTTTAAACAACGCTTTTTATGGATATCTTTGAGAAATGGCTTTCTTCTTGCCACTCTTCCATAAAGACCAGATTTGTGCAGTGTACGACTGATTGTTGTCCTATGGACAGACTGTCCCATCTCAGCTGTAGATCTCTGCAGTTCATCCAGAGTGGTCATGGGCCTCTTGGCTGCATCTCTGATCAGTAGGGTTGAGCGAAACGGGTCGGCCATTTTCAGAAGTCGCCGACTTTTGGCAAAGTCGGGTTTCATGAAACCCGACCCCTGTGTGGGGTCGGCCATGAGGTCGGCGACCTTCTGAATCTGGTATCGGAATTCCGATACCGAGTTCCGATATGTTTGCGATATCGGGAATCGGTATCGGAATCCATATTTAAGTGTAAAATAAAGAATCAAAATAAAAAATATTGATATACTCACCCTCGGACGTGCCCTGGTACTAACCGGCAGCCTTCCTTCCTAAGAATGAGCGCGTGAATGACCTGCGGTGACGTTGCGGCTTGTGATTGGTCGTGTGAGCGGTCACATGGGCGGTCACGCGACCAATCACAAGCCGCGACATCATCTAAGGTCCTTCACGCGCTCATTCTTAGGAAGGAAGGCTGTCGGTTAGTACCAGGGCGCATCTGAGGGTGAGTATATCAATATTTTTTATTTTGATTCTTTATTTTACACATTAATATGGATCCCAGGGCCTGAAGGAGAGTTTCCTCTCCTTCAGACCCTGGGAACCATAGTTGTCATGGTTCTCAATGGCAAGAGACCGTAGTAAAGCATACAAAAGGACTAGCTCTTGGAAGATGGGAACTCGAGCTGACTGTGAGCTAAACCTACCGCACAACTAACAGTGGCTGGGTAGCGTGCCTACGTTTTATCCCTAGACGCCCAGCGCCAGCCGGAGAACTGACTGACCCTAGCAGAGGAAAATACAGACCTGGCTTACCTCTAGAGAAATTTTCCCCAAAAGGCAGACAGTAGCCCCCACATATAATGTCGGTGATTTTAGAGGAAATTGACATACGAAGTATGAAGATAGGTTTAGCAAATTGAGGTCCGCTTACTAGATAGTAGGAAGACAGAAAAGGGAACTACACAGTCAGCTGAAAACCCTTTCAAAACACCATCCTGAAATTACTTTAAGACTCTAATATCAACTCATGACACCAGAGTGGCAATTTCAGCTCACAAGAGCTTCCCGCCTCAGAAATATTCAAACACAGAGAACTGGAACAAAAATGCAAAACAAACGTAGGACTACAAGTCCAACTTAGCTGATAGTAGTCTAGGAGCAGGAACATGCAACAGAAAGGCTTCTGGTAACATTGTTGGCCGGCATAGAAATGACTGAGGAGCAAGGCTAAATAGACAACTCCCACATCCTGATGGAAACAGGTGAACAGAGGCGATGAAGCACACAAGTTCAGTACCACCAGTGACCACCGGGGGAGCCCAGAAACCAAATTCACAACAGTACCCCCCCCCTCAAGGAGGGGGCACCGAACCCTCACCAGAACCACCAGGGCGATCAGGATGAGCCCTATGAAAGGCACGGACCAAATCGGAGGCATGAACATCAGAGGCTGTCACCCAAGAATTATCCTCCTGACCGTAGCCCTTCCACTTGACCAGATACTGAAGTCTCCGTCTGGAAACACGGGAGTCCAAGATCTTCTCGACAACGTACTCCAACTCACCCTCAACCAACACCGGAGCAGGAGGCTCAACGGAAGGCACAACCGGTACCTCATACCTGCGCAACAATGACCGATGGAAGACATTATGAATAGAAAAAGATGCAGGGAGGTCCAAACGAAAGGACACAGGGTTAAGAATCTCCAATATCTTGTACGGGCCGATGAACCGAGGCTTAAACTTAGGAGAAGAAACCTTCATAGGGACAAAACGAGAAGACAACCACACCAAGTCCCCAACACAAAGACGAGGACCAACACGACGACGGCGGTTGGCAAAATGCTGAGTCTTCTCCTGGGACAACTTCAAATTGTCCACCACATGCCCCCAAATCTGATGCAACCTCTCCACCACAGCATCCACTCCAGGACAATCCGAAGACTCCACCTGACCGGAAGAGAAACGAGGATGAAACCCCGAATTACAGAAGAAAGGAGAAACCAAGGTGGCAGAACTAGCCCGATTATTGAGGGCAAACTCCGCCAAGGGCAAACTCCGCCAAGGGCAAAAAGGCAACCCAATCATCCTGATCCGCAGACACAAAACACCTCAAATAAGTCTCCAAGGTCTGATTAGTTCGCTCGGTCTGGCCATTAGTCTGAGGATGGAAAGCAGACGAAAAAGACAAATCAATGCCCATCCTAGCACAGAACGCTCGCCAAAATCTAGACACGAATTGGGTTCCCCTGTCAGACACGATATTCTCCGGAATACCATGCAAGCGAACCACATTTTGAAAAAACAGAGAAACCAGCTCGGATGAGGAAGGCAATTTAGGCAAGGGGACCAAATGGACCATCTTAGAGAAACGGTCACACACCACCCAGATGACAGACATCTTCTGAGAAACAGGTAGATCAGAAATAAAATCCATGGAGATGTGAGTCCAAGGCCTCTTCGGAATAGGCAAAGATAACAACAATCCACTAGCCCGAGAACAACAAGGCTTGGCCCGAGCACAAACATCACAAGACTGCACAAAACCTCGCACATCTCGCGACAGGGAAGGCCACCAGAAGGACCTAGCCACCAAATCCCTGGTACCAAAGATTCCAGGATGACCAGCTAACGCAGAAGAATGGACCTCCGAGATGACTCTACTGGTCCAATCATCAGGAACAAACATTCTACCTGGCGGGCAACGATCAGGTCTATCCGCCTGAAACTCCTGCAAGACCCGTCGCAAGTCTGGGGAAACAGCAGATAATATCACTCCATCCTTAAGGATACCTGTAGGTTCAGAATTACCAGGGGAATCAGGCTCAAAACTCCTAGAAAGGGCATCTGCCTTCACATTTTTCGAACCCGGTAGGTAAGAAACCACAAAATTAAACCGAGAGAAAAATAACGACCAGCGCGCCTGTCTAGGATTCAGGCGCCTGGCAGACTCAAGATAAATCAAATTCTTGTGGTCGGTCAATACCACCACCTGATGTCTAGCCCCCTCAAGCCAATGACGCCACTCCTCAAAAGCCCACTTCATAGCCAAGAGCTCCCGATTACCAATATCATAATTTCGCTCAGCGGGCGAAAATTTACGAGAAAAGAACGCGCAAGGTCTCATCACGGAGCAGTCGGAACTTTTCTGCGACAAAACCGCACCAGCTCCGATTTCTGAAGCGTCGACCTCAACCTGAAAAGGAAGAGTAACATCAGGCTGACGCAATACAGGGGCGGAAGAAAAGCGGCGCTTAAGCTCCCGAAAGGCCTCCACAGCAGCCGGGGACCAATCAGCAACATCAGCACCCTTCTTAGTCAAATCAGTCAACGGTTTAGCAACATCAGAAAAACCAGTTATAAATCGACGATAAAAATTAGCAAAGCCCAAAAACTTCTGAAGGCTCTTAAGAGAAGAGGGTTGCGTCCAATCACAAATAGCCTGAACCTTGACAGGGTCCATCTCAATGGAAGAGGGGGAAAAAATGTACCCCAAAAACGAAATCTTTTGAACCCCAAAAACGCACTTAGAACCCATTTCCAAGGACTCCTTAATATATTCCCGCATAGCAGCATGTTCAGGCACAGATAGATTAAATAAACGACCCTTTGGAAACTTACTGCCCGGAATCAGATCTATTGTACAATCGCAATCTCTGTGCGGAGGTAGTGAACCAAGTTTAGGCTCCTCAAAAACGTCACGATAATCAGATAAAAATTCCGGAATCTCAGAGGGAATAGATGACGAAATGGAAACCAAAGGTACGTCCCCATGAGTCCCCTGACATCCCCAGCTTAACACAGACATTGCTTTCCAGTCGAGGACTGGGTTATGAGATTGCAGCCATGGCAATCCAAGCACCAACACATTATGTAGATTATACAACACAAGGAAGCGAATAATCTCCTGGTGATCCGGATTAATACGCATAGTTACTTGTGTCCAGTATTGAGGTTTATTACTAGCCAATGGCGTGTAGTCAATACCCTTCAGAGGTATAGGAACTTCCAGAGGCTCTAAATTAAACCCACAGCGTTTGGCAAAGGACCAATAAGACTCAAAGCGGCGCCAGAGTCGACATAGGCGTCCGCGGTAATAGACGATAAAGAGCAAATCAGGGTCACAGATAGAATAAACTTGGACTGTAAAGTACCAATTGAAACAGACTTATCAACCTTCTTAGTACGTTTTGAGCATGCAGATATAACATGAGTTGAATCGCCACAATAGAAGCATAACCCATTTTTTCGCCTAAAATTCTGTCG
This sequence comes from Ranitomeya variabilis, assembly GCF_051348905.1. Lineage (NCBI taxonomy): Eukaryota > Metazoa > Chordata > Amphibia > Anura > Dendrobatidae > Ranitomeya > Ranitomeya variabilis. The sequence goes on from NC_135232.1 coordinate 625,488,414, forward strand.
TTCGCTTCTGGACAGAATTCTATCACATTGCATAATCTCTGGCGCCTTCTCAGTAGACACTGCCAAATGGTGCACAGGTTTGCGCTCCCGCAAACGCCGATCAATCTGAATAGCCATTGTCATGGACTCATTCAGACCTGCAGGCACAGGGAACCCCACCATAACATCTTTAATGGCATCAGAGAGACCCTCTCTGAAATTCGCCGCCAGGGCGCACTCATTCCACTGAGTAAGCACAGACCACTTACGAAATTTTTGGCAGTATATTTCAGCCTCATCTTGCCCTTGAGACAGGGCCATCAAGGCTTTTTCAGCCTGAATCTCTAAATGAGGTTCCTCATAAAGCAACCCCAAAGCCAGGAAAAACGCATCCACATTGAGCAACGCAGGATCCCCTGGTGCCAAAGCAAATGCCCAATCCTGAGGGTCGCCCCGGAGCAAGGAAATTACAATCCTGACCTGCTGTGCAGGATCTCCAGCGGAGCGAGATCTCAGAGACAAAAATAATTTACAACTATGTTTGAAATTCTGGAAGCGAGATCTATCCCCGGAGAAAAATTCAGGCAAAGGTACTCTAGGTTCAGATATAGGAGCATGAATTACAAAATCCTGTAAACTTTGAACCTTCATAGCGAGATTATTCAAACCTGTAGCTAAACTCTGAGGATCCATTTTCATCAGGTGAAATCAGAACCATTCAAGGATTAGAAGGAGAGAGAGACGAAGGCTGCAGTAAGCAGAGATGCTAGTGAATCAACTAATGAGCAAACTCAGGAAGAAAAAAAAAAAAAAAAATTCTCTGCAGACTTCTTTTCTCTCCCTTCTTCTGCCAATTATTTTAACTCCCGGCCGGCCAAACTGTCATGGTTCTCAATGGCAAGAGACCGTAGTAAAGCATACAAAAGGACTAGCTCTTGGAAGATGGGAACTCGAGCTGACTGTGAGCTAAACCTACCGCACAACTAACAGTGGCCGGGTAGCGTGCCTGCGTTTTATCCCTAGACGCCCAGTGCCAGCCGGAGAACTGACTGACCCTAGCAGAGGAAAATACAGACCTGGCTTACCTCTAGAGAAATTTTCCCCAAAAGGCAGACAGTAGCCCCCACATATAATGTCGGTGATTTTAGAGGAAATTGACATACGAAGTATGAAGATAGGTTTAGCAAATTGAGGTCCGCTTACTAGATAGTAGGAAGACAGAAAAGGGAACTACACAGTCAGCTGAAAACCCTTTCAAAACACCATCCTGAAATTACTTTAAGACTCTAATATCAACTCATGACACCAGAGTGGCAATTTCAGCTCACAAGAGCTTCCCGCCTCAGAAATATTCAAACACAGAGAACTGGAACAAAAATGCAAAACAAACTTAGGACTACAAGTCCAACTTAGCTGATAGTAGTCTAGGAGCAGGAACATGCAACAGAAAGGCTTCTGGTAACATTGTTGGCCGGCATAGAAATGACTGAGGAGCAAGGCTAAATAGACAACTCCCACATCCTGATGGAAACAGGTGAACAGAGGCGATGAAGCACACAAGTTCAGTACCACCAGTGACCACCGGGGGAGCCCAGAAACCAAATTCACAACACATAGTATCCCATTGGACTGCATTGGGTTTCGTGTTTCGGCCGACCCCGACCCTGACTTTTTTATAGGATCGGCCGATTTCACTCGACCCGACTTTTGAGAAAGTCGGGTTTCGTGAAACCCGATCCTATAAAAATAAAAGTCGCTCAACCCTACTGACCAGTCTTCTCCTTGTTTGAGATGAAAGTTTAAAGGGACAGCCGGGTCTTGGTAGATTTGCAGTGGTATGATACTCTTTCCATTTCAGTATCATCGCTTGCACAGTGCTTCTTGGGATGTTTAAAGTTTTGGAAATCATTTTGGATCCAAAACTGGCTTTAAACTTCTCCACGACAGTATCACGGACTTGCCTGTTGTGTTCCTTGGTCTTCATGATGCTCTCTGTGCTTCAAACAGAACCCTGAGACTATCACAGAGCAGGTGCATTTATACGAAGACTTGATTACACACAGATGGATTATATTTATCATCATTAGGCAGTTAGGACAACATTGGATCATTCAGACATCCACAATGAACTTCTGGAGTGAGTTTGCTGCACTGAAAGTAAAGGGGCCGAATAATATTGCACGCCCCACTTTTCAGTTTTTGAATTTCCACAAAAATTTTAAATAACAAAAAAATTTCATTCAACTTCACAATTGTGTTCCACTTGTTGATTCTTCACCAAAAATTTACATTTGGTATCTTTATGTTTGAAGCATGATATGTGGGAAAAGGTTGAAAAGTTTAAGGGGGCCGAATACTTCCGCAAGGCACTGTACCTTCTCAGAAGAAGACAAACAAAAAGCATATCTATTTACCCATAACATGTCAGGGGCAAGGTATGCCCAAGAAAGAAATTACAAGATTCTGTCAAGGTGATATGACTACCCAACAAAGCTGAATACAATGTTTCCAACTGTGCCTAATACATGCTGGTGCTGCGGAATAGAGAGAGGAACAATGCTCCATACATGGTGGAACTGCGACAAAATAAAGCCTTTTTGGGAGGGGGTGTATTTGGCCTATCTTAAGATCATAAGAGAGAAGATTACCCCTGTACCCCAGATAGCCCTCTTTTCAGTACTTCCAGGATCCATTAGATCACAAAAACGCAGTCTCCTACATTTTTGCCTGACTGCAGCACGCTCTGTGATTTCAAGACATTGGCGATCAATAGCAAGCCCATCTATATTTGAATGGCAGCAAGAGCTGTCACATATATGTTACATGGAGGAATTATCCGTAGAAGCATCCGGAGACCACAACAAATTTACCAAGTCTGGCGGCCTTGGATCCTATTCAGGGATTCACCAAACTTCCAAACATTATTTACCTGATCAAGACTATTAGTAGGTGACATCAGCTGCACAAGCTCTCCTCCCCCCCTTTTTATTTTTCCTCCCTCTCTCTCTGTCTATCTTTTTCCCCTCTTCCCTTCATCCTTACCCTTTTATGTATACCATTCATTTATCTCTTAATAAAATCAGTCAGAATATACAGTTCTTGGGTCAATCTTGCATTCTGGCCCTGTGACCCTAACGGAAATTGTTAAGTTAATACCCGGCTTTTGTTATTGTTATGCAGGGCATTCTAAACGCAATATGGGATGTAGTGTCTTAGTTCTTAGCTGTCACATGCCTCTTTAGAACCCACAATCAATCAAAATTTAGATAAGGAACAGACTTAAGAAGGAGGGGGAAAAAGGAGAGAGAAAAAAAAGGAAGTAAAAAGACAGCTATTTGCATACATTATCTGTTACGCTTATTGTTTTGAAACATTCTTGGCAATATCTTGGCTTAATTGCCTTTGTTAGGACCCTGAGTGGCCAGGATTTTTATGTTTATTGTAAAATGTCTGCTTGTTATGTGAGAAAATGTAATAAAAACAATTGAATAATAATGCTCCATAAAGGTTAATGACGGCCCCTAAGATGCTCCATATTAAAATATGCCCCATATAATGCTCCATTAAGGTTAAAGATGGCCCCATAAGATGCTCCATGGAAAAATATTCCCCAAATAATGCTGCATAAAGGTTAATAATGGCCCCATAAGATGCTCCATAGAAAAATATGCCACATATAACACTGCACAAAGGATAATGATGGCCCCATAAGATGCTCCATAGAAAAATATGCCCCATATAATGCTGTATAAAGCTTATGATGGGCCCCATAAGATGCTTCATACAAAAGTATGCCCCATATAATGCTGCTGCTGTGATTAAAAAAAAAATAAAAAAATGACACAGTTGGAGCGCCCCCAGACGCAGGGCCGCGGGGTACTCGGTATCGGGCCTCTCTGTCTCGGTCCTGGGGTTGTCACAATGGCTAGACCCGGTCCGTGACCCTGCTAAGGGGCGTCCAATGAAAGGTGTGATGACGGAGCGTGGTGCAAGGTGCAATGAATAACGAGGACACAGGGTTGCAGTCTCTTTACCTCTTTACTGAAGGCTTCGGGATCCGCAATCCAGAGCACTGCTAACAGGGCTGGCTGAGACCGGCCGGTCCGAAGGCACATCCATAGTTCCCTTTGCAGGTGGAAATCAGTGCCTACCTTCTAGCGCCTGTGTGTTGTAGTACCTCTCTGCTGAGCACCACGGGATAGTCCTCACAACTTTTGTGTCTGTTTCTGATGTTCTTTCTCTCTCCGTCCCCCAGACGATATGACTAGGACGCACCCGTATGACGGGGTAGGCCTGGAGTTATTTTATAGGGACCCTAGAGACGCCCCTCTCCCACAATTGCCTCCGTTGTCTGCTTAGGTGATTTAGGTGAGACAGCCAACCTAAAGTTAACTGCCCGGCCGTAGTTCAAAGTAATGCGTGGAGTCTCTTACTTTCTCGGCGTTCCGGCCGCCGGCTACGCGCCTCAGTAGGATGTTGCCGATCTCGGGGCACGACTCCTACTGGTTCTATTCTCCATTGTGCTGTGCTCCCGTTTCTCACTTCTCCACAATATGCTTCGCTTCTTGTCCTTTCTTAGAAGTCTGCCGCTATAAGGCACAGGCACGACTCCGTAACAATCTGTCCCTTTCTAGGCCTCTGTCAGGATCCCACCCCTGACAGGTCCTCTCCCGAGCTCTTCCCAGCTACTTTCTCCCTGACTTCCTATCCAACCCCCAGTTTTACCCAAGTGTGAGGAGTGGCCTAGTAGATAGGGCCTTTTGCTCCCCCTGGCGGCCGGAGTGTGAAGTGTAATGTGTGTCTGTGATACCTGGTCAGGTGAACTCCTTTAGTGCCATCAGACATACCATCACTCCCCTTAGTGGCGGAGCGACAGTACTGCAACAACAAGGACTCTGGGGTCCTGCACTCCCCACCGGTTAAGTCCAGTACTCCCGGACTGGGAAAGAAGAACAACAATACATGTTAGCAAAAGTCATACAGAGTTTTGAAATGCAATAAACAAGTAAATGCTATGAACAAGTAAATATAACAGTGCTTCCCTTTATGGGAGGTGAGGACACTTGAACGTTGCGAAAGTTTTGGTCATGCACAGTTCATGACTCTCAGTTCAGTGGGGGCAATCTTGAAACAGCAGGGACCCCGGGTAAACAAAGGGGTCCCTGTGAAAGTTTTGGAGCAATTCACTGTTCATTACTCCATTGTCCATTTTTAAACCTGTAACAAAGACATTTACACAAACATTTTCAATCAAATAGTAACTATCATTAATATCTCCAAGTTTTGTAGCGAAGTGGAGTTTGATTCTTGGTGCTACGTGTAGACCTCCGCAGTGCAGGGGTTGCCATTGGCCTAACAGGGCCCGCTATGCTTGCTACCGCTGGTGTAGTGCACTGTCTTCTAGCTACACTTCTAGTGAGTCTGGGTAGCATTGGCATGCTGGAGCTCTCAGGGCTGCTGCTACTAATAGTAGGTACGGCAGATTTGCCGATAGCAGATGGAGGACTTGCCGGTTCAACAGTTGGCATGGCATCCTCTGGTGGGGTCTGCTGTGATTGTGGGTCCGGATGATCTGGCACCACATTTAGTTCTGGCAGTTTCGGATGACGAAACGTTAAGACAGGTACCACGATGGCCTGATTTATTTGAGTCCAGGACTGGGGAAAATCGCCAAGAACAGTGTGTATCATCTTCTCCTCTTCTACAGGCGGAGAGGTTCCTGGATCTGTTTCCCTCTCTCTCAACTTATCAGGGCATATTTTAAGATGGTCTCTGGATATTGCTGTTGAGGTTTCCCCTCCACCTTTACTGATGAGACAGACCTTCGTGTTGTCGAAATTGGATGGCAGGATGGTATACGGTTCCGCTTCCCATTGGTCGTCAAGCTTGTGTAGCCTCCTCTTCCGTTTGAGTACTTGCTCACCGGGTGAAAAGGGAATCGCAGGAGCATGCTGGTTGTATTCCCTTTCTTGTTTTTGTCTGGCCTGGGCGACACTTCTTTCCACGCATTCCTGTACTTTGCGGTACCTTTGCTGCCTTTCTGTATCCCAATCTGCATCCGGCGAGGTATCTTCGGGGGTTAGGACCCCCATGTCCAGATCAACGGGTAACTTGCTAGATCTTCCTCGCATCAGGTACGCTGGAGTGCAGTTGGTGGAATTCACGGGGATGTGGTTGTACATGTCTACCAGGTCAGGCAACTTTGTTGGCCACAAGTTCCGTTCCTCTACAGGCAAGGTCTTCAGTAAGTCGATCACCACTTGGTTCATCTTTTCACACATCCCGTTGGTTTGTGGATGGTACGGTGTGGTTCTGATCTTCTTACACCCTTACAGATTGCAGAACTCCTGGAACACCTCCGCTTCAAATGCTGGTCCCTGATCAGTCAGTACCTTCTCCGGGGACCCATGGGACCTACAAAAGTACTGCTGGAAGGTTTTGGCGGCCGTCCTGGCCATTAGATCTTTGACAGGTACAACCACCAGGAACCTGGAGTAGTGATCCACGATGGTAAGAGCGTAGATATAGCCTGACCAGCTAGGTGTTAGCTTCACATGATCCAGCGCGACCAGTTCGAGTGGCCATTTGGTGATGATGGGCTGCAAGGGAGCCCGTTGGCTGTTACGGTCCTTCCTGCGTAGGCTACATGGGCCACACTCCCGACACCACCTCTCGATGGCTCTCTTCATGCCAATCCAATAGAACCTCCCTCGGAGTAGCCTCTCCAACTTCCTCCATCCGAAGTGTCCGGCCCCATCGTGGTACGCCCCCAGAACCATTGGCGCATCTTGCCTTGGGACCACTATCTGCCATATCAATTCATGAGTGCGTGGGTCGATACTTCTCCGGCACAGCTTACCATCGTGAATAAACAGTTTGCCTCTCCCCTTCCACAGCTGTTGTGTTTCTTGTGGGTCATCCGGGCCGGAATGCAAACCTTCCTGCGTCAGGAGCTCTTTCATCCAACGGACCGCGAGGTCACCATCCTGGGCCACTGCCCATCCGTGGTGGGGCAGGGGATTCAGCGTGGCATCCTGTTTGTTCTTATGCCTGTTCTTCACATGATGGGAGCACTGAGTGGCTTTGGGGCGATGGAAAGCGGGCAGCTCTACTTCTTCAAGTGCCTCCGAGTCCTCTCCCGTTTCTGGCAAATTGGGCATCCGGGACAAGGCATCGACATTCGCATTCTTGCGTCCTGCCCAGTACTTGATGGTGAAGTCGTAATTGGACAGCCGAGCCATCCACCTCTGTTCCAAGGCCCCGAGTTTTGCTGTGTCCAAGTGCGTTAGTGGATTGTTATCCATGAAGACGGTGAATTTTGCTGAGGCCAGGTAGTGCTTGAACCTCTCCGTCACTGCCCAAACGATGGCGAGGAATTCCAGCTTAAAGGAACTGTAGTTGTCAGGGTTCCTTTCCATGGGACGAAGTTTTCTGCTGGCGTAAGCAATTACCCTCTCCTTGCCTTTCTGGACCTTGGACAACACCTCTCCTAGTCCCACGTTGCTGGCATCCGTATACAGCACAAATGGTTGATCATATTCAGGGTAGGCCAGTACCTCTTCTCCCCTCAGCGCCAACTTTAAGCAAGTGAACGATTCTTCCAGTCCCTCGTTCCAATCAAATGGGGTATTCTTCCCCTTGGTCTTCTTGGATTGGCCCACCAACAGGTCTTGCAATGGCGCGGCCTTCTTGGTGCAGTCCTTGATAAATCTCCTGTAATAGCCTACCAACCCGAGGAACTGCCGGACTTCATGGAGGTTGCTGGGCTTCGGCCAGTCCTTGATCACCGTAACCTTGTTGGGGTCTGGGGCCACTCCTTCAGCACTCACCACATGGCCTAGGTACTGCACTTTGGGTTTTAGCAGGTGGCATTTGGATGGTTTCACCTTTAAGCCAAAGTTGGACAGGGCTTCAAACACCTCGGCCACGTGCTTCAGATGGTCTTCATAGGTCTTAGAGAAGACAATGACATCGTCCAGATGCAGCAGCATGGTTTCAAAGTTCTTGTGTCCCAGACAGCACTCCATCATCCTCTGGAACGTCCCCGGGGCATTGCACAATCCGAAGGGCATGTAGTTGAATTCGCAGAGACCCATCGGTGTCGTGAAAGCCGTCTTCTCCCTGTCCGCCTCCGCCACGGGAACCTACCAGTACCCACTGGTGAGATCCAAGGTAGAGAAGTAGTTAGCAGATTTTAAAGCAGCCAGGGACTCCTCTATCCTAGGCAGTGGGTATGGATCCTTATGTGTAATGCGATTTAACTGCCTATAATCAACACACATCCTCATTGTGCCATCTTTCTTCTTAACGAGGACTAATGGAGCTGCCCAGGGGCTACAACTGTCTCTCACTACCCCAGCCTCCTTCATCTCTCGCAACATGTCTTTGGCACACTGATAATGACCTGGGGGTACAGGACGGTATCTCTCTTTTATGGGCCAATGATCTCCTGTGGTGATATGATGTTGAATCCCTTTTACCTGCCCAAAATCTAGGGGGTGCTTGCTAAATACCCGCTCGTACTCATGAACCACCCTGTAGGCCCCCTGTTTCTGGTGAGATGGGGTAGAGTCAGTGCCCACATGCAACTCCCGACACCAATCTTTCAGTTGCCCTGCAGAACCGTTGTTCTCTGCCGGATTGGACGGGACCAAGGGTCCGGGTGCCTTTGTCACACTACTATTAACAGTAAACAGTTTGGCAAGTGTGGCATATTTGGTTAGATGGACTTCCTGCTCCCTACAGTTAAGAACACGCACTGGCACCCTCCCCTTGCGGACATCAACCACCCCTCTGGCTGTCAGGAGTGTAGGCCAATTATCTGAGTATACAGGTTCTACCAGGGCCTGGTAATCTTTACCCCTGAGGCCTATGGCTGCCCGACACCATATTAACATTTCACTCCTGGGGGGTATCGCAATGGGGTTTGAATCACTCACTGTGACACGACCAATTTCACCACCAGTCAGCTCCACCTGCTGTCTGCATCAGGGCCCTGATTTCTTTTTGCAGGGCACGTTGTTCACTGTAGCCAGCTGTTTCTGCTACCTGCTGTAACAAGACAATAACTTTGGCAAGACAGTTTTCTATGACATTAGTACCAATGGTCATCATGGGATTACATTCGCGGTGGTCAATATCAACAATCACAATCCCTTGGGCCTCTAATTCTACCCGCCCCACTTTGATGGTGACCTCTTTATACCCCACTTGCGGCAATGGCTGTCCATTACTGGCTATTATGGTGAAATCATTATCGGGTCGGTGTCCTCCCAATAACGTTTATAAAGGATGTAAGGCATAGTCGTCACCTGAGAACCGGTGTCCAGCAAAGCGTTCATGGGGATACCGTCGATCACGATGGGGAGAACTGGTCGCCCCCCGATGTATTTGGCTCTCCAGTTTTGCGGGCCTGATCATCCTACTCCTGGGGGTTGGCCCTCTGCCCCAGGGGATGCTTGTTTAAATGGCAGTACCTTGCAAGATGGCCCACCTGGTGGCAGCGGCGGCAGATAGGTCGTCCATCCCGATGAAAGCGATCGTCGTCCCTGCCTCTGGTCGGCGGAGTCTTCCTCCGCCGCTGCCAGGGGACATCTTCCGGGCTGGAAGCCAGCTGGATCTTCTCCTTGGGGGTCTCCTGTAGAGACTGTATGGTCCGGGCTAGGTCAGCAACACTCTTGGTCAGCTCCTGCATATGGAGGCGTAGTCCTGCAGGGGAGTCGTCTTCCAGGATCTGGGCATCGGCCTCGGTGGAAATTGGAGTATCCGGCGCCACCTCCTGGTGGTACGTGAGGGCTTGACGCTTGGGAAGTACGGCACGGCTGGGCTGTCGCTCCGGTAGCGCCTTGATGGCTTTATCTTTGAATTGCGCAAAAGTCAGGTCTGGATTCTGCATGGCCAGGAAATGTAATTGCTCCCTTTGGTGACTGCACAGGAGCCCCTCGATTAACCTTTCAGGAGTTTATCTTCATCTAGCATGCTGTTTGGGTCACTCTGCTTGATGGCCCGCAGCGCCTCCTGGAGATTAACGGCATAGTCCCGTAAGCTATCCTGCGGCCTCTGTTTGCACCCATAGAACGTCAACTTAATTTCTATAGCAGTGCGGGTGTCAAAGGTGGCTTTAAGCTTTGCAAAGACCTGCTGCGCAGTTCCCTTATCCGCGGCGGGCCAGGACTTCACTTCTCTCAGAGCCGCCCCAAAGAGTTGGCCGGTTATCATATGAACTTTCTGAGGCTCTGTCAAGGGATAGAACTCGAGCAGGCTGCAGATCCCCTCTTTAAAGTCAGTTAATGTATGTGATTCTCCAGAGTAACGCGGGAGCCAGGCTGCTCCAGGTAGATACGGCATGGAGAAGGGCATTATGGCTGTTGTAGCCGCGGTAGTACCCGGCTGGCTGATGGGGGCAGCAAGCTCTGCGGTGACCGGCGGTGGTACAAGGCCCTCGGCAGCGTCTACTGCGGGGCCCGGAGCAACCCCTGGGTCTGCGGCTATGACCGCCGCCCCTGCTCCTCCCGACTCAGACATGGCCATTCCTTCCCCCTGCTAACCTGCTGAGAGTCGGGGTTCCTCTTCCGGAATCGGCACTTCCCCGCGTCTTCTTGTTCCGCGCTCTTTTTGGCCGGCTCCGCCCACGAAGCTAGGGCTCCTCCCTTCGTGCACGGCGATGGTGGATTTTGGTGGCAAATGGCAATACACAGTCTTTGTAATAAATCAAGTTCAAGCACAATTCAGTCACAGTTCCAAGGCACACATGACCTGATTCTTCAGGCTTAAGTAGATCCTGTTCATGACGCCAAGTTGGAGCGCCCCCAGATGCAGGGCCGCAGGGTACTCGGTACCGGGCCTCTCTGTCTCGGTCCTGGGGTTGTCAGGGTGGCTAGACCCGGTCCGTGACCCTGCTAAGGGGCGTCCATTGAAAGGTGTGATGACGGAGCGTGGTGCACGGTGCGATGAATAACGAGGACAAAGGGTTGCAGTCTCTTTACCTCTTTACTGAAGGCATCGGGATCCGCAATCCAGAGCACGGCTAACAGGGCTGGCTGAGACCGGCCGGTCCGAAGGCACATCCAGAGTTCCCTTTGCAGGTGGAAATCAGTGCCTACCTTCTAGCGCCTGGGTGTTGTAGGACCTCCCTGCTGAGCACCACGGGATAGTTCCCACAACTGCTGTGTCTGTTTCTGATGTTCTTTCTCTCTCCGTCCCCCAGATGATATGGCTAGGATGCACCCGTATGACGGGGTAGGCCTGGAGTTATTTTATAGGGACCCTAGAGACGCCCCTCTCCCACAATTGCCTCCGTTGTCTGCTTAGGTGATTTAGGTGAGACAGCCAACCTAAAGTTAACTGCCCGGCCGTAGTTCAAAGTAATGCGTGGAGTCTCTTACTTTCTCGGCGTTCCGGCCGCCGGCTACGCGCCTCAGTAGGATGTTGCCGATCTTGGGGCACGACTCCTACTGGTTCTATTCTCAGTTGTGCTGTGCTCCCGTTTCTCACTTCTCCACAATATGCTTCGCTTCTTGTCCTTTCTTAGAAGTCTGCCGCTATAAGGCACAGGCATGACTCTGTAACATAGTTACATAGTTACATAGTTATTAAGGTTGAAGGAAGACTGTAAGTCCATCTAGTTCAACCCATAGCCTAACCTAACATGCCCTAACATGTTGATCCAGGGGAAGGCAAAAAAACCCCATGTGGCAAAGAGTAACTCCACCATGGGGAAAAAAATTCCTTCCCGACTCCACATACGGCAATCAGACTAGTTCCCTGGATCAACGCCTTATCAAGGAATCTAGTGTATATACCCTGTAACATTATACTTTTCCAGAAAGGTATCCAGTCCCCTCTTAAATTTAATTAATGAATCACTCATTACAACATCATACGGCAGAGAGTTCCATAGTCTCACTGCTCTTACAGTAAAGAATCCGCGTCTGTTATTATGCTTAAACCTTCTTTCCTCCAGACGTAGAGGATGCCCCCTTGTCCCTGTCTCAGGTCTATGATTAAAAAGATCACCAGAAAGGTCTTTGTACTGTCCCCTCATATATTTATACATTAAAATTAGATCACCCCTTAGTCTTCGTTTTTCCAAACTAAATAGCCCCAAGTGTAATAACCTATCTTGGTATTGCAGACCCCCCAGTCCTCTAATAACCTTGGTCGCTCTTCTCTGCACCCGCTCCAGTTCAGCTATGTCTTTCTTATACACCGGAGACCAGAACTGTGCACAGTATTCTAAGTGTGGTCGAACTAGTGACTTGTATAGAGGTAAAATTATGTTCTCCTCATGAGCATCTATGCCTCTTTTAATACATCCCATTATTTTATTTGCCTTTGTAGCAGCTGCCTGACACTGGCCACTGAATACGAGTTTGTCATCCACCCATACACCCAGGTCTTTTTCATTGACGGTTTTGCCCAGAGTTTTAGAATTAAGCACATAGTTATACATCTTATTACTTCTACCCAAGTGCATGACCTTACATTTATCCCCATTAAAGCTCATTTGCCATTTATCAGCCCAAGCTTCTAGTTTACATAAATCATCCTGTAATATAAAATTGTCCTCCCCTGTATTGATTACCCTGCAGAGTTTAGTGTCATCTGCAAATATTGAAATTCTACTCTGAATGCCCCCTACAAGGTCATTAATAAATATGTTAAAAAGAAGAGGGCCCAATACTGACCCCTGTGGTACCCCACTGCTAACCGTGACCCAGTCCGAGTGTGCTCCATTAATAACCACCCTTTTCCTATCCCTGAGCCAGCTCTGAACCCACTTACACATATTTTCCCCTATCCCCATTACTCTCATTTTATGTAACAACCTTTTGTGTGGCACCGTATCAAAAGCTTTGGAAAAGTCCATATATACTACGTCCACTGGGTTCCCTTGGTCCAGTCCGGAACTTACCTCTTCATAGAAGCTGATCAAATTAGTCTGACATGAACGGTCCCTAGTAAACCCGTGCTGATACTGGGTCATGAGGTTATTCCTCTTCAGATACTCCAGCATAGCATCCCTTAGAATGCCCTCCAGGATTTTACCCACAGTAGAGGTTAAGCTTACTGGCCTATAATTACCGAGTTCAGTTTTTGCCCCTTTTTTGAATATTGGCACCACATTTGCTATACGCCAGTCCTGTGGTACAGACCCTGTTATTATGGAGTCTTTAAAGATTAAAAATAATGCTCTATCAATGACTGTACTTAGTTCCTGCAGTACTCGGGGGTGTATCCCATCCGGGCCCGGAGATTTATCAATTTTAGTTATTTTTAGACGCCGTAACGATCTGTCCCTTTCTAGGCCTCTGTCAGGATCCCACCCCGGACAGGTCCTCTCCCGAGCTCTTCCCAGCTACTTTCTCCCTGACTTCCTATCCAACCCCCAGTTTTACCCAAGTGTGAGGAGTGGCCTAGTAGATAGGGCCTTTTGCTCCCCCTGGCGGCCGGAGTGTGAAGTGTAATGTGTGTCTGTGATACCTGGTCAGGTGAACTCCTTTAGTGCCATCAGACATACCATCACTCCCCTTAGTGGTGGAGCGACAGTACTGCAACGACCAGGACTCTGGGGCGCTGCACTCACCTCTCTTCGCTGCCCGCTGCTCCTCAGTGTCGTCGGCTCTCTGCAGTGACTGTTCAGGCAGAAGGCACGCACTAACCACGTTATCGCGCCCCCTGACCTGAACATTACAACCAGAGGACCCGGAAGACACAGTGCGGCGGTGGAACGGGGACAGGTGAATATCGCATGGCTCACCCTCCTCCAGCCCTACTCACCCTCCTGGCGCTGCATATCAGTCCCTGCATCTCGGGTGCCACATCTCTCTTCCTGTCTTCCTTCCTGTGCTGAGAGGTCAGTGCTACCGCTCATTAAAGTAATTAATATGTGCTCCATGCCTATGGGAGTGAAGACGAGTGCATATTCATTAATTTAATGAGCGGTACCATGTGACCGCTGAACACAGGAAGGAAAACAGGAAGAGAGATGCGGGCGCCCGAGATGCAGGGACTGATATGCAGTGATGACACCATGAGGGTGAGTATGATGTCTTCTGCTCATCCCCCCTTCCCCGCCAGCAATGACTCATGTATAAGTCGAGAGGGGAGTTTTCAGCAGAAAAAATTTGCTGAAAATTTCGGCTTATACACAAGTATATACGATATGTTCACAGTAACTGCACCAGCTGAATAGTGAGTGCGGCTCTGTAATTATAATCTAGATCAGTATATGATAAGTAATGTAATGTATGTACCTAATGACTCTACCTGCAGAATAGAGTGCAGGCTATATTTCAAGGTCAGTTAAGGATAAGTGACACAATGTATGCCTATTATGAGCCTTATAAAATGCACTGGACCATAAGACGCAACCCAAATTTGGGGGAGGAAAATAGGAATTTTTTTTTAAATAAAATGGTAGTGCGGCCGGTCTCCTAAAGTAGCGACCTTGCCTCTTGTGACACCCGCTCCACCACTGCCACCCCCAGGCGGTAAGCTAACATCAGATGAGATGCACTCCCATTTTCCACCCAAATTTGGAGGAAAAAAGTCTGTCTTATAATCTAAAAAATACGGTATGTCTTATTTTGTACATATGAATATATTTGGTTTAGGGTATGGTGTGTGCTAACAAATTGAGTGCTTAAACCAGTTTGTTTGTTTGTGATGGTTACTTTCCATATTGATATTTTTTATGTTACTTGTTATGTCATACTATTGTTATAATTTTTATAATAAAATATCTACAGACAGTAATTCAGGATTGGTACAGTATAAGAAATAGAATGTATGTTTACAGTACTTTTATGAGTAGAATGAATGCAGCTCTGGAGTACAATATAGACTTAAACTCAGATTCAGTACATTATATATTATTTATGCTCAGAGTGACTCCATCAGTAGTATTGGTCTTGGCTGAGGTATCAGCTAATATCCAAGGACCTTCTCAGACTATTAATATTATCCCCCAGATGTCAGATATGCCGCAGCTGGTTATTAAAATTAGGGGCGACCCCATGTGATTTTTTTCTAAGGTCCCCCATTTTTAATAACCAACAAAGGCAAAGTAGACAGCTTGGGGCTAATATTAATAGGCTGGGAAGTTCTAAGAATATTGGACCCTTCCCAGCATAAGACCACCTCAGAGCTGTCTACTTTCCCTTGGCTTGTTATTAAAAAATAGGGGGGCCGCACGTTGTGTTTTTTAAAATGATTTATTTATTTACTTTATATTGTCAGGCCGGGTCCCTTGGGCGCCAGCCAATCACAGCCATGCTATTACTTGGTAGTAGTTAAAACTTTGCCTTTAATCACATAGGATAAAAAAATGGCAGAATGTGCACATATTAAAACCCTTAACCATTGAGATTTACACTCACTTTTTGTATTTTCTTTATCTTTGTGAGTTGTGCTGACACTGGCATTTAAAGGAGTTGTCTGGGACTTAGGATGGTCTTACACATTGTATAGAGCCAAAATAGACATGCTTTGTACACCATGCAGTAGCCATTCTGACGTGCTGCAGATAAGTTCCCGTTGAGGTGAAGGGAAGTGAATAACCTCTTCATGCAACAAAGAATCCACTGACCTCTCCTAGAGAGATCCCATTGGTTGCAGACAGAGAGGAGATGATGAAGTGAAGGACATAGATCTCCCTGATAATTTGCCTCTAGAGCTTATTTTACCAATGTAAGACATGTAATGACTGACATTCTGCACTCCTAATTTACATGTCTCACACCGGTAACGCCACTTTCATATACAATAATCTCTGGAGGCAGATTCTTAAAGAGATCTATGTCCCGCCCATAGATCTTAACTGCACAATTTTTATTAAGAAAAATGTGGATTTCTCTGGAATAAGGCATCAGGTCATAGAAATCAAGGTATCATGTTATTCAGCTTCATATGACCTACCTGCCCATATAGACGGTGATCCTACAGATATGTTCCCTTTAGAATTAGTCAGATTTAAACATAAATAAAAACTTTAATAAATTTAGTGCATTTCAATAACTGTCTAGTCTCAGTTTACGATGTTTAAGAGTTAGACAGTTTGTTGAGCAACGCCTTACTTTTTTCTCATGTATCATATTGGGATTGTTTGGCTATTTTTTTCTAAAAACTGCAGGAAAAATGACAACTGTGTTACGTGATTCCTCTTGATACTGTTATCTAATTTTACTTGTTATTTAAAGGTCAGAACTTATTAATGAGGCAACTATCCACTAATAGTGGGCACCTGCTGTCGATGTGGAGGCCATGTTTATTTCCGCTAGACAAAAATGAATCCGCTGTACATCTCTTTTCAGTATAACAAATATATGACGTTTGGAGAACAAATTAAAATTGTTTGGTATCTTTCCTCTCATCTCCAAGTTTCTGCGGAGTTCCTGTGAAGCCTCATTAAGAAGAGAAAACATAATGATAGAAGTCAATATATAATGAGGCATTTTCTCCTCGTTCGCTGCAGATATAGACTCCGGTTTCTGAGTGGGAATGCAGACCTCATTATAAATATATTACATGCGATCCCTGGCTGCTTAGCTCAGCCTGATGAGAACATAAGAGTTCTGCTTGGATTTAAATATTATACTGCAGTATTAAACATCCACCTTGACCAATTTGTGGTCTGTACGAGCAGCATTACTGGGCTTCCAATACATCTGGCCTTATAGGTGAGGTCAACTTGGGAGTGGTTTTCAGGAAAGTTACATAACCAAAGTCATTGTATCATTTAATTCCAAAACCAGGGTAATGACTACAGTGGGGTTGTTCTCACATTCGGCCCTGGAGCCTAAAGAGAGCCAAAAAGTTATTATGGTCCTTATGAGAAGAACCTTGATAAATCAACTGCTCTGTTGGAGATTTCATATTGTAGAAAGGTTTAAGTAATGCCACTGCCCAATATCACTCCATATAATTGTCTGTGGCTAAAAGAGGGCATTACCAGTGTGAGACGTGTTGATCAGGAGAGAAGACTGTTAGTCATTACATGTCTCACATTGGTAACGCCCGCCTTCAAATAAATTAATCTCTGGAGGCAGAGTCTCAGTAAGATCTATGTCCGGCACAGAGATCTTAACAGCTTATTTACCTTTTTAGAAAAACATGGATTTATCTGGACTAAGACATTGGATCTCCATATACCAAGGGTATTCCTTTATTTAACTTTCTATGACCTGTATATCCATGTAGATGGCTTAGGAGGGTTGATCCTACTGACAGATGCACTTTAAAAAAAAATTCAGAGATTCAGTTACCTCTATTTACTTGACATATGGTGGATAAACCAATTTTTCTAATGAGTCCACCATGTCCTTAAAGGGGTTGTGCCACAAGCAAAAGTTTTAATCAACAGATCTTAAAATAAAAAATATACTTCACAATTGGATGTGTTAAATAAAATGTTCCTGTGCTGAGATAATCTTATAAATGTGCCCCTGCTGTGTAATGTGTAATGGCTGTGTCTGACCGTGCAGGAACATGGTATGATCATTCCACAGCTCCTGGGGAGGGGAGGAGAGGAAGCAAAAGAGAGTGTACAGACATTACAGCAGTGGATCATAGATAGATAGATCGATTGATCGATAGATAGATAGATGATAGATAGATAGATAGATAGATAGATAGATAGATAGATAGCTACGTAATAGATAAAAAAATAGATAGATTTTGCCCCCGATGAAGATTGAGTTAAAACGCTCTTTGGGTGTGTTTTCTCTGATAGATAAAGTACTAAACGAGAGAAGGAAAGACAATGCATAAATGTGTGCACACCTATGTATCAAAAAATGAATGACAACTTTATTATGAGGCAAAAAAAATACAAAATGTAAAAACATTAAAAACATATCCCAAAAGGATCAAAAAACGAACACACCATACTACCAATATAATGTTAAACAAAAGAGCCACAGCCTAAAGTGATGGAAAGTACTAATACAAACATATGCGGAAATGCATAGATCAATATAGATGCAATCATATAAATATACTAGCTGTACTACCCGGCTTCGCCCGGGTTAATGACTGCTGTTAGCAAAATAGAATGTGATAACAAAAATTTATTCTGCACACAAAAACCACAAAACAAATAGATAGAAATGTAATTATTAAAAGGCAAAAACTAAGCTAATAGAAGAATTTCACAACATATATTAGCTTTGTTATACTGAGAATGTCTTTGTTGCCTATATTAACCAATCAGAGCTCAGATTAATTAACTGTAGCAAAATAGAAGCTGAGCTGTGATTGGTTGATATTGGCAGCCTGATAAATCCCCAGCCAACAGTAAGCCCTCCCCCCTGGCAGTATATATTAGCTCACACATACACATAATAGACAGGTCATGTGACTGACAGCTGCCGTATTTCCTATATGGTACATTTGTTGCTCTTGCAGTTTGTCTGCTTATTAATCAGATTTTTATTTTTGAAGGACAATACCAGACTTGTGTGTGTTTTAGGGCGAGTTTCATGTGTCAAGTTGTGTGTGTTGAGTTGCGTGTGGCGACATGCATGTAGCGACTTTTGTGAGATGAGTTTTGTGTGGTGACATGCGTGTAGCAACATTTTGTGTGTCGAGTTGCATGTGACAGGTTAGTGTAGCAAGTTGTGTGCAGCAAGATTTGTGCATGGCGAGTTTTGCGCGTGGCGAGTTTTATGTGTGGTGCGTTTTGAGTATGTGCAAGTTTTGTGTGAGGCAACTTTTGCATGTGGTGCAACTTTTGTACATGTGGCAATTTTTCTGTATGTGCAAGTTTTGCATGAGGTGAGTTTTCCATGAGGTGAGTTTTGCACGTGTGGCGAGTTTTGCTTGAGCCTAGTTTTGCATATGGCGAGTTTTGCATGTAGCGAGTTTTGCACGTGGCGAGTTTTGAGTGGTGACTTTTGTGTTTCGACTTTTATGTGGCGAGGTTGGTGTGTGTGTGGTGAAATGTGTGCTGAGGGTCGTATATGTGTTCAAGCACGTGGTAGTGTGTGGCGCATTTTGTGTTTGTGTTCATATCCCCGTGTGTGGTGAGTATCCCATGTCGGGGCCCCACCTTAGCAACTGTACGGTATATACTCTTTGGCGCCATCGCTCTCATTCTTTAAGTCCCCATTGTTCACATCTGGCAGCTGTCAATTTTCCTCCAACACTTTTCCCTTCACTTTTTCCCCATTATGTAGATAGGGGCAAAATTGTTTGGTGAGCTGGAACGCGCGGGGTTAAAATTTCACCTCACAACATAGCCTATGACGCTCTCGGGGTCCAGACGTGTGACTGTGCAAAATTTTGTGGCTGTAGCTGCGACGGTGCAGATGCCAATCCCGGACATACACACATACATACACACATACACACATTCAGCTTTATACATTAGATACACCTGTGTGTCATCTCACCTATATATAGTATATATCTGTGTGTCATCTTCTCCTGTATATAGTATATACCTGTATGTCATCTCCTCCTATACATAGCATATACCTGTATGTCATCTCCCCCTGTATATACTATATACCTGTAGGTAATCTGCTCCTGTATATAGTATATACCTGTATGTCATCTCCTGCTGTTTGTAATATGTACCTGTATGTCATCTCCTCCTCTATATAGTATATACCTGTGTGTCATCTCTCCTGTATATAGTATATACCTGTGTGTCATCTCCCCTGTAAATAGT
Source organism: Ranitomeya variabilis (assembly GCF_051348905.1). Classification (NCBI taxonomy): domain Eukaryota; kingdom Metazoa; phylum Chordata; class Amphibia; order Anura; family Dendrobatidae; genus Ranitomeya; species Ranitomeya variabilis. The sequence goes on from NC_135232.1 coordinate 625,508,065, forward strand.
ATATACCTGTGTGTCATCTCCTCCTGTATATAGTATATATCTGTATGTCATCTCCTCCTGTATTAGACCTCGTTCACACGTTATTTGGTCAGTATTTTTACCTCAGTATTTGTTAGCTAAATTGGCAGCCTGATAAATCCCCAGCCAACAGTAAGCCCACCCCCTGGCAGTATACAGTGGGGCAAAAAAGTATTTAGTCAGTCAGCAATAGTGCAAGTTCCACCACTTAAAAAGATGAGAGGCGTCTGTAATTTACATCATAGGTAGACCTCAACTATGGGAGACAAACTGAGAAAAAAAAATCCAGAAAATCACATTGTCTGTTTTTTTATCATTTTATTTGCATATTATGGTGGAAAATAAGTATTTGGTCAGAAACAAACAATCAAGATTTCTGGCTCTCACAGACCTGTAACTTCTTCTTTAAGAGTCTCCTCTTTCCTCCACTCATTACCTGTAGTAATGGCACCTGTTTGAACTTGTTATCAATATAAAAAGACACCTGTGCACACCCTCAAACAGTCTGACTCCAAACTCCACTATGGTGAAGACCAAAGAGCTGTCAAAGGACACCAGAAACAAAATTGTAGCCCTGCACCAGGCTGGGAAGACTGAATCTGCAATAGCCAACCAGCTTGGAGTGAAGAAATCAACAGTGGGAGCAATAATTAGAAAATGGAAGACATTCAAGAACACTGATAATCTCCCTCGATCTGGGGCTCCACGCAAAATCCCACCCCGTGGGGTCAGAATGATCTCAAGAACGGTGAGCAAAGATCCCAGAACCACGCGGGGGGACCTAGTGAATGAACTGCAGAGAGCTGGGACCAATGTAACAAGGCCTACCATAAGTAACACACTACGCCACCATGGTCTCAGATCCTGCAGTGCCAGACGTGTCCCACTGCTTAAGCCAGTACATGTCCGGGCCCGTCTTAAGTTTGCTAGAGAGCATTTGGATGATCCAGAGGAGTTTTGGGAGAATGTCCTATGGTCTGATGAAACCAAACTGGAACTGTTTGGTAGAAACACAACTTGTCGTGTTTGGAGGAAAAAGAATACTGAGTTGCATCCATCAAACACCATACCTACTGTAAAGCATGGTGGTGGAAACATCATGCTTTGGGGCTGTTTCTCTGCAAAGGGGCCAGGACGACTGATCTGGGTACATGAAATAATGAATGGGGCCATGTATCGTGAGATTTTGAGTGCAAACCTCCTTCCATCAGCAAGGGCATTGAAGATGAAACGTGGCTGGGTCTTTCAACATGACAATGATCCAAAGCACACCGCCAGGGCAACGAAGGAGTGGCTTCGTAAGAAGCATTTCAAGGTCCTGGAGTGGCCTAGCCAGTCTCCAGATCTCAACCCTATAGAAAACCTTTGGAGGGAGTTGAAAGTCCGTGTTGCCAAGCGAAAAGCCAAAAACATCACTGCTCTAGAGGAGATCTGCATGGAGGAATGGGCCAACATACCAACAACAGTGTGTGGCAACCTTGTGAAGACTTACAGAAAACGTTTGACCTCTGTCATTGCCAACAAAGGATATATTACAAAGTATTGAGATGAAATTTTGTTTCTGACCAAATACTTATTTTCCACCATAATATGCAAATAAAATGATAAAAAAACAGACAATGTGATTTTCTGGATTTTTTTTTCTCAGTTTGTCTCCCATAGTTGAGGTCTACCTATGATGTAAATTACAGACGCCTCTCATCTTTTTAAGTGGTGGAACTTGCACTATTGCTGACTGACTAAATACTTTTTTGCCCCACTGTATATTAGCTCACACATACACATAATAGACTGGTCATGTGACTGACAGCTGCCGGATTCCTATATGGTACATTTGTTGCTCTTGTAGTTTGTCTGCTTATTAATCAGATTTTTATTTTTGAAGGATAATACCAGACTTGTGTGTGTTTTAGGGCGAGTTTCGTGTGTCAAGTTGTGTGTGTTGAGTTGCATGTGGCGACATGCATGTAGCGACTTTTGTGAGATGAGTTTTGTGTGGCGACATGCGTGTAGCAACTTTTTGTGTGTCGAGTTACATGTGACAGGTTAGTGTAGCAAGTTGTGTGCAGCAAGTTTTGCGCATGGCGAGTTTTGCGCGTGGCGAGTTTTATGTGTGGTGCCTTTTGAGTATGTGCAAGTTTTGTGTGAGGCAACTTTAGCATGTGTTGCAACTTTTGTGCATGTGGCAATTTTTCCGCGTATGCAAGTTTTGCGTGTGGCGAGTTTTCCATGAGGTGAGTTTTGCACGTGTGGCGAGTTTTGCATGTGGAGAGTTTTGTGCGTGGCGAGTTTTGAGTGGTGACTTTTGTGTTTCGACTTTTATGTGGCGAGGTTGGTGTGTGTGTGGTGAAATGTGTGCTGAGGGTCGTATATGTGTTCAAGCACGTGGTAGTGTGTGGCGCATTTTGTGTTTGTGTTCATATCCCCGTGTGTGGTGAGTATCCCATGTCGGGGCCCCACCTTAGCAACTGTACGGTATATACTCTTTGGCGCCATCGCTCTCATTCTTTAAGTCCCCATTGTTCACATCTGGCAGCTGTCAATTTTCCTCCAACACTTTTCCCTTCACTTTTTCCCCATTATGTAGATAGGGGCAAAATTGTTTGGTGAGCTGGAACGCGCGGGGTTAAAATTTCACCTCACAACATAGCCTATGACGCTCTCGGGGTCCAGACGTGTGACTGTGCAAAATTTTGTGGCTGTAGCTGCGACGGTGCAGATGCCAATCCCGGACATACACACATACATACACACATACACACATTCAGCTTTATACATTAGATACACCTGTGTGTCATCTCACCTATATATAGTATATATCTGTGTGTCATCTTCTCCTGTATATAGTATATACCTGTATGTCATCTCCTCCTATACATAGCATATACCTGTATGTCATCTCCCCCTGTATATACTATATACCTGTAGGTAATCTGCTCCTGTATATAGTATATACCTGTATGTCATCTCCTGCTGTTTGTAATATGTACCTGTATGTCATCTCCTCCTCTATATAGTATATACCTGTGTGTCATCTCTCCTGTATATAGTATATACCTGTGTGTCATCTCCCCTGTAAATAGTATATACCTGTGTGTCATCTCCTCCTGTATATAGTATATATCTGTATGTCATCTCCTCCTGTATTAGACCTCGTTCACACGTTATTTGGTCAGTATTTTTACCTCAGTATTTGTTAGCTAAATTGGCAGCCTGATAAATCCCCAGCCAACAGTAAGCCCACCCCCTGGCAGTATACAGTGGGGCAAAAAAGTATTTAGTCAGTCAGCAATAGTGCAAGTTCCACCACTTAAAAAGATGAGAGGCGTCTGTAATTTACATCATAGGTAGACCTCAACTATGGGAGACAAACTGAGAAAAAAAAATCCAGAAAATCACATTGTCTGTTTTTTTATCATTTTATTTGCATATTATGGTGGAAAATAAGTATTTGGTCAGAAACAAACAATCAAGATTTCTGGCTCTCACAGACCTGTAACTTCTTCTTTAAGAGTCTCCTCTTTCCTCCACTCATTACCTGTAGTAATGGCACCTGTTTGAACTTGTTATCAATATAAAAAGACACCTGTGCACACCCTCAAACAGTCTGACTCCAAACTCCACTATGGTGAAGACCAAAGAGCTGTCAAAGGACACCAGAAACAAAATTGTAGCCCTGCACCAGGCTGGGAAGACTGAATCTGCAATAGCCAACCAGCTTGGAGTGAAGAAATCAACAGTGGGAGCAATAATTAGAAAATGGAAGACATTCAAGAACACTGATAATCTCCCTCGATCTGGGGCTCCACGCAAAATCCCACCCCGTGGGGTCAGAATGATCTCAAGAACGGTGAGCAAAGATCCCAGAACCACGCGGGGGGACCTAGTGAATGAACTGCAGAGAGCTGGGACCAATGTAACAAGGCCTACCATAAGTAACACACTACGCCACCATGGTCTCAGATCCTGCAGTGCCAGACGTGTCCCACTGCTTAAGCCAGTACATGTCCGGGCCCGTCTTAAGTTTGCTAGAGAGCATTTAGATGATACAGAGGAGTTTTGGGAGAATGTCCTATGGTCTGATGAAACCAAACTGGAACTGTTTGGTAGAAACACAACTTGTCGTGTTTGGAGGAAAAAGAATACTGAGTTGCATCCATCAAACACCATACCTACTGTAAAGCATGGTGGTGGAAACATCATGCTTTGGGGCTGTTTCTCTGCAAAGGGGCCAGGACGACTGATCTGGGTACATGAAATAATGAATGGGGCCATGTATCGTGAGATTTTGAGTGCAAACCTCCTTCCATCAGCAAGGGCATTGAAGATGAAACGTGGCTGGGTCTTTCAACATGACAATGATCCAAAGCACACCGCCAGGGCAACGAAGGAGTGGCTTCGTAAGAAGCATTTCAAGGTCCTGGAGTGGCCTAGCCAGTCTCCAGATCTCAACCCTATAGAAAACCTTTGGAGGGAGTTGAAAGTCCGTGTTGCCAAGCGAAAAGCCAAAAACATCACTGCTCTAGAGGAGATCTGCATGGAGGAATGGGCCAACATACCAACAACAGTGTGTGGCAACCTTGTGAAGACTTACAGAAAACGTTTGACCTCTGTCATTGCCAACAAAGGATATATTACAAAGTATTGAGATGAAATTTTGTTTCTGACCAAATACTTATTTTCCACCATAATATGCAAATAAAATGATAAAAAAACAGACAATGTGATTTTCTGGATTTTTTTTTCTCAGTTTGTCTCCCATAGTTGAGGTCTACCTATGATGTAAATTACAGACGCCTCTCATCTTTTTAAGTGGTGGAACTTGCACTATTGCTGACTGACTAAATACTTTTTTGCCCCACTGTATATTAGCTCACACATACACATAATAGACTGGTCATGTGACTGACAGCTGCCGGATTCCTATATGGTACATTTGTTGCTCTTGTAGTTTGTCTGCTTATTAATCAGATTTTTATTTTTGAAGGATAATACCAGACTTGTGTGTGTTTTAGGGCGAGTTTCGTGTGTCAAGTTGTGTGTGTTGAGTTGCATGTGGCGACATGCATGTAGCGACTTTTGTGAGATGAGTTTTGTGTGGCGACATGCGTGTAGCAACTTTTTGTGTGTCGAGTTACATGTGACAGGTTAGTGTAGCAAGTTGTGTGCAGCAAGTTTTGCGCATGGCGAGTTTTGCGCGTGGCGAGTTTTATGTGTGGTGCCTTTTGAGTATGTGCAAGTTTTGTGTGAGGCAACTTTAGCATGTGTTGCAACTTTTGTGCATGTGGCAATTTTTCCGCGTATGCAAGTTTTGCGTGTGGCGAGTTTTCCATGAGGTGAGTTTTGCACGTGTGGCGAGTTTTGCATGTGGAGAGTTTTGTGCGTGGCGAGTTTTGAGCGGCGACTTTTGTGTTTCGACTTTTATGTGGCGAGGTTGGTGTATGTGTGGTTAAATGTGTGCTGAGGGTCGTATATGTGTTCAAGCACGTGGTAGTGTGTGGCGCATTTTGTGTTTGTGTTCATATTCCCGTGTGTGGTGAGTATCCCATGTCGGGGCCCCACCTTAGCAACTGTATGGTATATACTCTTTGGCGCCATCGCTCTCATTCTTTAAGTCCCCCTTGTTCACATCTGGCAGCTGTTAATTTGCCTCCAACACTTTTCCTTTCATTTTTTCCCCATTATGTAGATAGGGGCAAAATTGTTTGGTGAATTGGAAAGCGCGGGGTTAAAATTTCACCTCACAACATAGCTTTGACGCTCTCGGGGTCCAGACGTGTGACTGTGCAAAGTTTTGTGCCTGTAGCTGCGACGCCTCCAACACTTTTCCTTTCACTTTTTCCCCATTATGTAGATAGGGGCAAAATTGTTTGGTGAATTGGAAAGCGCGGGGTTAAAATTTCACCTCACAACATAGCCTATGACGCTCTCGGGGTCCAGACGTGTGACTGTGCAAAATTTTGTGGCTGTAGCTGCGACGGTTCAGATGCCAATCCCGGACATACACACATACACACATACACACATACATACATACATACACACATTCAGCTTTATATATTAGATGAAGGCCGAGCACTTGTACCTTATACAATTACAACACTCCAGATCCCGATAACATATGGGCGTCCCCAAAGTTATCAAACCATGAGCCAAATCCCAAACATGTGAAATAATCACTGTGTGAATAAAACCCTGTGACTAGGATTAAATATCCATCACAAGGAAAAATAAGGGAAAGAGAAGTGTGTTGGCTAAATCAGCAGTGGGGCACACCAAAGCAAGCCACTATGGATGTGTACAAAAACTACAGCTGCAAAAATGAAGATGCTGCAAGCATGGCTGGAGAGTAACACAGCCAGAGACACAACCAACAACAAAAGACCGGCTCACAACAATGAAGGAAGTTCATTGTTGTTGGTTGTGTCTCTGGCTGTGTTACTTTCCAGCCATGCTTGCAGCATCTTCATTTTTGCAGCTGTAGTTTTTGTACACATCCATAGTGGCTTGCTTTGGTGTGCCCCACTGCTGATTTAGCCAACACACTTCTCTTTCCCTTATTTTTCCTTGTGATGGATATTTAATCCTAGTCACAGGGTTTTATTCACACAGTGATTATTTCACATGTTTGGGATTTGGCTCATGGTTTGATAACTTTGGGGACGCCCATATGTTATCGGGATCTGGGGTGTTGTAATTGTATAAGGTACAAGTGCTCGGTCTTCATATATTTATATGATTGCATCTATATTGATCTATGCATTTCCGCATATGTTTGTATTAGTACTTTCCATCACTTTAGGCTGTGGCTCTTTTGTTTAACATTATATTGGTAGTATGGTGTGTTCGTTTTTTGATCCTTTTGGGATATGTTTTTAATGTTTTTACATTTTGTATGTTTTTTTGCCTCATAATAAAGTTGTCATTCATTTTTTGATACTTAGGTGTGCACACATGTATGCATTGTCTTTCCTTCTCTCATTTAGTATTTGTATTTTTCATGCATTGTGTAGCACCCTAGTAGATATATTCAAATATTGGTTGTGCTCCCGACATTCCTCTTTATCCTGATAGATAAAGTATACGCCATGCTACTATGAGTTATTAACTCCTCTGCAAACATGTAACTCCTCTGATGTCACTGTCAATTGTGACAGTGACATAGAGGAACATCGCACAGGGAGTGAGATCCCTGTCTGCTCCCATCACCACAACACAATGCGATCGCATTGTGCTGGATGTCTCCATGGAGACCCCCAGCCACAAGATGGCCATGGAATCCTTTTGTGTCCTGCAGGGAGGGTGATTTGTGAGCTTCTTCTAAAAGCAGGAGCTGACACACCTACTCCCCTGCCTATTAGACGCTGCTCTGATGCCCTGCAGTGCATTACGGTTTATCAGCGATCTGTCAGTATAAGGATGATGGAAAAAAATGTAACAAAAATGACAATGTTAAAAAATTTAAAAAAATTTACTAAAAAGTGTAAAAATATTACAGAAAATGACCAAAAAAGAACAAAAAGAAATAAAATATTCCAATAAATGCATTTACTTATGCAAAAAAAATATAAAAGGACAAATATTTGGTATCGTCACTTCCGGAACGACCTGCTCTGTAAAACTTTCTCACTAGTCATCGTATTTTTCAGACTATAAAACGCACTTTTTTCCTCCAAAAATGAGGAGGAAAAGGGGAGGTATGTCTTTTAGATCAGATGTACCGGCTCTGGCTATGGTGGGGAGGTGAGGGAATGGCAATGCCGGAGCAGGGGGTCACAGGAGGCAGGAGCTGGTGGCTATGGCTAACTCCTGTGCCCGCTGCTAAAGAGAAATGAATATTCACTGCATTCCACCCCCATGGTCGTGGAGAGAATTGAACATTCATTTCTCTATAATAGCATCCTGGTAGGCGTGGCCCCATTCTTATCCTGGTATGATTGCCCCCATCCCAGTCCTGATATGCATGGCCCCATCCATATCCTGGAATGATTGGTACTATCCCTGTACTGGTATGCATGGGCCCTTGCTAATCCTGGTATGATTAGCCCCCATCCCTATCCTGCTATGCATGGCCCCATCAGAAAAATATTTTTAAAAAACCCAAAAACATTACACTTACCTTCTCATCGCTCTCTAGCAGAGTTTTGTTCCTTTGTCAGCAATTGCTTTAGGCCGGGGGTCACACTTGCGAGTGCAATGCAAGAAACTTGCACTAGTCTATCGCTTCAATACCCAGCACTGTAGTTGTAATGCAGACTAAAGAGAATATAAGTCTTGGACATGCAAGTTGACCAAGGCAGGTTTAGGGAAAACCTGCCCTGGGTTTTTGTGTTTTGAAACAGACTACAGTGTGGTACTGGTTCAGTCCGTTTCATTCTAGGCCAGGATTTCATGTGGCTGAAGGCCACAATTTTAAGTTAGTAACCCTGCAGTATAGGGTTTGGGAGTGTCAGATTCAGAGTCAGTGTCAGTCTGGTATTGGCAGGAGTACAGAGCAGGAGGCTCTGCAGGGCTCCACCTGTTTGAGGTAACACAGGCCAGTGGAGCCAAACGGCCAAGGCAGCTGAAAAGCCTGGCACCCACAGCGTGCACAGCAGTGCAGTCGCCCATGGCAACTGATCTCAGGAGGTGGACTGGCATTTTTAGTGACTGTAAACTGGAGGATATGGTTCCCAGCTGTGACCCAAAGGATATCGTGTACTGTGTAATGCTGTCAGTAAAGAGACATTAACATGGCAGTGCAGTCACCCACGGCAACTGCTCAGAGGTGGGCTGACGTGTTAAGTGACTGTAAACCAGAGGATATGTTTCCTGCTGCGATCTGGAGGATAATGTATGCTGTGTTTATATGAGTTGAACATTAAACAGACGTTTTGCTTCGAACTTTGCTGGGTCACTGCCTCATCACTGCTCAGAGTGCTACCGCTACACTACAGTAGTTATATTCGTGTACATGGGAGCAGTGTTGTGAACTCTATTTTTGGGCTCCCTCTAGTGGTCACAAGCGGTACTGTGTAGTGTTGTCTGTCTGCAGGTTGCAGCATCAGCTGGTTCGTTATCCTTGGTTGGTTTCCTATTTAGCCCACCTGGATACTCAGTTCTTTGCCTGCTATCAATGTATTCAGTGCTCTTCAGATTCCTTGTGTCTACCTTGCTCCCAGTCTCTCCAAGACAAGCTAAGTTTTTGTTTGATCATTTTTTGATTATCAGCGTTCATTATGTTTTTAGTCCAGCTCGCTAAAATGTGATTTCCTCGCTGGCTGGTTGCTCTAGGGGACTGAGTTTCTCTGAGATTTCAAGAACCCCCACACCAACTAACGGTGTGGGGGTTCTTGAAATCTCAGAGTGGATATTTTGTAAGGGTTTTTTACTGACCGCATAGATTCCCTTTTCTATTTTCTGCTATCTAGTATTAGTGGGCCTCATTTGCTGAATCTGCTTTCACCCCTGTGTATGTGCCTTCCTCTTACCTCACCGTTATTATTTGTTGGGGGCTTCTATATCTTTGGGGATTATTTCTCTGGAGGCAAGAGAGGTCTTTCTTTCTCTCTAGGGGTAGTTAGTTTCTCAGGCTGGCTCGAGACGTCTGGGATTTTTAGGCACGTTCACCGGCTACTTCTAGTGTGTTTGGATAGGTTCAGATTTGCGGTCAGTCCAGTTTGCCACCTCCCTAGAGCTTGTCCTACGTTTGTTACTTAGCTGGAGTAATTTGTGATCCTCAACCACTAAGGATCATAACAGTATAGCAGGCCAAAAAGTGTTTAATGCATCGCAGAAGTGGGATAAAAAGAAGACCTGAGTACATTTTTTTTTTCCTCCCGCTTTTCCTTTGCTGCAGTCTGTTTAGCTTCTTTCATCCCCTTGAACTCTGGGTGGTTTTGAGCTCAGCTGCAGACATGAATGTTCAGACTCTGACTTCTAGTGTGGATCAACTTACTGCACGGGTGCAAAGTATTCAGGATTTTGTTATTCATAGCCCTATGTCAGAACCAAAGATACCCATTCCTGAGTTGTTTTCTGGAGATAGATCTAGGTTTCTAAATTTTAAGAATAATTGTAAGTTATTTCTATCTCTGAGACCTCGTTCCTCTGGTGATTCCGCTCAGCAAGTTAAAATTGTTATCTCCTTGTTGCGTGGCGACCCACAAGATTGGGCTTTCTCTCTGGCGCCAGGAGATCCTGCATTGCTTAATGTAGATGCATTTTTTCTGGCTCTTGGACTGCTTTATGAGGAGCCTAATCTTGAGAATCAGGCAGAAAAAGCATTGCTGGCTATCTCTCAAGGTCAGGATGAAGCAGAGGTGTATTGTCAAAAATTTCGGAAATGGTCGGTGCTTACTCAATGGAATGAGTGTGCCCTGGCTGCAAATTTCAGAGAAGGTCTTTCTGAGGCCGTTAAGAATGTTATGGTGGGGTTTCCCACCCCTACAAGTCTGAGTGATTCTATGGCTTTAGCCATTCAGGTTGATCGGCGTTTGCGGGAGCCAAATCTGCTCATCCTTTGGCGGTATTTTCTGGACAGAGACCTGAGTCTATGCAATGTGACCGAACTCTGACCAGAATTGAGCGACAAAGTCATAGACGTCAAAATGGGTTGTGCTTTTACTGTGGTGATTCTACTCATGTTATCTCAGCATGCTCTAAACGCTTAAAAAAAATCGCTAAACCTGTCACCATTGGTACTATACAGCCTAAATTTATTTTGTCTGTTACTTTGATTTGTTCTTTGTCGTCCTACCCGGTTATGGCTTTTGTGGATTCGGGTGCTGCCCTGAATCTGATGGATTTGTCGTTTGCCAGGCGCTGTGGTTTTGTCCTGGAGCCTTTGGAATTTCCTATTCCTCTGAGGGGAATTGATGCTACGCCATTGGCTGAGAATAAGCCTCAGTATTGGACGCAAATGACCATGTGCATGACTCCCGTACATCAGGAGGTGATTCACTTTCTTGTTCTGCATAATTTGCATGATGTCGTTTTGGGTCTGCCATGGTTGCAAGCTCATAATCCAGTTTTAGATTGGAAAGCTATGTCTGTGTCGAGTTGGGGTTGTCAGGGAATTCATGGCGATACTCCGTTGGTGTCTATTGCTTCTTCCACTCCTTCTGAGGTCCCTGAGTTTTTGTCTGACTTCCAGGATGTATTTGATGAGCCCAGGTCCAGTGCCCTGCCCCCTCATAGGGATTGTGACTGTGCTATAAATTTAATTCCTGGTAGTAAATTCCCTAAGGGACGACTTTTTAATTTGTCTATACCAGAGCATGCCGTGATGCGGAGTTATATAAAGGAGTCTTTGGAGAAGGGACATATTCGCCCATCCTCTTCCCCTCTTGGTGCAGGATTTTTTTTTGTGGCCAAGAAGGACGGTTCTTTGAGACCTTGTATAGATTATCGTCTTCTGAATAAAATTACAGTAAAATTTCAGTATCCTTTGCCACTATTGTCTGATTTGTTTGCTCGGATTAAGGGTGCCAGTTGGTTCACCAAGATAGATCTCCGTGGTGCGTATAACCTTGTGCGCATTAAGCAGGGAGATGAATGGAAAACAGCATTTAATATGCCCGAAGGCCATTTTGTGTACTTAGTGATGCCTTTTGGACTCTCTAATGCTCCTTCTGTGTTTCAGTCCTTCATGCATGACATCTTCCGAGAATATCTGGATAAATTTATGATTGTTTATCTGGATGACATTTTGGTCTTTTCTGATGATTGGGAGTCCCATGTGAAGCAGGTCAGGATGGTGTTTCAGGTCCTGCGTGCTAATGCTTTATTTGTGAAGGGCTCAAAATGCCTCTTCGGAGTACAGAAGGTCTCCTTTTTGGGTTTTATTTTTTCTCCTTCTACTGTGGAGATGGACCCAGTCAAGGTCCAGGCTATTCATGACTGGACTCAGCCCACGTCTGTTAAGAGTCTTCAGAAGTTCTTGGGTTTTGCTAATTTTTACCGTTGTTTCATCGCTAATTTTTCTAGCGTGGTTAAACCTTTGACGGATTTGACCAAGAAGGGTTCTGATGTGACTAATTGGTCTCCTGCGGCCGTGGAGGCCTTTCGGGAGCTGAAGCACCGGTTTTCTTCAGCTCCAGTCTTATGTCAGCCAGATGTCTCTCTCCCCTTCCAGTTCGAGGTTGATGCTTCTGAGATTGGAGCAGGGGCTGTTTTGTCGCAGAGAAGCTCTGATGGCTCTGTGATGAAGCCATGTGCTTTCTTTTCTAGAAAGTTTTCACCTGCCGAGCGGAATTATGATGTTGGTAATCGGGAGTTGTTGGCTATGAAGTGGGCATTTGAGGAGTGGCGACATTGGCTCGAAGGAGCTAAACATCGTGTGGTGGTCTTGACGGATCACAAAAATCTGATTTACCTTGAATCTGCCAAGCGCCTGAATCCTAGACAGGCTCATTGGTCGTTGTTTTTCTCCCGTTTCAACTTCGTGGTCTCATACCTGCCCGGTTCGAAGAACGTGAAAGCTGATGCACTTTCTAGGAGTTTTGTGCCTGACTCTCCGGGAGTTTCTGAGCCGGCTGGTATTCTCGGAGAGGGAGTTATTTTGTCTGCCATTTCCCCAGATTTGCGACGAGTGCTGCAGAAATTTCAGGCGGATAGACCTGACCGTTGTCCACCAGAGAGACTGTTTCTCCCGGATAGATGGACCAGGAGAGTTATTTCCGAGGTTCATTCTTCGGTGTTGGCGGGTCATCCTGGGATTTTTGGTACCAGAGATTTGGTGGCTAGGTCCTTCTGGTGGCCTTCCTTGTCGCGGGATGTGCGTTCCTTTGTGCAGCCTTGTGGGATTTGTGCTCGGGCTAAGCCTTGCTGTTCTCGTGCCAGCGGTTTGCTTTTGCCTTTGCCTGTTCCGAAAAGGCCTTGGACGCACATTTCCATTGATTTTATTTCGGATCTTCCAGTATCTCAGAAAATGTCTGTCATCTGGGTGGTGTGTGATCGTTTTTCCAAGATGGTCCATTTGGTGCCCTTGCCTAAGTTGCCTTCTTCCTCCGATTTGGTTCCTCTATTTTTTCAGAATGTGGTTCGCTTGCACGGCATTCCTGAAAATATTGTGTCTGATAGAGGATCCCAGTTTGTGTCCAGGTTTTGGCTGACTTTTTGTGCTAAGATGGGCATTGATTTGTCTTTTTCGTCGGCCTTCCATCTTTAGACTAATGGCCAATCCGAGCGAACTAATCAGACGTTGGAAACTTATTTGAGATGTTTTGTTTCTGCTGATCAGGATGATTGGGTGACTTTTTTGCCTTTGGCCGAGTTTGCCCTTAATAATCGGGCTAGTTCTGCTACTTTGGTTTCGCCTTTTTTCTGCAATTCTGGTTTCCATCCTCGTTTTTCCTCGGGTCAGGTTGAGCCTTCTGACTGTCCTGGGGTGGATTCTGTGGTGGATAGGTTGCAGCAGATTTGGAACCATGTGGTGGACAATTTGATGTTGTCACAGGAGAATGCTCAGCGCTTTGCCAACCGCCGCCGCGGTGTGGGTCCCCGACTTCGTGTTGGGGATTTGGTGTGGCTGTCTTCTCGGTATGTTCCTATGAAGGTCTCCTCTCCTAAATTCAAGCCTCGCTTCATCGGTCCTTATAAGATCTTGGCAATCCGGTGTCTTTTCATTTGGATCTCCCAGCATCGTTTGCCATTCATAATGTGTTCCATAGGTCTTTGTTGCGGAGGTATGTGGTACCTGTGGTTCCTTCTGTTGAGCCTCCTGCTCCGGTGCTGGTCGAGGGTGAATTGGAGTACGTGGTGGAGAAGATTTTGGATTCTCGTATCTCTAGACGGAGGTTGCAGTATTTGGTTAAGTGGAAGGGCTATGGTCAGGAGGGTAATTCCTGGGTTGTCGCCTCTGATGTTCATGCGGCCGATTTGGTTCGTGCCTTCCACGCGGCTCATCCTGATCGCTCTGGGGGTCTTGATGAGGGTTCGGTGACCCCTCCTCAAGGGGGGGGTACTGTTGTGAACTCTTTTTTTGGGCTCCCTCTAGTGGTCACAAGCGGTACTGTGTAGTGTTGTCTTTCTGCAGGTTGCAGCATCAGCTGGTTTGTTATCCTTGGTTGGTTTCCTATTTAGCCCACCTGGATACTCAGTTCCTTGCCTGCTAGCAATGTATTCAGTGCTCTTCAGATTCCTTGTGTCTACCTTGCTCCCAGTCTCTCCAAGACAAGCTAAGTTTTTGTTTGATCATTTTTTGATTATCAGCGTTCATTATGTTTTTAGTCCAGCTCGCTAAAATGTGATTTCCTCGCTGGCTGGTTGCTCTAGGGGACTGAGTTTCTCCCCCCCACACCGTTAGTTGGTGTGGGGGTTCTTGAAATCTCAGAGTGGATATTTTGTAAGGGTTTTTTACTGACCGCATAGATTCCCTTTTCTATTTTCTGCTATCTAGTATTAGTGGGCCTCATTTGCTGAATCTGCTTTCACCCCTGTGTATGTGCCTTCCTCTTACCTCACCGTTATTATTTGTTGGGGGCTTCTATATCTTTGGGAATTATTTCTCTGGAGGCAAGAGAGGTCTTTCTTTCTCTCTAGGGGTAGTTAGTTCCTCAGGCTGGCTCGAGACGTCTAGGATTTTTAGGCACGTTCACCGGCTACTTCTAGTGTGTTTGGATAGGTTCAGATTTGCGGTCAGTCCAGTTTGCCACCTCCCTAGAGCTTGTCCTACGTTTGTTACTTAGCTGGAGCAATTTGTGATCCTCAACCACTAAGGATCATAACAGAGCAGTATTATAGTAGTTATATTTGTGTACATAGGAGCAGCATTATAGTAGTTATACTCTTGTACATAGGGAGCAGCATTATAGTAGTTATATTATTGTACATAGGAGACAGTATTATAGTAGTTATATTCTTATACATAGGAGAAGTATTATAGTAGTTATATTCTTGTACATAGGAGCAGCATTATAGTAGTTATATTCTTGTACATAGGAGCAGTATTATAGTAGTTATACTCTTCTACATAGGGAGCAGTATTATAGTAGTTATATTCTTATACATAGGAGCAGTAGTATACTAGTTATATTCTTGTACATATGAGCGGTTTTATAGTAGTTATTTTCTTATACATCGGAGTAGTATTATAGTAGTTATATTCTTGTACGTAGGAAGCCGTATTATAGTAGTTATATTCTTGTACATAGGGACAGTATTATAGTAGCTATATTCTTGTATATAAGGGCAGTATTATAGTAGTTATGTTTTTGTATACAGGAGCAATATTGTAGTATCTATATTCATGTATACAGGAGCAGTATTATAGTAGTTTTATTCTTGTACGCAGGAGCAGTATTATAGTTGTTATATTCTTATACATAGGAGTAGTATTATAATAGTTATATTGTTGTACGCTGGAGCAGTATTATAGTAGTTATGTTCTTATACATAGGAGCAGTATTATAGTAGCTATATTCTTGTACACGGGAGCAGTAATAAAGTAGTTATTTTGTACATTGGAGCAGTATTATAGTAGTTATGTTCTTATACATAGGAGCAGTATTATAGTAGCTATATACTTGTACACGGGAGCAGTAATAAAGTAGTTATATTGTACATTGGAGCAGTATTATAGTATTTATATTATTGTACCTAGGGGCAGTATTATAGTAATGATATACTTGTACATAGGAGCAGTATTATAGTAGTTCATATTTTTGTATACAGGAGCAGTCTTAAAGTAGCCATATTCTTGTACTTTGGGGGCAGTTTTAAGTTGCTGCTTATTTATTTTATTTATTTATGTTACTCACTTATATAGCGCCATTAATTTCACAGCGCTTTGCATACAATATTTGCACTGCCCCCCATTGGGGCTCACAATCGAAATTCCCTATCAGTATGACTTTGGAATGTGGGAGGAAACCGGAGAACCCTGAGGAAACCCATGCAAGCACGGGGAGAACATACAAACTCCTTGCAGATGTTGTCCTTGGTGGGATTTGAACCCAGGACCCCAGCGCTGCAATGCTGCAGTGCTAACCACTGATTTACTGTACTGCCCCACCGTGTTGTATTTTTATTCACATGAGAAGCATTATAATAGTAGTTATATTCCTGTGCCTTAATGCAGTGCTACAGTACAGTAGTCTAAGTTTTATACATATGCATCAATATTATAATAATGTTCTGTTAGGCAGGGGACAGTATTATAGTAGCTACCGTGTTTCCCCGATAGTAAGACACCCCCAATAGTAAGACGTAGTGGGGGTTTTAGCGGGGTCGGCTAATGTAAGACGCACCCCCGAAAGTAAGACATAGTACTGTACGTTGTAAAAATATAAGCCGTACCGTTACCTTTTGCTGCATTAACTGCGGGATGCAGACAATTCAGCCACTGGTAACCAGGGTAAACATCGGGTTACTAAGCGCAGGGCCGCACTTTAGTAACCCGATGTTTACCCTGGTTACCAGTGTAAATGTTAAAAAAAAAAAAAAGTGAGGTGTCATATCTTGTTTTTTCCAGAGGTGATTTTGGAGTTTTTGGGCTGTCGGGACAGAATACAGTGACTCTTCCTTTGCCTTTTGGTGTTTTTAATCCTTCAGAAAGATACTGTTGACTTCCATCTCCAAGTTCTAATCGTCGCTTCGCCGGAGGGCGCCCCAGTGCAGGCTGCAGTAGGCCGGCTCTGGCGGCGGGTCCATGCCGGGTGGAGTAGATGAAGCTGGCCGCTGCTTGCTGCTCCGGAGTGCACAGTCCGTGCGGGGGATGGTGCACCGGGCCGGGGGAGGACAAGACGTACAGGTATCCGCCGCCTCCTGCGCCAACCACAGCGCCTCCCCCGGCCACGAACCCCCCGGAGAAGCTGGAGCATTTGTCGGGGAGCAGCAGCTGGTCGTGCCCGAGGTGGCTTCCCTTTCTCATGGTACGGAGCCACCGCCTTCTCCGCTCTCCTCCTTGTGACCCCAGTAATCCGCACTGCCCGGCCTGCACCCTACAAATAGCCAAGGCTGCAGTTAGAGCAGGTGCTGAAGTGAACTCGTCGGAGGGCTATCGAGCACCGGGGGAGGCAGATGGAGGCGGATTGTACGGCTGTGTGTGCTCGGGCCCCAGCTCCGACCTCCCTGCCACCGCCGCGGCTGAAAAATGGTTCCAGGAAGCTGACAATGAATGAAGGGATGCGGTTTACGCGCGAAGGTCGGAGCTGGGGCCCGAGCACACACAGCCGTACAATCGGCCTCACAAGGAGGAGAGCAGAGAAGGCGGCGGCTCCATACCATGAGAAAGGGAAGCCACCTCGGGCACGACCAGCTGCTGCTCCCCGACAAATGCTCCAGCTTCTCCGGGGGGTTCGTGGCCGGGGGCGGCGCTGTGGTTGGCGCAGGAGGCGGCGGATACCTGCACGTCCTGTCCTCCCCCGGCCCGGTGCATCATCCCCCGCACGGACTGTGCACTCCGGAGCAGCAAGCAGCGGCCAGCTTCATCTACTCCACCCGGCATGGACCCGCCGCCAGAGCCGGCCTACTGCAGCCTGCACTGGGGCGCCCTCCGGCGAAGCGACGATTAGAACTTGGAGATGGAAGTCAACAGTATCTTTCTGAAGGATTAAAAACACCAAAAGGCAAAGGAAGAGCCACTGTATTCTGTCCCGACAGCCCAAAAACTCCAAAATCACCTCTGGAAAAAACAAGATATGACACCTCACTTTTTTTTCTTTTTTTTTTTACATTTACACTGGTAACCAGGGTAAACATCGGGTTACTAAGCGCAGCCCTGCTCTTAGTAACCCGATGTTTACCCTGGTTACCAGGGGACTTCGCATAGTTGGTCGCTGGAGAGCTGTCTGTGTGACAGCTCTCCAGCGACCACACAGGTTTTTTTCCCAATGTAAGACACCCCCCCGAAAGTAAGACATAGTGGGACTTTTGAGTGGTAAAAGAAAGTAAGACGCTGTCTTACTATCGGGGAAACACGGTATTAGCGATGAGCGAATATACTAGTTACGTGAGATTTCTTGAGCATGCCGGGGGTCCTTCGAGTATTTTTTAGTGCTCGTAGTTTTAGTTTTTCTTGCAGCAGCTGAATGATTTACATCTGATAGCCAGCATAAGTACATGTGGGGATTCCCTAGCAACCAAGCAACCCCCACATGTACTTATGCTGGCTAACAGATGTAAATCATTCAGCTGCGGCAAGAAAAACTAATTCTCCGAGCACTGAAAAATCCTCTGAGGACCCCCGAGCATGCTCGGGAAATCTTGAGTAACAAGTATAATCACTCATCACTAGTAGCTATATTTTTGTACATGGAGGACAGTAACATAGTAACTACAGTATATTTCTGTATTTGTGTACAAGGGGTAGCCTGATTATAGTACAAATGAATAACATAAACAGTCCTTTCTTCAGGAGCAATGGGACAAATTTTATGTAGCAGCCTCACAATTCTCGGTATTTCAGGCCATATCAGCTCCAGCAGTATAAATTTGTTGACCAAACAGACACACCTCTGTTCAGTTCCATATCCAACTCCACTCTGCGAGCTAAACCAGCTCCTGTTATTGGGCATGTATTATGGGAACAACCTTACCCACCCAGACTGCTTTGGTTGCTCCTAAATCCCTGACCTAAAATCCAGTCACGTTAAAACTGTCTCAATAACCTAGTGGTACACACTGTCCATTACCGGGCAAACCACCTCGGTGACACTTATCCAGCATTCAGTACCCTGGATATACAGTATACTATATATATATATATATATATATATATATATATATATATATATATATATATATATATATCTATCTATCTATATATATATATATATATATATATATATCTCCATGTACATATCTGTTATTACAGCTCTTACATTTTGAACTCTCTTCAGCTGCTCATATTATACAGTATATGCAATATTACCTGACAAACTGTTTCTGATAACGATGAAATGACTTCTTTTGCACCAATTAATCAAGCAAGTAACAAGGTGATGTGGTCTCATTTATAATATGTAACTAATGCTTCCATTATCCCAATGAATATGCAAATCCCCCTATTCTTTCACAGTGTCCTGATGAACAATACACATGTGTTATTTGCATTGTTGTGATAATTCATCAACAGCCTTTACTGATTATCCTTCACCCATAATCTGTAATGGGCTCTGCTGATACCGGAAGACTTCTTTTTTTTTTAGTTTTTCTATCTGATTTGCTCATTGATAACAGTCTCATAAATGATCTTATTAACAGAGTTTTTATGTACAATGTCACAGTTACTGATGCTTTATACACTTAGCTAGCACCATCATATATTACACGATCCTTACAATATGGTTTGCATTTATATAAATAAAGTTAAATCCCTATATAAAAGTACTGTAAATTCACAATGTACTTTCGAGTTAGTTTATCCAATTTTTTATGCATATAAAAACTGCAAAGTTTTGAACTTTATTTTTTTTAGAAGGAACAAGCTAGTGGAAGAGGAAGCACAAGTAAAAACCTCAGCAAATTACCCGAATTGACACCAAAAAGTGACTTAAATTATAGTAGAAATCTAAGTAAGACAATGACTGGAGTAGATTTCTGACTTTGGTACACTGCAGCCCTAATATAATTCACCAAGTTCATTATTAGACTTGTAGTTGTTGTTCTTTTCAGCAGCTTAATGGGCATATGCAGCAATAGACTCTACCCTGACTTATTGGCTTCCATCACAGGGCTTTCTCCCCATGTTGTGATCTGGGCAAGAGTCAATGTACAAAGAAGGGGAAGGAATGAAATGTACCCACCTATTGTGAATGGTGGATTCTGTGTTTACTATTTTATATGGAATTGTTAGTGTAATCCTGTCTGTGATGATAACGAGACTGCTGAACAGTCTTTTGTACAGAACGGGAAGTAAGAGTGTAGAATAATACCTAAAAGACAATTTGAGAATTGCAAGATGTTAGAATGTTTTAAATATAACGATATGGAAAACTGAAAAAAAACAACAATATAATAAAATGGTAAAAAAGTACATTTAACAGAAAAGCCTGTGATAAACAGGATGATTTCCCCCCTTTCCTTTTGTCTGAGTCTGTGATGTGTGTTTGTGTGTTTGTAAGATTTTACTCTTTTATATACTTGAAAATGTTTAACTATTAACATAGTATATAATAGGTTTTCAACCTATAGTGAAAAATCTAAAATGCCTAATTATTTTTCTTTTCCTGTAAAACTTAAAAAATTTAAATAAAAATTACATTTTTTTAAAAAAGTGTCAATTTACAGAGTTTTGAACTATCCCATTAAACGACAGTATTCAGTGATATTGCTGTGTGATGGATGTTTGCAGACGGTGCTCCCTTCACCTGGTGGATTGGAAGAGGTAATGAGAGGCACACAGACTGGGGAGGCTCTTTACCGGGGCAGTGCGCCTGTGCCTTAGAGGAAAATTGCATTGATATGAGACATTACTGCAACTGTGACGCTGACAGGACTGACTGGTAAGATTGAAGCCCCTTATATGACTGCACAGAAATGGGATTTGTTAGAAATAGTAGCAGGGCTGGGACCGTCCATTGGTAAAGCTCATAGAGATGTTTTAAAGAAACCTTCTTTTCAAAATGTTTATCCTCTTAATATATTGAAGTCATTTTATTATTTAGCACTGTGTACTTACAATTGCTAATTTTTGCCTTTCTACCCAGTTAATTCTTCTCTTTTCCATTAGTTCTATGACATCTTGTGATTAAAAAGTGACTATCTGAATCGTTCTAAGCTCTATGTAGAAGCAGGAAGACAATTATCATCATATAAGTCAGGAGTCACTGCAAAAATCTCTGGCAAAGAGGAACAGGGAGGGACTGGGTGAGGAGTTAAAGATGAGAATGATAAATGCAGGGACAAGAGACTTCCTTTTTCTACAGAGCAGAGAAAAGAGAATAAGTAACTGGGTAGAAAGGCAAAGTGAGCAATTGTAAGTACACAGCGCTATATACTATGGTATTGCAATAAATGAAGAGGATGAAAACTTTGATGGGAGGGGGAGGGATCTCTAATGTTTGACTCATGCAAGCCCCTTCATCAAGATGGGTGAGATGATTACCGGTATTGATGAATTAGGAAGTATATGTTTAGATCTTTCTGATGTTCCTTTTACGCTTAGCCATCGATAGGGACAAGGGGGCATCCATTATGTCTAGAGGATGGAATGTTTAATCATAATCACAGATGCAGATTCTTTACTGTAAGAGGAGTGAGACTATAGAACTCTCTTCCACATGATATTGTAATGGTTGATTCACTACAAACGTTCAAGGAGGGTCTGGACTCCTTTCTTGAAAAATATAAATGACAGGTTATGGAAATTGGACTCTTCAATTTTCTTCCTTAATATTGAGCTATTAGTGTCTTCCCCAGGGAGTTTCTGCATTCCTCTGGGTCAATATATTAGGTTATAGGTTGAAGTCGATAGACCTATGTCTATCTTCACCCTTAAAAATAATGACACTATGAAACATTACCTTTTAGTTTTTAGAAATTCTGTCCTGGATTAGTTTAAAGGGAATCTGCTAGTTCTAAAATCTGTATCAAAGTAATCAAAGATACTTGTAGGGCACATTGTTCTAAGATTAGCTATTTGTTTAGTTTAACCACCTTACACACCCTGAAGTAACTGTACAGTTTGTGCATGTGTATTGAGCAGGCTCAGGAGCAGAGCCCGCTCCATACCAGACCGATGACACCTATGGCTCACAGTTCTAACCTGCCTGTAAAAGCAGCTACTTGAGCTAGATCTTTAATCGTGGCTGTTTAATCATAATTATACAGTTGTGCTCAAAAGTTTACATACCCCGGCAAAATATTTGATTTCTTGGCCTTTTTTCAGAGAATATGAATGATAACACCAGAACTTTTTCTCCACTCATGGTTAGTGGTTGGGTGAAGCCATTTATTGTCAACTGTGTTTTCTCTTTTTAAATCATAATGACAACCCAAAACATCCAAATGACCCTGCTCAAAAGTTCACATACCCCATTTCTTAATACCGGGTCATGCCCCCTCTAACATCAATAACAGCTTGAAGTCTTTTGCGGTAGTTGTGGATGAGGTTCTTTATTTTCTCAGATGGTAAATCTGCCCACTCTTCTTGGCAAAAAAGGCTCCAGTTCCTGTAACTTCCTGGGCTGTTTAGCATGAACTGCACAATTGAGATCTCCCCAGAGTTGCTCAATGATATTGAGATCAGGAGACTGAGATGGCCACTCCAGAACCTTCACTTTGTTCTGCTGTTGCCAATGATACTGTAGGTCGACTTGGCCTTGTGTTTTGGATCGTTGTCATATTGGAACGTCCAAGTACGTCCCATACGCAGCTCACGGGCTGATGATAGCAAATTTGCCTCCAGCATTTGCTAATAACGTGCTGCATTCATCTTTCCTTCAACTTTGACCAGGTTTCCTGTGCCTTTGTAGCTCACTCATCCCCAAAACATCAGCGATCCACCTCCGTGCTTTACAGTAGGAATGGTGTTCCTTTCATCATAGGCTTTGTTGACCTCTCTCCAAATGTAACATTTATGGTTGTGGCCAAAAAGTTCAATTTTGGTCTCATCACTCCAAATTACCTTGTTCCAGAACTTTTGAAACTTGTCTCTGTGCTGTTTTGGGCATTGTAGGTGAGATACTTTGTGGCATTTGAGCAGTAATGGCTTTCTTCTGGCGACTCAACCATGCAGCCCATTTTTCTTTGAGTACCTCCTTATTGTGCATCTTGAAACAGCAGCACCGCTACTTTTCATAGAGTCCAGTATTTCAGCTGATGTTGTTTGTGGGTTTTTCTTTGCATCCTGAACAATTTTCTTGGCAGATGTGGACAAAATTTTTGTTGGTCTACCTGACCATGGTTTTGTTTTTACAGAGCACCCGATTTTCCATTTGTTAATCAGTTTGAATGCTGCTGACTGGCATTATCAATTCCTTGGATATCTTTTTGTATCCCTTTCCTGTTTTATACAGTTCAACTAACTTTTCCCTTAGATCCGTTGACAATTCTTTTGCTTTCCCCATGACTCACAATTCAGAAACATTTACGAGTCTGTCTGGATCCCAGAAACTCACTCAGCTTTTATGCACACACACTCATTACAAGCAAACAGGTCACAGGTGAAGATGTTACCTTTAGTAGCCATTCAAACCTATTTGTGTCAACTTCTGTGCATGTTATCAGGCCAAAATCACCAGGGTATGTGAACTCTAGATCAGGGTCATTTGGATGTTTTGGGTTGTCATTATGATTTAAAAAGAGAAAACACAGTAGTTTGACAATAAATGGCTTCACCCAACCACTAACCATGAGTGGAGAAAAAGTTTTGGTGATATCATTCAAAAAAATTTCAAGAAAGCAAAAATTCTGCTGGGGTATGTAAACTTTTGAACACAACTGTAGATGCAGCTGTCAATTACTGATAGCTGTATTTCATTGGATGGAATGTCAGTGTACACTGATTCCCTTCGCCTACTTTTGGTGCCATCACAGGTTGCTGATGTGTTAACTAAGCAGCTGATGGTCTGATGAAGGCCCCATCTTTACCATGTTGGTAACCCAAAGGCTAGGCTTCATGAAAGAATGTATATATTAATACTTAAAAATGTTTTAACATATAAGAAAAACTGAAAGTTAAATTTGCCTCTTTTCCTTGTTGAAGCATAAATAAAAATAAAAATAATTAGGATTGTCATATTCATAAAAGCTTGCTAAACGCCAGGATAAAATAAAAATAGTGATCAAAGTGCCTGAACGGTCCTTTTTCACTTACCACAATACCTCCCAAAAATGTAATAAAAAGCAATCAAAACGTATTATTACCACAAAAGGATATTAATGAAAACCATCAGCTCTGCAGAAAGAAACAAGCCTTCACACAGCTCTACTGACAAGTTAAAAAATCACAGGGAATTTTTTTCGTGAAAAAATAAACTTTTTTTTTATATATCTTTTAACCACTAAAATATAAAAAAGCATACATTTGGTATTGCCATAATCGGACTGAGCTTGTAAATCATATTCTAGCCATTTTTACACCAAGAGGAACAAATGGAAACAAAAAGATTGTCCCACAAAAAATAAACCCTTATGTGTCGCCAACAAATTAAATTTAATAAATGCTCTTGAATGGAAAGAAGGGGGGAAATAAGCAAAACAAAAAATCCATACGTTTTGGAGGGGTTAAAAGTCTGCTCAATAGTTTTGGAGAAAACACTCTTTATGTTCATATTTAAACTAAGTTCTCAGAGCATTGTGGGAGTAAGACTTTTCCTCCTACAGATTTCTTTTTAGTAAATAGGTTCTTGGAGCTCCAAAACCTGGCAGAAGCTAGTAAATAATAATTAACCATCCAGCATTACCTCCAGCTGCGACCACAGGCTCAGGGTACCTTTGTTGCCGGAAAGTGTTTTTCCATAACACCAACTCCCAGGGACCCACCCTGTGGAGTCCCAAAATCCTCCAGACAATTAACCAAAATCTAAGCTTCAAGGGGAGGTTACCATCCACCCTATGTACAAACCCCCACAACAATTTTGCCACCAATTCCAAGAACGCCCTCACCACCACTTGCCGAAATGACCAAATAACATAATCATCCAACATTTTGATATTTTATCTTACTTGAACCCCTAAATTAATGGGTGGGAGAGATGGACCTTTGCTCTTGGGGCCTCATGATGATTGCAAGTCTTTCTTGCAATTTTTTTCTAAGACAAACCCTGCTCAACTGTAAAGACTCCCCCTACTGACTAACCCCTCTAAACTTTTGACCCCAAAGAGCCCCCACTTCTACCCATATTTATTTTAGCCCCTGCTTGCCCTACAACTAAATCACGGGTCACTCCGCCCATGGCTTTGCAGTGGGCTACGTTTTTTCTTACGGCAGTTGTCCAAGTGTATCCGAGCCTCCCCACAGCTGTCCATGGAAGAAAGCTGTCTATTACAGTAAATTGTAGGAACAGCTCTTTACATAGGAATTTCCTCTAATTCTACTCCATGATGATTTCTATGAATAAACCTTGAAAAGGCAGAAATAAAGTTTTCATGTTGTTTTATTCATCATCACAGCTGCATTTACCGTAAGACAAGATCTTGTTCTCTCCGATCCTGGATCATGATAAATATGGAACAGAAGAACAAAAATGAAGAAAATAAGTAATAAGGAGACACATCAGGCACTGAGAGTGTCAGAGGTGTCTCTTCCAGACTGTCGGTACTTCATGCCTCAGTTATTACCTGGCGTAGCTTCACATCGGATGTGACTTTTCTGCATCTTATCTCAGGAATTCATTATTTTGTCTGCAAATTTGCATCAAACTCTCCTGGAAATCCCTTGGTATTACAAAATCATGTACAGCTGGTGAAAGCCTTTATTTAAAAGGGAGATAAGAAATTAATCTATGTGTAGGCTATTGAAAACACCGTTACTGCAAATAGCGGTAACACTGTAGGTTTACCAGAATTCCTATGACATGGTATGTTATCTCCAGGAGATATGCCGAATGACAAACCTAGCTCTGATACATATTTAGAAGGGTTGTCTTGGGTTCTTAAATGTGTAAAATTACCAATGTTACTGAGCACCCTGCAGTGTCATAGTGGCCAGTGAAAAAAATCCGCTCTGCGACTCTTTTAACCTCTTTGCTCTAGATCTTGCTTGCGGTGGTCTGAAGCTGATGGGATTGGTAGATTCAACCAACCTCAGTGCCCTTGCGCTTCTCCCAGGTTGCAGATGCGAAGCACTGGGAGACCACTGAGTTTGGTCCAATGGTGTGATCATGCCCCTGGCCTGAACTATCAACCTTGAGGAGTGCACCACCCTCAAAACCAGGAAGCCCAGAGGCAGAGGGGCAATGCAATTGATCCAGAGGAAGGAAAAACCCACATGGGGGCAGACACTAATAGCTCCATTAAAGGGGAAAAAAATTCCTTCCTGACTCCACATATAGTGATCAGACTAGTTCCCTGGATCAACATCCCATCACAGAATCTTGTACCCATAACCTGTAATATATTTTTCAAGAAAGACACCCAAGCGCTTCTTGAATTTTAGTAGTGAATCAACCATTACTGCATCATGTGGCAGAGAGTTCCATAGTCTGCTCTTAAGGTAGAGAATCCATAGTGTAACTGCTCTCACGGTAAAGAATTGCTGTCTGTGATTATGATTAAACCTTTCCTTTAGATATAGGGATTACCCCTTGTCACTGTCATGGGCCTAGGTGTAAAAAGATAATTGAAAAGATCTCTGTGCTTTCCCTTCATATGTTTGTGAATTGTAATACGATTGCATGTATTTTTTCAAACTGAATAACCCCAAGTTTGATAACCTGTCTTGATATTGCAGTCTACCCATTCCCTTAATAACTATGAAATCAATGTATCAATGAACATTGTAGGGAATTTTACCCCTGCAAACAGCTGTCCCATCTTTATCTTCATTTTCCTCTTTATCCTTAACTTTTTATTATCTTCTTTGCCCACTTTCCCTTCCTTTTTGCTTTTTTCTTTCTTAACAGTTCCCTTTTCTCCTATCCCTTTTCATCTCCTCTTTATCTGTCCTCTACTAAACTTCACTTTTCTTCTCCTTTATTTTTCCCCTTCACCTTCTACTTTTCCTACCCTTCTTGTTTTCCATATTTTTGCAACATTTCTTCTTCCTTCATTCCTTTTTTCGATCCTTACTCTCTTCTTTTCCCTATCCTTTTTTAACTACTTTTTCCTTTCACCTTCATTTTTTTTGTTGCCCTCCCACTCTCCACTTTCATTTTCTATCTTCCCTTTTCCTATTTGCTTTTCCCCTTCTCAATATATTTGTTTTCCTTTTTCTTTTCCCATATCATTTTATCTTCTTTCTTGTTTTTTTCCCTCCCTATCTTTCCCCAATCTGCTTTATTTTTCCTGCTGGTGGCGCTGATTCACATCTCATGAACAAACTGTGAGTTAGGGAAGTCAAGGAATCTGAGGTACAGAGCCAGGAGGGTACATCATAAACACAGGGAAGAGACAAAGATGTAGTCAGGTAATGGTCAAAGGCAGAATGCGTCAAGACAAAAGAGATAATACAAGTGGGTAGTCTAAAGAAAAAACAAGGTCCGACAACAAAGATCAAGGTCCGAGCACAGAAAAAACACACCACTGAACTGAAAACTACAACTGCCAGAGATCTAGGACTGACAGCTTAGCTAAATAGCTGAGTATTCTCATAGAACAGTAAACACCTGAAGGGAGTGCAGCACCTCCCAGTCTCAAATTGGACAGCAAAGCTGTCAATCAACATACTAACGGATTAGCTCACCCCTGCACTAGATTGGATGACTGAGCTGACACTTACCAAACTGACAGCTCAGCATAACCCTGATTCCATAGGGCAGCAAAACTGTCACTCACTGTGTCCAAGACAAACTGTGTGGAGGAATCATGACACGTCTTCTGTTCTGCTTCATTCTTTTCTTTCTTCTACAACCTCATATAGGACAAGTGATATTGGATTTCTTACCTTTAAAGATCATTTACCGGTCTCACAGATTGTAATCACTGACACAAACCGATTGGGCTCTGAAGCCGCTTGGAAAGTTGGATCTCTGCGCTGCTACGGTGACAGTATGTATTTTTTAAAAAATTTTCTGTATATTCCATGCAGTATTGCGAAAAATTAACCAAATTCACTTTTTTTTCCAGGAAGCTTTTGGAATTCAGCATCTTTCATTTCCGGGAACTCTTATCTCTATTTTCCAACTTTCCATTCAGAATTCAGCATTGATATTTCATTTTTCTTCAAGACCACAAGCTCATCTGGAGTGTTCTTGGAAAATCTTGGCATTAAAGACCTCATAAGAATTGAGCTAATCTGTAAGTTATTGAACGTTATGTGTCTATTGCTTACATTGAGTAGCAAATACCTGAGTAATATGTGTCAAATGTGTCATTGTACCAAGAGGCAAGAAATGTCATCACAATGGTATCATGCATTGTTTTCTTATTAGAATATCTAATATTAATTCTATAGTGACAGCATAATCCATAGAAGACAATATATTGTGACCAGTGTCATGTTTCACATTAGGGACTGCAATCTAGTCCGCATGATGGTCCACGTGAAATCAGAGCAATATGCAGAATGGGCGCGTGTCAGTGGTTCCTGACCCTTAAAGGCTTTTGATACAGGATAATTTTACAAGGTTAATTAGTCATTGTACAAGACTTGAAGGGAATCTGTCAGCAAGTTTTTGCTATTTAATCTGCCTACTCTGTACTGAAGCACAAAATATATTATATTTTGGCACAAAGAATGACATTACTACTTTTTGAGGACAGAAATGGAAATGTTAATATTGTATGAATTCTGAAAAAAGAACATAAGCATAACTAATGTAAGGGTACCACAAAGGGGGACTTTTGTACTGTGTGTGGGGCACAAAGGGCAACATCACTACTGTGGACAAAAAGGAGGTACTGTTACTGCATACGGTACCAGGGACGCTCTGTGGCACTATCGAGGTTGTGTAAGACTGAGGGAAAAAGTGGGAAGAATAATCTAAAAGCAATCAGCCTCTGATGTATGTGTCTTTATTCATGTCTGAACAGGAAATCATAGCATTCTGGGCCAGGTAACAAGAAAATAGAACATTAATTACTAATTCTTCAACTTGAGACATCAGGTGCTAGTCATTGGATTTGCCACAAGGAGAAACGTTATCCATTAGATCTCAGTCCAGAGCCTGTAACCTAACCAAATCAGTTCTCAAACTTTGCACTGACGAGGAGCAACATCCCAAAACACTGTGTCTGTAAATGAAGATTCTGATTTAGCTTTTATCCTAAGCCATATTACAAGAATTGTTAAAGGGTCAATAATAACTTGTAGGATTGCTGCTTCCTACAAGTGGCGCTATAGAGTTCTAGTCTTCTTCCTCTCTGAACAGGCAATTTGCATAATAAATTTCCAAAAGCCAAATCAGTTCTCATGCTTCGCACTGACGAGGGCCAACAGCCCGAAACACCGTGTCTGCGAATTGAGATACTGATTTGGCTTTTATCCTAAGTCATATTGCACGACTCATTAAAGGGTCAATAATGACTAGTAGGATTGCTGCTTCCAACAGGTGGCGCTGTAGAGTTTAAGTCCTTTTCCTCTCTGAAGAGGCAATTTGCCTGTACTGTATATGCATTTGCCAGAATTTACCCATACTTTGTGCATGGTCTGCAGAGGTTCTATTTATAAATGCTATCTTAACTCTACGGGATGATTTTTTAAGTTATCGATGCTAACATTCTGGCTTAAAACAGCATACTAAGTTACAATATTATTGTACAACTTGTAAACATTGTGACTTTTGGTGTTTTCATGCCAGTCCCGGACAGATATATCAATATGACAGTGGCATAGACATAGCATGACCAGGATGGGACATGGCAACATCTACATGGGAAATTTATGAAAGTCTCCAGACTGGAGGACATTTCTGGTAGCAGCATACACAAGCTAAGCAATGTACACAATTAATTAAGTAGTGAATTAGGCATACCATACTCTAGCAAGCCTCCTCATTAAGACTAGTGTATGCAATACTGGTGTTCATGAATTTGCCCCCAAATGGTAACTATTTAGTAGTGTTGAGCGATACCTTCCGATACTTGAAAGTATCGGTATCGGATAGTATCGGCTGATATCCAAAAAATATCAGATATCGCCGATACCGATACCCGATACCAATACAAGTCAATGGGACACAAGTATCGGAAGCTATACTGGATGGTTCCCAGGGTCTGAAGGAGAGGAAACTCTCCTTCAGGCCCTGGGATCCATATTCATGTAAAAAATAAAGAATAAAAATAAAAAATATGGATATACTCACCCCTCCGGCGGACCCTGGACCTAGCGGTGTTAACCGGCAGCCTCCGTTCCTAAGAATGAGCGAGTGAAGGACCTTCGATGACGTGGCGGCTTGTGATTGGTCGCATGACCGCTCATGTGACCGCTCACGCGACCAATCACAAGACCGCGACGTCATCGCAGGTCCTTCACTCGCTCATTCTTAGGAACGGAGGCTGCCGGTTGCAGCGGTTACAACCAGGGCGCGTCAGAGGGTGAGTATATCCCTATTTTTTATTTTTATTCTTTATTTTACACATGAATATGCATTCCGATCCCGATTCCCGATATCGCAAAAATATCGGAACTTGGTATCGGAATTCCGATACCGCAAATATCGGCCGATACCCGATACTTGCAGTATCGGAATGCTCAACACTACTATTTAGGGGTAATATTGGTATTAATATAATGTGTTTTTTTGTTAATGATCTGTATGGTTGTAATTAGGGTTGAGCGAAACGGGTCGGCAATTTTCAGAAGTCGCCGACTTTTGGCAAAGTCGGGTTTCATGAAACCCGACCCGACCCCTATGTGGGGTCGGCCATGAAGTCGGCGATCTTCTGAATCTGGAATCGGAATTCCGATACCGATTCCCGATATGTTTAAGATATCGGGAATTGGTATCGGAATTCAGATTTAAGTGTAAAATAAAGAATTAAAATAAAAAATATCGCTATACTTACCCTCTGACGGGCCCTGGTACTAACTGGGAACCTTCCTTCCTTAGAATCAGCCTTCCAGGACCTTGCGGTGATGTCGCGGTGACGTCGCGGCTTGTGATTGGTCGCGCGGCCGCCCATGTGACCGCTCGCACGACCAATCACAAGCCGCGACGTCACCGTGACGTCACCGAAGGTCCTGGAAGGGCTGATTCTTAGGAAGGAAGGCTGCCGGAACGAAGCCGAGGGTGAGTATATTCCTATTAGGTATATACTCACCCTCGGACACGCCCTGCTTCTTTCCGGCAGCCTTCCTTCCTAAGAATCAGCCCTTCCAGGACCTTCGGTGACGTCACGGTGACGTCGCGGCTTGTGATTGGTCGCGCGAGCGGTCACATGGGCGGCCGCGCGACCAATCACAAGCCGCGACGTCACCGTGACGTCACCGCAAGGTCCTGGAAGGCTGATTCTAAGGAAGGAAGGTTCCCGGTTAGTACCAGGGCCCGTCAGAGGGTAAGTATAGCGATATTTTTTATTTTAATTCTTTATTTTACACTTAAATATGGATCCCAGGGCCTGAAGGAGAGTTTCCACTCCTTCAGACCCTGGGAACCATTGGAAACCCAATGCACTGCATTGGGTTTCGAGTTTCGGCCGACCCCGACACCGACTTTTTTATAGGATCGGCCGATTTCACTCGACCCGACTTTTGAAAAAGTCGGGTTTCGTGAAACCCGACCCGATCCTATAAAAGTAAAGGTCGCTCAACCCTAGTTGTAATATTCATTCAACACTATAGAGAAATTGTTCCAGAAAATGAATTATTTCTCTCAGAAAATTATTGCATTTATACCTGTTTTGTTATACACATGTTTATTTCCTTTGTGTGTAATGGAACAACACAAAAAAACTGGGAAGAAAAGTCAATTTGAATAGAATATCACACGCAACCCCAAAAATGGGAAGGACAAAATTGTTGGCACCCTCAACTTAATATTTGGTTGCACGCCATGTGGAATAAAAACCTTCATTCAATTACTTCCTATAACATCAACAAACTTCTTGCACCTCTCTTCTGGAATTTTGGAACACTGTTCTTTTGCAAACTGCTCCAGGTCTCTCATATGTGAAGGTGCCTTCTCCCAACAGCAATGTGAAGATCTCTCAACAGGTGTTCAATGGGATGTAGATCCAGACTCATTGCTAGCCACTTCAGAACTCTCCAATGCTTTGTTTCAAACTCTCCACTTCAGAACTCTCCACTTTTTAAAGTATGTTTGGGTCATTGTCCTGACCCATGACCTAGGACACAACCCCAGCTTTCTGACACTGGGCACTATATTGTGACCCAAAATCCTTTGGTTATCTTCAGATTCCATGACACTTTGCACACAGTCAAGGCACCCCAAAATATCTTTGAACCTCCATCATGCCTCCATCATATTTCAATATAGGTACTGTGTTCTTTTATTTGTAGGCCTCATTCATTTGTTGATAAACAGTAGAATAATGTGCTTTACCAAAAAGCTCCATCTTGGTATCAACTGCCCACAAGATACTTTCCAAGAAGGATTTTGGCTTATTCATGTACATTTTGGTAAACTGCAGTCTAGCTTTTTTATGTCTCTGTGTCAGCAGTGGGGTCCTCCTGGGTCTCCTGCTATAGCATTCTATTTAATTCAGTTGTTGACGGATAGTTTGCGCTGAACCTGATGCATCTTGAACCTGCAGGACAGCTTGAATTTCTTTGGAATTTGATTGGGGCTGCTCATCCGCCATCTGAACTATCCTTGTTGCAACCTTTCATCATAGTTTCTCAGCCATCCACATCCAGGGAGATTAGCTACAGTTCTGTGGGTTGTTAACTTTTGATTTTGAGCTCACCGTGGACAAAGGAACATCAAGATCTCTTAAGATTGAATTGCAACCTTGAGATTGTTGATGTTTTTTAACAATTTTGGTTCTCAAGTTCTAAGACAGTTCTCTTCTCCTTTTTCTGTTCTCCATGCTTAGTGTGGCACACACAGACACACAGATTAAGTCAACTTACCTTCTTTTTATCTGGTTTCTGGTGTGATTTTCATATTGCCCACACATGTTACTTGCCACGAGTGAGTTTGAATGAACAACACATCCTAGATACAAAGTTGTTTAACCACAATTTTGTAACGATGCCAACATTTTTGTTCTGCCCATTGTTGGGGTTTCTGAGGGTAAATTATGTCCAATTTGCCCGTTTTTCTCTGTTTTTTTGTGTTGCTCCAATATACACAAAATAAATAACGTGTATATTACAAAACATGTAGAGTTGCAGTAATTTTCTGAGAGAAATGCTTCATTTTGTGGAAAAATGTTAGGGGTGCCAAAACTTTAATTCATTATTGTATATGCCGATAATATGTGGTCATGGTGTCCAGTATTTGTCCCTTGTATGTGGTATTATTGGCATATTGTTCTTGATATAATAAGTTGTGTTCAATAACAGGATGATTGTAATATTTAAACAGTATGTGGCGGTGATATAAATATACGTTAATCATGCATTGGCATTATATTTCCACCTGCACAGAGGAATTATCGAAAATACTGGCCTTTGCAATTCAAGTTGCAAATCTCTATTCATTATATAGTGGAATGCGTTGAAAAAAATAAAACATAAAAATGATCAATGTAAATCACAACTAATATCACATGGAGGTCTGGATTTGGAATGATACTCAAAATCAAAGTGGAAAATCAAATTACAGGTTGATCCACCTTCAGTGGAAATGCCTCAAGACAAGCAAATTATGCTCAGCAGTATGTGTGGCTTCCACGTGCCTGTATGACCTCCCTACAATGACTGGGAATGTTCCTGATGAGGTGATGGATGTTCTGCTGAGGGATCTCCTCCCAGACTTGGATTAAAGCATCAGCCAATTCCTCGGCAGTCTGTGGTGCAACGTGTCATTGGTGGAAGAAAGAGACATGATGTCCCAGATATGCTCAGATGGATTTAGGTCTTGAGAACAGGCAGGCCAGTCCATTGCATGAATGCCTTCATACTGCTGGAACTGCTGATACACTTCAAACACATGAGGCCTAGCATTGTCATACATCACAAGGAACCCAGGGCCCTCTGCACCTGTATATGGCCTCACAATGGGTCTGAGGATCTCATCCCAGTGCCTAATGGCAATAAGGGTACCTCTGGCTAGAACATGGAGAGCTGTGTGTCCCTTCAAAAAATGCATCACACCATTACTGACCCACTGCCAAACCAGTAATGCTCGAGGATGTTGCAGGCAGCAAAATGTTCTCCACGGCATTTCCAGACTTTGTCGTGTCTGTCACATGTGCTCAGTGTGAACCTGCTCTCATTTATGAAGAGCACAGGGTGCGAATGTCGAATCTGCCAATCTTGGTATTCTATGGCAAATGCCATTCACCCTGCACGATGTTGGAATGTAAGCACAACACCCACTTGTGGACGTTGGGTCCTCATACCACACTCATGGAGTCTGTTTTTGACTGTTTGAGCAGACACATGGATGTTAATGGTCTCCTGGAAGTCATTTTGCAGGGCTCTGGCACTGCTCCTCCTCTTCTTGCTTGTACAAAGGAGGAGATAGCGGTCCTGTTGCTGGGTTGTTGCCTTTTTAAGGCCACCTTCACGTCTCCTTGTCTACTGGCTTGTCTCCTGGTATCTGCTCAATGCTCTGGACACTGTGCTGACAGACACAGCTACCCTTCTTACTAGGGTTGAGCGAAACGGGTCGGCGATTTTCAGAAGTCGCCGACTTTTGGCAAAGTCGGGTTTCATGAAACCCGACCCGACCCCTGTGTGGGGTCGGCCATGAAGTCGGCGATCTTCTGAATCTGGAATCGGAATTCCGATACCGATTCCCGATATGTTTAAGATATCGGGAATTGGTATCGGAATTCAGATTTAAGTGTAAAATAAAGAATTAAAATAAAAAATATCGCCATACTTACACTCTGACGGGCCCTGGTACTAAGCGGGAACCTTCCTTCCTTAGAATCAGCCTTCCATGACCTTGCGGTGACATCACGGTGACGTCGCGGCTTGTGATTGGTCCGCGGCCACCCATGTGACCGCTCGCGCGACCAATCACAAGCCGCGACGTCACCGTGACGTCACCGAAGGTCTAGAAGGGCTGATTCTTAGGAAGGAAAGCTGCCGGAAAGAAGCAGGGCATGTCCGAGGGTGAGTATATACCTAATAGGAATATACTCACCCTCGGCTTCTTTCCGGCAGCCTTCCTTCCTAAGAATCAGCCCTTCCAGGACCTTCGGTGACGTCACCGAAGGTCCTGGAAGGGCTGATTCTTAGGAAGGAAGGCTGCCGGAAAGAAGCCGAGGGTGAGCATATTCCTATTAGGTATATACTCACCCTCGGACAGGCCCTGCTTCTTTCCGGCAGCCTTCCTTCCTATGAATCAGCCCTTCAAGGACCTTCGGTGACGTCACGGTGACGTCGCGGCTTGTGATTGGTCCGCGGCCACCCATGTGACCGCTCGCGCGAGCGGTCACATGGGCGGCCTCGGACCAATCACAAGCCGCGACGTCACCGTGACGTCACCGCAAGGTCATGGAAGGCTGATTCTAAGGAAGGAAGGTTCCCGGTTAGTACCAGGGCCCGTCAGAGTGTAAGTATAGCGATATTTTTTATTTTAGTTCTTTATTTTACACTTAAATATGGATCCCAGGGCCTGAAGGAGAGTTTCCGCTCCTTCAGACCCTGGGAACCATTGGAAACCCAATGCACTGCATTGGGTTTCGAGTTTCGGCCGACCCCGACCCCGACCCCGACTTTTTTATAGGATCGGCCGATTTCACTCGACCCGACTTTTGAAAAAGTCGGGTTTCGTGAAACCCGACCCGATCCTATAAAAGTAAAGGTCGCTCAACCCTACTTCTTACCACAGCTTGCATTGATTTGCCATCCTGGCTGAACTGCACTACCTGAGCAACTAATGTGCATTTTAGACACCACCTCATGGTACTGTACCCTTTAAGGGTGAGAGCAATGACAAAATGCAAATGTACTTTCTAAATTTAGAAATGTACTTGGAAAATTGGTGACGTGTTCAACACTTATATACTGTATATGTAATATATATATATATATATATATATATATATATATATATATATATATATACATATATATATATATATATATATATATATATATATATATATATACTAGGTGTTGATCACGTCACCAATTTTCCAAGTACATTTCTACAGGTGCTATTGACATGAAATTCTCACCAGATGACAGAAACTACCCATCTGATCCACACAGGCAAAGAACTCAAACTAAAAAATAGATGTCCGTAAAGTATGTTATGTCTAATAATGAGAAATGACACTGGGAAGTTTTGAACACATGAATAGCGAGAGTTGCAAAAAGTCATGAAAAGTCATGACACCAGCTGAAATCTATCAGTAATTAGAAAGCATTCTTGCCACTTAGTGAAAAATAATATAAACTGGTTCAATTAGTGGCCAGTTAAAAGGTTTTTCATTACTAAGGTGCCACACAAGAAACATCTCATGATGGGGAAAAGCCACTAGCTGTCTCAAGACTTTCACAACCTTACAGTTGCAAAACATATTATGGTATTGGTTACAGAAGCACTACCATTTCAGACAGAAGAGTGAAAAGAATTATCAGAAGAGCCAAGAGCCACCTGTCGAGAGCTATAGAAAGACCTGGAATCTGCAGGTACAATTGTTTCAAAACAAAACTATAAGTAATGCACTCAACCTCATGGCTCACTACGGAAGACTCAGTTGCTGAACAAAAAGCATGTTCAGGTATGTTAAAAGTTTGCTCATCAACATTTAGACAAGCTTGTGAAATTCTGGGAGAATATAGTCTTCTCAGATAACAACAAAAAAATTGAACCCTTTGGATGTCATAATGCACACTATATTTGGAGGCCAAAAGGCACTGCATATCACCCCAAAAGCACCATACCACCAGTAAAGATGATCGACAAATAAACAAATGTACCAAGACATACAGTACTTGATAAAAATCTGCTGCCATCTACCAGGATGATGAAGATGAAACGAGGGTGGATACTTCACAGCAAGACAATGATACTAAACACAAGCCAAGGAAACTCTCATTTGGTTTCAGAGAAAGAAAATAAAGATGCTAGAATGGCCTAACCATCACCTGACCTGAATCCAATAGAAAATGTATAGATATAAATAGACAAAAATAAAGCTCAGAGTTTATAGAATGAGCTCACGGATCCTTCAGGATGTGAAGAGTGTTTGTGTGGAAGAATGGGCCAAAATCAGACCTGAGCAATGCATGTGACTTAGTTCTCCATATAGGAGGTGTCTTGAAGCTGTCATGACCAACAAAGGCTTTTGTACGAAGTATTAAATAACTTTCAGTAAGCATGTTCTATACTTTTCCTTGTGTCACTTTTCATTATTACTCATAACTTAATTTATGGACATCTATGGTTGGATTTTTTTGGCCTGTGTGGATTGGATGGGTTGATACCGGTGTCTGGTGAGAATTTCATGATAATAGCACCTTTAGAAATATATTTACTTAGGAAATTGTTGACGTGTTCAATATTCATTTTACCAGCTCTATGTATTGTTGGGATTCTGTCTCTCTGGTAGACATTACGCATAAGTCCTCAGTTAGCGTTCACACAGGTAATGCACTGTTTGTCTAAATACATGCAGTTTTTATTGATTTCCTCAGGTTGCACAGTACCAAAACAAATTCATAAACATAAATCCCTAGCCTTGTCCATTTGCTAACTAAGCAAAACAGACCCTGTTTACTCATACATAGTTGAGCTACCTCCAGCTCGGTTAAACCTAACAGCTATTTTTCATAACAACCACTAATACTTGCGGTTCTCCTCACGCGGTCTGTACAGACTCCTCTCAGAGAAGGATTCTGACCTATCTCTCTCTTTAGCTCCAAGACACATCCAGTCTGGTCAGCTTCCCTGAGCTGACTGACTAAGGATAACAGCTAGCCTAGTTATATGCAGGGCTGGCTAGGTCAGATGATATAATCAGAACCTGTAGAGGCAGAATTTAACCACAGCCTACTGGGCTTTGCTACAATTAATGACTCTAAAAATGCCATTGGAGCCCAGAGAGAGGTAAATGAGGGAGGCTCCAGAGTCTTGTTGTGCCCATGAGTACCCAGTTTGTACATTGTCTTCTGGTCTACCCAGAGTAGACACATTTACTACTTAAAGGGAATCTGTCACTCCCTGGGACGTGTATAACCTATTAATATGGGCATTCACCATGACTATGCAGGGAGGAAGTGAGGAGAGCACCTTATCATTGCGCACGCCAGAGGTCACTGGAGCAGAAGTCGCAGTGACCTGCCGGCGCCTGCGCAGAAGATCCCTGAATTCACTGCCCATAGAAGGTAGGAAAAGGTATGTATTGTGGAGGGCGCAGGTGTGGGATTCCAGCACCACAAGTGCACAACACAGGTCAGTGTGACTTGCTTGGGAGGGAGGTGATATTATAATGAAGTCAGGAGGCAGGGATTTGTTCCAGGCACCGCCCCGGAACCTGGAATAAATCAATAGCATAAAGAAATAAAATAACTTTTCTCAACAAAAAGACTGCTAATATGAGGCATACAGGTAGGACTAGTGTAATATTTCTATTACCTGTATGCCCATATTAATAGGTTATATACGTCCCAGGGGGTGACAGATTCCCTTTAATCTGTATTTGGTATTTTGACTGTAGAAATATAGCTGATTATTACTACAGTTTCACTGGATGCCATAAAACAAACCCTGAGGTCTTTAAACATATTAAAACAATCATACACTTTGGGAAAGCTAATCAAGTGCTAATGAGGTGTGATATAACAGTAATTGCACATCAAAGACCTATTCTGTCAGCTTTTAATTTCTGTGGACATAAAATTGAAAATAAAATAAACAGTCATATGTGAGACATTTAATTGCCTCTAAAAATTTCCATTGTGCCAAACTTGTAACAAAGGAAAACGTTAAGACTTCCTCAGTAAGTATGGCTTCTCATTAGTCAAGTGCTCTTTTTGTGTAAGATGAAAATTATTTTAGCGCCTCAGGGCTTTTCAGAGACAGTTTGCTCTACAGATAATCTGCCCAGGAGGAAACCCGTCTCAGAACAGATGCAAAAAGTCAAAATGATTGCAATGCATGCACGAGACACGTTCTATAAAGACATGGCTGCGCTATCAGGTTAGGATAAAATTCTTACTGTTTTTCTGAAATATATCACTTTCTGACATAGAAATTGACTGGAGCTCAATCGAAGAGTCACAAATAATAGATTGCTGGAAACAGAGAGCAAACTGAATACATGTACAGTATATTGTAAGGATGCAGCTGGACAGCTCCTGGATCTCAGATTTGAGTCACCTAGGTGGTTATCCTTGATTATGTGAAGCCCAGAAAAGCAGGCTTCATCATTATCAGTGCTGAGGGTTTTTAATGGGCCAGGATTTGGGGTCCAGGTTTTATGAGCTGCTGGATGAGTTGGGTGGGACTAGCTGATCCCATATCTCCAATTGAGGCATTGCAGCCCTTTTAATAAGCAGCAGAGCTGCATCAAATGTGGTCTGTGTGTGCAGGCTGAAAGACCTTGTTTATATGGCTCAGCCAGAGGTTGTGAGTGAAGGACTGACATCTAAATGGGTGAGCTCGTGCCCTGTATGGACTGTTTATTTTCTGTTTTGGTTTTGCTTTGTGTCCAGAAGAGGCTGGTTGTTTGGACTTTATCTGAAAGTTTATGTAGATAACAAACTTCACCTATATTGGACCCGATCACATTGACTACCTGTGTGGAACATAACATATGTATCTTAAACAACAGAACATACAGTATGTATCCCACAGAACAATATGTATGTATCCCACAGAACAATATATATATATATATATATATATATATATATATATATATATATATATATATATATATATATATATATATACAACCCCTGGCGAAAATTATGGAATCACCAGCCTTGGAGGATGTTCATTCAGTTGTTTAATTTTGTAGAAGAAAGCGGATCACAAACATGGCACAAAACTGAAGTAATTTCAGATGGCAACCTTCTGGCTTTAAGAAACACTAAAAGAAATCAACAACAAAAAATGTGGTAGTCAGTAATGGTTTCTTTTTTAACCAAGCATAGGGGAAAAATTATGGAATCACTCAATTCTGAGGACACAATTATGGAATCACCCTGTAAATTTTTATACCCAAAAATAACACATGCATCAAATTAGATCTGCTCGTTAGTCTGCATCTAAAAAGGAGTGATCACACCTTGGAGAGCTGTTGCACCAAGTGGACTAACATGAATCATGGCTCCAACACGAGAGATGTCAATTGAAACAAAGGAGAGGACTATCAAACTCTTAAAAGAGGGTAAATCATCATGTAATGTTGCAAAAGATGTTGGTTGTTCACAATCAGCTGTGTCTAAAATCTGGACCAAATACAAACAACATGGGAAGGTTGTTAAATGCAAACATACTGGTAGAACAAGGAAGACATCAAAGCGTCAAGACCGGAAACTTAACGCAATATGTCTCCAAAACAGGAAACGGACAACAAAACAAATGAGTAACGAATGGGTGGAAACTGGAGTCAACGTCTGTGATCAAACTGTAAGAAACCGCCTAAAGGAAATGGGATTTGCATACAGAAAAGCTAAACAAAAGCCATCATTAACATCTAAACAGAAAAAGACAAGTTTACAATGGGCTAAGGAAAAGCAATCATGGACTGTGGATGACTGGATGAAAGTGATATTCAGTGATGAATAGCGAATCTGCATTGGGCAAGGTGATGATGCTGGAACTTTTGTTTGGTGCCGTTCCAATGAGATTTATAAAGATGACTGCCTGAGGAGAACATGCAAATTTCCACAGTCATTTATGATATGGGGCTGCATGTCAGGTAAAGGCACTGGGGATATGGCTGTCATTACATCTTCAATAAATGCACAAGTTTATGTTAATATTTTGGACACTTTTCTTATCCCATCAATTGAAAGGATGTTTGAGGATGATGAAATCATTTTTCAAGATGATAATGCATCCTGCCAGAGAGCAAAAACTGTGAAAAGTTTCCTTGAAAAAAGACACATAAGGTCAATGTCATGGCCTGCAAATAGTCCGGATCTCAATCCATTTGAAAATCTTTGGTGGAAGTTGAAGAAAATGGTCCATGACAAAGCTCCAACCTGCTAAGCTAATCTGGTAACAGCAATCAGAGAAAGTTGTAGCCAGATTGATGAAGAGTACTGTTTGACACTAGTGTTGAGCGATACCTTCCGATATTTGAA
The DNA here is from genome assembly GCF_051348905.1 of Ranitomeya variabilis. NCBI lineage: Eukaryota > Metazoa > Chordata > Amphibia > Anura > Dendrobatidae > Ranitomeya > Ranitomeya variabilis. The sequence continues at coordinate 625,548,953 of NC_135232.1, forward strand.
AGTATCGGTATCGGATTGGATAGGCCGATATCCAAAAAATATCAGATATCGCCGATACCGATACCCGATACCAATACAGGTCAATGGGACACAAATATCGGAAGTGATCCTGGATGGTTCCCAGGGTCTGAAGGAGAGGAAACTCTCCTTCAGGCCCTGGGATCCATATTCATGTAAAAAATAAAGAATAAAAATAAAAAATATGGATATACTCACCCTCGGACGAGCCCTGGCTGTCACCGCTGCAAGCGTCTGCCTCCGTTCCTAAGAATGCAGAGAGTGAAGGACCTTCGATGACGTCGCGGTCACGTGAGCGGTCACATGAGCGGTCACGCGACCAATCACAAAAACCGCAACGTCATCGCAGGTCCTACACTCACTGCATTCTTAGGAATGGAGGCTGCCGGTTGCACCGCTGAGGTCCAGGGTCCGTCGGAGGGGTGAGTATATCCATATTTTTTATTTTTATTCTTTATTTTTTACATGAATATGGATCCCAGGGCCTGAAGGAGAGTCTCCTCTCCTCCAGACCCTGGGAACCATACGCACCGCACACGCCTGGGAAGTTATAGGAACTTCCGATTCCGATTTCCGATATCACAAAAATATCGGAACTCATTATCAGAGTTCTGATACAGCGAATATCGGCCGATACCCGATATTTGCAGTATCGGAATGCTCAACACTATTTGACACTCATTAAGTCCATGCCTCAGAGACTGCAAGCTGTTATAAAAGCCAGAGGTGGTGCAACAAAATACTAGTGATGTTTTGGAGTGTTTGTTTTTTGTTTTTCATGATTGCATAATTTTTTTCCTCAGAATTGAGTGATTCCATAATTTTTCCCCTATGCTTGGTTAAATAAAGTAACCATTACTGACTACCACATTTTTTGTTCTTGATTTCTTTTAGTGTTTCTGAAAGCCAGAAAGTTGCCATTTGAAATTACTTTAGTTTTGTACCATGTCTGTGATCTGCTTTGTTTCTACAAAATTAAACAACTGAATGAACATCCTCCAAGGCCAGTGATTCCATAATTTTTGCCAGGGGTTGTGTAGATATACATATACAGTTAGGTCCATATATATTTGGACAGAGACAACATTTTTCTAATTTTGGTTATAGACATTACCACAATGAATTTTAAACAAAACAATTCAGATGCAGTTGATGTTCAGACTTTTAGCTTTCATTTGAGGGTATCCACATTAATATTGGATGAATGGTTTAGGAGTTTCAGCTCCTTAACATGTACCACCCTGTTTTTAAAGGGACCAAAAGTAATTGGACAGATTCAATAATTTTAAAGAAAATGTTCATTTTTAGTGCTTGGTTGAAAACCCTTTGTTGGCAATGACTGCCTGAAGTCTTGAACTCATGGACATCACCAGACGCTGTGTTTCCTCCTTTTTGATGCTCTGCCAGGCCTTCACTGCGGTGGTTTTCAGTTGCTGTTTGTTTCTGGGCCTTTCTGTCTGAAGTTTAGTCTTTAACAAGTGAAATCCATGCTCAATTGGGTTGAGATCAGGTGACTGACTTGGCCATTCAAGAATATTCCCCTTCTTTGCTTTAATAAACTCCTGGGTTGCTTTGGCTTTATGTTTTGGGTCATTGTCCATCTGTAGTATGAAACGGTGACCAATCAGTTTGGCTGTATTTGGCTGGATCTGAGCACACAGTATGTCTCTGAATACCTCAGAATTCATTCGGCTGCTTCTGTCCTGTGTCACATCATCAATAAACACTAGTGACCCAGTGCCACTGGCAGCCATGCATTCCCAAGCCATCACACTGCCTCCGCAGTGTTTTACAGATGATGTGGTACCAAGCTGTACCAAGCCTTCGCCATACTTTTCGCTTTTGATCATTCTGGTAGAGGTTGATCTTGGTTTCATCTGTCCAAAGAATGTTCTTCCAGAACTGTGCTGGCTTTTTTAGATGTTTCTTAGCAAAGTCCAGTCTAGCCTTTTTATTTTTGATGCTTATGAGTGGCTTGCACCGTGCAGTGAACCCTCTGTATTTACTTTCATGCAGTCTTCTCTTTAGGTAGATTTGGATATTGATACGCCTACCTCCTGGAGAGTGTTGTTCACTTGGTAGGCTGTTGTGAAGGGGTTTCTCTTCACCATGGAGATTATTCTGCGATCATCCACCACCGTTGTCTTCCGTGGGCACCCAGGTCTTTTTGCATTGATGAGTTCACCAGTGCTTTCTTTCTTTCTCAGGATGTACCAAACTGTAGATTTTGCCACTCCTAATATTGTAGCAATTTCTCGGATGTTTTTTTTTCTGTTTTCGCGGCTTAAGTATGGCTTGTTTCACATGCATGGAGAGCTCCTTTGACCGCATGTTTACTTCACAGCAAAACCTTCCAAATGCAAGCACCACACCTCAAATCAACTCCAGGCCTTTTATCTGCTTAATTGAGAATGACATAACGAAGGGATTGCCCACACCTGTCCATGAAATAGCCTTGGAGTCAATTGTCCAATTACTTTTGTTCCCTTTAAAAACAGGGTGGCACATGTTAAGGAGCTGAAACTCCTAAACCCTTCATCCAATGTTAATGTGGATACCCTCAAATGAAAGCTGAAAGTCTGAACTTCAACTGCATCTGAATTGTTTTGTTTAAAATTCATTGTGGTAATGTCTATAACCAAAATTAGAAAAATGTTGTCTCTGTCCAAATATATATGGACCTAACTGTATATATATATCCCACAGAACAAAACATATGTATCCCAAAGAACAGAGTATATGTATTCCACGGAGTTTGTTCTTTACGTCGATTGAATAAAGATATTATGCAATATAATTATCCCATTCTAAAGAGATGCAAAGCATCTTTTGTTGTTCTAGATAACTTTCTTAAAGGGATAACTGTTTTTGGAGTGGTACTTGGATTAAATTCTTCCTCCTCTGTGCGGTGATCCCAAGTCAAATGGTATTTTCTGCTTCTGACTTTAAACAATTCTTGCTTAAATTCACTGACACCAGATAGAGACCTTGAAAAATAGTCAATGATAGAAACACCAAGTATAGTGATAAGCTTCAAGTGTAGTTTTGATAAATTTGTAAAAATCTTTAAAGGCATTGTGTCATACTCGTTACTTATCTTATTTGACATTTTGGACCAGCGAGCATGGTCATATCACTTGTCCATACTGAGCTCTCTCCCAGGCTGCTGACAGAGGTACAGTAGCTTTGCCTCCAGCCAGACCTGCAGTGTCTAAAGCATAGAGCATGCGAGCGCTCGTTACTTTCCTAGATATCTGGCCATCTCTGAGACTGCATAGTTGGCCGTTAACCTATACAGTGACCAGTAAACTAATCAATTAAAAGTTCCTCCATTCTTGAAAGCAAAGGTGATTTTTTAATAAGAGCTAAATTGCAAATTTGCTTGAGTTTTTGAGCATTTTGCAATTTTACCCAATTAATAAGATGAGAAAATTCCATTAACTATGAGAATAATTGAAGCTGACTCTGAACATGTTTAATGAATGTAACTAAGAATATGCCAAGCAGCCAGAAAATATCTTCAAAATTATTAAAATTGGAGTCACACTTTATAAGAATGACATCTTCAACCCAGAAAGATGACAGTGCAGACCTCATTTGTATTTCTCCATCCCTTCCTTGGGTGCAACCTTGCTCTTTCTTACCTCTCTTTTGCCTATATGTTGGGGTCTCTAAAGTATTACATTCCCATCACAGTTTAACCCTTCTCTACCTTACTGCATACATAACCATGTTAGGACTGCATGGAAGTAGATGACTATGACTTTGTGGGGTATCCTGGGATGGCCACGAAATTGGAATGCATATCTTATCAGAGCCGTCTGCTGGACCTATGGAAAATGTGCCATCATGAGAAGTAAATTCAGTATATTTCTCTTTTTCCACACATTTAAGACTAGGAAATAGATTCAGTTTGTGAAGCTGCTGAACAAGAAGGAAGACATCTGCTTTGATGTTAACATTTAATCTCTTATTACTCCATGAATTCGAGGTGAAATTGTCACAGTTGTCACAGCTTCACAGCCAGAACCTTGTTGCCTACACTGTTTAATATTGTAGACCTGTTAGAAGGATTTGCAATTCATCGTTATTACTATTGCTACAGACAGGGCTGTAAAGCATTGTTGTGTTCTGTAGGTAAAATCTGGTTGTATTATTTGGTAAAAAGGTCACCATTGGGCAATTTATGACATGGTTATCTTTACACTATGATGGTAAACCATACGGGGGAGGGTTGCAACAGAAGGAACCGCATCAGTGTTGATGGCCCTTGCTGCTAAACGGTGGCTTACTATTTCATATACTCCAGAGCTGCATTTACAATTCTGTTGTTCTTAGGCTTCTTTCACACTTCTGTTGGTACGGGGCCGTCACGAATCGTCGGCGCGATGTACCGACGGAAGTGTTTTCTTTCATATTTCCGTCTGCATTGCCCAGCAGGAAAGATCGTGAGAGCGATATCTCCTGCTGGGCATGCGCAGTGTGAAACGCTGGATGCGACGTATGGAAAAACGTTCCCTTGAACGTTTTTCTGAGACGATGGGCCGCCAAAACCCGACGCATCCAGTGCACAACGGACGCAACGTGTGGCCATACATCGCGATCCATCGGCAATACAAGTCTATGGGAAAAAAAACGCTTCCTGTGTGCAAATTTGCACGATGCGTTTTTTTTACCAAAATGAAGTATTGTGATGGATCCAAATAAACGGAAATGTGAAAGTAGCCTTACTCGTTGGCAGACACTTCAACAACTAAGGCCACATACAAACTACATAAGTGTTAGAAGTTAAGTACTCTGTTGTGACATCTTTATACTAGTAAATTGGGTTCAGACGTATCCTTTGGAATATCCATTTACTTCAGGGCTATCCTGCTCAGGGGGATTCTCTAAGTCTCAGGTTAGGGTGTACAACACAGACTGAAGGCGATGGCAGAGTGGGCAATAGTTTACGGATGGCAAGCGGAATATCGATAACCAGGATAGTAGGTAGACAAGCGGAGCAGGGAACATGAGAAGACACAGAGTCAGGAATTTACAACTTATACAAACACAGAAACTTAAGATGTAAATATAGTCCAGAACTTGTTATATCATTTGTAATGTGAACAACTGGTTAATTGCAGATCTAAATCAGAAGCTAATGTAGATTGTCGAAACAAACAGGAGTTTGCGGTGATGATTGTCAGATGAGAAAAGTGGTGAGACAAACTACTAGGCTTAACAGAACTGAAAACAAGGATATTTGACACTCTTAGAAGGCCTTGGGTGATGATTTTATGAGCGCTCAACAGGCAACTTATAAAACCCACCATAGCACACAGCAAAGGACAACAGTCAAAGGGAAAGGGATCAAGGCCCGGCCCTGGAGCCGAGACAAGTGAATTACACAAAAGAGGTCCAACACATAAGTATTTGAGCTCTGCTTGAACTGCTTTCTATTTGTGTTCTTTTTTTTTTACAGGACACAAAAGTGTAGTCTACGCCAAAGAGGACACCAATAGAAAGCAGTGAAAGCAGAGTCCAAACGTTCAAGCATTGGACTCCATTTGGCTCATTGAAGTAAATGAATATGCCATGGCTAATTACTGTTTACATCTATAAATGCATTACCCTGACATAGCGCACAGTATAGAGCACTTCTCTGGTGTGAACATGGCCTAAGCTGAACTTTCTTTACTACAGAGGACATTTTTTTCCCATAATAGATGACTGTATGGAGTTTGGTGTAATTACGAGTCTTACGACACTTCCTAGAATGTGCAGTCACTAAGTAGAGAACGCTGATTATTTATATGTTGTGTATGTTCATATATTGCGTATGTCATCATGTATTCTCAAGTGCAAGTCTGTTATATTGTGACATGAGTTAAAATTGAGAACAGCAGAAAAGTTATAAAAACACACAAAAAAAATAATTTTGCAGCACAGGAATAAATAATCTTTCGCTGTCTCAGCAGAATGATAAACTAATGAGAATATGTAACAAATGGCGGCATCTCCGGTGAATTTATCTGCTTGCATCTTCTGTGTGGGAGAAAAGAGAATGTTTACATTTTTTGTTCCTATACATGTAATAAATTATTCAGCAGAAAATGTTGCTTCTTTTAAATGTTAAGAACTGAAAAATAAATATCAAAAACCCCCAAAAGTTCTTTTAATGAGGTAAGAAATGAAATGAGTGGAGCTCAGAGGCAAGGCGACCACTATATTCTCAGCTATCTACATATAGCAGAGAGATGTCAGTAAATCAATGAAAATAAGTATTAATTATTATTTTGGCTGTTTCCACTTTACAGCTCCCTACCAGGTCACATTTTCATTTGATGTGGGGAACGGGCCCTTGGATGTCTCTTTGCAGTCAATCTCACCTTTAAATGATGGTCAGTGGCATCAAGTCAGAGCTGAGAGGACTATTAAAGAAGTCAGTCTGATTATAGACAACCAGCCAAGAAAACTAGTGCCGAGTCCATCTGATAGACGAGTCCGTGTCCTGCCCAACGCTCAGCTGTATGTAGGTGAGTAGAGGACTACTTTATGTCTCAATGTTTGTTAATACCAATGTTATAAGGTATTTGTTTCCTCCAGGAGGGACTTCATCCCGGCATAAATGCTTTGTGGGCTGTCTACGTTCTCTCAAGATAAATGGACAAACTCTAGACTTGGAAGAAAAGGCCCGGGTGACCCTGGGCATCCGTCCAGGATGCCCAGGTCACTGTAGCAGCTATGGAAACTTATGTCATAATAACGGGAAATGTGTGGAGAAACGGAATGGATACACCTGCGACTGCACTAGCTCCGCCTATGAAGGACCTTATTGTACAGAAGGTGAGAAGTTTCATAGCAGGAATCATTGGACCTGAATGTTCTCACCTGTCTAAGCAATGCATTCTTGTTGGGAGGAGCACCTAATGATAAACTGCTGGAAAGGTAGGGATTCACATGCCCTTCAATCCTTGGGATCAGTGGTATTGGGGGATCATCATGGAAAGGGAGTTTAAAATGTTAGAATAGAAATGTAAAAGTTTTAGTTCCCCAACAATTACAAGATTTACGTCATTGATAGATTTCACGACATATCAGTCTGAACTCCAGACTGTTTTATTCGCATAGGTCCTGATTCATTAAATTAATTTTCCTAGAGTTCTATTGTGAATCACTTGGAAAAATCACATTTTTTTGTGCCAATCGTAGTGCCATTTTCACATCAATGTCTTCCAGATATTCTAAAATGGGTGGATCCGGCGCGTGATGAGGGTGCTGTGGGGTGTGACATCATAACATATCTAATTCATGATGAGCTACTTACAACATACTGGAAATCTTATACCTACTAAGATTTTTGGCATGGCACAGGCCACTTGTCAGATGCTCCTGATTGATTAAGAGCCATGCATCTGGCTCCAGCAGGCCACCTTATCACGATGGATCAGTCTTGATGACTTATGGCCATAGAGTTAATTAGACTGGATAGAAATGTTTCAACTTTTCAGTTTAGAGCTGGACTGGGTACCAGGTACTAGGTAGAGTGCACAATTTGTGAAGTTAAAGAGGTGACCACTACTGGACAGACCCTGCTTAATCAAATCAGTGCACACACAGAAAATAGAAACAATGGACCCAATTCATCAAGAATGATTATTGTTCATGCCGGTTTTGATTAGGGTATGTGCTGGAGTTAAACACACCAAATTCAGAAAGTGGCGTACACCTCTTTATTAATCAAGAGTGTCGAAAGAGCAACGTACACTTGTGTACACTTCGCCACAAATCCTAGTCTGGCCCCCGCTGGAGTAGTATTTGTGGTGTCGTAAATGCCACCACTTGACATAAATTTGACAAGTGGCAGTTGCCACGCCCTGTCCTAATTCATCTCCATTCTCTGCCCATCTCAGCAGAGCTGGGAGAAAATGGCGTGAATACATCGATATAGTCACAAATTTACGCCCATCTCTGGGTTTTCAAAGCTATTACTGTAGAATTTTGACCTGAAAGCTTAGATGAATCGGGCCGAATCTATGCTCACATACCGAAGTGGTGCTCTTCCAGTGATATTGATGCTGCCTGTTCCCAGCAACTGAGATGACATTGTTGTGTCATACAGCCACTACAGCCTATCAGCTATCGATAATGGGTGAATGTCCATTCTGACAAAATAAGCTGCAGCTGATCTGTCCAATAGTCCAGAATGGTAATTCTGTCTTATGTTAACCCCAATGTTACTGTGACTGAGATGTGATTCATAAAGACTTCAAGTCTGTCCAGAGGTGAAAGCCTAAATACATAATACCAAGGTGTATATTTTTGGCCAGTGACCCAAATACAGTTCCTATCTATGTGATTTTTAAGCTTGTGTTATCTCTTTTTATGTTCCTTTTTAGAAGTTTCTGCTTTGTTTGAAGCTGGAACCTCCGTCACATATATTTTTCAAGAGCCGTATCCAGTGTCCAGGAATAGCAGTGCTTCAGCTTCTTCCATATATGCTGATACGGTGATATCAAGAGAGAATATTGCTTTCAGCTTTATGACAGCTCAAGCACCGAGCCTATTACTCTACGTGACCTCCATATATCAGGATTACCTAGCTGTATTGCTCTGCAGAAATGGTAAGTGTAAGCCATACAAGCTATTGCTGCACATGTGAAAACCTTGAGGTTATCAGCACTCATTTTGGTCAAAGTGTGTGAGCCCATCTGCAAGTGACTATGCAACTTCTTTCAGACGGGTCCCTGTGCTAAAGACACACGTCTCTCTGTGCCAAGGCCTCAAATCTACTGCAGAAACAAAAGATATCATTTGACTTTGGTCTAATTAAAAGCACTCTTGGAAAAATATGTGAATAGGGTCCACCCAAAACTCTGTCACCTTGCACCCGAAAGATTGAGTACCCTATCCAGTCTTTCCTAGACTGTTTGCAATTAGAATAAAGTATATCTATATGTTACGGTATATTCCTCCAAGTTCACTCAATGCTAAGGCACAAAGAGAAGAACGTCTGTTCAGTATAGGGTCCCATCTAAAAGGAGACTCTGGCAGACAGACTTATACACGTTACTTAAAAGGTGCAGTAAGAACCTCAACTTTTCATATTTCTGAAATATAATGCATTTAATGTTCGCAGAGTGCTGTTCCATGGAGTGTATATGTGTATATAGTAGTGTAATATCTATATTATGAAATTGATGAAGAATGTCTTCATATTTTCATTTTTAATGGGCTGTCGTACAAAAGGAAGTCATCACATATCCACAGGTGGAAACAAAAAAAGAAGAAAAAGTGTCATGCACAACACGGGGATCACCATATAGAAAACAAATCTTTATTCAAGTAACAGCACTACGTGAATAAAAACATTAAAAACAACATGTGACATCCAAAAACAAAAGCCCACGGTAGGGCAATGTCCTTATCACACCACCAATATCATTTCAACAGTATGTAAGAAATATATTGAAGCACCACTATAAACGTTGGTAAAAAATGGTAAAAACCGACCCCTACACAGATGGGCACAGTAGACATATGTTAATGTTAATAATAACTTTTGCCCATAAAGTGCTATCATGCAAACCTGAAAAGGACAGAGGGTACAAATAAACCCAGAGCAGAATGTGCAAAATCTTCTATGTGGCAAAATAGACCCTGGTCTGTAAAAAGGTAAAGAGGAACACTGACAAGTAAAGGGATGCGAAAACTGTAAATACAATGTCCAAAGACAAATCAAGGGTCATTATACTACCTGAAAATAGGCCATATCAACCCTCATATTGAAATAAAGTCCTTGTCTCCACCACCATTTCTACTTGCAGCACGGCCCCTACTGCATAATGGATTTTATTTCAAAATACAAGTACAGCCAACCATGTATTGAGTATGGGAGTACCAGCCGACCAATAGTCAGATGATGTTAGGTGTCGGGATTCTGCCTCCCAAGCGTTATCTGCCACTGCGGTCTCCCATTCAGACTTGGCTGCTGCAGGTGTTACTCAGCATAGATGTCGGTCCCAGCATCTTGCTCAGGCTTACGGTGTTCGTTTGGCTATTGCTGGCTCTCCAGCCAAGTCTATGGCAATCAGTGATAGGCACCTGAATCCTGACTCTATTTTAATTATTCCCTGTTATGCGAGCGGAAAGTTTTTCATTATATATGTGATGGCTATTGGTTCCCTGGCCCCGTTTGCTCTCGGCACAGTCATGAACTTTTATAGTGGTTTGTGCCTTTTGGTGCACTTTTTCCTCACCTGTTCCATGTATTTTTTTTTTAATAAAGTTTGTTTATATTTTTATACATTTGGACTTCATAGTTACATAGTTACATAGTTATTAAGGTTGAAGGAAGACTTTAAGTCCATCTAGTTCAACCCATAGCCTAACCTAACATGCCCTAACATGTTGATCCAGGGGAAGGCAAAAAAAACCCATGTGGTAAGAGTAAGCTCCACCATGGGGAAAAAAATTCCTTCCCGACCCCACATACGGCAATCAGACTAGTTCCCTGGATCAACGCCTTATCAAGGAATCTAATATATATACCCTGTAACATTATACTTTTCCAGAAAGGCATCCAGTCCCCTCTTAAATTTAAGTAATGAATCACTCATTACAACATCATACAGCAGAGAGTTCCATAGTCTCACTGCTCTTACAGTAAAGAATCCGCGTCTGTTATTATGCTTAAACCTTTTTTCCTCCAGACGTAGAGGATGCCCCCTTGTCCCTGTCACCGGTCTATGATTAAAAAGATCATCAGAAAGGTCTTTGTACTGTCCCCTCATATATTTATACATTAACATAAGATCACCCCTTAGCCTTCATTTTTCCAAACTAAATAGCCCCAAGTGTAATAACCTATCTTGGTATTGCAGACCCCCCAGTCCTCTAATAACCTTGGTCGCTCTTCTCTGCACCCGCTCTAGCTCAGCTATGTCTTTCTTATACACCGGAGACCAGAACTGTGCACAGTATTCTAAGTGTGGTCACACTAGTGACTTGTATAGAGGTAAAATTATGTTCTCCTCATGAGCATCTATGCCTCTTTTAATGCATCCCATTATTTTATTTGCCTTTGTAGCAGCTGCCTGACACTGGCCACTGAATATGAGTTTGTCATCCACCCATACACCCAGGTCTTTTTCATTGACGGTTTTGCCCAGAGTTTTAGAATTAAGCACATAGTTATACATCTTATTACTTCTACCCAAATGCATGACCTTACATTTATCCCCATTAAAGCTCATTTGCCATTTATCAGCCCAAGCTTCTAGTTTACATAAATCATCCTGTAATATAAAATTGTCCTCCTCTGTATTGATTACCCTGCAGAGTTTAGTGTCATCTGCAAATATTGAAATTCTACTCTGAATGCCCCCTACAAGGTCATTAATAAATATGTTAAAAAGAAGAGGGCCCAATACTGACCTCTGTGGTACCCCAATACTAACCGCGACCCAGTCCGAGTGTGCTCCATTAATAACCACCCTTTGTTTCCTATCCCTGAGCCAGCTCTCAACCCACTTGCACATATTTTCCCCTATCCCCATTGTTCTCATTTTATGCATCACCCTTTTGTGTGGCACCGTATCAAAAGCTTTTGAAAAGTCCATATACACTACATCTACTGGGTTCCCTTGGTCCAGTCCGGAACTTACCTCTTCATAGAAGCTGATCAAATTAGTCTGACAGGAACGGTCCCTAGTAAAGCCGTGCTGATACTGGGTCATGAGGTTATTCCTCATCAGATACTCCAGCATAGCATCCCTTAGAATGCCCTCCAGGATTTTACCCACAGTAGAGGTTAAGCTTACTGGCCTATAATTTCCGAGTTCAGTTTTTGTCCCCTTTTTGAATATTGGCACCACATTTGCTATACGCCAGTCCTGTGGTACAGACCCTGTTATTATGGACTCTTTAAAGATTAAAAATAATGGTCTATCAATGACTGTACTTAATTCCTGTAGTACTCGGGGGTGTATCCCATCCGGGCCCGGAGATTTGTCAATTTTTGTGATTTTTAGACGCCGCCGTACTTCCTGCTGGTTTAAGCAGGTAACATTTATTTGGGAATTTTTATCACTAGTCATATTGGCTGCCATGGGATTTTCTTTTGTAAATACTGATGAAAAAAAGTCATTTAGCATATTGGCTTTTTCCTCATCCTCATCCACCATTTCACCCAGACTATTTTTAAGGGGGCCAACACTATCATTTTTTAGTTTCTCACTATTTTTGTAGTTAAAGAATATTTTGGGTTATTTTTGCTCTCTCTGGCAATGAGTCTCTCTGTCTCAATCTTTGCTGCCTTGATTTGCTTTTTACAGAATTTATTTAATTTTCTGTATTTATTTAATGCCTCCTCACTACCTCCTTGATTTAATTCTCTAAATGCTTTCTTTTTGTCACTTATTGCGCCCCTTACAGCTCTATTTAGCCACATTGGTTTCATCCTATTTCTAGTATGTTTATTCCCATACGGTATATACTGTGCACAGGTCCTATCCAGGATGCTAATAAACGTCTCCCACTTTCTTTGTGTATTTTTATGTCTCAGGATATCGTCCCAGTTAATTTCATCAAGATCCTCTCTCATGGTCGTTTATTTTGACTCTTCCATCCCCTTGTTCCTTGAGATGTCAATCATGCATATCCAATTTCGAGCTGACAATCTCATTGTTCTCCTGGAGTCTTGTCAGTCGACGGCTTTCTTATAGAAAACATCAGAACGATTGGCCAAATGATCACTCCGGTGTATTGGAGAGTTGGCTGACATGATAGGCGGAAGCATCGTATGGCCAACAGTAATGTAATGTGTATGGCTGGCCTTAGAAAGAAACAGTAGTGCATATGGTCAACCAACATTTGTTCTGTATGGGGCTGCCGAGTGGTGCGCTTGGCGGTTCTAAGCAGTCCTGTAGAGAGTGAGTGGTGCAGGTTCAGGCACTTGACCTGCCACTCTTTTTTGTAATTGGTATAAAAATGCTCAGTTGGGAATAAAAATTCCCCCTTCTGAGTGTCCCTGATGTCAGACCCCTACCTATCATTAAATTTATCACCCATCCTTCACTGGACAACCCCTTTAACTTTGCTATTTCTGTGAGTCTAGTTATACTTGAGTGTTTTCCATGACAGCCACAGTGGCTGAATTTGGTTCTTAGTAAGCATATAAAGAGCTGAAATCTAAAGAGATTGTACTGCCACCAGTGGAGGAAGGCGTTAACTTTCCTGCTATAACTGCATCTGTGACAGGTTCCCTATAGATATAGAATGCCTGGTGGTTGTGTATGGTGCTGCAGGATTATGTGATTATATTGCTTGCATTCATATTTTAGCAAGGTGGATGCTGAAGACCCGGGGGGCTTGTGCTTTATCAGCTGATTATCCCCTCATCCGCTCCGCCTGAGACTACGCTTGTAATCTGGTAAATAAATTGCTTGGCTCATTTGTTTCTGAGACAATTTACTCACTTTTTGAGTCATAATTAAAACTTGTGGAGGCGCCGCAGATCCCCTCTTTTATCTCAGCAGCTGCCGGTACCACTAGCAAATGTAACAAATTCAAGTCCCTTGGGGGAAAACAGTAATTAAGAAGCAGGTTTCTTCCCCGGCTATGCAGATGGAGGCACTTACTATTCTTCAATTCTTTATTATTATTCCTCACATCCATTGAGGCTGCAGAGCTGCAATCTGAGATTTCCAGTACATTACTGCTAAAATAATCCATGCTGGAGGCATAATGCGAACCTCTCAGACCCAGTGCTCAATCTCTGAGAGGACCCCAGTTTTTTCTGCACCCCTTATAGCAAAGAACTTGGTGTACAGTATTTTAAAGAAAATCTGTCAGCAGGATTTCACGCCCCAAGTTAAATATATGTGCCTGTAGCTCTTTCAAAGACAAGTCCTGCAATACCTTTACATCACCAGTCTGTTCCTCCGTTACTGAGAAATCAGTGTTTGAATTGATATGTGAGGCTGAAGAGCTATGGTAGATCTGAAGCCTCTGTCACACAGCGGTGTCTGCACCTGATTAACTGATAGCTCCTGTGCCTGAAGTCATATGGCATAGAGGCTGTCAGTCAAGCAGTTGGAGGCGGCGTTGGGTGGGAAATAGAGCCATTACTTTAATACTGATATACTGTCTGCCATTACTAGCTCTTGTGGTCGGCATTCCACAGTCTGACTGCTCTAACTGTAAAAAACCCTTTCTTATTTAGCTGCTGGAATCACCTTTCTTCCACCCGTAATGAGTGTCCACTGGTCTTTAGTATGGTCTTTGGAAGGAATAAGGCATGTCCTTTTTATTGACTACTCATGTATTTATATGTACAGTTGTGCTCAAAAGTTTACATATCCTGGTGGAATTTTTGCTTTCTTGGCCTTTTTTCAGAGACTATGACTGATAACTAGTGTTGAGCATTCCGATACTGCAAATATCGGGTATCGGCCGATATTCGCTGTGTCGGAATTCCGATACCGAGTTCCGATATTTTTGCATTATCGGAAATCGGAATCGGGATACATATTCATGTAAAAAATAAAGAATAAAAATAAAAAATATGGATATACTCACCCACCGACAGCCCCTGGCTCTCAGCAGTGCAACCGGCAGCCTCCGTTCCTAAGAATGCAGTGAGTGTAGGACCTGCGATGACGTCGCGGTCTTGTGATTGGTCGCGTGACCGCTTATGTGACCGCTCACGTGACCACAATGTCATCGAAGGTCCTTCACTCTGCATTCTTAGGAACGGAGGCAGACGCTTGCAGCGGTGACAGCCAGGGGCCGTCCGAGGGGAGTATATCCATATTTTTTTTTTATTCTTTATTTTTTACATGAATATGGATCCCAGGGCCTGAAGGAGAGTTTCCTTTCCTTCACACCCTGGGAACCATCCAGGATTGCTCCCTATTACGTTCCGATATTTGTGTCCCATTGACTTGTATTGGTATCGGTTTTCGGTATCGGCGATATCCGATATTTTTTGGATATCGGCCGATCCAATCCGATACCGATACTTTCAAATATCGGAAGGTGTCGCTCAACACTACTGATAACACTAAAACTTTTTCTCCACTCATGGTTAGTGGTTGGGTGAAGCCATTTATTGTCAAACTACTGTGTTTTCTCTTTTTAAATCATAGTGACAACCCAAAACATCCAAATGACCCTGAACAAAAGTTCACATACCCCATTCCTTGATACCGTGTTTTGCCCCTTCTAACATCAATGACAGTTTGAAGTCTTTTGCGGTAGTAGTGGATGAGGTTCTTTATTTTCTCAGATGGTAAAGCTGCCCTCTCTTCTTAGCAAAAGTCTGCAGTTCTTGTAAATTCCTGGGCTGTCTAGCATGAACTGCTCGCTTGAGATCTCCCCAGAGTGGCTCAATGACATTGAGGTCAGGAGACTGAGATGGCCACTCCAGAACCTTCACTTTGTTCTGTTGTAGCCAATGACAGGTCTGTTATGGTTACCCCAATGACCATGGGAAAAAAAATACAAACGGACTAGCTCTCGGGTGATGGAAACTAAGGTCGACCGTGACCTGAACCTGACCCAACACTTACAGTAGCCGGGGGATGTACCTACGATGCCCTAGACACCACGCGCCAGCCGGAGATCTAACTACCCCTATAAGAGGAACATACAGGCCTGCCTTACCTCCAGTGAGGAACCCCAAAAGATGATAGTAGGCCCCCACAGATATTGACGGTGAGTTCAGAGGAAATGACATACGTAGGATGAACAGCAGATTTAGCACAGTGAGGTCCGCTTACTAGATAGCAGAAGGACAGGAAAGAGTTACTTCACGGTCGACCTAAAAATCACTATTCAAAAACACCATCCAGAAATTACTTTAAACTCCAGTGACAACTCATGCCACTGGAGTAGTAATTTTCTGTCCACAAGAGCTTCCAGCACTGAAGAGTCACATTGCAGATAGCTGGACAAAAATAGCAAAACAAGAAACAAATTTCAACTTAGCTGAACTGGAACTTGAGGCAGGTGAATGCAACAGAATGCTACTAGCACATTGTTGGCCGGCATGTGACTAACAGCCAAGCAGCCTTAAATAGGAAACTCCCCAAGAGGGTGGCGACAGGTAATCAGAGATGGAGGAAGGCACATAAGAGACACTACCATAACAGACCACCGGGGGAGCCCACAAACCGAATTCACAACAGTACCCCCCCCTTAAGGAGGGGGCACCGAACCCTCACCAGAACCACCAGGGCGACCTGGATGAGCACTATGAAATGCACGAACCAAATCGGGAGCATGAACATCGGATGCTGTCACCCAAGAATTATCCTCCTGGCCATAACCTTTCCACTTAACCAGATACTGAAGTTTCCGTCTGGAAACACGGGAGTCCAAGATCTTTTCCACCACATACTCCAATTCACCCTCAACCAACACAGGAGCAGGTGGATCAGCAGAAGGAACAACCGGTACCTCATACCTCCGCAATAATGACCGATGGAAAACATTATGGATATTAAAAGATGCTGGGAGGTCCAAACGAAAGGACACAGGATTAAGAACCTCCAGAATCCTATAAGGGCCGATAAACCGAGGCTTAAACTTAGGAGACGAGACCTTCATAGGAACAAATCGAGAAGACAGCCACACCAGGTCCCCAACACAAAGACGAGGACCAATACGCCGATGACGATTAGTGAACTGTTGAGTCTTCTCCTGGGACAACTTCAGATTGTCCACAACCTGTCCCCAAATCTGATGCATCCTATCAACCACAGCATCCACTCCAGGACAATCCGAAGACTCCAATTGACCGGACGAAAACCGAGGGTGAAACCCTGAATTACAAAAAAATGGAGAAACCAAAGTGGCAGAACTAGCCCGATTGTTAAGGGCAAACTCTGCCAATGGCAAAAAGTCAAGCCAATCATCCTGATCAGCGGACACAAAACACCTCAAGTAAGTCTCCAAGGTCTGATTAGTACGCTCAGTCTGGCCATTAGTCTGAGGATGGAATGCAGACGAAAAAGACAAATCGATACCCATCCTGGCACAGAACGTCCGCCAAAATCTAGACACAAACTGAGTACCCCTGTCAGACACTATATTCTCAGGAATACCATGCAAACGCACCACATTCTGAAAAAATAGAGGAACCAACTCAGAGGAGGAGGGCAATTTGGGTAAAGGTACCAAATGAACCATCTTGGAAAAACGGTCACAAATCACCCAGATGACAGACATCCTACGAGAAACCGGAAGGTCAGAAATAAAGTCCATAGAGATGTGCGTCCAAGGCCTCTTAGGAATAGGCAAGGGCAACAACAACCCACTGGCCCTAGAACAGCAGGGCTTGGCCCGAGCACAAACATCACAAGACTGCACAAACATGCGCACATCTCGAGACAAAGAAGGCCACCAGAAGGACCTAGACACCAAATCCCTGGTGCCAAAAATTCCAGGATGACCTGTCAACGCGGAAGAATGAACCTCCGAGATAACTCTACTGGTCCAATCATCAGGGACAAACAGTCTACCAGGCGGACAGCGATCAGGCCTATCCACCTGAAACTCCTGCAAAGAACGCCGCAGGTCTGGGGAGACAGCTGACAATATCACCCCATCCTTCAGGATGCCGGTAGGTTCGGAATCACCAGGCGAGTCAGGCTCAAAACTCCTAGAGAGGGCATCCGCCTTCACATTCTTGGACCCAGGCAGATATGACACCACAAAGTTAAATCGGGAGAAAAACAACGACCAGCGCGCCTGTCTAGGATTCAGACGCCTGGCCGACTCAAGATAAATTAGATTCTTGTGGTCAGTGAGGACCACCACCTGGTGTCTAGCACCCTCAAGCCAATGACGCCACTCCTCAAACGCCCACTTCATGGCCAGAAGTTCCCGATTTCCCACATCATAATTTCGCTCAGCGGGCGAAAATTTTCGGGAGAAAAACGCACATGGTCTCATTACTGAGCAGTCAGGATCTTTCTGCGACAAAACTGCACCTGCTCCGATCTCCGAAGCATCCACCTCAACCTGGAACGGAAGTAACACATCAGGTTGGCGCAACACAGGAGCGGAAGAAAAGCGGCGCTTAAGCTCTTGAAAGGCCTCCACAGCCGCAGAGGACCAATTAGCAACATCAGCACCCTTTTTGGTCAAATCAGTCAAAGGTTTAGCAATGGCAGAAAAACCCGCTATAAATCGGCGATAGAAATTAGCAAAACCCAAGAACTTTTGCAGACTCTTCAAAGAAGTAGGTTGCATCCAATCACAAATAGCCTGGACCTTGACAGGGTCCATCTCCATAGATGAAGGGGAAAAAATATATCCCAAAAAGGAAATTCTCTGAACTCCAAAACTACACTTTGAGCCCTTTACAAAAAGAGAATTAGCTCGCAAAACCTGAAAAACTCTCCTGACCTGTTGAACGTGAGATTCCCAGTCCTCCGAAAAAACAAGAATATCATCCAAATACACAATCATAAACTTATCCAGATATTCACGGAAAATATCGTGCATAAAGGACTGAAAAACGGAAGGGGCATTTGCGAGACCGAAAGGCATTACCAAATACTCAAAATGGCCTTCAGGCGTATTAAATGCGGTCTTCCACTCATCCCCCTGCTTAATCCGCACCAAATTATACGCACCACGTAGATCGATCTTAGTGAACCACTTAGCCCCCTTTATACGAGCAAACAGATCAGTCAGTAAAGGTAACGGGTACTGGTATTTAACTGTAATCTTATTCAAAAGTCGATAGTCGATACAAGGTCTCAATGAACCATCCTTTTTACCTACAAAGAAAAATCCTGCCCCTAGTGGAGACAACGAGGGGCGAATATGACCCTTTTCCAAGGATTCTCTGATATACTCCCGCATAGCAGTATGTTCAGGTACAGACAAATTAAACAAGCGACCCTTAGGAAACTTACTACCGGGGATCAATTCAATAGCGCAGTCACACTCTCTGTGGGGAGGGAGAGAATCAACTCTAGGCTCTTGAAAGACATCATAAAAATCTGACAGAAATGCTGGGATCTCAGAGGGAGTAGATGAAGAAATAGGAACCAAAGGTGCATCCCCATGAATACCCCGACATCCCCAGCTCAACACAGACATAGATTTCCAGTCCAAGACGGGATTATGAACCTGTAACCATGGTAATCCAAGCACTAAGACATCATGTAGGTTATATAATACAAGGAAACGAATAATCTCCTGATGGTCTGGGGTAAGACGCATAGTCACTTGTGTCCAATATTGTGGTTTATTGCTAGCCAAAGGTGTAGAATCAATACCCTTCAGGGGAATAGAAACTTCCAACGGCTCCAAATCAAACCCACAACGCTTGGCAAAGGACCAATCCATGAGACTCAGAGCGGCGCCAGAATCCACATAAGCATTCACAGTCACAGATGATAAGGTACAAATCAATGTCACGGACAAAAGAAATTTTGACTGCAAGGTACCTGTAGAAAAAGATTTATCAACCTTTTTATCAACCTTATTTATACGTTTAGAGCATGCTGATATAACATGAGCTGGATCTCCACAGTAGAAGCACAATCCATTTTTGCGCCTGTAATTTTGACGTTCGCCTCTAGACAAAACACGATCGCATTGCATATGCTCTAATGCCTTTTCAGAGGTCACCGCCAAATGGTGCACAGGTCTTTGCTCAGAAGACACCGCCATATGGTGCACAGGTTTTTGCTCAGAAGATACCGCCATATGGTGCACAGATTCTTCCTCAGAAGACCCCGCCATATGGTGCACAGATTTGCGCTCCCGCAAACGCCGATCAATCTGGATAGCCAATTTCATGGCATCATTCAGACCTGTAGGCACAGGGAACCCCACCATGACATCCTTCACGGCATCAGAGAGACCTTCTCTGAAATTAGCTGCTAAAGCGCACTCATTCCATTTAGTAAGCACCGACCATTTACGGAATTTCTGGCAGTATATCTCAGCTTCATCTTGCCCTTGGGAAAGAGCTATCAAGGCTTTCTCAGCCAAAATCTCCAAATTAGGTTCTTCATAAAGCAACCCCAAAGCCTGAAAAAACGCATCTACATTTAACAACGCAGGATCCCCTGGCGATAATGCAAATGCCCAACTTTGTGGGTCGCCGCGCAGTAGAGAGATAACAATTTTAACTTGTTGAGTCTGATCACCAGCAGAGTGAGATCTCAGAGACAAAAACAATTTGCAATTTTCTCTGAAACTCAAAAACCGGGATCTGTCTCCGGTAAAGTATTCAGGCAGAGGAATCTTAGGTTCAGACATTGGAGCACGTATAACAAAATCTTGTAGGTTCTGTACTTTTGTCGCAAGGTTATTCAAACCTGCAACTAAACTCTGTGGATCCATGTTTCAAATGGGTGTAACCCAAGCATTCAGAGGTTAAGAGGAGAGGAGAAAAAAAAAAGGCTGAAGACTGCAGTTTAAGCAAGGAATACAAATGATCAAACTAAGGTGCACTTTCAAACACAGAAAAAAAAAAAAAAAAAAAACCTTTTCTTCTCCTTCCTACTTTAGTGCATATTTTAACACATAGATCTTTTACAGGCCGGCCAAACTGTTATGGTTACCCCAATGACCATGGGAAAAAAAATACAAACGGACTAGCTCTCGGGTGATGGAAACTAAGGTCGACCGTGACCTGAACCTGACCCAACACTTACAGTAGCCGGGGGATGTACCTACGATGCCCTAGACACCACGCGCCAGCCGGAGATCTAACTACCCCTATAAGAGGAACATACAGGCCTGCCTTACCTCCAGTGAGGAACCCCAAAAGATGATAGTAGGCCCCCACAGATATTGACGGTGAGTTCAGAGGAAATGACATACGTAGGATGAACAGCAGATTTAGCACAGTGAGGTCCGCTTACTAGATAGCAGAAGGACAGGAAAGAGTTACTTCACGGTCGACCTAAAAATCACTATTCAAAAACACCATCCAGAAATTACTTTAAACTCCAGTGACAACTCATGCCACTGGAGTAGTAATTTTCTGTCCACAAGAGCTTCCAGCACTGAAGAGTCACATTGCAGATAGCTGGACAAAAATAGCAAAACAAGAAACAAATTTCAACTTAGCTGAACTGGAACTTGAGGCAGGTGAATGCAACAGAATGCTACTAGCACATTGTTGGCCGGCATGTGACTAACAGCCAAGCAGCCTTAAATAGGAAACTCCCCAAGAGGGTGGCGACAGGTAATCAGAGATGGAGGAAGGCACATAAGAGACACTACCATAACAGACCACCGGGGGAGCCCACAAACCGAATTCACAACACAGGTCGACTCGGCCTTGTGTTTTGGATCGTTGTCATATTGGAACGTCCAAGTACATCCCATGTGCAGCTTCTGGGCTGATTATTGCAAATTTGCCTCCAGTATTTGCTGATAATGTGCTGCATTCATTTTTCCTTCAACTTTGACCAAGATTGCTGTGCCTTTGTAGCTCACACATCCCAAAACATCAGCGATCCACCTCCATGCTTTACAGTAGGAATGGTGTTCCTTTTATGATAGGCCTTGTTGACCTCTCTCTAAATGTAACGTTTATGGTTGTGGCCAAGAAGTTCAAGTTTGGTGTCATGACTCCAAATTACCTTGTTCTGGAAGTTTTGAGATTTGTCTTTGTGCTGTTTTGTGTGTTGTCGGCCAGATACTTTGTGACATTTGAGCAGTAATGGCTTTCTTCTGGTGACTTGACCATGCAGCTCATTTTTCTTCAAGTGCCTCCTTATTGTGCATCTTGAAACAGCCACACCGCTATTTTTCATAGAGTCCAGTATTTCAGATAATGTTATTTGTGGGTTTTTCTTTGCATCCCGAACAACTTTCCTAACAGTTGTGTACAAAATTTTTGTTGGGGTACCTGACTGTCATGAATCCCCAATGGCTAGGGATAGCACAGGATAAGCAAAGTATAATAAATATCGGACGAGCTCTAGGGTGATGGAACCTGGGCTGACCGCTGCCCTACGCCTGACAAACGCAACTAGAGATAGCCAGGGAGCGTGCCTACGTTGGTTCTAGACGCCACGCACCAGCCTAAGAGCTAACTAGTACTGCAGAGAAAACAAAGACCTCACTTGCCTCCAGAGGAATTAACCCCAAAGATATAGTTGCCCCCCACATGTATTGACGGTGAAATGAGAGGAAGGCACATACATAGAGATGATGTATATAGCTTTAGCACATAGAGGCCCGCTGAAAACTAGAAAGCAGAATGACACAAAAGGGGACTGAGCGGTCAGCAAAAAACCCTAATCAAAAAAACCATCCTGAGATTACAAGAACCCATGTGCCAACTCATGG
This sequence comes from Ranitomeya variabilis, assembly GCF_051348905.1. Classification (NCBI taxonomy): domain Eukaryota; kingdom Metazoa; phylum Chordata; class Amphibia; order Anura; family Dendrobatidae; genus Ranitomeya; species Ranitomeya variabilis. The sequence continues at coordinate 625,571,285 of NC_135232.1, forward strand.
CACATGGGGAGAACCTCAGTCCACTAGAGCAACCAGCTAACAAAGAGACATTCTAAGCAAGCTGGACAAAAAACCAAACAACTGAAAATCAGCACTTAGCTTATCCTGAAAGATCTGGGAGCAGGTAGGCAGGAACCAAACAGAGCACATCTGAACACATTGATAGCCGGCAAGGGAAATGACAGAGAGGCCAGGTAAAATAGGAAACACCCAGCCTCTGATGGACAGATGGAAACCAAAGGCCGCAACCCACCAAAGTCACCCAGTACCAGCAGTAACCACCAGAGGGAGCCCGCAAACAGAATCCACAACAGTACCCCCCCCTTGAGGAGGGGTCACCGAACCCTCACGAGAACCCCCAGGGCGATCAGGGTGAGCTCTATGGAAGTCGCGGACCAAATCAGTCGCATGAACATCGGAGGCGACCACCCAGGAATTGTCCTCCTGACCATAACCCTTCCACTTAACCAAATACTGGAGTCTGCGTCTGGAAACACGAGAATCCAAGATCTTTTCAACAACATACTCCAATTCTCCCTCCACCAGCACCGGAGCAGGAGGCTCGACCGAAGGAACAACAGGCACCTCATACCTCCACAACAACGACCGATGGAACACATTATGAATAGCGAACGATGCTGGGAGATCCAAACGGAAAGATACAGGGTTAAGAATCTCCGAGATCCTATAAGGACCGATGAACCGAGGCTTGAACTTAGGAGAAGAGACCTTCATAGGGACAAAACGAGAAGACAACCACACCAAGTCCCCAACAAGAAGTCGGGGACCCACGCGGCGACGGCGATTAGCAAACTGCTGAGTCTTCTCCTGAGATAACTTCAAATTGTCCACGACCTGATTCCAAATGTGATGTAGCCTGTCCACCACCACGTCCACTCCAGGACAATCCGAAGACTCCACCTGACCAGAGGAAAAACGAGGATGAAACCCCGAATTACAAAAAAAAGGAGAGACCAACGTGGCCGAACTAGCCCGATTATTAAGAGCAAATTCGGCCAGTGGCAAAAAAGCAACCCAGTCATCCTGATCAGCAGAAACAAAACACCTCAAATAAGTTTCCAAGGTCTGATTAGTTCGCTCCGTCTGGCCATTCGTCTGAGGATGGAATGCAGACGAGAAAGACAAATCAATGCCCATCTTGGCACAAAACGTCCGCCAAAATCTGGACACAAACTGGGATCCCCTGTCAGAAACGATATTCTCCGGAATCCCATGCAAACAAACCACGTTCTGAAAAAACAAAGGAACCAACTCAGAGGAGGAGGGCAACTTAGGCAAGGGCACCAAATGAACCATCTTAGAAAAGCGGTCACACACAACCCAGATAACGGACATTTTCTGTGAAACCGGGAGATCAGAAATAAAATCCATGGAAATGTGCGTCCAAGGCCTCTTCGGGATGGGCAAGGATAACAACAACCCACTAGCCCGTGAACAGCAAGGCTTAGCTCGAGCACACACTTCACAAGACTGCACAAAGGTACGCACATCCCTAGACAAGGAAGGCCACCAAAAAGACCTGGCCACCAAGTCTCTTGTACCAAATATTCCAGGATGACCAGCCAACACAGAAGAATGGACCTCGGAGATGACTCTACTGGTCCAATCATCCGGAACAAACAGTCTTTCTGGTGGACATCGATCCGGTTTATCCACCTGAAACTCCTGCAATGCGCGTCGCAAGTCTGGGGATACAGCGGACAATATTACCCCATCCCTAAGGATACCAGCAGGCCCAGTGTCTCCAGGAGAGTCAGGCACAAAACTCCTGGAAAGAGCATCTGCCTTCACATTCTTTGAACCTGGCAGGTATGAAACCACGAAATTGAAACGAGAAAAAAATAACGACCAACGAGCCTGTCTAGGATTCAAACGCCTGGCAGACTCAAGGTAAATAAGATTCTTGTGATCAGTCAAGACCACCACGCGATGTTTAGCACCCTCAAGCCAATGACGCCACTCCTCAAATGCCCACTTCATGGCCAAAAGCTCCCGATTACCCACATCATAATTGCGCTCGGCGGGCGAGAATTTTCTAGAGAAGAAAGCACATGGCTTCATCACCGAGCCATTAGAACTTCTCTGTGACAAAACCGCCCCCGCTCCAATCTCGGAAGCATCAACCTCCACCTGGAAAGGAAGTGAAACATCTGGTTGACACAACACAGGAGCAGAAGAAAACCGGCGCTTAAGTTCCCGAAAGGCCTCCACGGCCGCAGGAGACCAATCAGCAACATCAGCACCCTTTTTAGTCAAATCAGTCAAAGGTTTAACAATACTGGAAAAATTAGCAATGAACCGACGATAAAAAATTAGCAAACCCCAAGAACTTCTGAAGGCTCTTAACAGATGTAGGTTGTGTCCAGTCACAAATAGCCTGAACCTTAACGGGATCCATCTCAATAGTAGAAGGAGAAAAAATGTACCCCAAAAAATAAATCTTCTAGACTCCGAAGAGACACTTTGAGCCCTTCACAAACAGAGAATTGGCCCGCAAAACCTGAAACACCTTCCTGACCTGTAGAACATGAGACTCCCAGTCATCAGAAAACACCAAAATATCATCCAAATACACAATCATAAACTTATCCAGATATTCACGGAAAATATTGTGCATAAAGGACTGAAAGACTGACGGAGCATTGGAGAGTCCAAAAGGCATTACCAAATACTCAAAATGGCCCTCAGGCGTATTAAATGCGGTTTTCCACTCATCACCCTGTTTTATCCGCACCAGATTATACGCACCACGAAGATCTATTTTAGTGAACCACCTAGCCCCCTTAATGCGAGCAAACAAATCAGTAAATAATGGCAATGGATACTGGTATTTGACTGTAATCTTATTCAGAAGGCGATAATCTATACAAGGCCTCAGGGAACCATCTTTTTTTGCCACGAAAAAAAAACCTGCTCCCAGAGGGGACGAAGATGGACGAATATGTCCCTTTTCCAAGGACTCCTTAATATAATTCCGCATAGCAGTATGCTCTGGCAGTGACAGATTAAATAAACGACCCTTAGGGAACTTACTGCCAGGAATCAATTCTATAGCACAGTCACACTCTCTATGGGGAGGGAGCGAATTGAGCTTAGGCTCCTCAAAAATATCCCTATAATCCGACAAAAACGCAGGGATCTCCGAAGGAGTAGATGAAGCTATAGAAATCGGAGGTGCATCATCATGAACCCCGTGACATCCCCAGCTTAGCACAGACATTGTTTTCCAGTCCAGGACAGGATTATGAGTTTGTAACCATGGCAGACCAAGCACTAGTACATCATGTAAATTATACAGTACAAGGAAGCGAATCACCTCCTGATGAACGGGAGTCATGCGCATGGTCACTTGTGTCCAATACTGCGGTTTATTCATAGCCAATGGTGTAGAATCAATTCCTTTCAGAGGAATAGGAACTTCCAGAGGCTCTAGACTAAAACCGCAGCGTTTAGCAAATGACCAATCCATAAGACTCAGGGCAGCGCCTGAATCCACATAGGCATCGACGGAAATGGAAGACAGTGAAAAAATCAGAGTCACAGACAAAATGAACTTAGACTGCAGAGTATCAATGGCAAAAGATTTATCAACCCTTTTTGTGCGTTTAGAGCATGCTGATATAACATGAGCTGAATCACCACAATAAAAACACAAACCATTTTTCCGCCTATAATTTTGCCGTTCACTTCTGGACTGAATTCTATCACATTGCATAGTCTCAGGTGCCTGTTCAGAAGACACCGCCAACTGGTGCACGGGTTTGCGCTCCCGTAAACGCCGATCAATCTGAATGGCCATAGCCATAGACTCATTCAGACCTGTAGGCGCAGGGAACCCCACCATAATATCCTTAATGGCCTCAGAAAGACCATTTCTGAAGTTTGCAGCCAGGGCGCACTCATTCCACTGAGTAAGCACCGACCATTTCCGAAATTTCTGACAATATATTTCCGCTTCATCATGCCCCTGAGAGAGGGCCAATAAAGCCTTTTCAGCCTGAATCTCTAGGTTAGGTTCCTCATAGAGCAATCCCAATGCCAGAAAAAACGCATCCACACTGAGCAATGCAGGATCCCCTGGTGCCAATGCAAATGCCCAATTCTGAGGGTCGCCCCGTAGGAACGATATAACAATCTTGACCTGTTGAGCAGGGTCTCCAGAGGAGCGAGATTTCAAAGAGAGAAACAATTTACAATTGTTCCTGAAATTCAGGAAGGTAGATCTATCTCCAGAAAAAAACTCTGGAATAGGAATTCTAGGTTCAGACATGGGAGTGTGAACAACGAAATCCTGTATGTTTTGAACCTTTGCCGCGAGATTACTCAGGCTGGAAGCCAAACTCTGGACATCCATGATAAACAGCTAAGATCAGAGCCATTCAAGGGTTAAGAGGAGGTAAGAAGCAGCTAGACAGCAATTAAGGGCTAGGCAGCAAAACTCTGAAGGAAAAAAAAAAAAAATTTTCCTTGAACACTTCTTTTCCTCCTGCTTCAGCCCAAACAATTAACACTTTGTGGGCCGGCTATACTGTCATGAATCCCCAATGGCTAGGGATAGCACAGGATAAGCAAAGTATAATAAATATCGGACGAGCTCTAGGGTGATGGAACCTGGGCTGACCGCTGCCCTACGCCTGACAAACGCAACTAGAGATAGCCAGGGAGCGTGCCTACGTTGGTTCTAGACGCCACGCACCAGCCTAAGAGCTAACTAGTACTGCAGAGAAAACAAAGACCTCACTTGCCTCCAGAGGAATTAACCCCAAAGATATAGTTGCCCCCCACATGTATTGACGGTGAAATGAGAGGAAGGCACATACATAGAGATGATGTATATAGCTTTAGCAAATAGAGGCCCGCTGAAAACTAGAAAGCAGAATGACACAAAAGGGGACTGAGCGGTCAGCAAAAAACCCTAATCAAAAAAACCATCCTGAGATTACAAGAACCCATGTGCCAACTCATGGCACATGGGGAGAACCTCAGTCCACTAGAGCAACCAGCTAACAAAGAGACATTCTAAGCAAGCTGGACAAAAAACCAAACAACTGAAAATCAGCACTTAGCTTATCCTGAAAGATCTGGGAGCAGGTAGGCAGGAACCAAACAGAGCACATCTGAACACATTGATAGCCGGCAAGGGAAATGACAGAGAGGCCAGGTAAAATAGGAAACACCCAGCCTCTGATGGACAGATGGAAACCAAAGGCCGCAACCCACCAAAGTCACCCAGTACCAGCAGTAACCACCAGAGGGAGCCCGCAAACAGAATCCACAACACCTGACCGTGGTTTTGTTTACACAGAGCCCCTGATTTTCCAATTGTTAATCACAGCTTGAATGCTGCTGATTGACATTATCAGTTCCTTTGATATCTTTTTGTATCCCTTTCCTGTTTTGTACATTTCAACTACCTTTTCCGTTAGATCCATTGACAATTCTTTTGCTTTCCCCATGACTCACAATCCAGAAACGTCAGTGGCTGGATGAAAGATGCAAGAGTCTGTCTGGATCCCAGAAGCTCAGATTTTATGCACACACACTAATTACAAGCAAACAGTGTTGTGAACTCTGTTTCCGGGCTCCCTCCTGTGGTCATGAGTGGTACTGTGTGAGTTCTCTCTTTGGGCTCCTCCTGGTGGCTCTTTTTGTTATTTTGCAGGTTTCTGGCAGGATCAGCTGTCTCGTCATCTGCTAGTTAGGTTTCCTATTTAATCCACCTGGTCCTTCATTCCTTGCCTGTTGCCGTTGTATTCAGTGCTATTCTGTTTGCTCCTGTCTACATCCGTTATCAGTCTCTCCAAGAGAAGCTAAGTTCTGTTTGCTTATTTTTGCTCATCTGTGTTCAAGATGTTTCCTAGTATATGATGAGTTTTTGTCCAGCTTGCTAATATGTGATTTCCCTGCTTGCTGGTGCTCTGGGGTGCTGAGTTGCTCCCCCCACATTGTTAGTTGGTGTGGGGGTTCTCGCATTCTCTGCGTGGATATTTTTGCATAGGGTTTTTTACTGACCGCACAGATCCCTTGCTATTTTCTGCTATCTAGCGTTAGCGGGCCTCATTTGCTTAACCTGTTTCATCTCTGCATTTGTCTTTTCCTCTTAACTCACCGTTATTATTTGTGGGGGGCTTCTATATCTCTGGGGGATTTCTCTGAGGCAAGTGAGGACTTTACTTTCTCTTTAGGGGTAGTCAGTTTCTCAGGCCGTGAAGAGACGTCTAGGATTTCAGGAAACGTTCCACGGCTGCCTATAGTGTGTGCGGTTAGGATCAGGTTTGCGGTTAGTCCAGTTACCACATCCCCAGAGCTTGTCCTATTATTTTCTCTTAGCTGGTTAGATTTGTGATCCTAAGCCACTAGGATCATAACAGTGCAACAGGCCAAAAGTGTTAAATGCATCGCAAAAGTGGGATAAGAGAAATCTTGAGTTCAATTTTTTTTTTCTGCTCTGCAGTCTGTCCTGCTTCTCTCCTCCCCTTAATCTCTGGGTGGCTTTGAGTTCTGCTGCAGATATGGATATTCAGAGTCTGACTTCTAGTGTGGATCATCTTGCTGCAAGGGTGCAAAGCATTCAGGATTTTGTTGTTCACAGTCCTATGTCTGAGCCAAAAGTACCTATTCCTGAGTTTTTTTCTGGAGATAGATCTAGGTTTCTGAATTTTAAGAATAATTGTAAATTATTTCTTTCTTTGAGACCTCGTTCCTCTGGTGATTCCGCTCAGCAAGTTAGAATTGTTATCTCTCTGTTACGCGGCGACCCTCAAGATTGGGCCTTCTCCCTGGCGCCAGGAGATCCTGCATTGCTGAATGTGGATGCGTTTTTTCTGGCGCTTGGATTGCTTTATGAGGAACCTAATCTGGAGAACCAGGCAGAAAAGGCCTTGCTGGCTCTCTCTCAGGGTCAGGATGAAGCTGAGGTGTATTGTCAAAAATTTCGGAAATGGTCGGTGCTTACTCAATGGAATGAGTGTGCCCTGGCTGCAAATTTCAGAGAAGGTCTTTCTGAAGCCATTAAGAATGTTATGGTGAGGTTCTCCACGCCTGCGAGTCTGAATGAGTCAATGGCTTTGGCCATTCAGATTGATCGGCGTTTGCGGGAGCGCAAACCTGCGCACCATCTGGCGGTGTTTTCTGAACAGAAACCTGAGTCTATGCAATGTGATAGGATTCTGACCAGAATGGAACGGCAAAATCATAGACATCAGAATGGGTTGTGCTTTTACTGTGGTGATTCAGCTCATGTTATCTCAGCATGCTCTAAGCGCACAAAAAACTTTGCTAGATCTGTCACCATTGGTACTGTACAGCCTAAATTCATTTTGTCTGTTACTTTGATTTGCTCTCTGTCATCCTACTCAGTTATGGCTTTTGTAGATTCAGGTGCCGCCCTGATTCTGATGGATTTGTCATTTGCCAAGCGCTGTGGTTTTATCCTTGAGCCATTACAGTTCCCTATTCCATTGAAGGGAATTGATGCTACACCATTGGCCAAGAATAAACCTCAATACTGGACTCAAGTGACCATGTGTATGACTCCTGCACATCAGGAGGTGATTCGCTTTCTTGTGTTATATAATTTGCATGACGTTGTCGTGTTGGGTCTACCATGGTTGCAGGCTCATAATCCAGTCCTGGATTGGAAAGCTATGTCTGTGTTGAATTGGGGTTGCCAGGGAATTCATGGCGATGCTCCCTTGGTATCAATTGCTTCCTCTACTCCTTCTGAAGTCCCTGAGTTTTTGTCGGACTACCAGGATGTATTTGATGAGCCCAAATCCAGTGCCCTACCTCCTCATAGGGATTGTGATTGTGCTATAAATTTGATTCCTGGTAGTAAGTTCCCTGAGGGACGACTGTTTAATTTGTCTGTACCAGAGCATGCCGCTATGCGGAGCTATGTAAAGGAGCCTTTGGAGAAGGGACATATTCGCCCCTCCTCGTCCCCTCTTGGTGCGGGATTCTTTTTTGTGGCCAAGAAGGATGGTTCTTTGAGACCCTGTATAGATTATCGCCTTCTAAATAAAATCACGGTCAAATTCCAGTATCCCTTGCCATTGTTGTCTGATCTGTTTGCTCGGATTAGGGGGTCTAGTTGGTTCACCAAGATAGATCTTCGCGGTGCATATAATCTTGTGCGTATAAAACAGGGCAATGAATGGAAAACAGCATTTAATACGCCCGACGGCCATTTTGAGTACTTGGTGATGCCTTTTGGACTTTCTAATGCCCCTTCTGTGTTTCAGTCCTTCATGCACGATATCTTCCGAGAATATCTGGATAAATTTATGATTGTGTATCTGGATGATATTTTGGTCTTTTCAGATGATTGGGAATCCCATGTGAAGCAGGTCAGGATGGTATTTCAGGTCCTGCGTGCCAATGCCTTGTTTGTGAAGGGTTCCAAATGTCTCTTCGGAGTCCAGAAAGTTTCCTTTTTGGGCTTTATTTTTTCTCCTTCTTCTATTGAGATGGACCCAGTCAAGGTCCAGGCTATTCATGATTGGACTCAACCTACATCGGTTAAGAGTCTTCAGATGTTCTTGGGTTTTGCTAATTTTTACCGTCGCTTCATTGCTAATTTTTCTGGTGTGGTTAAACCTTTGACGGATTTGACCAAGAAGGGTTCTGATGTGACTAACTGGTCTCCTGCGGCCGTTGAGGCCTTTCAGGAGCTGAAGCGCCGGTTTTCTTCGGCTCCAGTTTTATGTCAGCCAGATGTCTCTCTTCCCTTCCAGGTCGAGGTTGATGCTTCTGAAATTGGAGCAGGGGCAGTTTTGTCACAGAGAAGCTCTGATTGCTCTGTGATGAAGCCATGTGCCTTCCTTTCAAGAAAATTTTCGCCGGCTGAACGAAATTATGATGTTGGTAATCGGGAGTTGTTGGCAATGAAGTGGGCATTTGAGGAGTGGCGACACTGGCTAGAGGGAGCTAAGCATCGTGTGGTGGTCTTGACTGATCATAAAAATTTGATTTATCTAGAGTCGGCCAAGCGGTTGAATCCTAGACAGGCTCGTTGGTCGTTGTTTTTCTCACGTTTCGATTTTGTGGTCTCGTACCTTCCTGGTTCGAAGAACGTGAAGGCTGATGCTCTTTCTAGGAGTTTTGTGCCTGACTCCCATGGAGTTTCTGAGCCGGTTGGTATCCTCAAAGAGGGGGTAATTTTGTCTGCCATTTCCCCAGATTTGCGACGGGTGTTACAGGAATTTCAGGCGGATAGACCTGACCGTTGTCCATCAGAGAGACTGTTTGTCCCAGATAGATGGACCAGCAGAGTTATTTCCGAGGTCCATTCTTCAGTGTTGGCGGGTCATCCTGGGATTCTTGGTACCAGAGATTTGGTGGCTAGATCCTTCTGGTGGCCTTCCTTGTCGCGGGATGTGCGTTCCTTTGTGCAGTCCTGTGGGATTTGTGCTCGGGCTAACCCTTGCTGTTCTCGTGCCAGTGGTTTGCTTTTGCCTTTGCCGGTTCCTAAGAGGCCTTGGACGCATATTTCCATGGATTTTATTTTGGATCTTCCGGTCTCTCAGAGAATGTCTGTCATCTGGGTGGTTTGTGATCGTTTTTCTAAAATGGTCCATTTGGTGCCCTTGCCTAAGTTGCCTTCTTCCTCCGATTTGGTTCCGTTATTTTTTCAGAATGTGGTTCGTCTGCACGGCATCCCTGAAAACATTGTGTCTGACAGAGGATCCCAGTTTGTGTCCAGATTTTGGCGGTCCTTTTGTGCTAAGATGGGCATTGATTTGTCTTTTTCGTCGGCCTTCCATCCTCAGACGAATGGCCAAACCGAGCGAACTAACCAGACCTTGGAAACTTATTTGAGATGTTTTGTTTCTGCTGACCAGGATGATTGGGTGACTTTTTTGCCATTGGCCGAGTTTGCCCTTAATAATCGGGCTAGTTCGGCTACTTTGGTTTCGCCTTTTTTTTGTAATTCTGGTTTTCATCCTCGTTTTTCCTCAGGTCAGGTTGAGTCTTCGGACTGTCCTGGGGTGGATTCTGTGGTGGATAGGTTGCAGCAGATTTGGAACCATGTGGTGGACAATTTGATGTTGTCACAAGAGAAGGCTCAGCGCTTTGCTAACCGTCGTCGCTGTGTGGGTCCCCGACTTCGTGTGGGGGATTTGGTGTGGTTGTCTTCTCGTTATGTTCCTATGAAGGTATCTTCTCCTAAGTTTAAACCTCGTTTTATCGGTCCTTATAAAATTTTGGAAATCCTCATCCCTGTGTCATTTTGCTTGGACCTCCCCGCATCGTTTACCATCCATAATGTGTTCCATAGGTCTTTGTTGCGGAGGTATGTGGTGCCTGTGGTTCCTTCTGTTGAGCCTCCTGCTCCGGTGCTGGTTGAGGGAGAATTGGAATACGTGGTGGAGAAGATCTTGGATTCTCATATTTCAAGACGGAGGCTTCAGTATTTGGTTAAGTGGAAGGGCTATGGTCAGGAGGATAATTCCTGGGTTGTCGCCTCTGATGTTCATGCGGCAGATTTGGTTCGTGCCTTCCATGTGGCTCACCCTGATCACCCTGGGGGTTCTGGTGAGGGTTCGGTGACCCATCCTCAAGGGGGGGGTACTGTTGTGAACTCTGTTTCCGGGCTCCCTCCTGTGGTCATGAGTGGTACTGTGTGAGTTCTCTCTTTGGGCTCCTCCTGGTGGCTCTTTTTGTTTTTTTGCAGGTTTCTGGCAGGATCAGCTGTCTCGTCATCTGCTAGTTAGGTTTCCTATTTAATCCACCTGGTCCTTCATTCCTTGCCTGTTGCCGTTGTATTCAGTGCTATTCTGTTTGCTCCTGTCTACATCCGTTATCAGTCTCTCCAAGAGAAGCTAAGTTCTGTTTGCTTATTTTTGCTCATCTGTATTCAAGATGTTTCCTAGTATATGATGAGTTTTTGTCCAGCTTGCTAATATGTGATTTCCCTGCTTGCTGGTGCTCTGGGGTGCTGAGTTGCTCCCCCCACATCGTTAGTTGGTGTGGGGGTTCTCGCATTCTCTGCGTGGATATTTTTGCATAGGTTTTTTTACTGACCGCACAGATCCCTTGCTATTTTCTGCTATCTAGCGTTAGCGGGCCTCATTTGCTTAACCTGTTTCATCTCTGCGTTTGTCTTTTCCTCTTAACTCACCGTTATTATTTGTGGGGGGCTTCTATATCTCTGGGGGATTTCTCTGAGGCAAGTGAGGACTTTACTTTCTCTTTAGGGGTAGTCAGTTTCTCAGGCCGTGAAGAGACGTCTAGGATTTCAGGAAACGTTCCACGGCTGCCTATAGTGTGTGCGGTTAGGATCAGGTTTGCGGTTAGTCCAGTTACCACATCCCCAGAGCTCGTCCTATTATTTTCTCTTAGCTGGTTAGATTTGTGATCCTAAGCCACTAGGATCATAACAAAACAGGTCACAGGTGAGGATGTTACCTTTAATAGCCATTCAAACAGATTTGTGTCAACTTCTGTGCATTTTGTCAGGTTAAAATCATCAGGGTATGTGAACTTTTGATCAGGGCCATTAGGATGTTTTGGGTTGTCATTATGATTTAAAAAGAGAAACTCAGTAGTTTGACAATAAATGGCTTCACACAACCACTAACCATGAGTGGAGAAAATGTTTTGGTGTTATCTATATATATAATTGTCTAAGGGTTTTTCCGTCTGTCTGTCTGTCCCGGATATTCATTGGTCGCGGCCTCTGTCTGTCATGGAAATCCAAGTCGCTGATTGGTCGTGGCAAAACGCCCATGACCATTGCCACGACCAATCAGCGACGACCATAGTCTGGCAGCGAAATGACGCGCTCACACAGGGTTAATGTCAGCGTTAACGGACCACGGTGTAACGTACTCCGTTAACGCAGCTATTAACCCTGTGTGACCAACTTTTTACTATTGATGCTGCATATGCAGCATCAATAGTAAAAAGATCTAATGTTACAAATAATAATAATAAAAAAAAAGGTTATTCTGACCTTCTGACGTCACGCGCTGTCCTCGGCAGTGAAAGCGGCAGGTTCCGGTGCCATGGATGCTATGCGAGAAGAACCTGCCATGACGTCATGGTCATGTGACCGCGACGTCATCACAGGTCCTGAGCTCATACCAACCTTGGGACCGGAAGCTGCCGCGTGCACTGCACACAGGCGCCAGGACTTCAAGGGGAAGGTGAGTATATGTTTATTTTTTATTTTAAGTCTTTTTTAATCATGCATATAGTGCCCATATTGCTATATACTACGTGGGCTGTGTTACATACTGTGTTGGCTCTGTTATATACTACATCTCTGTGCTATATACTATGTAGCTGGGCAATATACAACGTGACTGTGCAATATACAACGTGACTGTCCAATATACTACGTGCTCTGTTATGTACTACGTAGCTGTGCAATATACTATGTGGCTGTGTCGGTTCTGTTATATACTATGTCGACTGTGCAATATACTACACGGCTCTGTTATATACTACGTGGCTGTGCAATATACTACTTAGCTATGCAATATACTACGTGCCTCTACAATATACTACGTGACTATGTTATATACTACTTGGCTCTGCTATACACTACGTCACTGACCAATATACTACATAGCTGTGCAATACACTACATAGCTGTGAAATACACTACGTGACTGTGTTATATACTACGTGGCTGTGCAATATACTTCGTGCCTGTGCAATATACTACGTGACTATGTTATATACTATGTGGCTCTGCTATATACTATGTGGCCTGTGCTATACACTATGTAGCTGTGCAATTCACTACGTGGCTATGTTATATACTATGTGGCTGTGTTACATACTACGTAGCTCTGTTATATACTACGTAGCTATTTTATATACTACATCGGTTGTGTTATATACTATGTCACTGTGCAATATAGTACGTAGCCTGTGCTATATACTACCTACATATTCTAGAATACCCGATACGTTAGAATCGGGCCACCATCTAGTCATTCATATTCTCTGAAAAAAGGCCAAGAAAGCATAAATTCTGCCCGGGTATGTAAACATTTGAGCACAACTGTATAAATGAGTTCACCTCTAATAGGTCATTTTCTAAGCTAAATGAGCCCAACTTTTCCAACCCCTCATCATATGAGAGGCCTTCCATCCCTTGTAATAATCTAGATGACCACCTTTGAACTGACTAATTTCTGAATATCCTTTTTAAAATGTGGATCACAAAACTGGATCCCATATTCTAGATGAGACTGTGAGCAGGTTGTGGGATGCAGTAATGGACATGAGACAGCGCAAGATTTAACTTGGTTTAGTGGAACAGGGGTATACTCCACGCAGGGAGGAGGTAGGGTAAAACTGGGGTTTAACAGTTTGGTATACGCGATGAGGTAAAGTGTATAATAGAGATAACAACAGTTCTCAAGAGTTAATTTATCAGTCTGACGGCTTCCTGACTGAAGAGTCCACAACAGGTATGGTGGTGCCAACATGGTCAGCGCGGGATGGATCTGGTGTCGTCCTGTAGGTGTCCTTGAGTCGAATCCCGATGGCAGTGGCTTGTCCTCTACGTTTTTAATGAGTTCCTTGGTTCTGGGTTTGCTGTGCAGGGTGCAGTACAGTCCACAACACTAACGGAGTCTAACGTCGCTGGCAGATGTATACAGGGGGATGAGAGCACAGTGAGTCACCTGGTCTTTCCTAAGCGGTGCCTGCTCATTACTCATGGACCCGGAGTGCCTGGCACCTCGAGTCGCAGGACCCAGCGGGCACATGGCAAGATACTGGTCACAGTCTTTGTAAGTTACCGCAGGAAAGCATGAACGCGGGCCTGCGCTATTTGGGTGCTCAGTAGTCGGAGCACTCTCTTGTCCCTGCCACGTGCTGTCTCTTCCTGCCAAGTCTGTCTGCTTATGCGCACGCTCAGGCTTTTTCCTAGTAGCCATGCCCCCTGCTTTGTCGTGTAAAGGTCGGTCCGGGTGTCTAAGTTTTCCCCCGGATAACAGAGGAGACAGCCCCGACAGTTCCGGACCCAGCAAAAGACAGGTACCCCGGTCCGGTCCTTCTTCTTACATGACCTCACCAGTGATTTATAAAGGGGTAATAAAATGTTGGGATCGTGGAATTTTATCTCTTTTCATACAACCTAAAATCTTGTTTGCTTTTGCTGCTGTTGCTTGACATTGAGTACTGCTGCTCAGTTTACTTGTAACCAGAATCCCCAATTCCTTCTCCTGTTCTGTAGTCCCAAGTATGGTCCCGTCTAATGTATATGTAGCAATAGGATTACTGCATCTTAGGTGCATTACTCTACATTTATCTACATTACACCTCATTTACTAAGTGTTTTAGCATGCGTACAGGAGAGTCACGAGTCATAACTGACTGATAAACAAATATTTGACCAATGTCTATCTCCTGGCCAGCTTTAATCATAAAGTATATTACTATATTACATGCAGTGCAATGCTGATACTTATTAGTTATATCGCTTTTCTTGCAGCAGTTTTTAACCAATCCTATTTGGTACTCTACTTGCCTTCAGAGCTGCATTCAGCATTCTTCTAGTTTGCTCTTGCTGCATCACTTGCAGTGCAGAGCTTGATCTGCTGTTGTGCTGTATTGGGGGAGATGTGGGGAAAAACAGGAATAAATTTCACTAAAATAAAAAGCAGAGCATTGTGGTAGGAGTTTAGTTATACCATTAATCCTGTGTCCCAGTGTCAGAGCCAGAATTGTGCATACAGCTTTGGATGGAAAGCAGATATCAACATTTGACCTGATGAAAAAATGGAAGGGCATAAATTCAATTTTCATCCTGCTTCTCCAAGATTCCTCTCTGTAACAGGAGGAGTGATGCCGCGCATCTCAGCAGTATTTTCCAGCACATTTTTGACTCAGTAGAATGGGTTACCATCGGGTGTAGAATCCTACCAAGATGCAGAGCATAACGCCTCCTGATACGGGGGGATTTCAAAGAAGCAGGATGATAATTGAATATTCACCCTTCCCTGTTTTCATCTTTCCTAATCCCGGCGTCTCTCTCTCTCTGAGTCTTTGTTCTTCAAAAATATGTAGAAACAGCTATTACACCTGTGAATCTTTCCTGACAGAGGCTTTGTAAGCGATTTTACTTGCCTGCATGTGGCGTCACGGAATTAATTTGATTTCACAGTTTATCGGCTTCTAAAGAAAATAAAGGAAAAAAATCTAAAAATAAAAAAGCAATAAAAAAATGAAAATAGATAAGAGAGTTCCATAGTAAGAATAGGCAGAGGCTGGATATGATGAGCATCCCTCCCGGTCTGTTAGCTGCCTATTATTACGGAGATTCAGCTTTTGCTTTGTATAGTCATGTAATGTGGTGTAATTGTTTGAGCCCTGACTTAAAATACAAAAAACAATTACGAATGACTTCATAGTTTCTCTCTAATACAATGTCTACTGGTTATGCCGTAAGAAATTAATTAACATCTGGGGCTTATAACGGACCTGTCCTCAGGGGCTAGTTTTTGTAATTGTTTTAATCATGCTGCTCCCCTGATTATTTTGTTGTTTTTTTGTGTTTGATAAATCCACTATACGGTCCCAGAGATAAGGACCTATTTATTAAGTGCTATTTCTATGGTCTTTATTAAGGTGGTGTGTCTTACAGGGTGACTATGCAAATCAGCCTATAGACACACCCCTATAGAATACTATTATCAACACCCCCTTAGTAAAAAAAAAACATAATAGCTCTAAATTAATAGGCTGATAACTCTGGAACCATATGGCTGATATATAAAATAAAAAAATAAATAAACTAAAAAAATAAAATACTTAGGTGAACAGTGGGAATAAAATAAGTGCAAAAACATACTATTATGTATTATGTACAGTGGAAACCCCCAATTCTAACTCCAACCCTAACACAGCCCTAACCCTAAGACCAACCCTAACCACAATCATAACCACAACACCACATAAACCCCAACACCACCCTAACCCCAACACCACACCGTAACCCCAATCATAACCCCAACACAACCCTAACTCCAACACAACCCAAACTCTAGCTCCAACCCTAACCCTATCCCCTACCCTAACCCTAGCTCTAACCCCAACCCTATCCTCCACCCTGACCTTAACTGCAAAGAATGGAAAAAAAATTATTTAGTTATTTTTACCTAACTAAGGGGTGATAAGGGGGGTTTGATTAACTATTTTTTTATTTTGATTGCTGTGATAGGGTCTAATCATAGTGATCAAAATGAACCAATAGGAAAAATCTCCTATTGTTGATGGGTACCGGCCAGCAGATCTCAGTGAGCGCACTGCGCATGCTCCCGCCGCAAGACACGGAGGGCCGAGGGATAGAGCAGGAGGTACCGGGGGTGACTCAGGGGGACCCCATTTCTTTCTCCTCTGGTATGCTAGATCATATCAGAGGAGAGAGAAATGAATGGGAATTAAGATTTTTTTTTTTGCAATCACCATTATTCGGTGAATAACGGTGATCACAACACTGGGAATGGTAAAAACCGAGCCGAATCATGATCCTGGTAGCCGAGACCTTTGGGGGCGCTATGCGCTTTTTTTCTCTTTTTTTAGAAAATAGTTTAGATTATGGCAGTCAATAAATAGGAATTTAGGATGAAAATTAATTTGTATTTTGTACCACCCCTTTACATAAAAATTATAATAATTTTTATAAACAAAAATCTGATAGTGACTAACATTTTCTTATATGCGTATTAAAGACTCATTAGTGGAAAATGGGTCTCCAAAGAAGGAGGATAAGAACCAATAAGCAGACCCGTGGAGGTTTGGGTTCAACAGAAGTTTAGTCCAAAGTTCGTTTCGGGTTCCCTCGATCTCCTCTTGTCTATCTTTCACTCTCTCTGAGAAATCTGTGTTCAATGTTCAGCACTAGTCACTCAGTGTCCTGTATAAAATCCAAACTTTGAATTTTGGGTTTACTCATCTCTACTTACAAATAATAGACAAAAAACTTTGGGAAAGTTTTGTAAAACTGCAAACTGTCATCTCAGGTCTGACTTTTCTTCATTGAAGTCCCATTTCCGGGGTTTGGTGTGAGGACCGGGCTGAACATGGCCAAGTTCTGATTTCACATTCTTCTTATGTTTTTTAGGAAGTCTACAAGTCAGATATAAGCTCGGTAAGGAACGATCTTATGTTTTCACATTAGACTCTGAGAGACTTAACAATCGTAGACTTCACCATGTGAAGATCAGCAGAGAAGGCCGGAAATTATCCATACAGGTAAGGAATCCGTTCACACTGATCTCATGTGCTGAGGTGCAAAGACCCAGAGGAGACTCTCCTTACATTGTGTGAAAATTTATTTTCATTGAAGGGGTTTTCCACTTTTAGAAAAATGGACTACAAATTTGCCTGACACATGAAATAACAAAATCAGATATTACTCACCCTCTTCGGGATCTGTGATTGCTCTCCGCCGCTGTTTCAGTCTCAGTGTTTTTTCGGCAACAGTGATGTTGCGTTGTCAACTTATATCACTGCTTCAGTCAATCATTGATCTCAGTGGCTCATGCCATGCATGTCGGCTGAGCGATGATTGGCTGCAGCAGTAATATGAGCTGTCAACGTAACGTGACCGCTTCTGCCAATTAATTAGCTCAGCAGAGAGTTTCATATAACTCGGTTGAGCACAGAGATTGGCTGCAATGGTTATTTGAACTGTCAATCTAATGTCATTGTTGCAGCCAATTGCTGAGTTTAGAAACCTGTGCCATATACCTTGGCTGAGAGATAATTGCAGCAGTGGTTTGAGCTGTCAATGTGACTTGACTGTGGCAGCCACTTAATTAGCTCAATAGTGGTTATGTTAGCTGTCAATGCAATGTCACCACTGCAGCCAATCACTGTGCTCAGCGAACTATCCCATCTTCTTTGACTGAGCCGCTGATTGGCTGCAGTGATAAAGTGGGCTGTTGATGTCATTTTTTCAGATAAAGATTGAGCTTACCTTGGTCGAGCCAGTGATCTCAGTGATTGGCTGCAGCAGTGATTTGAGCTATTGATATGTCACTGCTGCAGCCAAAGCATTAAGAAGGAAACAGATGGAGGTGAGAACTGTCTGATTTTCTACTTTTTGATGGAAGGCAAGTTTGGGGTTTACTTTTCTAAAAGTAGAAAACCCCTTTAACTGTCCAATAATCCAGAATATCTAATACATCATGCATCATGCCTTGTCTGTATTGGATTAAAGCATTTCTTTCTGTATATGTGAAAAATACCATTAGCTTCACTGTTGATTCCTTACAAAAAAATATTTGTTTCATTTGTTATGTTTTTATCCCTTTAAAGGGAATCTGTCAGCAGATTTTTGCTACCTCATCTGAGAGTGGCATGATGTAGGTAAAAAGCTGAATCCAATGATGTATCACTCAGATTATTGGGTGCAGCAGTTCTCACACAATCAGAGCTTTTAGATTTAGATTGAAGCAGAGCTGAGAAAGCTAACCCCGCCCACACCCAGCTCTTCATGTACAAAGTCTATAGGCAGTGAGGCACTTATCACAGGAAGGGACGTTGCCAGACTAGTCCGGCAATGTTAATCTCTTTGAAAGGGTGCAACACAGAGTAGTCCGGATGGTGAATGAGCAGCACCAATTAAGTTCCAAAGAAATTCAAGCTGTCCTGCAGACTCAGGTGCATCAGTGTCAGCATGAACTATCCATCAACACTTTAATTAAATTAAACTCTATGGCAGGAACCTCAGGAGGACCCCACTGCTGACACAGATACATAAAAAGCTAGACTGCAGTTTACCAAAATGTACATCAGTAAGCCAAAATCCTTCTGGGAAAGCATCTTGTGGACATATGAGACCAAGGTAGAGCTTTTCGGTAAAGCACATCATTCTTCTGTTTACCAAAAATGGGATGAGACCTAAAAAGAAAAGAATACAGTACCTACAGTCAAATATCGTGGCATTTCAAAGATGATTTGGGGTTATTTTGCTGCCTCTGGCACTGGTTTTCTTGACTGTGTGCAAGGCATCATGAAATCTAAAGGATACCAAAGGATTTTGGGTCACAATGTAGTGCCCAGTGTGAGAAAGCTGGGTTTGTGTCCTATATAATGGGTCTTTCAACACAACAATGACCCCAAACATACTTCAAGAAGCACCCAGACTTGGATGGAAACAAAGTGCTGGAGAGTTCTGGAGTGGACAGCAATGAGTCTGGATGTAAATCCCATGTGACACCTGTGGAGAGATCTTAAATTTCTGTTGGAAGAAGGCAGCCTTCAAATAGGAGAGACCTAGTGAAATTTGCTAAAGAAGAGTGGTCTAAAATTCCAGTTGAGAGGTGTAAGAAGCTTGTTGATACAGTTAGGTCCATATATATTTGGACAGAGACAACATTTTTCTAATTTTGGTTATAGAAATTACCACATTGAATTTTAAACAAAACAATTCAGATGCAGTTGAAGTTCAGACTTTCAGCTTTCATTTGAGGGTATCCACATTAAAATTGGATGAAGGGTTTAGGAGTTTCAGCTCCTTAACATGTGCCACCCTGCTTTTAAAGGGACCAAAAGTAATTGGACAATTGACTCCAAGGCTATTTCATGGACAGGTGTGGGTAATCCCTTCGTTATGTCATTTTCAATTAAGCAGATAAAAGGCCTGGAGTTGATTTGAGTTGTGTTGCTTGCATTTGGAAGGTTTTGCTGTGAAGTAAACATGCGGTCAAAGGAGCTCTCCATGCAGGTGAAACAAGCCATCATTAAGCTGCGAAAACAGAAAAAAACCATCTGAGAAATTGCTACAATATTAGGAGTGCCAAAATCTACAGTTTGGTACATCCTGATAAAGAAAGAAAGCACTGGTGAACTCATCAATGCAAAAAGACCTGGGTGCCCACGGAAGACAACAGTGGTGGATGATCGCAGAATAATCTCCATGGTGAAGAGAAACCCCTTCACAACAGCCAACCAAGTGAACAACACTCTCCAGGAGGTCGGCGTATCAATATCCAAATCTACCATAGAGAGAAGACTGCATGAAAGTAAATACAGAGGGTTCACTGCACGGTGCAAGCCACTCATAAGCATCAAGAATAAAAAGGCTAAACTGGACTTTGCTAAAAAACATCTAAAAAAGCCAGCACAGTTCTGGAAGAACATTCTTTGGACAGATGAAACCAAGATCAACCTCTACCAGAATGATGGAAAGAGAAAAGTATGGCGAAGGAGTGGTACAGCTAATGATCCAAAGCATACCACATCATCTGTAAAACATGGCAGAGGCAGTGTGATGGCTTGGGCATGCATGGCTGCCAGTGGCACTGGGTCACTAGTGTTTGTTGATGATGTGACACAGGACAGAAGCAGCCGAATGAATTCTGAGGTATTCAGAGCCATACTGTGTGCTCAGATCCAGCCAAATGCAGCAAAACTGATTAGTCGTTGTTTCATACTTCAGATGGACAATGACCCAAAACATAAAGCCAAAGCAACCCAGGGGTTTATTAAAGCAGAGAAGTGGACTATTCTTGAATGGCTAAGTCAGTCACCTGATCTCAACCCAATTGAGCATGTATTTCACTTGTTAAAGACTAAACTTCAGACAGTAAGGCCCACAAACAAACAGCAACTGAAAACCACCGCAGTGAAGACCTGGAGTAGCATCAAAAAGGAGGAAACACAGCGTCTGGTGATGTACATGAGTTCAAGACTTCAGGCAGTCATTGCCAACAAAGGGTTTTCAACCAAGTACTAAAAATGAACATTTTAGTTAAAATTATTGAATCTGTCCAATTACTTGTGGTCCCTTTAAAAACAGGGTGGCACATGTTAAGGAGCTGAAACTCCTAAACACTTCATCCAATTTTAATGTGGATAACCTCAAAAGAAAGCTGAAAGTCTGAACTTCAACTGCATCTGAATTGTTTTGTTTAAAATTCATTGTGGTAATGTCTGTAACCAAAATTAGAAAAATGTTGTCTCTGTCCAAATATATATGGACCTAACTGTAGTTACAGGAATCGATCAATTGAAGGCATTTAGGGTGTGCAAACAAATATTAGGTTGAGGGTGCCAACAATTTTGTCTGGTCCATTTTTGGGGTTGTGTGTGAAATTATGTCCAATTTGCCTTTTTTATGTCTGTTTTTTTGTGTTCTTCCAATACACACAGAGGCAATAAACATGTGTATAACAAAACATGTAATTGCGATAATTTTCTGAGAGAAATACTTCATTTTCTGGAAAAATTTCAATGGTGCCAACACTTTCGGCCATGATTGCATGTGACCAGGAAATAAGATTAAAGGTAGTCAGAATACACAGGGTTTATTTGTGATCTGTAACCAGAGAGATACATCGCTCTGCAAGGGAGTGTATACCAGGCTGCTGTGTACACAGAATGTCTGACAAGGCCATGAAATGTTTGTTCTTGCTCAAAACTAACTTTTTTTTTTTTTTAACTTTAGATTGACAAGACAATGAAGCAGAAGCAGAACTTGTCATCAGACCTCTACTTTAGAGCTATCAAGTCTTTGACACTAGGGAAGATTCTAGGTGAGATGATAAAAGCATAAGCAGTGTTTTATGGAGATAAAAGCTGATAATTATTGTTGTTATTATGTCACTTCTAAAAGTAGGCACCTGGTATCAGTTAATTGAGGGGTTACTCTGGAAAACCATTTTTCCTTGCATTATCTGCTATAGTTCTGATCCTTATAAACAAGAATGTAATTACAAAAAAAACATTCCTCCCATGAACAAAATATTATCACAAAACTACCCCCTATGAACAAGTTTCTATCTGTTATACCTTAGCCCTAACACTCACACAAGGATGAACAAACCAAGGGAGATGTTTAACCTGCTCACTACAGCTTCTTATACAGACTAGGCAAATCCCTAACTTGACTCTGAATCATCCCTGCGTGGCCGCGGAGGTTGGCACCTCAAAATTACGTAATGGAGCCCCCACTCAATGTCGGGTGAACCTATACAGCTATACACAGAGTGTAACCTAAAACAACAACCATAGAACATAGTGACACATAGGGTGAGGCCCAGGCTAAGGATGTTATTACATTGGCTAGGATAGTGGTGCTGTATGATGATCGGACGGGATGGGGGGACGTGTTAGATGAGGGGAAGGGGTGTCTCTAGGTCTGAAGAGCTGCAGAGTACCATTTTTTTTTTCTTTAATAACTTAATGTGTGTACATTGCGGCAGCCAATTAAGGGGCAAGAACCATCCACAATGTCATAACACAAGATCTTCTCAGATTGGCTGCCAAAGTCACATGTCTCTGGCCATATTAAAGTGTTGGCACCACTTTCTCAGTTTCACAGTGCAGAGAAGCCGCTCCTGATAGTTTTGCTTCTCAAAGTGAACTTGTCAGTTAGCTAGATAGGATCCTGTCCTGTGTGAAGTCGATCTTCCAGCTTCTAACTACATTGTGCAAAAACTGTGCTGCAGTCTATGGAGGCCCCATTTGCTAATCCAAATTGTTTGTAATAAAGCTGTGTTTCAGTGGGAAATCAGAAGGCCAGATTTCCACTTAAAATTTGTTAGCTCTAATATTGGCGTGCAGCCAGGAGGCCCAATTTGCTAATCCATATTGTTTGGGATAAAATTGTTTCAGTGAGAAATCAGAATGCCAGATTACCACTTAAAAATCATTAGGCCTAATATTGGGGTGCAGCCACAAGGCTCAATTTTCTAATCCAAATTGTTTCTTTGTGAAATCAGAAGGCCAAATATGCTGGTAAAAATCGTTAGATCTGCCAGTGTTGTTCAGGCACACTATCTAAGAAAATAAATAGTGATTGTTCATTTAATGACAGGTGACTGACAGGTGTGGGCCTAAGGTTTTGAACCCATATGTTACAAGTAGGGAAGACTACATAGAACATGAGTGGGAAAAAGCAAGGTCGTTGTGTAAGGGGGAATAGGCTTGGTGTTCGACGTGTACGTGTGTTCAGTGTTAATGTTAATGAAAGCTTAACAGAACAAACACTGGCTCGTAATATCAAAAGATCACTGACAACATCTGTTACTGGATAGGCTACTCCACTCCCTTTGTTTGGCAGCTGCATGGCAGTACACCTTGTAGATGAAGACCAGAAAGAGCATATGCTCCAGTGGATGGCAAGCACTACATCAGGTGGCCTCTGCTTCTTTTCCTCCACCTTAACATCACACACAGTACAATCCTAAGAGATGGCACCCCAATAATCCTTGCTTCCCACGGCATCACAAATATTCAAACGCTCCACTGACTCTGGGGAACCTCAGATGGGCCATTCTGCAGAGCTGTTCACACATTCTATTCCATGGGCATCAGAGGTCTGCTCCAAAGATTCACAGAATCTAGAGGAGGTAAGCATCTGTACCAATGCCCAAATTTTTTTCATGATGGACCTGTGGCCGGACGAAGTAGGGTCCGAGCAGAATCCAGACCCTCATCATCAGACGTTAACCCACCGGGGGTGGAGATGATCCTGATGAGACTCAGATGGCAGAGGCACACGCGGACTGTACTGTGGTGTCAGGGCAGGAAGAGGAGGAGGATGACTCTTAGGGTGAGGGTGTGAAAACAGAGAGGATGACAATGATGTTGTAGATCTCACTTGGTGTGAACCCAGAAGTATGCAGCTGAGTAGCTCACCAGAATAGGTGGGGAGGAGGAAAATGAGGAGGTTATATTGCAGCTTTCCACACACACAAAAAGTGATGCAATCATGACAAGCACTGCATTCTCAGCCCCAACTCTGGCTGTGGCCAGCATGAGTCGCGAGTGTATAGTTCGCAAGGGCGGCTAGGGTTGACTAGCCTGATCCTTTTTTGAGACCACAAAGGATGGCTCAGCTCACTTTATCTGCCAAATTAAAAAAAAACTCAGTAGTGGCAAAAATGTCAATAATTTGACAACGGCACATGCACGATCAACGTGCTATAGTGTGGGAATCTCACTGCGCTAAAGTGCTGACTAGCGAGCCTCGCCAACCAACGGCCGTCCCATCAACCACGTCTGCTTTTTCTTCCTCCTATGTCACTGTGCCAAGTGTTCTCACACAGGTCTCCGGATGCAGAAACTTGACTAGTTTACCCCCTATAGTTCGGGTGAGTGAGAGCCCGTCAGCTGTTAAGGAAGTGGAAATACCTGCTGTTTTTGTGTCACCAAGCACAACACATCTTTCTCAATCCATCATAACATCTCCACCTGCACCTCATTCACAGTTCAGCAGTTTGTTCTGTTCTCCGTACTCCACCATCTCCAAGAACAGCAGCCAGCCCTCATTCCCGCAGTTGTGGTCACAGAAAAGAATGTTTCCTCCTATACATGCTAAAGCTAAGAGCTTGAACGCCATCATCTCCAATTTGTTGGTCATGGAAATGCATGCGGGAGCACACTTTGAATAGTCTGCGTGAGCAGGAGGTGTTCCCAGAAGAAGAGGTGGAAGCACAGGAGTATGCCATAGGGGGTAGCAATATTTCAAAGATCCGGACCATCGTCGCACAGGCATGTGTGATAGGAGGGTGGATTATAGCGATCGAGGGGGGGCTCAGGGTACCAGACAAACTGTAAGTGAAGGTGCAGGAGCCAAGGAACAAATGGAGGAGGATGAGGAAGAAGAGGTGATGGACGCGCAGCAATCAGGAGATGAAAAGGATAATGATCCCCTCTCTGCTGTCCATGGTTGGTGGGAAGGGAGGAAGGAAGCAACCTTGAGTGTTACCCTGCCACCAGCACACCATGGATTTGGACCTCATTAAAGTGCCAAACACATGAGTTCCTTCTTGCTGCACTATCTACAACATGATGCCTATATTTTTAGGGTTAGAAATAGTGTTGTCTACTGGCTTATTAGATCCACGGTACAAGAGTGAATTTAGCCAGTTGCTTCCCCCATGGAAAAGGAACGGTTACATGCTGGAGTCTCGAAACACGCTTGTAGACAATCTTAAGAGTAGTTTTCCCCAAGACAGTAGTGAGGCACACAGTGTACATTGCAGTTCCAGACCGTGAACCTCAAGGCGTCATCGCAAAAACATTAGCAGCATCAGCAGAGTAAGTGGCATAAGCAATTTCTGTGAGTCGTTTCACACTATGTTTAGACCAGCCCATGCACCAGCAGAACAGAGTACAAGTCTGACACATTGTGAACGACTGGAGAGGATGGTACAGATGGTATCTGGAGCTCAATATTAATGCCATCAAGGGGGGGGGGGCTTTTGCATTTTGGCCTTTAAAAATGAAAGAGAGGCCTGAATTAGCCTGCCACACCTTTAGAGGTTTTGTCATACCCAGCAGCCAGCGTTCTCTCAGAACGTGTCTTCAGCAATGCTGGTGGTGTCCTGACACATAAGCGCATCCGGCTGTCCCCTAAAAGTGTAGACCACCTAACTTATCAAAATTAGCAAGTCATGGATGTCCAATGACTTGCAGCCCAGTTACAGACTAGGCGATGGTGTCGTTTTTAGTGTCATGCATTGATCTTGCATTATAGCAGTCTGTGACACCTTTGTCGTGGCTTCTGTGCATGCTGTTGCTATTACTGCTGATGTTAGAAACAATTTCCTGAAATGTGGAGACTCCAAGTTGGGTCTCCATCCTTTGGGTTGCCTGTAGTAGAAAGTGTGTCAGAGGCCTATTATTATACTATTTCTACTCTGTGGAAATTGATGCCACTTTTGTGTTGTGTGACAATAATTTTTTGAAATGTGGAGACTCCAAGTTGGGTCTCCATTTAGTGGGTTGCCTGTGTAAGTCAGACTCCCAGACAGGCAGGCCTGCACTTACTTTCAGTCAACTACCTGTGTTACTTTCCTTATATTTTCAATCAATATTACCGTATTAAACTGTGGTTTTGCCATTTGAGTGTTTCTGGAGAAAAAAAAATGGAGGTGTTGTGTGAGGTTTCAGGTCTCCCATCTAAGAAGGCTTACACCACTTCCTTAACCACCAGGTCCTCATTGAAACTTCAATTCAAAGCTCTAAATGCTGGCCCAGACCCTCATATGTCATGGATGGCCCATGGCTGACTGCTGCTGTGTCATTTGCAAATTTCTACTGTGGGTCGATTGATGCCACTTTTAATGTTGTCTTCCCCTAATTTTAGCTGTTTGGGAAGCTTTTTTGTCACCCCTTAAGGTGTTTTGCATACGTTTGGTTTGGCCTCTCATTGAATTTAATGAGGTTTGGGTATATTTGGCGAACCGAACCAATGCGAACCTTGTAAGGTTCACTCATCTCTATCACCTTTGGCAATGGACGGGTGTAAAAAATGCATATAGTGGAACACCGCAGCTTCACGCAGTGTTTAGTGGCTGCATATCTGTTCCTGTTCAAGTAAAGTAGACTTTTAGCATACACTTTTTCGATCTGGACGCTGCAGAACTGGTAACACCTGATCAGTGGAGTTGCCTAATATTGGACCCTTCCTGTCTAGCTATTGATATAATAAAATTAGAGAGTTCCTATAATTAGAATTTTAATAGAATACTGTGCAAATGTGGATAATAATCACTACGCAGCTATAAATAATACTGTTATCTATCTATAGATAATCCCGGGCTTGACCCAGAAATTGCCAAAGTAAACTCTATTGGATTTATTGGATGTTTGTCTTCCGTCCTGTACAACCAAGTTGCACCCCTTAAAGCGGCATTCCGGCACCCCAGTCTAGCCCCAGTCACCATTACTGGTTCTCTGACTGAATGCAGCTGTGGATCCATCATGGAAAGTGACCTTAGTACAATCACCACCACCTACTCCTCCGCAGGTATGTGTTGTGTCACACTTCTGGGGTGCAAATCAAAAAGCACGCAGCTCACGTAGGATATTTCCCATTATATCAGTGCACTTGGAAGAAGCAGTGAAGATCATTGTTACGCCCTCAGTGCACTTCCAGCCTCATTTGCATGTGTTTTTCATGCTAGATTTCTCATGAACGGCACATGGGATCTTTTAAAGAAAAACCACCAAAAATAACCATACTACTACTTCTATATGTAAAAACATGCCGAGTGCCCTCTACACCCTCAATATATAGATTTTATATCTGAATTGTATATAATAAAATAATGCTGGCCCCATTACCTTTAGCAGAAGATGGCATGAATAAACACATTCTTTAGTGCAGAGGACTTGCTGGACATCTATATATGCAAAGAAGCAATCTCTAATTTTTATCTTTATTTGTAGCCATAAGCGCTACTGTTTTAGGTATGGAGACCAACTGTTGATTTTTTTTTTAAGTTTTAGACACTTTTCTGAAGCCCAAAAATGATAGATGATTATAAAAGACTATTAGCAGGGTGTAATAAATTATTACTCTAATCCATGACCCAGTGGGTATATAATTATCCCAAGGTTCTTGGATTATAATATTAAATTAGTCAAACATTAGATCTTTTGATGTCTTCACAAATGCATTTTGTTTCTCCAGGTCCCTTTGGGAAGACAGATGACCGGGAGCCCCTGACTAATGAAATACGAAGTGTTCCTGCTATCATTGGAGGTAATCAACTAATAACGACTGACTCGGGGTAAAGTCTTCAGTACAATAACCATGTATACAGTTGTGAGTGACTAAAAGTTTTTGGGATTGACAGAAATTTTGGTTCTCACAATGTTTGCGTCTTCAGTGTTCATGGAGCTTTTAGTCAGATGTTTTTATGGTTACTTAAGTACATTTGTAGGCATTTTATACTTTTTTAAACTTTCATTGACAAATACGTCAAGTTTCTGCAAACACTCAATATTTAAAGTATTTACCATTATTTTTCACAACTTGTGCTTTTTGCTTTGACAGCTCAAATCAGCATCTGGGTAAATTTCTAACTGATGATAACAACCCATTCCTGTCTAATCAGTTATTGGAGTTTATCACAATTTCTGTGTTTCTGTAAGGCCATGTGCACACGTTCAGGATTGTTAGCGTTTTTTTCGCGTTTTTTCGCTATAAAAACGTGATAAAAACGCGAAAAAAAACGCTTACATAAGCCTCCTATTATTTACAGGGTATTCCGCATTTTTTGTGCAAATGTTGCGATTTTTTCCGCGAAAAAATCGCATAGCGGAAAAAAAAGCAACATGTTCATTAAAAATGCGGAATTGCAGGGATTCCGCACACCTAGGGGTCCATTGATCTGCTTACTTCCCGCACGGGGCTGTGCACACCATGCGGGAAGTAAGCAGATTATATGCGGTTGGTACCCAGGGTGGAGGAGAGGAGACTCTCCTCCACGCACTGGGCACCATATAAGTGGTCAAAAAATAAGAAATAAAATAATAAACAGTCCTATACTCACCCTTGATGTATTCCCGCCTCCTCGCACGCTGCCGTTCGGTTCCTGTAGCTGGTGTGCGCTGAAGGACCTCGCCGAATGACGTCACTGTCCTGTGATTGGTCGTGAGCGGTCATGTGACCGCTCACGTGACCGGACCGTGACGTCACGGAAGGTCCTGTGCGCACAGACCAGCTAGAAGAGGAGCCGGACGGCCGCTGAGGAGATGTCTGGGTGAGTATAAGCATTTTTTTTATTTTTTTTATTATTTTTAAACATTCTATCTTTTACTATAGATGCTGCATAAGCTGCATCTATAGTAAAAAGTTGGTCACACTTGTCAAACGCTATGTTTGACAAGTGTGACCAACCTGTCAGTCAGTTTTCCAAGCGATGCTACAGATCGCAGGGAAAACTTTAGCATTCTGCAAGCTAATTACGCTTGCAGAATGCTAAAAAAACGCGAAAAAAACGGAAAAAAAACGCAAAAAAAAAAATGCGGATTTCTTGCAGAAAATTTCCGGTTTTCTTCAGGAATTTTCTGCAAGAAATCCGCAACGTGTGCACATACCCTTAGTCCTCTTGCTTTTTCAGGATTGACCGCAGGTTCTTAACAGGATTGAGATCTTGAGAGTTTCATAAGCTTGGACCCAAAATTTTAATGTTTTGTTCACAAAGCCACCTATTGTATCACTTTAGCCTGGAAACAGCGATGATCACTTCCAAATTGGCAGTGCCTTATACAAAATTTTGATTTGTCCCTCGCTCTTGGATGAAAATCCCTCACACATCAATGGTCTCAGGATAGTAATAATAATTATATATATATATATATATATATATATATATATATATATATACACACTACTCAAAAAATAAAGGGAACACTTAAACAACGGAATATAACTCCAAGTAAACCAAAGTTCTGTGAAATCAAACTGCCCACTTAGGAAGCAACACTGTTTGACAATCAATTTCACATGCTGTTGTGCAAATGGAGCGCCCTCGTAGGGCAGTGGGCTACTCGGTACCGGTCCTTCAGTTCTCAAGGGGGATGTCACAGTGGCTGACCCGGTCCGTGGCCTTTAGGGATGTCTGTTGTAAAAGGGAAAAGTCTTTAAAGGGGAAATGTTTGTGACGCCACCTGTGGTATTCGGTCAGGGTGACCGACGCTGCTTAGGGGTCCACTGGGGTGATGTTATGGCAGCTAGATGGTATACCTTCCCACAGGTGAAGTGTATCCCCAGGGCTTCCCAGTGTGTAGATGGTGGATGGTGTGAGGCGCAGTGAAGAGCGAGGACACAAGGTTGCAGTCTATTTACCTTTACTAAAGGCTTCAGCGTCCACCGTCCAGAGCACCAAATCACAGAGCAGGCAGAGTCCGGGCGGTCTGAAGGCAAATCCAGAATCCCCTTATCCAGGTGGAAATCAGTAGCCTTCCTCTAGTGCCTGGGTGTTGTAGTACCTTACTGCTGAGCTTCTCATAAGGTCCTCACAACTGTAGTAGATGTTCTAGATGTTGTGTCTCTCTCTCTGTTCCCCAGATGGATAGGAACAAACCCGTATGATTGATGGCCTGAGGCTTTTTACAGGGACTCTAGCACACCCCAGTCCCCACAAGTTGCCACCATGCCTCCTGGGTATAGGGCGGGCAGGTAACGTGGAATTAGCTGTCCTGCCGGTCTCTGGAGCAAGGCATAAAGGACTGTTGCTCCCTCGGTGTTCCGGCTACCGGATCCTGCGCCTCAGAAGGAGGCAGCCTGTGCAGGGCAGAACTCCTTCTGGTTCCCTCTCCTTTTGCTATGACTTTGTTTCTCACTCTCTACAATACAATTCTCCTTCAGTATCTCTTTCTTAGGATGCTGCCGTATGTGGGGCAGGCGCAGCTCCGTGGCCTTCTGTCTAGGCCTTTGACAGGATCCCACCACTGTCAGGGACCCACTAACTGAGCGGAGCTCACCTAGCAGCTCACTGGTTGAAGCCCAGCCAGCTTCTGCCTAACTTCCTATCCAGACCACCAGTTTTACCTAATTGTGAAGAGTGCCCTAATAAATAGGAGCATAGCTCTCCCTGGTGGACTGGAGTATGAAGTGTGTTGCATGTTTGTGATACCTGGTAAATAGTGTTGAGCGATACCGTCCGATACTTGAAAGTATCGGTATCGGAAAGTATCGGCCGATACCGGCAAAGTATCGGATCTAATCCGATACCGATACCCGATACCAATACAAGTCAATGGGACTCAAGTATCGGACGGTATTCCTGATGGTTCCCAGGGTCTGAAGGAGAGGAAACTCTCCTTCAGGCCCTGGGAACCATATTAATGTGTAAAATAAAGAATTAAAATAAAAAATATTGCTATACTCACCTCTCCGACGCAGCCTGGACCTCACCGAGGGAACCGGCAGCGTTCTTTGCTTAAAATGCGCGCTTTTACTTCCTTCCGTGACGTCACGGCTTGTGATTGGTCGCGTGCCGCCCATGTGGCCGCGACGCGACCAATCACAGCAAGCCGTGACGTAATTTTCAGGTCCTCAATACCTAATTCTAGGCATTCAGGGATTTAAAATTACGTTCCGGCTTGTGATTGGTTGCGTGCCGCCCATGTGACCGCGACGCGACCAATCACAGCAAGCCGTGATGTAATTTCAGGTCCTGATGCCTATTTCTGCATTGAGGACCTGAAATTACGTCACAGCTTGCTGTGATTGGTCGCGCGTCGCCCATGTGACCGCGACGCGACCAATCACAAGCCGTGACGTCACGGGAGGCAGGAGACGCGCGCATTTTTAAAATTACGTCACGGCTTGTGATTGGTTGCGTGCCGCCCATGTGACCGCGACGCGACCAATCACAGCAAGCCGTGACGTAATTTCAGGTCCTGATGCCTATTTCTGCATTGAGGACCTGAAATTACGTCACGGCTTGCTGTGATTGGTCGCGTCGCGGTCACATGGGCGGCACGCAACCAATCACAAGCCGTGACGTAATTTTAAAAATGCGCGCGTCTCCTGCCTCCCGTGACGTCACGGCTTGTGATTGGTCGCGTCGCCCATGTGACCGCGACGCGACCAATCACAAGCCGGAACGTAATTTTAAATTCCTGAATGCCTAGAATTAGGCATTGAGGACCTGAAAATTACGTCACGGCTTGCTGTGATTGGTCGCGTCGCGGCCACATGGGCGGCACGCGACCAATCACAAGCCGTGATGTCACGGAAGGAAGTAAAAGCGCGCATTTTAAGCAAAGAACGCTGCCGGTTCCCTCGGTGAGGTCCAGGCTGCGTCGGAGAGGTGAGTATATAGCAATATTTTTTATTTTAATTCTTAATTTTACACATTAATGTTGTTTCGATACCGATACCCGATACCACAAAAGTATCGGATCTCGGTATTGGAATTCCGATACCCGCAAGTATCGGCCGATACCCGATACTTGCGGTATCGGAAAGCTCAACACTACTGGTAAAGAGATCTCCTTTATTGCCTTCAAACGTAACATCACTCCCCCCTAGAGGAAAATGATATTACTGCAACAACCAGGACCCTAGGGCACTGCACAAATGGAATAGACAACAGATGGAAATTATTGGCAATTATCAAGACACACTCAACAAAGGAGTGGTTCTGCAGGTAGGGACCACAGACCACATCTCAGTACCAATGCTTCCTGGCTGATATTTTGGTCACTTTTGAATATTGGTTGTGCTTTAACGCTTGTGGTAGCATGAGATGGACTCTACAACACACACAAGTGGCTCAAGCAGAGCAGCTCATCCAGGATGGCACATCAATGCGAGCTGTGGCAAGAAGGTTTGCTGTGTCTGTCAGCATAGTGTCCAGAGGCTGGAGGCGCTACCAGGAGACAGGTAAGTACACCAGGAGATGTGAAGGGAGCCGTAGGAGGGAAACAACACAGCAGCAGGACCACTACCTCAGCCTTTGTGCAAGAAGGAGCACTGCCAGAGCCCTACAAAATGACCTCCAGCAGGCTACAAATGTGCCTGTGTCTGCACAAATGGTTAGAAACCGACTACATGAGGATGGTCTGAGTGCCTGACGTCCATATATGGGGGTTGTGCTCACAGCCCAACACCGTGCAGGATGCTTGGCATTTGCCACAGAACACCAGGTTTGGCAAATACGCCACTGGCGCCCTGTGCTCTTCACAGATGAAAGCAGGTTCACACTGAGCACATGTGACAGATGTGACAGAGTCTGGAGACGCCGTGAAAAGCGATCTGCTGCCTGTAACAGTCTTCAGCATGACCGGTTTTTCAGTGGGTCAGTAATGGTGTGGGGTGGCCTTTCTTTGAAAGGCCGCACAGCCCTTCATGTGCTCGCCAGAGCTAGCCTGACTGCCATTAGGAACCGAGATGAGACCCGCAAACCCCTTGTGAGACCATATGCTGGTGCAGTTGGCCCTGGGTTCCTCCTAATGCAGGACAATACCAGACCTCATGTGGCTGGAGTGTGTCAGCAGTTCCTGCAAAATGAAGGCATTGAAGCTATGGACGGGCCTGCCCATTCCACAGACCTGAATCCGAATGAACACATCTGGTACATCATGTCTCTCACCATTCACCAACGTCATGTTGCACCACAGACTGTTCAGGAGTTGGCAGATGCTTTAGTCCAGGACTGGGAGGAGATCCCTCAGGAGACCATCCGCTGCCTCATCAGAAGCATGCCCAGGCTTTGTAGGGAGGTCATACAGGCATGTGGATGCCACACACACTACTGAGCATCATTTCCTTGTCTTGAAGCATTTCCACTGAAGTTGGATCAGCCTGTAACTTCATTTTCCACTTTGATTTTGAGCATCATTCCAACTCCAGACCTCCGTGGGATATCAGTTGTGATTTACGTTGATAATTTTTAGGTTTTAGTGTTCTCAACACATTCCACTAAGTAATGAATAAAGATTTACAGCTGGAATATTTCATTCTGTGATATCTAGGATGTGGGACTTTAGTGTTCCCTTTATTTTTTTGAGCAGTGTATATATGTAAATATATATATATATATATATATATATATATATATATATATATATATATATACACATACATGCATTATATATATATATATATATACAGTGCGCACCTCCAGGCTGTGTAAGGGCTATTTGACCAAGAAGGACAGTGATGGGGTGCTACGCCGGATGACCTGGCCTCCACAGTCACCTGATTTGAACCCAATCAAGATGGTTTGGGGTGAGCTGGACTGCAGAGTGAAAGCAAAAGGGCCAACAAGTGCTAAGCATCTCTGGGAACTCCTTCAAGACCATTCCCGGTGACTACCTCTTGAAGCTCATCAAGAGAATGCCAAGAGGGTGCAAAGCAGCCATCAAAGCAAAAGGTGGCTACTTTGAAGAACCTAGAATATAAGACATAATTTCAGTTGTTTCACACTTTTTTGTTAAGTATATAATTCCACATGTGTTAATTCATAGTTTTGATGCCTTCAGTGTGAATGTACAATTTTCATAGTCATGAAAATACAGAAAAATCTTCAAATCAGAAGGTGTGTCCAAACGTTTGGTCTGTACTGTATATATATATATATATATAATTGTCTAAGGGTTTTTCCGTCTGTCTGTCTGTCTGTCCTGGAAATCCCGCGTCTCTGATTGGTCGAGGCCGCCAGGCCTCGACCAATCAGCGACGGGCACAGTATCGACTTAGATGTCATAATGGTTGCCATGGCGACGATGATGTCATAAAGGTTGCCTCGACTAATCAGCGACGGGCACAGTCTGCCGCAAATTCTGGAATCATCATTGTCCATATACTACGGGGACATGCATATTCTAGAATACCCGATGCGTTAGAATCGGGCCACAATCTAGTCTATATATATAATTGTCTAAGGGTTTTTCTGTCTGTCTGTCTGTCCTGGAAATCCCGCGTCTCTGATTGGTCGAGGCCGCCAGGCCTCGACCAATCAGCGACGGGCACAGCATGGCGACGATGATGTCATAAAGGTTGCTTCGACCAATCAGCGACGGGCACAGTCTGCCGCGAATTCGCCTCGACCAATCAGCGATGGGCACAGTATCGACGTAGATGTCATAATGGTTGCCATGGCGACGATGATGTCATAAATGTTGCCTCGACCAATCAGCGACGGGCACAGTCTGCCGCAAATCCTGGAATCATCATTGTCCATATACTACGCGGGCATGCGGGAATACCCAATGCGTTAGAATCGGGCCACAATCTAGTATGTATGTATATATATATATACACTCACCGGCCACTTTATTAGGTACACCTGTCCAACTTCTTGTTAACACTTAATTTCTAATCAGCCAATCACATGGCGGCAACTCATTGCATTTAGGCATGTAGACATGGTCAAGACAATCTCCTGCAGTTCAAACCGAGCATCAGTATGGGGAAGAAAGGTGATTTGAGTGCCTTTGAACGTGGCATGGTTGTTGGTGCCAGAAGGGCTGGTCTGAGTATTTCAGAAACTGCTGATCTACTGGGATTTTCACGCACAACCATCTCTAGGGTTTACAGAGAATGGTCCGAAAAATAAAAAAAATCCAGTGAGCGGCAGTTCTGTGGGCGGAAATGCCTTGTTGATGCCAGAGGTCAGAGGAGAATGGGCAGACTGGTTCGAGCTGATAGAAAGGCAACAGTGACTCAAATCGCCACCCGTTGCAACCAAGGTAGGCCTAAGAGCATCTCTGAACGCACAGTGCGTCGAACTTTGAGGCAGATGGGCTACAGCAGCAGAAGACCACACCGGGTACCACTCCTTTCAGCTAAGAACAGGAAACTGAGGCTACAATTTGTACAAGCTCATTGAAATTGGACAGTAGAAGATTGGAAAAACGTTGCTTGGTCTGATGAGTCTCGATTTCTGCTGCGACATTCGGATGGTAGGGTCAGAATTTGGCGTAAACAACATGAAAACATGGATCCATCCTGCCTTGTATGGAGCATCTTTGGGATGTGCAGCCGACAAATCTGCGGCAACTGTGTGATGCCATCATGTCAATATGGACCAAAATCTCTGAGGAATGCTTCCAGCACCTTGTTGAATCTATGCCACGAAGAATTGAGGCAGTTCTGAAGGCAAAAGGGGGTCCAACCCGTTACTAGCATGGTGTACCTAAGAAAGTGGCCGGTGAGTGTATATATATATATATATATATATATATATATATATATATATATATATATATATATATATATATATATACTGCTCAAAAAAAATAAAGGAAACACTAAAATGCCACATCCTAGATATCACTGAATGAAATATCCCACAGAGGTCTGGAGTTGGAATGATGCTCAAAATCAAAGTGGAAAATAAAGTTACAGGCTAATCCAACTTCAGTGGAAATGCCTTAAGACAAGGAAATGATGCTCAGTAGTGTGTGTGGCCTCCACATGCCTATATGATCTCCCTACAACGCCTGGGAATGCTCCTGATGAGGCGGCGGATGGTCTCCTGAGGTATCTCCTCCCAAACCTGGACTGAAGTATCTGCCAACTCCTGAACAGTCTGTTGTGCAATGTGCCGTTGGTGGGTGCTGGGAGACATGATGTTCCAGATGTGTTCAATTGGATTCAGGTCTGGGGAATGGGCGGGCCAGTCAGGGCCGGCTCCAGGTTTTTGAGGGCCCCGGGCGAAAGAGTCTCAGTGGGCCCCTCCCCCTTTAACACATACCACAATTCATGATGCACAGATACAGCAGAGAAATATAGGTATAGTATGCCAGATTTCACTTCTTACATGAGTGATAGCTATTGTAAATTCTACAATATCATACAGCAAAGGGGCTTTATATAAGTCAACCCCTTATATGCCAATTTTTGTGACCTACACCCTCTTCTTCAGTTAGGCCGGCGTCACACCAGGGGTATGAAAATACGTTCCGTTCTTTATGACTGTAATACGCAGCAATTGTCCCAAAACACTGTTCCATATTTTTTTTCTCGCAGGCTTGCAAAATGGACATATCATGGATCCATTGGCTCAAATATTCTTAAAAACATATATGCAGTATATATACATATATATATATATATATATATATATATATATATATATATATATATATATATATTTATATGTCAGTGAGACACATATATATATATTTATATTTAATTCAGCGCTAGGTAGCAGAAAAGCCGGTAATTCAATTGCCGGCTTTTCCTATCGCCTTCACAAACCCGACAGGATATGAGACATGGTTTACATACAGTAAACCATCTCATATCCCTTCTTTTATTACATATTCGTTTTTACTAATGTAAGAAGTGTCTCTGTGTAAAATTTGTTGGTTCTAGTTATTAAATTAAAGGGTTAAATCCCGGAAAAAATTGGCGTGGGCTCCCGTGCAATTTTCTCCACCAGAGTGGGAAAGCCAGTGACTGAGGGCAGATATTAATAGCGAGAGAGGGACCATGGTTATAGGACTTCCCTGGCTAAAAACATCTGCCCCCAGCCACCCCAGAAAAGGCACATCTGGAAGATGCGCCTATTTTGGCATTTAGCCTCTCTCTTCCCACTCCCATGTAGTGGTGGGGTATGGGGTAATGAAGGGTTAATGTCACCTTGCTATTGTAAGGTGACATTAAGCCAGGTTAATAATGGAGAGGTGTCAATTATGACACTTATCCATTATTAATCCAATAGTACGAAATGGTTAATAAAACACACACATTATTAAAAAGTATTTGAATGAAATAAAGACAGATGGTGTTTTAATATTTTATTATACTCTTAATCCACCTGAAGACCCTTGTCACCTGAAATAAAGTAAAAAAAACAAACAACAATATTCCATACCTTCCGTCATTCAGTCTTCTCCCACGCTGTGAATCCATCTGAAGGGGTTAGATCATTTTACACCCAGGAGCTCTGCTAATGCAGCTGTGCTCATGACTGTAAAACTTGGTGAATGAATGGAATGCAGGGGAATATACTGTAGTTACCTCGAGTCGCTGTGATGCGCCCTCTGCTGGATGAACTCATATGAACTCGAGCCTGGGAACTTTTCAGAATATATATATACCTATTCTATGTGTACACATTTATTCTACTTATTCTATTCTATTCTGTTAGTGTGATTTTACTGTACACCACACTGAATTACCGGCTTTTCTATAGAACACCGGTGCGTATTTCTCGCAAGTCACACTGTTGGTCATTGTGTAATCCATAATTTTCTCGCCCCCATAAACTTTCATTGGCTGATTTTTTGTGCAATACGCTGACAAATGCAGCATGCTGCGATTTTATACGCCCGTAACATACCGTGTATTACGGATGCGTAATATACGGCAGATAGGAGCTGCAATCATTGGGCCTTGTGCAATGCGTATTTTCTGGATGCATTTTCTGCGCTCATACGTCTGTAAAACTCACTAGTGTGATGCCGGCCTTACCAGTAGGCATTGTATTGTTAGCTGAACTTGCTGCAAATAAAAAACTGCATACATTGAATATGACAATTTTTTAATGGAGAACTTTTTAAAGTAAATATTAGAAAGTTTTAACGTAGAACATTTGTAAAAGTTCAAAATGGGTAGCATATAGCACAGCCACGTAGTATATAGCACAGCCACATTGCATATAGCACAGCCACGTGGTATATAACACAGCCCATGTAGTACATAGCACAGCCACGTAGTGTATAGCACAGCCACGTAGTATATAACACAGCCATGTAGTATATAACACAGCCCAAGTAGTATATAGCACATCCACGTAGTATATAACACAGCCCACGTAGTATATAGCACAGCCACGTAGCATATAGCACAGCCACATAGTGTATAGCGCGGCCACATAGCATATAGCACAGCTACGTAGTATATAACACAGCCCATGTAGTATATAGCACAGCAACATAGCATATAGCACAGCCCACATAGCATATAGCACAGTGCACGTAGTATATAGCACAGACATGTAGTATATAGCACAGCCACATAGGATATTGCACAGCCCACGTAGTATATAGCACAGCCATGTAGTATATAATACAGCCACGTAATATATAACACAGCCACATAGTATATAACACAGCCCACGTAGTGTATAACACAGCCCACATAGTATATAGCAGTCACGTAGTATATAGCACAGCCACGTAGCATATAGCATAGCCACATAGCATATAGCACAGCCACATAGTATATAACACAGCCCATGTAGTATATAGCACAGCCACATAGCATATAGCACAGCCACGTAGTATAGCACCCGGGTATGGAGGAGAGGAGACTCTCCTCCAGGGACTGGGCACCCTATCCCTGTAATAAAAAAAAATAGTTATATACTCACCTTCTGGCAGCCCCCGGATCCAGCCCTGGCCTTAGCGATGCTCCCGGCAGCTCTGTTTCCCAGTAATGCCTCGCGGCAATGACCTGTGATAACGTAGTGGTCTCGCATGATGCTACGTCATCTGGGGTCATTTTGCAAGTCATTACTGGGAACGGGAGCTGCCGAGAGCAGGAAGGCTGCGTGGGACGCCGGAAGGTGAGAATAGCATGTTTTTTTATTTTTTTTATTTTTTTAACGTTATATCTTTTTACTGTTTATGCTGCATAGACAGCATCAGTAGTAAAAAGTTGGTCACACTTATCAAAATGGGCAACCCGTCTCGCTAGGGCCCTGGCACTTGCCCGGGTGCTGACGCTGGCCCTGGGGCCAGTCCATAACTTCAATGCCTTCATTTTGCAGGAACTGCTGACAAAATCCAGCCACATAAGGTCTGGCATTGTCCTGCATTAGGTGGAACCCAGGGCCAACTGCACCAGCATATGGTCTCACTTGGGGTCTGAGGATCTCGTCTCGGTACCTAATGGCAGTCAGGCTACCTCTGGCGAGCACATGGAGGGCTGTGCGGCCCTCCAAAGAAATTATTATTATTATTTATTTATATAGCACCATTAATTGCATGGTGCTGTACATGAGAAAAGGGGTCACATACTGGTTATAGATAACGTTTACAGTAAGCAAATTTACAATGACAGACTGGTGCAGTGGGTAGAGGACCCTGTCCTTTTGGACTTACATTCTACGGGATAATGGGGAGAAGACTGAAGGTCGGGGGAGCGGCAGCTCTGGTGGTGGTGACGCTGCAGCTCTGGCAGTTGGTGATGCTGCAGCTCTGGTGGTTGGTGACGCGGCAGCTCTGGCAGTTGGTGACGCGGCAATCCAGGTGGTGGTGAGGCGGCAACTCGGGTGGTGGTGAGGCGGCAGAATGGTTATTGCAGGCTGTAGGCTTTCCTGAAGAGATGGGTTTTCAGGTTCCATCTGAAGGATCCGAGGGTGGTAGATAATCGGACTTGTTGAAATGTGGAGGAGTTCCAGAGGATGGTGGATATTCGGGAGAAATCTTGGAGGCGGTTGTGTGAGGAACGAATAAGTGTGGAGGAGAGTAGGAGGTCTTTGGAGGATCAAAGATTACATGAGGGAAGATATTGGGAGATTAGTTTTGAGATATAGTGAGGGGACAGGTTATGGATGGCTTTGTAGATTAGTGTTGGTAGTTTCAACTGGATTCATTGGGGAATTGGGAGCCAGTGGAGGGATTTGCAGAGGGGAGAAGCAGGGAAGTAGCGAGGAGAGAGGTGGATAAGCCGGGCAGCAGAGTTGAGGACAGACTGGAGCGGTGCAAGACAGTTAGCAGGGAGGCCACAGAGAAGGGTGTTGCAGTAATCGAGGAGGGAGATGATGAGGGCATGTACAAGAGTTTTAGTAGATTGTGGGCTGAGGAAGGGATGGATACTGGCAATATTTTTGAGTTGGAGGCGACAGGAGGTGGCAAGAGTTTGGACGTGCGGCTTGCAGGACAGAGCAGAGTCGAGAGTTACCCCAAGGCAGCGGATTTCAGTTGCAGGAGAGAGTGTGATGTCGTTTACTGTAACAGATAGATCAGGTAGGGAGGATACACAAAATGGGGGAAAGATGATGAGTTTGGTTTTCTCTACATTGAGTTTTAGGAAGCGAGAGTTGAAAAAGGAGGATATGGCTGATAGACACTCAGGGATTCTGGACATCAGAGAGGTGACATCTGGGCCAGAGAAGTAGCTCTGAGTGTCGTCTGCATACAGGTGGTACTGGAAGCCATGGGACTTTATGAGTTGTCCTAGGCCAAGGGTATAGATGGAAAAAAGTAGGGGCTCTAGGACAGAGCCTTGAGGAACTCAAACAGGGAGAGGGCGAGATGAGGAGGTAGTGTGGGAGTGGGAAACGCTAAATGTGCGGTTGGAAAGGTATGAAGCAATCCAGGACAGGGCAAGGCCTTTGATGCCTAGGGAAGAAAGAATCTGTAGCAGTAGGCAGTGGTCGACTGTATCGAAAGCAGAGGATAGCTCGAGAAGGAGGATGGAGAACTGTCTGTTAGCTTTGGATGTGAGTAAGTCATTAGTAATTTTAGTTAGAGCAGTTTTGGTGAAGTGGTGGGTGCGGAAGCCAGATTGGAGGTTGTTAAGAAGAGGGTTAGATGAGAGATGGGAGGAAAGTTGAACATTGACATGCTGCTCAAGGAGTTTGGAAGCTACCGGGAGCAGTGATATGGGGCGATAGCTGGGCATAGCAGTTGGGTCATGGTTAGCTTTTTTTGAGGATGGGTGTGATGGTGGCATGTTTGAAGGCAGAGGGGAAGGTACCAGAAGTGCCACCCCACACTATTACTGACCAGCTGCCAAACTGGTCATGCTGAAGGATGTTGCAGGCAGATCGCTCTCCACGGTGTCTCCAGACTCTGTCATGTCTGTCGCGTGCTCAGTGTGAACCTGCTTTCATCTGTGAAGAGCACAGGGCGCCAGTAGCGAATTTGCCAATCCTGGTGTTCTGTGGCAAATGCCAAAGCGTCCTGCACGGTGTTGGGCTGTGAGCACAAGCCCCATCTGTGGACGTCAGGCACTCAGACCATCCTCATGTAGTCGGTTTCTAACCGTTTGTGCAGACACATGCACATTTGTGGCCTGCTGGAGTGTCATGATTCTCAATGGCGAGAGAACATAGCCCAGCATATATGAGAACTAGCTCTTGGAAGATGGAAACTATACTGACCATGAACTAAACCTGTCGCACAACTAGAAGTGGCCGGGTAGCATGCCTACGTTTTTTATCCCTAGATGCCCAGCGCCAGCCGGAGAACTACCTAATCCTAGCAGAGGAAAAGACAGTCCTGGCTCACCTCTAGAGAAATTTTCCCAAAAGGCAGACAGAGGCCCCCACATATATTGGCGGTGATTTTAGATGAAATGACAAACGTAGTATGAAAATAGGTTTAGCAAAATCGAGGTCCGCTTACTAGATAGCATGAAGACAGAAAGGGCACTTTCATGGTCAGCAGAAAACCCTATCAAAACACCATCCAGAAATTACTTTAAGACTCTAGCATTAACTCATAACACCAGAGTGGCAATTTCCGTTCACAAGAGCTTTCCAGACACAGTAACGAAACAGCAGCTGTGAACAGGAACAAAATGCAAAAACACACAAGGACAAAAGTCCAACTTAGCTAGGAGTTGTCTAGTAGCAGGAACATGCACAGAAGGCTTCTGATTACATTGTTGACCGGCATGAAACTGACAGAGGAGCAAGGTTATATAGCGACTCCCACATCCTAATAGGAGCAGGTGAACAGAGGGGATGATGCACACAAGTACAATTCCACAAGTGGCCACCGGGGGAGCCCAGAATCCAATTTCACAACAGTACCCCCCCCTCAAGGAGGGGGCACCGAACCCTCACCAGAACCACCAGGGCGATCAGGATGAGCCCTATGAAAGGCACGGACAAGATCGGAGGCATGAACATCAGAGGCAGTGACCCAAGAATTATCCTCCTGACCGTATCCCTTCCATTTGACCAGATACTGGAGTCTCCGTCTGGAAACACGAGAGTCTAAGATCTTTTCCACAACGTACTCCAACTCACCCTCAACCAACACCGGAGCTGGAGGCTCAACGGAAGGCACAGCCGGTACCTCATACCTGCGCAACAATGACCGATGAAAAACATTATGAATCGAAAAGGATGCAGGGAGGTCCAAACGGAAGGACACAGGGTTAAGAATCTCCAATATCTTGTACGGGCCGATGAACCGAGGCTTAAACTTAGGAGAAGAAACCCTCATAGGGACAAAACGAGAAGACAACCACACCAAGTCCCCAACACAAAGCCGAGGACCAACACGACGACGGCGGTTGGCAAAAAGCTGAGTCTTCTCCTGGGACAACTTCAAATTGTCCACCACCTGCCCCCAAATCTGATGCAACCTCTCCACCACAGCATCCACTCCAGGACAATCCGAAGATTCCACTTGACCGGAGGAAAATCGAGGATGAAACCCCGAATTACAGAAAAACGGGGACACCAAGGTGGCAGAGCTGGCCCGATTATTGAGGGCGAACTCCGCCAAAGGCAAAAAAGCAACCCAATCATCCTGATCCGCAGACACAAAACACCTCAAATATGTCTCCAAGGTCTGATTAGTCCGCTCGGTCTGGCCATTAGTCTGAGGATGGAAAGCAGACGAAAAAGACAAATCTATGCCCATCCTAGCACAGAATGCCCGCCAAAATCTAG
Source organism: Ranitomeya variabilis (assembly GCF_051348905.1). Taxonomy (NCBI): domain Eukaryota; kingdom Metazoa; phylum Chordata; class Amphibia; order Anura; family Dendrobatidae; genus Ranitomeya; species Ranitomeya variabilis. The sequence goes on from NC_135232.1 coordinate 625,614,118, forward strand.
ACACGAATTGGGTCCCTCTGTCAGAAACGATATTCTCCGGAATACCATGCAAACGAACAACATTTTGAAAAAACAGAGGAACCAACTCGGAAGAAGAAGGCAACTTAGGCAAGGGAACCAGATGGACCATCTTAGAGAAACGGTCACACACCACCCAGATGACAGACATCTTCTGAGAAACAGGCAGATCCGAAATAAAATCCATCGAGATGTGCGTCCAAGGCCTCTTCGGGATAGGCAAGGGTAACAACAATCCACTTGCCCGAGAACAACAAGGCTTGGCCCGAGCACAAACGTCACAAGACTGCACAAAGCCTCGCACATCTCGTGACAGGGAAGGCCACCAGAAGGACCTTGCCACCAAATCCCTGGTACCAAAGATTCCAGGATGACCTGCCAACGCAGAAGAATGAACCTCAGAGATGACTCTACTGGTCCAATCATCAGGAACAAACAGTCTACCAGGTGGGCAACGATCAGGTCTATCCGCCTGAAACTCCTGCAAGGCCCGCCGCAGGTCTGGAGAAACGGCAGACAATATCACTCCATCTTTAAGGATACCTGTGGGCTCAGAATTACCAGGGGAGTCAGGCTCAAAACTCCTAGAAAGGGCATCCGCCTTAACATTCTTAGAACCCGGTAGGTAAGACACCACAAAATTAAACCGAGAGAAAAACAACGACCAGCGCGCCTGTCTAGGATTCAGGCGCCTGGCAGACTCAAGGTAAATTAAATTTTTGTGGTCAGTCAATACCACCACCTGATGTCTGGCCCCCTCAAGCCAGTGACGCCACTCCTCAAAAGCCCACTTCATGGCCAAAAGCTCCCGATTCCCAATATCATAATTCCGCTCGGCGGGCGAAAATTTACGGGAAAAAAAGGCACAAGGTCTCATCACGGAGCAGTCGGAACTTCTCTGCGACAACACCGCCCCAGCTCCGATTTCAGAAGCGTCGACCTCAACCTGAAAAGGAAGAGCAACATCAGGCTGACGCAACACTGGGGCGGAAGAAAAGCGGCGCTTGAGCTCCCGAAAGGCCTCCACAGCATCAGGGGACCAATCAGCAACATCAGCACCCTTCTTAGTCAAATCAGTCAATGGTTTTACAACATCAGAAAAACCAGCAATAAATCGACGATAAAAGTTAGCAAAGCCCAAAAATTTCTGAAGACTCTTAAGAGAAGAGGGTTGCGTCCAATCACCAATAGCCTGAACCTTGACAGGATCCATCTCGATGGAAGAGGGGGAAAAAATGTATCCCAAGAAGGAAATCTTTTGAACCCCAAAAACACACTTAGAACCCTTCACACACAAGGAATTAGACCGCAAAACCTGAAAAACCCTCCTGACCTGCTGGACATGAGAGTCCCAGTCATCTGAAAAAATCAGAATATCATCCAGATACACAATCATAAATTTATCCAAATAATCGCGGAAAATGTCATGCATAAAGGACTGGAAGACTGAAGGGGCATTAGAAAGACCAAAAGGCATCACCAAATACTCAAAATGGCCCTCGGGCGTATTAAATGCGGTTTTCCACTCATCCCCCTGCTTGATTCGCACCAAATTATACGCCCCACGGAGATCAATCTTAGAGAACCACTTGGCCCCCTTTATACGAGCAAACAAATCAGTAAGCAGTGGTAACGGATATTGATATTTAACCGTGATTTTATTCAAAAGTCGATAATCAATACACGGCCTCAAAGAGCCGTCTTTCTTAGACACAAAGAAAAAACCGGCTCCTAAGGGAGATGACGAAGGACGAATATGTCCCTTTTCCAAGGACTCCTTTATATATTCTCGCATAGCCGCGTGTTCAGGCACAGACAGATTAAATAAACGACCCTTAGGGTATTTACTACCCGGGATCAAGTCTATGGCACAATCGCACTCCCGGTGCGGAGGTAGTGAACCAACCTTGGGTTCTTCAAAAACGTCACGAAAGTCAGACAAGAATTCAGGAATCTCAGAGGGAATAGATGATGAAATGGAAACCAAAGGTACGTCCCCATGAGTTCCTTTACATCCCCAGCTTAACACAGACATAGCTCTCCAGTCGAGGACTGGGTTATGAGATTGCAGCCATGGCAATCCCAGCACCAAAACATCATGTAGATTATACAGCACCAGAAAGCGAATAACCTCCTGGTGATCCGGATTAACACGCATAGTCACTTGTGTCCAGTATTGTGGTTTATTACTAGCCAATGGGGTGGAGTCAATCCCTTTCAGAGGTATCGGAGCCTCCAATGGCTCCAAATCATACCCACAGCGTTTGGCAAAGGACCAATCCATAAGACTCAAAGCAGCGCCAGAGTCGACATAGGCGTCCGCGGTAATAGATGACAAAGAACAAATCAGGGTCACAGATAGAATAAACTTAGACTGTAAAGTGCTAATTGAAACAGACTTGTCAGGCTTCTTAGTACGCTTAAAGCATGCTGATATAACATGAGTTGAATCACCACAATAGAAGCACAACCCATTTTTTCGTCTAAAATTCTGCCGCTCGCTTCTGGACAGAATTCTATCACATTGCATATTTTCTGGCGTTTTCTCAGTAGACACCGCCAAATGGTGCACAGGTTTGCGCTCCCGCAGACGCCTATCGATCTGAATAGCCATCGTCATGGACTCATTCAGACTCGCAGGCACAGGGAACCCCACCATAACATCCTTAATGGCATCAGAGAGACCTTCTCTGAAAATCGCCGCCAGGGCGCACTCATTCCACTGAGTAAGCACAGACCATTTGCGGAATTTTTGGCAGTATATTTCAGCTTCATCTTGCCCCTGAGACAAGGACATCAAGGCCTTTTCCGCCTGAAGCTCTAAATGAGGTTCCTCATAAAGCAACCCCAAGGCCAGAAAAAACGCATCCACATTGAGCAACGCAGGATCCCCTGGTGCCAATGCAAAAGCCCAGTCCTGAGGGTCGCCCCGGAGCAAGGAAATTACAATCCTGACCTGCTGTGCAGGGTCTCCGGCAGAGCGAGACTTCAGGGACAAAAACAATTTGCAATTATTTTTAAAATTTTGAAAGTGAGATCTATTCCCCGAGAAGAATTCAGGCAAAGGAATTCTAGGCTCAGACATAGGTGCATGAACAACAAAATCTTGCAAATTTTGTACCTTTGTGGCAAGATTATTCAAACCTGTAGCTACACTCTGAAGATCCATTTGAAACAGGTGAACACAGAGCCATTCAAGGATTAGAAGGAGAGAAAGAGAGGAAGGCTGCAGCATAGGCAAACTAGCAAGTGATTCAATTAGGAGCACACTCAGAACTAGAGGAAAAAAAAAAAAAAAAATTGTAGCAGACTTCTTTTTTCTCTCCTTTCTCAGCCAGTAATTTAACCCTTTTTTGGGCCGGTCAAACTGTCATGATTCTCAATGGCGAGAGAACATAGCCCAGCATATATGAGAACTAGCTCTTGGAAGATGGAAACTATACTGACCATGAACTAAACCTGTCGCACAACTAGAAGTGGCCGGGTAGCATGCCTACGTTTTTTATCCCTAGATGCCCAGCGCCAGCCGGAGAACTACCTAATCCTAGCAGAGGAAAAGACAGTCCTGGCTCACCTCTAGAGAAATTTTCCCAAAAGGCAGACAGAGGCCCCCACATATATTGGCGGTGATTTTAGATGAAATGACAAACGTAGTATGAAAATAGGTTTAGCAAAATCGAGGTCCGCTTACTAGATAGCATGAAGACAGAAAGGGCACTTTCATGGTCAGCAGAAAACCCTATCAAAACACCATCCAGAAATTACTTTAAGACTCTAGCATTAACTCATAACACCAGAGTGGCAATTTCCGTTCACAAGAGCTTTCCAGACACAGTAACGAAACAGCAGCTGTGAACAGGAACAAAATGCAAAAACACACAAGGACAAAAGTCCAACTTAGCTAGGAGTTGTCTAGTAGCAGGAACATGCACAGAAGGCTTCTGATTACATTGTTGACCGGCATGAAACTGACAGAGGAGCAAGGTTATATAGCGACTCCCACATCCTAATAGGAGCAGGTGAACAGAGGGGATGATGCACACAAGTACAATTCCACAAGTGGCCACCGGGGGAGCCCAGAATCCAATTTCACAACACTGGAGGTCATTTTGTTGGGCTCTGGCAGTGCTCCTCCTGTTTCTCCTTGCACAAAGGCTGAGGTAGCGGTCCTGTAGCTGGGTTGTTGCCCTCCTACGGCCCCCTCCATGTCTCCTGGTGTACTGACCTGTCTCCTGGTAGCGCCTCCAGCCTCTGGACACTACGCTGACAGACACAGCAAACCTTCTTGCCACAGTTCGCATTGATGTGCCATCCTGGATGAGCTGCACTACCTGAGCCACTTGTGTGGGTTGTAGAGTCCATCTCATGCTACCACGAGTGTGAAAGCACATTCAACATTCAAAAGTGACCAAAACATATGTCAGAAAGCATTGGTACTGAGATGTGGTCTGTGGTCCCCACCTGTAAAGCCACTCCTTTATTGAGCGTGTCTTGATAATTGCCAGTAATTTCCATCTGTTGTCTATTCCATTTGCACAACACCATGTGAAATTGATTGTCAAACAGTGTTGGTTCCTAAGTGGACAGTTTGATTTCACAGAAGTTTGATTTACTTGGAATTATATTCTTATATTCTGTTGCTTAAGTGTTCCCTTTACTTATATATATATATATATATATTAGACAATAAGGACATTATAGAATAAAGATAACTCAGGTATCAAAAGGAGTGAGGGCCCTGTTCGCAAGCTTACAATCTATGAGGAAATAGGCGAGACACAAATAGTAAATGGTAAAATATCCTTATATTGTATGGTTCAGCCATAATATACTAACTAGGGTCTGAACATAACGCTGCATGAATTGGGCACCAGCCAGTATGTGTGCAGTACAGAGACAGAGTGGTATTAAATGCATGGATGGTGTGTGAACAGATGCTACGGAAGTCATGATTTTGAAGAAAAATTTGCATGGGTCAAATGATGATTGATAGGTAAGGTGGGGCGACAGGTCAGTCTAAAGGAATGTGTTTTTAGGCTATGCATAAAACTCTTGGTAATTAATTGAATTGTCCTGGATAGTGCATTCCAAAGAATTGGCGCAGCATGCAAGAAGTCTTGAAGATGGAAATGGGTGGTTCAGATTATTGAGGATTTTAGTTTTAAGTCATTAGCGGAACGGAGGGCACACAGGTAGGGTGGTAGACTGAGACGAGGGAGGAGATGTCAGGGGGTGCCGAACCGTGGAGCACTTTGTGAGTAAAAGTGTTAAGTTTATATGAAACTGTATCGGATGGGCAATCAGTGCAATGACTGGCACAGAGTAGAGGCTTCGGTGTAGTGGTTGGAAAGTAATATGATCCTGTCTGCTGTGGTCAGGAGCGATAGGAGAGAGAAGAGTTTAGTAAGAGCGAAACGGATTAGCAGAGAGTTGCAATAGTCCAAACAAGAATTAATAAGAGCTACAGTGACAGTTTTTGCTGAGTCAAAGGTAAAAAAAAGGTCTAATTCTCGAGATGTTTTTGAGGTGTAGGAACCATGAGCGGGTGAGTGATCGTATGTGGAGAGTGAAGGAAAGATCTGAATCAAATATGACACCAAGAAAGCAAGCATGTTGCTGGGGAGTCCTAGTGGAGACACACACAGAAATGGCAAAATCGTTCATAGGTAGGTTAGTGGAGGGAGGAAACATGAGGAGTTCAGTTTTTGACAGCTTCTGGTTTAGATAGAGGGAAGACATAATGTTTGAGACAACAGGAAAATAACTATTGGTATTTTGTAGTAATGCAGAGTTAATGTCCTGAGATGAGGTATATAATTGGGTGTCATCCACATAGAGATGGTACTGAAAACCGAAATTAGTGATTGTTGGTCCAATAGGGGCAGTGTACTGAGAAAAGGAGGAGGCCTAAGACTGAACCTTGAGGAACCCCAACAGTAAGGGGAAGGTGAAATCAAAAGATACAGTGAATGAGCGGTCAGAGAGGTAGGAGGAGAACCAGTAGACAACAGTGTCCTTGAGCCCTAAAGAGCAGAGTATAATGAGGAAGAGCTGGTGATCCACAGTGTCGAATTTTGAAGAGATATCCAGGAGAATCAGCAGGGGTTAGTGACCATTAGATTTAGCTGTTAGTAGATCATTAGAGACTTTAGTAAGAGCAGTTTCAGTAGAATGTAAATGGTGGAAACCAGACTGTAAATGGTCAAGAAGACAGTTTTCTGAGAGATAGTTGATTAGATGGGTGTGGACCAAGCATTGCAGGAGTTTTGAGATGACGGGAAGATTGGAGACAGGTCTGTAGTTAGCAGTGCAGTTCTACTTAAGGGATGGTTTTTAAATAATGTATGTATACTGGCGTGTTTAAACGAGGAGGGAAAAATACCAGATGAAAGGGAGAGATTAAATATTATTTTGTTAGGTGAGTGGTGACAGCCGGGGAAAGGGACAGGAGGAGATGAGAGGGAATAGGGTCACTGGTGTAGGTGGTAGGGGCGAGAAGATGCAAGGAGCCTGGTCACTTCTTCTTGCGTGACTGGTTGAAAGACAGAAAGTGAGCAAGATGCAGTACAGCAGCGAGAAGAATGAATAACATTAGGGGATTGGGAGAAAATTTCCTGTCAGATATGGTCATTTTTTCTTTGAAATAGTTGGCTAGATCATCAGCACAGAGGTCAATCGTGGGAACCTGCACTGTTTGAGGAGAAAGTGAAAAGTGTCAAAGAGTCGTTTAGGATTATTGGATAGTGAAGGATTATTGGATAGTGAGGTGATGAGTGTGTTGAAGTAGGCTTGTTTGGAGAGGTGAAGAATGGATTTGTATGTTTTAAGCATAAACTTATAATGGTTGAAATCTTTGGCCAGATTGGATCTTCTCCGCAAACGACCGGTGCACCTGGAGCACCGCAGGGGAAAATGTGTTTGCAACGTGTGTCAGTGTTGATACGTGTGTGCCGAGTTGTGCTAAATGTAGCAGGTGCAGCTTTATCCAGGGAACATTGCAGTGTTTTATTATATTGTTTCATTGTTGCATAGTCAGGACATGAGAAGGAGGAAATTGGGGACAATGATAACTGCAAATTCTTAATAAGTTCCTGGGTGTTAATGGCACGTATATTTCTATGTATATGGGATCACCAATGGGGATGTTAAAGACCCCCATGATGAAATTGTGGATGTCACAGGATAGAAAGTTTGTAAGCCTGGTAGCAAAGAAATTCAGGAACTGACGGGAGGAGCCCGGAGGGCGATACACAATCGCCACTCTCAGGGAGATGATCTGAAAGATTCTTACAGTGTGGACCTACAAAGATGGGAAGATAAGGGAGGATACTGGGAAGATGACCTGAAAATTACATTTTGTTGAAAGTAGCTGATTAATCCTTCGATCTAATCTGTTGTCAGATCTCGGGGTATCAGAAAAGTGTAGGCCATCATATTAGAGAGCAGCAGCGGAGGAGGTGTCCGACTGCTGGATCCAGGTTTCAGTAAGAAGCAGAATCAAGGTTTCAGAGTGTAACAGGGAAGGAGTTAGTCTTATTATTACATGAAGGGCCTGGATTAGGAGAGATATCTCCTACCACCATGAGAAGGGAAATAGAGAGGTTGAGTGATTTGTGAAAGTGTGTCTTGTGTTGTATGGTGGGAATGAAAGAATCATTATGAAGAGAACATGAGAGCTGTACATAGGATGCTTTACTATAGGCATGACATAGGATAGGACTTATGGTAGTGCGTATGTTTTCTTCTCTGAACAGTCATTCTTCCTGATTTCCCCAACAGTTTAAAAGGAGTTTGATCAGATAAAATAATTTTATCCAAATCCTTTGCAATTCAATCCCCATACCTCCAAAGTTATTTTCTTTGATGAAGCCCCCGACAGATTGGGACATCTGGTAGAATGATTGTCTGGAGAAGAATAGGTGAGAGCTACCATTAGTCCTGTGTCATGTCAACAGTAAAGTATCTTGAGTAGAGCATCTTCCTTTCTTCCATGGAGTAGTCTCACTCACAAGAATTGGTTCTAAACAACTACCAAGAGAAACTTCTTTTAACCATCCAGGAGCAACTTGGGATAAACAATGCTTTCTCCAGCATGATGGAGACCATGTCTCAAGAAAAAAGTGTTAACTTAGTGGCTTGAGAAGCAAAACATCTACAATATGGGTCTATGGCCAGGACATTCCATTGAGAACCTGTGTTCAATCTTCTAAAAGCAGGTGGACAAACAAAACCACAGAAATTGCGTTTAGCTCCAAGCAAAGAATTGGTGGTCATCTGTCAGGATTTGACCAAGAAGCTGATGTCCAGCTGGTGGGGCATAGGGTAAAAGACTTGAAAAAATAAGGGTCAACATTATAGATATCGAGTCTTTGCATAATCTTGATGTATTTGTCAATAAAAAATTTAAAAGTGCATGAAATGCTGATAACTGTTCTTCAGTAACTATAGGAACATCCAACTATCACATCTAAAAACACTGCAGCAGTAAATTTTGTGAAAACCAAAATTTGTGTCCAAATTACTACCTATTACTTACTCATAGCAGATGTAGTGAGAGGGCTGCTCTATTAATTCATGCACATTAGCAGTAATAGAGAGCGACAAGTCCTCCACCACTTCCAAGTCATGTCCACCACCAACAGAGATCTACGGTATATACACTTGAAAGTGCGTAACATTTAAGGTGACAGGGTGATACCTTGGTGGCGATTTGCATGATTCATCTGTAGGTCCCTGAGTATATTAATGCTATTCATTAAACCAGAATTATTACCACATTCATGCTACAGAAGATTCTCATTTCATGCAATATCTATGGGTACAGGAAGATTACAGACTTAAGTGCTAGTCTGCTTTAGAAAGTACCGTGTACCGTAAATTCCGAAAAGGGTAGCCACGTGTTTTTCAATTATAACTGAAAGGGGTTGTCTTCCTTTAGAGAGATTTTTTCTTTACTTAGGTAAAGGTTTTTGGGGCTAAAAATCATTTTTCCAATTGGGTTGTAGTAAAAATGTGGCAATTTTTGGCTTTTAAAGACTTTTTGTTTCCCTGTACTTTCAAATTTGATGTGGTCTGTGGTCATCAATCAGCTGGGAGGCACCCATAAAAAGACATACCAGAGATCTACAATCTCTACCGTAAAGACCTTCATACTCATTAGACTAACGATAGGTTCAGCCAACTGTCTAATGTGTATGAGGTCACCGGATGACTAATGGTTGGGGAGATGTCGATCGCGCATGTATGATTTTGCATTGTTCTCCTACAGATGACGCTCCAGCCAACGTGTGAGTCAGCACCTTTCTCATAGAGAACATAGGAGAGCCTGGCAAGCTAGCACTCCTGTGTATGGGAGAGTCGGCTAAGACATCATTCGGTCAAATAATTGTTTAGCTAACAACCGTCTAATTTGTATGGCCAGCCTTAGACTGACAGAACAAGCTCATTGATGGATTCCTTGTTATCTAATTGAAAATAGAAATGGTACAAAATTTATAATGAAATCCAGTTGCAAAAATGATGTTTCAGTCCCACACATATGCATTTAAGGAACACAAAAACTTCCATTTTCAGCTTTATTGACAAAAGATTTACCCAACATTCTAAAATTATTCACTATTTTCAAGATATCTGTATTCTGGCACTCAGTAGCAACACTCTTATGTACTGTTCTTTACTGTTCTTCCAAAAGTATAAAACTTCCAGGCCTCATTCAGAAGTCTGTTTATTCTCACACATAAAAAAAGTCAGATTTTCATAAGTGTGCAAGATCATTTGGTCATTGTGTCAGTCTTTAACTTAGATCAAAATTGGACGCCTCAAGTTATTTTTGTTTGCAGATACTCGGTTCTTGAAAAATCACCAACATGAGAACATTCCGATACATTATAATGAGTACACGTTCTAGCTGTGTCAAAAGTGGACAAAATACGCACATGAAAAATGAACATCTGAATAAAAAAGCTTTCTGACATTGTGAGCTCATAAATATATGATTTCTAAGCACCACAACCATACACGGTCCTAGAGATGCCATTGACAACCCTTCTGAAAATAAGCTTGTGGAAAAAAGATGTTTAAAGCGGTTGTCCACTACTGTAACATCATTAACCTATCCTCAGGATGGGTCATCAATGTCTGATCGGTGGGGTGCGATATCCAGCACCCCCACTGGATCAGCTGTTCTCTGCTGCCAAAAGGGCTCAGTTATGGAGCTGCTCTGTCTATTGATAGTGGCCATGGCTGGGTACTATACATACGCCCTTATTGATTTGAATTGGGGTGGATGTGTAGTTCTCATCCGTAGCCATGATCAGTAGATGGAGCAGCTCTGTAACTGATCACTTTCGGCCGACGCCAACACCGAGAACAGCTGATCGTGGGGGTGCCAGGTGTCACACCCCAACCAATCAGACAGACATTGATGACCTATCCTAAGGATAGGTCATCAATGTTAAAGTAGGGGACAACCTCCTTAAATTGTGCAATTCTCTAGCACAACTGCTACAGTCAAACTCATCCCAATTATAGTGATTGATGTGGGTCCCAAAGTTTATCACACCTATCTATTTCTATCTGTACTTTGTGGCAAATGCCTGTTAATATTTTTCACTTGAACATTTACCACATTTGTTTTTTGTTGAACAGACTGTATTCTGCGATGTTACATAATGTATATGGAGAATCATTCAGATTGTATGTTTTTGGAGCGCACTATGTGAAATCTCTATTTCTAGCATAACTGGATGTTTCTTCAGAGTCTTCTCTGGGGCATGTGCTTTCAGTCCTCGTTCGCAGATCATGTGAATTACAGTTTGGCAATTTTTGAGACTGTTAGATCAGCCGCTAAGCAATGATTTGCAGTGTCTAGAGATAAAAACACAAGCCCCCCGAGAAGACTCTTAAGAAATGTACACTTGAGCTGCATACAGAGATTTCACATAGTGAGCTCCAGAAAAAAAAAATCTTAACATGTCAGCAATATAGTGACGTAACTCAGAACTGAAAATAGCAGCAGAATCAGGGGAGATCAGGGATTTTACAAGGTATTTAACTAAATGCTTTTGAACAAGTACCAGTTTTTTTTTTTTAAATACACACTCATTACTAGTTTATATATTAACTGCTACTTTTGGTATTTTGTAAACATAGGATATTATTTAATGATTGTTAATTATTTGAATTGTCCCTATAAGTTTTTTGTTCTTGTCTATGCATTTGTGATGTATTTGCTTTGATTTCCTTTTTGAATGTCTTTTTAGGATCTTCGAATGAAGTCTGTATGTTCTTCATTGTAGGAGTATTGCATAACAGCTGACACCCAGGTGATGAATTAAGATACTTACTGTCCTCTCTGTTTGTCTCTAGGTGTCATAGCCGTAACAATTTTCATCATATTTTGCATTGTGGCGATAACTATAAAATTTCTTTACCAACACAAAAAAACTCATAGAAAAAATCTGTCTAAGGAGAAGGAATATCCAGGCAGCATGGACTATCCCTTCAGGAACGAACCGGACGTACAGAACACAGTCAGCGAGTGCAGAAAGGAATATTTTATCTGACTCGCTTTCTACATCATCTGATTCTTTTTTTTCACATTTTTGCAGATTTTTAACCACCTCATTTCTCCACGGGAATACAACAACCAAGAATATACTCTGTTGCCACTTTGTAGCTCTCGAAAGTCACCTGAAGGAGAGAATCAAGGACATTGATGGAAGAGGATTTCTTAAAATAGCTTCAAGTCATACATTCTGGATAAAAAGTTTACTTGCAAAACACCATAGTTGGATACATTGTTTATTGCCTCACTAAATATTCACCACTGTTGTATGAAGGACGCTCAGTACATGTACAGTAAGAAATATGTGTTGCTTAAAGGGTTATTCCCATTTTAAAGTTTGATATTATCAGATAGTACTTGTAAACCCAAGTACTATTGCAATTTACTTCTTGTTCAAATTTGCATCCGTTCCAGAGATATTAACAATTCTCTTTTGTTTACATCTCGTTGACTAAGGCTGGTTTCACACTTGCGTTTTGATCTGCAGCGATTTAAAAAAAAACGCATGTGGAGAAAAAACCGCACGTAAACGCGGCAAAACGCCGCGTTTTTTTAGACACATGCGTTTTTGCATGCAGAAATAAATGCGGCGTTTTGCGGTGTTTACATGCGTTTTTTCCTGCGTTTGCGTTTTTTAAATGCATGCTGAGAAGTGTGTGACAGCTGCCAATCATCAAAATCAACTAGAAAACCCACTATAAACAGAAATAGCTAGGGTTAGGGTTAGGATCCCTAGTAACCCTAGGGTTAGGGTTAGGGTTTTCTTGTTTTTTCTTGTGTTTAGGGTTAGGGATAGGGTTAGGGTTAGGGTTTTCTTGTTTTTTCTTGTGTTTTCTTGTGTTTTTCTATAAAAACGCATGCGTTTTTAACGCAAGCAAACGCATGTGCTTAAAAATGCATGCGTTTACATAGACAGCAATGCAAAATCAACTAGAAAACCCACTATAAAAAGAAATAGCTAGGGTTAGGGTTAGGGTTAGGATCCCTAGGGTTACTAGGGATCCTAACCTTAGGGTTAGGGTTAGGGTTAGGATCCCTAGTAACCCTAGGGTTAGGGTTAGGGTTAGGGTTTTCTTGTTTTTTCTTGTGTTTAGGGTTAGAGTTAGGGTTTTCTTGTTTTTTCTTGTGTTTAGGGTTAGGGATAGGGTTAGGGTTAGGGTTTTCTTGTTTTTTCTTGTGTTTTCTTGTGTTTTTCTATAAAAACGCATGCGTTTTTAACGCAAGCAAACGCATGTGCTTAAAAACGCATGCGTTTACATAGACAGCAATGCATTTTTTTGCCGCGAATAAACGCATGCTTTTTTTGTGGCAAAAAAACGCCGCTAGAAATTACTACAGGTTGCATTTCTGCAACTGAACGCACGCGTCAAAAAACGCATGCGTTGTCGAAAACGCATCAAAACGCATGCTAAAAAAAGCATGCGTTTTTAATGTTAAGTATATGGGAAAAAAATGCATGCGTTTTTTAGCGCTAAACCGCTGCGGATCAAAACGCAAGTGTGAAACCAGCCTTAGAGACCGACCTCTGGTGCTGCCTAGCAATGAGCTGTAAACAAAAGAAAAGTGTTAATATCTCTAAAACAAATTACTATTTTAACAAAAAGTAAATTACAAAATTGCTTGTTTTTCTAAGAGCTATCCGATAATATCCATTTATGGAAATAACTCTTTAAAATTTAAATTTTACAGTAATTTTTCTTATATTAAGAATCAATTCTTTAGAGGTTCTTGAACATATGAGATAAAGCAGATGAGGATGGAGAACTAATTCTTTATCGTCACCTTTCTCCCCGTAGAACTCGATAATATTGAGACAGAACATGCATTGTACAGACACTAAACAAGTAGATATCTCAACATTTTGTTGTGAACACTGGAATTAGGGTTTTTGGGGGCTTGATTTATAGGGAATCACATTTTATGCAATTTTCTAATATATGTTATATAAAGCAAAATTAATCAGATTCCCTGCAGATTGTAAACAGGCTCTAGACAGACCACAGTCGTTACTTTTTATGGGGTTCTCAGGTTAATCATGAGGGCTTTCAGCCTTCTCCTGATCCTTAGATTTTCATTTTCATTACTCCAATATCATGTATTTGTCTAATCAAATTATATAAAAGAATTTCCCATAATACAATACATTTATTTATTAAAAAATTATCCCAAAGAAGAAAATGTAATAAATCTATGAAGAGCTTTTCCCCATTAATTTAGAAAGTTTTTGATTTGTCTCTTCCGTCCTAAGATATATTTTTGGGATAGACCTATTTGTGTGAACATTAGATGGCAGAAAACCAAAATGGTTGGAAAACTGATTGATCTCTATTTTAGAAGATTACTTATGTTTTATAGGAACTGATAGAGTTGAATGGAAAATTATACAATTTAGCAGAATAGAGCAACCCATGTATTGGGAATTACTTTTTTTTTTTGCATGATCGGTAAGATCAGCAGAACTTGGATGTGCCTTCCAGTAGGCTGTGTGTGTGGAGTATTACTGGTTTCCATAATGTGCAGAAGACTGGGTAGATCTTTTTTTTGCTGAAAAATCTCAAATGTATTTTTAGTAGATGTTCCTAAAAATAAAGGGGGGACTGTGTGTGTGTGTGTCTATAACTATATTCTGATTCCTGGCAACTTGTGGCCCAATTCTGTATGACACCGGCTCTATTAATGTATATGAGGTGCAGGTGAATGCACTGGAGGATAACTCATGCTTTAATTGGAGGTAAAAGAAGGTGTTCACATTGGTTCGTGTTTATTTACTATTACTTTTTGATATGAAGGTAATGGGGTGGCATGTCCATACTGGTGGATGGCACCTGGTCAGCAACTACTACAAATAGATGCAGTGGAGGAGTCCCACATTCTTGGGTGATGTAGAAATACTTGACTACTTGAAGTACTTATGTATTGAATGTAGAAATTCCAGAAAAATAAGAGACATGTGGAAGTGCGCTGTGTGAGGGTCTGTGATGACCGCTGAGACTGGAAGTGCTTTCAGTCTCAGTGGTGGACACTGCAGTCCCTCACACAGTGCACTTCCACACAGGTCTCCTCTATCCAGATGACTCATGGAGGTCAAGTATTGACTGAAACATCTCTTATTTTTCTGGAATTTCTACATTCAATAAATAAGTTCTTGAATACACCTATTTGAGCGTCAAGTATTTCTACATCGCAGTTGACGGACTTGGTTATCCCACTTGTGCACCAACAGAATTCCAGAAGTGCCCTGTTTTCCTAATGACACATTGTAGGATGACACCTTCCCTATCGCTAGTATAAATGGAGGTAATGGAGAAAGTCTATATTGCAGTATGGCACCTCTTCAATCCTTAGTTTCTATGGAGGTAATAGAATAAAAAAAACATGGCGTAATACTTGTACAAACAGATATCTTTTTTCAAAAGGCACATAAATATACCCACAAATGTCTATCCAAACAAGGGAATTTATGGAGAGTGATTGGTATACAAAAAATGTGGGTCACGGATGGTATTTCATAAAGAGGTGGGGGAGCAATCAGGACAGGAAAAAAATAATTAAATCATTGTATAAAGTGCTGCGTTTCTGTGGTGTCTTAGTGAAGAACTATGGGTAAGAGCAATTTCCTATATATGTGATAGACAGTGAATGGTGCAGGTTATGATTTCTGGGTACTTCTGCAGATCCTACATTGGTAGGCAGAATGATAATGTATTTATTACCCTTGGCTCTGCACTAATGCACTAGTACTTTATACAATGATTTCATTAATTTTTAGGAAAAAAAGGAAATTGCTCTTACCCATAGTTCTTCACCAAGACACCACAGAAACGCAGCACTTTATACAATGATTTAATTATTTTTTTTCCTGTCCTGATTGCCCCCCCGCCTCTTTATGAAATACCGTGACACAAATTTTTTTGTATACCAATCCCTCTCCATAAATTCCCTTGTTTGGATACAGACATTTGTATGTATATTTATGTGCCTTTTGATGTAATAAAAAGATATCTGTTTGTACAATAAGTACTGGACTATTACTCCATGTTTTTTGTATTCTATACTAGTGAGGAGTGTCCATTTGGGTGTAAGATGCTAGCAGGTGCGTAGGATGCAGTGACGGACGGGAAGCAGAGCAAGAGTTAACAGGGAAGTAAGGGTTAAACAGTATAAGTGGCAAACTGAAGTACAACGGTACAAATAACGACAATACAGTAGCAAGGGTTACAGGAAGTCCAAACACTGCAGCTCCTGCTGCAAACTCAATAACACCGGGAACGGCGGGTGCGGTGTCTTTATTAATGGGGTTCAGCAAACAACAATACCCCGTCTTCTGGTGACAGTGGTCGGTCTCCGGTACCTTCCACTGCCCCTTGTACATATACTGATGTGGCTAATAGAGGTACGAGCCACAGACCGGTACGAGCCCAACGAGGCTCCTTAACTGTCTTAACTAGTGTGGACAGATACCCAGGGTCAGGACAACTATTCTGTGTCCACGTCAGGGCTCATATGTCAGTTCTGTATGTGGTCTCTCTTGGGCAGCGCACGTGAGGTACTCCCGGTCACGTAGTGTACGGCACCTGGTTCTCTCTAGCAGTCACTGGGCACACACCGCCCCTCCCGCTCTCCCAAGTCCCCGCTGTTGGTGGCGGGTGACACTGAACTGTTTGGCGCTAATGCTCCCAGTCAGAGCACTCCTTTCTGTGGCTACTGCGACATGAGCTCGGCTCCGCTCTATGTGCATGGCTCTTCACACCTCTGTTCTGCACGGCTCTGCTCCGTACGGCTCTGCTCCGTACGGCTCTGCTCTATATTGCTCTGCTCTGTATGGCTCTGCTCTGCCCAGCTCTCACTCTCCTGGTTGTGGCTGAGCACGCTACACCCCTCAATGCAGCAGCCCCCCGTCGTTCAGGCCTGCTGCAGCACTCTGTGGAGGGGGAAGCAGAGCACGCTCCTCACTGCTCTGTGCTGTAATTAGAAACCAGTGGATGCCGTACCTGCTGGAGATTGCAGCTGACAAGAGGAAAAAACGAGGGTAGTTTTCCGGCACAACAAACTGGATGAAAACTATACATTTATTGAATCAAGGTAAAAGTCCATAAAAGTTAAAAACGTCAACACCTTACGTGTTCCTGGCGTACTGAGAAGCCCATAATCATATGAAGGGCATCTTACTGCGCCAGAAACAAGTAAGGTGTTGAGGTTTTTAGTATGTCCTACTCTCATCTTCAAAATCAGATCAGAATAGAACATTCTGAGTTTCTCGGATCTGTGATTTCAATAGATGTCTGAGTTCATCCATACTGCTCAATGTGTCCGATAAAACAACACAAATGTGTAAAAGAGTTACTATCTCAGTTTCCGAACATTCTAACAGGCTGGCTGATACATTCTCATTTAACTAATTTCTCAACCATGATAGATGCTTACTTATCTCATTTTACAGCCAGCAATAGGCAATGCAACAGGCTATAAAATGCAAATAGTGCAACATTTTTGAAATCCAATTGCAAACATTTTTTTTGCCCTAATCATATGCATTTAAAGGGAACCTGTCACCCCGTTTTTTCGGTATGAGATAAAAATACCGTTAAATAGGGCCTGAGCTGTGCATTACAATAGTGTAGTTTGTGCACCCCGATTCCCCACCTATGCTGCCGAAATACGTTACCGAAGTAGTCGTTTTCGCCTGTCAATCAGGCTGGTCAGGTCGGATGGGCGTGGTGTCTTCCCCCAGATATTGCGTAGTTTTCCGTTGGTGGCGTAGTGGTGTGCGCATGCCCAAGGTCCCGAATCCTCTGCCAGGGGTGTGAAAACAACAGCGATGTCCGTTATTCCATTGGTGGTCGGTGGGCGCGGCCATCTTGCTTTGGCCGCAGAATCGGCGCTCTGCTGGCCGCGGCTTCAGGAAAATGGCCGCGGGCATCCGCGCGTGCGCAGATGGCTATCGCGGCGGCCATTTTCGTGAAGCCGAGATGCGAATTCTGCTTCACGAAAATGGCCGCCGCGATAGCCATCTGCGCACGCGCGGATGCCCGCGGCCATTTTCCTGAAGCCGCGGCCAGCAGAGCGCCGATTCTGCGGCCAAAGCAAGATGGCCGCGCCCACCGACCACCAATGGAATAACGGACATCGCTGTTGTTTTCACACACCTGGCAGATGATTCGGGACCTTGGGCATGCGCACACCACTACGCCACCAACGGAACACTACGCAAGATCTGGGGGAGGACACCACACCCTTTTGACCTGACCAGCCTGATTGACAGGCGAAAACGACTACTTCGGTAACGTATTTCGGCAGCATAGGTGGGGAATCGGGGTCCACAAAATACACTATTGTAATGCACAGCTCAGGCCCTATTTAACGGTATTTTTATCTCATACCGAAAAAATGGGGTGACAGGTTCCCTTTAAGTAAAACTAAATAAAATGTTCCCAAAACTAGACAACTTTTTCAAAGGGGTTGTCCAACTGTAAGGTAATATTGATAACCTCTCCTTTGGACGCCTCTATTCACTGTGTTGCCTGTTGCTAAAAACTGTAGCTAATTAACGATGACTGAGCTGTTCAGGCTCCTTTACTGTTTGAACCCTGTTTCATAAGGTCGGCCAGTCCCTTTGAATGAATACATGTGTGTGGTCAGGGAATACGTAGGAAGTGATCAGGCAGTGAATAGGGGGCCGTGCGTGTATTTACATGTCTGTATGTTAAAATGTTATCTTTATTTTCTGTATGCATATGTGAGTGAGTATATACTTCATGTATAAATGCACATACATTATGTTTGAATATGTTAATCTTACACAGAACATGGAGTCAATGTCCACAGAGTATACTAGTATCAAAAAATTGTATTCAAACAATAAGGCATAAATGCACATAACAAAAAAGGGTATACAAAGTAAAAAAATAGAAAAAGGTTCAGGTGTGGAGGACATCAATTCATCATGAAAATATGTATCACGGTAGGGAAGCTATAGGCTAGTAGATCACCATAACATCATGATTCTAATCTATGAGTCATTAAAGTGCTTAGTGCGTACAACATTCAGTCATGGTGCCCTATAGATGTAATATGTGCACACAGCCAAAATGTGGATGTGAGATCAGTTAAAGAAAGTACCGAAGTGGAACAAGCATAAGAATTCAGTAACTGATAGAAGGTGTGCAGAGAACATAAGGTACATCAAACAGCTAGATCAAAATCAATGGTGATCAAAGTGAAGCCAGTTTACCATACATGTGCCTCTATGATGAGATGTTCAGTGCAGCACCGACGCGCGTTTCGCGTGGGCTTCCTCGAGAATCGCCATTGATTTTGATCCAGCTGTTTGATGTACCTTATGTTCTCTACGCAACGTCTATGAGCTACTGAATGCTTACGCTTGGCCCACTTTGGTACTTTCTTTAACTGATCTCACATCCAAATTTTTGCTGTGTGCACATATTACATCTATAGGGAACCACGGCTGCATGTTGTATGCACTAAGATCTTTAATGACTCATATATTATTATCATGATGTGATCTACTAGCTTATAGTTTCACTACCTTGATACATATTTTCTTGATGACTTGATGTCCTCCACACTTGAACCTTTCTCTGTTTAGTTTTTTTTTTTACTTTGTATACCCTTTTATTTCTTATGTGTATTTTTGCCTTATTGCTTGAATACAATTTTTTGATACTAGTTTACTCGGTGGACACAAACTCCATGTTCTGTGTAGGATTAATGTATATTGGGAGTGTTCTAAAGGACATTTTCTGGCCGTTCATATAGGCATATGGCCAGTTGGATATGATATGTAGTATGTCATTGATTCAGTGGATACTGATTGTGTACAAATGTGTGTTTATGAATATACATGTATGTACGTTTTTTGCATGTATGTATAAGTGTGTGTGAATATGTGTTAGTATTACCTGAATATAACATTTTTATATGTGCTGTATGCATGATTATCTAAATTTCAGTGTATGTCTACATGTTTTGGGGTGTATTACATACATGTGCATTTATTATTTGTATGCATATTAGCACTAACTGAGCTTTTATTAATCTGTGAGCTTGCAAAAAATATGTGTGTGTATGGTTACCATGAGCCAAGCCCCCATTTTGGTATCATTTTGCATATACCACTGGTTGCATTAGTAAATTTTTCTCCAATGCTGGAGTTTCTAAATCTTTATAACAGAAATAATTAAAACACAGATGAAATTAAATATAAATTCATATCTTAGAAACCTATACAATATAAATTATATATTTTTACAATTTTTGGGGCTTTCTGGAGAAAATTATACTAGCTGACAGTCAGAACAATCGCTTACCTAACTCACTCATCAGTATTATTATTATTTATTTATATAGCACCATTAATTCCATGGTGCTGTACATGAGAAAGGGGTTACATACAGGGTTATACAGTAGATATCGTTTACAGTACACAAATTTACGATGACAGACTGGTACAGAGGGGAGAGGACCCTGTCCTTGCGGACTTACATTCTACGTATCTGATATCCAGGTTATCGATGTAAGTTAAAGGTGCTTTCATATTGTGTTTTGGCACCCATTGAGTAGCCCCGTCGAGGCTTACATCTGAACCCCTCACAAATGGGTTTTGACGTATGCGCCAACGGGGCAATGAACTATAATGATGCCGACAGAGCTAATGAGTGCTCTGATGTGCATCGTTTTCAGGCGTATGTGCCTACTGGAGGAGGAGACCCAGATTTAGTCTACTATTTCTGAGTATTCACCTCCAGTAGGCATATATGTCTGAAAATGTTGCCCATCAGAGTGGGTTTGGATGTAAGCATTGACGGTCTCACTGAATGGGTGCTAAAATTCAATGTGAAAGTATATAACGGGACCCGTAGAAGCGCAACAGAGCATTTAACGGCCGTCATCTTTGCACTCTCCAGCCCCCCACCTGCCTGAGAGGTTTTAAACAGTTTTTGGACCAATAAAGTTTGGATTTTATTCCGGTGAGTGCCACTTCTTTTTCTTTTCACTTGGATTATGCACTTTGCTCTGGTGTGCACCTAAAGGAAAAAGGTTTATGCCTACGGTAATTTTGTTCAGCTGATGGTGTTGGCTCCGTGGATTACCGGTGGTGCTCGACTTCCTCTACTATTGTGCATATTAAGACATGACAATAATTTAGATGATAGATTAAAGTGAATCATTAAAGAGTCATTCTTATCTTCCTTTGTTCAGGAGCACACCACTCCCAGGTTCTGGCTTCCTGCTTTGCAGGGGGTGGTGCACTCCTGATGATTGATAGTTCGAACTAGAGGCATAGTGGGATTGGAGCTGGTTGGATCCCTTCATCTGACCAGCTTCAGAGTGGCATGAGCAGGCACTAAAGCTTAGAGCCTGATATTGGAATGCGCTCCTTAGCTAGGTATCTGGTCACTTTTAGACAAAAAGGTGATTGGAAACTTAGAAAATGAGCTTTACCCAAAGGAATTAAAAATTCCTGTGCTCTTAAAAATATATATATTTTTTTTTACTAACAGTGATCTGTCAGCTAGTTTTTGATATGTAATCTTAAAGAAGCATTATGTGTAAGCACACACTGAATCCAGTGAAGTCACTTACTAGGCTGTGTGCTGTTGTTTCAATAAGATCAGTGACTAGCTGCCTCATGCCACCTAGTCAACCTGCTCTGTGTAACCCCGCCCCCACCAGAGATTGGCAGTTCATACAGTGTACACAGAAAGCTGCTAATCAGTGGTGTGGATGGGGGTTATATAAGGCTCAGCATTCTGAGCTCTGCTAGATCTGAGGCAGAGAAAGCATTTATAACAACTAGTACATCCACCAAAGTAAGTGACATCACGGGAACTAGGGTCTCTGCCCCTACATTAGAATACATAGCAAACCATTATGACAGATTGTCCTTAAGAGGTAAATTGCTTGGTCTACAAGAATTTTGCAATTTTAACCATTTAAAAACTTGAGAAAGCAGCCTTAATGGTTAATGCAGACTCTGAGCATACCAGCACAATCTCAAAACTAGACTCATTACTTTTTTCCTTGCCATAGTTATCCTCTAGTCTTCTTCATACTTTGTGATCAGCTGACAGGGGAGAAACTTCAAGAAATCATAAAGGCAAAGTTGTTCAGAAAGTTTCCTAAATACGTGGATATTATCAGACGAGAGATTAGGACAAACCAACTATTTGTTTTTCTGATGCATAGAAGTAAATTGCATCACAAAATTCTGTCCTCCTACTGCTGACATTTGATTGAGTTGAGGAGCTTACTACTGTGTTAATATTAAAGGGAATGTGTAATCTGAAAATTACATTCCTGTTCTGTCGAGAGACCTTTTCACAATGGATTATCATTACAGACAGGTAACGAAAAAAAAAGATTGTGTACAAGAATTTCACTTTAAGGAGCATTAGCTATATTCATAAAGGGCTCGGAATTAGAAATCATCATCTTATATAAAATATAACACAATGATAAGAAACTATCTCAGGCCTGGTCACAAAGCATTTTACAGACCCTGAATGGAATATTAGTACATTATATGAATAGCCTTAGAAGGTTACATTCATTCCTATGCATGATCTAATGCCCTGCCTAAATGTTCGGAGGTCAAGCATTCCTTCCAAGTTCATGGAAGCTCAGGATGTTCAGCACTAGAAGTTCTGTTCTTACTGCGTTTGTAAAGTTATTGTGAAATTCTGCATAAGAGTTTTGAAGAACAGATGAGAAATTGAATATACTGAAAGCTAGGGTAGATCATCAGGGTTTGCATCCCACTCGGAGAAACCTGGGCAGATGGAAGAGACCACTGGTCTCCAGAACTCTGTGGCAAATTAAGCAAATATGCTAAATGTTTGGAGGTCCAACATTCCGTCCAAGACCTTGGAAGCTCAGGATGTTCAGATATTCTGCACTAGAAGTTTTGTTCCTACTGTGTTCGTAAAGTTATTGTAAAAGTCTTCTTTAGAGTTTTGAGGAACAGAAAAGAAATCAAATATACTGGAAGCCAGAGTAGATCATTAGTGTTTACATCCCACTTGGGCAAACCTGGGCAGATGGAAGAGCTCACTGGTCTCCAGGACTCTATGGCAATTTAAGTAAATATGCTAAATCTTTGTCAAGCAAATGTTGGGATAGACAGTCTGAAATGGCTGTAGCTTTGTCTCACATAAGGTATATGCTTCAAGACAACTCTGGTAATGGATTGGGCATTTTTAAATGTGTACAATTGAACAAATATCATCATAAGGTTCAATAGATCTCTCCAGAGGAGCTTTTCTTCAGCCTAGAGCATGCTGTGGACATGAATGGTGGCATTTAATAGTCCGTTTAATAATGGTGTCTAATAGTTGGTCTTCTTAGTTTGGTGGTATTGTCAGTAGCCAATGACTGACATTTGGTACTGCATTAATTTGCTTTAGTTGCTTTCTTCTTCCATCAGCCTGTGATTCTCAAGCTGTTGGAATGCCTCCAACACGCATCATGCTGGAGAGCCACAGGTTGGAATACAACCGGTAGGACTTCCTCTTATGGCATTTCAATGTAAGGAATTGATGAAACTGCCTTGAGAATCACTTTACTCCAAGCTATAGGCTGGGTTTAAATGCCAACTATTTTTGACAAGTGATGATGAGTTTTGATCCCATCAAACAGCATCAAAAAAAGGTCCACCGTGTTGAGTTATGATTTAGGTTCCCCTCTTCTTCTTCTACATGCAATTTATATATTGTAGACAATTTTACTAAAATATTTAATATTTAGCCATAAATGCAAAACATTGTTACAGTGAAAAAAGTATGTGCCTCTTCTGCAAACATAAAAGCTGGTTAGTTATCCAGATCCTATATTCTCCAGTGATGTTAGATCACGGCAATATCCCCACTCACATAATTCAATGATCTTCTCCATGTGGATATTTCATTACTTCTACCCTATTTTCTGCTAAATGGTTTTCTTTCAACACTCGGTGCAAAAGGAAATTTATAGATGGTATGAAATGTCTGGGCACAGAGCAATTTCTCTTTATTTTCTATTCTTACTGTTGTACAGATATAAGGAGCTGTAAATAATGTATATTTAATAAAGAAATCTTTTTTCTATGATTCTGTGTAAGAAACGCAGTGTTTGCAGTCTTTTATTCAACTATTCAACTATTTTATTCAACTATAAAGCTGGTGGTACAAATATTTGTCTACTCTCATCTTCTAGCTTTAATATTATTGACTATTGAACATTCAGAAAATACATTTATGTAGAACCAAAGTACTGACAACCAATATATTCCAAGTTGAATAATGTGCAAGTGAGATTGCCTGCTGGGATAATACTGATGGAAGGTTGACTAAAGCATGAAAAGCATTTATTCACTGCTTAACAACCTTGGTAACAGTATAAGATATAGATATATAAAATTCTCTATCAAAGGAAAAGTAACATCCTACATCATGCACTTACTATTCTACTAGTGGAGTCACTGTGTACATTCATTGCAATACTTATGCTGTTCTGATCCTGAGTAGAGATGAGCGAATATTTCTATATTGGGTTCAGATTATGATAGACAATTTTGCAATATTCGCTAATTTATTAGTTGAATATTCGTCGAACATAGACGAACGCCATTGGAGTCAAATGGGTCCAAAGGCTGCCAAAACACGTCAAATTAGGGGCAGACACCAAGAAAGTGGCATCAATTGACCCACAGTGGAAATTTTAGAATGGCACGGCAGCAATCAGCCATGCATGAGATATCAGAGTCTGGGCCAGCATTAACAGCTTTGAATTGAACTTCAACACTCAGGTGGCACAAATATCAGTTTCGTAGACTACTATTGTGAGAAATATTTAAGGATATTAACACGGGTAGTTGACTGAAAGTGGTGACCTGCCGGTAAGTGGCATCAATTTCGCTAGAGTAGAACTAGTATATTGAGGACCGACACCTCATCCACTACAGCAGTGTTCCCCATCTCTGGTCCTCAAGAGCCACCAACAGGTCATGTTTTCAGGATTTCCTTAGTATTGCCCAGTTGATAATTGCATCACCTTCAAAGGCAATAATTCCATCACCTGTGAAATACTAAGGAAATCCTGAAAACATGACCTGTTGGTGGCTCTTGAGGACTGGAGCTGGGGAACACTGCCCTACAGCCAACCCAGCAGATGAAGACTGTAACAGGCAAGGTGGTGGAACCATTGTGCCATAGCCCTCGAAAAGACTGGAGGCGTGTAATTAGGTAACCTACCAAATCCAACCTTGGATAAGCAGCAGGCAACAGCATGACCCAAGGAGGGACAAAGAGGTGGCACCAGGTGCTGCTCCAGGGCTGACCTACAGAGGGTGGCAGCTAATCCCCTAGTGTGGGTAGGCTGGTACGGCCTGAAGGAAGGACAAAGAATACAGGCAGGCACTTTAGGGACACTGGAACCACAGGTGTAGATATGATCGGCTGAAGAACAAAAAAGCACTGGTAGTTGTGGGCTGGATTGGTTGTTGGACAGATGAGCACTGGCCGGTGCGGGCTGGACCAGCTGAGGAACAGGAGAGCACTGGCAAGTGCGGGTTGGACAAGGTTTTAGACAGAGGAGCACTGTCAGGTGCAGACTGGATAGGGTGTTGAACAGATGGGCACTAACAAATGGGCTGGACCAGGTGTTAGACATATGAGCAATGGCAGGTGCTAGCTGGATCGGCAGTTAGACAGTTGAGCGCTGGCAGGTGTGAGCTGGACCCGCTGATGGACAGAAGAGCACACACAGGTACGAGCAGACGGGTACAGGGTAGACAAGCACACGGGTGGACCTGGGGAACCTGACAACTAGCAAGCATGCAAGGCAAACTAACAATATTGCTCAATCACCTCCATATTGGAGTAGGAGCATTAAATAGAAGGTGTCACCCTACTATTGGCAAGGGACACCTTAAGGCGACGTTCCTTTAAGAGGGAGGGAGTGTGCGCGCTTGAAGCATAGTGCCCGGGGACCTGCAAGCAGTGCACACACGTTGGGGCTGGGCAGAAATGGAGGATGAAGGAAGTGCAGTACAATGGCTGTGGTGGTGATAAAGTTGGCATCTCTGCTGGGAGAGTGAGGCAGTAGGC
The DNA here is from genome assembly GCF_051348905.1 of Ranitomeya variabilis. Lineage (NCBI taxonomy): Eukaryota > Metazoa > Chordata > Amphibia > Anura > Dendrobatidae > Ranitomeya > Ranitomeya variabilis. The sequence goes on from NC_135232.1 coordinate 625,639,804, forward strand.
AATTGCGCCGGCGCTACAGACACCCAATCGGGAGACTTCAGATTTTCAAAAATTAGGACATGACACCAGCAAAGTGGCATCAATTTCACTAGAGTAGAAATAGTATAATGGAGACCGACATCTCTTCCACTACAGCCATCCAAGCAGATGAAGAGACCCAATCATGAGTCTCCACATATCCAAAAATTAGGGCCTGACACCAACAAAGTGGCACCAATTTCCGCAAAGTAGAAATAGTATAATAGGGACCCACGCATTTTCAATTACAGCCAATCCAGCAGATGAAGACCCAACCAGGAGTGTTGACATTTCCAAAATTAGTGTTAACATCTGCAGCAGCAGCAATAGCAGGCACAGAGGCCACACTAAAAATATCACAGACTGCAATTACGCGAGATCAATGCAGCACACTAAAAACTACAACATCACCTAGTCTGTACAGTCTGCAGTTGTGGTGTACTTGGAGATCTATGACTTGTTCATCTTGATGAAAGTTAGGTGCTCTACACTTTCAGGGGACAGCTGGTTGTGGTTATCCTTTAGGACACCAGCAGCACTGAATACATGTTCTGAGAGAACGCGGGCTACTGGGTATAAAACATCCAAGGCGTGACAAATGAGCTCAGGCCACTCATCCATTTTTGAAGACCAAAATGTAAAAGGGTCCAAACACTCCCTGATGGTATTGATATTGAGTTCTAGATACTCCTGCACCATCCTCTCCAGTCATTCACCACGTGCCAGACTTGTACTCTGTTGTGCTGGTGCATGAGCTGATCTAAAAAAAATGTGTAAAAGGACTCACAGAAATTGCTTCTGACACATTGCTGCTGCTTATGTTTTGGTGTTGATGAATTGACTTGCCGGAGGTTGGAAGACTAGAGCTGCAATGAACACTGTGTGCCTCCCTGCTGTCTTGGGGAAAATCTGTCTTAGGTTATGTTTCCACATTCAGGAAACACTGCGCGTTTGATGCTGTGTAGAGCCGCAGCGTCAAACACGCAGCATCCAGATGTTACAGCGTAGTGGAGGGGATTTTATGAAATCCTGTCCCCACTATGTGTGGTAACACGCATCTGGCGGCCCTGCGATTCCAGACATGCGGCGCATCTTTTTAGATCGCAGCATGTCCGTTTACCTTGCGGCGATGCTGCGCCGCCGCAAGGTAAAACACAGGGCCCTATGTGTGGGGTGCGATAATGCCGGATGTGTGCAATGAACACATTCGGCATCATCGCGTCTACAGAAGGGGGCAGAGCTTTGGGCGGAGTGGGTTTGCCGCTCCGTCCAAACCGCCGGCCATCCTGAACGTGGACACGTACCCTTAAGGTTGTGTAAAAGCATGTTTCGATACTCCAGCATTTGCAGGTCCTTTTCCAGGGCAGAAAGCATCTGTCAAAATTTACTCTTATAATGGGATCTAACAGAGTGGCAATCCAGTAGTCAGCACTATTTCCAATCATAACTATACCAGGATCATGTTGCAGATAGTGCAGCAAAAAGACACTCATATGTCGGGCTCTACCATGAGGTCCAAGCCCATACTGTGTTGGTGGCTGGGTAACTTTGATGCTTGTTTCCTCTGTCCCGTCCAGCCAACCACGAACAACAGAGAGGCAATGATTATCCTCTTCATCTCCTGACAGTTGCTTGCCCATCACCTTTCTCCTTTTGTTTCTCAGCTCTTGCACCTTCACTAACAGTTTGTCTGGTATTATCAGCCCCCCTTAATCACAGCTATTCACCCTCCCTTGGTGCCCGCCTGTGTGATGACAGTCTGGAACTTTGAGACATTGATATCCCTCCTGCATCCTCCTCTGCTTCCTCCTCTACCTCTGGGACCACCACCATGTAGATGATTGGAATAGTGATGCTTATGACTGCATTGTCAGCGCTAACCTTCTTAGTAGCAAAGGGTGCAGAGATCCTTAATCTGTGCCCACTCTGTAAACATTAATCAAATTCACCGCACTCTCTTTGGATATGTGAAAATTTTTTTTAACAGTTTATTCAACCTGATGGGAGCGTAACAGAATATTACAGCATATGCGATTAACAACGTTTCGGCTCAACCTGAGCCTTTATCACGTTATCGCTTATTCCACTAGAGGATAGTGTGTGAGGAGGGATAAGTCCCAATGGTGCAGCAGATTCTTTCAGTAATACACTGGTATGCTAATGGACAGGTATGTAAACAGAGGTTCCCCTTGTAAAGGGTATGGACCTTGAGAATCAGGATGGAGAGCGGCGCTCCCGCGACCTGACACACGCTGACACTGAGCACAGCGCGGGAGCGCCGCTCTCCATCCTGATTCTCAAGGTCCATACCCTTTACAAGGGGAACCTCTGCTTACATACCTGTCCATTAGCATACCAGTGTATTACTGAAAGAATCTGCTGCACCATTGGGACTTATCCCTCCTCACACACTATCCTCTAGTGGAATAAGCGATAACGTGATAAAGGCTCAGGTTGAGCCGAAACGTTGTTAATCGCATATGCTGTAATATTCTGTTACGCTCCCATCAGGTTGAATAAACTGTTAAAAAAAATTTTCACATATCCAAAGAGAGTGCGGTGAATTTGATTAATTGCTAATTCAGGGCCTCCAGGTCCATTACACCAGCACCTCGTTCCATTAGGCCGAGTGCACGCCAAATAACCCCCCACTCTGTAAACATGATATGCCCCATGTCTGTACTGCATTGGCCCAGGCTATACGACATGACATACTGCATCAGGGCTCATTGCTGCTACCACAGTCATTGCAACATTCGCATAGGGGAATTCCACTGTGTCGGCACTCGCATATTAACATGTTAACTGGCATGTACAAAGACCTCTGTATCAATGGAAATTGATGACCTGAGCGGTGCAAACGACAGAAGTGAGCACACAAGTTCCGTGCTTTCTGCAGCAGCTCACCCAGGCCTAGAAATTGGTGGAGAAATCACTGTACCGCCAGGTTGTTGGCGTGAGCCATGCAAGGCACATGTGTGAGCTTGCCTCTGTATAGGGCCGCCACCAGGTTCGCACCGGCCTTTCCTGGATCCAGGTTCAGCTGAGATAGCCATTGCTCAAACTCAGCCTGGACAGCTCTCCCAAACTCTTAAGCTGTATGACTGCTATCTCCAAGGCAAAATATATTAAGACTGCCTGATTGTGGTGAAACCTACAAGAGAAAAAAGTAAGCAAAAACCCTTATGTAACTAAGTAAAAAAGCAAAAGTGTCTAACACAGAGTTTTTAGTAATACTGTTTTTTGATAAAAAAAATAGCACAAAAGCCATCCCACCACGTCTAGGTAACTCTGATCGAGACAGTCCTATACTGTCTAATATTAAAACCTTACAATGTGTCAATGTTGCCCCCTGACGAAGGTTTTATTACCGAAACGCGCGTTGGGGCGGAGGCGCATCCCCAGGATCTTCAGTCCACATTGCGGTGGGTACTTTTCTGCGGCGGCTTATTTAGTATTATTGCCCTAATTACAATGTCGGAGACCGGTAGTCTTATACTAAATTTGTATTCTTACATAGTATACTGCTAGATGATTGATGCTTACATGACTATGGTCTGTGGAGACTTTCTCTGATTGCTGCCTGTAGCTTGGTTTCCCACCCTTAATGGATTAGTCCATATACATCTATATTTATTTCGTTTTGTTTATTTTTTAGGTTGCTTTTCACATTTTGTTTATTTTTTCTGGATTATGCTGGTATATATTATGAGCATGTGACTATGTTAGTACTAGACTCTCTGTGGACTGGTATTCCTGTGTACGTGCCTCCTGCTAATTTTTACAGCGCTTCCTATGTGTCGCCATTTTTGTATCTCCTTCCTTGCACTTGTTTTAATTATCATCAATAAAGTATATTTTTGGTATAATACTCTGGTTGACCGTTTATCATCTTTTTTCCGTGTTGCTATTATGTATTTGATGATAGGTCTTTAGGTCTTCTTTACTAGTGGTACAGATTTCTGAAACATTAAGTGTTACCATGGTAGTTGGCTATATAAGTTGTTATCTAATGTGTCAATGTTGTCCTCAGTGTGAATAAGGGCAGACAAAAGGACTGGGCCCAACCAGTGAAACACCAGACTGGGGAACCCTTATATATAATCACTAGCTCAGAAACAGGGAGGCCACACCCCGGCTTGCACAGAATGCAACAATACAAAGAAAAAAAGCATAAAAATTGAGCTTAATTTGAGTTGTTACACATGCAGAGGTTAAACGCATGTTCACATTAGCCACAAAACATTAAAACCTACAAGAGAAAAAAGTAAGCAAAAACCCTGATGTAACTAAGTAAAAAAGCAAAAGTGCATTTAAATAACACAAAGTTTTTAAGTAATACTGTTTTTTAATTAAAAAAAATAGCACAAAAGCCATCCCACCACGTCAAAAAAACCTTACAATGTGTCAATGTTGACCTCAGTGTGAATAAGTGCAGACAAAAGGACTGGACCCAACCAGTGAAACACCAGACTGGGGAAGCCTTATATATAATCTTATATATACTTACTTATAAGTAACTTACTTATATATCTTATAATTTTTTCTCTTGTAGGTTTTAATGTTTTGTGGCTAATGTGAAAATGCTTTTAACCTCTGCATGTGTACCAACTCAAATTAAGCTCAATTTTTATGCTTTTTTTTTCTGATTGTGGTGAGCACAGGCTGCACAGTACGGTTGCGGCAGGAATTCACTCTGCACTATTGGAACATGTGTCTCATTAAGGCAGAAGCTGAGGGCACAGGTGGAGGCACTAGAGGAGATGGAGGAGTCAGAAGCAGTGGAGGTAGTGTGACATACAGAGGTTTGTTCTGCAAGCCTTGGTGATTCCAAGGCTTGTGGAGCAACCCCTTTCCTGCCTGCCTCCACAGCCACTAGAGTCGCCCAGTCAGCGAGATGCAATGCCCTTGGTCATGATTTTGCATCCAAGTGTCTGTGGTGAAATGCACTTTGGCAGACATAGATTTAATCAAGGAAGGAACGAGTGATGCTGTCTGTGATGTGTTAGTGTAGCACAGGCACAGTTTTCTTAGAGAAGTAATGGTGACTGGGCAACTGATGGACTGCGATGACCATCAGCTTTCAGAAACTGTCTGTATCTACCACGCAGAAAGGCAGCATTTTGATGGCCAACAGAGTGGAGATGGTGGAGTTTAAAATCTTAACTTTGTCATGTTACGTGACCACAACTGCGGTACCGAGGGCTGGCTGCAGTGCTCAGAGAGGGCGGAGTATCAGTGAACCTAAAAACCTGCTGGACCATGAGTGAGGTGCAGGCGGAGATGTTATCGTGGATTGATAAAGTTGTGATGTGATTATTCTCTGAGATCAATCAAAAACACCAGGCATGTCAGCTTCCATGATAGCTGATGGGCTCTCACTCAGACCGAGTAAAGAATCGGAGGTTCTGTGGTAGGAGACCTGCATGAAAATACTTGGCACAGTAACGGGAGGAGGAAGAAGCAGCAGATGTGGTTAATAGAGCAGCTGATGGTTGAGTTCCGATGGTCCACATTTTATCACAGGGGGACGGCCAACGTAATGCATGTTAATTGTGCATGTGAAGGTTCATGCATGTAGTAGTCAAATTTTGGCACTTTTTCCCTCTACTCAGTTTTTTATGCAAAATAAGATAATTTAAGTTGTCTCAACCTTTGCGGTGTCAAAAAACGCCCAAGCTATGCTACCCTTGCCCACTCTGTGATCTGCAGACCTGCGAATGCTGCTGGCCACAGCCATAGTTGTGACTGAGGATGCAGTGTTCATCGTGGTTGTATCACCCCAAGTCTGTGCCGCATGGCGCAACATATCCTCCTCGCCTTCCTCATCCTCCACTTCCTCTGATAACCTACTCATCTGTGTGCCTCTGGGTTCACAGCAAGTGGAATTTACAACTAGAGATTAGCAAATATGTTCGGATTCCCTCTTATTCGGCAAGCTATAGCGCTTGCCGAATAAGCAGCAGAGGGAACCCGGCTTCCTGAATCGCGCTGGCCGATCAGCTGATCGGTACCGCAGCTGCATATGTTGCGGCTGTGTCACAGTCACGACACATGCATGGAGAGCCTGTTGGTGTGATGGTGTAATATGTTATGTGGGTATCATTTTGTGTATATTTATATTTTACTGATTATCATGGTGCTCTCTTGTAGTATGAGTTATTTGCCAATTGATGAATGACTGTTATTTGCCATCTGATATCAGCCCCCACTTTCCTGTACTGTTATCTCTCCACAGGGTCAGTGAATAAACCTGTTTGCTAATATGCTAACGACTAGTGTTGAGCGATACCGTCCGATACTTGAAAGTATCGGTATCGGAAAGTATCGGCCGATACCGGCAAAATATCGGATCCAATCCGATACCGATACCCGATACCAATACAAGTCAATGGGACTCAAGTATCGGACGGTATCCCTGATGGTTCCCAGGGTCTGAAGGAGAGGAAACTCTCCTTCAGGCCCTGGGAACCATATAAATGTGTAAAAGAAAGAATTAAAATAAAAAATATTGCTATACTCACCTGTCCGACGCAGCCGGGACTTCAGCGAGGGAACCGGCAGCGTTGTTTGTTTAAAAATCGCGCTATTACTTGGTTACGTGAATTCCCGGCTTGTGATTGGTCAGGTCGGCCATGTTGCCGGGACGCGGACCAATCACAGCAAGCCGTGACGAAATTACGTCACGGCTTGCTGTGATTGGTCCGCGTCCCGGCAATATGGCCGCCCTGACCAATCACAAGCCGGGACGTCACGGGAGGCTGGACACGCGCTCATTTTAAAATGGGCGCGTGTCCAGCCTCCCGTGACGTCACGGCTTGTGATTGGTTGCGCCGCGATCAACCAATCACAAGCCGGGAGGCTGGACGCGCTCATTTTGAAATGGGCGCGTGTCCAGCCTCCCGTGACGTCACGGCTTGTGATTGGTTGCGCCGCGATCAACCAATCACAAGCCGGGAGGCTGGACGCGCTCATTTTGAAATGGGCGCGTGTCCAGCCTCCCGTGACGTCACGGCTTGTGATTGGTTGCGCCGCGATCAACCAATCACAAGCCGGGAGGCTGGACGCGCTCATTTTGAAATGGGCGCGTGTCCAGCCTCCCGGCTTGTGATTGGTTGACCGCGACGCAACCAATCACAAGCCGTGACGTCACGGGAGGCTGGACACGCGCCCTTTTTAAAATGAGTGCGTTTCCAGCCTCCCGTGACGTCACGGCTTGTGATTGGTTAATGGCGGCCATGTTGCCGGGACGCGGACCAATCACAGCAAGCCGTGACGTATTTTCGTCACGGCTTGCTGTGATTGGTCCGCGGCCCGGCAACATGGCCGCCCTGACCAATCACAAGCCGGGACTTCGCGTAACCATGTAAAAGCGGGAATTTTAAACAAACAACGCTGCCGGTTCCTGCGCTGAGGTCCCGGCTGCGTCGGACAGGTGAGTATAGCGATATTTTTTATTTTAATTCTCTATTTTACACATTTTAACATTAATGTTGTTCCGATACCCGATACCCGATACCACAAGAGTATCGGAATCCCGGTATCGGAATTCCGATACAGCAAGTATCGGCCGATACCCGATACTTGCAGCATCGGAATGCTCAACACTACTAACGACATATTGAACTAGCTTGTTGAAACAATGACCCCCTGTAGTGCCTTAATCCACCAGGCACCTTTGTCAGGTGTGGGAGGCCTGAAAACCACCCCAACCTGTCTGACTACTCCTGGGCATAAGGAGAGGACAGGAGCTGGGGGGAGATCAGATCTTGTGTGGAACCCATGATGTGAAGACAGCACGTCAGAGAGAGAAAGAAGGGAATATGGACTGTTATCCTCTGTGCTGGATTGTTGGACTTTTATTCTGTAACTGAACTGCAGTCTTCATTCTGGAATATTTTATCCTTTGTGTGGTGGATCGTATATGGACCTTTCGTACTTTTGCCTAAATAAAGGTCTTGGGATTGTTCACTCTTCACTGGCTCTGTTGATTGTGTGGTACCGGAGAAGGAACCTGTGACAACTGGTGGCAAGCAGCGGGTTCAACAGAGCGTAACCTAATGGAGAAACACCCACAGAGTGAGTATAGAAATTCGACTGTATGCAGTTTACAGGAGAGAGCCAGAGACCTGGGCCTGAACTTCCAGGGACTGATTAAAGAGGCCTTAATTGATCTACTGGTGGGTGCTAGCCAGACCACCTGCTCCCATATGTCTGAAGGACGAGCATGGGAGACAAGGACCCCCACCCCAAAAAGCCAGTGGGTGGTGTGGTACGAAGAAGAGATGGCGGTTCTGGGCCCAGGCGTCTCTCAGGAGTACAAGGAGGAGGCTGCCCGCCAGGCACAGCGGAGACAAGAAGCAATGGAGCTTGAATGAGGGAGTAAAGCAATGTGGAATGTAAACCCAACGATCCGGGAGCCTGTACGGATCACCCAGACAGACTTTAAGCCATTTGATGAGGCTTCCGGAGATGTGGAGGGGTTCTTCAAGGACTTTGAGCAGCAGTGTGCTGTGATGGAGGTTCCCCACTCTGGCTGAATGCATTTGTTAGTGGGACTCCTGAACAGTAGCCTGGCGGAGGCTTACTGAACCATTGACTCACAGCGGAATCGGGATTATAACATTGTAAAGCAGACTATCCTGGATTACCATGCTATCACCCCAGACTCATATAGGGCCAAGTTCCGAGACCTCCCATGCCCTTTCGGGGGGATCGTTTAGGATATATGCACGTAAGATGTCCCAGGCATGTCGGAGATGGCTGGAAGCAGAAAACGCCTTTACTGTGGAAGATGTTATACAGGCGTTCCTTATAGAACAATTTCTTGCCAAGTGCCCCACAGAGGTGCGGGAATGGGTCTGGGAGCGCATGCCGTTCACCGTGGATAGAGCTGCAGCCCTGGCCGATGAAGCCCTTACTATCCAACTGCAATGGAGGAGGCTTCTGGACAATGAACCACGGCCTTCTCCCGCGTCCCGTCCCCCTCCGATTATATCTGCCCCTCCACCCATCCGCAGGCCAATGACAATCACAGCTCACAATCCTGGGCCCCAACAGTTCCGACCACGACCTGGGGGTATCACAGAGAGGAGATGTCATGGGCATGGGCAACCTGGACATTTGCAGTCTGGCTGTCCCTCAAGGATTCGGAGGGAGCCCCACGCAGCCCCACCTCATCTAGTGCATCTTGTGCACTCCATCCCGCCTGAGTAAGAGCTACCACCACCCCCACCAGAGTGGACCACTGACCACGGCACCATAGATACCCCTCCTGGAGTGTACGGACTCCGGCCTTTGTCCATCAGAAATACACAGCAACGGCATTGCCACCTGCAGGATGTCTTAATTGATGGATACAAAGTGTCGGGATTTAGAGACACGGGGCCATTCCTGACTATCGCTGACCCCCATGTGGTTCGACCCGAGGCAATTCACCAGGCCTGGGAATTCCCATTGTCCTGGCAGGGGATGTCTGCAAATATATACAGCGAGCTTTGGTACATTTGGATTTTGGTTTTGGAGAAAAACTGTGTTGGATTGGCGTTATGTGAGGACTTCCTGCAGATATCCTCCTTGGAAATCACATTGGGGTTGTTGCAAAGTCATTTTGTGGGAGCAGAAGGTCAGTGGGCCTCTCACTCTTCTGAAAGAACAATTGGAGGGAGATAATGCAGATACCGTAATGCCCCTCATTCCCTACGTTCTAGAGTTCAGAGGCTGTCTCGCCCAGCTAGCTAGCTTGGCTAATGAACATCAGCAAACGGCCCAGTCCAGTCAAAAAACCTGGTATGACCATAAATCCAGGACCTGGGAATTTATGGACAAGTGCTCATGATTATTGCAATCCCTGCCACTGTACAAGGAACTATAAACAGTGGAGCAAAGGGGACTAAAGTGAGCAGGCCAGAGGTCTGTGTAGACCTAATGACGTGTTCACTTATTATGAGGGGGGAGAGGTTGTGATGGTGTGATATGCTATGTGGGTATCATTTTGTGTATATTTATATTTTACTGATTATCATGATGTTCTCTTGTAGTATGAGTTATTTGATTTGATTGCCATCTGATATCAGCCCCCACATTCCTGTACTGTTATCTCTCCACAGGGTCAGTGAATAAACCTGTTTAACATAGTAACATAGTAACATAGTTAGTAAGGCCAAAAAAAGACATTTGTCCAGCCTATATTCCATCATAATAAATCCTCAGATCTACGTCCTTCTACAGAACCTAATAATTGTATGATACAATATTGTTCTGCTCCAGGAAGACATCCAGGCCTCTCTTGAACCCCTCGACTGAGTTCGCCATCACCACCTCCTCTATTGCTAATATGCTAATGACATATTGAACTAGCTTGTTGAAACAATGACCCCCTGTAGTGCCTTATTCCACCAGGCTCCTTTGTCAGGTGTGGGAGGCCTGAAAACCACCCCAACCTGTCTGACTACTTCTGGACATAAGGAGAGGACAGGAGCTGGGGGGAAGTCAGTCTTGTGTGGAATGAGGTGAACTCAGCACGTCAGAGAGAGAAAGAAGGGAATATGGACTGTTATCCTCTGTGCTGGATTGTTGGACTTTTATTCTGTAACAGAACTGCATTTGTGTTCTGGAATATTTTATCCTTTGTGTGGTGGATCGTATATGGACCTTTCGTACTTTTACCTAAATAAAGGTCTTGGGATTGTTCACTCTTCTCTGGCTCTGATGATTGTATGGTATCGGAGAAGGAACCTGTGACAACTGGTCCTGTCTGGGACCTCCAAGGAGACAGATATCCATAAGACCAGGGATCTCATAATTTTTGGTACCTGATCTTGCATCTTGTTTACTGGCCCCCTTCTAAGGTCACAAGGGGAGTCAGGTGGGAGTGATATGTACCTGATTAAAGCAGATTCTCGCTCAAAACCCATGTTCAGTGCTGGGGAGATCCAGCATTCTGTAAGAACTATGCGATTTTCTAAATAGAGAGCTCCCCTTTGCAAAATCATAGGGCTGTTTAATGTCCTGTACAATACCTGATGGATCCCTGGCTTCACACACACTCTGCAAATTTTTTGAAAAACATTCCTTGAATCGAAAAGCAAATTGTCACAAGAAACTACCCTCTCCTTGTGGATGCACTGCCTGTACCTTGGTATAATAAACTTCATGATTTTTGGATTTTCTCTGGATGATTGTTGGAGAAGGATGGAATTGAATGTATATACAGTATATATACCATACAGCCAATGTTAAAGTGTCCAATAAACTTCTTCATAGTAATAGCAGGAATTCCCTCATCCATTAATTGGAAGTCGATTGTGTGACTACCCTGTCAATTAGTTGCTGTGGTGGGATATCTTTGTGATCTTCCAGAAAAAATTGGTGGCAGTGGTGGGATCGGTAGCATCGGTCCCTGAAAAATTGGTGGCAGGTGGAGTGCGGTTCCTGACTATAAGGGGCAGGAAGGAAGGTCAATCTTCTGCAATGCAACCACTATTCTGGGCATGAAGCCTGAATCCTGGGCCGACATTGCATTGAGCCATCTACCATGTAGCTGCACCAGCAGCCTTTTATTGCAAGTTAACCTGACTTATTGACGCCTTTGTACTCATTCCACTAGAACTAGCCCATGCCTAACATTAACCCTTTCCTTTCTGGCTCCATCCTTGTGGATCGCCCCCATGGGGCCGTGGGGTGCTTGGTACTGGGTCCTGCGGTTCACAGGGGTATGTCACGGTGGCTGACCTGGTCCGTGGCCCTGGGACGTCCATGTAAAAGGGAAAGGTATTTAAGGGGAATGTTCATGACGCCACCTGTTGTATTCGGTCAGGGTGACCGACGCTGCTTTAAGGGGTCCACTGGGGTGATGTTATGGCAGCTAAATGGTATACCTTCCCACAGGTGAAGTATATCCCCAGGGCTTCCTGGTGTTTAGATGGTGGAATGGTGAGAGACGCAGAGAAGAACGAGGACACGAGGTTGCAGTCTCTTTACCTTTACTGAATACTTCAGAATCCACAGTCCAGGGCACCAGATCACAGGGCAGGCAGAGTCCGGCCGGTTTGGAGGCAAGTACAGAGTTCCCATATCCAGGTGGAAATCAATAGCCTTCCTTTGCGCTGCGGTGGTGTAGTCCCTTACTGCCTATGGCTTCACATCAGGGTCTCACAGATGCGATGTTTTGCTCTCTCTGTCCCCCATATAGGAGAGGTCAATACCCATATGACTGGTGACTTGAGCCTGTTTATAGGGTCTCTTAGATAACCCGGCTCTGTAGGTGTCATCGTGCCCCCTGGGTGTAAGTGCGGACAGGTAACCTGCAATTAGCTGTCCTGCCGGTCTCTGAAATAAAGCATAGAGGTCCTTACTCCCTCGGTGTTCCCTCTACTGGGATTCTGCGCCTCAGAAGGAGGCAGCCTGTGCAGGGCTGGTCCCCTTCTGGTATCCTCTCCTTTGCTTTGACTTCCTTCACGCTCACTGCAATACAATTCTGCCTTTCAATGTCTCTTTCTGGGAGCTGCATGTTGTGAATTTGCTCAATGATACTATGGCACTGGCTATTCAAATTGACCGGTGGTTGCGGGAGCGCAAAACCGCAAATTCCCTCATGGTGTTGTCTGAACAGACACCTAATTCGGTGCAATGTGATAGAAAAAGGACAGATCTTTGAGACCTTGTATTGATTACAAGATATCAGAAATCCTAGGTCAGAACCTAAAATACCGATTCCTGAACTATTTCTCTGGATCTGCGACGTGTGTTGCAGAGATTTCAGGCTGATAGGCCTGAGTCTTGTCGGCCTGGCAAACTGTTATGACCCCAATGGCGAGGGTCTCAGAGGTACGTGGAAGTCTGCAGAATACAAAAATCCAGCTCATAGGGCAGTGGTAACTGGGTTGACCATATATCTACTCCTAACGCCAACACTAGAAGTAGCCGGGGATCATTCCTACGTTGATTCTAGATGACACGCTCCAGCCGGACCATTTCCGAAATTTTTGGCACCAGAGATCTGGTGGCCAGGTCCTTTTGGTGGCCTTCCTTGTCAAGGGATGTGCGGTCATTTGTGCAGTCCTGTGGGACTTGTGCTCGAGCTAAGCCTTGCTGTTCTCGTGCCAGCGGTTTGCTCTTGCCCTTGCCTGTCCCGAAGAGACCTTGGCCACATTATTATAGCTAAGGTTGTTAGCCCTCGTCGGTTAAGAGTCTTCAGAAGATCTTGGATTCTCGCCTCTCCAGGCGGAGGCTTCAGTACCTGGTCAAGTGGACATGCTCTAAACGTATAGATAGGTTGCAGCGGATCTGGAATCATGTGGGACAGACTGTTTGTCCCGGATAGATGGAAACCAGAGTTGCAGAAAAAAGGCGAAACCAAGGTGGCGGAACTAGCCCGATTATTAAGGGCAAACTCAGCCAACGGCAAGAATGTCACCCAATCGTCCTGATCAGCAGAGACAAAACACCTCAAATAAGCCTCCAAAGTCTGATTGGTTCGCTCCGTCTGTCCATTAGTCTGAGGATGGAAAGCAGACGAAAACGACAAGTCAATGCCCATCCTACTACAAAAGGATCGCCAGAACCTAGAAACGAACTGGGATCCTCTGTCTGACACAATATTCTCAGGGATGCCGTGCAAACGAACCACGTTCTGGAAAAACACAGGAACCAGATCGGAAGAGGAAGGCAGCTTAGGCAAAGGAACCAAATGGACCATCTTGGAGAAGCGATCACATATCACCCAGATAACGGACATGCCCTGAGATAGCGGAAGATCAGAAATGAAATCCCTTGGACACATATCTCCATGGATTTCATTTCTGATCTTCCGCTATCTCAGGGCATGTCCGTTATCTGGGTGATATGTGATCGCTTCTCCAAGATGGTCCATTTGGTTCCTTTGCCTAAGCTGCCTTCCTCTTCCGATCTGGTTCCTGTGTTTTTCCAGAACGTGGTTCGTTTGCACGGCATCCCTGAGAATATTGTGTCAGACAGAGGATCCCAGTTCGTTTCTAGATTCTGGCGATCCTTTTGTAGTAGGATGGGCATTGATTTGTCGTTTTCGTCTGCTTTCCATCCTCAGACTAATGGACAGACGGAGCGAACCAATCAGACTTTGGAGGCTTATTTGAGGTGTTTTGTCTCTGCTGATCAGGACGATTGGGTGACATTCTTGCCGTTGGCTGAGTTTGCCCTTAATAATCGGGCTAGTTCCGCCACCTTGGTTTCGCCTTTTTGTCCAGCTTGTTCCAAATCTATATCCTGACCTTTGCTGGAAGCTCTAGGGGGCTGGTGTTCTCCCCCCGAACCGTTAGACGGTTCGGGGGTTCTTGTATTTCCAGTGTGGATTTTGATAGGGTTTTTGTTGACCATATAAGTTACCTTTCTTTATTCTGCTATCAGTAAGCGGGCCTCTCTGTGCTAAACCTGGTTCATTTCTGTGTTTGTCATTTCCTCTTACCTCACCGTTATTATTTGTGGGGGGCTTCTATCCAGCTTTGGGGTCCCCTTCTCTGGAGGCAAGAAAGGTCTTTTGTTTTCCTCTACTAGGGGTAGCTAGATTCTCCGGCTGGAGCGTGTCATCTAGAATCAACGTAGGAATGATCCCCGGCTACTTCTAGTGTTGGCGTTAGGAGTAGATATATGGTCAACCCAGTTACCACTGCCCTATGAGCTGGATTTTTGTATTCTGCAGACTTCCACGTACCTCTGAGACCCTCGCCATTGGGGTCATAACACTGCAGCTCTGAGGGCATGCACAGTTCCTTTGCTCCTCTGTCCTCCTCAGACTCTGGTATGGAACTGACTGAGCTGAGCCCAGCAAGCAACTGACTCACTTTCCCTACAGACTACCAGTTATATATATGTGGGGAGTGACCTAATAAATAGGAGCAGAAGCTCCCCCTGGTGGTCTAGAGTGTGAAATGTGTTGCATGTTTGTGATACCTGGATGCAGTTATCCTTCTTTGCCTCCAAACGTAGCATCACTCTCCCGAAGAGGAAAGCAATACCACTGTGACGACCAGGACCCTGGGGCGCCGCACTTGCAGTCAGTACACTCCCAACTTATACAGCGCTGATCGTTTCTTTTATCGGGCCAAACAATTAGTTTAAGAAGGGGCTGCCCTAATAGTGGATAACCACTTTAAGTTAATGGGTTAGCGTCGAATGAAAGACCACTATAAAAGAGTTTTATTATTTTTCTGAGGGTTGCCAGTCATATCATTCTTTGACTCCTCTATTTTCATTATTTTCATAATTTTGCTTCAGGAACAAACCTGTGACAAAGAGCTTCTGATATTTTACTTTTCCACAAATAGGAGAATAAATACAGAAATAAATATGCAGGGAAATTACTTACAGCGCCAATCAATAGTAGCAAATTTGTAGCTTTAAATTGAGAAAACATTTATATATGAAGAGACATTTATGTACAACAATGTAGGCTGCGCATCTGCGGATCTCACCTGACAGTGTAATGAAGATCTTTCCGTGTCGGGTTTTATGGTACACCATCTCCTCGGATATGAAAGAAACAGAAATAAAGAGCTGCACATTTCCAGATGCTAAATACTTGGGTTTCAGCTGTAAATATTCTGTGTGTGGTGGAATAATGTCCGATCACTGTAAAATATTCACAACACAAAGGAGGCTTATTGTTATGATTAATTTTTAAATAATTTGAAAAATAAAGTACAATAAATTCTGAATTACAATATTTATAAAATACCTTGGTCCCTTTTATCTTATCTGCTGCAGTGTAACCACTAAATTATGTTGAAAATGTTTTTTTCAGTGTATTTTGTTTTCAATTTAATCTGAATTGCTCACGCTATTGGTGCTGCTCCACTGATTCAGAAACAATTTCAATTTTCCTTTTGTGCTCCTTCATTTCAAAGTTATGTCCCCTGGAAATAAATATGAAAATGTTGCCTCTAATCAACTGGACGTGTATCATAGAACTTTGGCTGTGTATGAAGTGCTTTGAGCTCAAAATTTAAAAGAATGTGTTTCTTTATTTGTAAGGCAATCCCAAAAATAAATTTGTTGTGTTTCGGCCCTACAGTATGGGCCTATTTCAAACTCGAATTGCAAGGAATAAGATAAACTTCATAAAAAATGACACATAGAAAGGCAAGAGTCTCATGGTTCTATGCGCTTGACAGCAAGGAAACGCCAACAGAGAAGTTGCATTGTATGTAGTTGGTCAAACGGAAAATTTGCAACTATGTGTTTTGGGGCCGTAAGTTGCGAACAGAGGGGCAAAGAAGAAAAATCTAAACTGTTCCAGAATCAGTGGAGCAGCGGCAACTAAAGGAGGTACTACATTTAAATTTTTTAAAAAATCAGTAAAAGGTCCACTTAAATACAAATATTATGTATTTTAAAAAATATAGATCAAAATTCTGGGTAGTATAAGAACATGATATATCTTTTATATGAAAAAGAAAGCAGATGTCCAGTGCTCTGAATTCCCTGCATGAAAAATGTCTGTCTTTTTGCAACCACTCCTAAGGGAAGATCACTGTATTAATATGTATACTGCACTCATTGATTTTAATACCAAATATTAAAATCAGCAAAATTACTATGCTCCCGAGTTCCCGCAAGTGATTGCTACATGTAGTCAAAATGTGATCGTTAAATAGTCACTGCTTAGGTTCATCTGATCGCTAAATCAATCATTGTGAGTACAAAAAAAGTCAAGGAGCAAAACCACTTCAGTGTGATGGCTACTAGTTGTCTATCTACTAACAGACTTCTGACTGCTGACTGCTTGGTGTCAAGTATAATCTATCTCTAGCAAGAGATGGTGAGATAAATCACAGAAAGTTGTGTTGAAACTTTGTCCCTGTATAAAGTAGAGTCTCTCTGCTTTTTCCCTCTTATCTGTCAACTGCATGCAGGTATAAAAGAAAAGTGGGCTTTCAATTTGTAATAGTCACTGGAAAATGACGGGAGCAAATCATACGGGGAAGTAAAAGAAAGGAAGTGTCACACACACACCTGTCTGGGCTCCAGGGGCCAGGTTCTGCTCCCTTCCCCTATGGCTACCATGCTTTACTGTGCTCCATGTTAGGTTTCTTCATGTACAGCTTCACTATACACAGTATGGTGGGCTGACAGCTTCTGTATACACAGTATAATGCCCCCACATCTCCCCTATACACAGTATGATGATCCAACAACTTCCCTATACACCGTATGGTGTCTGCACTGCTCCCTATACACAGTATGATGGGCCCACAGCTCCCCTATACACATTATGATGATCCCACAGCTCCCCTATACACAGTATGACAGGCCCACAGCTCCCCTATACACAGTATGAAAGGCCCACAGCTCCCCTTTACACAGTAGGATGATCCCACAGCTCACACATACACAGTATGATGAGCTCACAGCTCCCCTCTACACAATATAATGCTGGCAGAGCTCCACTATAGAAACTATAATGCCCCCAGATCTCCTCTATATACAGTATAATGAGCCACCAGCTCCTCTATACACATTATAATGCCTTCACAGTTCCCCTATAGACAGTATGATGGGCCCACAGCTCCTGTACATAACCAGTTCTCCTATACATAGAATAATTTCCCCACTGCTCCACCAAAATACAGTATAATAGTTAATAGTGTTGTAACACAGTGCGTCGCCCATACTCAGGCTACTTTCACACTAGCGTTGTATGACGGACATCGCAATGCGTCGTTTTGGAGAAAAAACGCATCCTGCAAAGTTGCCCGCAGGATGCGTTTTTTTCTCCATAGACTTGCATTAGTGACGCATTGCGACAGGTTTGGAGGACCATCGGCACAAAAAAGTTCCATGTAACTTTTATTGTGCATTGTGTCCGCCATTTCCGACCGCGCATGCGTGGCCGGAACTCCGCCCCCTCCTCCCCGGACATTACAATGGGGCAGCGGATGCGTTGAAAAACTGCATCTGCTGTCCCCCGTTGTGCATTTATTTCACTACGTGCGTCGGTACGTCGGGCCGACGCATGGTGATGGCCCCATACCGACGCTAGTGTGAACGTAGCCTTAGAGACCCTCTGACAAGAGAAAATTAACTTTATTCCTTCCGGAAGACTCAATCTTCCAGTCATAGGGGCGTCGCTGGCACTTTTTCAGTCACCGCTCTGTGTATAGAGAGCGGCAGCTGTAACCGCACCCCAACACTGACTGCCAGCCACCTCAGAACCCTCTACCACAGTGTTTCTCAACTCCGGTCCTCAAGACCCACCAACAGGTCAAGTTTTCACGATTTCTTAGTATTTCACAGGTGATAATTTCATCATCTGCTCCAGCATTAACTCCATCACCTATGGAAATCGTTAGGACTGGAGTTGAGAAACACTACTCTACCATCCGGGCAGCTGTGCTACTGGTGCCCTATAAACAATAATGCTTCTTAAATCCACACTTAACATTTAATAATGTCCCCTGAGTCCCCCGTGTACAGTAATAATAGCACCTGTATCACAGATTCAAGCAGGCGGTCATGTGATGACTTTTTAGGCTTCTCTCAATTCTTTTCTATTGAGAGAAGTCAAACCTTTCTAGTTGACACTAGTGTTGAGCGATACCGTCCGATACTTGAAAGTATCGGTATCGGAAAGTATCGGCCGATACCGGCAAAGTATCGGATCTAATCCGATACCGATACCCGATACCAATACAAGTCAATGGGACTCAAGTATCGGACGGTATCCCTGATGGTTCCCAGGGTCTGAAGGAGAGGAAACTCTCCTTCAGGCCCTGGGATCCATATTAATGTGTAAAATAAAGAATTAAAATAAAAAATATTGCTATACTCACCTCTCCGACGCAGCCTGGACCTCACCGAGGGAACCGGCAGCGTTCTTTGCTTAAAATGCTCGCATTTACTGCCTTCCGTGACGTCACTGCTTGTGATTGGTCGCGTGCCGCCCATGTGGCCGCGACGCGACCAATCACAGCAAGCCGTGACGTAATTTTCAGGTCCTGAATGCCTAATTCTAGGCATTCAGGATTTTAAAATTACGTTACGGCTTGTGATTGGTCGCGTCGCGGTCACATGGGCGACGCGACCAATCACAAGCCGTGACGTCACGGGAGGCAGGAAACGCGCGCATTTTAAAATTACGTCACGGCTTGTGATTGGTTGCGTGCCGCCCATGTGACCGCGACGCGACCAATCACAGCAAGCCGTGGCGTAATTTTCAGGTCCTGAATGCAGAATTAGGCATTCAGGACCTGAAATTACGTCACGGCTTGCTGTGATTGGTCGTGTTGCAGCCACATGGGCGGCACGCGACCAATCACAAGCCATGATGTCACGGAAGGCAGTAAACGCGCGCATTTTGAGCAAAGAAGGCTGCCGGTTCCCTCGGTAAGGTGCAGGCTGCGTCGGAGAGGTGAGTATATCCCTATTTTTTATTTTAATTTTTTATTTTACACATTAATGTTGTTTCGATACCGATACCCGATACCACAAAAGTATCGGATCTCGGTATCGGAATTCCGATACCCGCAAGTATCGGCCGATACCCGATACTTGCGGTATCGGAATGCTCAACACTAGTTGACACATGCACATAGCAAACATGGGGGCCATGACCATCTGATAACACCAGTGATATTGAGGGCTCATGCACCAGGCGCGCCCTGTCATGATTTGGCAGTCTGCAGTCACATAAAACGGACCTGTCATTGCAATTTTCCACGTGATTACAAGTTCATAGACACCAAACGTGTCTTGGTTCTTTTTTTATCTAAAGTGGTGAAAGAAATTCCAAACTTTGTTAAAAAAAATAATTGAGTCATTTTCCGATAACTTTAGTGTCTATTTTTCATGATCTCGGGTTGGGTGAGGGCTTTTTTTTTGCGCGCCGAGCTGACTTTTTAATGATACCATCTTGGTGCTGATTTTTATAGCCCATTATTGCATTTTAATGCAATCTTGCAGCGACCAAAAAAAGTAATTCTGCAGGTTTTGATTTTTTTTTTCTCGCTACGCCTTTTAGCAATCAGGTTAATCCTTTTTTTATTGATAGATCAGGTGATTCTGAATGCAGCGATACCAAATATGTGTATGCATTTTTTTTTTATTGGTTTATTTTGAATGGGCGAAAGGGGGGTGATTTAAACTTTTATATATTTTATTTTTTTATATTTTTAAAAACATTGTTTTTTCACTTTTGGCAAGCTTCAATAGTCTCCATGGGAGACTAGAAGCTGCCATAACCCGATCGGCTCTGCTACATACAGGCAATGATTATAAGTAGCAGAATACCTCACTTGCTATGAGCGATCATGTGACGGGGGTCACCGATGGGTGGATTTCTTGTGCGATGGCCAGAAGTGCATGTTAAATGCCGCTGTCAGCGTTTGACAGTGGCATTTAACGGGTTAATAAACAGCTGACATGTGCCGGGAAAGATGTGGGCTCACAGCCAGAGCCCACATCAAGGGGAGGGTATCTGACATCTGCGTACTATTACGCCCAATCTCGGAAAGGGGTTAAAGATTTTAATTAGACTCAATCACGTGAATAAATTAGAATTTTTCCAGTGCTAGCGCCTCAATCCTCCATCCAATGGGTAAAAATAAAGAACTTTGTCTGATATAATGACCACTTTTCAGCTGCTCCGTCTATTTTTCATACTTCTTATCAGATTCCTTACATTGTAAGAATAAGAGGTGAATAAAAGAATTTAGATGTCCCAATCTCCATCTTGCAGCTTTGGATGGCTGTAATTATCAGTTGCTGTAATTATGAAGAAATTAATTAATTCATGATCTGCATTATTCATGGTGAAGTATCTGGAATACTTATCCATTTACCTTTAAGCATTCTGTCTCATCTCTCTAATCCTCTGACAGATGGTGGACACTGGCCAGTCTACTAATGATACAGTGTTTGTGTTTATTAACGTTAACCATAACCTTTATGTCAGCTCCCAGAAAGCTCTGCTTCCACCGAGTACATAGAGGAAACCGTTCTAATGCAACTCAACCAGGCACACAGACTGTCAAGAACTCTGAGCCAAATAACTAATTTTTGTTCTTTTTCAAAACTTTTAGAGATAATTAATTCTTTAGGATTTTTTATATTTCTAGGTTTCATTAAATAATAAAATTTCTTCGACTAATTTTTAAAATTATGATATATTTCTATTACTTTTAATATAGAGAAAATTAAAATCCATGATGAAAGATGAGAGAAAGGAGCTTGCCGTCTGCAAGCTGTCTTCAAATTTCTCTGTATGCAGCTGACCCTCTCCTTTGGAATTAGGTAACCAAGGAAACTCCCAAAGGCTAACAGAAGTGAGTCCCTGCTTGAGGAATGTGGAGCAGATTTACAACCTAGTTTGAAAAATGTAAAGACCTAGGATATCTTTGTTTGTTTACTAGAAATTAAGAAGGGAGGTTTGCATAAACTGCATCGATCCAATAAATAGGAAAATCATGTTTTTGGAAACTCGAGGAAGTGGCGAAGGCAAAGCATGGTTTTAAGTCACTGAGCGATGACCAGAATCCTTTCAATTGAATACAGACATGATAGATGAGGCTACATCTGTCATATTTGGTCTCTATGTAAAGATAAAACCATGATAAAAAATATCAAGCATCTGTGACTCTCCGGAGCAAAGATATAGTCAATGTAGTGAATCTCATAATTTTCTGAAACTGGAGCCACATCCCATGTCTAATCCTGGTAGGAGTCATCAAGTGGAGGTGTGTGTGTACCTTAGGAGATAATAAAAGGCAAATGCCAACTTTTGGGCATCATCTTTACTTGAAGGTACAGTTTGTACAGTTCACTGTGGGTGCTGTTTGGTTTCCTGGAGTGCCTTCCTTCATAGATCTGAAGCCATTGATGTGATGACAGGTTTAGTAACTTTCTTTTGTTTATCCCTTTATTTTATGTAATTGTATATCCTGTATTGTTTTGTCAACTTTGTAAAATATTTTGTCAAATTTTTATAAACATTGCCTATCATTCTGGATTAAATATTACAATTAATAGTTCTGTTCCTTTTGTTCTGTAAACCGCACACAGAAGCCATATGCTACCAGAACCAGAGCCAGGCCTTCAGTCAGCCTGTATGAAAAAAGATTGGTGGTGACAGAGCGTTGCACTTGGGTTATTGTGGAGTTAGCAGTGACCGTATAGGGGTATATACATATATACTATGTATACCATGCGTTGGAATCAGAGGTGTGAATACCATAAGCTCACTGTTAGTTTCCCAATAACTGGCCTTAGTGGAAACAGCCACAGCCTCCTCCGTTGATCATCTGCCAATCGTGTAATTGTCCAGACAATAGGGGGCAGCAAAGGTCTGTTCACTCCATTGATAACAGCAGGTGATTTCAATCATGACTCCCCCTGGCTGTGATCTTTGACAGTTATGTATTTCCATTACTTTTGATTTGTTAAAAATACTTGTTTTAGAGATGGGCAAATTGATTTGCAGGACTATGGACTGTCAGTTCATAATATGGGCACTTTTATCCCTAGTATAAAATGGAGAGGTTGGATGCTCAACCATAGTATCATTTATTTTTTGCAGGGCTGCCAGAATAAGTCGAGCTCAGCACTCATCAGCCCTATAGAGGACTGCTGCATTTTAATGTAAGCAGGAGACCGGAATGCAACACGCAGTCAAGAACATGGTGGAAGTAACCAACTTAACGCTTTATTCGCTGGGTATGAATATAGAAAAGGGGGTAATTTGCACAAAGCGTAGTCCATGGATAACAGGGTAAATGAAGAGTACAATATTAAACATACAATAATATCATAGTTGTTATCTAATGCAATAAAACTGTTGCAGACAGATTTCACTAACT
Source organism: Ranitomeya variabilis (assembly GCF_051348905.1). NCBI lineage: Eukaryota > Metazoa > Chordata > Amphibia > Anura > Dendrobatidae > Ranitomeya > Ranitomeya variabilis. The sequence continues at coordinate 625,662,648 of NC_135232.1, forward strand.
CACATATATCCCTTTTCTTATGAGAGCAATGTCTACAGTAAAACGAACCACTATAACAATTACTCTGCGTATCTCTCATTCTGGACGGTCACCACCCTGTCCGTTGCACCACCCCTGACCGACCCTTGTACGCCAGTGTCCCTGCTTATTTGCGCCTCCCGTTCACCATTTCAAGCATCCTCTGCTGAGCGGAGTCTCTTCATGGATTTTTTTTTCAGGACTTTTCTTCGGCAATTCACTCTCAGTCACTTTACTTAATTCTGCTCTGGATTTTGCTATCTCTTTCCTTTGGTCTCCTTTCACTTTACTGAAGCCCCGGAATGCAGCGCACTGCTCACAATGGACCTTAGGTCTTCTTTCTATGTACTCCAGACCTTATCTTCCTCTCTACAGAAAATTGTCACTTTTCCTTCAAATTAGCTCCTCCCACTCTGGGCTAGTCCCAAGAATTAACTTTCACTATCCCTACTGTCAAATAACAAACACTATCAAAATTACTAACACCTTTAACACACATCCCATTTCACATTACACAACATAATATTTAAATTTGCTTCTTCAAGGGAGAATGTGGGTAGTAAGTCCATCTTCTTACAGTCATCATCAGTATTTGTGATAGTTGTTTCTGCCTCACTTTGTGGGTAACTATATTGTGGGTTTATAATTAAAAAAAAATAATCACTGGCAGGTATTTTTACCCCTTAATGACAACACAATACAATGTTTGGACCTTTATTACACAGTTTCATTTATTAAATGTATGTATTATATAATTATATGTTTTAATCTGTTTAAACCTGGAGATGCCGCATTTCTCAGTATAACTGCCACCTACGTTCTCACCACAAATTAGATGCCTTACAATTGAGTTAAATATATCCCTACTCCTGCCAGCATAAAACCAGCCCCGTTATATCACTCTACCCCCTCATTATTACATCTCTCCATTTCCACAGATAATGCTAAAGTGCACTTTACTGTGTATTGACTTTTCCTTTTTGCATTAGCTAATACATTACACATGTAGACCTTTTATTCTGTTATTAACACATGCCAATGAGTAATAATGAAGTGCTAATTTCAAATGTTTCTGTATGCTGTAAGCCAAGAATATTTTCATTTTTTTGAGCTTGTAGTCATTTGGCCATTAGTCATCATCAACATAAAATTATAGCATTGTAGGAGTAATGTTTGCCTGGAAAGACATGAAAAAGAAAATCTATAATTAATCTATAATATTATATTATAGTGTCCCTTTAGTTGAATATTTTCTCTCAACTTCATTTGTAGCTGGATACTATTGCTACTGTCCATTCTGTAGTTATTAGAGATGAGCAAATCTTTAGAAATTCAAATTCGCTGAGTTCCCGACTATTCTTTTAAAAATGGATTCGCAGTGAATAAATTTGTGCAAGTGACAATAATGGAAAGGTTGTAATTTCTCATAAAAAACACCTAAGGTTGACAAGAGATCAGAGCCGGACTGGGACAAAAAAGCAGCCCTGCCACATAAACCCCACCAGCCCACAAACTATATCACTCCCCTCCCCGATCAGTGGATTTTGCTATACTTTGTCGTGCCCCTCAACAATCCTCTTAAAGGCATTATTTGAAGAGCCACATGTAGATGGCACGACAGTGCGCATGATGAACCACAGATGCATTTACATGGTGCTCTACAGAGCTCCAGTTCTCAGGATCATGGGGGTCCCAGCAGTTGGACCCCAGAGATTGGAAAGTTCTCAGTCCATTTAAAGGGGTTTTCCAATATATATATTTTTTATTTTCCCATAGGAATACTGAAAATAATAAACCAGTATTGACCTTTCCAAAGACCAATGTTGCCTCTCCAAGAACAGGACAGGAGGAGTGGAACTGTGCAGTGTATATATACAGGACAGGAGGAGTGGTACTGTGCAGTGTATATATACAGGACAGGAGGAGTGATACTGTGCAGTGTATATATACAGGACAGGAGGAGTGGTACTGTGCAGTGTATATATACAGGACAGGAGGAGTGGTACTGTGCAGTGTATATATACAGGAGTGGTACTGTGCAGTGTGTATATACAGGGGAGAGGTACTGTACAGTGTATATATACAGGAGGAGTGGTACTGTGCAGTGTATATATACAGGACAGGAAGAGTGGTACTGTGCAGTGTATATATACAGGAGGAGTGGTACTGTGCAGTGTATATATACAGGAGGAGTGGTACTGTGCAGTGTATATATACAGGACAGGAAGAGTGGTACTGTGCAGTGTATATATACAGGACAGGAGGAGTGGTACTGTGCAGTGTATATATACAGGAGTGGTACTGTGCAGTGTGTATATACAGGGGAGAGGTACTGTACAGTGTATATATACAGGAGGAGTGGTACTGTGCAGTGTATATATACAGGACAGGAAGAGTGGTACTGTGCAGTGTATATATACAGGACAGGAGGAGTGGTAATGTGCAGTGTATATATACAGGACAGAAGGAGTGGTATTGTGCAGTGTACAGTACAGACCAAAAGTTTGGACACACCTTCTTCTCATTTAAAGATTTTTCTGTATTTTCATGACTATGAAAATTGTACATTCACACTGAAGGCATCAAAACTATGAATTAACACATGTAGAATTATATACGTAACAAAAAAGTGTGAAACAACTGAAAATATGTCTTATATTTTAGGTTCTTCAAAGTAGCCACCTTTTGCTTTGATGAGTGCTTTGCACACTCTTGGCATTCTCTTGATGAGATTCAAGAGGTAGTCACCGGGAATGGTCTTCCAACAATCTTGCAGGAGTTCCCAGGGATGCTTAGCACTTGTTGGCCCTTTTGCCTTCACTCTTTTGTTTCATTGTCCTGTGATTAGGGTCTCTGTTGTGATGGCCCCACATGGTCTGATGGGCAAGTGCAGGAATGAATGTGTCACATGGATTTATGTATTTTTACATCAATTAAGGAACTTGCCCATCAGACCATGTGGGATCATCACAACAGAGACCCTAATCACAGGACAATAAAACAATCCTTATCTAAGAATTGGCCCAATATTTATGGACATAACTGTTTATCACCCATGGTAATTCTGCTTCATGTCACCTGGCTTATCCATGGTTTTTTTTCCCTTTTTTTTTTCTCTATACTATGTTGTGCATAAATATGTGATTCTTCAGAATTTGTTTTAGTCTTTGCCTGATGAAGAGACGTATGTAGTCTCGAAAGCTTGCAATTTGTTACCATCTTTTCAGTTAGCCATTAAAAGGTATCAACCACTGAGGACTCTCAATTCTAAATATTTTTCTTGCACACCCTTGGCATTCTCTTGATGAGCTTCAAGAGGTAGTCACCGGGAATGGTCTTCGAACAATCTTGAAGGAGTTCCCAGAGATACTTAGCCTTGTTGGCCCTTTTGCCTTCACTCTGCGGTCCAGCTCACCCCAAACCATCTCGATTGGGTTCAGGTCTGGTGACTGTGGAGGCCAGGTCATCTGGCGTAGCACCCCATCATTCTCTTTTTTGGTCAAATAGCCCTTACACAGCCTGGGGGTGTATTTGGGGTCATTGTCCTGTTGAAAAATACATGATGGTCCAACTAAACGCAAACCGGATGGAATAGCATGCCACTGCAAGATGCTGTGGTAGCCATGCTGGTTCAGTATGCCTTCAATTTTGAATAAATCCCCAACAGTGTCATCAGCAAAGCACCCCCACACCATCACACCTCCTCCTCCATACTTCACGGTGGAAACCAGGCATGTAGAGTCCATCCGGTCACATTTTCTGCGTTGTACAAAGACACGGTCGTTGAAACCAAAGATCTCAAATTTGGACTCATCACACCAAAGCACAGATTTCCACTGATCTAATATCCATTCCTTGTGTTCTTTAGCCCAAACAAGTCTCTTCTGCTTGTTGCCTGTCCTTAGCCGTGGTTTCCTAGCAGCTATTTTACTATGAAGGCCCGCTGCACAAAGTCTCCTCTTAACAGTTGTTGTAGAGATGTACCTGCTGCTAGAACTCTCTGTGGCATTGACCTGGTCTCTAATCTGAGCTGCTGTTAACCTGCGATTTCTGAGGCTGGTGACTCAGATAAACTTATCCTCAAAAGCAGAGGTGACTCTTGGTCTTCCTTTCCTGGGGCGGTCCTCATGTGAGCCAGTTTCTTTGTAGACATTGATGGTTTTCACCACTGCACTTGGGGACACTTTCAAAGTTTTCCCAATTTTTCGGACTGACTGACCTTCATTTCTTAAAGTAATGTTGGCCACTCCTTTTTCTTTACTTAGCTGTTTTTTTCTTGCCATAATACAAAATTCTAACAGTCTATTCAGTAGGACTATCAGCTGTGTATCCACCAGACTTCAACACCTTTCAAGTGGTGTGTCATTTGTGTATGTGGGTGCAGTATGAACGGAGATACAAAGTAATCACCGAAAAAGAGTGTTTAAATTGAAATAATATATAAGGATTGTGGAGCTGTATATACTTTTGTCCTGTATAAATGGTGTAATTCTCAGAATCTATTCTTATGTATGTATGTACAGTACATACGTATATGTGTGTGTGTGTGTATATATATATACACATATACACAATAAAAATAGATACTGAGAATGACACCATTTATACAGGACACACATTTATACACAGCTCCACAATGTATGCTAGAATCCATTATATACACAGCTCCATATTATATACCGTGGTAAGGAGCAGTGTATATACTATATACTATATAGTGTAGAGATGTGGCAGTGTATATATAATGTGAATTCCACACTATATACACAGCGCCATACTATATAAACATCTCTACACTATATAATATATACAGACAACATTATGATGCATACAACACATAGGAGACACACATATATCACATAGGAGACACTGATGCTGATGTACATAGGATAACATCGGAGGCACCGCGACTGCTGAATATATATTACATTTAAACTATTGTATATACAATATATACAGTAGTTGATACTGCGACTGCTGTGTACAGTTGTAGTATCACCTATATATTGTATGTGATACTGCAAATGCTGTATACACATTATATAGGTGAAAAATATACTACCATTCAAAATTTTGGGGTCACCCAGACAATTTGGTGTTTTTGATGAAAAGTCAAACTTTTATTAATCAAATGAGTTGCCAAATGAATTGAAAATCTAGCCCAGACATTTACAAGGTTCAAAAAAAGATTTTTATTTGAAATAATAATTTCCTCCTTCAAACTTTGCTTTCGTCAAAGAATGAGAAATTTCACCCCATGCTTCCAGAAGCCCCTCCCACAAGTTGGTTTGGCTTAATGGGCACTTTTTGCGTACCATAGGGTCAAGCTGCTCCCACAACAGCTCAATAGGGTTGAGATCTGGTGACTGCGCTGGCCACTCCATTACAGATAGAATACCAGCTGCCTGCTTCTTCCATAAATAGTTCTTGCACAATTTGGAGCTGTGCTTTGGCTCATTGTCCTGTTGTAGGATGAAATTGGCTCCAATCAAGCGCTGTCCACAGGGTATGGCATGGCGTTAAAAAATGGAGTGATGGCCTTCCTTATTCGAAATCCCTTTTACCTTGTACAAATCTCCCACTTTACCAGCACCACAGCAACCCCAGATCATCACATTACCTCCACCATGCTTGACAGATGGCATCAGGCACTCTTCCAGCATCTTTTCAGTTGTTCTGCCTCTCACAAATGTTCTTCTGTGTGATCCAAACATCTCAAACTTGGATTTGTCTGTCGATAACACTTTTTTCCAATCTTCCTCTGTCCAATGGCTGTGTTCTTTTGCCCATATTAATCTTTTCTTTTTATTAGCCAGTCTTAGATATGGCTTTTTCTTTGCCACTCTGCCCTGAAGGCCAGAATCCCGGAGTTGCCTCTTCACTGAAGACTGACACTGGCGTTTTGCGTGTACTATTTAATGACACTGCCAGTTGAGGACCCGTGAGGCATCAGTTTCTCAAACTGCAGACTGTAAGGTACTTGTCTTGTTGCTCAGTTGTGCAGTGGGGCCTCCCACTTCTCTTCCTACTCTGGATAGAGCCTGTTTGTGCTTTTCTCTGAAGGGAGTAGTACACACCGTTGTAGGAAATCTTCAGTTTCTTGGCAATTTCTCGCATGGAATAGCCTTCATTTCTAAGAACAAGAACAGACTGTCAAGTTTCACATGAAAGTTCTTTTTTTCTGGCCATATTGAGAGTTTAATGGAACCAACAAATGTAATGCTCTAGATTCTCAACTAGCTCAAAGGAAGGTCAGGTTTATAGGTTCTCTAATCAGCCAAACTGTTTTCAGCTGTGCTAACATACTTGCACAACAGTTTTCAAGGGTATTCTAACCATCCATTAGCCTTCTAACACAGTTAGCAAACACAAAGTACCATAAGAACACTGGAGTGATGGTTGTTGTAAATGGTTGTCTATACACTTATAAAGATATTGCATTACAAACCAGACATTTTCAGCTAGAATAGTCATTTACCACATTAACAATGTATAGAGTGTATTTTTGAATCATTTAATGTTAGCTTCATTGGAAAAAAAACTGCTACCTCTTGAAGCTCATCAAGAGAATGCCAAGAGTGTGCAAAGCAGTCATCAAATCCAAAGGTGGCTACTTTGAAGAACCTAGAATATAAGACATATTTTCAGTTGTTTCACACTTTTTTGTTAAATATATAATTCCACATGTGTTAATTCATAGTTTTGATGCCTTCAGTGTGAATTTACAATTTTCATAGTCATGAAAATACAGAAAAATCTTTAAATGAGAAGGTGTGTCCAAACGTTTGGTCTGTACTGTATATATATATATATATATATATATATATATATATATATATATACACACATCAGTAGCAGTGTAACCTGTTTAATGTATATAGACTGCTGAATATACATTATATTGGTGATACTCTGATTATATACAGCAGTATCAGCTGTCATTACATTATACAGGCAATACTTCTATTAATGTATACTCATTATATATAGGTGACACTGCTGTGTGTATGTATATATGTATGTATATATATATATATACATATACTGTATTGTATATACGCTGCTCAAAAAAACTAAAGGGAACACTTATACAACAGAATATAACTCCAAGTAAATCAAACTTCTGTGAAATCAAAATGTCCATTCAGGAAGCAACACTGTTTGGCAATCAATTTCACATGCTGTTGTGCAAATGGAATAGACAACAGATGGAAATGATTGGCAATTATCATGACACACTCAATAAAGGAGTGATTCTGCAGATGGGGACCAGAGACCACATCTCAGTACCAATGCTTTCTGGCTGATGTTTTGGTCACTTTAGAATGTGGATTGTGCTCTCACACTCGTGGTAGCAAGAGACGGACTCTACAACTTGCACAAGTGGCTCAGGTAGTGCAGCTCATCCAGGATAGCACATCAATGCGAGCTGTAGCAAGAAGGTTTGCTGTGTATGTCAGCGTAGTGTCCAGACGCTGGAGCTGCTACCAGGAGACAGGCCAGTTCACCAGGAGAAGTGGAGAGGGCCATAGGAGGGCAACAACCCAGCAGCAGGACCGCTACCTCAACCTTTGTGCAAGGAGGAACAGGAGGAGCACTGCCAGAGCCCTGCAAAATGACCTCCAGCAGGCCACAAATATGCATGTGTCTGCACAAATGGTTAGAAACCGACTCCATGAGGATTGTCTGAGTGCCCGACATCCACAAATGGGGATTGTGCTCACAGCCCAATACCGTGCAGGACACTTGGCAATTGCCACAGAACACCAGGATTTCTTAAAGTAATGATTGCCATTCGTTTTTCTTTACTTAGCTGCTTTTTTCTTGCCATAATACAAATTCTTACAGTCTATTCGGTAGGACTGTCAGCTGTGTATCCACCAGACTTCTGCACAACACAACTGATGGTCCCAACCCCATTTATAAGGCAAGAAATCCCACTTATTAAACCTGACAGGGCACACCTGTGAAGTGAAAACCAATTCCGGTGACTACCTCTTGAATCTCAGCAAGAGAATGCCAAGAGTGTGCAAAGCAGTCATCAAAGCAAAAGGTGGCTACTTTGAAGAACCTAGAATATAAGACATATTTTCAGTTGTTTCACACTTTAAGTATATAATTCTACATGTGCTAATTCATAGTTTTGATGCCTTCAGTGTGAATTTACAATTTTCATAGTCATGAAAATATAGAAAAATCTTTAAATGAGAAGGTGTGTCCAAACTTTTGGTCTGTACTGTGTGTATATATATATATATATATATATATATATATATATATATATATATATATATATATATATATATATATATATATATATATATATATATATATATATATATATATATACCCACACTTATATACACAACAGTATCACCCATATATAATGTATATGTACATCAGTAGCAGTATCACCTAATGACACTGCTGTGTGTGTATATATACAGTATATACATACAGTATATATATATATATATATATATATATATATATATATATACATACACACACACACCAGTGTCACCTATATAAAGTATATACGCATCAGTAGCAGTATCGCTTATATAATGTTATAGACTGCTGTATATAAATTATATATAGGTGATACTGTGATTATATACAGCAGTAGCAGCCAGTATCACTTAGTTATATGAAAAAGTTTGGGCACCCCTATTAATCTTAAGCTTAATGTTTTTTTAAAAACTGTTTTTTTTGCAACAGCTATTTCAGTTTCATATATCTAATAACTGTTGGACACAGTAATGTTTCTGCCTTGAAATGAGGTTTATTGTACTAACAGAAAATGTGCAATCTGCATTCAAACAAAATTTGACAGGTGCATAAGTATGGGCACCCTTATCATTTTCTTGTTTTAAGTACTCCTACCTACTTTTTACTGACTTACTAAAGCACTTTTTTTTGGTTTTGTAACCTCATTGAGCTTTGAACTTCATAGCTAGGTGTATGCAATCATGAGAAAAGCTACTTAAAGTGGCCACTTGCAAGTTGTTCTCCTGTTTGAATCTCCTCTGAAGAGTGGCATCATGGGCTCCTCAAAACAACTGTCAAATGATCTGAAAACAAAGATTATTCAACATAGTTGTTCAGGGGAAGGATATAAAAAGCTGTCTAAGAGATTTAACCTGTCAATTTCCAATGTGAAGGACATAGTAAGGAAATGGAAGAACACAGGTACAGTTCTTGTTAAGGCCAGAAGTGGCAGGCCAAGAAAAATATCAGAAAGGCAGAGAAAAAGAATGGTGAGATCAGTCAAGGACAATCCTCAGACCACCTCCAGAGAGCTGCAGCATCAACTTGCTGCAGATGGTGTCACTGTGCATCGGTCAACTATACAAAGCACTTTGCACAAGGAGAAGCTGTATGGGAGAGTGATGCAAAAGAAGCCGTTTCTGCAAGCACGCCACAAACAGAGTCGGCTGAGGTATGCAAAAGCACATTTGGAGAAGCCAATTTCTTTTTGGAAGAAGGTTCTGTGGACTGATGAAACCAAGATTGAGTTGTTTGGTCATACAAAAAGGTGTTATGCATGGCGGCAAAAAAACACAGCATTCCAAGAAAAACACTTGCTACCCACAGTAAAATTTAGTGGAGGCTCCATCATGCTTTGGGGCTGTGTGGCCAATGCCGGCACTGGGAATCTTGTTAAAGTTGAGGGACGCATGGATTCCTCTCAGTATCAGCAGATTCTTGACAATAATGTTCATGAATCAGTGACAAAGTTGAAGTTACGCAGGGGATGGATCTTTCAGCAAGTCAATGATCCAAAACACCGCTCCAAATCTACTCAGGCATTCATGCAGAGGAACAATTACACTGTTCTGGAATGGCCATCCCAGTCCCCAGACCTGAATATCATTGAACATCTGTGGGATCTTTTGAAGAGTGCTGTCCATGCTCGGCGACCATCAAACTTAACTGAACTGGAATTGTTTTGTAAAGTGGAATGGTCAAAAATACCTTCATCCAGGAACTCATTAAAAGCTAGAGGAAGCGACTAGAGGCTGTTATTTTTGCAAAAGGAGGATCTACTAAATATTAATGTCACTTTTCTGGTGAGGTGCCCATACTTATGCACCTGTCAAATTTTGTTTGAATGCAGATTGCACATTTTCTGTTAGTACAATAAACCTCATTTCAAGACAGAAACATTACTGTGTCCAACAGTTATTAGATATATGAAACTGAAATAGCTGTTGCAAAAAAAACAATTTTTAAAAAACATTAAGCATAAGATTAATAGGGGTGCCCAAACTTTTTCATATAACTGTATATATTTTTATACAGCAGTCTAAATACATTGTATGGATGATACTGCAACTGATGTGTATATACATTATATATAGGTGACACTGCGGTGTGGTTTTAGTTAAGAGCACTGCAAAATTTTCAGTTTGTCTGATTTTTCTCTTTATAGGTATATTTTTGAGTAAAATGTAAATTGTTCTTTTATTCAATAAACTTCTGACAACATGTCTCTGAAGTTTCAAGCAATACATTTTGTATTTATTTTCTGAAAATGAGAAATGGTCAAAAAATAACCAAAAAATGCATTGCTTGCAGACCTCAAATAATGCAAAAAAAACAAAAAAAAACAAGTTCATAATTATTTACAAACAACAATATTAATGTTTTAACTCAGGAAGAGTTCAGATATCAATGTTTTGTGGAATAACCATGAATTGTAATCACAGCTTTCATGCGTCTTGGCATGCTATCCACCAGTCTTTCACACTGCTTTTGGGTGACCTTATGCAACTCCTGGTACAAAAATGTAAGCAGTTCTTCTTTGTTTGATGGCTTGTAACTACTAACTAACCATTTTCCTCTTGATTACATTCCAGAGGTTTTTAATGGTGTTCAGGTCTGGAGATTGGGCTGGCCATGACAAGAATTTGATGTGGTGGTCTTTCTCCCACACCTTGATTGACCTAGCTGTGTGGCATGGCGCATTGTCCTGCTGGAAAATACAGTCGTAAGAGTTGGGGAACATTGCCTGAGCAGAAGGAATCAACTGTTTTTCCAGGATAACCTTCTAAGCAGCTTGATTCATACGTCCTTCACAAAGAACAACCTGCCCATTTCCAGCCTTGCTGAAACATCCCCAGATAATCACCGATCCTCCACCAAATTTCACAGTGGGTGCAAGACACTGTGACTTGTACACCTCTTAAGGTCTCCGTCTAACCATTAGACAACCAGGTTTGTGGGCCATACGTCAATCAGGGATGCCCCCGCAGTCTACAGCTCCTGCACCTCATCCTCCTACTCTTCCTCATCAGCCACATCAGGCACAAGCTGGAAGCACTGCAGCACTGCCTCAGCCAAGCGGCAACAGGCTGTGCTGAAGCTAATATGCTTAGGTGACAAACTGCACAATGCTGAAGAGTTGTGGACAGCTCTTAAAGAGCAGGCAAAACTATGGCTGACACCGCAGAACCTACAGTCAAGCATGGTCGTGTGTGAAAATGGCTGTAACCTGGTGGCGGCTCTTACGGGAGGCGAGCTCTCACACATACCATGCCTGGCCCATGTGCTTAACCTTATGGTTCAGCGGTTTCTCAAAACCTACCGGGAGCTGCTGGATCTGCTTATCAAAGTACGCCGCCTGTGTGCCCACTTTAGAAAGTCAGCTACATCTTCTGCTGCCCTTGACGAGCTTCAGCAGCGTTTGCAGCTTACTGACTGGTGTGTGATGTCCCCACGCGTTGGTACTCTACAGTACAGATGTTGGAAAGGATTTGTGAGCAGAAGAGGGCAGTCGTTTGCTACAAGCATCAACAAGGCCTTCGATATTCAGTTCAGTCTGCACTAGTGTTGAGCGATACCTTCTGATATTTGAAAGTATTGGTATCGGATGGTATCGGCCGATATCCAAAAAATATCGGATATCGCCGATACCGATACCCGATACCAATACAAGTCAATGGGACACAAGTATCGGAAGGTATCCTGGATGGTTCCCAGGGTCTGAAGGAGAGGAAACTCTCCTTCAGGCCCTGGAATCCATATTCATGTGTAAAATAAAGAATACAAATAAAAAATAGGGATATACTCACCCTCTGACGTGCCCTGGTAGTAACCGCTGTAACCGGCAGCCTCCGTTCCTAAGAATGAGCGAGTGAAAGACCTGCGATGACGTCGCGGCTTGTGATTGGTCGCGTGACCGCTCATGTGACCGCTCACGCGACCAATCACAAGCCGCGACGTCATCGCAGGTCCTTCACTCACTCATTCTTAGGAACGGAGGCTGCCGGTTGCACGTCTGAGGTCCAGGCTCCGTCGGAGGGGTGAGTATATCCATATTTTTTATTTTTATTCTTTATTTTTTCCATGAATATGGATCCCAGGGCCTGAAGGAGAGTCTCCTCTCCTCCAGACCCTGGGAACCATACACTGGGAACTTCCGATTCCGATTTCCGATATCACAAAAATATCGGAACTCGGTATCGGAATTCCGATACCGCAAATATCGGCCAATACCCGATACTTGCGGTATCGGAATGCTCAACACTAGTCTCCACACAAAAGACCTCAGGAGTGGACATGGATGTCAGACAAATGTACCATCCTCCAAAACTTTGAGGACTCCACCAAGTTGGTTAGCGGTAATGACGCCATAATTAGCATCATCATCCCACTTTTCTGTGCTCTGAAACGCTCTCTGCTCAAAATCAAACAGGATGCATTGCAGGCGGTGCACGATGAGATGGATCAAGGAATCATACAGGGTAATTACACACAGCCCTGCCTCATCTTATCCCAATGTGGATTAGGTTACAATCAGGAAGAGGAGGAGGAGGAAGAACAGGAGCTAGTTTAATGCGCTATAGATGGTACTACCTGCACAACTATCATACCGTCTGTTCAGTGTGGATGGCCTAAGGACAGGGAGGAGGAGAACATGGTCAGTCGTCCTCTTGGTGAGGGCATGGAAGTCTTACCTGTTAGCAGTCTGGCACACATGGCTGAGTTTGTTACGCTGCCTTTCTCGTGACCCTCGTGTTCTCCAAATTTTGGGTGACTCATTACTGGTTGGTGACACTTCTAGACCCACACTACAAAGAGAACTTTCTATCTCTTATTCCCAAGGTGGACAGGTCTAATAAAATGGGTTAATACCAGAGGGCCCTTGTTGCGGAATTATTAAAAAAATTCCCATCTGAAAATGCTGGTGGCAGAAGTCACAGTCTGTTGGACAACCAAGGAGTACAAGCAAGAGAGACACAACTCCAATCCAGCAGAGGCAGCTGAACACTGGCAAAGTTCTGGGAGAGTTTTCTCAGACCTTCCCATCGCCCTGGTCCTGAGGTGCGGGGTACTCTCACAAGGAGTGCAGAGATTGGGAAGATGCTGAGGGAGTACCTTGCTGACCGTACCAACATCCTCCATGATTCCTTTTTGCCTTATAATTATTGGGTATCCAAGCTGGACACGTGTCATGAACTGGCTCTCTACACCTTGGAGGTCCTGGCCTGACCTGCCATTAGCATTTTGTCAGAGCGGATTTTTAGTGTCAATGGTGGAATTATAACTGAAAATGCTGACAGGCTGACTCTTATAAAAATGAACAAGAGCTGAATAGGGCCAGACTTCTCAACACCACCGAATGATAGCAGCGTAACAAACTCAAATCCAATCGTTTTTTTTGGGAGGTTTATTCCCATGCACCTCTTCACACCCACACATGGATATATGCTTCCTGATTTTGGCTATTTGCTGTTGTCCTCCTCCTTCTCCTTCTCCTCATCCTCCACTTCACCATATCACCAGGGTGACTGTAGTCCGTGATGCAACACCCACATCATTTTTTTAAAGGGTGTTTATGATGCCCGTAGAAACAATTTGTTAGTATTTTCACGTATACCCCCCAGGGGTAAATGTTTGTCAGCCCATACACTGCATGGGCATTACAAGAATAGGAGACCCGCTCCTTTCTAATGTGAAAGTTTTTTTATGATGCCCTCCTCCACATCTCATCCAAGGGGCATTGGAGTGCCTCCAAATTTGTGCAGCCCTTGCATTTACTGCATAGGTAAACACTATGGGAGACCCACTTCCTAATAATGGGAACATTTTTTCATGAGGCCCTCCTCTACGTCTCTTCAAGGGGACATTGAAGTGCCTCCAAATTTTTGGCAGCCCTTGCATTCACTGAATAGGCAAACAGTATGGGAGACCTACTTCGTAATAATGGGAACATTGCTTTCAGGAGGCCCTCCTGTATGTCTCTTCAAAGGGGCATTGGGGTGCATCCAAATTTTGGGCAGCCCTGCCACTCACTGCATACGCAATAACAGTATAGGAGACCTACTGTTTAATAATGGGAACAACAAAGCATAGTCGGCTGATGGCTCTCTAAGAATAGTGAGGGCCGACTGTTGGCCCTTTAAGAATAGTAAAGGCCGCCTGATGGCCCTATAAAAATAGGCTTTGTGCCTTTCAGAGTCCCTCCTTCATAAATGAAACTGGATGTGTTTTAATGATGTTTCACACACCACACGGCTAGATAAGGTTGCAAAATGCTAAAATGACATTTTCCAGTGAATGCATTTTTCTTGGTTGAAAGCAATGCTAAAGTTCAAAAACGCAAAAATCATCACAAATGCTGATGCATAGCCTAGGATGTAGAGGAGCATTTTTTTTTTTTTGGTTATTTATTTTGCCTTATATACAAGTCATTACCCTGGAAAGAATGCTCCTTAACATATTTCCCAGGAAAATCGATTTTGGTTTCCTTTTTTGCATGTTTTATTGTGAGTCTGTAAAAGTGGCGTAAGACTCTGACAACATTGTTCCCAGCAGTGACCTTGGAGTCAGAAATGCTTCCAGGGGTCTTCCCCATGCTGTTCTTATGTCATTTGAGCACTGTTCCCATCAATTTCTGCAATTTCTAGTCCCTCTGCTGACTGCTGGGGTGCCGCCCGAAAAATGCTTGACTTTCCCATAGCCTTACATTGGGCTCGTTGCTCGGGTCGAGCACCCAAGCATTCTAATTTGCTCAACCCGAGCAATGAGCACCTGAGCATTTTAGTGATCGCCCATCACTATACAGCAGTAATGTGATATATCAGCCATGTCTGCAATGAGGTCACACAAGAGCTACCTCTACAGTGTGTGAGGTAAAATGTAGCAGACACATGAGGTAACATGGCAGCTACATTAATTTCTGAGGTAATATTGATCCCATATATGATGTAGAAGCTGATATTACACTAGTACACAATGTCTGAGGTGAAAGTGGGGCAGCATGGTGGCTCAGTGGTTAGCACTGCAACCTTGCAGTGCTAGAGTACTGGCTTCAAATCCCAACAAGAACAACATCTGCTATTCGGGTACTCGGGTGTCTTCCAACATTCTAAAGACATACTGATAGGGAATTCAGATTCTAAGCTCCATCGGGGACAGCGATTATAATGTGAGCAACAACCGTAAAGCGCTGCGGAATATGAATAAAGAGATAACTTTTAGCAGGCACATGAGGGAACATGAATTTCTGAGGTAATATTGATCCCACATATGATGTAGGAGCTGATACTACACTAGTGCACGATGTCTGAGGTAAATGTGCTCCTATCATCTGTAATGTGAGGTGATAACCCCAGTATTATATTTCCTGACACTGCAGAAATATTTCCTCCACTTCATCGGGTGAGAGAAAGAGGGAGAGAGACAGTTACCTCCCCTATATAAGCCCCACCCTCCTCACAGTAACACACCAGGCACAGATATACTGCTCTCCTTCCTCTTAAAGCAACATCACTCTTGCTTAAAATCTACACCACTATACAGACAAAGCTGTAGGAGTTAAAAGTCCACCAATCCCAAAGTCATGTCCTCCTCCGTTTAGTGCTACAGTGGTTTCTGGACTAGGAATTAGAAATTTCTGTGAGGGAGCCATTCTAAAATAAATTTTTTACTGATTGGGTACTTGATTACATATTCATTTGTGAATTAACACAAAAGAAAATGAAGTGTAAATGAGAAGAAAGTTTAAAACATGAGTTTTATTGAAACAAATTCTTTAAAATTGTACATATAATATTAACAATAGAAAAAAAGGGGTTAAAAAACCACCAGACTGAAGGAGACAACGGATCTACACTATACCATACAGGGTAAAGAATGTAAACCCAGTTTAGACCTACTAGTAGTGAGAGTATAATACTGGTATAAAAAACAGCGCAGGTGTGTAAAAACAGACTATATTTATCACCAGGCAATTACCATAATCCCCAACCAAAAGGAGATGTCCAGTTAATACAATTGGTAAATAGATATATAGGTGTGGGATAAGTATATATATCTCTCCAGATGTGCAGAAAACTGCTACTAAACCTGAAGCGTATACTCCCAACAGGTATCAATATAACAATGACAAATAAATATGGTATGGGGAAGTGGATTACCTGCGGTGCAGAATGGATGGAGTAATACCTGGCGCTGATATTGGAAGTGGGCGTAGGGGAACCGGATCTGCACTTCCAATATCAGCGCCAGGTATTACTCCATCCATTCTGCACCGCAGGTAATCCACTTCCCCATACCATATTTATTTGTCATTGTTATATTGATACCTGTTGGGAGTATACGCTTCAGGTTTAGTAGCAGTTTTCTGCACATCTGGAGAGATATATATACTTATCCCACACCTATATATCTATTTACCAATTGTATTAACTGGACATCTCCTTTTGGTTGGGGATTATGGTAATTGCCTGGTGATAAATATAGTCTGTTTTTACACACCTGCGCTGTTTTTTATACCAGTATTATACTCTCACTACTAGTAGGTCTAAACTGGGTTTACATTCTTTACCCTGTATGGTATAGTGTAGATCCGTTGTCTCCTTCAGTCTGGTGGTTTTTTAACCCCTTTTTTTCTATTGTTAATATTATATGTACAATTTTAAAGAATTTGTTTCAATAAAACTCATGTTTTAAACTTTCTTCTCATTTACACTTCATTTTCTTTTGTGTTAATTCACAAATGAATATGTAATTAATTGATCTTTTGAAGTGACTTTCAGCCTTAGGAAATAAGGACTATGGGAACACTGATTGGGTACTTGGTAGGAAATACTGGATATTCAAGACATAGCTGGGACACAGTCTTATGAACATTTCCTTTATAAATCGAAGCATTTTTTTTAGTTTCCTTCCTTCTTTTCTCTTTTGTCCTCTATATTTACCTTTCCTCTTTTACTCTTTCTACCCATCCTCTGTTTCTATTGTTTCTCACTACTTCACCACAACTTAGCTGGACACTACAATCCTGCTTAGCAAGAATCGCGTACCTGATCTCTTTCCCCTTAGGGTGCCAATATGGCTGGTACTTACCGCCTCTTAAGCTGATGCTCTGGAACTCCCGCATGGGACACTTTACTCATCTCACATAATCAGTGCTGTTTAGGTCCATTAATTTCAAAAGCTATAAACTCAGGTCCTTATGACTAGGCGTCCCCTCCCAGGACCTGTCTCCAGAAGATCACTCTGTCTCAGTCAATTCTGATCGTTATCTCTCTCGTCGGTCTCCTCTCAGAGACACCCCAGAATGAAGCACTGCTCGCATTTGACCTTAGGTCCTCTCGCTATGCACTCCAGGCCCTATCTGACTTCCTGACAGGAAATCATCACTTTCCCTTAGCTTTGCCCCTCCTACTCTGGTCTAATCCCAAACCTTAACTCTCATTTTCCCTAATGTCAAACTACAGACTTTACCGACCAATTAATCGCAATGTGCTGACGCATCATGTAGGTATAATTCTAAGTGAGTCTCACTGGCTGTAATATACAGTAAATGTACTCCTTAAATTCTGAAAATAACCCTGATTCATCGTTGCATTTCTGTTAGTTTTTGGCTTAAATACCTCTCAAAAAGTGACTTGTTGATTAGCGTCAAATACATCAAATGATTTCAGCCATTTTATCAAGTTGTCTCTTGTTTGTTTAATTTCCTTACTCGCTTGCTGCCCACCATTGAGTCCTCTTCTTTACACAATTGAGATCCACATAATTAATCTCTTCATAGTAGTCCAGGACTTCCAACCGCACCCACACCTTGCAGGTGACTAAGCGTCATAATGTTGTGGCATCAACTTTGTGACCTTATGACGGTCATTGTCCTCCTGGACTTGTAAGCGGCCAGAAGTCTTGGAGATTTGGCAGCAAAAAGAAGATAGCCAGACAGCCCATAGGGGGAAGTATTAGCCTGGAATTTCTTATAACCAGTCTTCATCTCTCCAGCCGCCCCACTGCTCGCTTTTGAGTCCTCTTATTTTTATCATTGGGCACAAAGGATTTATATCTTTTTCACAATAGGCTAGGTCTCCTGTCACGTTCAAGTCAGAGATCTCATAAGTTTGTGATGATGACGTGACCTTATGATGCACATTGAGCTCTGGCCTCAAAGAGGCCAGAAGTCCTGATTTATGCTGATGAGGCCAGTGCATGACAGCAGAAAGACAAAGACAGCCAAAAGGCTGAAGAGTTCCATGGTGAGGTATTAGGTTTTTTTGGTGTATTCATCCAATGTTCATAACTAAGGGTCATATATAGAATGGACGCTCGTAAGTCGAGGACTGCATAGATATGTATACATACAGTATATGTATGCATAATATGTATTTATGTTGTTAATAGAGATGGGCGGACACCTGGATATTCGGGTCCGGCTGGTTCGGCTGAACAGTTACAAAAAGTTGGGGTTCGGGTACCAGAAGGGTACCCAGACCAGAACCCAAATCCAGACTTCATTCACTTGACAGCGCAGAAAACACTGCTTCTGATCGGCTGTGAAATCTTCACCGCCGGTCAGATAGCCCTTGTTCCCATGATGTTTGATGACAGCGTGAGCATGCAGCTGTGATTGGAGGTATGAAATTCACCTTCGGTCACTGGTATCAGCTGATAGGACTACTGCTCCCATCAGCCGATGCCTGCTGCCGCTAATAACAATGAAAGCAGGAGTGGCTGAAAGGCGTATTCCCCCATATTTTTGATAAGCAGCCAGGCAAAACTCACAGCTTGGGGCAGCAACCCTCAGCTGTCAGCTTCAGAAAGGCTGGTTATCAAGAATAGTTGGGCTCCTACACTGTATTTTTTCATTATTTAAATAAATAAGTAAAAATCTGCATTGGGTCCCCGCCATTTTTGACAACCAGCCATGCTAAAGCAGACAGCTGGGGGCTGGTATTCTAAGACTGGTAAGGGGCCATGGATAATGCCCCCCAGTCTAAAAATAGCAGCCCAGAAAAGGTGATTAAATGCACAAATTCTGGCACTTTGCCTGGCTCTTCACACTTGCTCTGTAGCAGTGGCAAGTGGGGTTCATATTTATGGGGTTGATTTCACCTTTGTATTGTCCGGTGACATCAAGTCCACAGATTACTAATGGTGAGGAGTCTGTAAAACACCTATCAATTACTAATCCTATAGTTGTATGGTAAATAAAGACACAGCCAGAATGAAGTTCTTTATTAATAAGAAAACACACTTTTTTACTTTTTTATTTAAAAATAACTAACACAGTTATACTCACCTAATGCCTAATTCTACTGAATTCTTTGTCTCCTGTAAGAAAACAAAAATAAAAAAACAATATCCCTCACCTATTCGTCGTTTTGTCACATGCCGTAATGCATGTCGGAGGGATAAACAGTTTTCGACCTGGATGGTGCCAAGATGCGACCGTTCAGGCTGAGAACCACAGGTGACTGAACTATTGCAAGCACAGCATCAGTGACCGGTGGTGACATCATCGAGATTACCTCCGGTCACTGTAACTGCTTTGCCAGACAGGCTGAACTGCGGTTACCTTGGTGAGATCCCACACTAGCACTGTAAGAAAGTCTTTTCTGTGTGGCTGTGGGCTGCTATTATTAGGCTGAGGGGGGCCAATATCCATAGCCCCTTACCAGCCTGAGAATACCAGCCCCAAGCTGTCTGATTTAGCAAGGCTGGTTGTCAAAAATGGGGGAGATCCCATACTGTTTTTTATTATTTATTTAAATAATTAAAAAATACGACGTGGGTACCCCTCTGTTCTTGATAACCAGCCTTGCTGAAGCTGACAGCTGAGGGTTGCAGCCCCAGCTGTGAGTTTTGTCTAGTTATCAAAACACATGAGAACCCACACAGTTTTTTTGTAATTATTTATTTACAGCACAGGAGCAGGCTGATGAATACTCTAACTGTTATTAGCGGCAGCAGGCGTTGGCTGATGAAAGCAGTAGTCCCATCAGCTGACCGGAGGTAAACTTTTTGTCTTTTGACAGCATGGGAACTGCAGCTCTCTGAGCGGCAGTGATGTTTTCACCGCTGATCAGAAGCTGTGTTAGCGCAACAATCATCCGGTGTTTGTGCAGCCAAACCCGAACAGTAACACGGACTTCCTGGAGAAGTCTGTGTTCAGTGTCTGTGCCCAAACAGTAGGTTTTTGATATGGATGTCGAACTTTACTGTTTGGATTTGCCCATCTATAATTGTTTTTAATATAAATTGTGACTTTAGTCCTACCGCTGTAAATAAGAACCCATTTTGATACTAGGAGTAAGGAGATTCCGCACTGAATCTTTACCGTTAAGAATAACATTCCGGCTACATCTCTGGATTCAGGTCATGGGGAAGATTTGTCTTGCTGCATTTAGATCAGAAAATTGCCTGAGTATATTACATTGACACCTTGTAAACAATCTAGATCAGGATGGGTTTTCAGTCTTTGAATGTGATCATGTATGTTTTCAAACATATAAAGCAAACATGATGAGTCTTACCATTAAGTATATTAGAATTGTACAAATTGCATGCCTTTTTTTTACAGTATCTTTCCGTACAATACCAACATCAAAATTTCTGTAAAACCAATAGTGAGAAAGTTGGGTAATTACTCTGTGAACTAAGAAAAATCGCACGGAGAATGTGAGTTGCTTTCTCAGGCATGACCGATCCTTACTAGGGTTGAGCGAAACGGATCGGACAAATTCAAAAATCGCCGACTTTTGGCAAAGTCGGGTTTCATGAAACCCGACCCGATCCTAGTGTGGGATCGGCCATGAGGTCAGCGATCTTCACGCCAAAGTCGCGTTTCGTATGACGCGTTCAGCACCATTTCTCAGCCAATGAAGGAGGACGCAGAGTGTGGGCAGCGTGATGACATAGGTCTTGGTCCCCACCATCTTAGAGAAGGGCATGACAGTGATTGGCTTGCTTTCTGCGGCATCACAGGGGGTATAAAGGGGCATGCACACCGACCGCCATCTTACTTCTGCCGATCTTAGCATAGGGAGAGATTGCTGCAGCTTCGTCAGAAGAAGGGATATAGTTAGGGAGGGAAGATTAACCCCCAAACCGCTTGTGCTGTAGCGATTTCCACTGTCCAACACCACCTTTGTTTTGCAGGGACAGTGGAGGCTATATCTTTGTGCATCAGCTCTGTAGCTTATTAGGCTGCCTTATAAGGCTCCCTGGTAGCTGCATTGCTGTTTGCACTGCTGCTGTGCAAACCAACTGCTTTTTTAAAAGCAAAAATCCTGTTGCTCTTTTCTGCAGTTATCTTGTTTATTTGTCCACACTTTTGTGTGCAGCAGTCCTTTTATTGCTGCCATACTTGTCCTGAGATCATTGTAGGGAGATTGAAATTGTACTACAGTCCTTGTATTTTTTCATATATCTTACAGCCACTTGCTGCCACTTACATTGCGTTGTTTTATACACTGTGCCTGAGTTTTGGTTCAGTGTCCCAAAAAAAAAGTGAGATTGAAATTCTCACAAAGTGGATATATTTCAGTCCTGTTAGTTTGTCGTGTATCAGCCAGCCACTTGCTGCCACTCACATTGTGTTGTTTTATACACTGGGCCTGAGTTTGGGTTCAGTCTCCCCCCAAGAAAAGGGAGATTCAAATTGTCACAAAGTGGATGTACGTCAGTTCTGTTAGTTTGTCGTATATCAGCCAGCCACTTTCTGCCACTTACATTGTGTTGTGTTATACACTGGGCCTGAGTTTTGGTTCAGTCTCCCCCCAAAAAAGGGAGATTTAAATTCTCAACAATTTTATATACACCTTCTACCTTGTTTTGCAGTACCATATAACGGTTGTTATTTTGGTTAGATTTTCCCAAAAATAAGGAAGTCTGGTGGAAGAGGCCGTGGGCGGTCGTTGCCAGCTGGTACTGATGGTGGTGGTGGAGCATCTGGTGGTAGTGGGAAAAGCAAAATAGCACCTAAGGCTGGAGGTGTTGAGCCAGCATCATCATCTGGCTACACAAGGCCTCGAAGGCTCCCTTATCTGGGAGTAGGAAAAAAGCTTTTAAAGCCGGAGCAGCAGGAAAAGGTTTTGGCTTTACTTGCTGACTCAGCCTCTAGCTCTTTCGCCTCCTCTTCAGAAAGTTCCAAATATAAAAGCAGCGAGTCGTCAGTGGATGCTCCCAGTCAGGAACAAGTCGCTTCCTTGTGTCCTTTGCCCAAACCAAAAGTGAAGTATGCGTCAGGCGACACTACAGGTTACTCCATGGAGCTCTTTACACATACCGTGCCTGGGATAGAAAGGGAAATTGTTAACAGCTCATTACAAGATGAATCGGACATGGAGTGCACTGATGCAAAGCCACAGCTAGATTATTTTGCTATTCCATTGACTCAGATCACTACATTGCCCTCGCAGTGTACTGAGCCAGAATCTGACCCTGATGAGACTATGGTGCCCCGTTCCGAACGCTATAGCACCTTACACGGTGGCCCAAAGGAAGGTGCACATGACATTGAAGAGGAGGTGATAGATGACCCAGTTGTTGACCCAGATTGGCAGCCATTGGGGGAAGAGGGTGCCGCTGCCAGTAGCTCAGAAGCGGAGGAGGAGGATCCGCAGCAGCCATCTACATCGCAACAGCTGTCATCTGGCAGGCCCGCAGCAGGCCAAAAATGTGTGACAAAAACAGTTTTAGGACAGCGTGGCCATTCGGTGAAAGTAGCACAGCGTGCAATTCCTGAAAAGGTATTCGATAGTAGGAAGAGTGCAGTGTGGCAATTTTTTAACCAAGATCCGAATGATCAGTCAAAAGTTATCTGTAAGAAATGCTCAAAGACCTTTAGCAGAGGGAAGAATCTTCAAAATTTAAATACAACGTGCATGTGTAGACATTTGACCAGCATGCACTTGCAAGCCTGGACTAAGTACCAAACGTCACATACCGTTGGTGCACCTGCTCAGAATGAAGGTAGTCAGCATCGCTACATTGCTTCCCTCACTGTAAGCCCACCGGTTAGGACACCAACAGCAGCAAATGTGGAGGTATCGTCGCAAGGCCAAAGCAGGGAATTACAAGGTTATTGGTAGGAAACACTGTATGTAGGCCAACATCAAGAATACCATCACCAACCCTCTCTCAATCCGCCATGTCCACCACCACCACCACCACCACTAGTTCCACCATATGCAGCTCTCCAGTCCAGCTCACCCTACAAGAGACTCTCGTTAGGAAAATAAAGTACTCATCCTCTCATCCGCGTACACAGGGTTTGAACGCCCACATTGCTAGACTAATCTCGTTAGAGATGATGCCCTACCGGTTGGTTGAAAGCAAAGCTTTCAAAGACCTGATGGCCTACACAGTACCACGCTATGACCTACCCAGTCGGCACTTCTTTGCGAGAAAAGCCATCCCAGCCCTCCACCAGCATGTCAAAGACCGCATTGTCCATGCACTGGGGCAATCAGTCAGTGGAAAGGTGCACCTCACAACAGATGCATGGACCAGTAGGCATGGCCAGGGACTAGTGTTGAGCGATACCGTCCGATACTTGAAAGTATCGGTATCGGAAAGTATCGGCCGATACCGGCAAAGTATCGGATCCAATCCGATACCGATACCCGATACCAATACAAGTCAATGGGACTCAAGTATCGGACGGTATTCCTGATGGTTCCCAGGGTCTGAAGGAGAGGAAACTCTCCTTCAGGCCCTGGGAACCATATTAATGTGTAAAATAAAGAATTAAAATAAAAAATATTGCTATACTCACCTCTCCGACGCAGCCTGGACCTCAGCGAGGGAACCGGCAGCGTTGTTTGCTTAAAATTCGCGCTTTTCTTTCCTTACGTGAAGTCCCGGCTTGTGATTGGTCGCGTGCCGCCCATGTGACCGCAACGCAACCAATCACAGCAAGCCGTGACGTAATTTCAGGTCATTCAGTATTTTAAAATTACGCTCCGGCTTTGTGATTGGTTGCGTCGCAGTCACATGGGCGACGCAACCAATCACAGCAAGCCGTGACGTAATTTCAGGTCCTTAAGGATTTTAAAATTACGTCCCGGCTTTGTGATTGGTTGCGTCGCAGTCACATGGGCGACGCAACCAATCACAAGCCGTGACGTCACGGGAGGCTGGACACGCGCGCATTTTAAAATGCGCGCGAGTCCAGCCTCCCGTGACGTCCCGGCTTGTGATTGGTTGCGTCGCTGTCAACCAATCACAAGCCGGGAGGCTGGACACGCGCGCATTTCACACGAGCCATAGTGGGCAACATGGCAGAGATGTTAGAGGTGCACAAATCCGAAGTGACGTTGGACAGAGGGGTTTTATGACCAGGTTGTGGAGTGATTTTGCAACAACCGCTGACACGACAGGTCATCGATTCAAAGTGACAGGAGACAGCATTTTTCCAGTATGGTTACGAACTACTTTTCCACCCTTATCGATGTTCTCCCTCACAGGTCATTCCCCTTTGATTACTGGGCATCTAAAATAGACACCTGGCCTGAATTGGCGGAATATGCATTACAGGAGCTCGCATGCCCTGCTGCTAGTGTGCTATCAGAACGAGTCTTCAGTGCTGCTGGTTCAATACTGACTGAAAAAAGGACACGTCTGGTTACCCGAAATGTTGATGATCTAACCTTCATTAAAATGAACCAATCATGGATTTCAAATTATTTGGCCCCACCTTCCCCTGCTGACACGTAGCTTGCCTGAAAAATGTCTTGCTTTTGGCCTCCTCTTACTGACTGCTCCAATTCCTCCATTTGCAGCTGCTGAATGTCCACCATAGGCCATTTTTATACCTCCCTAAATGGTCTGACTCCCCCCACAGGGCCGTGGCCTCCACCTGGAGCAAGCCCCCGTGTGAGTGCCATTTGCCTGGACAGGTGGGTGTGCCCACTCTTGGGCGACAGCACTGGCACAGGGTCCCTCATAGTACAATGAAGTGTCTCTGATGGTGGTGGTGCACAACCAACGTCAGACACACCGTCGTAATATGAGGGGCCCTGTGCCAGTACCGCAGCCCACGAGAGAGTGTTCCCCCCAGCTCGAACAGTGCTCTACCACTTGCAATACTTACCTCTCCCTGCTCCACCACTGTGTAGTCTGTGCTGTTAAATCCTTCAATGGCACTGCCAATACAAATTTGTTGAAATGATAGATGATAGTTAAATTATACAGGGGCCCTGGCCTCCATTTAGACCAGTTAATACTTTGCGGCTACTACCACTGTCTGCTACTCAGCAGAGGAGCCAACCCCTGTACCTAGCTATGCCACCTGGTTATTTCTGAAAAAAATTTTGGCAGACATTTAGCCTACTTTATTATTAAGGTCTACTCACTGTGTCAGCCACTCCTTACAATTGTCCTCAGCTGAACAAAGCAACGCCACCAGTTTAGTCCTGTTACCAGTTTTGAACTGCATTTAGCTTACTTACTTATTTGGGCCTACTCACTGTGTCAGCCTCTCATTACAGTTGTCCTCCACTGAACAAAGCAATGCCGCCAGTTTATTCCTGTTACCAATTTTGAACTGCATTTAGCCTACTTACTTATTTGGGCCTACTCACTGTGTCAGCCTCTCTTTACAGTTGTCCTCCACTGAACAAAGCAATGCCGCCAGTTTAGTCCTGTTACCAATTTTGAACTGCATTTAGCCTACTTACTTATTTGGGCCTACTCACTGTGTCAGCCACTCCTTACAATTGTCCTCCGCTGAACAAAGCAACGCCGCCAGTTTAGTCCTGTTACCAATTTTGAACTGCATTTAGCCTACTTATTTATTTGGACCTACTCACTGTGTCAGCCTCTCATTACAGTTGTCCTCCGCTGAACAAAGCAACGCCGACATTTTAGTCCTGTTACCAATTTTGAACTGCATTTAGCCTACTTACTTATTTGGGCCTACTCGCCGTGTCAGCCTCTCATTACAGTTGTCCTCCGCTGAACAAAGCAATGCCGTCTGTTTAGTCCTGTTACCACATTTGAACTGCATTTAGCCCACTTTATTATTTGGGCCTATATCTGTGTTTCCTCCTCATCCTGCCCATTGCCCAGTCTCTGCTAGATGAGTCTGCTGGTACATTGACCCAGACCACTACATTCCCCTGCACTCTACACAGCCAGAATCTGACCCTGCTGAAAGTCAGGTTCCCCTTCCCGCATACTATACCATCTTACACGGGGACAAAGAGGAAGGTGCAGATGAAAGTGCAGGTTCCTTCATCAGGTGGGGGGGCATACTCGTTGGCGACGTCACTGGCACAGGGCCCCTCATAGTACGCAAAAGTGTCTCTGCCGGTGGGAGGCGCCACCCGCCGTCAAACACACCGCCGTACTATGAGGGGCCCTGTGCCAGTGCCAATGCCAACGAGTGGGCCCTCCCTGCTTGCTCAGGATCACAGCACTTGCAAAGTTGAAATACTTACCTCTCCCTGCTCCACCGCTGTGACGTAGTCCGCATTTCCTGGGCCCACGAAAATCATGAGCCAGCCCTACCCCTCCACAACTTTAGCCAAATGACCCCCAGTTTTCAATGCCTAACTTTTATTATTAAAGTAAGTTAAGATTGACAAGCTTTAGTAATAAGAATTGATGTTTTTGACATTAAAATGGGCACTGTAGGTATTTTCCTGTCCTCCACTCTCTGCCAACTTTGATTCCCCATTGACTTGCATTGGGTTTCGTGTTTCAGTCGGCCCGATTTCACCCGACCCGACTTTTCAGAAAGTCGGGTTTCGCGAAACCCGACTCGATCCGAAAAAAGTAAAAGTCACTCAACTCTAATCCTTACATTGTCAACAAATGAGCATACATTTTTTAGTTGACCCTCATGATGGACTCTGATTTCCCATTTCATCTCATATTCACTTATTTTCCCATTCAGAATAAACAGGGATATCTAATAATAAAATTTATTTTTCTTGCAATCTTCACAGCTCCTGCATGTACTGAATGCATTAAAGCTTGACAATAAGGAGCATAATTCTTAGAAAATGAGACCCCGTGCTGGTATATCACCATATATAGCAGTAAACCTTCCCAGAACAATCATGCCATATTCATCTTTCTGACAGTAATTTTCTTGGCAATGCTGCCTCTATTCAATACTTGACTTTCTGTGTCCCAGTGTAACTACAAGAAATAACATAGAAATGATTTTCTGTTTAGTGTGATCTCTAAATGTCTCCATAAACATTCTCATTTCTCCGTTTTTTCCAATGTCTGTTTATTTCTTCCAAGAAAAGCCCCAAAACGCTCTTCAGCTTAAAATTAGAACTGGACACAAATTCACTAGTCTCTAGAATTGAACCTGATCTGTACAGACATTTACGAAGAAAACACATTGTTGCTGTGTTGATCTTCCCAAGTACTTTGTATTTTACATCCCAATCCCATTACAGTTTGCTCATCAATATTCTATACAGTCCAATATATTTTTTTAAATAAACATTGATAGGAAATTATGGAAAATATGGAAATCGTGACTTTTCTACAAATATATTTTTCCATTCTTATTTAACCCCTTTACCCCCATGGGTGGTTTGCACGTTAATGACCAGGCCAATTCTTACAATTCTGACCACTGTCCCTTTATGAGGTTTTAACTCTGGAATGCTTCAACAGATCCTCGTGATTCTGACATTGTTTTCTCGTGACATATTGTATTTCATGACAGTGGTAACATTTCTTTGATATTACCTGCATGTATTGGTGAAAAAAGCGGAAATTTGGTGAAAATTTAGAAAATTTTGCAATTTTCCAAATTTGAATTTTTATGCCCTTAAATCACAGAGATATGTCACACAAAATACTTAAAGGGAACCTGTCACCAGAATTTGGCGGGACCGGTTTTCGGTCATATCGGCGGGGTTTTTGGGTGTTTGATTCACCCTTTCCTTACCTGCTGGCTGCATGCTGGCCGCAATAATGGATTGAAGTTCATGCTCTGTCCTCCATAGTACACACCTGTGCAAGGCAATCTTGCAGGCAAAGCCGAAAAGCATTAGTGCGCATGCGCCGGAGCACTATGTCCCAGAACACAGCGAAATACTTCTGGGATAAAAGAAGAAATTGGACCCCAAAAGTTGTTATGCAATTTGTCCTGAGTACGCTGATACCCCATATGTTGGGGTAAACCACTGTTTGGGTGCATGGCAGAGCTCGGAAGGGAAGGAGCGCCGTTTGACTTTTCAATGCAAAATTGACTGGAATTGAGATGGGAAACCATGTTGCGTTTGGAGAGCCCTGATGTGCCTAAACAGTGGAAATCCTGCAGGGAGGAGATGCTCGGTACAACGAGAGTACCGAGGGTCTCAGGGAAGCCCGCAGGGAGCCCCCTCCCTGCGTGATGCTTCCCTATGCCCCCAGAACACTGCGATCATGTTTGATCTCAGTGTGCTGGGGGTTAATGTGCCGGGAGCGGTCCGTGACCACTCCAGGCACATAGTGCCGGATGTC
The DNA here is from genome assembly GCF_051348905.1 of Ranitomeya variabilis. Classification (NCBI taxonomy): domain Eukaryota; kingdom Metazoa; phylum Chordata; class Amphibia; order Anura; family Dendrobatidae; genus Ranitomeya; species Ranitomeya variabilis. Next base: position 625,691,400 of record NC_135232.1, read on the forward strand.
AGCTGCAATAGTCAGCTGACACCCGGCCGCGATCGGCCGCGCTCACGGGGGGGATCGCTATGACGTACTATCCCATCGGTGGGCATACGGGCCCACCCGATCTCGAAGGCATAGTATGTCACATGTCAGAAAGGGTTTAATTAAATGTATCTGTATTTCAAAATTCAAGAGTACTTACTAGTCATGAGCGAATTTGTTTGAAAAACTATCGCCAAGCATAAATTCGGCACGAATATGGCACATTCGGATTCGTGATCGGAAACACAAGCAAAATTTTATAAATCAGAAAAATTGGAAACATTTTGTAAAAAGTGCGGGAAAATATTTGCGTTGCCACTAAAGTATTTTCGACACTTTGGCTAAGATAATGGTGGTGTATGATAAGCATGGGGCACATGTTTGATGAGGGGAGGGAGTTTGCAGAGCTCAGAGGAGCGGCGTAGTTGTAAACTTTAATTTTTTTCTTTTAACTTTGTGTGAACATTGTGGCTAGCCAATCATGGTGCAGGAAACACCCACAATGTCCTGACACAACGGCTTTTCAAATCACATGTCCCTTTCCATATAAAGAGTGGACATTTTGTTTTAGTGCCATTTTGACACTGTAACAGTTCAGAGAGGCTGCTTATGATGCTGGGACTGTTTGCTGCTAGATTTTAGGCAGTTAGCTAGGCAGTTATTTATTAGTCAGATAGTTTAGCTAGGCAGTGTCCTGTGTGGCTGTGAAATCTACCTTTAAGCTGATTTTTTTTTTTTTTAATTACTGAGCTCCACAGACAAAGACAGCAGGGCACACGTCATGCTAGTGTGTTGTGCGCTTCTTCTGTTGTGCTCCATGCACTAGTAGATCTTTCTAAATCTTATATTTTCACTTGCTAAATGTGATACAGCAAAGAATATGTCACCTTGTCATTTAGTGGTATGGCGACATTGTTCTCTGATTTGACCTGCTGGCCATGAAAAAATATTTTTTGGGGCACTTGCTACCGTTATTCAGCATGCCATATCTCACCTTGTTGTTTAGTGGTGGTGATATTCCATTGTGTGCATAGCTCATGCAGATTAAAACAAAAAAAAAATCTCTTGCTAAACCTGATTGATACAGCCTGCCATATCTCACGTTGTAATTTTGTGGCGGTGAAAAGAAGCTGTCTGCAGACCTCACGCACATTAAAAAAATATATTTTTTTCTGTTGCAAAACGTCATACAGGCCACCGTATCCCATGTTGTAAATCTGTGGCTGCGAAATAAGCCTGTCTGCAGAGCTCATGCAGGTGAAAAAAAAGGTTTTTCTATTGCTAAACGTGATGCAGCCCGCAGTATCCAACATTGTAATTTTGTGGCGGTGAAATGAAGCTGCCTGCAGACCTCACATACATTAAAAAAATTGTTTTTTCTGCTGTTATTTGATACAGCTCACCATAACTGTTCCTCATTGGACATAGTTTGCAGTCCGCTCACCATTCTGATACCTCTTCTCTGAACTTGCTCCAGTTTTTCAGTGTCTTTTTAAAAATGTAATGCCCAGAACTGGACATAATATTTTAGATGAGGGCTGTCTGACCAAGAAGGAGTAGAGGAGGATAATTAATTCACGTGATCTAAATTGTATGCTTCTCTTAATACATCCCAGAACTGTTTGCCTTTTTTGCTGCATGAGACTGTTGGCTCATGTGCCATCTGTGATCTATTTCTATACCGGTCTTTTTTACAAGTGCTGTTGTTCAGTTCCATTCCTCCCATTGTGTAGATGTATTTGTAGACCATGTACCAGTTTGGTCTCTCCCATAATACAGCGGGAAGAACATGACCAGGCAATTTGTTAAAGAAGTAGTATTCACTAACAGTGAAAACTGTGTTACCCTGGAAATAGCAAAAAAGTAACAGTTAACTATCACACACACACCTAGCCCGGATCAGCTAGGTTCCCTGCTCTGCACAACCGATCGGCCCACTATGTTCAATCAGGTACACTATAATTTGCCTGACTTGTGGTTCTGCCTAATGTGGCAAACAGGAGTTATCCAAAGCAAGGGTGTAATTAGATGAGTGCAAGAGGCAGCCCTTGCAGCGGTGCAGCGCAGTGATTCACAAACTTAACAATTCTCTAAAATTACAATTCTGTTATGCTATCTATACACAAGCTCACCCACTGATGGGAATATCTAGCTATGGTTCACACAGCTCTCTTAGCAAACAATGGCTATAACTGATAATCTAGGTTTGGCACCAAACTCTATATAAAGCCTGCATGCATGCACCCTCCGGGATCCCTGTGGTGGGTCGTGAGCTCAGGACTTACCAGCCACTAACAGATCACAAAAGTGGCTATCTAATCGTCCGAACGACCGTTTAGCTGGGAGACCATGGAGTGGATTCTGAGCTTGTCATGTGGAGCATAGTTTTTTCCTGACAGGCTAGTAGAAGGTTATTCATTTCACAGCCAATGCTTTGGGTGGAATCTAACTCTGTATCCAACTGTATTCATCTTCCTAATGTGATTCTTCTTCTCTGACAGGAATTTCAGAAATAGTTGTACCTTTCCTCAGTAATCGGACAAGCTTCTAGCACACTGCACACACCCATTCTTCTTAACTCTCCTGTGCTCCTATCATCTGTCTCTTACTAACTGCACTCCAAGATGGCCGCCTGCAACTCTCAGTCATCCTACAGTTTTCCAACTGTCGCTGGGGGTGGCTCAAACTGTGTAATAATTATGAAGGTACTATGGAATCTGGTTGCATGGGATAAAAAGATTCTGAGACCAAAGTTGAGACAAATAAGCTGTATTTAACAAAGCAAGGAGTATAACACAAACTGTCAGGACTCTGAACATTTTTTACCTTTTGTGCATTACTGCCCTTTTCCAACATGGCGTCTTTGGTCTCATGTGCACTTGTCTTCCTGTTATAAAACTCCACCCCAGCCTTCAGTCTGTGCTAGATTATTCTGCTTTGCATCCAGCTCCTGATTACTCCCTGGCCTTGCACCTGCACCTGTGAACCTGTGTTGGAGATCCTGCCACTCTGCTCTGAGTTCCTGCTGCATATACCAGTGTTCAGTAATCCTCCTTTATCTGCTGCTCGTGTTACTTCCATCTGCATTTGCTGGACATGTAAGCTGTTTCTGCTCTGCAAAACCTGAGACTATTAACCAGGCCTCCCTGGTTGAGCTAAGATATTATTTGAACTGCCTAATAGCATATCTATCTGTGTCTGGACTAAGTCAAGGATCTATTCGTGTCAAGTTTTCTCAAGAATAACTGTGCTTCATAGACTTTCTGTTTGTTTGCATCTACCTCTGAAGTTTCCTATAGACTCCTTTATTATTTGCACCAAGTGTTATGGACTTGAGTTTCTCTCAGCACCTGCTTGAATCACCGCGTGATAGTATAAACTTTACCACTTATAAAACTGTGTCCTGTTGTCTTGTTCCACGCAAAGAGTCTCCTGAATTATCCCCTATAATTAAATTTATTACACTAACAGACAATCGTGAAATTACAGTGAAGTGCACAGCACAAAACGAAAATGTCCAGCAATTATGATAGCTGGGCGCGACCACTAATACAAGCAAGTCCAGCAGTTATATGAAGCAAGAGTGTGAATGGCACTTATACGTGGTAGTTCAGAAATATGCAGACAGTAGAGCCGACACCTTTCATGGAAGTGCAGAGATATGCAGATGGTGTCAGCAAGGAGAAGGTTTATCAGTGTACTTCTTTTTGGGCTGAAAAGTCCCGATCAAGTCCAGCACCACAGCCAACACAAACACAGTCCAAGAAGTAATACTCAAGTAATAACAATGTCAGAGATTCTTACAGGCCACCGTAGAACCGATGTGTAGATCCTCTCTTTAAAAGTTTGGACAAAAGGTATCCACTGCCAGGATCAGGAAGCAGCACAGAGGACTGAAGGCAGCTGGAAGTGATGAGGCAGAGCACTGAGTAAACAAGCAGCAGCAGGAACTCCAGAAGCAAGCCAGGAGGAAGCTGAGAAGCCAACAGCAAACAAAATACTCAGGTATAGAGTGTTCCCTGACCCATACTTAAATAACAGAACTGACAGGAAGTTCAAGGACAGTCAAAGTACCAGACTCCATCTTGGACAAGGGCGAAACAGGCTCCATGGAACATCCAGAAACCTTACAAACTGGTTATTTCCCTGTGTGCCAACTGACATACAGGTGACAGTAATATGAATCTGCAAACAGCTGCCATCTTGTGGACCAAACACCAATAACATCTTTTGTTTACACAGGTAATCATATCTACTAAAACAGCTTTAGAAAGGATGTGGATTGGGAATCTTCAACCACCTCCTAACATGCCACTTCACTAGAGGTTGGCCTCCTTGACACACACCTTTCCAGATGAAATTGTCCTGCGCATAGCATTATGGAGGTATGCCTGTGGTAGCCCGAGTGATTCTTCGCAGAACTGGAGTTGTTGACTCCCCTGCTGCGCTCTCACTGGGGACAGTCACAGGCTGGACTGGGCAGTCGTGTCTCCCTGTATCATCTCAGGGGAAACTGCAGGTTGTGAAATAGTCTCTCTAGGGGGCAATATTGCAACAGATGGTCCCTCAGTCTGTAGAGGAGCAGGTACAGCCCACCAATCATCATCTATAGGCCGGTCCACTCTCTCTGACTCAATTTCAGGTGCCGCCTCAACGACCACAGGTTCTTCAAACTTACATCGTCCTAGTTGGCCCCCCAGTCCCCAAAAGTTCCACCTCATACACGGGGATATTGGACTCCACGCTCCTTTTCAACACATATTGCACTGCCTCTCACTGGTCATCTAACTTCCCAGACTTCTTTTTGACTCGGACTAGCACTCTTTCCCCTGGAGCAAACACTTCCATCTGTACTGGTCTCTGGTCATGATGTGTCAGCTGTCTCAACAGATCACCCACCACTCTATGCACCATTCTCAAGAGCTACCAGTTCTCCTCCTCCACATGGTCTGAGGCGGATCAGCCATGGAATTAGGCATGTGTAGGTCTTCAATTTCCCTATCTGCCCTCCAGGACATGAGCATGTGGGACGAGTACCCAGTCATGTTGTTCATTCGATTTATTGTAGGCCCACATCAGTTCAGGCAGGTACTCAGGCCAGCAGGCATTTCGATCACTCTTCAGGGTTCTCAGCATTTGAAGGAGGGTGCGGTTGAAACGTTCACATGCACCATTGCCTTGCGGATGATAGGGCGTCGTCCTATACTGCTCAATATCATACAGGTTACCAGTTTGCTCATTAATTTAAGGCACCCTGGAAGCATGTTCCATGATCGGAATGAATCTGCCGTGGACACCCAAACACTTGAATGAAGTAACGACATACCGCCACAGCCGCTGATTCTGTGGTCTGGTGTCTCGTAGGTACCGCCAGTGCATATTTAGTGAAATGATCAGTCATCATCAATTAATACGAGTGTCCCGAACAGGAGTACTCTATTTGCACATAGTCTATCATGAGTATCTCCAGCGGATCAGATGTCTGGATGGTCTGAACAGGAGCTCGCTGTTCCAGACTCTTGCTCAACCCACATGCTCGGCGCTTCAATGATCATCTTTTCCAGATCTGTGTAGTAAATTATTCTCTGCAACCACTTATATGTCTTTTAGCTCCCAAAATGAGCCTCTCTCTCATGGGCCTCACAAGCAGCTACTTCACCTAATGACCACCAGTCCCAAAAAGGCTTTCACCTCTCTCAACATTCTCGTCTGAGGCCACTTCTGGATGGCCTCCACCTTACTGGCAGCTGGCTGCACTCCTTCAGGAGAGACCACATGACCCAGGTATTATATATGGTCTTGGAACAATTGGCATTTCTTGGGTTCGATATTCAGTTCATGGTCTCGAAGTCAGCGCAGGACTTGTAGTTTCTGCAGATGATCCTCAAATGATGTCCCGAAAACCACCACATTACACTGGTCAACAGCATTTTTGGTGCCAAAGATATTTCATCGAATTTAGAGTATTTTTGGGGTGCTGATTCTGAATATGTCATCAGTTTTGCCAGATTGGCTCAAGTTTTTGAGATTTTTGGTATCTTATTTATAGCACTTGTTGGTAAATGCGACGCATCATCTCATTAATTTCTTTGGATTAGTACTTGAACTGAGCAGTTCTCAATATAGTTTTGTGTTAATTAGTGTTCTAAAAGTTTGTTCATAGCTTGATTTTTGCACTAACTTTATGTTGTTGTCTGTTTTCCAGTGAAAAGCATGAACTCATCAAGAAGAAGTTGTCTTAACGATCCAGACTCATTCTGTTACATTTGTGGTGAATACACACTGCCAAAACATAGAAGAAACATAACAGACTTCGTAAAAAAAGTGTATTTTGCCTATTTTGGGGTTATGCTTGGGGACCAAGACAAGTTTTGGGCACCACACATAGTGTGCAAAGCATGTATCGAATTATTACGAAAATGGAGCAAAGGACAAAGAAAAAGCTTCAAATTTGGTGTTCCAATGGTGTGGAGAGAGCCAAAAAATCATCATGATGACTGTTATTTATGGTAAACACAGGTACAGGAACATCTTCACAATGAGGGACAGGCCTTCTTGCAGATTCCATGTTACTCCCATTTTCGTTTCTTATGCTTATTGAATCCTTGCACTTGCACTGCACAGAAATAACAGTCATCATGATGATTTTTTGGCTCTCTCCACACCATTGGAACACCAAATTTGAAGCTTTTTCTTTGTCCTTTGCTCCATTTTCGTAATAATTCGATACATGCTTTGCACACTATGTGTGGTGCCCAAAACTTGTCTTGGTCCCCAAGCATAACCCCAAAATAGGCAAAATACACTTTTTTTTACGAAGTCTGTTATGTTTCTTCTATGTTTTGGCAGTGTGTATTCACCACAAATGTAACAGAATGAGTCTGGATCGTTAAGACAACTTCTTCTTGATGAGTTCATGCGTTTCACTGGAAAACAGACAACAACATAAAGTTAGTGCAAAAATCAAGCTATGAACAAACTTTTAGAACACTAATTAACACAAAACTATATTGAGAACTGCTCAGTTCAAGTACTAATCCAAAGAAATTAATGAGATGATGCGTCGCATTTACCAACAAGTGCTATAAATAAGATACCAAAAATGTCAAAAACTTGAGCCAATCTGGCAAAACTGATAGCATATTCAGAATCAGCACCCCAAAAATACCCCAAATTCATTAAAATATTTTGGACACCAGAAAAAAAATTTTTTTTTGTTGACCTGTGTTATCTAGGTAAAGCAACATGGACTCAAAGTTCAGGTTACCCAGGCAATGTTGCATTAGCCACTGAAATGTCCTAGTGTATTTGAAAGACCAAATGGCATTCTGTTCAACTCAAAAAGTCCCATCGGGAGGATGAACGCAGTCTTCACCTTGTCCTTCTCTGCTACTGGAACTTGCCAGTATCCACTGCCCAAATGTAGGGTGGAAAAGTACTTAGCCTGACTCAGAGACGACAGTGATTCTTGATCCGGTGGAGAGGATAGACGTCACGTACTGTGTGAGCATTCAGTTTTTGGTAGTCGACACAGAAACGGAAGGACCCATCCTTTTTACGTACCAATACCACTGGTGCTGCTCAAGGACTGGTGCCGCTCAAGGGCTCTCTCATATGACTTGGTTGTTCAACATGCTGGCCACCATAATCTTTACTTCTTGGTACACTTTTGTAGGAATCTGACAGTAGCATTCCCGGATTGGAGGAGTATTCTCTGTTGGAATCTCATGCTCGATGGTAGAGGAACATCCAAAATCTTCCCCATGATGAGAGAAGGCCTCCTGAAATTCCCATAGGGTATCTTCCAGAAGCCTCTGTTGAACAGGGGTTAGTGTCTTTCACTCCACGCCCATCCGATCCATTATGAGTTGTGTTTTTTACCTGCCAACTTCAACAGCTTAAGTCCAGGCTGAATTTTGATTGGGCAGGAGGTTGAATCCTGTTCTCCAGAGTATCTTTTCGTCAGACACACAGACTTCAGCCAGCAGCTTACTCCCGGGAATGGGTGGGCACACAACCATCTTACACAGTTTCTAGCACACGGGTCACTACAGGTCTTTTCTGGGACTCTTCCTCGTATATAGGCTCAAACAGCACCTCCAGTCCATTCAGCCTCCGATAGGCTCCCACAGGTAACATCAGCAGTTGTTCTCTCTTTGGTGCAATCCCCACTGGAATATGTAAAAGTACTCTGAGCAAACCCACAGGACGACCGGATGAGACACTCTTCTGAAAGCTGCAACTTCTCACCACCTGTTGCAGGACTTTCTGGGTTGGCTGGTGGGTTGTTATGCATTGCCAGTACCGCAGACCGTCCTTAGCGAATAGACGGTGATCCACATCCCATAATATGTTCATTTCCAAGGTCAGGTCCATTACCCTCCTTGGGGGATGATCCACCCGAACCACTCCTTTTGTGACAATGTCTTGACTACATAGCTTCACTCTCATTCACACAATTCTCTTCATGAGCAGCTGGCCATTGTTTGCTGCTGTAAGATGAACAATGCTCCCATCTTCAGGTTACATCATATGACTGAAAAAACTCTTGAAGATCTCTAGGGGCATAATGGTGCATTCAGACCCAGTATCCACCAAGCACATCGCTTTCTGTCCTTCAAAATCATTCTCTAGAAACGGACAGCATGAATACGAATCGTGTTCTCTCAGTTGTGGGCTTTGCAAATTGAGCATCTATTAGATGTGCCAATTTTGGAGCTTTGCCCAGTTCTTCCCACTGGTCCTGTAGCTGTGGCAAGTGGGGTACTGAGGGATTAATGTCACCTACCTATTGTAAGGTGACATTAAACCGGCTTAGTACTGGAGAGGTGTTAATAAGACACCTCTACATTACTAATCCTATAGTTGTTAAGGGGTTAATAAAACACCACACAGTAAGAATAAAGTCTTTCAATTAAATCATACACAACAAAGTTTCCCATCTTTATTAGTCTGCCATTCCAAGCGAAGCCCTCGATCTCCTGTAACAAAAAAAAAAAAGTCAAAATTAAAAACCAACAATATACTTAACCTGTCCAGCGTACAGACAGTCCCATGCAGTAATCCATATCTAGGGGAATGTACAGTTTACAACCAGGAGTGGTGCTAATGCGACCACTCCTGGCTGTAAACTATTAGGGAAAGAATGAGAAGCAGCGAGTACAGACTCAGTGAGGTCACTGCTAGTTACTGAGCCTGCGCCCGCAGCGTCTCATTCATTCCCCAGTAGTTTACAGCCGGGAGCGGTCGCATTAGCACCGCGCCCGGTTGTAAACTGTACATTCCCCTAGATATGGATTACTGCGTGGGACTGACTGTACGACGGAAAGGTATGGGTATATTGTTGGTATTTTATTTTGACTTTTTTTTTACAGAAGATCGAGGGCATCACTTGGAATGGCAGACTAATAAAGATGGGAAACTTTGTTGTGTATAATTTAATTAAAATACTTTATTCTTACTGTGTGGTGTTTTATTAACCCTTCAGCAACTATAGTGGAGCGCCCGCTAGGGCCATGGGGTACTGGGGCCAGTTCCACTTTTTCTTAAGTGGGTAGTCATGGCAGCAGTGATCCAGTCCATGGCCCTGGGCATCCAATAAAAGTCAAATTAAAGGGGAATAAAGTTTATAAAGGATTAGTTCATGACGCCAGCCGTGGTGCTCAGCAATAGGGAAATGGCTGACGCTGTGGTTCAGGTCCACTGGAGCAGATGTTGATGCAGCAAAGATGTTTCAGCTCTCCACAGGTAGAGCTGGGCCCCAGGGCAGTTAAAGAGCTAAAGTCAATGATGGTGAGTGTTGTGATGCAGGGCAGGTGACGCAGTAATAATTCAGAGGGCACAGCAGGGTACAGTTAACACACTTTACTCACAGTTCTTATATACAGTCCCCAGCCAGGTGCTGTGTCCTCCGGGTCTGTGGTCCAGCCAGCTCTCAGGTAAATTGGGGTTCACTTTCCCAAGACCCCCTTTCTTATGTGCTTTCCCTGGCCATCTCTCTGTGCTGGCTTTTTCCTCCTGTGCTGTGCCCCACACGCAGTGTCCCAAGCCAGCAGCCTTGGATCTTGTTGGGTGATGTCCTCCTGGTATGTGGCTGCCTTTTCAGTGAATGTGTGTGGCTGTGGCACATACAGTTGCCACAGCCTCTGGCTTGCTAGCTGAGCCTTGTAGTTCTGCACTAGTCTGGGGGCCGGTTCCCCGCACTGCAACCTGGTCCTTCCACCTGACGATGGTCAGCATGGATTCCGGTGCCCGGGGTGGAATCCTCACTTCCCTGGCCCCTAGGACCCCTTCCTTCCTTCCCTCTGGAGCTTCTCTCAGACACTTCCTCTCACCGCTCTCTAATTATTTCCTCCCTCTTGTTTCCATGACAACTCCCCTAACTGTCACTCCCTCCACCCACACCATCTACCTAGTTCTCCCTCCAGCCTGAGATGTGTCCCTCCCTCATTAGGGTCCGCCCAGATCTCCTGGCCTGGAGTGGTGTGGTGTTGGATGCTAGTGTGGGTCTCGACTAGTGCCCCCTCCTTACCCGAGAGCGGAGTACCACACCTCTGGCTGAGGTGCAGTACCTCTGTGGCATCTGAACCCTCAGGGGCACCACACTCTTCCCCCATTAAACACAGCATGTCCGTGGGCTGGAATAGAGGAAAATAAAATGTTAAAAACATGGAAACATTTTCTTAATTGCAATTCAACAAGTAAAACAGTATAATTATTTCTTCCCTTTATGTGAGGTATTGTACTTGAACGCTACATATCAATAACAGAGCATAAAACATAGCATCATTCTTGATTTACTTTTCTCAGTTGAGTTTTACCCGACTCAGGATCTCACTGTATCCTTTTCACTATCCTTAGGGCAATATGGGGGAACCCGTCTCAAACCTCCAACGTAGGCCCTGGGCATGGCTACAGGGCATAGCTGGTCACCTCGTTGGACCATGTTTCGGCCACGCCAGATGGTTCTTTGTTCTTCTATTAAAGGTAGAATGTCCCACTCGCACTCTCAAGGTTTACTGTAAAACCAACAAGGAGCACATTAAGTGCTAACTTCTGTCCTTGACCGTATTGTCTTTAAATTTAACAAGCACTCACTCTAACTTACTAATAAGGGGCACATCATATTAACACACATTCTTAACTATTTTCATTGAAAAAACAGTAGAAAAAATGGAAGCGCACTTACCCTGGTGGGATACAAATCACTTTATTTGGACATTCTGAAAAACAGACATCAGGGAGGAATGTGGTCAGCTACGGACAACGGCCGTTTTGTGCCTGGTTGCACTTCAACGGGTCCTGACGCTGAACAGATTAAGGGAGTGTTTTATAGACCTAATGAGTCAGAAAACTCCTCCCCACCTGTGCTCAAAACATAAACAGTGTGACGTTTAAAAACAACAATAGTGCATTAAAAACCAAATTCTTTTGACATAAATTATACTGGAATTAGACACTTGAAAAGACAATATATATGTTACAAGAAAACGGACATATCCACCTTTTCGTTCAGGCCTGCCGGTCCTGCCGCGTCTGCGCGCAGAATCCATTAAGCCTCCCTGCGAAGTAGGAGGCGGCACAGATCACCGCCTCCCTCTGGCAGGGAGACCCGTTCTAGACCGGCGAATTTTAATACTTGGGGATTGCCTGCGTGGTAAGTGCGAATATGGTCTATTAGTCTCGGGGCTCCTTTTCCAGTCTTTACAGAATTAAAATGCTCCCTAATGCGGACAAATAGAGGGCGAATCGTTTTGCCGATATAAAAGTGCCTGCAGGGACAGAATAGAACATATACAATGTGAGTAGTCCTGCAAGATATAAAATCACGTACCAGATGTTGTATATGTCCCACTCTGACTACATTATCTGTATGATGGTACACACAAAAGTTACAGTCCCCGCATTTGAAATTTCCTTTAGGAATGCTATCCGTAAGCCAATTACTTTTGTCTGTCACAAAACGATTATGTACTATGCTATCCCTAATATTTCTGCTTCTACGGCTAGCAAACAGAGGTCCCCTATCAACAATTTCTTTTAAATCATTATCCTGCCTCAGAATCTGCCAATTCTTACGAATGACTGCTCTGATGTGGTTGTCTAGCGGGCCGAATTTAAAACTAAAAACAAATTTTTTGTCATGCTTTTTATGAGGGGTGTCAGAGATATCCGTGGCAGCTGCTCTATCGTAGGCACTATTTAAGATTGTTGGGGGATACCCACGCTTCTTGAATCTATCAGCTAGATCGACTGACTGCTGCGTAAAACCCCTAGGGTCACTGTTGATCCTTTTCACCCGAAGAAATTGGCTATAGGGTACAGATCTTTTCATATAGGGGGGATGAGCACTGTCAAAATGTAATAATGCATTCGATGCTGAGGGTTTTCGATATACTTCAGTAGAAATGCCTCTTTCATTAATTTGTAATTTTACATCCAAAAAAAACAAATTGGTTCCTCCAAATTGCGAGGTAAACCCCATGTTCATGGTGTTGGATGTCCCCAGGTACCGCACGAATTCTGCGAATATCTCCTGGTGCCCATCCCACACCATGAACATATCATCGACATATCTAGCATAAAGCTTGACATGTCGAAGAAAGGGGTTATTTGAGGAGTAAATGTACTCCTCTTCAAACCTGGCAAGAAAGAGGTTGGCCAGGGTACATGCGATGGGGGTACCCATCGCGGTACCCACCGTCTGCAGGTACCACTGGCCATCAAATTGGAAAGCATTATGCTCTAAAATGTAGGAGAGTCCCTCACAAATAAAGTTGACAGTGTCTTGTCCAGTGGGTGTATTTTCCAAAATGCACCTAACTGTATCTACCCCTAGTTTTTGGGGGATTCTTGTATATAGACTCTCGATATCTATCAAAGTCAAGGCATATGATTCGTGCCATTCAAACCCTTTTAATATTTTCAAAAAGTCTCCCGTATCTTTAATGTACGAAGGTACATCCCGCAAAAGGGGACGCAGCAGCCAGTCGATATAGGAAGAAAGTGGTTCTGAGAGGGAGCCCACCCCTGACACAATAGGTCGGCCAGGGGGTGCCACTGTGGATTTGTGCAATTTAGGTATATGATACCAGTGTGGTCTTCTCGGAAAATCTGGTAAAATTTTTTAGCTTGTTTAGAAGAAAATACCCTTTTTTCCACATAGCGTCTTAAAAGAGAACGCAGCGAATTTTTAAATTTCGTGGTGGGGTCCCCTTTTAACTTCAAATATGTTTTCTCATCCGACAATTGTCGTAGTGCCTCTGTTTTATAGAAATCTCTTGTCATCAAAACTACATTTCCCCCTTTGTCGGCACCGCGGACAACCACATCAGACCAACCACGTATTTCTACCAAGGCCCGTTTTTCCCTCGGTTGTAGATTCTCTGTGGGCTGTTCATTAGTGTTGAGCGATACCGTCCGATACTTGAAAGTATCGGTATCGGAAAGTATCGGCCGATACCGGCAAAGTATCGGATCTAATCCGATACCGATACCCGATACCAATACAAGTCAATGGGACTCATGTATCGGACGGTATTCCTGATGGTTCCCAGGGTCTGAAGGAGAGGAAACTCTCCTTCAGGCCCTGGGAACCATATTAATGTGTAAAATAAAGAATTAAAATAAAAAATATTGCTATACTCACCTCTCCGACGCAGCCTGGACTTCAGCGAGGGAACCGGCAGCGTTGTTTGCTTAAAATTCGCGCTTTAACTTCCTTACTTGAAGTCCCGGCTTGTGATTGGTCGCGCGCCGCCCATGTGACCGCGACGCGACCAATCACAGCAAGCCGTGACGTAATTTTAGGTCCTTCAGGATTTTAAAATTACGTTCCGGCGTTGTGATTGGTTGCGTCGCGGTCACATGGGCGACGCGCGACCAATCACAAGCCGGGACTTCAAGTAAGGAAGTTAAAGCGCGAATTTTAAGCAAACAACGCTGCCGGTTCCCTCGCTGAAGTCCAGGCTGCGTCGGAGAGGTGAGTATAGCAATATTTTTTATTTTAATTCTTTATTTTACACATTAATGTTGTTTCGATACCGATACCCGATACCACAAAAGTATCGGATCTCGGTATCGGAATTCCGATACAGCAAATATCGGCCGATACCCGATACTTGCGGTATCGGAATGCTCAACACTACTGTTCATATATTAATGCCTCTATGTCTTTTAGAACTTGCAATTGAAAAATATCTACAGGGTTGCCTGGGGAAACCGGGGGCATATAAGTAGATTTATTACCCCCTGTGAAAGGCAGAGAACTCAATTCATTGCTACTAGTAGAAACAGGTGTTAAATTCAAAGAATCAAGGAGATCGCACGTCTCTTCTCGTACGTCACCAAATGGGTCCTCTGTGACAAAAAAGCCAAGCGGGCCCACATGGCAAGGTGACTCTCCTGGGAATGTCTCCTGAGGGACTGTTTTGTTCTTAACTGTGGTAAATGATTTAAATAGATGTATTTTACGGACCGCTTTAAATAAGTCGATCTTGAAGTCAACTATATCAAAATGTTCTGGTACACAAAAGTTCAGTCCCTTTGTAAGAACTGATATATGCGCTTCATCCAATTTACGTGGAGTTAAATTGACTACAGCTATTTCGTTGGTCTCCAAGATACTTGTCGCCTCTTTTTGGCATTTCCTTCTGCCATTTCTCCTACTCCCTCGACGCGTCCTGCGTCTAAAGGGGACACACTATTAGGAGCTGCTTGTTGCGGAGGCGCCAAGGTTATGGAGATGCAGGGATCCTCTGTGGCACTAGAGTCAGAGTCTGTGGTAAGGTAGTCCCTTTTATTTTTATTCTTTTTGTTATAAGGCTTTTTCCATGTTTGTCGTTTATTCTGATTCCATTTACTACGGAAACCACGATGACCATCTGCCGGACCACCTCTATTCCAAGTGAAGATCTTACCGGATTCAAAATCCACTTTGTCTCTTATAAATTTGCCCCTTTTTCTTTGCTTTATTTCATTTTGCAAAGTGACTAATTTTATGTCCAATTTCTTGTCAACTGCTGTCCATTGTGTTTCGGACAGTCTGGTCCTTAATTCCTCTTTAGTTTTAACAAGTTCAGCTTTTGTGGCCTCATAGTTAATAACGTTCTGTTTTAGGACTAAACTTAATAGTTCTTGGGAGCAATGTAGTAAAATTTTTTCCCATTCTTTGACAAAAGATGTATTGTCTTTAAATTGAGCCATTTCTTTTATGACCCGTAGTCCACGCGGCACACGGCCGCATTCCACATAGGACTTCAAAGAATTGTTGGTCCAAAACAAATTAACTTCTCTTTCTGCGGCCATGAATAATTTATGTTCAAGCGTTTTGGTACTTAAAGAAAAAACGTTGTCATGTAGTTCACATTCTGAGAAGTAAGAATCCACATTTTCCCTCCCTGCTAGAAGTCAATGTGATAAAGATGCAGCCTCAGACTCCATGTAGTGGAGTAAAGGTCAGTGATTAATCACTGCCGTATCGAGCACAACCTGATGCAATGGAGGGGGAGCAGATCAACGTGCTGGTATTGTGCAAAGAGAAAGTCAATTTGGAAAGTCCATAAAAAGAAAACACACACGTCCGCACTGATGATATATGAAAGCCCCCCGGCAGAGCCTTTCAGCTCGCAGCCCAGCAACTTGATAGAGGTTGGCAACGGCTGTGCAACTCCTCCACACCTTTTGTGTTGTGTGACTTCCAAGAAATATGCACAAAATCCAATGAAAAAACAGTAGAAAAAATGGAAGCGCACTTACCCTGGTGGGATACAAATCACTTTATTTGGACATTCTGAAAAGCAGACAGCAGGGAGGAATGTGGTCAGCTACGGACAACGGCCGTTTCGTGCCTGGTTGCACTTCAACGGGTCCTGACGCTGAACAGATTAAGGGAGTGTTTTATAGACCTAATGAATCAGAAAACTCCTCCCCACCTGTGCTCAAAACATAAACAGTGTGACGTTTAAAAACAACAATAGTGCATTAAAAACCAAATTATTTTGACATAAATTATACTGGAATTAGACACTTGAAAAGACAATATATATGTTACAAGAAAACGGACATATCCACCTTTTCGTTCAGGCCTGCCGGTCCTGCCGCGTCTGCGCGCAGAATCCATTTAGCCTCCCTGCGAAGTAGGAGGCGGCACAGATCACCGCCTCCCTCTGGCAGGGAGACCCGTTCTAGACCGGCGAATTTTAATACTTGGGGATTGCCTGCGTGGTAAGTGCGAATATGGTCTATTAGTCTCGGGGCTCCTTTTCCAGTCTTTACAGAATTAAAATGCTCCCTAATGCGGACAAATAGAGGGCGAATCGATTTGCCGCTATAAAAGTGCCTGCAGGGACAGAATAGAACATATACAACGTGAGTAGTCCTGCAAGATATAAAATCACGTACCAGATGTTGTATATGTCCCACTCTGACTACATTATCTGTATGATGGTACACACAAAAGTTACAGTCCCCGCATTTGAAATTTCCTTTAGGAATGCTATCTGTAAGCCAATTACTTTTGTCTGTCACAAAACGATTATGTACTATGCTATCCCTAATATTTCTGCTTCTACGGCTAGCAAACAGAGGTCCCCTATCGACAATTTCTTTTAAATCATTATCCTGCCTCAGAATCTGCCAATTCTGATGAATGACTGCTCTGATGTGGTTGTCTAGCGGGCCGAATTTAAAACTAAAAACAAATTTTTTGTCATTCTTTTTATGAGGGGTGTCAGAGATATCCGTGGCAGCTGCTCTATCGTAGGCACTATTTAAGATTGTTGGGGGATACCCACGCTTCTTGAATCTATCAGCTAGATCGACTGACTGCTGCGTAAAACCCCTAGGGTCACTGTTGATCCTTTTCACCTGAAGAAATTGGCTATAGGGTAGAGATCTTTTCATATAGGGGGGATGAGCACTGTCAAAATGTAATAATGCATTCGATGCTGAGGGTTTTCGATATACTATCATATATCATATATACTATAGATATCATATACCTAAATTGCACAAATCCACAGTGGCACCCCCTGGCCGACCTATTGTGTCAGGGGTGGGCTCCCTCTCAGAACCACTTTCTTCCTATATCGACTGGCTGCTGCATCCCCTTTTGCGGGATGTACCTTCGTACATTAAAGATACGGGAGACTTTTTGAAAATATTAAAAGGGTTTGAATGGCACGAATCATATGCCTTGACTTCGATAGATATCGAGAGTCTATATACAAGAATCCCCAAAAAACTAGGGGTAGATACAGTTAGGTGCATTTTGGAAAATACACCCACTGGACAAGACACTGTCAACTTTATTTGTGAGGGACTCTCCTACATTTTAGAGCATAATGCTTTCCAATTTGATGGCCAGTGGTACCTGCAGACGGTGGGTACCGCGATGGGTACCCCCGTCGGCATGTACCCTGGCCAACCTCTTTCTTGCCAGGTTTGAAGAGGAGTACATTTACTCCTCAAATAACCCCTTTCTTCGACATGTCAAGCTTTATGCTAGATATGTCGATGATATGTTCATGGTGTGGGATGGGCACCAGGACATATTCGCAGAATTCGTGCGGTACCTGGGGACATCCAACACCATGAACATGGGGTTTACCTCGCAATTTGGAGGAACCAATTTCTTTTTTTTGGATGTAAAATTACAAATTAATGAAAGAGGCATTTCTACTGAAGTATATCGAAAACCCTCAGCATCGAATGCATTATTACATTTTGACAGTGCTCATCCCCCCTATATGAAAAGATCTCTACCCTATAGCCAATTTCTTCGGGTGAAAAGGATCAACAGTGACCCTAGGGGTTTTATGCAGCAGTCAGTCGATCTAGCTGATAGATTCAAGAAGCGTGGGTATCCCCCAACAATCTTAAATAGTGCCTACGATAGAGCAGCTGCCACGGATATCTCTGACACCCCTCATAAAAAGCATGACAAAAAATTTGTTTTTAGTTTTAAATTCGGCCCGCTAGACAACCACATCAGAGCAGTCATTCGTAAGAATTGGCAGATTCTGAGGCAGGATAATGATTTAAAAGAAATTGTCGATAGGGGACCTCTGTTTGCTAGCCGTAAAGCAGAAATATTAGGGATAGCATAGTACATAATCGTTTTGTGACAGACAAAAGTAATTGGCTTACGGATAGCATTCCTAAAGGAAATTTCAAATGCGGGGACTGTAACTTTTGTGTGTACCATCATACAGATAATGTAGTCAGAGTGGGACATATACAACATCTGGTACGTGATTTTATATCTTGCAGGACTACTCACGTTGTATATGTTCTATTCTGTCCCTGCAGGCACTTTTATATCGGCAAAACGATTCGCCCTCTATTTGTCCGCATTAGGGAGCATTTTAATTCTGTAAAGACTGGAAAAGGAGCCCCGAGACTAATAGACCATATTCGCACTTACCACGCAGGCAATCCCCAAGTATTAAAATTCGCCGGTCTAGAACGGGTCTCCCTGCCAGAGGGAGGCGGTGATCTGTGCTGCCTCCTACTTCGCAGGGAGGCTAAATGGATTCTGCGCGCAGACGCGGCAGGACCGGCAGGCCTGAACGAAAAGGTGGATATGTCCGTTTTCTTGTAACATATATATTGTCTTTTCAAGTGTCTAATTCCAGTATAATTTATGTCAAAAGAATTTGGTTTTTAATGCACTATTGTTGTTTTTAAACGTCACACTGTTTATGTTTTGAGCACAGGTGGGGAGGAGTTTTCTGACTCATTAGGTCTATAAAACACTCCCTTAATCTGTTCAGCGTCAGGACCCGTTGAAGTGCAACCAGGCACGAAACGGCCGTTGTCCGTAGCTGACCACATTCCTCCCTGCTGTC
This sequence comes from Ranitomeya variabilis, assembly GCF_051348905.1. NCBI lineage: Eukaryota > Metazoa > Chordata > Amphibia > Anura > Dendrobatidae > Ranitomeya > Ranitomeya variabilis. The sequence goes on from NC_135232.1 coordinate 625,710,266, forward strand.
TGCTTTTCAGAATGTCCAAATAAAGTGATTTGTATCCCACCAGGGTAAGTACGCTTCCATTTTTTCTACTGTTTTTTCATTGGATTTTGTGCATATTTCTTGGAAGTCGCACCCCACAAAAGGTGTGGAGGAGTTGCACAGCCGTTGCCAACCTCTATCAAGTTGCTGGGCTGCGAGCTGAAAGGCTCTGCCGGGGGGCTTTCATATATCATCAGTGCGGACGTGTGTGTTTTCTTTTTATGGACTTAACTATTTTCATACCTAACCAGGTTAACTATCTATTTACATTTACATTCTTCCACTTCTCACTTTCTCTTCCAAGGCAGTCCTTTAGGCCTGCAGCCTTCGGAATGAAGAAGTTCTTCCAAATTGGGTAGCTTCTGCCAGCAATAGTCTTCCCAACTGAGGGTCTCTACCCAGTTTTCTCTTGCTTGGGCCTGGGAACCCCATCAATTCCATCCCCTGGTGCTCCCACCGGATTACCACTCTCTCGCTATGCACCTCCCAGGGCATTAGTTCTGGCTGCAGTGGAGCTGCCAGTTTATCTCCAATGTCTGCTGTCCGGACCCAGGCTATGTTTTTAAATGCCTGGCAGGGTTTTAGGTTTGGCAGGGTTTTTAGGGGCCCAACTAAGGTTTCCTCTGCTATGGGGGCAACGTTGATACCTGTTTCCTCTCCGGTGACGGTCTTCTTCTCCTTCTCCACTGCCAGTCGCCAAGCCACCCTCCATTCAGACACTTTTTTCAGCAGGGCCTCTTTCCACTTTGTGACCGCAGTAAGCTGCGTCACCAGAAGCTGGCAATCTAACTCCTTCACCTCTGCTCCAAGGAACTCCAGGTGCTCCCTCCTTACCCTAGAGCGGAGTACCACACCTAGGCTGAGGTGCAGTACCTCTGTTGTGACTGGACCCTCAGGGGCACCACAATAGGATTAGTAATAGAGAGGTGTCTCATTGATACCTCTTCATTACTAAGCCAGCTTAATGTCACCTTACAATAGGAAGGTGACATTAACCCCTCATTACCTCACTTGCCACAGATACAGAGCAAGTGGAAAGAACTGGGCAAAGCTCCAGAATTGGTGCATCTAATAGATGCCCCTTTTCTGGGCAGCAACGGGCTGCTGTTTTTAGGCTGGGTGGGGCCCATATCTATGGCCCCTTAACAGCCTGAGAATAGCAGCCCCCACCTGTGAGTTTTGACTGTTTGGTCAATAAACTAGGAGGACTCCATGTCAGGTTTTTCATTCATTCATTGCCCCCTGCTCACGCTGCTGCCAGCAGAGCAGGGGACAATGGATGAAAGCCGCGTTCAGCACCACACGCAGGGGAACAGCGCTTACAGTAGCACTGCTTCACCGGCAGCCATTCATGCACACGGAGGACAGTGTACACTTTTCTCCATGTGGCACATTTGGCGTCACGTATATCCGGGTAAAAATGAACATGTCTGCGTGCTTTGCACACAGACACACGGTCTGTCAAAACACACTGACATCTGCATAGACCCATTCATTTGAATGGGTCTATGTGTGTCAGTGTCTCCAGTACGTGAGAAAACTGTCACTACACGTACCGAAGACACTGACGTGAAACCGGCCTAACTGATCAAAGAAGTGGAGGTCTAATTGTCTGTTTTTTGCAAACCCATGCTGGCTCTGGTTATTTACTGACTTCTTAATCAAGTACTTACATATATGTTGTTTAATAATTTGTTCAAAGATCTTTCCTGGTATAGAATTAAGGCTCACTGGCCTGTAATTTCCTGGCTCCATCGTCTTTCCATTTTGAAGATAGGGACAGTATTTACCCTTCTCCAATCTTCTGGGACTTCTCCTGTTCTTCAGGAATTTTCAAAGATTCTGGATAGTGGTTCTGCAATTTCCTCTGCTATCTTTCTGTACCCTAGGATGTAGTTCATCTGGACCAGAAAATTTAAATTCATGTAAATTTGCTAAGTGTTCCCTCACCATCTCTCTGTTTATATATAGTGTGTAATCTTTTATTTCTTCGATAGTCCTTCTCAACATCAATTTTGACCACTTCACCCTTTTCATCCTGTAAAAATCCTATAGCATCTTTGACTTTCCTTTTGCTTTTGATATACCCCCAAATTCCTTTTTTATTGCATTTGGTCTCCCTTGCAAACCTCACTTCATTACTGGCTTTAGCTTCTTTAACTCTTGCCCTGCATTCCCTGCAAACAGCATTATATTCCTCTTTAAATATGCCCCCCTGTTTCCATTTAATATACATTTCTTTTTTCCTTTTTAATAAGTGATTAAGTTCTGTGTTCATCAATCCTGGTATCTTTAAATGCTCCAATTCTTCCTTCTTTTTAAGATTGTTAATGATTGTGCAGTGAGAATTTCATTTAGCAAAATTTCTCACCCTTCTTTGACATTTCTCCTTTAGAACATCCAGTCATTGGACCTATCCTACAACCTTAACCCCTTTCTGTCATCGGACGTACTATTCCGTCCATGTGGGGTGGGCCCTACTTCCCAAGGACGGAATAGTACGTCCAGCGCGATCGGCCGCGCTCACAGGGGGAGCGCGGCCGGGTGTCAGCTGACTATCGCAGCTGACATCTGGCACTATGTGCCAGGAGCAGTCACGGACAGCCCCCGGCACATTAACCCCCGGCACACTGTGATCAAACATGATTGCTGTGTTCCGGCGGTACAGGGAAGCATCGCTCAGGGAGGGGGCTTCCTGCGTGCTTCCCTGAGACGATCGGTACAAGGCGATGTGCTCACCTTGTACCGAGCGTCTCCTCCCTGAAAGCCCCGGATCCAAAATGGCAGCGGGGCTGCATCCGGGTCCTGCAGGGAGGTGGCTTCACTGGGCCTGCTCAGAGCAGGCGCCGGGAAGCCTCCCTTCTGTGCACGTCAGATCGCCGATCTGACACAGTGCACAGCAAAGTGTCAGATCGTCGATCTGTCACTTTACTGTGATGCTCCCCCTGGGGCAAAGTAAAAATGTAAAAAAAAAAATTTACATGTGTAAAAAAAAAAAAAAAAAAAAAATCCTAAATAAATAATAATAAAAAAATATATATTGTTCCAATAAATATTTTCCTTTAGCTAAATAAAAAAAAAACAATAAAAGTACACATTTGGTATCGCCGCGTCCGTAACGACCTGACCTATAAAACTGTCCCACTAGTTAAGCCCTTCAGTGAACACCGTAAAAAAAAAAAAAAGAAACGAGGCAAAAAACAACGCTTTATTATCATACTGCCAAACAAAAAGTGGAATAACACGCGATAAAACAGACGGAAATAAATAACCATGGTAACGCTGAAAACGTCATCTTGTCCCGCAAAAAATTAGCCATGATACAGCATCATCAGCCAAAAAGTAAAAAAGTTATAGTCCTCAGAATAAAGCGATGCAAAAATAATTATTTTTTTCTATAAAATAGCTTTTATCGTATAAAAGCGCCAAAAAATAAAAAAACAAGATATAAATGAGGTATTGCTGTAATCGTCCTGACCCAAAGAATAAAACTGCTTTATGCATTTTACCAAACGCAGAACGGTATAAACGCCCCCCCAAAAAAAAAAAAAAAAAAATTCATGAATAGCTGGTTTTGGGTCATTCTGCCTCACAAAAATCTGAATAAAAAGCGATCAAAAAATGTCACGTGCCCAAAAATGTTACCAATAAAAGCAGCAACTCGTCCCACAAAAAACAAGACCTCACATGACTCTGTGGACCAAAATATGGAAAAATTATAGCACTCAAAATGTGATAACGCATAAAACATTTTTGCAATAAAAAGCGTCTTTTAGTGTGTGATGGCTGCCAATCAAAAATACGCTAGAAAACGAGCTATAAATAGCAAATCAAACCCCCCTTCATCACCCCCTTAGTTACGAAAAATTAAAAAAATTTATTTATTTCCATTTTCCTATTAGGGTTAAGGCTAGGATTAGGGTTAGGGCTAGGGTTATGGTTAGCGCTAGGGTTAGGGTAAGGGCTAGGGTTAGGGTTAGGGCTAGGGTTAGGGCTAGGGTTAGGGTTAGGGCTGGGGCTAGGGTTAGGGTTGGGGCTAGGGTTAGAGTTGGGGCTAGGGTTAGGGCTACAGTTAGGGTTAGGTTTGGGGCTAAAGTTAGGGTTGGGGCTAAAGTTAGGGTTGGGGCTAAAGTTAGGGTTAGGGTTTGGATTACATTTGCGTTTGGGAATAGGGTTGGGATTAGGGTTAGGGGTGTGTCAGGGTTAGGGGTGTGGTTAGGGTTACAGTTGAGATTAGGGTTAGGGGTGTGTTTGGATTAGGGTTTAAGTTATAATTGAGGGGTTTCCACTGTTTAGGCACATCAGGGGCTCTCCAAATGCAACATTGCGTCCGATCTCAATTCCAGCCAATTCTGCGTTGAAAAAGTAAAACAGTGCTCCTTCCCTTTTGAGCTCTCCCGTGAGCACAAACAGGGGTTTACCCCAACATATGGGGTATCAGCGTACTCAGGACACATTGGACAACAACTTTTGTGGTCCAATTTCTCCTGTTACCCTTGGGAAAATACAAAACTGAGGGCTAAAAAATAATTTTTGTGGGGAAAAACATTTTTTTTATTTTCACAGCTCTGCGTTATAAACTGTAGTGAAACACTTGGGGGTTCAAAGTTCTCACAACACATCTAGATAAGTTCCTTTGGGGTCTAGTTTCCAATATGGGGTCACTTATGGGGGGTTTCTACTGTTTAGTTACATCAGGGGCTCTGCAAATGCAACATGACACCTGCAGACCAATCCATCTAAGTCTGCATTCCAAATGGCGCTCCTTCCCTTCTGAGCTCTGCCATGTGCCCAAACAGTGGTTCCCCTCCACATATTGGGTATCAGCGTACTCAGGACAAATTGGATAACAACTTTTGGGGTTCAATTTACACTGTTTCCCTTGGAAAAATACAAAACTGGGGGCTAAAAAATAATTTTTGTGGTAAAAAAGGATTTTTTTTATTTTAAACGGCTCTGCGTTATAAACTGTAGTGAAACACTTGGGGGTTCAAAGTATTCACAACACATCTAAATAAGTTCCTTGGGGTGTCTAGTTTCCAATATGGGGTAATTTGTGGGGTTTTTCTACGGTTTAGGTACATTAGGGGCTCTGCAAATGCAACGTGACGCCTGCAGACCAATCCATCTAAGTCTGCATTCCAAATGGTGCTCCTTCACTTCCGAGCTCTCCCATGCACCCAAACAGTGGTTCCCCCCACATATGGGGTATCATCGTACTCAGGACAAATTGGACAACAACATTTGGGGTCCAATTTCTCCTCTTACTCTTGGGAAAATACAAAACTGGGGGCTAAAAAATAATTTTTGTGGGGGAAAAAAAGAATTTTTATTTTCATGGCTCTGCGTTATAAACTGTAGTGAAATACTTGGGGGTTCAAAGCTCTCACAACACACTATATGAGTTCCTTAGGAGGTCTACTTTCCAAAATGGTGTCACTTGTGGGGGGTTTCAATGTTTAGGAACATCAGTGGCTCTCCAAACACAACATGGCATCCCATCTCAATTCCAGTCAATTTTGCATTGAAAAGTCAAACGGCGCTCCTTCCCTTCCGAGCTCTCCCTTGCGCCAAAACAGTGGTTTACCCCCACATATGTGGTATCAGCTTACTCAGGACAAATTGTACAACAACTTTTGCAGTCCAATTTCTTCTCTTACCCTTGGGAAAATAAAAAATTGGGGGCGAAAAAATCATTTTTGTGAAAAAATATGATTTTTTATTTTTACGGCTCTGTATTATAAACTTCTGTGAATCACTTAATAGGTCAAAGTGCTCACCACACAACTAGATAAGTTCCTTAGGGGGTCTACTTTCCAAAATGGTGTCACTTGTGGGGGGTTTCAATGTTTAGGCACATCAGGGGCTGTCCAAACGCCTCATGGCGTCCCATCTGAATTCCAGTCAATTTTGCATTGAAAAGTCAAATGGCACTCCTTCGCTTCTGAGCTCTGCCATGCGCCCAAACAGTGGTTTACCCCCAAATATGGGGTATCAGCGTACTCAAGACAAATTGTACAACAACTTTAGTGGTCCATTTTCTCCTGTTACCCTTGGTAAAATAAAACAAATTGGAGCTGAATTAATTTTTTTGTGTAAAAAAGTTAAATGTTCATTTTTATTTAAACATTCCAAAAATTCCTGTGAAACACCTGAAGGGTTAATAAACTTCTTGAATGTGATTTTGAGCACCTTGAGGGGTGCAGTTTTTAGAATGATGTCACACTTGGGTATTTTCCATCATATAGACCCCTCAAAATTACTTCAATTGAGATGTGGTCCCTAAAAAAAAATGGTGTTGTAAAAATGAGAAATTGCTGGTCAACTTTTAACCCTTATAACTCCCTAACAACAAAAACAAATTTGGTTCCAAAATTGCGCTGATGTAAAGTAGACATGTGGAAAATTTTATTTATTAAGTATTTTGTGTGACATATCTCTGTGATTTAATTGTATAAAAATTCAAAGTTGGAAAATTACAAAAGTTTCAAAATTTTCGCCAAATTTCCGTTTTTTTCACAAATAAACGCAGGTAATATCAAAGCAATTTTACCACTGTAATTAAGTACAATATGTCACAAGAAAACCGTGTCAGAATCACCAGGATCCGTTGAAGCGTTCCAGAGTTATAAACTCCATAAAGGGACAGTGGTCAGAATTGTAAAAATTGGCCCGGTCATTAACGTGCAAACAACCCTTGGGGGTAAAGGGGTTAAAGTCTGAGTCCTTGTGCTGGTCTTCCTCCTCTTGTATTGCATACAGTTTTTAATGTCAACCAATATCTTTCCTGTAGCACACCCTTCCTCTTTTACCTGTTGGAAAGTGATTGCGGTCTCCAATACATGGAACGGACTACGCAGCCAATCCACAACAGAATGAACATCCACAGGTATAATATAAAAATGGGATAACTACACAGTCTATCTAGACTTTTTGTAGTATATGATCAAAATAATCCAGAGAATTTGCACCTCTCTATTCTGGAGCATATATCCGAGACCAGTCCAGATTGTTTACAGGGGGTAAACAATAATGAATCCCTCTGGATATTCAAACTGGCTACTTTGCATCCAGGAGATCTACATATCAGTATTGAACACACACACCTTAGTATAACTTTGAGATTAAGTAATTGTATTGATAATAATAATACATGTGGCTTTGTTCATAAACGCATTAGAAACAAATACTATATCTTGTGCCCCAGCTGACGGGAGCCCCACATCGGGATGTGGTTACATCAGGTATTTGTTTATGTCTATATCTTTTCTTTTAATTGATTTCTTTTAATGGATTTGTATCCTTTTATGCATGTTTTTTTCTATTTTACATATTGATTAATCACCCAATTACACCGGTGCCAGTTTATTTAAGGCACTGAGATAAGTGTTTATTCTATACTCAACTGATGAAGGGGACAGATTGTCCCAGAAACGCGTTGTGCATAATAAATATTCATGTTTACTGACCTGGCTGGTCTCCTGCGTATTGTCCTAGGAAATCTGCCTACTACTCCCATCATCTCTCCTCTGATGTGGCTCCTGTGCTACACACCAGGGACGGGCAGAAGATGCGGCAACACTTCTTGACTTCTGGCTTCTAATGTCTGTTCACTGTGTTGTGCCTGGTCTGCTCAACCATCGGAGGTGAGTATATTACCTCCCCCTCGTTTCTTCACTGATCTGGAGTGTCCTTCACATGGAGCTCTATCTCTCCTTTGTTTCCTCTTGTCTTCCAGAATTTGAGAATATCATAATTTTTGCCCCCTAAATTCCCAGCCACCTTTACTTCCTCAGCCATTTCCTCAGTTCCAGTTCCACTGCATGCAGCTAATAATAAAGATTTGGTCTCCATATGATGGTGTCTGCACAAAGAATAATTCTATTAAAATCTCATAAGAATCAGAATCAATCACCTTTATCTTTCCACAATCTAATAATTCTACAAATCTTTTTAATTATTTCAGGAGTATAAATAGTTTCTTGGCCCAGAGACTGGTCGATGTTGAAATACACAAATGAGGATTCATTACCTGTTGCCATGTTTGTTATTCAGCTGCACTTTTCTCATAAACATCAATTTCCTCGCAACCACTCGAGGTGACTCCTATTACAAGTCCTGCAAATTGGATCTTTTTTGTGCCATTCAGACTAAATGGTCTTGAAATTTTATCAGGTTTCTTTCGAAACTCATTTATGTTCTGTTCTTTGAACTCCACAAAATGAATAATCAGTGCAACATTATTGAAAAGTGCCGATTTTATAATGAAAAATTAAGTTGTTTTCATTTTAGATGCAGCTGTACTGAAATTCTAATGGAGTTCAGCTCATTCAAGTATCACAGCATGCTATCAGTGGTTTGCATAGGACTGCTGTTAAATTCTGACATTTCACTTGAACATTTTGGACCTAAAGCAGACTTTTAACTTGTGACTCTTGGAGTACTAAGGGTAAATGCACTAGAAGTCTCTTTCTCGTGGTTCTGTCATGGAAACCAACTGAAAAACTTATTAGAAAAAAAAGAATATATGTTAAATTCAAATTTTACTATTTGCGCTTTTTTTCCACAGGAAATTCTATTTGCGGAGAAGTTATTCTCCACAAATGTATTGTCCCTTATTATGGACTGTGGTCTCTCTACAACCCAGAGCATAATAAATGTAAGATGTAGAAAATAAAAAATATTCTTCTAGTCACCTTAACACTGGCCTCTCCAGCCCCTCACTTACTCACCACAACCCATCTGGTCCTTGCCGAATCTTCAGATCTCCCGTCTCTCACGATGGAAGCTTCCAGTCTCCTGTAACTTGTCAGACTTATGTGTGTCATGGGACCCTGAAGGGTTCTGTGCATGTGCGGGAACATCATTGTGTCATGACATCACGATCTTGTAGATTGTGAGTCCTCGCGGGCAGGATCCTCTTTCCTCCTATACCATTGTGACTTGTATTGTACTGTACTTGTTTTTATTATGCATACTTCTCCTTACATGTAAAGTGCCATGGAATAAATGGAGCTATAATAATAATATACGCCAGATCTTGCTTCCGTTAGTCACCACTACCCATCTGGTCCTCGCCGCATCTTCAGATCTCCCGCCTCTCACGATGGAATCTTCCAGTCTCCTGAACCTTGCCAGACATCTGGGTGTCATGGCCCCCTCAAGGGTTCTGCGTATGTGCGGAAAGGTCATCGTGTCATGACATCACGATATACCCCAGACCTCCCCTGCGCATATGCAACCTTTCCTGGGCAAGGTTTCCTGGGGTCTGCATTGAGGTGAGATTAGCAATTTTTTTGTTTTTTAACCTTTGGATGGTGCTTTTTTTGGTTAGAATAATGGAAGCTAGCAGAGGCCATTTTGCTGAATTTGCGCTGAAGCAAATATAAAAAATACACATTTTGAAACATGCAGATTTTTGTAAATTTCTAGTAGAATTTAATTCCACTCAAATATATTCACTCACCTCTAAATATTTGCATTTCCATGGAAATGCCTTCTGAACATCTCTTAACCACTACAGGTTTTTAAAGCCATCAAGCAGTTAGAAGAAATGATATCCATTCATCAAGAGTTTTTTTTTGTTTGGAATGCAATCACAATGCAAATCAAAGGGTCAGAAGAAGCCAGGCCATTTTTTTTATTTTTTAGCATTTATAGCCAGTGTTGAAAATAGCTATGTGCACACAGATTATTTCGAGGAGTTCTCGAAGCAGAAACTGAGTGGAAAAAAATTAGCAGAAACTCTCCAAATCCTCTTGAGTTTCTACTCCAAAAACTCAGCAAAATGACTCTGTGTGCACATAGCCAATGAAAGCAAAAAATACTCCTTAACCATGAAAAATCCCTACAAAAACTGTCAGGCAGTCAAAAACGTGAAAATAACGCACAAGAAGTGACAAGAAAGTTTCCTGAAGTGTCATATGCTCTTAAAACTCGGTGAGCTTGTCCCAGTGTAAAATATGTTGTGTGCACATACCTTTAGGAGGGAATGACTTTAGAAAAATTGTACTCCTGGAAAACTCTAGGTCCTTTATCTTTCACAACTCCCAACTCTCATAGCCTTTGTCCAGCTGCCATATGGGTAAACGCACTTCATCTACCATTTTATATCCTTTCATAGGCTGTGGTTCACTGGCTGGCACAGACAAAAAAAGACCCCTGTGCAAGAACAACATATGGGCCCTTTGCTGCCAAAGAGCTCCTCTAAATTTAAAATTGCACCTGCTTTAGTGGTAGAAATGAGCTTCCTTACCTCTTGAGCCCCTGTGTGGTTGCACAATGGATATGTCATCCTGTGATGTGTTTCATTTTATTCGAAAGTATTCTGTATACACTTAGAAAAAAGAGGAAGAATTGCGTTCCTGCTCCAGGATAAATTAAAAAAGTTTATTTATTTGATAAATGCTAAAATAACATGGCACTAGGCATAGTAACAAAAAGAAAAAGTGGCGCCTTTCAACCGCAACTACAGTCTTTGTCTGTCTGAGCTCATACAAAAACCGCAGTTGCGGTTGAAACGCATTGCTTTTTCACCTTGTTATACTGACTAGTGCCATGTTATTTTAGCATTTATGTTTATATTTAGCATTTAGCAATTATCAAATACATATACCTTTTTATTTCATTCTGGAGCTGGAATGCAATTTTTCCTCTTTTTTCTGTATTATAAATTTTATCAGAATGGAGTTGGGGATTCAAATTAGTGAGCTGACTTCCCCTCTTTTTTCTTATTGTTTATTCTATTTTCACCCCAATAAAATGGTTGTCAGAATATTATGTTTTTGTTTCAGTATTATGTGTATTCCCCTTTATTTGGTGAATTTTAGTTCAAATTTGACAATGCCCTGAAATGGGAGCTGTGGGTTACAAAAAGGGTCCTGCTCCTGTCACTGGTGTAGTACTACAGGATGTCAACTCAGGGACCATGGTTCCAGCTGGTGGAATTCAGATCTGCTTCACTGCATAACACTGAGATCACAAAGCTCTTGGATGACCCAGGTTGGGACAATCAGGTCACCTGGCCACATGTTCCTCTGTGATCCATCAGCTTGCCGCTACCTCCTCTCTGTGAGTGGAGACGAGAAAAGAAAAAAGTGTGAATGAAAAACTAACAATGATCAAAATATAATGCAATTAAATGTATTAGGAAAAAAAGATAGTACCAACAACTATTATAAACATTTAAAAAGCCAAAGGGCTAATATGCAATGATAGAAAGTCCATGTAAGGAATGACTGTCCTCCTCCACTGTGTGTACTGGCAACAAGTAATAAAGAACCTGCTATGTAATGACTAAAGAATCAGATTGGTGCTAAGTTGCAGGAAATATAACAAGGTATAAATGCAAATATCAGAAATGACAAATGGTAGATATATTCAAGAATATACATAAATGCATCCAAAAGAAAACCAACAAAGCAAATCAATATGTCATAGAGAAATGTATTCAAAACCAGACCAAAGCAAGGAATTAGAAAAGGCTGTTATGAGATAGGCAGGTTTCATAAATAGTAGGGCTACATACAACTTGTCGATTGGAATGTAAAAAAGCACAGTAACAGCATGGTGCAGGGAGAAGTGAGCCCCACGCGTATTGCCACAAAGCGTGGCTTCCTCAGAGGTACGTATGTCTTTAGATTGCGCTACATTATTAACTTGTGAGTCCCGTCTCTTTGTAAAGAAATAAAAGGCAACAGTAAATGAAAAAATTCATATCTGTGGAAATATAAAATGTTTATTTTTTTGTAAATCATATTGCTCAAAGAAGCATCTAAAGTAAAATAAGAGCAAAACTATTCTAGTTTTAACCCGGTGGAAGCAAAACAAAATAGTTATACTATTGATCCTCTGGTATTTGTAGATTCACTAATGAACTCAACTAATAAGTAACTAGTAAGTAGTGAGAAGATACTGTTTAATGTCTGTTTTGGCTCTAGGGCTCAAACCTTAACATAATACAATTTACAACTTGAGTTAAATGAAGCTGTCAAGTTTCTTTTTCAAAAGTTCATTATAGACATGGAAACGATGAGATAAAAGGTGTAACAGTGAGTTAAATGTCATGATTTTGGTTTATTTTCCGGCTCATCGAGAAGTAAAGAACACTGCTTTAACACTGTGGATAGACAATATCGAAAGCATTTCTTGGCTTTTCTTTGGAATCAATAACTCTGACTGCTGGTGTCTGAAGCAATGAAGAAAAACTCTGCACTGTCATGACTATTATAGAGCGCATCTATCTCATATATTGCTGACAGATTTGGGATGTAAATCTACTGTTTTCCTCTTTTCACTTAATTCAATGCAAAAAAAAGTTCATTATTTATATTGCGGTCTCATCACTGCCACTAACAGCAGTTAGGCTTTCCATATTAATAATGAAAAAAATAAAATAAAATGCCCAATCTCAGAAATTTCAGCCAACCACTCTTGTGTATGCTATAGGATTACCTGGGACTATGGAGAAGATATAACAAAATGGTGCAAAAGATAAATAGAGAGTAATTGTCCATGGAGTGGAAACCAATTCTACCCTTTTTTTAGTAACTTGGTATAAAACATGGTTAACGTCACCATTTTTGTTTTGGAGGAGTTTTTATTTTTTATACAGCATATTTTTCTATAAGTATGTGACATGGGCAGACAATTTGTTTGCCACTGCAAGGGTCATGAAGAAACATTGTGGGGAGCATGGTGGACAATCTTTAGGTGCCCATATACATTTAAACAACATTTGACCAAATTCATCAATTTTTTTTAGATCAGTCAACAATGATTTTAACTAGAAAAATATATTTGCCATTGGCGTGACATGAAACTATTTCTATTGGCACAACAAGATAAATTCCTCAAAAGATAGACAAATTGACTATTGGAGTTGTATTTGATTATCCAGGGGTTATTGCCCTATTTAGCCTGTTTATATGTGCTCACATTGTGCTTTTCTTTCATGTCCATAGGTTTTTTCAATATGTTTAATGTTTTTCGGCACTGCTTGTTCCTAATAAAGCCTTTTTCACATATAACTCTATGGTCTGTGCACTACTTATTTACGCTATCTTTTCTCTTTGGTTTACAAATTGACTTGCAGAACCTTGGTCTAGAGCCCAGGTCAGTATTCCATGGTAGGAGAGCCGTGAATCGCCTCCTACCTGCCGACATCTTCAGCTGTTCTTTAGATTACCGTATTTTCCGGCGTATAAGACGACTGGGCGTATAAGACGACCCCCCAACTTTACCAGTTAAAAAATAAAATCTTCTTAAAAGTTGGGGGTCTTCTTATACACCGTATGTCGTCTTATAGGGCCGGTGAATATGTGCCTTTTGGGGGGGGGGAGTGATCCTGATGAGGACGAGGGGGCGTCTCACAGGAAAGTGAGTATCCCCCATTACCTTATCATAGCGCTGCAGCGTGGGGTCTCTGTGCTGGGAGCGGCGGCTGCTGTGCTGTGGCGGCTCCTCTTCTGCAGTGTGGGGCCTCTGGTGCTGTGGGGCAGTGGCGGCGGCGTATCTTCATGCAGTCGGGGCTCCTCCGGCATCTCAGCCTGGAAGCCCCGCCGGCAACTCCATCGGTACAATGCGGTCAGGTGGCCTCCGGGAAAATGGCCGCTGCTCAGATTCAGATCTCGTCCCGAGATCTCGGGAGACGAGATCTGAATCTGAGCAGCGGCCATTTTCCCGGAGGCAGCTCAATAGGTGCGATGCGGTGGCCCGGCCGCTGGGGGCTGTGCATGCTCAGATTCAGATCTCGTCCCGAAATCTCGGGACACGAGATCTGAATCTAAGCAGCGGCCATTTTCCCGGAGGCCAGCGCATTACACCGATGGAGTTGCCGGCGGGGCTTCTAGGCTTTGAGATGCCGGAGGAGCCCCGACTGCATGAAGATACGCCACCGCTGCCACCGCCCCACAGCACCAGAGGCCCCACACTGCAGAAGAGGAGCCGCCACAGCACAGCACAGCACAGCAGCCGCCGCTCCCAGCACAGAGACCCCACGCTGCAGCGCTATGATAAGGTAATGGGGGATACTCACTTTCCTGTGAGACGCCCCCTCGTCGTCATCAGGATCACTCCCCCCCCCACCCACCATATACACCCGGCGTACAAGGCGATTCCCGGCGTACAAGACGACCCCCGACTTTTAAGAAGATTTTCAGGGGTTAAAAAGTCGTCTTGTACGCCGGAAAATACGGTAGTTGGCTAAAAAAAGGGTGCCACGTATGCCAGCATCTAGGAGCTGGATCGCAAGACTCTCATCAAGCTACCATGTACTTCTGAAATGGTCACCTAGACCAAGGTCCTGCAATTTGATTCCCTCAACTCTAATTCCTCCCAAAACTAAACCAAAACAAAGGGAAATTTCAACATGCAGTGTCAAAAGTTTTGGATATGTTTCCCTTTATGCATGTTTATTGCCCCTGTAAGGTGGAGAAAAGACCTTCAGAAACGTTTTGGGATGTAATTATTCTAGAACTCTTTATGAAGTTCCTTTTGACTGTAATGTCATTTAAAGTCGTTGGGATTTATCAAAATTTTCATGGCATATCTGGAGTGAAATTCTTGAAAAAGTGGAAAAATGTTTGAACAACTTGGAGTTGCACGAAAATTTAGCAACTTTCCTTGTTTTTACACCAGTTTGAAGCAGCTCCACCAAAATGGGGTGGAACTGGACATGATTCCACCCACCCATCAAATTCAGCAAATGTGACAGCATTTTTTACACCAGAAAAGCTACTCTAGTTCCTAACTGGAGAAGCATTTGTGGCGAGGTGCAACTAAGATATGCGCATCTCAATTACCGTAAGTAGTTGCGCCGTACTTCAGCAAACTCTTATTTAAGACAGGTTCATATGAAACGTTCACCTTAGTTAATCATACATATTGTCTCAATATCTGAGAGAGTTTAATTTTTTAAAAATACAAAAATAATTAGCATTTCTATTACATAATATTTTTTGCCTAAGAAAACAAAATCAACAGAAATGTACCTAAATTTTACTACTTCACAAAATCTTTTCAATATACCTTTACAGGTAATCTATCGTGTAACCGAAAAATGGGCTCATGGCAAACAAGCATTATTTTTATGGTTCAATCAAGTTGCTCCCTTGGGGGTCTGTCCATTACTATGGGCCACCAGCTTCTATTCCATGCCCAGGATTGCTTACAAGTAAAAATTAAAATACTGGAGGTTTCATATTTATTTCATCATTTGTTTGTTTTTTGTTTGTCTTTTATATTTGTTAATACATCATAAAAAACTTGTTAAACTGCCAAAAAGTTTATTTATGACCAAAGGACTACAGAGACCCTCTTTATTTCTGCCATTAGGAAAACATATATTTTAATGGAACAAAAAGAAAAGGAATATCTAATCTGCAAATGAATATGAGATAAATGCTTCAACTCCTGAATTAATGTTATGATGAACTGAATTGAAATCAAGGATTGAAAATTGCAGCAAGCTATTGGAAGATATAAAACCTTTGCTGGGATCAGCTATGAGGAAGCTTGAAGTAATTCTCAATAACTTTCTGCTAATTCTACTGAAGGGCATAAAATCTCTTCCACCTATGAAATATTCATGTGGAGTTTTAGGAGGATTATTGTCATTAGAGTGTGTCAGTTTTCCTTTATTTTACTCATTTTCTTTTATCAAACATTTTTTTCTGAGAGTGATTTTTTTGTATCAAGCTTGAACATCTGATGTTCATCTTTTAGGTTTTCTCAAAATCTGAAGGAACTTGATGGGTCTTTTTACGGCATGTTTTGAAAAAAAAGTTTCCAAGTAAAAATGCTTTAGAATAAAATTGTTAGTATTTTAGTTTATTTTTATCAATTAACAAAATGCAAAGTAAGTGAACAAAAGATAAATGGAAATCATAACAATTCTTCCAAGATAGCACCAGAACAGGGTTTTACTAAGGCTACTTTCACACTAGCGTTAACTGCAATACGTCGCAAATGCGTCGTTTTTGCGAAACGCCGCATCCAGCAAAAGTTTTTGCTGGATACGTTGTTTCGTCATAGAGTAACATTAGCGACGCATTCGCGACGCATTTGCGACGCATTTCCAAACGGTGAATGCGTTTGGCGGCGTTTGGGCGTATGGTAGCGGTCCGTCGGGAAAACAGAACGCTACATGTAACGTTTTTTGCTCCCGACGGTCCGCTTTTTCCGACCGCGCATGCGCAGTCGGAACTCCGCCCCCACCTCCCCGCACATCCCCGCACCTCACAATGGGGCAGCGGATGCGTGGAAAATATGCATCCGCTGCCCCCGTTGTGCGGCGGAGACCACACTAGCGTCGGGAACGTCGGCCCGACGCGCAGCGACGGGTTGTTCCCGACGCTAGTGTGAAAGTAGCCTCAGACCAAAGGAAACTTTTTTCCTTTGACCAGTGACGTCAATGGGATGGCCAGAAATCACAGACTCATGATGGAGGTGCTGAAATTCATTACATTCCGTTAGCTTGGTCTTTGATTGTTCACCTGTGAGAAGGCCCATATTAAGGATAGTTGCTTAACACCTTTCCATACTGCATGCCAAGGAAGTCCACGTGAAACACACGTTGTGGCCGTGGACATACACTTTGGGACATCTAGCTATACTGGTCAGCATTTCATCTTATATATACTGATGTTTTTTTCTATTTATTCCATTAATTGCTTTGTGCAAGGTTATGAGACCACATGATTTATACCTGTACTCCTCCTTTAAACATGTCCCTCTAAAATGGAAGCCATAATTTTATCTATGCACAATTCTTGCACGACCCCTTGGTGGTATGCATATGCATATTTTCTAGGAGATCATTAGCCACCCATATATATTTGACCTTTGTTTGATCCCTTCATGAATTTGTTGTCCGGCATTATTGTGTCTTCACAACTGACCCATTTGTACTTTAGTTTTGTACATTTTTTATTTTTCATTTTTCATGCTTTTGTTGATATTTGTTGTAGGTTCAAGCACAGACAATAACTGAAAAAGAAACAGCTGTGTAAGAAGCTTCATGTCACAAGTCATACACCATGGCAAGACTGAGCACAACAACAAGACATAAGTAGTTACAGTACATCAGCATGCAGGGCCTGCATTAGGGGCAGGCAGACAAGGCAGCTGCCTACTCATTCAGGGTCCCGCAGCTGAACCAATGGTGTGCCGTTAATAGCGACACACTACACGGCCACTGAGGTGACCGGCGCCGCCCCATCGCTGATTCAACTTATCGGTTTCATAGACGCTCATACAGTTGAAAGCAGTGATGGAAGAGAGAGCGTCTGCTGGCTCTCCTCTCCCATAACTCCCCCTGCTTGTGACTTAGCAGGCGCGCGATGATGTCACTTCATCATGCACCATGCTGTGCCAGCAATGGAGCCGATGAGACTGGAGCAGCAGAGCCTGAAGTAGCACAGGGAACAAGGAGGAGTGAGTATTTTGTGAGTGTGTGTGTGTCTGCACTATACTGTGTGTTGGGGAACTGCACTATATTGTGTATTGGGGAGCTGCATTACACTATGTGTTTGGGTGAGCTGCACTATACTGTGTGTTGGGGAGCTGCACTATGCTGTGTGCTGGGGAGCTGCACTATACTGTGTGTTGGGGAGCTGAACTATACTGTGTGTTGGGAAGCTGCACTATACTGTTTGTTGGGGGAACTGCATTATACTGTGCGTTGGGGAGCTGCACTATACTGTGTGCTGAGGGGAGATACACTGTACTGTGTGCTGAGGGGAGCTACACTGTACTGTGTGTTGGGGGAGCTGCACTGTACTGTGTGTTGGGGAGCTGCACTATACTGTGTGTGTGGGGAGATGCACTATATTGTTTTTATATTGTGTGTGGAGTAGGGCTGCATTGTACTGTGTGTTTGTGGTTAGCTGAAATATACTCTGAGGGGGCTGCAGTATTCTCTGAGGGGGGCTGCAGTATTCTCTGAGGGGGCTGCAGTATACTCTGAAGGGGGGTTGCAGAATACTCTATGAGGGGGCTACAGTATACCCTGAGGGGGGCTGCATTATACTCTATCAAGGACCATGGGGAGCTGTATTATACTATGTCGAGGACTAGCTGTTCCCATTATTCTTCCTCAGCTGGTGTAAAGGCGCTCTGAAACAAGCATTGAACAACTTCAATGCCGTCAATCACGCTCGTTTAATGGCCAGAACTCTGCACCTGTAAATACAGCTGAAATGTTTGTGTGATGTGGAATATGTGAACATTTGGGGCCCCACTTTAAACTTTTTCCCAGGGCCTCACTTTCTCTAAAATCGGCCGTGTGTGTGTCTGTGTCTGCATTATGCTGTGTGTTGGGGGAGCTGCACTATACTGTGTGTGTGGGAAGATGCATTTTACTGTGTGTGGAGTGGGGCTGCATTATACTATGTGTGTGGGTAGCTGCAGTATACTCTGAGGGGTCTGCAGTATACTCTGAGAGGGATGCAGTGTACTCTGAGAGGGGCTGCAAAATGCTCTGAAGAGGGTTGCAGTATACTCTGAGGGGGTTTGAAGTATACTCTGAAGGGGGGTTGCAAGATACTCTGAGGGAGGCTGCAGTATACCCTGAGGGGGCTATATTATACTCAATCAAGGACCATGGGGAGCTGCATTATACTATGTTGAGGACTTTCTGTCCCCATCATTCTTCCTCAGCCAGTGTAAAGAAACTCAGGAACAAGCGTCAAACAACTTGCCATCGATCACGCTCATTTAATGCCCTAAACTCTGCACCTGTAAATATAGCTGAAATGTTTGTGTGATGTGGAATATGTGAGAATTTGGGGCACAATTTTAAACTTTTCCCAGGGGCTCACTTTCTCTAAAATTGGCACTGTGTGTGCGTGTGTTTCTGTGTATTCACTATACTGTGTGTTGGGGAAGCTGCACTATACTGTGTGTTGGGGGCGCTGCACTATACTGTGTATTGGGGGAGCTGCACTATACTGTGTGTTGGGGAGCTGCAATACACTGTGTGTTGAGGGGAGCTGCACTGTACAGTGTGTTGGGGGAGCTGCACAGTACTGTGTTGGGGGAGCTGCATAGTACTGTGTGTTGGGGGAGCTGCACTATAATGTGTTGGGGAGCTGCGCTATACTGTGTGTTGGGGGAGCTGCAATACACTGTGTGTTAAGGGGAGCTGCAGTCTACAGTGTGTTAGAGGTAGCTGCACAGTACTGTGTGTTGGGGAACGGCACTATACTGTGTGTTGAGGGAGCTGAGCTATACTGTGCTTTGTGGGGAACTGCACTATACTGTGCGTTGGGGAGCTGCACTATACTGTGTGTGTTTGGAGATTCAATATATTATGTGTAGAGTGGGGCTGCATTGTACTGTGCGTGGGTGGGTTGCTCTGTGAGGGGGGGCTGCAGTATACCCTGAGAGGGGCTCCATTATTCTCTATCAATTACCATGGGGAGCTGCATTATACTATATCGACGACTATCTGTCCCCATCATTCTTCCTCAGCCGGTGTAAAGAAACTCGGGAACAAGTTTCAAACAACTTCTATGCCGTTGATCACGCTCGTTTAATGGCCTGAACTCTGCACCTGTAAATACAGCCGAAATGTTTGTGTGATGTGGAATATGTGAGCATTTGGGACTTTACTTTAAACTTTTGCCCAGGGCCCCACTTTTTCTAAAACCGGTCCTGTCAGCATGGTCTCCCAGGCAAACATTTCAAAGCACATTGGGCTTTAGGGCAGGTTAAGCTATTTTGAAGAAACACCAAAAAATAAATGTGAGGTCTGTAGACACAGGAAACTTAGTGCAGCAGATGAAAGATGCATCACGCTTAAGTCCTTTTGAAATCAGAACATGCATGAACATAACTTAGTTACCATTGCTTTGATGAAAATGTAAAAGTAATTTCACCAAGTGAAGGTGACCTTACTCTGGACAGTCCTAACCTCTACTATTAAAACCTTACCATATGTCACATTACGTAAATGTGAATAAAGGTCAAGCAGGACTGATGCTTCCGACTACTGGACACACGGCATTGGAGAGCTACATAAACAATGTCCAGCTGAAAGAACAGGGAGGCCACACCCTTATTTGCACAAAGTGCAAAAACCTAATGCAAAACTGAAAGAAATGAACTGGAATATAATTTCATTTGGAAATGGAAGCAACCAATGGAACTCATCTACACCCATCTACCATTTGAAGAAAACTGTCCAGAAGTGGTCTTCACAGAATAATTGTGGCCAAAAAGTCACAAATAGTGTTGAGCATTCCGATACCGCAAGTATCGGGTATCGGCCGATACTTGCGGGTATCGGAATTCCGATACCGAGATCCGATACTTTTGTGGTATCGGGTATCGGTATCGAAACAACATTAATGTAATAATGTGTAAAAGAGAGAATTAAAATAAAAAATATTGCTATACTCACCTCTCCGACGCAGCCTGCACCTTACCGAGGGAACCGGGAGCGTTCTTTGCTTAAAATTCACGCGTTTACTTCCTTACGTGAAGTCCCGGCTTGTGATTGGTCGCGTGCCGCCCATGTGGCCGCGACGCGACCAATCACAGCAAGCCGTGACGTAATTTCAGGTCCTTCAGGATTTTAAAATTACGTTCTGGCTTATGATTGGTCGCGTCGCGGTCACAAGGGCGACGCGACCAATCACAAGCCGTGACGTCACGGGAGGCTGGACACGCGCGCATTTTAAAATGCGTGCATGTCCTGCCTCCCGTGACGTCCCGGCTTGTGATTGGTCGCGTCGCCCATGTGGCCGCGACGCGACCAATCATAAGCCAGAACGTAATTTTAAAATCCTGAAGGACCTGAAATTACGTCACGGCTTGCTGTGATTGGTCGCGTCGCGGCCACATGGGCGACGCGACCAATCACAAGCCGGGACGTCACGGGAGGCAGGACACGCTCGCATTTTAAAATGCGCGCGTGTCCAGCCTCCCGTGACGTCACGGCTTGTGATTGGTCGCGTCGCCCATGTGACCGCGACGCGACCAATCATAAGCCAGAACGTAATTTTAAAATCCTGAAGGACCTGAAATTACGTCACGGCTTGCTGTGATTGGTCGCGTCGCGGCCGCATAGGCGGCACGCGACCAATCACAAGCCGGGACTTCACGTAAGGAAGTAAACGCGCGAATTTTAAGCAAAGAACGCTCCCGGTTCCCTCGGTAAGGTGCAGGCTGCGTCGGAGAGGTGAGTATAGCAATATTTTTTATTTTAATTCTTTCTTTTACACATTAATATGGATCCCAGGGCCTGAAGGAGAGTTTCCTCTCCTTCAGACCCTGGGAACCATCAGGGATACCGTCCGATACTTGAGTCCCATTGACTTGTATTGGTATCGGGTATCGGTATCGGATTGGATCCGATACTTTGCCGGTATCGGCCGATACTTTCCGATACCGATACTTTCAAGTATCGGACGGTATCGCTCAACACTAGTCACAAATTTAAGGCAAAGCAGCTCGACTATGACTGAAAACTGAGGCAGGAGGAGCACTGGACTAATGAGTCAAAATATGAAATATTTGGCTGAATCCGAAGGCAGTTTGAATCATTTTTAGGACAGGTATATATAACTGTATAAATTAGACCTAAGTTGTTCTAAGGAGCTGTGCACATGTCCGATCTTGCAGCAAGCACAATTTGAGAATCGAATGGCACTTGCCCATTTATGTCTGCGGATCCGTGAAAACAATCAGACCCCACTCAGATAACTTCTGAATGCAGTCCGATTTTCATGGATTCACAGCATGAAGAAGGGGGAGAATTTTTTTTTCTTTTCCCTCCACCTCTGATAAAAGATTATCAGAGTGTGATCTGATTTTTTCAGAGTGTGATTAGTATAATCAGACCAATTTTCCAGGATGGATAGAAAACGATCGTGTGACTCTAGCCTACATGAGAGAGATCCATAAGGAGTGGAAACAGTATGCAACTAGCAATGCTCCATTCCTACTGAATACTCTCCTTTCAATAGCCTTTTCAGCAAGCAGTCCATGTGACGGGGTGTACGGCAGAGCAACAAGGGACAACAGGCCAAGGGATGATTCCACAGATTTATTATCAAGAATGCTGGAACAACACATGCAGGTAGATCTACAGAGTCCACAATTAGTCCAACGGAACAGGTTCGGGGGCACCTCCCGATAATCCTTGTGCCAGCTATCAAAACAATAGTCCACACGAGTCCAAGGGATCACAAAACAATCTCACGATTCACGAACGACGAGATATGTCCTCAGCTCAAGTCTCGCCCCGTTCGCTTCCGCAGTCTCAGATGGACATGGGGTCTTGCCTCAGCTAAGAATCCCCACTCCTTCTCCTTCCAGCATCAACTCACATCTGATCTCAAAAATAAGAATGGATTGTCTGAGCTCCTTGGATCCGCCCAAGAAGGGGGGTAGGGGTCACACCTTCTATTCAATGGTTGGGTCCACCAGAAGATTCTATTCTGGTCGGCTCCGCTTATGGCCCCGTCACACATAGCGAGATCGCTAGCGAGATCGCTGCTGAGTCACAAGTTTTGTGACGCAACAGCGACCTCAGTAGCGATCTCGCTATGTGTGACACGTACCAGCGACCAGGCCCCTGCTGCGAGATCGCTGGTCGTGTCGGAATGGCCTGGACCGTTTTTTGGTCGTTGAGGTCCCGCTGACATCGCTGAATCGGTGTGTGTGACACCGATCCAGCGATGTCTTCACTGGTAACCAGGGTAAACATCGGGTTACTAAGCGCAGGGCCGCGCTTAGTAACCCGATGTTTACCCTGGTTACCAGCGTAAATGTAAAAAAAAACAAACAGTACATACTCACCATCTGATGTCTGTCAGGTCCCTTGCCGTCTGCTTCCTGCTCTGACTGAGATCTGGCCGTACAGTGAGTGCACAGCACAGCAGTGACGTCACCGCTGCGCTCTGCTCTCACTGTACGGCGGCACTCAGTCAGAGCAGGATGCAGACGGCAAGGGACCTGACGGACATCAGATGGTGAGTATGTACTGTTTGTTTTTTTTGGTAACCAGGGTAAACATCGGGTTACTAAGCGCGGCCCTGCGCTTAGTAACCCGATGTTTACCCTGGTTACCCGGGTGCTGCAGGGGGACTTCGGCATCGTTGAAGACAGTTTCAACGATGCCGAAGTCGTTCCCCCGATCGTTGGTCGCTGGAGAGAGCTGTCTGTGTGACAGCTCCCCAGCGATCACACAGCGACAAAACAGCGACGCTGCAGCGATCAGCATCGTTCTCTGTATCGCTGCAGCGTCGCTGTGTGTGACGGGGCCTTTAGTCTAGGTAGTATGTACATTTGACTAGCCACCTGCTGTGAGGAACAATGGCTATTCCTTCACAAGCTGACAAAGCTTAATTACATTATAGCTTAGGGCTGCAAGTATTGGGGGAAGGAGACATTGTTACAGGTAAACTCCCAGCACAAGAAAATACATAAACTACAGCTAATAGAAACCAGAGAACAGATACATACATCAAATGGCATATTATTCAAATACAGGACAGGGCAAAAGTACATATCATGACAGTCCAACCTTAGCAGCCTCCATGGTCTCGGCATCACAAAAGGTGTTCGGCAATTTCATAGAGACTTTGTTATTATATACTTTTGGTAGCAGCCAGTGCTCACAGATTCCATTCCTACCTCCTATACCTCTCTCCAAAGGAAGTTATGATGAGTCACAGCCTCTACTATCATTGCTAGTACTTTCCAAACTGCTCAGTTATTATCCACCAGCCCATCACTGAAATTACAGTAAGACCACATGCACACGTTGAGGACTTGGTGAGTTTTTTACCTCAGTATTTGTAAGCCAAAACCAGGAGTGGGTGAAAAATGCAGAAGTGGTGAGGTGTTTCTATTATACTTTTCCACTGATTGTTCCACTCCTGGTTTTGGCTTACAAATACTGATGTAAAATACTGACCAAATGCTGACAGGTGAACGTGTCCTCATTGTGACATCTGTGCCGTTGCATGACCCATCTTTTGCCGGTTTGATCATCAGCTGATGCAAGGTGACTATTCGGTAGCCCTGTTTTATTCTTGGGACTTGTGGCCCTGGCCAGTCCAGAAGCTTTCAAGTTAAACCCTTGTTAGTTTGGTTTTCTTCCCTCTGGGTGGGGCTGTTCACTAATTAAACCCTTGAGAAACAGTTTCCACTGCCAGTTGTAGCAAAACCAGCTCTTCTGTGAAGTGCAGCGCCTGAATGTTAGGCTGTGGTCACACCATTGTATGTTCTCTCATCCAAGAGTTTCTATTATGCTGGGGTCCACACTGCAGCGTAATACGGATGAGTGATATGCGATAGAATATCGCATAGCACTCAGACCAGTATTCTTCTATGGGGCAGCTCACATCCCCAGTTTTTTCCTCAGCCATTTTTAGTGTGCAAGTGAAATCGTAGCATGCTGCGATTGTCACCGACTCTCGGCCGAGACTCGTCTCACTCGCACCCATATAAGCCTATGGGTGCGAGTGAGGCAGCCACATCACTCAGATATCATCCGAGTGATATGTGTTATACGCTGACCCGAGCAATGGAGGAGATGGAGAAAGTAATTTCTCCGCCTCCTCTGCAGCTGTGCTCCGATTCGCTCTGTGCGAGAGGCTCAGAGCACAGACGCATGACACTCGGCTCTCACTTGCAGCAGAGCAGGAGCCGAGGGTCATTAGCATATCGCATCCGATGCTCTCACATCGGATGCAGTATGCTAGTGTGACCCCAGCCTTAGGGCTCATACTCATTTGAGAGGAAAACGGACGAGTGCAATCCGAGAAAAAAATCGGATTGTACTCTTACCAATCTTATTCTATGGGTGACATCTCATCTGCAATATTTTTCTCAGCTGAAATTGGACTGAGAAAAAAATTATATATATATATTGCACAGAGAGATAGATAGAAGAAAAACCGGTAATACATATGTCAGCTTCTGTAAAATCACTGCAGGAGCCGAAAGGATAGAAGAGATGGATTACATACAGTAAATACAAATAGAATAGGTAGATACTGTATATAAATGTCAGTGACAAGTGCAATTAGTACAGTGTGTGTGCAAATTACTGGACATGTATTTAATTAATAAAAGATTATTTTACGGAAAAAAGGGCATGGGCTCCCGTGCAATTTTTGCAAGAGGGAAAGCATACGACTGAGGGCAGATGTTTATGGCTTGGGAAGGGAGTAATACTCATGGAGCTGGGGGACCCCTAAGAAAATAAGACGTGGGGTCCCCCATAATTAATAACCAACAAAGGCTATGCAGACAGCTGCAGGCTGATACTAATAGCCTAGGAAGGGGCCATAGATATTGCTTCCCCTTGGCTAAAAACATCAGCACTCAACCACCCCAGAAAAGGCGCATCTCCAAGATGCACCAATTCCGGCACTTAACCTCGCCCTTCCCACTTATCCTGTAGCAGTGGCAAGTGGGGTAATATTTGTGGGGGTTGATGTCACCTTTGTGACATCAAGCCCTGAGGTTAGTAATGAAGAGGTGTCAATAAGACGCCCCTATTAATAACCCCATAGTCAAATTGTTAAAACACGCCCAGTAAAAAATCCTTTAATTGAAATAAAGACACTGACTCCTTTAATGTTCTTAATTAAACCATACGTACAACCACACCTAATTCCTGCAAAGCCCTCGATCTCCTGTAATAAAAGTAAAATAACAAACCAACAATATACCCATACCTGTCCATCGTTGTGTCCCACGCAGTAATCCATATCTGGGGGATATACAGTTTTCAACCTGGACGGTGCCAAGATGTGACCATCGTAGCTGAAAACCACTGGTGAATGAGCTGCCGGGAGCAAAGCTTCAGTGACGTCACTGAAGATGCGCTTTCTCACAGCCTGAACTGTGGTGAACTCTGGACCATGGGAAAATGCATTGCCTCCCATGGAGGCTATTGAAGCATGGCAAAAGTAAAAAAAAAGTAAAAAAAGGTGAAAAAAATAAAACAAAATATAAAAGTTTAAATCACCCCTCTTTCGCCCCATTCAAAATAAATCAATAAAAAAATAATCAAACCTACACATATTTGGTATCGCCGCATTCCGAATCACCCGATCTATAAAAAAAAGCATTAATAGCATGATCGATAAACAGCGTAGCGAGAAAAAAATTAGAAACGCCGGAATTACTTTTTTTGGTCGCCGCGACATTGCATTAAAATGCAATAACGGGCTTTCAAAAGAACGTATCTGCACCGAAATGGTATCATTAAAAACTCCAGCTCGGCATGCAAAAAATAAGCCCTCAACCGACCCCAGGTCATTAAAAATTGAGACGCTGCGAGTATCGGAAAATGGCGCAATTTTTTTTTTTTTTTTTAGCAAAGTTTGGAAATTTTTTTCACTACTTAGATAAAAAATAACCTAGTCATGTTAGGTGTCTATGAACTCGTAGTGACCTGGAGAATCATAATGGCAGGTCAGTTTTAGCATTTAGTGAACCTAGCAAAAAAGCCAAACAAAAAAACAGTGTGGGACTGCACTTTTTTTTTTGCAATTTCACCGCACTTGGAATTTTTTTCCCGCTTTCTAGTACACGACATAATAAAACCAATGATATCATTCAAAAGTACAACTCATCCCACAAAACATAAGCCCTCACATGGCCAAATTGACGGAAAAATAAAAAAGTTATGGCTCTGGGAAGGAGGGGAGCGAAAAACGAACACGGAAAAATGGAAAATCCCAAGGTCATGAAGGGGTTAAAGTACCAGCAAAGCTTATGAGATTTCAGAAATCTCATGCACACATTTTTTTTTTTTATCGGCAGGATTTTGTGCTTTGCATGTTTTTTTTGGATATAGAGCATGTCTCTTCTTTCAGCATTTTTTCAGCGATTTTTCAGCGTTTCTCACCTATTGACTTGAATGGGTGGTGAGAAAACACTGAAAAAAACGCACTTAAAATGCATTTAACATGTTTTGCTGTGTTTTTGCGCCAAAACCTGATTCTATGTTTCCATGGAATAGGACTTTTTTTCAACACTAAACTTTATCATCATGTACAAGAGACAAATCTAGTATGATAAAACTGCCACAAAAAAACAAGCAAAAAATGCATAAAAATGCAGCAAAAAATGCAAGAAAAAACAAGGAAAATATGCTTTTTTTTCTGCAGCTTCTTTCCTGCCAAGAGATCAGGTTTTGCTGCAGAAAAAATTTCTAGTGTGAACTTACTCTTATTCTTTGATTTGTCGGCACAGATTTGCATTTGCTTCAAGTTCAAGAATACTTAGGCTTCTTTCACACTAGCGTCGGCATGGGGCCGTCGCTGTGCGTCGGCCCGACGTGCCGACGCGCGTTGTGAAAGTGATGCCCGACGTGGGCAGGGGAAGCAGTCTTACGACAATTCCGCTGCCCCATTGTAATGTCCGGGGAGGAGGAAGCGGAGTTTTGGCCGCGCATGCGCGGTCGAAAATGGTGGACACGACGCACAAAAAAGTTACATGTAACGTTTTTTTGTGCCGACGGTCCGCCAAAACACGACGCAACCGTTGCACGATGGTTGCGACGTGTCGCAATGCGTCGCTAATGTAAATCCATGGGGAAAAAGCGCATCCTGTGGACAACCTTGCAGGATGCGTTTTTTCTCCTAAACGACGCATTGCGACGTATGCAAAACGACGCTAGTGTGAAAGTAGCCTAAGACAGCACGGCATTCAATACTAATGGGGCTGCCCTGTAAAACTACGAATTTTATAATGTGGGCAGAAAAGTCATTGCACAGATGCTAGACAATGCTTATCAGAGATGCAAAGATTGGAATCTGGTACAAACTTAGGACACCAATCACCAAAGCAAAAGAAGTTCACGCTGTTCTCTCCAAAAAGATTGGTTGATTGCAGCCTATTAAAAAGATGTTCTAAGTAGTGATGGGCGAGCACTAAAATGCTTGGGTGCTCGTTGCTTGGGTCGAGCAAATTGGAATACTCGTGTACTCGGACAGAACAACGAGCCCAATGTAAGTCTAAGGGAAACTCGAGCATTTTTGCCGCGTTCCCCCCGGGGGTTCTTTTAGGGTCTGAAAACGTCAGAAATAGATGGGAATAGTGCCTAAATGACACGGGAACATCATGGAGAAGACTCCTGGAAGCATTTGACTCCTAGGTCAAAGCTGTGACCAATGTTGTCAGAGTGTAACACAATTTTTACAGGCACACACTAAAACATACAAAAACAAATCCAAAATGGATTTTCCTGGTAAATATGTTAAGGAACATCCTTTCCAGGGTAATAATTTGTATGTAAAGCAAAATAAACACACACCATAAAAAAAATGTACCTCCACCACTTGGGCTATGTTCTCACATAGCGTTTTTGATGCATTTTTCAACTTTAGCATTGCATTCAACCAATACAAATGCATTCACTGAGAAATGTCATTGTAACATTTTACAACCTTAGCTGGCCATGTGGTATGTGACACATCATCATACACATCTTGTTTCATTTATGAAAGAGGGACTCTTAAAGCCTATTTTTATAATGGCATCAGGCGGCATTAATATTCTTAAAGGGCTATTATTAAACAGTGGGTCTCCTATACTGTTATTGTCTATGCTGTGATTGGCTGGGCTGGCAAAAATTAGGACGTACCACAATACCCCTTTCACGAGACGTACAGGAGGGCCTCCTGAAAAAATGTTCCCATTATAAGAAAGTGGGTTTCCCATAACGTTTGTCTATGCATTGAATGCAAGGCCTGCCCTGCCCAAAAGTTATACGCACCCCAATAAGCCTTTAAGCCCATGTACTAGATGCCCACAGGAAAACAGTTCAAATTATTGATTTGGTCCTGCCATACTGTTTGCCTGTGCATTGAATTCAAGGCCTGCCCTGCCCTGCCCTAAAGTTACACACACCCCAATGAGCATTTGAGCCCACGTACTGGATGGCCACAGTAAAACTTAGTTCACATTATTCATTTTTTACTGCCATACTGTTTGCGTATGCATTGAATGCAAGGCCTGCCCTGCCCCAAACTTACACGCACCCCAATGAGCCTTTGAGCTCACGCACTGGATGGCCACAGTAAAACCTAGTTCACATTATTTATTTGGTACCGCCATATTATTTGCCTTTGCATTGAATGCAAGGCCTGCCCTGCACCAAATTCACATGCACCCCAATAAGCCTTGGAAGAGACGTAGAGGTGGGCCTCCTGAAAACAATGTTCCCATTATTAGGAAGTGGGTCTCCCATAGTCTTTACCTATGCAGTGAATGCAAGGCCTGCAAAAATTAAGATGCACTCCAATGCCCCATGAAAGAGATGTGGAGGAGGGCCTAATAAAAAAATGTTACCATTATAAAGGAGCGGGTCTCCTATACTTGTAATGCCCATACACTAAGTGTATGGGCTGACAAACATTTCCCCCTGGGGGTACGCATTATTATTATTTTTTTTTTAAATGTTCTACGGGCATCATAAACACCCGTACCAAAAACTAGAGTGGCTGTTGCATCACAGAATAAGTTCACCTGGTGTTCATGTCTGAAGAGACGTGGAGAACGTCCTCCTATGAATCTATTCCCAATTTAATGAAGCGGGTCTCCTATCCGTGGAATGCCCATACACTAAGTGTACGGGTCGACAAACATTTCCAATTTTTAATTATTTGCGGGCATCATTAACACCCTTGCAAAAAACTAGAGTGGCTGTAGCAATACGGAACACATTCACCCTGGTTTTCCAGTGGTGGTGGCTGATGAGGATGAGGAGAAAGAGGAAGATCACACCAAATAGCCAAAATCAAGACCCTTATACCCATGTGTGGGTGTGAAGAGGTGCATGAGAATACACCTCCCCAAAAGAGAGAATGTATTTGAGGTTATGTTTTGCTGTTATCATTCGGTGGTGTACAGAAGTCTGGCCCAATCCAGTCCTTGTTCATTTTTATAAGAGTCAGCCTGTCATCGGCCATCCCTTGCCAAACACCATGGGTGGCTTCACAAATCAATCCCCTATAAACTTTTCTCCCCTTGCATTATTATTATATGCTCAAGGGCCATTGAGTTGGGTCACGGCCCCGTGACTTCCCCAATGAACTGTCCGGCCCGGTTCCAAGTACCCCATGGCCCTGGTGGGCGTCACATATGCAATGATATCTACATACCCACATACAGTGCCTGCATGCCTTGTAATGATATGTATAGAGCCACATACACTCCCCTGCCTACCTAGCACTGCAATCTATATACTCTTTAATTAGTCCTTAGAAGGATTGTTGGTGTAGCTGGATTTGTGTAAAATCTGATGGTAGACCCACACTAACTGATAAACCCCCAAATCTGACCCTATCTCGGCAGCACCTGTCCCTACACTGTCTGAATCAGGAGCTGAATGCAACGAGCAGGGTGGCGCAAGGTCTCTTACAGTTCTGATGATGCTGTGCGGCCAGCCAATCACTGTAATGCCACAACTAAGATGACTACAGCATTACAGTGTGTGGCAGACAATCCATGCATGTTGACTGGCTCTGTAAAGACCACCAATCATGCAGGGCGGGGACCCGAGCTCCCACGAAGCAAACCTGGAAATGCTTGGTGCTCGCCTAGTACCGTGAGTACAGCAATGCTCGGGCAAGTAACGAGCATTACTGAGTATGCTCGCACATCACTAATTCTAAGTAATTCAAAGACTTTTATGAAAGAGTTATTTAATTGCTGATAAAGAGAGATGGTCATTGTTATTCCAGAAATGCACTTTTCTGCTCTTTTTCATTTAAAACGTTTATCCCTTAATTAATTATTTATTATTCCTGATTCTACTTTTCTTTCATGACCCCACTTTACATCATATCTGAAAGTCTCAGTTTGGCAACTTCTCTTAACCCCGTCATGACCGGAGGTATTTTCATTTTTGCGGTTTTTATTTTTGCTCCCCTTCTTTCCAGAGCCATAACTTTTTTCATTTTTCCATCAATATGGGCTTGTGAGGGCTTGTTTTTTTGCGGGATGAGTTGTACTTTTGAGCGATACCATTGGTTTTAACATATCAAGTACTGGAAGACAGGAAAAAAATTACAAGTGCGGTGAAATTGCAAAAAAAGTGCAATCCCACAGTTGTTTATTGTTTTGCTTTTTTACTGTGTTCGCTAAATGCTAATACTGGTTTGCCATTATGATTCTCCAGGTCATTCCAAAATCATAGATATCAAATATTTCTAAGTTCTTTTTTATCTAAGTAGTGAGAAAAATTTCCAAACTTAGTTAAAAAAGCGCTATTTTCCGATACGTAGCGTCTCCATTTTTCGTGATCTCGGGTTGGGTGAGGGCTTATTTTTTGCGTGCTGAGCTGGTGTTTTTAGTTATACTATTTTGGTACAGATATGGTCTTTTGATCTCCCGTTATTGCATTTTAATGAAATGGTGCGGCGACCATAAAACGTAATTCTCGTGTTTTGATGTTTTTTTGCTATGCCTTTTAGCGATCAGATTAATCCATTTTGATTGATAGATTAGGCGATTCTGAATGCGGCAATACCAAATATATGTATGTTTGATTTTTCTTATTGTTTTATTTTGAATGGGGCGAAAGGGGGGTGATTTGAACTTTTATATTGTTTTTATTTTTTTTTATATTTTTTAAAACATTTTTTTTTTAACTTTTGGCATGCTTCAATAGTCTAGAAGCTGCCATAACCCGGTTGGCTCTGCTACATACAGGCGATGATCTGATCGTCTGTATGTATGAAATTGTAGAAAGCATATAAGGAACCCAAACAATAGAACCATCATGGTACCATGCAGGGAAACCTAAATGGATACAAGTGTGCAGGACACACCAAGAAGTAACATAACCACAAAAGAAAAAATAGTGTACCAGTCCTAAAGTAGAAAAAAATCAATTTTATTAGAGCTAAAAACTATGAGACAAATCAAACAGTGACAGCAATGGGTTAAAACCGGCGCACAGGCCGTAGCTACAACAAAAGAAGAACAACATGGCACCCATTATAGAGAACATAATGGTACAAGCCCACATGGAGACCATCCATAGGCAAATAATCTATATATGCTCCATAATCCACTGTGGGAACGCATATGAACAGGACAACATATGGGCTGAAACGTACCGGTGTAGATAGAAAATAAATATACGGCAGGTAACGTGATGTCCCCTTCCTCCCGACGCGCGTTTCGGGTGTCCCTTCCTCAAGGGAGGCATACCCGAGATGTAATTCCCCGTCTTCATATACAGGAGCCACCGGAAATCCATCAACTCAAATCCCGCCCACCACGCCGATACACATGGGCCCATGTGATCAGGCGCGGGGGGACGGAATAGAGGGACGGAAAACCGGAAGTGTGTGTCAGAGCTGTAACCGGAAATGTGGAAGCGGCCATCTTAGTAAAGGTAAGGTGCGCCCATAAAGCAGAGCGCACATGCATACTTAATACATATATGTATATACATTGAAATATACCCAAAAATAAGAAAAAAGAAGCAGAAAGACAATAACAAGCCATAAATATGCAATATTATAGAGACCTCATATGGTATGATGCATGACCAAATAAATAAATATTGCACACAGATTGCAGCAATATGGCAACGTGCCATGGGTAATACACCATATCAAATCAAAAGACCACACATAGTGAACTTAATAAAGAGACACAACTAAATTCACCGATGCAAAAGCAAATATACATAAATGCACAAAAACAAAAGCCAAAAAACGCGCCGATTGCTGAAAACTTGATGTTAGTGCATCATATGACATCCGTATTACGTCTCTATCATGGAGAACAACATCACAGGCTTAAATCTGAAAATGTAACATAAGAAAAATGAAGTTAAAAACAATTAAAAACAAATGCAGCACGACCAAAGACCCGGTTCAAACACAACGCAGCCAGCGGATTACAAGAATGGGGCAAAGGATAGCCCCTCATTAAGACCAAAAGGGGATACAGTGTTGAGCTTCCAGATCCACTTGGTCTCCAGTCTCCCCAATCTTTTTGTGAGACCGCCCCCCCTGATGTCAATTTTAAGGGCATCAATACCCCTAACCTTGAGGGCGGTACTATCACAATTATGGAACTCTTTAAAGTGGCGGGGTAGGGTCTTCAAGGTGGATGTATCCGTGTGGACGAGTGCCGCCTCAATGCCCAACACATGTTCTCTTACACGGACTTTCAACTGACGTGTTGTCAGTCCCACATAGATTAATCCACATGGACATGTGGCATAATATACCACATATCTCGTAGTGCAGGTAATCCGTTTTCTAATAAAAAATTGTCTGGTGTTATTAAAATTTGAGAATTCATTACGTCTTTCAATGTTGGGACAGGCGACACATCCGCCACACGGATAACATCCCATAGCCCTAGGAAACCTATCAAGGAATGTAACTACCCCACCACCTGAGTAGTGACTGGAGACCAAGTGGTCTTTAAGATTTTTTGCTCATCGGAATGCCATAGAGGGTTTCTCAGGAAGCAATTTGGCAATATTGGGATCTATCCGTAAGATTGGCCATGCCCCCTGAAGAATAGATCTAACCCTATTTGATTGGGAATTAAAAGTAGTAACAAATCTGAGTTTGGAAGAAGTGTCAGAGCTTGATTGTGTCTCATTGCCAAATAAAAGGTTATGCCGAGTAGCATGTTTGGCACGATTGAATGCCCGCTTAATCGACCTGTTGCTATAGCCACGGGTTTTGAAACGTTCTATTAGATCCTCTGCCTGATTATAAAAATCCGACTCCGAGGAGCATATTCTCCGAAGACGGAGAAATTGCCCCACGGGCACTGAATCAATCATGTGGCGCGGATGGCCAGAAGTGGCATGCAGTAGTGTGTTAGTGGAGGTTTCTTTCCTATAGATGTCAGTCTGTAAGGTACCGGTAGGATCCCTCCTTATTGACACATCCAGGAAATCCAAAGATTCATCACTATATACGAATGTAAGATGGATATTAAGATCATTGTTATTAAGGGTATGGATCAACCGCTCAAGATCGACTGGAGTGCCCTGCCACATGAAGAAGATATCGTCAATGTACCTCGTCCAGAATAGGACAAGGTCCATTGACCCCAATTCATCAGACAGGAAGAGCTGCCTCTCCCAGAGCCCCAGGAAAAGACCGGCATAGGCGGGCGCAAAGGCCGCCCCCATGGCGGTCCCCTGGAGCTGTAGGTAGAAGCTGCCCTTGAACACAAAAAAGTTGTGTGTGAGGGTGAACTCTAGAAGTTCCAGCAGGAGATCCCTGAGACCAATCGATAAGGATGAGGTAGTAAGAAAAAAACGAACTGCAGATATACCATCCTTATGCTTGATGTTAGTATACAGGGATTCAACATCTGCTGAGACCAATAGAGTACCACCCTCAATGTGCAGTCCATCGATCCTGCGCAGAAGATCACCCGTATCCTTGAGGAAGGAAGGGAGGCCTGAGACCAAGGGTTGGAGGTGGTAATCTATCCATTTATTAACATTCTCCAAGAAGTTACCCCTACCTGAAATGATTGGTCTGCCAGGCGGTGAGGTTGAGCTCTTATGAATCTTCGGGAGGAGATAGAAGGTAGGGATCGTGGGTTCAGGAACCCCCAGGGCAAGTCTCAGATCCCTGGTGATAATGTCGTCCTCTAGCGCCCGTTTCAAGATGGCATCCAATTGGGCTGAATATGCCGAGAGAGGATTATATGTAAGCCTCCGATAGCAGGTGTTATTATTGAGTTGACGGAAAGCCTCCCTCTCGTACATATTAGTAGGCCAGAGGACGACATTACCACCCTTGTCAGCTGGTTTAATGACAATGCCCGGCAGCTCCTGAAGACACTTCAAACGACCCCTTTCCTCCCGAGAAAGATTATCATTAGTTAAAAATGTAGGAATTTTATAGAGCTCATCCATCACCACCTTGACAAACAAATCAATGTTAGTACATGTAGACAAGGAGGGGAACTTCTTGGATCGAGGGCGGATAGTAGGAGGGATCTTACCTCCTCCTCCAGTGTGTTCAATTGCCAATTCCTCTAGGATACTCAAGGCCTCTTGTTCCTCCTCTGTAGGGAAAATAGATGCAGTATTATTAGTACTGAAATACTTTTTAAATAACAATGATCGTGCAAACATATGCAGATCTTTAATAGTAGTGAATAAGTCAAACCCGGAAGATGGTACAAAGGAGAGACCCTTACCAAGAAGCCCCAAATCTACATCAGAAAGAGAGTACTGACTTAAATTAATCACCTTATTGTCCCTAATACTTTTAGATGATGAAAAATTCCTTTTATAGGGATGGTAAGAGTGATCACGCAGCCTGTTATTCTCCAAAGCTCCCGTGGTAGATGTAGAACCAATAGACACATCGGAGCTGCCACTTATGGAGGAAACAGATGTAAGTGACGGGCTTTTCTGTAAATGAAGGGTATTTAAGCCACACCACAAATAGACTCTCTTGCTCTGATAATCCTTCAAGTCCCGTGTATATTTTGACATTTGTGTTTCTTGAATCTTTTTAACCATTAAGTCCATAGATTTATCCAGGCCAGCCTCGAACCTATCAATTCTATCCACTGGGCACCCGGCCCGAACCTCAGATTGTAACCCATCAATCAGGCCATCCAATTCTTTGATTTTTGAAGTATTCATTTCAACCAACAGCTGCATGAGAGCAGCAGAGCAGTTGTTACAAATCTCCTCCCATTTGGCAACGACACTCATATCTGTCACATGTGTATCGGCGTGGTGGGCGGGATTTGAGTTGATGGATTTCCGGTGGCTCCTGTATATGAAGACGGGGAATTACATCTCGGGTATGCCTCCCTTGAGGAAGGGACACCCGAAACGCGCGTCGGGAGGAAGGGGACATCACGGTACCTGCCGTATATTTATTTTCTATCTACACCGGTACGTTTCAGCCCATATGTTGTCCTGTTCATATGCGTTCCCACAGTGGATTATGGAGCATATATAGATTATTTGCCTATGGATGGTCTCCATGTGGGCTTGTACCATTATGTTCTCTATAATGGGTGCCATGTTGTTCCTCTTTTGTTGTAGCTACGGCCTGTGCGCCGGTTTTAACCCATTGCTGTCACTGTTTGATTTGTCTCATAGTTTTTAGCTCTAATAAAATTGATTTTTTCTACTTTAGGACTGGTACACTATTTTTTCGTCTGTATGTAGCAGAATTACTCATTTGCTATGAGAGCCAACCACCGGGCGGCGCTCATAGCAATCCAGCTGTGACAGCCATAGAGGTCTGCTGGATACCTCTGGTTGTCATGCCAACCCATCGACAACCTGCAGTCATGTGACACGAGTGCTGATGGGTTGGATTTCCGTCGCTCTTTCCGGAAGCTCGTCTTAAATTCCGATGTCAGCATTTGACCGTGGCTTTTAACTAGTTAACAGCAGCGGGTGGATTGCAATTTCACCAATGGCTGTTAGAGGCACATTTCAGCTTTTGAAAACAGCTGACATGTTCTGGGAAAGATGTGGGCTCAGCACCGGAGCCCACATTAAAGGGAATGAGTCTGATAATGGGGTACTATAACGCCCGATGTCTGAAAGGGGTTAAAGCTGCCAATCAGTGGTGTGGGTGAGGTTTCACAGAGCTCAGCATTCAGAGAACTGTTAGATCTGCAGTAGGTAAAACAGGGATTTTATCAAAATGACGGCAAACAGGTCAGTAAGTGATACATCGCTGGAATCAGAGTCTTTGTTTCTACATTATGCTGTTCTCAGATGGGGTAGCGAAAGCCTGGCGACAGATTTCCTTCAATAAGACCTTCTGGACTTTGGTAGATACCATATCTTTTGGACTCTCTACATACCCGTCTTTCATTCTACTTTGTTCCCAACTAAAGAACTTTAAAACATAAAAAGACTGCTGCCTCAGAGTGAAAAGGACTTGACTTTTATATATAGCCACGTAGACTTTCTCTTAGTCTCCAAACTGCTAATTTTTAAGAGCTGTCTTCTTCAATTGGTATTTCCACCTGTTCAATGATCATATTTGAGTTTTATTTTACTTTAAGAAAGGTGCTGATGTGGCGCCAACATGAATTGGAATAATAAAGAACCATTTTGTAACACAAAAGGCTTCTCATTTACCACAGCACAGCCCGTTCAACGTGATATCATCCTCTTCTACAGATCATGACCTAGTCTCCATAGTCCTACAGGTGTCTCTGTATCAACCATGATGGCTAAAGAAAAATAGGGGGAAAAATGTGCATTAGGGAGTTATCTAGACAACAGTGTTATATGATGATGCGCCAGTGCTCACCTAGTATTGTTGTGTGATAGCACAACACTTTAAGAGCTCAAGATCAAGATTTATCTCCAGTTGCTGCTTTTCTGCAGGTTGGGTGATCCAATGTAGAAATCAATTGTAGGAGTGTGGGTGTGGGTGTGCTGCGCCTCTGGTATTATGAAATAAGTGATATCCAGAGAGTCCAGGCAATGGTCAAATAATTGTGGCTATATTCTTAACGCATTTCAAAGTATTGATAACTCCTTCATCAGGAGAAACCATAGATACTTCAAAATGAGCTGAGAATTAAACCATAATCATTTTACATTATTCTGGACTCTCTGGATATCCTTTATTTCACACCCTCATCTCCTACAATTCATTTCAACCTTGATAGTAACTTAATAACTTTGTAGTTTCAAATCCAAAATACTCCCCAGCTATTACTAAAGCCATCAAAACTAATCATTTATAAATGAGCTTCACAAACTACTCTTTGGTGTGCCCGCAAGGCCACCCATAATGACCACTTCATAAAACAGTCCTTCTTTACGAAAAAAAAATAGTTGCTTTTACACTGCACAATTATTATTTAATGCTAATCTTTCAGTATCAACAGGCTGCAGATCTCCGGATGAACCAAACGCTTGTTAGTCGAATTCAATTATATATTTGTGCTGCCCAAAAATAATCATCATCTCAACAGTGGATTATCCTGTGCAAACCGAACTCTCACTGCTGCGAATAATTGCAACATATGCACTATGAATGATTTATTACTGATTGTTCAGTTTGCATCTAAAGTGAAGTCATCCAGTGTTAACAGGCCATTAAACGACTGCCAACCGGCGCTTCACGCAGTGTAATCAGACCTTTAGACAACCATACCAATTTGATATCAATATTATATTAGTATATTATTTACTATTTGAGCTCCATTCTTACAAACATGAATGATATAGAAGGGTTAATATTTTTCTATATTCTATACTTTTTAGTATTATTAACTAGTTTAATAGTTTATATTTTGTGTAATTATTTTCTTAAGTTTTCATATTTGGTTTAATATTTTCCTATCTCATATGCAAAGAATCTGAGAAACTGTGAGAACGACATAATAGCTAAAAATCTCATAACAAGTGATCAGCCGGCGGAAATTTCTAATGGGAACTATTTTTGTCTGTAAATTATATAAGAAATCTGCTCTCGGGGTAATAAACAGAACTGTTTTGCTTACAAATGGTGTGCATTTCTTTTCTCTGAGTGCCAGTGATAATAGGGCCAAGTCACACAATTTGGCCTCACTGGTGATCCCGTAATCAGACTTTGAGTCAGAACAAACAGCTACAACATGACCAAGCCCTGAAAAGGCTAAAAACATAATATTCTTGCCATGGGAATATGCCCTTTTGGCTAAACAATTAAGAAATCAGTCTGCAATATCAAAAATCCCCTTCTTGTTTATTTGCAAAGTTAAAAGGTGTTAGACCCAAAAGGTATTGCCATCAACTTATGGGTCGGCAATACCTTATAGCTTGTTATACCCTTATTATACCCTTCTAAATATACATGAAAATCAAGTGTACAAATCCTCCTCACCTGATTCTACCATAGTAGACCACATTTTCTACTCACTGTGATTACTGTATAGAAAACAATCTATCCCTCTCACCCCAACAAAAAATGGATAGAATATATATACAGAAATTGTGTTAACGAGCCTTACCACAACAAGAATTAGGATATTACCCTGTGAAGAAGCCACAGTGGCGAAACACTGAGTTGGATGGCTGAGCTCATCTCAAGCATGGAGGCGAACGCCGCTCAGAAGAGGTGCCAAACCTATTTAGCTGAGTATGCCTCTTAATGAAATTGTTGCCTTGTACTCCAGCAAAACAGATGTAGTGTGAGCCTCTCTTAATGAAATGGCCACATTGTAATTTTGAAACAATAAGAAAAGTTCCATGGCCATAGATAGAAGGTTGTGGTGTCCTGACCCATCGTAAAGATTAGGAGTATTCTGTTCCTTGATAAAGCAAACAAAGATGTCCAGCCTCTTAGATGCAAAATATCACCAATTTATTCGTACAGCTTAAAAGATTCCAGGTAAAAAAACAATGCGTTTTGGACATGGAAATGTCCTTAGTCATGATATGTCATCATCATGGTTTTTGCCTTGATGCAATATTTTTAATGTACCTGGAACCTTTTAAATTGTACTAATATTCGTTTACTAATGTACTAATTTAGGAATCGAGATACTTCTTGGCTGGGAAGGGTGTTGGTGGTTAAAACCTTCACTCTGCCGAAAATTTTGTATATATTTGGAGCTTTACCTTTAATTATTCCTTCTCATTTTCTTACAAAAATTCAGACAGTTATCAACTCATATTTGGGACGGAAAGAGAGCGAGGGTGGCTACAGATATTTTATACAAAAAAGAGAGCAATGGTGGATTAGGATTGCCAAACATTACATCATATTTTTTGGCAACTCTGATCAGACAAAGCTTGTACTGGTTTGAGACAAACCCCTCCCCAGCCTTGATTCAATTAGAAACCAATCAAAATAAGAACTGCCATCTGCAAGACATTATATACAGTTATATATCAGTTATTTAAGCCTCACCATCGGGAGTCCAAACACCCAGTATAAAGCTATAATCCACACATGGAAACTTCTGGCGAATCCCGAGAGAGGGTACATTAGAACAGATTACATCCAAAACTTCCGTATTCAGTTATTGGCTTCTATCCACAAATTCGACATCCCAGATAATTAGATTAAAACCGGAATAAAAACAATTAAAAATGTCCACAACGGGACTAATTTTACACCTTTCCAAGAAATCAGGAATGAACACAACCTTTCGTCCTCAGATTACATGTTTTATGTCATTTTAAAGGAGAACATTGAGAAATGTATCCATAACAAATCCTCCAAAAAAGAAATAGTCACTCGTCTCCTGAGCAATACAGGCCACCAATCTCTGTGGCGCATAAAAAATGTATACTGCCATTTTAATAAAGACAGCATCTTCTCCAAACACGTATACATGTCACGATGGGAGTCAGAGCTGAACAATCCACTGCAGGCTGAACAATAGGAAAGGGCCATTGGCTACACATACGCTTCCAATATCTCAATGGTCTTACACCAATCTACTATATAATTGTCTAAGGGTCACTTCTGTCTGTCTGTCCTTCTGTCTGTCTGTCTGTCGCGGTTATTCGTTCGCTGATTGGTCTCGCCAGCTGCCTGTCATGGCTGCCGTGACCAATCAGCGACGCGCACAGTCCGGAAGAAAATGGCCGCTCCTTACTCCCCGCACTCACTGCCCGGCGCCCGCATACATCCCTCCGCTCACCGCTCACACAGGGTTAATGCCAGCGGTAACGGACCGCGTTATGCCGTGGGTAACGCACTCCGTTACCGCTGTTATTAACCCTGTGTGACCAAGTTTTTTACTATTGACGCAGCCTATGCAGCACCAATAGTAAAAACATCTAATGTTAAAAATAATTTAAAAAAAAAAATGATTATATACTCAACTACGCCGCCTTTCCCACTCCTCGCGATGCAACTGGCATGTTCCATTGGCACGGATGGTCTGGCAGAAGGACCTGCCATGACGTCACGGTCATGTGACCACGACGTTATCGCAAGTCCTACGCGCCTGCGTGGAAAGGACCTGCCGTGACGTCACGGTCATGTGACCGCGACATCATCACAAGCCCTGCGCGAGCAGGACCTGCCATGACATCACGGTCATGTGACCGCGACATCATCACAGGCCCTGCGCGAGCAGGCTGGGACCGGAAGCTGCTGCCTGTACCTCGCACAGGCGACAGAACTACAAGTATGGTGAGTATGTTAGAACTACAAGGGGCCCTCGGATCGGAAGGTGAGTATGTTTATTTTTTATTTTTTAACCTGTGACATACGTGGCTGGGCAATATACTGTATACTACATCGCTGTGCAATATACTACGTGGCTCTGTGCAATATACTACATCACTGGGCAATATACTACGTGGCTCTGTGCTGTATACTACGTTACTGGGCAATATACTACGTCACTGGGAAATATACTACATGGCTGGGCAATATACTACATGGCTGGGCAATATACTATGTGGCTCTGTGCTGAATACTACGCCACTGGGCAATATACTGCGTCACTGGGCAATATACTGCGTCACTGGGCAATATACTACGTCACTGGGCAATATACTACATAGCTGGGCAATATACTACATGGCTGGGCAATATACTACGTGGCTCTGTGCTGAATACTACGTCACTGGGTAATATACTACGTCACTGTGCAATATACTACGTCACTGGGCAATATACTACGTCACTGGGCAATATACTACATGGCTGGGCTATATACTACATGACTGGGCAATATACTACGTGGCTCTGTGCTGAATACTACGTCACTGGGCAATATACTACATAGCTGGGCAATATACTACGTGGCTGGGCTATATACTCCATGGCTGGGCTATATACTACATGGTTGGGCAATATGCTACGTGGCTGGGCAATATACTACGTTGCTCTGTGCTGTATACTTCGTCACTGGGCAATATACTACATG
The DNA here is from genome assembly GCF_051348905.1 of Ranitomeya variabilis. Lineage (NCBI taxonomy): Eukaryota > Metazoa > Chordata > Amphibia > Anura > Dendrobatidae > Ranitomeya > Ranitomeya variabilis. The sequence goes on from NC_135232.1 coordinate 625,752,122, forward strand.
GCTGGGCAGTATACTACGTCACTGGGCAATATACTACGTGGCTGACCAATATACTACGTGGGCTGTGCTATATACTACGTGGACATGCATATTCTAGAATACCCGATGCGTTAGAATCGGGCCACCATCTAGTCATATTATAAAATTCTAGTCAAATGTTATTACACTCCAGCCAGACTCTCTCATACTAACTCGGAATATTCATCGCTTTGCTGGAGAGAGAGTGGCTACCCAGGAAATCTTTTCCATATATTCTGGAGCTGCCCAAAAGTTAAAACACTATGGAAACAGATCTTCCCGGTGATAAACACTCTCAACAACAAAGACCTCGTGAGAACTCCACAGATGGCCCTACTCCCAATAGATATGGAAGAAATCGACCCATCAATCAGACACGTTATTATTCACCTTCTCTTGCTTATTAAAAACTCCTTGGCCTTTTACTGGAATAAGCCAGAGTTACCAAGACTCCCCGACATTATGGACAAGATGTATCTGCACAACTCCATAGAACTTCGTTTTGCAACAACTGTCTCATGAAATACTCTAAAAAATTGGACCGCTGGAGCACGTCATTCCAAAAACCATAGCTCCACCCTCAATTCAAATTTCCCCTTTCCTCAGTATCCAAACTGACATTGTTATATAGTTGGTCTGAGTGGTGCACTCCATACTCCAATTTTAAGCGTTAGACCTGTTAGGATTATACTGTTAGTTAGATTCATTGTGACTAATGTGCTATTCAAAATGTTGTTCATATGTATCCTCATTGTGCTCTCTAAATTTTAATTTCCCTCACTTTACCCTCCCATCACCCCATGTTACCACTCCCCTCCCGCCCTATTATCCCCTTTTTCTGTTATGTTAAAACCAATGAATATACTTGAAATAAAAAAAACAAGCATATTTCACAGTCCATATCCGGATTGCCATGCCTGGTGTGACCGCTGGTCTACTAACCCAAAGTTACAGTCTCATATTCATCTATGGGGCCTCTAAATTTGGGTTGGGAGACCTGCGGTCAGTCCAGGCTTTGTAATCCATATACAGCCCAAAAAATATGCAATTGTGTGAATCCAGCCTTAAATCCTATGGGTGATTGGTGCATGTTTTTATACACTCACTGGCCACTTTATTAGGTACACCTGTCCAACTTCTTGTTAACACTTAATTTCTAATCAGCCAATCACATGGCGGCAACTCAGTGCATTTAGGCATGTAGACATGGTCAAGACAATCTCCTGCAGTTCAAACCGAGCATCAGTATGGGGAAGAAAGGTGATTTGAGTGCCTTTGAACGTGGCATGGTTGTTGGTGCCAGAAGGGCTGGTCTGAGTATTTCAGAAACTGCTGATCTACTGGGATTTTCGCGCACAACCATCTCTAGGGTTTACAGAGAATGGTCCGAAAAAGAAAAAAAATCCAGTGAGCGGCAGTTCTGTGGGCTTAAATGCCTTGTTGATGCCAGAGGTCAGAGGAGAATGGGCAGACTGGTTCGAGCTGATAGAAAGGCAACAGTGACTCAAATCGCCACCCGTTACAACCAAGGTAGGCCTAAGAGCATCTCTGAACGCACAGTGCGTCGAACTTTGAGGCAGATGGGCTACAGCAGCAGAAGACCACACCGGGTACCACTCCTTTCAGCTAAGAACAGGAAACTGAGGCTACAATTTGTACAAGCTCATCGAAATTGGACAGTAGAAGATTGGAAAAACGTTGCTTGGTCTGATGAATCTCGATTTCTGCTGCGACATTCGGATGGTAGGGTCAGAATTTGGCGTAAACAACATGAAAGCATGGATCCATCCTGCCTTGTATGGAGCATCTTTGGGATGTGCAGCCGACAAATCTGCGGCAACTGTGTGATGCCATCATGTCAATATGGACCAAAATCTCTGAGGAATGCTTCCAGCACCTTGTTGAATCTATGCCACGAAGAATTGAGGCAGTTCTGAAGGCAAAAGGGGGTCCAACCCGTTACTAGCATGGTGTACCTAATAAAGTGGCCGGTGAGTGTATATGTATCTACAGTAAATGTTTTAGGCATAAACTAATGAGGGAACAGATGATAAAACCAGCCATTTAATCATTTAAAAAAAAAAATAATGTACTAATAAATTTTACATCCAAATGGTTGGATACCTTGGTTTGCTTTGTCTGTATCTTAAGCCAAGCGGTGGTTTCTGCTTCACTGCCAATCAACATGGCCTAGTGAACTTTATAGTTTGTGCCTATTCTGATTCTTTCTGTTTTACCATTTTTACACTTAGCCTCAGAGATTACAATCTTCATGAAACCAGCTTTATATGATAAGATGAGAAGTTGCCAGAAAAGGAGTAGGTGAACTCTTTACAAGAACGTTGTACTTCCACAAGATTGTATTGTGTTAAGGTATAATTAGGATTAATATGTAGGAAATAATAGTAATTACACACTTTGCAATCTCCATCTTAGTTTTAGAGAGCGAAATAAACATTGAGCACAAGCTGTCTGTCTCATCTGTATTTTTTTGCTAAGAGCTATAATTACCACATATTTATCAAATGCAAAAAAAAAGAAAAATATTCAGAAGGAAAATTCACATTTTCCCCTTGGTTGCCGTTACCAAGTCAGTGGCAGAAGAAAACTATTTTAAGGTTTATTACTCCGGATTGTGACTGAGTTCTGAACGTGGCAATGGAAACAAACATTTCACCTGTCTGATGCTTGGTGGAGATAATTGATCCTGAAACGCGCTGTGCCGTATGCACTAGCATGAGCGCAGACATCTGGGCAGGCTTAATGGCCTTCTCTCGGCATATCAATAATCTATGTGGGATTGCTTCATGTTGAGAGTAGGAATACTTTTCACAGCGGTGAGTTTTTGCACATTGCATTCCTAAAGGACTTTTATTGTATTTGCCAAGGAAAGAAATAGCAGAAAGAGATGAGCTGAACAGTCGGTAATTAATTGTGATGTAAACCAGCAATAACTGCGGGCATTTTTCGGGGACATGCATTGCATAGACTACTATTAATTTCAATGGGGGATGTGTGATGTTTCAATTCCCCTGCTGAGACCTCTAAACGGAACAGACAAATGAAACAGAAGTGGGAATGTAAGCTTAGAGAGTTAGTAAAAATTGGAATCTTTTTTCAATACAAGTAAACTTTTTACCTACAAGAGAAACTCATAAATACATGCAATGGGAAATCTTGTCAACACATAGGCACACTTTTACACATACTGTACATATACATACACAGTCACAATTCACACATACTCAGAATTATTCACACATACCCTTGACGGCATACTCACACATATCCAGGTGTATTCACACATACAAATTAGAGATGAGCAAATAAATTAGGATGGAATTAAAGGAGTTCAATTCTACTTGAATTTTACAAGCAAGCACATTTACCAAAATGCAGATTTTTTATAATTCGACTTTGTGCGGAATCAACAAAATTATGGCCATTGACCGTTATTTTCTGAACCAAAACTGACCATGAAAAGGTTAACAAAATAAAAAAATTTACACTCACAATACTGCTAACCTTTTCGACCCCTGCTACTTACCTGCACACGACCAAACCTCAGCGCATCTTCTGATCTCCTGTCACTCGCTACAGCATCTTTAGGCTTCTCGCACTGTGCCAGACTTTCGGGTGTCATGGTGTCTGGAAGAGTTTTGCATATACACACAGAAGGTCACAGCGCCTTCAGAAGTAATGATATGAGAAAGTGTGATGTCATTACGCTGTTGACCTCCCGTGCACCTGTGCAGAACCTTCCCATGGGACATGACACCCAGAAACATGGCGCATCGTGACATGACCGAAGACTTCAAAGTGATGCACACTGGATAAAAAGTGGCGAGAACCAAGATGGCTTAGGACTAGAGAAGTGAGGGAAAGTTGAGTAGAATGACTTTTCTCATTTTTTACATATGACGTTTATTATAGTCTGGGTTCTGAAGAGACCCCAGAGAATAATAGACCTTAAATTAGCGGACAATAACTTCTCCGCAAATCAATTTTCCCAGGAGAAAATATGCAACTAGTCAGATTCAGTTTTGCCTGATCCACTCATATCTAATAAACATAAATAGGCACACTTTCATATTCACAGTATATAGTGAACTGTGGCTCCTCAAGTAGCAGGAAGGCATCGACGTTTGATCTTGAAAAGCCAGGAGAAGCATGGGGATGCCGTAAGCCTTAGGACAAATGGTCGGTGCAAGCACTTCTCAGGGAGCCAACAAACAGGAATGATCTGTGCAATAGGTCCTCATGCAAACCAGTGTTAGACTTTGTTTGGACTACAGATTGCTTGCGTCAAGACTTTGAGTTCTATCTTGGTAGAGGTGGCCTTTAATCTGCCCGTGACATCTAATATGCCTGTAGTCCTAAACATGACCTGAAGGCTCAGCTCGGCAGGCTTATGCCCCTCTGCCACCAGCCAAACTTGCCTGTCCCTGCAAATGTCTTGTTTAGATACGGAATGTAATGTGAATCTCACGATACCTGTGTATTGTTTTTCCTCCCTCGTGTTTTATCTGTAAAATGCTTACGCTCCATATTTTACTTTCTAATTATCTCATATAATGAAGAAATTACTGTTATGTTGTGATTGTGATATTATTTATCAGATTAATGGTCTCGCTCAAGACAGAGTATCAGCGGCTACCTTCTATGGTTGCTGACCCACTACAATAATGCTGCCGCTATAGATAATGAGAGAAAAGTAAAAATGTTCCATGGAAAAAGTGATTCAACTCTATCAGTTCTGGATTTTAATTAGTGATTTAAGGGGGGCTTCATTGTAATGAGCGTCTGACAAGATAACAGCAGAAATAATGGCCTCTCTTTACAGTGTACAAGATTTGCATGTTAAAAGAGACCTCAGGCAAAGTGTGATAATATTCATTATTTTGGTAAGATAGTCTGAACCAGTGGAAAGTCTAGGTACAAAAGGAAGTTAACTATTCACCTGCTAACATGATTTATAAAATTGCGGCAAATAATGCTGCAAACCATGTATGTTTAGGACATAAATAGTATAATGATATATTACATGTAATAATATGTACTACTTGTTATCTAATAATATGTGACAGAAATGAGCTTTTTTGGCTGTAACAATTTTACAGATAACAGAAGACTGCCTCAGTCACAGAATGCTCACATGGCCTCAGGTGCAGCCAGGTTGGCTTTTCCATAAAACTCTGCAGCTATCACATTAGCATGGACAATCAAAACCTGCATGAAACAAAAAGCAGGAAATGCTGCAGCCATTTTGTGATGAATCTTGATATTGAGAGGACGTCACATCTCACAGTTTACCCATAGAGACAGCAAGGGATAGACATAAAACACATACATTTTTTTATATTCATGCAGAAGCCGGCCTCAAATACAGCCGAACGAAAAGAAAGCATTTAACTCTTTGACTTCTTAGCAAAGTGTGTGTGTCACAGACTACTACTTTTTACCTCAGGCATTTCATTAGTCAAACTTGACGTCGTGTACCTACTACATTGCTGCTGCTGATTTTTGAGCGAATACCTAGCATTTCTTGGCAGGTCCTTTTGACAATGGGAAATTGTGTTAAAACATTACAAAAAAGAGGGAAAAAAACACTGAACTTTTGTGATTATTTGCTTCAAAAGGTGAATGTTTCACATACGTACCCACAATATCAATATTGTGGCCTGCTACCACTGTTATTTTTTGGATTTGCCATGTACCTAACAATTCTCGATCAATTTGTTTTGGAAAGGGTGCAATTGTCAATCAAAATAGTGGCAATGCTTATTTCTACTGTAGTAAAAGTGTATGGTAAATGAAAAAGTACTTATAGCCATAGATGAGGTGATGTAAAAGGAAAAAAACTCTTACCACCACATCTCGCAACAAGAATATGGGAGCTGCAAGCAGCACCACCACTGCCACCAGCCATTTTGGTAAATTCACAATTGCCCTCTAGTGATGAGCGAATATACTCGTTACTCGAGATTTCCCGAGCACACTCGGGTGTCCGCTGAGTATATTTTTTAGTGCTCGGAGATTTAGTTTTCCTCACCTCCGCTGAATGATTTACATCTCTAAGCCAGCTTGATTACATGTGGGGATTCCCTAGCAACCAGGCAACCCCCACATGTACTTATGCTGGCTAATAGCTGTAAATTATTCAGCTGCCGTGATGAAAACTAAATCTCCGAGCACTAAAAAATACTTGGAGGACACCCGAGTGTGCTCAGGAAATCTCGAGTAACGAGCATATTCGCTCATCACTATTGCCCTCCTTTGCCTCTGGTAAGTGCATTATTAGGGAAGAAGCAGAAGGTGTTAAGTGCTGTCCTGTGCCACCACAACACTTAGTCTTTTACATTGCAGACTTTCCATTCTTTTAATGATACCTCTTTCTTTTCTTACCCCTTGTTCCCTAAGCCATAGAAGCACAGTTCTTAAGGATGATATTTTACAACAACTTTTTCCAGTTGATGATTCGGGTTAAGATGAACAGTCAGTGTTTGGACTTGGATGTAATGGGGTCAAGGGAGGTGGAGGACATGATTGAAATTCATAGATGTGTTGGTGGAGGTAATAGTAATGAATGCTACCATAACTCATCGAGAAACATGAAAAGAAATCGGGCCTCCTGATGAGCCAGAGAGGCGAAACGCGTTGAGGCTAAGCAGACAGAAGGCGGGCAGCAATGCACCTTAATGATGAGTATTGAAATATACATGGATTAATATGCTCTAGCCCCTGCAATATTAGGCGCATATGAAACCTATTTTGGAACATATTACTCACTATCTGATATGCTCATAATTGCATCTATTGAGTGAAAGTCATTGCACCTGAGCGGGGACCAATGATATTGGGGCAATCCATGTTAGGCCATTTTTATGCCTAAGAGCATCTATTTATCAGGGCTATTTAGCATATTCTGCCACCAAACGTCTTAATTACATGTTCTCCATCTGTTTTTATCATGCACAGTGTGGGGTCCAGGTCTCCCTAGGTGTAGGTCTGATCTTTGTATAGCCAATAGGGGTACCTTTATAGCACAATCTTGTGTGGGTAGAGGGACCCTGAGGGTTGATTAGGGTCAAATTAGGGACCCCAGGGTCAGCCGTCGCGGAGCGGGGGCGCCACAACGTTTCCCCTAGGGTGCCAACCCCCGCAGATAGGCAGCTTCACAGCACAGACTTACACTAGGGCATGACTCTCCCCCCACCCCAGTTTTTTCACGGTGTGTTTTCTTTTTTGGTGTGCCATTGGTTGTTGGCATTTTAAAAGTCATATTTAATAAAATTTATGTTTTAGGGTATCATATGATTACATATGGAGGTAATAGTAAGGCACAGGCAGTAACTGCTGAAGTTTCATAGTTTCATTGTTTGTAGGTTGCAGGCAGATATAAGTCCACCAAGTTCAAACCATAGCGTAGCATTTTGATCCTGAAAAAGGCAAAAACACCACAGGACAGACAATAAATGCCACATATATAGGAAATATTTTTTCCTAACTCCTCAGATAGCAATTAGACCAGTTCCCTGGATCAACATCGCATCACAGAATCTAGTGCCCACAATCTGTAATATATTTTTCAATAAAGGTATCCTGGCCTCCTTGAGCTCTTTTAGTAAATAGACCATGAAACATGTGGCAAGAATTCCATAGTCTCACTGCTCTTACAGTAAAGAACCACGGTCTGTGATTATGATTAAACCTGCTTTCCTCTAGACGTAGAGGATGCTCCCTGTCACTGTAGCAGGCCTAAGTGTAAAAAAGATCATTAGAAAGATCATATATTTTTACAGTGTAATGAGATCGCCTCCAAGACTACATGTCTAATATCTAAATAACCCCAAATTTGATAACTTGTCTTGGTATTATAGTGATTGTGGCACTCTAAGTGGGAACTAGGAGAGTCAAGGAGCTCAGGAAATTTACAAAAGAAGAGGCAATTGTCAGCAAATTCCGAGATGATAATGCCGATGATTCTGTGCTTGACAGGTCCTTGGACCAAGATTGGCATGATGAATGATGATGTCATAAAAGGAAAAGGGTGGTGGCATTGGTGATCAAGAGCAAAGCTGATGTCCAACTACAAGATTTTCTAGTTTATCAGTTTTTTTTTCAGTCTGCCAGGGAGCTGGTAATGCAGCAACTTCTGTTGGTGGAGGAGTTCAACAATGCTCTGGTCATGGTGAAGGACAGTTCTAGGTGCAGTCATCTCATGTGTGATTGGGATATTGTTAATAATGCTAAATGTAATATTGACTAAAATAAGTGCCATACGCTCAATATGTGGTGGTAATATGTGGTCTGGTTATTGTATGATGGCATTTGTCCATTGTATGTGGTATTATTGATCATTTAAAAATAAAAGGTAACTCATTCCCTTAAAGAAAAATAGCTAAAAATATGCCTAAAAAGAGTATTGGATATTCTAAGAAATGTTTAATAGGTTAGAGTAGAGTAGGGCCCGTCCAAAATAGTCTACCTTGTCATGGTGGTGGCTTAAAAAATCTTTTGGCTAAAACCAAAGCTGATGGCTATGTCTGTGATATAGTGTTAATGTGTGATTGGTGAGGACATGGTGCAGAAGTGGAATTTTTGCAAGAATGTTGGTGGGACTGTGGAAGGTTCAAGGGTTAGATGTGGAGCTGGGGTGGGTGCCTGCACGGAGTCTTAAGGGGCCCAAAAATTTTGCTAGTATGGGATCCTGAAGTTCCTGGTGGCAGCCCTGATGCTGCACAACAACAACCTGGTAGTAAGGCCTTCACAGTCGGGTATTATATCTGGTTCTGACACAAGACTGTATACTGTAGAGAAGCTGAGAGAAAGGATAAACTGTAGGATGAAGCTGTATCGACAGGGCTGAAAGGATAGATATTCTGCAGATTGTGCTATGTATGAAATGCACAGAACTCAAAGCTATATCTCTCCTTTATCTCTCCCCTATACAAAGCCTATCCTGATGTGGAATGCAGGATGGGTTCTATGTACAGGGTACAGAAAGGAGATATTTATTTCAGGATGGGCTGTATATGCAGGGGACAGAAAGGAAAGATATAAAGCAGGATGGGCTGTATACAGCAGGCTCAGAGGAGTGATACAGTGTAGCATGGGGCTCTGCATGTAGGAGAGGAGATTAGTTGAGCTTTGTTTGTTACCTGCTATTGAGACTTTAGTGATGTCAAGCTGCAAATAATGCTTTATTGATGCATAATACAGTGGATTATCTCCTGCTGTATACATCAACTGAGCAGCATTTGTAGTTTCACATCAGTCATCTGACTACGGCAGGCCACAAAACATACCTCTGCACTGCCATTGTGGAGGAAAATAGAGCTTTGCTATAACCAGCTAATGGTGTAAAACCACATTGAAGCTATTCAGATGTAGATTTCAGAAAATAAAATTGGTCAAGCATAGTATTGTACAGTAGCAGAGGATGCACAAAATAATTTGCAGAATTCTGAATTTAGATTCCATTAATAACTCAGAGAATTAAAGGGAACCTACCACCCCGTTTTTTAAAGATTAGATAAAAATAGTGTGAAATAGGGGCAGAGCTGGGCTTTACATTACTGCCTCTTTGGTGCCTTTACACCCCCGTTAGGCTGCCGAAATACCTTAGTGAAGGGGCCGTTTTGACCTGTCACTCAAGCTGGTCAGGTCGGATGGGCGTGGTCACAGCGCTGTTTGTCCCCCAGGATCCTGCTCATCATTACGTTGGTGGCGTAGTGGTGTGCGCATGTCCAGCAGATGAATCCACTGCCCAGGAGATGAATAACGGCGCGGTCTTCGCTATTCAGCCGTTTACCGGTGGGCGCGGCCATCTTTCCTGTGGCCGCGCCTGCGCAGATGGAGCGCTCTGCTGCCCGGGGCTTCAGGAAAATGGCCGCCGCGATCTCCATCTGCGCAGATGGAGATCGCGGCGGCCATTTTCCTGAAGCCCCGGGCAGCCGAGCGCTCCATCTGCGCAGGCGCGGCCACAGGAAAGATGGCCGCGCCCACCGGTAAACGGCTGAATAGCGAAGACCGCGCCGTTATTCATCTCCTGGGCAGTGGATTCATCTGCTGGACATGCGCACACCACTACGCCACCAACGTAATGATGAGCAGGATCCTGGGGGACAAACAGCGCTGTAACCACGCCCATCCGACCTGACCAGCTTGAGTGACAGGTCAAAACGGCCCCTTCACTAAGGTATTTCGGCAGCCTAACGGGGGTGTAAAGGCACCAAAGAGGCAGTAATGTAAAGCCCAGCTCTGCCCCTATTTCACACTATTTTTATCTAATCTTTAAAAAACGGGGTGGTAGGTTCCCTTTAAGGCTTGTCAGAAGCATACAGAAGAGGGGGAGAGGTATGCATCACCGAGGAGAAGGAAGTGCTACTGTATCAAGATGGATGCACCAAGGGGCATAAAACAGATGAAAAAACATATAAAAAATACAAGAGAGAAACATTATGTTGTGCTTAGTCTGAATATTGAAAATAAGTATGCTCTTAGTGTGTTTTTTTTTTTTTTAAAGTAATGTGGTTCTAGAAATAACCCTTTAAGTTCACAGTAGAAGGATTAATTGAGCTCTGTTATATCTGTATTTTATCAGAATTCACATTTATTTTTAACCAACAAATACAATTGCACTCTGCAGCGCTACAGCATGCAAGCATGAAATTTAACTTGCATTACTGCTCTAGAAAATTGGAAAAATTGTGAATAACTAAATTGGCCAATTCATGCGTACCCGGGACCATTATAAGGCGATTTTCGCATTGCTGGGAACCTGCCTAAAGTGAATCCTCTCTTAGGCTGAAGCCTACATTTATATGAGAAGGTAGGATCCTGCTGTAATAAATTTATGCCCTAAATATTCTAAATTTTTCCAATTTTCTTGATCATATGACTAAGGGTACTTAAACAGGAGAAAAATGAGTCATATTAGGCCTGGATATAATCAAAATATCCTTTATTGTAAGTCTGATATCAATTTTACTTTTAAAACAGATGTACAACACAGTACATGAATATAGATAAATTCACTAGGTAACTAAACTGTGACTACAATGGTGCAACCCATAAACCGGGACACATAGCAGGACATAAGTGTTAGGAGGTAATACGAAAAAAGTCCAATGTATACCAACAGAAAGAAAGGCCCAAGATCTGCAGCACATAGCAGAGTTATGCTAACTCTGCTATGTGCTGCAGATCTTGGGCCTTTCTTTCTGTTGGTATACATTGGACTTTTTTCGTATTACCTCCTAACACTTATGTCCTGCTATGTGTCCCGGTTTATGGGTTGCACCATTGTAGTCACAGTTTAGTTACCTAGTGAATTTATCTATATTCATGTACTGTGTTGTACATCTGTTTTAAAAGTAAAATTGATATCAGACTTACAATAAAGGATATTTTGATTATATCCAGGCCTAATATGACTCATTTTTCTCCTGTTTAAGTAAGTTTATGATTGAGTGGCTCTAAATGTAAAAGAAATTTACTGACGTTTAATTTATGTTTATGTATATGACTAAGGGTGTTGTTAGGCACCAGGATTCTCCCACTGTATGGAGTAGATCCCAAGCCTTGTCTGCCTCTGTGGTCTCCCATTCTGCTTCGGCTGCAGTGGGAGCTGCTTAGCAAAGATGTCAGTCTTAGCGTCTTGCCCAGACTTGTGCTGTTCGCTTGGTTTCTGCTGGCTCTCCAGCCAAAGCTATAGTAACTAGTAATAGGCAGCGGCCTCTTATTGGTGTTCGGTCATCAGCTGCTCGGGTGACATGGCAGTTCGGGGATTCAAGCATGGCACTCGAGCATCTCTGATACTTGATTGTGCAGCGAGGGTACCCGAGCACCCTGATGCTTGATCGAGCATCAAACAGTACCGAGAATGCTCGCTCATCACTAGTTGCAATATATCCCCTACTTCTTTATTCCATGCCTAGAAGATTTGGGGTTGTCCTTAAAAATTATGGTGGTTATACAAAATGCTAGATGTAGTAGCTTTTTTATTTGGGGTGAATTGATTTTTGTAAAAAAGGGGGAGAAGCCAGCGCTGCTTGTGGTCAGAACGCAAATCATAAAGTGCACATGCACATATTGATTTCTAACTGAGTTTCAAAAATGAGACATTTAGCAAACAATTGATCAATTCTTTGAGCCACCCCGCCACTTCACGGCATTCTCATAATGGGGCAGTCCTACTCTAAGTTTTTTATATTCGCTTTGCCATAATGGCCTCTAAAAAGCAAGACCACATTAAATGCAAGCTGTACCTGAAGCATTTCTGAATCACTCCCATGGCACCAGAGAGGACAGCACAGATAAAGGTTGACCAGGTCTGGACATAGACATTTCAGGTCCAACCTCCACATTGCCTAACCAGCACCACAGATGAAGGGTGAGACAGGCTTGGACACAGGTGCACAATCAAACAAAGCCTAGGACAGGGCAGGGCTGCTGTATGTGTGTACAGCAGCCTAGGTCAATCACGAAAAAAAAACAGAAAGAATGGCGTACATAACCTAGCGCGCACGGCAACAGTGGTGGTCAACCACAAACCAGTATCAAAGTAAAAAAAGGGGAGAAGCCAGCGCTGCTTGTGGTCAGAACGCAAAACATAAAGTGCACATGCACATATTGATTTCTAACTGAGTTTCAAAAATGAGACATTTAGCAAACAATTGATCAATTCTTTGAGCCACCCCGCCACTTCATGGCATTCTCATAATGGGGCAGTCCTACTCTACGTTTTTTATATTCACTGTGCCATAACGGCCTCTAAAAAGCAAGACCACATTAAATGCAAGCTGTACCTGAAGCATTTCGGTTTAATTGTGCACCTGTGTCTCAGCCTGTCTCACCCTTTATCCGTGGTGCTGGATGGGCAGTGTGGGGGTTAAACCTGAAATGTCTATACTGGACCTGGTCAACCTTTATCTGCGCTTGCCCTTTCTGGCACCATGGGAGTGATTCAGAAATACTTCAGGTACAGTATGCATTTTATGTGAGCATTTTCAATTAGCTCACTATGGCGTTGGCACATATTAAATAGCTCTGACCCCCTAAAGGGTTAACTGGTGGGGGTGGGTGTCCCATGGTAATGTTTGCTTCGATTTTGTAAGCTTCCACACACCTGTTTGTCTTTTCTATGAATTTTAATATTTCTAATAAAGATTCATTGTAATTTATTAAAAGGACTAGTACATCTTTTTTCCCTATGGGAACTATGCTTTATTTAATGTGGTCTTGCTTTTTAGGAAGCCTTTATGGCACAGCGAATATAAAAAACGTAGAGTAGGACTGCCCCATTATGAGAATGCCGTGACATGGCGGGGTAGCTCAAAGAATTGATCAATTGTTTGCTAAATGTCTCATTTTGAAATACAGTTAGAAATTAGTATGTGCATGTGCACCTTATGTATTGCATTCTGACCATAAGCAGTGCTGGCTTCTCCCCTCTTTGGCTGAATTCATTTTTGCATCAACTAAATAGAGTAAAACTGAAGATTTTGTTATGAAAGTTAAATTAGCCTTACTTTCATGCTATGGGTTTAAAAAAATGTTCTATGAAAATCAGTCTTGCTAAAATTTTGGAAATTGTTCTTCTGTTCATGGAGATATTAAAAAATCTTACTTTTCAAACGAAGTGTATTCATTCATGTTGGGCACTGTACATCCCTTTTAATGAAGGAGTTAAAGAAATGATTTTGTATTGCATGGTTTGATCTTTTATTTGCTGCAGAGGCTACAGCAATAAATAAACTATCATCAAAACGATGAAAAATGATAATTTCTCCAAAGTTGAAAACTTTTCTAATTTCTGTGTAAAAACCCATGAGCTGACTAGCTGATATCTGATTATTGCCATCTTTTCTTCCCTCTGACAAGAAGAATCTACTTGAAAAAGATTTTTTTCTAATTATAAATGGTAATTTGATTTACAAAGAGTTGCTATATTATAAATAAATTAAGATTACATTCATGGGAATTCATTTACATGTGTGCCCGAGGAAAAAACTTCTGAGAATGACGGTGTCTGAATCAAATCAATTGAGCCATGAAACCATTACATAAAATACACCACAATCACTTTATAGCGTGACAGCTGTTAAAGTCACCGACTCTGCAGATTCTTAGGATTCAAAAACACAATTACTAACATATTGGTTGCATATTCAAAGGTCATAAAAGGATGATGGTTTAGTAGGATATGTGGATGAGTATACAGGAAGTTTTTTATTTTCTTATACATGATTTTAAGGATCTTAAAACACTTTACTTTTCTTTCTTCTGATGGTATTTTTTTCCCATAATTTAATTTATATATAGATGTGTAAAAAGTATTTTCTATGTGCCCGAGGTTACAGGTCATCAGAAGTTGTCCTCCTAATCTCTTCACACTCTAAGTATGTGGCGGTTAGGAAACTAGCTTGTTATGCTTCTGCCTCAGCTTGGCAGGGCTTCACCACCTTCCCCTATAGCTGCTGCCCTATGTTGTGCTCCACGCTGGGATTTATAAGTTCCTTGGCATGCTCCCATGTGATCATCTTCCTAGGCCCATATAAGGCTCACCAACTGTATCTTGGTATTGAAACTCTTGATTCTGTTTATTTTACTGTGCACCACAAGCTGCTTTCCTGTGTAGTGTCTGGCGGCAGCCTTCAGTGCTTCAAGTCCTTGCTCCATACATGCCTTTGCTCTGCTGTATCAACTCCCGGGATCCGTATTCCCACCTGGACCTGGCTCAGAGGATCCACCGGACAAGGTGAGCCCTTTACATAGCAGTAGTAAGATACATCCCCCTCACTGCTCTGTGTGCAGTAAGACATAGTAAATGTTAAAACCCATCCTTTGGCTAAGTACCTTGTGATATTTGCCACATGAAAATGGAAAGGATCTCCTCCAAATCTCAAAACGCCTAAAAAACTTAAAGTTTCAGCTTGGTTTCCACTACAAAAACTTTGCAAAAAGAATCCAAGTGCATGTAGATGGAGCGCCCCGTCAGGGAAGTGGGGTACTCGGTACCGTATCCTGTGGTTCACAGGGGGATGTCATGGTGGCTAACCCGGTCCGTGGCCCTGGGACGTCCATATAAAAGGGAAAGGTCTTTAAAGGGATAAAGTCTTTTGTTCGTGACGCCACCTGTGGTATTCGGTCAGGGTGACCGACGCTGCTTTAAGGGGTCCTCTGGGGTGATGTTATGGCAGCTAGATGGTATATCTTCCCAGAAGGCAAAGTGTATCCCCAGGGCTTCCCGGTGTATAGATGGTGAATGGTGAGTTGTGCAGAGAAGAACAAGGACACAGGGTTGCAGTCTCCTTACCTTTACTGAAGACTTCAGCATCCACAGTCCAGAGCACCAGACTACAGGGCAGGCAGAGTCTGGCCGGTTTGGAGGCAAGTCCAGAGTCCCCTTGTCCAGGTGGAGAATAAAAGCCTTTTTTCTAGTGCCATGGTGGTGTAGTCCCTTATTGCTAAGCTTCTCATAAGGTCCTCACAGATGTTATCTCTCTCTGTCCCCCGGATTGAATAGGACATACCCGTATGACTAGTGACTTGAGGCGGTTTATAGGGACTCTAGCACACCCCAGCCTCTAAGGTCAGACAGGCAACATAGAATTCAGTTGTGTATGTGACATAAGCCGCTTGCTGCATTTTAGGTGGTAGTGAACACCTTACCTCTTGGACCCCTGTGTAGCTGCATCTTTGCACCAACAATATGTCAGCTTTTCATTGGCACCTTTTGGGAGAGTTTTTAGTGTTTGCTGCCTCATTTTGTTCCATTAACATCTTTATTTTGGACTATTTTATGTGTCCTGTTTTTTTTCTTTAGGACACAATTGTTGGTAGAGATTATGGTTTCTAGATGTTTGGTGATTCATAGAATCATAGAACTTTAGAGCTGGAAGGGACATTTAGGGTCATTGTGTCCAACCCCCTGCTCAAAGCAGGATTCACTAAACTATCTCAGACAGATGTCTGTCTGGCTTCTGTTTGAAGACTTCCATTGAAGGAGAACTCACCACCTCTCGTGGCAGCCTGTTCCACTCATTGATCACAGTTATTTTGACATTTTTTGTATCATTTTGCAAACTATTTTTTTGCTAAAGGGTTGGAAAAGACAAAAATAAAAACAATTCTTGATTTTGTGCAAAATTTATGAACTGCTTTCACTATTTTTAAGAATTTAACACAAAAAATGTAAATCAAAACCACAAGACAGAAAAGTGACTTAAAAATGCAATGGATGTTTTTTGACCCAAGAGCATTGTTACCATTCACTGCTGCACTATTGTCTTTGGTAGTGCTCTGTGAGCCTCAATTTTGTGAGTTTTTGTTTCCATGAAAAAAGAATCACCATGTAGAATAGAAAAATATGAAAACTTTAGGAAACAAATTTACAACACCAATTGCAAAAAAAGTTAGATGCGGTGTAAAATGGGGATCCTGGACCTCATCTCACATGCGTTTTCAACAAAATGTAAGTTGTAAATTTTCCATTTTATAACATACATATGTTTCTGCACAGTTGATAAATAGGCTAATCTGCATCATGCAGCACATAGATTAAGCTAAATTAGTCTTCGGCTTTTGGCATCCTTCATGTAAATTATTCAAACGATTTTCAGATTGTCTTTCAACATTAATGACATGTGACTAATAAGGCTTGCACTTATGTGATCCACCATCGTGTTACTCTGATTGCCACATGTTTTTAAATTGGTGTTTTTCAATAAAAATTAAATTGAAGAGATAGAAAACAGCCAATGGTATTCTGAGTTACAGATAATATATGCAAATGTATAGATAAAAATGTGTCAAGTGATACACAATTAGTTCTATATAAATATACTTAACAGACATATATTAGACCATTCCAAATATAGCATAAACCAATACAGAAAACGCAGAATTGTTTGGTCATAAATTATACTGCGTACATAAATCATGAATAATTAAAAACCTTTATTGAACATACAATTGGTTATGTGGTGGCACTGTAGGAGACGGGGTACACATATATATTAAAATTGTAATTTACACAAGGTGCGTGCATGGATACAAGTAGATACTGTATACCCTTGAAGATATTGTGAAAGGGAAGATTCTTTAACATATACCGGCTATATTGTCCACGAATTATAATACATATATGTGGCTGGCTCAAACCACACAACGTGGTGTAATGACAACCTAACAGGTAAATAACATGAGATAATGGCCTTTAGTCTTAGTGCCCATTGTTATGTAAGGAGGAAGAACCTACAAGGGTGCCAATAGTGTCATGTTCTCAATGGCAAGAGAACATAGCATCTGCATATATAGGTTTAGCAAATTTGAGGTCCACTTACTACATAGCAGAAGACAGAAAGGACACTTTCATGGTCAGCTGAAAACCCTATCAAAACACCATCCAGAAATTACTTTAAAACTCTGGCATTAACTCATAACACCAGAGTGGCAATTCCTGTTCACAAGAGCTTTCCAGACACAGTAACGAAACTACAGCTGTGAACTGGAACAAAAATGCAAAAACAAACATGGACAAGAGTCCAACTTATCTAGTAGTTGTCTAGGAGCAGGAACAAGCACAGAGAGGCTTCTGATAACATTGTTGACCGGCAAGCAACTAACAGAGCAGCAAGGTTATATAGCGACTCCCAAATCTTGATGGGAACAGGTGAACAGAGAAGATGAAAACACCAGTTCAATTCCACCAGTAGCCACCGGGGGAGCCCAGAATCCAAATTCACAACAGTACCCCCCCCTCAAGGAGGGGGCACCGAACCCTCACCAGAACCACCAGGGCGATCAGGATGGGCCCTATGAAAGGCACGAACCAGATCAGAGGCATGAACATCAGATGCATTCACCCAAGAATTATCCTCCTGGCCGTATCCCTTCCACTTGACCAGATACTGGAGTCTCCGTCTGGAAACACGAGAGTCTAAGATTTTCTCCACAACGTACTCCAACTCACCCTCAACCAACACCGGAGCAGGAGGCTCAACGGAAGGCACAACCGGTACCTCATACCTGCGCAATAATGACCGATGAAAAACGTTATGAATAGAAAAGGATGCAGGGAGGTCCAAACGGAAGGAAACAGGGTTAAGAATCTCCAATATCTTATACGGGCCAATGAACCGAGGCTTAAACTTAGGAGAAGAGACCCTCATAGGGACAAAACGAGAAGACAACCACACCAAATCCCCAACACAAAGCCGAGGACCAACACGACGGTGGCGGTTGGCAAAAAGCTGAGTCTTCTCCTGGGACAACCTCAAATTGTCCACCACCTGCCCCCAGATCTGATGCAATCTCTCCACCACAGCATCCACTCCAGGACAATCCGAAGATTCCACCTGACCAGAGGAAAATCGAGGATGAAACCCCGAATTACAGAAAAACGGGGACACCAAAGTGGCAGAGCTGGCCCGATTATTGAGAGCGAACTCTGCCAATGGCAAAAAAGCAACCCAATCATCCTGGTCAGCAGACACAAAACACCTCAGATATGTCTCCAGGGTCTGATTAGTCCGCTCGGTCTGGCCATTCGTCTGAGGATGGAAAGCGGACGAAAAAGATAAATCTATGCCCATCCTAGCACAGAATGCCCGCCAAAATCTAGACACGAATTGGGTCCCTCTGTCAGAAATGATATTCTCAGGAATACCATGCAAACGAACAACATTTTGAAAAAACAGAGGAACCAACTCGGAAGAAGAAGGCAACTTGGGCAGAGGAACCAAATGGACCATCTTAGAGAAACGGTCACACACCACCCAGATGACAGACATCTTCTGAGAAACAGGCAGATCTGAAATAAAATCCATCGAGATGTGCGTCCAAGGCCTCTTAGGAATAGGCAAGGGCAACAATAATCCACTAGCCCGAGAGCAACAAGGCTTGGCCCGAGCACAAACGTCACAAGACTGCACAAAGCCTCGCACATCTCGTGACAGGGAAGGCCACCAGAAGGACCTTGCCACCAAATCCCTGGTACCAAAAATGCCAGGATGACCTGCCAACGCAGAAGAATGAACCTCAGAGATGACTCTACTGGTCCAATCATCAGGAACAAACAGTTTATCAGGTGGGCAACGATCCGGTCTATCCGCCTGAAACTCCTGCAAAGCCCGCCGCAGGTCTGGAGAAACGGCTGACAATACCACTCCATCCTCAAGGATACCTGTGGGCTCAGAGTTACAAGGCGAGTCAGGCTCAAAACTCCTAGAAAGGGCATCCGCCTTAACATTCTTAGAACCCGGTAGGTATGACACCACAAAATTAAACCGAGAGAAAAATAATGACCAGCGCGCCTGTCTAGGATTCAGGCGCCTGGCGGTCTCAAGATAAATCAAATTTTTGTGGTCAGTCAATACCACCACCTGATGTCTGGCCCCCTCAAGCCAATGGCGCCACTCCTCAAAAGCCCACTTCATGGCCAAAAGCTCCCGATTCCCAACACCATAATTCCGCTCAGCGGGCGAAAATTTACGGGAAAAGAAGGCACAAGGCCTCATCACGGAGCAGTCAGAACTTTTCTGCGACAACACTGCCCCAGCTCCGATCTCAGAAGCGTCGACCTCAACCTGAAAAGGTAGAGCAACATCAGGCTGACGCAACACAGGGGCAGAGGAAAAACGGCGCTTAAGCTCCCGAAAGGCCTCCACAGCGTCAGGGGACCAATCAGCAACATCAGCACCCTTCTTAGTCAAATCGGTCAATGGCTTAGCAATATCCGAAAAACCAGCAATAAATCGACGATAAAAGTTAGCAAAGCCCAAAAATTTCTGAAGACTCTTAAGAGAAGAGGGCTGCGTCCAATCACAAATAGCTTGAACCTTGACAGGATCCATTTCAATGGAAGAGGGAGAAAAAATATATCCCAAAAAGGAAATCCTCTGTACCCCAAAAACACACTTAGAACCCTTCACACACAAAGAATTAGACCGCAAAACCTGGAAAACCCTCCTGACTTGCTGGACATGAGAGTCCCAGTCATCCGAAAAAATCAGAATATCATCCAGATACACAATCATAAATTTATCCAAATAATCGCGAAAAATATCATGCATAAAGGACTGGAAAACAGACGGAGCATTTGAAAGACCAAAAGGCATCACTAAATACTCAAAGTGGCCCTCGGGCGTATTAAATGCGGTTTTCCACTCATCCCCCTGCCTGATTCGCACCAAATTATACGCCCCACGAAGGTCAATCTTAGAGAACCACTTGGCCCCCTTTATGCGAGCAAACAAATCAGTCAGCAACGGCAATGGGTATTGATATTTTACAGTGATTTTATTCAAAAGCCGATAATCGATACATGGTCTCAAAGAGCCGTCTTTTTTTGACACAAAGAAAAAACCGGCTCCTAAGGGAGATGACGATGGACGAATATGTCCCTTTGCCAAGGACTCCTTTATATATTCTCGCATAGCAGCATGTTCAGGCACAGACAGATTAAATAAACGACCCTTTGGGTATTTACTACCCGGGATTAAATCTATGGCACAATCGCACTCTCGGTGCGGAGGTAACGAACCAAGCTTGGATTCTTCAAAGACGTCACGATAGTCAGACAGGAACTCAGGAATTTCAGAGGGAATAGATGATGAAATGGAAACCACAGGTACATCCCCATGAGCCCCCTTACATCCCCAGCTCAACACAGACATAGCTCTCCAGTCGAGGACTGGGTTGTGAGATTGCAGCCAAGGCAATCCTAGCACCAAATCATCATGTAGATTATACAGCACCAGAAAGCGAATAATCTCCTGGTGATCCGGATTAATACGCATAGTTACTTGTGTCCAGTATTGTGGTTTATTATTAGCCAATGGGGTGGAGTCAATCCCCTTCAGAGGAATAAGAGTCTCCAAAGGCTCTAAATCATACCCACAGCGTTTGGCAAAGGACCAATCCATAAGACTCAAAGCGGCGCCAGAGTCGACATAGGCGTCCGTGGTAATAGATGACAAAGAGCAAATCAGGGTCACAGATAGAATAAACTTAGACGGTAAGGTGCAAATGGAAACAGATTTATCAAGCTTTTTAGTGCGCTTAGAGCATGCTGATATAACATGAGTAGAATCACCACAATAGAAACACAACCCATTTTTCCGTCTAAAATTCTGCCGCTCGCTTCGGGACAGAATTCTATCACACTGCATACTCTCTGGCGACTTCTCAGTGGACACCGCCAGATGGTGCACTGGTTTGCGCTCCCGCAAACGCCTATCGATCTGAATAGCCATTGTCATGGACTCATTCAGACCCGCAGGCACAGGGAACCCCACCATAACATCCTTAATGGCATCAGAGAGACCCTCTCTGAAAGTCGCCGCCAGGGCGCACTCATTCCACTGAGTAAGCACAGACCATTTACGGAATCTTTGACAGTAAATTTCCGCTTCATCTTGCCCCTGAGATAGGGACATCAAAGTTTTTTCTGCCTGAAGCTCCAAATGAGGTTCGTCATAAAGCAACCCCAAGGCCAGAAAAAACGCATCCACATTGAGCAACGCAGGATCCCCTGGTGTCAATGAAAAAGCCCAGTCTTGAGGGTCGCCCCGGAGCAAGGAAATCACAATCCTGACCTGCTGTGCAGGGTCTCCGGCAGAGCGAAATTTCAGGGACAAAAATAATTTGCAATTATTTCGAAAATTCTGAAACCCAGATCTATTCCCCGAGAAAAATTCCGGCAAAGGAATTCTCGGCTCAGATACAGGTGCATGACAAACAAAGTCTTGCAAATTTTGTACCTTCGTGGCGAGATTATTCAAACCTGCAGTTACACTCTGAAGATCCATTACAAACAGGTGGACACAGAGCCATTCAAAGATTAGAAGGAGAAAAAAAAAAAAAAAAAATTCTCAGCAGACTTCTTATTTCTCTCCTTTCTCAGCCAAGGATTTTAACCCTTTAGTGGGCCGGTCAAACAGTCATGTTCTCAATGGCAAGAGAACATAGCATCTGCATATATAGGTTTAGCAAATTTGAGGTCCACTTACTACATAGCAGAAGACAGAAAGGACACTTTCATGGTCAGCTGAAAACCCTATCAAAACACCATCCAGAAATTACTTTAAAACTCTGGCATTAACTCATAACACCAGAGTGGCAATTCCTGTTCACAAGAGCTTTCCAGACACAGTAACGAAACTACAGCTGTGAACTGGAACAAAAATGCAAAAACAAACATGGACAAGAGTCCAACTTATCTAGTAGTTGTCTAGGAGCAGGAACAAGCACAGAGAGGCTTCTGATAACATTGTTGACCGGCAAGCAACTAACAGAGCAGCAAGGTTATATAGCGACTCCCAAATCTTGATGGGAACAGGTGAACAGAGAAGATGAAAACACCAGTTCAATTCCACCAGTAGCCACCGGGGGAGCCCAGAATCCAAATTCACAACACAATAGGTCATGGCAATCTAACAGGTAAAACATATGTGGTAATAGTTTTTTATTATTAAAGCCCATTAAAACAATACCTTATTTGGTCCAGGCGATTAGTGGGGTGCCTACCTCGACGCACGTTTCGATATACAATTTTGTCGGGGTGTCTGTTTCTAGCAGAGAATATGTTGCACCACAGAGGTACAATATGGTGGCACTTGTGCTCACTTCTCAACTATAGAAAATGCTTTTATTAATTATTTCACAATGCATTTTCTAAAAACTTGAAATAGCCGAATACATTCAATGACACATTATAATGTGACCATAAATTGCATTGAGTAGTGACATGATGTATTTTATTTCTTAATATTTCTCTAGTAGGTTTAATAATGTGCCACTTCATTGTAAAGTAGTATTTTCTGGTTTTAAGGATGCACTGCACATAATGTCCTCATATTTGTGGATAACACTTAATAGAATTATGAATGTAATACTGAAATCCGATGAAGGATTAAAACAAGGCAATCAATAAAAGAAAAGCCCATTTAGAAAAAAGGTCATAGTTTGAGGTATAGAAGATTGAAAATGATAACAAAAAGCGATGAAAAGGAAAAAATCAAAAAAAGAAATCATCGATAAGAAAGAAGGAAAATATTGAGTTTAATGAGATTTCATCCTGTCTGAGGAGATAGCAGCAAAAGGAAGAAAATGTTAGTTGTTAGCTCTGCTTTGTCACCTTTTCTCCAGGGCTGGCAACTTAAATTGTTTGATTCCCCATTCATTACTGAAATTGTCTGACTTTAAAGGGAACCTGTCACCCTCCCAAGGCTTTTTAAGAAAAAGAGACACCTTCAGCAGCACTAAGGCTGCATTCTGTGAAGGTGGCTCTTATGTTTAGTATCCCTAGGAATGCTGAAAGAATGACTTTTTTACATTTGGCACCATACCTCTAATGAGTCCGGGAGGTATGATTTCTTCCTGACTCAAGCACCTCGCAGCCATCCATCATCCCACCGTATGCCTCCTCCTCTCTGTGGTGATGTCACCGGCATCTTCGTGTTGCCGAGGCACCAGATCCCGCCCTGCAGTGTGTTATGATGTATTTGTAAGGAGAAGACCCGGACCAGGTCTACCTACTCCGTGATGGATCCGGAACTGTCAGGGCTGTCACCCAGGTTTCACAGGGGAAAGCTTAAAGCCCCAGACCGACCTCTGCACTTAGGAGTAGGGGGCATGGCTAAGACAAAAGGGCCACAACGTGCGGCAAATCATTTAGTTGCCGTTTGAACGTGCATCGCGCAGGAGGGCAATGTCAGGGCTTCTGTGGGGGGGGGGGGCGGGGGGCAACTGCCAGAGAAGGCAAAAACCAGCAGAGGCTAAAAGCTGTTAACAGAGACTGCCGACAACGACATACCTGGTCCCCGCTGACATCGCTGACCGTGAATGACAGGACGCCCAGTCACGACATAAGCCTGACGGGAGAATTGGGACACCTGCTGTGAGGGATTTCCCTTTATACCTGAATTGAGTTTCTTGTTGTCCCTGTATGCTGACAGGGGGAAAGACTGTGCTCTATCCGGCTCATCGTTTCCTGACACCCCAATCACCGACTGGGCCACAAGGAATCACCGTCGCCGCCATGAGCTAAGACGTCATCTTTTCCAGGACTACACTGGACCACGAGGAATCACCACCGCCGCCAGGATCCAGGATGCCATCTTTTCCAGGACCATACTGGACCCCTTTTGAACCACTGCTTTGGTGCCAACATCCACATCCTGAACTAACTGCATTCTGAAGTCATAAGACTGATAAGTTTGCTATCCTTGAACTTCCTATCCTATGCTTCACACCTGCTTCCCCTGAGTTATGTCCCCCGTGTTCCTTTTATACTGTTTTATCTGTTTTCTCCCTGCAAGGAGTATACCTGTTAAATTAAACCCCACGTCAACACTTGCTCTGGTTCCGACCCGCTACTGCATCTTCCTATCTGCTCACATATTCACACTGCAGGGCTGGGAATCTGGCGCCTGTGCAATGGAGCGGGTCACCATGCTCCATTAAAGATAGTGCTGAAGTTTCACGAAATTTGTGAAGTCTTGCGAGACTCCGGCACTATCTTCAATGGAGTACGGTGACCTGCTCCACTGCGCAGGTGCCAGATTCCCAGCCTCGCAGTGTGAATACATCATAACACACTGCGGGGCGGGACCTCGGCTACACGAAGGCGCCGCTGACGTCACCACAGGGAGGAGGCGGCGCACGGTGGGATAGCTGCGTGGCACTTGAGTCAGGGAGAAATCATACCTCTCGGACTCGATAGAGGTATGGCGCCAAATTTATAAAAGTCATTATTTCAGCATTTCTAGGGATGCTAAACATAAGAGCCACCTTCACAGAATGCAGTCTTAGTGCTGCTGAAGGTGGCTCTTTTACTTAAAAATGCCCTGGGGGGTGACAGGTTCCCTTTAATATGATAAATATTTCATTATACTGTAAATGCCCCTCTATCATTGTTACCCCAAATTTTAGATCAGCACTTCATATATGTGAAAGTATTTTTTGTCTTCCAATAGCCTGGATTTCATCATTACTTCCAAGCAGGAAATCTGTAAATGTACAGATACCTCGCTCTATGCCATGATGCACCAGATGAACCCCAATAACTACATTAGGATACCATTGTTTTCTGTTCAAATGAAGTCATTTTAAAGAAGGAGAAAATGTGTAGCATGCTGTGATATTTCTTTTGGTAAAAATGATGGAACCTGTGAGTGATCTGATGCAAATGTTGACCTTAAAAAATTGGTTTCCAATGATATCTAGAGATGAGCGCGCGTGTCCAGCCTCCCGTGACGTCACGGCTTGTGATTGGTCGCGTCGCCCATGTGACCGCGACGCGACCAATCACAAGCCAGAACGTAATTTTAAAATCCTGAAGGACCTAAAATTACGTCACGGCTTGCTGTGATTGGTCGCATCGCGGCCACATGGGCGGCACGCGACCAATCACAAGCCGGGACTTCACGTAAGGAAGGAAAAGCGCGAATTTTAAGCAAACAACGCTGCCGGT
This sequence comes from Ranitomeya variabilis, assembly GCF_051348905.1. Taxonomy (NCBI): domain Eukaryota; kingdom Metazoa; phylum Chordata; class Amphibia; order Anura; family Dendrobatidae; genus Ranitomeya; species Ranitomeya variabilis. Next base: position 625,777,623 of record NC_135232.1, read on the forward strand.
TCCCTCGCTGAGGTCCAGACTGCGTCGGAGAGGTGAGTATAGCAATATTTTTTATTTTAATTCTTTCTTTTACACATTAATATGGATCCCAGGGCCTGAAGGAGAGTTTCCTCTCCTTCAGACCCTGGGAACCATCAGGAATACCGTCGGATACTTGAGTCCCATTGACTTGTATTGGTATCGGGTATCGGTATCGGATTGGATCCGATACTTTGCCGGTATCGGCCGATACTTTCCGATACCGATACTTTCAAGTATCGGACGGTATCGCTCAACACTAGTGAGTACAACAACTTTTTTGTTTTTGTAAAAAGAAACCATGGCACTTCATGGTTCAGAAAAAAAAACATTGTAGTGAATCTGTACAGAAGTAAGTTACAAAAAAAATCAATATTTTGCTGAATGTATATTTTTGTAAAATTCAAGAAGAAGTCAACTTGAATTGATCCACTTATCCTTAATTATGCACTACATTTTTCATTCTACAAGTGCTGTGCAGTGTGCACCATTCTTGGTATTCTGTTCCTATCCTCTGTCGTCAGTGCGCTATTCTCCATACTCAGCACTCTGTGCTCCATGCTCAGTGTTTTGTGCTTCTCCATACTCTGCACTCTATGCACCATGCTCAGTGTTTTGTGCTTGCACTCTGTGTTTTGTGCTCTATGCTCCATGTTTCATATTTTCAAATTTTTTTTATTTCAAATATTCATATTTTGCACTAAGCTACAAAATCACTGCTTGGGTGTTGGGCTCCATGATTTGTTCTCTATACTCTGTGACTTTAGTCCATGCTTCTTGCTCCATACGTTTTGCACTATTCTCTGTGATCTATGTGTAAAGGGGAAATTTTACGAATATCACTTCCCGCCTCTCAAAACACCCTTCTATGGTACCCCCGAGTGTGCCTGTGCTTTGTGGGGACTTGTTGCTTACCACATTCTGGGCCAGAAGTGGTATGATGGTATTGGGTCCTTAGACTTATTGGACAATTCAGTATAGCCAGAGTCTATTCTAAAAAGTTAAAAACATTTTTACTGTCAAGCTTCAAATATAGTAAAATCTCTTGGTAGAAAACATGGCACATCCTCAACATTACTTCTGCTTTAGGCAGAGGTTCAAATTCAGTTATAGTCACAGACGGCATATCTTGATGTTGCAGAACACCAGGGTAACAGAGTATTTCTTTTATATTTTGAATATCCCACACTACGGTGCAGTACTCCGTTCTCCTCTCTGGCCAGAACAGGATGCCAACTTTAAACTTCCATAGCCGGTTTGACACATTGTCTGTAGCCCACTCCACACTAGCTGCTTACATGAAACACACCTCCGTCAGCTCTATTTATTCCACAGCAGGTACTCATTGCCAGTGATGAATACCCTCTATACACTATGTTCCAAATTATTATGCACAAAGAGTTTAGGAGTGATAAGGTTAGAATTTTTTTGTTTGTCATTTAAACTCATTGATGGTGATGTGTGTCAGGGCTCTTTATATCACTGAAAGCAATTGCAGATACCTGTGCAAATTAGTTTGGCAGGTGTGTCCAAATAAAGGCAAGACTACTTAAGAAGGCTGTTCCACATTATTACGCAGCCTACATTTTTTTGCCAAAATGGGAAAGAAAAAGGACGTGTCGGCTGCTGAGTGTCAGGACTCTGAACATTTTTATTACCTTTTGTGCATTACTGCCCGTTTCCAAGATGGCATCTTTGGTCTCATGTGCACTGTGTCTTCCTGCTATAAAACTCCAACCCAGCCTTCAGTCTGTGCTAGAGTATTCTGCCTTGCATCCTGCTCCTGACCCTGGTGGCTCCCTGGCTATATAGCTGCTCCTGTGAACCTGTGTGGTTATCCTGCTACTCTGCTCTGAGTTCCTGCTGCATATACCAGTTTCCAGTAATCCTCCTTCATCTGCTGCTCGTGTTTACTTCCATCTGCATTTGCTGGACATGTAAGCTGTTGTTGCTCTGCTTAAACCTGAGATTATCACCCAGGCCTTCCTGGTTGAGATAAGACATTGCTTGAACTGCTTTATAAACATATCTATCTGTGTTTGGACTAGACAAGGACTTATTTGTGTCAAGTATCCTCAAGAATAATTGTGCTTCATAGACTTTCTGCATGTTTGCATTTTCCTCTGAAGTTCCCTATAGACTGTTAAGCTGTGTTTATTATTTACACCAAGTGTTGTGGACTTTAGTTTCTCTCTGCACCTGTTTGAATCACCGTGTGATAATATAGACTTTTCCACTTATAAAACTGTGTCCTGTAGTTGTCTTGTTCCACGCAAAGAGTCTCCTGAGTTATCCCCTATAATTATTACACTGAGAAGCAACAAATTGTGGAGTATTTAGGTCAAGGCATGACTACAATCAACATTGCCAATCAAGAAGTATGTAGCTGATTCCCAGCACACACGTGTGCGTGCTGATAAAGAAAAATTGAGGACTCTTTCCAACAGGCAACTGCGTAAGGTTAAAAGAGCAGCTGCAAAAATGCCTTGTCATAGCAGCAGACAAGTTTTTGAAGCTGCTGGTGCCTCCAACGTCCCCAGAACAACAAGATGCAGGGTCCTTCAGAGGTTTGCAGCTGTGCATAAGCCATCCTGTCGACCACCTCTATCCACTGCACACAAGCAGAAACGGCTCCAGTGGGCCAAACGATACATGAAGACTGACTTTCAAACTGTTTTGTTCACCGATGAGTGCCGTGCAACGCTCAATGGTCCAGATGGATGGAGTGGAGGAAAGCTGGTTGATGGAAACCCCATGAAAACCCGGCTAAGGCGCCAACAAGGAGGAGGTGGAGTAATGTTTTGGGCTGGAATCATGGGGAGAGAGATTGTTGGCTTCTTTATGATCCCTGAAGGGGTAAAGATGAACTCCATAATCTATGTGGTGTTTCTAAAACAACACTTCCTGCCATGGTTCAAGAGGAAGAACCGTGCTTTCTGCAGCAAGATCATTTTCATGCATGATAATGCACCGTCTCCTGCTGCAAAAAACACATCTGCATCTCTGGCTGCTATGGGCATAAAAGAGGACAAACTTATGATGTGGCCACCATCTTCCCCTGACCTCAACCTCATTGAGATCTTCTGGAGCATCATCAAAAGGGGTGTCTATGATGGCAGGAGGCAGTTCACATCTAAGCAACAGCTCTGGGAGGGTATTCTGTCCACATGCAAAACAATTGAAGCAGAAACCATCCAAAAACTGACAAATTCAATGGACGAGAGAGTTCAGAAGCTTCTTTCGAACAAGGGGTCCTATGTGCAAATGTAACACCACCTAGAATAAAGTTTTCACTTGAAAACTGTTTGATTTCATTTTGTAATAAGCCGATAATGCTTATAACTTCACAATTGACCATTTTTTTGTTCAAAATAAAAAAAAAGGTTGAAAACTCTGCTGTGGATAATAATTTGGAACATGCATTTTGAGTGTTTATTTTTTTTTTAAATATACTGTTTTCATAGACAGTTTGTTCCAAAACATTGCAATTATACTAGAATAGTAGATGACTGGAAAATAACAATGACTGCAATTCAGATAGGTAATTTAGAGAAAATATGAGGAAATATTATTTGCATAATAATTTGGAACACAGTGTATTAGTCACAAGGGTTGCACTGGTCAGTGGGTTGCTGGAACTTCCTTCCTTGTCTCTATACTCAGCCGTAAGATGGTAGTAGACTTTTTTAGCACTGCTCTGAATGCTGAATTTGACTCCAAGTGGCCGTACACTCCCCATTTGTGGCTGACGATTACACAATACTTCTTATCTCTTTCACAATCTCTCTATAAGCTAACAGGATCTAGCTTCCTGGACAAAATGTCCCAGTAAGTCTTCCCCAACCGGGGCTGACATTAGTGGTTAAAGCCAAATCTACCTAATAACATTGAAGAAGTCTTTGGAAAGGGTGTTTGGACAATTTATCCACCTTTAAGGTACCGTTACACTAAACGACTTACCAGCGATCACGACCAGCGATACGACCTGGCTGTGATCATTGGTAAGTCTTTGTGTGGTCGCTGGGGAGCTGTCACACAGACAGCTCTCTCCAGCGACCAACGATCAGGGGAACGACTTCGGCATCGTTGAAACTGTCTTCAACGATGCCGAAGTCCCCCTGCAGCACCCGGGTAACCAGGGTAAACATCGGGTTGCTAAGTGCAGGGCCGCGCTTAGTAACCCGATATTTACCCTGGTTACCATTGTGAAAGTTAAAAAAAAAACAGTACATACTCACATTCTGATGTCTGTCACGTCCCCCGGCGTCCACAGGGTTAAAACTGCTTTCGGCAAGAGCACTGCTAATATGCACGCGCTGCTGCCGAGAGCTTCCCTGCACTGAATGTGTCAGCGCCTGCCGTAAAGCAGAGCACAGCGGTGACGTCACCGCTGTGCTCTGCTTTATGGCCAGCGCTGGCACAGTCAACCCTATGGACGCCGGGGAACGTGACAGACATCAGAATGTGAGTATGTAGTGTTTTTTTTTAACTTTTACAATGGTAACCAGGGTAAATATCGGGTTACTAAGCGCGGCCCTGCACTTAGTAACCCGATATTTACCCTGGTTACAAGTGAACACATCGCTGGATCGGCGTCACACCCGCCAATCCAGCGATGACAGCGGGTGATCAGCGACCAAAAAAAGGTCCTGATCATTCCCATCGACCAACGATCTCCCAGCAGGGGCCTGATCGTTGGTCACTGTCACACATAACGAGATCATTAGCGGGATCGTTGCTTACGTCACCAAAAGCGTGACGTTGCAACGATATCATTAACGATATCGTTATGTGTGACTCAGCCTTTACACATGCACCATCCTTTGTCCTTTATGTCCTGTGATCTATGCTCCACATTCCATGCTTTATGCCCTGTGCTCTCAGCTCCATGCTTTGTGTTCTGTGTTTCATGCTCCATTCTCCATGATCCATGTGCTCTACTCCATGCTCGATATTCTGTCCTTGTACGCTGTTACTGGCAGCTCAAGGCTACATGCTGGATACTCAGTGCTTCATGCTTTTTGGCAAATACATCATGCAACCTTGTTCTATACTTCATGCTCTGAGCTAAAGGCCTCACCCTTCATAGTTTGTGCTTTATACTCTTGCTCCATTCTCCATCTTCTACACTTTCCATTCTCCATTCACTAAACTTTATGCTCAATCTTCCGTGCTCCACATTTTATGCTCTGTTCTCTGCTCCTTATTCTATGCTTTATTCTTCGGACTCTGTGCTATATAATCCATGTTTTGTGCCCCATGTTCACTGCTCTCCTCTGTGTATTTCATGCCCCATGCTTGGTGCTCCATGCTTTCCAGGGTTCCTCCTGCTCTATATCTCTGCTTTATGCCATGTTCTCAAAGCTGTGTCCTCTGTGCTCAATAATCTTTGCTCCATGTTTAGTGCTCTGTGCTCTATGCTCCATGCTTTTTGCTCTGTGCTCCTTGTTTTGTGTTCTGTGCTTTATGCTCCATGCTTTTAGCTCTGTGCTCAATGATTTGTGCTCTGAGGTCCATGCTTTGTGCTCAGTCCTCCATGCCTATGCTTTGTCCTCCATGCTTTGTGCTCTGTGCTCTATGCTCCATGGTTTTTGCTCTATGCTCCATGCTTTGTGCTCTGTACTCTATGCTCCATGGTTTTTGCTCTATGCTCCTTGCTTTGTGCTCTGTGCTCTATGCTCCATGCTTTTTGCTCTGTGCTCCAAGCTTTGTGCTCTGTGCTCCATGCTTGGTGCTCTGCCCTCCATAATCCATGCTCTACTCTTTAATATTACCCTGATGTGTAATAAAGCAATTACTATGCATTATCATTAACTGATCAGAAAATGGATGTATTTCCCATTGTTGTGTTCCATGAATGATGCCAACTGAAGCAATTAACAGGGATTTTTTTCTCATCACTGCTCTTTATCAATTAATGTCCATGATTTATAAGATAATAGATTCTGAGTGTAACAGAGGGTTATTTCAGAATATCATATTCAGAGAAGCTTCTTTGATTGGGCTGATAAATTCTAGAAAGTATTGTTTTTATATAGTTGTGTTATTTGCACATCACACAGTGGCTTTGTTTCATTGAACAATATGTCAGTGTTCCTCATTAGCACTGTATGGTGGCATTGCTTATGTGTACAGTATAGCACATTATTAACATTATAGTGACGTTAATTATGTACTATTGAATAGAGATAATGACTGTATCATGTATTTCTGCATCTATTTCATAGAGTTTGCAGATGCCTAATCATACTAATTAGCCACCTAAGCAAAAACCTGCATATCTCCGATTTAAAGTAACTTGTCAATCTGATTCATGGCAGCCGAATCATAGGCAGCTTGAATCACACACTGACTGTGATATTGCAGCTCTGGGTTTTTTACTATGATTTACTGTGGCTTTTCAGAGAAAAAATAATTTAAGAAGCTGGTGGAGGATTATGCATCTTGGATGTCTATTTGGAGGCAGGTCCCCAGCAGTTTCTCTCCATTCCGATCCCTTTGATTGACAGGTCTGTCTTTATGGATATAGATAGTCAGAGACTTGTCAGTCATTTCGAGTGAAGTTGGGACCAGCATCACCAACTCATAATTCTATAAGCTGTGCATTATATACACTATTTGCTTATACAGTGGCAAACATCTGATATTTTCTCCAGGATAACTAGCGAATCGATTACCAGCCAAGAGTTTTTTTCTCATGTTTTTTTCATCAAAAATTTTTACCATGCTGAAGATGTAAGGTGGTACAGAGACTGGTTCATGCCTCACATATGTCCCTGAAGGACTGGTATATTTCTTGTGGTAATGTTATGTTGTGTAATGTCCTGTATATATACATATTACCTCATATGTCTTACAATGCTGCTATAATGTCATATGTAATGTACATATATTCCTCGTATTGTATTAATGTAGGGAAAGTGTAGTATTTAGATTAGCTCACTAGAGGGGGGCATAATAAGACAAGATAGACCAATAGGAGTTAGTTAATTAGGGTGGGCCAACTGGGTGTAAGCTCTGGGAACTTCCAGGAGTTAGGCAGAGAAGGCTGGGAGCCAGGACAGGGCAGTTGTGTCCCGCATTGTTGAAACTGGGAGCAAAGCCGTCCAGGGCCTATGGGCTGTCAGTCACATGGTGGTGGAGGAATACATGTCAGCATCAAGATGATAGCAGCTAATTTCGTGGGAACTATCCTAAATGTCTGGGACGAAACGGACGGAGAACTCCTGAAGCGAGTTAGGCAGGCCAGTCAGGAAGCTGCAGTACCGAAGTCGATGGTAAGACCCTGCGATATTCCTGGAGGAATGAGGGACAGCACAGGAAAAGGAAAGGTTATACTTTGTGAATAATCTTGAGTTATCTCTGTGACTAAACTGGATGAGCTATGTAAAGAACTGATTAAAGTTGTTTTGTTGGAACTGAATGCAGACTCTGTCTGTCATTATGTGGTGCTTAAAGGAAAGAAGCCCCAGCAGACCAAGAGGGACCCTAATGTACAAGTAAGTGGACCACCAAGTGCACCACAAAAGGGACAATATGTTTATGAGAGGGAGGGCCAGGGTGTGCCAGTACTGCCACCATCAGCCACAACTATCCCCCTGGCCTCTATTTCACTTGGTGTAGTGCGGCAGAATCCAGTAACCTTGCAATGTGGAGATGCCCTGAATGTGACAGATTGTAATAATTATAGGGGATAACTCAGGAGACTCTTTGCATGGAACAAGACAACTACAGGACACAGTTTTATAAGTGGTAAAGTCTATATTATCACACGGTGATTCAAACAGGTGCAGAGAGAAACTCAAGTCCACAACACTTACATGTCCAGCAAATGCAGATGGAAGTAAACACGAGCAGCAGATGAAGGAGGATTACTGGAAACTGGTGTATGCAGCAGGAACTCAGAGCAGAGTAGCAGTATCACCACACAGGTTCACAGGAGCAGGTATATAGCCAGGGAGTAATCAGAGTCAGGAGCTGGATGCAAGGCAGAATACTCTAGCACAGACTGAAGGCTGGGGTGGAGTTTTATAGCAGGAAGACATAGTGCACATGAGACCAAAGACGCCATCTTGGAAAAGGGCAGTAATGCATAAAAGGTAAAAAAAATGTTCAGAGTCCTGACACAGATGCCCTAAATGTGACAGATATCCTGAATGTGACAGATGTCCAGAATGTGACAGATACTCTGAATGTGACAAAGATGGTGGAAAATGGCGCAGAGATCGAGGACAGCTTCAACCCCACCCCTCATGGGCATTCTGGCTTGAAAATGGTGTGAAATTCCATCTGGCAGAGACAGTGGACCAGCCCTGAGACGCATTCCCCGGTGAGCAGTGACCACCCATGGTGGGTGCAATAGAAGAAAAGAAAGCCTCGCCCCTTGCAGCAGATTTTTGAAGAAAGGGTGGAGTCTGATGCTGAATGGGTGGAGCAGCCGGAAGCAGCTCCACCCTGTAATGGGTGGGGCCAAGAAGAAAACCCCATGTGCAGCTGTGTGGTGCCATAACGAGACACGGCATCGGCAGCGATGGACCACTCCTGCACACGTTTCTGTGGTGGCATAGGCCGCATTGAGTGGAGGTGGTGACAGACAGAGGAGAAGACCTGGCACGGAAGACTGAGTGGAGTGGCTGACGAATATTGGCCCACCAGGTTCCCCGTACCTGAGGAGGAGCTGAGCTGGTGGCTGCTGGAGCTGGAATGTCATTGCAAGCTGGAAGAGGCCGGTGAACCGGAGGCAGAACCTGCCCCGGAGGTTCCAGAGCCGGAATTGGAGGAGTTCGAGCCGGAGGGCGCAGCTGCAGTGGCGGAATGAATCACCGTTCACAGAGCGATCACGGTCGGGATGCTGGAGCAGATGGTGATGAGTGAGCTTCAGCCCTAGGCCTCAGAATCCAGGTCCATGCTCGGCGGCACCCCATCCCTCGACCTGTAACATTATCATCAGGCAGAGGGTCCCTTCCCGTCCTCCAGGCAGGTCTCATGGATCATTGGGGTAATTGAAAAGAAAAAGCAGCAGGAGAAGGAAATCTGGGCCGAGCTCCACCAACTCGGAGGGGACGCCATGGCTAGATGGCATACCGGTGGGCAGCTGGTCTACACAGACTCCTCTCATGGGTATGGCTTCATCTGTGAGTTAGACACTGATGCTAAAGTATACATCAATGTCAGTTCGGTTAAATTTGGAAGGCCCCTGAGGGAAAGAGTTTGGATCTCCTTCTTCAAAGAGGATGGTCCTCGGGGGTACTTTGCTGAGGCCATGAGTCTGCACCGAGAGCATGACCTGGAAATACATGCGGGCCCAGAGCAGACCCAATCGGCCCTCTGTTCCCTGATCGCTAAAGGACTAAGTCCTGCCCCTCCCCTATCATTGCGGCAGGAGAACACGACACCTGCAGCTTTCAAGGGCCCATGGGCTGACAGTCACACAGTGGTGGAGTAATGCAGGGCAGCATCAAGATGGTAGCAGCTAATTTCCTGGGAACTATCCTAAATGTCGAGGCGAAATGGATGGAGAACTCCTGAAGCGAGTTAGGCTGGCCAATCAGAAAGCTACAGTACCGAAGGCGACAGTACAACCCTGCAATATTCCTGGAGAAATGAGGGACAGCACAAGAAAAGGAAAGGTTATACTTTGTGAAGAATCTTGTGTTATCTCTTTGACTAAACTGGACGAGCTGTGTAAAGAACTGAGTAAAGTTGTTTTGTTGGAACTGAATGTGGACTCTGCCTGTCATTATGTGGTGCTTAAAGGAATGAAGCCCCAGCAGACCGAGAAGGACCCTAATGTACAATATACAATTATGTTATATACAATATAATATTCTGAAATTTCTAATGTACAAGTAAGTGGACCACCAAGTGCACCACAGAAGGGACAATATGTTTATGAGACGGAGGGCCAGGGTGTGCCAGCACTGCCACTCTCAGCCACGACTACCCCCTGGCCTCCGTTTCAAACATTTAAACCTTCAAGAAGTTCATGGGTTATATACCAAAAGTTAAACTGGGTTATTGAAGCTTGGCTTTCTAGTCTGCAGTCACTGATGACCCAGAGGGCAGATGGTTTACACAGACACTATTCACAGGTATGGCTTCATCCGTGAGGTAAACACTGATGCTAAAGTATACATCAACGCCAGTTTGGTTAAATTTGGAAGGCCCATAAAGGAAGGAGATTGGGTCTCCTTCTTCAAAGAGGATGGTCCTCGGGGGTACTTTGATGTTGCCGCGAGTCTGCTACCAGAGGACGACCTGGAAATACATGCGGGCCCCGAGCAGACCCAATTGGCCCTCTGTTTCCTGGTTGCTAAACGACCAAGTCCTGCCCCTACCCTTTCATTGCAGCAGGAGAACACGACACCTGTGGCTTTCCAGGGCCTATGGGCTGACAGTCACACGGTGGTGGAGTAATACAGGGTAGCGTCAAGATGGCAGCAGCTAATTTTGTGGGAACTATCCTAAATGTCCATCGCGAAACGGACGGAGAACTCCTGAAGTAAGTTAGGTTGGCCAGTCAGAAAGCTGCAGTAGCAAAGGCGACGGTAGGACCCTGCGATATTCCTGGAGGATTGAGGGACAGCACAGGAAAAGGAAAGGTTATAGTTTGTGAAGAATCTTGTGTCATCTCTGACTAAACTGGATGAGCTGTGTAAAGAACTGAGTAAAGTTGTTTTGTTGGAACTGAATGTGGACTCTGCCTGCATTATGTGGTGCCTAAAGGAATGAAGCCCCAGCAGACCGAGAAGGACCCTAATGTACAATATGCAAATATATTATATACAATATAATATTCTGTTATTCCTAATGTACAAGTAAGTGGACCACCAAGTGCACCACAGAAGGGACAATATGTTTGAGACGGAGGGCCAGGGTATGAAAGTACTGCCACCCTCAGCCATGACTACCCCCGGCCTCCGTCTCAAACATATAAACCTTCAAGAAGTTCATGGGTTATATACCAAAAGTTAAAGGGGTTATCGAAGCTTGGCTTTCCAGCCTGCAGTTACTGATGAGACTGCAGACTTGTGGGTCTTCACAGCACACAGTATGTGTGCTGTCAGGATTCCCTGGGAGTGGGCAGGAGCTTGACCACAAGTAGGCAAATTTGCATACATGAGGTAACTTGCCTACTAGATGGGGGCAGCCTAGCTCAATCCAATTGAGCGAGGCCGGACACGTCTTTTTGGATTGTGGCCGGAAGTATGCAAACCACATACTTTTGGTTACAGGCCTGTCCACTCTGAGCACCAGCATCAAAGAATCCTGACAGTGTGCCCTATGGACTCTGTCAGGAGGATTCACAAGTCTGCAGTCACATACAGTGATTGTAGACTTGAGTCCCAAGAGAAATATATGTGTGTCAATGGCCCTTAAAAAGGACTACAGACACATATAGGCACATACTTTGAAGCTTGCCTGTTTTGCTTTAAGGCCCCGTCTCACATAGCGATTTACCAACGATCACGACCAGCGATACGACCTGGCCGTGATCGTTGGTAAGTCGTTGTGTGGTCGCTGGGGAGCTGTCACACAGACAGCTCTCTCCAGCGACCAACGATCAGGGGAACGACTTCGGCATCGTTGAAACTGTCTTCAACGATGCCGAAGTCCCCCTGCAGCACCCGGGTAACCAGGGTAAACATCGGGTTACTAAGCGCAGGGCCGCGCTTAGTAACCCGATGTTTACCCTGGTTACCAAAAAAACAAACAGTACATACTCGCCTTTCGGTGTCCAGGTCCCTTGCCGTCTGCTTCCTGCTCTGACTGACCCGCCGTACACTGAGAGCAGAGCGCAGCGGTGACGTCACTGCTGTGCTCTCACTTCTCACTGTACGGCCGGCAGTCAGTGAGAGCAGGAAGCAGACGCCAAGGGACCTGGACACCGGAATGTGAGTATGTACTGTTTTTTTTTTTTTACATTTACGCTGGTAACCAGGGTAAACATCGGGTTACTAAGCGCGGCCCTGCGCTTAGTAACCCGATGTTTACCCTGGTTACCAGTGAAGACATCGCTGGATCGGTGTCACACACACCGATTCAGCGATGTCAGCGGGGCCTCAACGACCAAAAAAAGGTCCAGGCCATTCCGACATGACCAGCGATCTCGCAGCAGGGGCCTGATCGCTGGTACGTGTCACACATAGCGAGATCGCTATGGAGGTCGCTGTTGCGTCACAAAACTTGTGACTCAGCAGCGATCTCGCTAGCGATCTCGCTATGTGAGACGGGGCCCTTAGGGAATATTTTATCAGAGATAATAAGATGAAAGACAAACAAAAGTGTGAAATCCTGAACAAATAGAAGTACTAATAAAGAACAGCTTGCATTGTCTTTGGCAGTGTTAATTAATCCTAACTTGTTACTAAGATGAGGCTGTTGTGAGTTTTCTGCTCCTTTAAGTAATCACTTCTACTACCCTCTGATTTACGTTAAATACACAAAGCAGAGAAGTCACCCCCAGTTAATTCTATCTAATGACATTTAATATAAGCAGATGCTAAAATGAGAAATTCATTAAGTCATGTGAGGAATGTCTTTAATAAGATGCAGATTTCCTTTTAAATATTTGCAGCGTCCTGCTGTTCTGTCTAAATTGGAAACAACGAAAAGACAAGTCGCTGCAATTCATAATTCTAATTGGAATTTTGCAGGTTTTTATTTGAAAATATATTTAAATGTAATATAATATAATATATAATAATTAATGTTCATAATTTTGTAAGCAAAAGTGGGAAATAATTTATTTAGATACTATGTTTGTTATCTCATTTTAAAGGATTACAAAATGATTAGATTTTTTATGAAGAGAAGAAAATAATGAATTTATGCTTCGGATGCACTAATTTTAATTTTTACAATTAGAAAATGCTTTTATTTTATTATTATCATCTCATGTGTTTTTATTCCACTATTTTAACATTATATACAATTATTATTTATTATTATTGTCATATGGTGATTACTTATTACTTTACATTTTTAGTCATGGATAGTGTTGAGCGATACCTTCCGATATCGGAAAGTATCGGTATCGGAAAGTATCGGCCGATACTGGCAAAATATCGGATCTCGCCGATACCGATACCCGATACCAATGCAAGTCAATGGGACGAATATATCGGAATTAAAATAAACCCTTTCTTTCCTTGTAGGTTCATTCTATATGAAGGAAAACAAATAAGAATAATGTAGGATGTATTGGGGGAGGTGGCGGAGACATTAAAGGCATAGAGGTTTAGCCCAATCAAATAGAATAGCAGGAATTTAAAAAAAATTTTAAGACGTTCGGAGTTACAAAGATATTGACTATGTTAATTTTTTTTTTATTTTGTCAGATATTGATGTTTCACTACTTCCACGCCCTTCACCCTCTTTTTTACTTCTCCCACACTTTCTTCTTCATCATCATCAGCATCTTTGACATCAACTTCTTCTTCACCTTATTCATCTTCTTCTTCATCTTCTACCTATTATTTTTTTTTTGTTACATTGTTCATATTCTTTTTATTTAACTATTATTCTTCTTCATATTCAACTTATTCATCATATTCTTATTTGTGACAGGCATTCCCATAGTTGTTATCTCTAAAAGTTTGAAGATTACACCTTTCGTTCTGCCTGTCACAAAAGAGTTACATTTGTCCGCGTTCAGTTTGGCCTGCAGCATCAGGCTTTATCCAGGAGCACCACAAAGAGGAACGGACTCACCCCCATACACTGCTTAGTCTTCTTCTGCTTATAATTTAGATAATATCTTTTGCTCTGATATTTAGTGTTATGCTTAATGTTCTTCTGCTCTTTGTTCTGCAGCCTCTTGTTCTTCTGATTCTCGGTCTCCCATGTCGTCATCGTCTCCAGGGTCGTCGTCATCGGGGTGGTCTTCAGGGTCATCGTCTCCAGGGTCGTCGTCATCTCAGTGGTTGTCGTCTCTGGTGTCGTCGTCATCTTAGGGGTGGTCTTCCGGGTCGTCGTCTTTAGGGTCTTGAACTTGGAAATGTAGCAGAAGGTACAAGAAGGCTGAGAAAATGCCGAGAAACAGCTGATGGAACTGGAACTCGGATGGCTAACCGAAGGTCCAAGAGCCAATGGAACTACCGAGGACCAGCTGGCGTTACTGGAAACCGGTTACTAAGCAGGAGGTACCCGTGCCTGAAAGCACTACCAAGGACCACCTGACGTTGCTGGAACTCGGATACCCAGAAGGAGGCACCTAAGCCAAAGGCTCTGCCCGGAACCAGCTGATGGTACTGGAACCAGGATGGGGAGCAGAAGGTACAAGAGCAAATGACACTGCTGAGAACCAGCTGACGGTACTGGAACCCGGATGGGTAGCCGAAGGTCCAAGAGCCAATGGAACTACCGAGGACCAGCTGACGTTACTGGAACCCGGTTACTAAGCAGGAGGTACCCGTGCCTGAAAGCACTACCAAGGACCACCTGACGTTGGTGGAACTCGGATACCCAGAAGGAGGCACCTAAGCCAAAGGCTCTACCCGGAACCAGCTGACGGTACTGGAACCAGGATGGGGACCTATTCAAGCTTGTCTTCCTAGAGCCCCAACTAGTGGTGTTGGAGCAAAGGGTCAGCAGGGGGAGCAGAGTGTAGGCCGAAGCCTGCACTGGAGGCATTTGGAGGTCTGTTGTGTCTGCGTGGCGTTTGCAGGACACGATGCCGGCTACACAGCAGGGGAACAGGTGGCATTGCTGAACCCCACTGACACATTGGCGGGTGTTTTTCTCTGTGCAGCCAGCACTTCCAGGCGTCAACTGACGGTGTTAGAGCCCAGGGTCAGCAGGAGGAGCAGAGGGAGCAGAGTGTAGGCCGAAGCCTGCACTGGCGGCAGTTTTAGGTCTGTTGTGTCTGCGTGGCGTTTGCAGGACACGATGCCGGCTACACAGCAGGGGAACAGCTGGCGTTGCTGAACCCCACTGACACATTGGCGGGTGTTTTTCTCTGTGCAGACAGCACTTCCGGGCGCCAACTGACGGTGTTAGAGCCCAGGGACAGCAGGAGGAGCAGAGGAACACAGTGTAGGCCAAAGCCTGATTGGAGCAAGTCGAAAGGGAACCTTTAACCCCCCCCCCCCAAGGCCTTTGTAGCTGAAAGAGCAATCTTGTTCAGCACTAAGGATGCAAAAGGAAAAGGTGGCTCTTTTAATTATGATCCTTGCAAACACAGAACTAAACACTTATAAAATGTGACCCCTGATACCGTGAGACCGTCCCGGAGGTGGGACTTTCCATCATAATGGGACGCAGCTCAGCCGTCATTCCTACTCCCTTGGTGGCATGCGCCACCTCCTCAGCGTTGTTTGAATCTTACCCGGAGCCTGCGCTGTTATGTTATCCCTTGGCCAGGCACACTTAGCGCTGCCTGTCTTCTGACATCATTTAGGTGTCAGGCTGGCAGCACCTGTGCGGCCACGCTGCCCGAGATCCCACCTCGCAGTGTTGTCTAATGTAATCCCACTGCGGGCCTGGAATCCATGGGCATGCGCAGTGCATATCCTCGCCTCTCACTCCCCTCCCTCCGGCCTCTTCAGACTGTGCGGCATCACGGCCGTGGCATGCTATTAGGGATCAGCTGACGGTGCAGAGTCTGAAGAAGGCAGAGGGAGATGAGTGAGAGCCTGAGGTGAAGATATGCACTGTGCATGCCCATGGATCCCAGGCCTGCAGTGTGATTAAATCAGAAGACACTGCGAGGCGGGATCTCGGCCAGCGCGGCCGCACATCCGCAGTCAGCCTGACACCAAATGATGTCAGAAGACGGGCAGCGCTAGGTGTGCATGGCCAAGGGACAACATAACAGTGCAGGCTCCGGGACAGAATCAAACAACGCTGAGGAGGCGGCGCACGGCACCAAGGGGGTAGGAATAACGGCTGTGCTGCGTCACATTACGAAGGAAAGTCCCACCTCCGGGACGGTTTTACGGTATCAGTGGACACATTTTATAAGTGTTAAGTTCTGCGTGTGCAAGGAGCTAAACTAAAAGAGCTACCTTTTCCTTGTGCAGCATTACTGCTGCACAAGGTGGCTCTTTCAGTAACAAACGCCTGGGGGGGGGACAGGTTCCCTTAAATTTTTGTTGTGCCAGCGTGGCGGTCGCATGACACGTTGCTGGACACACAGCAGGGGAGCAGCTGACGTTACTGAACCCCACTAACACATTGACGAGGTGTTTGACTCTGTGCAAACAGCACTTCTGGGCAACAACCAGCAGTGTTGGAGCCCAGGGACAGCAGGAGGAGCAGAGTGTAGGCCGAAGCCTGCACTGGAGGCATGTAAATGTCTGTTAGTGTGCCAGCGTGGTGGTCGCATGACACGTTGCCGCAAACACAGCTGGGGAGCATGTGACGTTACTGAACCCCAATAACAGAGGAGCGACTGTTGACTGTGCGGACAGCACTTCCAGGCACCAACTAGGGGTGTTAGAGCCCAGGGACAGCAGGAGGAGCAGATTGGAGGTATTACCGCACATACAGCTGGGGAACAGCTGACGTTACTGAACCCCAATAACAGAGGAGCGACTGTTGACTGTGCGGACAGCACTTTCAGGCACCAACTAGCGGTGTTAGAGCCCAGGGACAGCAGGAGGAGCAGATTGGAGGTATTGCCGCACACACAGCTGGGGAACAGCTGACGTTACTGAACCCCAATAACAGAGGAGCGACTGTTGACTGTGCAGACAGCACTTCCAGGCACCAACTAGCGGTGTTAGAGCCCAGGGACAGCAGGAGGAGCAGAGGAACACAGTGTAGGCCGAAGCCTGATTGGAGTAAGTCGAAAGGGAACCTTTAACCCCCCCCAAGGCGTTTGTAGCTGAAAGAGCCAGCTTGTGCAGCACAAAGGATGCAAAAGGAAAAGGTGGCTCTTTTCATTATGCTCCTTGCAAACACAGAACTAAACACTTATAAAATGTGTCCCCTGATACAGTGAGACCGTCCCGGAGGTGGGACTTTCCTTCGTAATGGGACGCAGCTCAGCCGTCATTCCTACCCCCTTGGTGGCGTGCGCCGCCTCCTCAGCGTTGTTTGATTCTGACCCGGAGCCTGCGCTGTTATGTTATCCCTTGGCCAGGCGCACTTAGCGCTGCCCGTCTTCTGACATCATTTGGTGTCAGGCTGGCTGCGCCTGTGCGGCCGCGCTGGCCAAGATCCCGCCTCGCAGTGTTGTCTAATGTAATCCCACTGCGGGCCTGGGATCCGTGGCCATGCGCAGTGCTTATCCTCGCCTCTCACTCCCCTCCCTCCGGCTTCTTCAGACTGTGCGCCGTCACGGCCGTGGCATGCTATTAGGGATCAGCTGATGGCGCACAGTCTGAAGAAGGCAGAGGGAGATGAGTGACAGCCTGAGGTGAAGATATGCACTGTGCATGCCCATGGATCCCAGGCACGCAGTGTGATTAAATCAGAAGACACTGCGAGGCGGGATCTTGGCCAGCGCAGCCGCACAGGCGCAGTCAGCCTGACACCAAATGATGTCAGAAGATGGGCAGCGCTAAGTGTGCCTGGCCAAGGGATAACATAACAGCGCAGGCTCTGGGACAGAATCAAACAACGCTGAGGAGGCGGCGCACGGCACCAAGGGGGTAGGAATGATGGCTGTGCTGCGTCACATTACGAAGGAAAGTCCCACCTCCGGGACGGTTTTACGGTATCAGTGGACACATTTTATAAGTGTTAAGTTCTGCATGTGCAAGGAGCTAAACAAAAATAGCTATGTTTTCCTTGTGCAGCATTACTGCTGTACAACGTGGCTCTTTCAGTAACAAACGCCTGGGGGGGGGGGACAGGTTCCCTTAAATTTCAGTTGTTGTGTCAGCGTGGCGGTCGCAGGACACATTGCCAACTACACAGCTGGGGATCAGCTGATGTTACTGACACCCAATAACACTGGGTCATATGTTTTGACTGTGCAGACGGCACTTCTGAGCCTCAACTGGCGTTGTTGGAGCCCAGGAATTACAGTTCAGGTGGTAGAAAGATGAACACAACAGGAGACCTGGATACTGTAGACAGTCACCCAATTATTTATTCAGGAAGAGGAGTGGCAAATTCCTGTGTGATCCAGGCCCTGTTCATTTTCAGGAAAGTAAGCCGGTCAACATTATCGGAGGATAGTCGCATGCGACGGTCTGTTAGTACACCACCTGCAGCACTAAAGACGCGTTCCGATAATCCACTAGCCGCAGGGCAAGCCAGCACCTCCAATGCATACTGGCTTAGCTCTGGCCATGTATCCAGCTTAGAGACCCAAAACTTGAAAGGGGAAGAGCCATCTGGGAGGCACTGCTTCTGCTCCTTCTTTGTGCAGAGCCTCCTCCACTGCCAGGACGCACTGAGCTGCTTTGTAAAGCACTAGCAGCACTTTTCTCAGTTGGACTGGAGAAGATGATGGAATTCACCAGTGTGTCTTGGTACTCCCGCATTTTATGATCCCGGTTCAACGGTGTGATGAGGCTTTGTACGTTGTCCCGGTAGCGAGGATCGAGGAGGGTGTACACCCAATAATCAGCCATGTTGAGAATGTGGGCGATGCACCGGTCGTTTCTCAGGCACTGCAGCATGTAATCAACCATGTGCTGCAGACTTCCAACTGGCCAAGAAACGCTGTCCCCTGCTTGAGGCGTGAGCTCTGCCCGCTCTTCATCACCCCACCCTTGCTGTACACACTGACTACTGGACAATTGTGTAACTCCCTCCTCTGGACGGATGTCTTCCTCCTCCATTGACTCCTCCTCATCCTCCTCACAAAGTGTCCCCTGCCTACGCGTTTGTGAGGAACCACGTGGCGCTGACTGTCCAGAAGCTGATGGAAATTGTGAGTCCTCATCCTCCACCTCTTCCACAACATCATCCCTTAGCGCTTGCAGTGTTTGTTGAAGCAAGCTGATAAGGGGGACAGTCATGCTGACTAGTGCATCATCTGTACTCGCCATCCATGTGGAATAATCGAAGGGATGCAAAACCTGGCAGACATCCTTCATAGTGGCCCACTCTGTGGTTGTGAAGTCTGAACGGTGTGGAGTGCGACTTCTTTGCGCCTGATGCAGCTGGTACTCCATTACTGCTTGCTGCTGCTCACACAACTGCTCCAACATATGTAATGTGGAATTCCACCTGGTAGGTAGGTCACATATGATGCGATGTTCTGGAAGGCGGAATCGGCGCTGCAGAGCTGCAACGCGTGATCTTGCCGTACTGGAACGCCGCAAGTGAGCACACTCTAGGCGGACCTTGTGCAGCAGTGCATCAAGATCCGGATAGTCCCTCAAAAAACTCTGCACGACCAAGTTGAGCACATGTGCCAGACATGGGATGTGAGTGAGGTTGCCGAGGCCCAGAGCTGCCACCAGATTTCGACCATTGTCACACACTACCATGCCTGGCTGGAGATTCGCTGCCACAAACCACACATCGCTCTCCTGCTTGATGGCATTCCAGAGCTCCTGCGCTGTGTGGCTTCGATTCCCCAAATAAATTAATTTCAAGACGGCCTGTTGACGTTTGGCCACGGCTGTGCTCATGTCGGTGGTAACAGGTAAACGTTCACGGGTCCATGTGGAGGTGGACTGTGACGGCTCCTGCAGCGATGTTTCTGAGGAACTTGTGTATGAGGAGGAGTCAATGCGTACAGACTGGATTCCTGCAATCCTTGGAGTGGGCAGGACATGTCCTGCGCCACTCGCACGATCTGTACCTGGCTCAACAACATTAACCCAAAGGGCAGTGAGGGAAAGGTATCGCCCCTGTCCATGGTGACTGGTCCACGAATCTGTGGAGAGGTGGACCTTGCTTCTGACGGCGTTCAGTAGCGCGTGTTTTATGTGTCCCTCCACATGCTTGTGCAGGGCAGGGACGGCTTGCCTGCTGAAATAAAAGCGGCTGGGCACATTGTACTGTGGGACTGCCAATGCCATCAAGTCACGGAAGCTGTCAGTCTCCACCAGCCTGAATGACAGCATTTCCAGTGACAGAAGTTTGGCAATGCCTGCATTCAGAGCCTGTGCTCGTGGGTGGTTTGACGAGAATGGCCGCCTTTTCTCCCATGCCTGTACTACCGATGGCTGTGGACTGGCCTGGGAGTGTGAGGATGACTGGGAACGTGGTGCTGCGGGTGGAATTAGAGTGGGTCTCTGGACAACTCATATTCAGTGGCCAGTGTCAGGCAGCTGCTACAAAGGCAAATAAAATAATGGGATGCATTAAAAGAGGCATATATGCTCATGAGAAGAACATAATTTTACCTCTATACAAGTCACTAGTTCGACCACACTTAGAATACTGTGCACAGTTCTGGTCTCCGGTGTATAAGAAAGACATAGCTGAACTGGAGCGGGTGCAGAGAAGAGCGACCAAGATTATTAGAGGACTGAGGGGTCTGCAATACCAAGATAGGTTATTACACTTGGGGCTATTTAGTTTGGAAAAACGAAGACTAAGGGGTGATCTTATGTTAATGTATAAATATATGAGGGGACCGTACAAAGACCTTTCTGATGATCTTTTTAATCATAGACCTGAGACAGGGACAAGGGGGCATCCTCTACGTCTGGAGGAAAGAAGGTTTAAGCATAATAACAGACGCGGATTCTTTACTGTAAGAGCAGTGAGACTATGGAACTCTCTGCCGTATGATGTTGTAATGAGTGATTCATTAATTAAATTTAAGAGGGGACTGGATACCTTTCTGGAAAAGTATAATGTTACAGGGTATATACACTAGATTCCTTGATAAGGCGTTGATCCAGGGAACTAGTCTGATTGCCGTATGTGGAGTCGGGAAGGAATTTTTTTCCCCATGGTGGAGTTACTCTTTGCCACATGGGGTTTTTTTGCCTTCCCCTGGATCAACATGTTAGGGCATGTTAGGTTAGGCTATGGGTTGAACTAGATGGACTTACAGTCTTCCTTCAACCTTAATAACTATGTAACTATGTAACTATGTAACAGTGCCAGAGGTTCTTCCATGGCGATCCTGGGAGGAAGCCGAACCAGCTGTGTGTGAGCTGGTGGAAGAGGCAACACGAGCTGAAGAGGTGGTAGCTGCCGCTGTTGGTTGGCCTAGCTCTTCAGTGTGTTTTTGTAACTCCGCCGTGTGCCTGGTCCGCACATGTTTCCACATATTTGAGGTATTGAGGCTGCTGACATTTCTCCCTCTTTTGATTTTCTGATGACACACCTTGCATTTGACAAAGCAAATGTCATCTGCAACTGTGTCAAAAAAGGCCCAGGCACTGCAAGTCTTGGGAGCACCCTTTTTGGCTGTTGGAAGAGGCATGCTCCTAACGGGTGCCAAAGTGGAGGCTACAGGCTCCGCAGTCTTCCCCCTCCCTCTCCCTCTTTTGCCCGTTCGGGGAATCTCTTCGTCAGAGCTGCTCCCACCACCTTCCTGTCCCTCACGCCACGATGGGTCAAGGACCTCATCATCTACACTACCTTCTGCCACCAACTGCTCCTCCTGGGTAGTCTCAGCAGCACAGCACGCACCAGAAAGTGGCACCTGAGTGTCATCATCAGTGGATGCGTACTGCGGTGTGGTGACCGGAGACACTGGCCCACCCGCCTCTTCAGACTCAGAGAGACAAAGCTGTTGGGCATCACTGCACACTGCCTCTTCTTCCATTTCTCCAATGCTGCTTGGCTGGCCCCCTGTTTCCAAGCCAAGATATTCAGAGAACAGAGTAGAGACGGCTCCTGTCCTGGGCTCTCTGACTGCCTGGGCAATTTGGCAGGTGTTGAGGAGACAGATGGGTGCTTTCCAGTGCTCTGTGCCTGAGAGGATGTGGCACTAATTGAAGTCGATGCGTTAGCTGCCATCCATCCGACAATGGCTTCAATTTGGTCTTCACGCAGCAGCAGTGTACGGCGCTCTCCGACAAAGCTGCGCATGAAGGACTGTTCCCTGCTGAAACTGGGTGATGATGAGTCACCGGTGCCCGCAGCAGGCACAGAATCCCCACGTCCTCTCCCTGCTCCGCGCCCATGCCCACGTGCCTTACTCCCTGCCTTCTTCATCTTGGTTGACTGATAAATATAAGCAGAAAAGTACTAATGGCTTAGTGTGCTTATTCCTGAACAGCTCCTAACAGGTATAAGAAACACTAATTTTCTAAAGTGTGGACTAGACTTTAATATGAGCTAATGTGGCCTACACAACTGTAAAGTGGTGTTTGGTGAACTTTATTAGTTATTTATTTTTGGGGGGCTGAACTGACTACAGGGCGAGCTGCACTCACACAGAGACCGTGCAGACAGCCGTAAACGGCGCTGCAAGGCCCAAAAAAGCTCCTCTCTGTTATCCTATGTAGTGTTTTTTCAAAATTTTGCTGGATACGGATGGAAAGCCACTAATAGGAAATATTTGAAAAAATGTGCAGCAGGCTGCACTATTTGGCAAAAAAGGACAATGGATTTAACTGTATGAGGCTGTGCCGCACCCTGAGCTGACTGCAACCAGCTGTGGCTGCAGACAGACTACAGAGCGATGTGCACTCACATGGAGACCGTGCAGACAGCCGTAAACGGCGCTGCAAGGCCCAAAAAACCTCCTCTACGTTATCCTATGTAGTGTTTTTCCACAATTTAGCTGGATATGGGTGGAAAGCCACTAATAGGAATTATTTGAAAAAATGTGAAGCGGGCTGCACTATCTGCTAAAAAGGACAATGTATTTTACGCTATGAGGCAGTGACGCACCCTGAGCTGGATACAACCGGCTGTGGCTGCACACAGACTACAGGGCGAGCTGCACTCACACGGAGACCATGCAGACAGCCGTAAACGGCGCTGCAAGGCCCAAAAAACCTCCTCTACATTATCCTATGTAGCGTTTTTCCACAATTTAGCTGGATACGGGTGGAAAGCCACTAATAGGAATTATTTGAAAAAATGTGCAGCGGGCTGCACTATTTGCAAAAAAGGACAACGTATTTTACACTATGAGGCAGTGACGCACCCTGAGCTGGATACAACCGGCTGTGGCTGCACACAGACTACAGGGCGAGCTGCACTCACACGCAGACCGTGCAGACAGCCGTAAATGGCTCTGCAAGGCCTAAAAAACCTCCTCTACGTTATTCTATGTAGTGTTTTTCCACAATTTAGCTGGATACGGGTGGAAAGCCACTAATAGGAACGATTTGAAAAAATGTGCAGCGGGCTGCACTATTTGCAAAAAAGGACAATGGAATGGATAGAACAGTATGAGACAGTGAACCACCCTGAGCTGAATACAACCGGCTATGGCTGCACACAGACTAGAGAGTGGGCTGCACTCACACACACACACACAGAGACCTTGCAGATCGCTGTGAAAACAGCGCTGCAAGGCAAAAGCAAGGTGAACACACAGCGGTTGCTAAATTAGCCTGGGAAAAGCACAAAGAAGCAAATCGCTATCTCAACTGGCCCTCAGTCAGAACACAGCGTCCTATGCCTAACTGAATTCACAGCAGAGTGAGCCAGAAAGGGCGGCAGCGTTTTTTATAGTGCATCATGACATCATTTCAGCAGCCAATCACAGCCTTGCCAGTAGTTTCATGCCCACCATGCTGAACAGAATGTGCCCACACTTGTAATCATTCCTCATTGGCTGAATTTGTTCTGTTTGAATTATGGGAACTTCCGATTCCGGTATCCGATATGCGGTATCGGATCTCGGTATCGGAATTCCGATACCGCAAGTATCGGCCGATACCCGATACTTGCGGTATCGGCATGCTCAACACTAGTCATGGAAACAACCTAAAAACAATAATATTCTAAAAAAATTAGAAAACTATGTAAATTCAGTAAATAGGAACACTAAGCAAGATGTCTGGTCAGTTTGATTCCAATTACCTGAACTCTACCCCTATTGTTATATAATAATTCACATTGTAATGTGTGTACAAAGGTGAGACACGCTGTGATTATATAATAATCACCTTTGAACATGCTTTATAAGGCAACATTTTTAAAGAGGTTTCTGTTATCAGAAAACCCGCCCCCAGGAGCAGTTTGTTTTAAAATAAACTGTTGTATACTCACCCTCCCCAGCTGAGTTTCTGTCCGAGCACCTAGTATCTGTCATTGACATTGCATCAACATCTTACCTAAGAGGTGTAATAATGAGAGATGAGCAAATCCATTTGATGAAAAACCAAATTCAAGTTTAACTTTTTGAAAATCACAGGTCCCAAATAATGTGAACAATTTGTGATGTAATTAACCTTTTTGGATTGAACGTCAAAGCTTATCCAACATTACGATTTCCCTGTTCCGTTCTGATGTCGGATGATGTGCAACATTTTTTTTCAATTTTATTCTGATTAGTATTGGGTTAAGCCAACAGATAGGGCCTTCTGCTGGCTAAACATAGTACACTTTGCTTCTTGGCAGGCCATTTTTTTTAGTCAGAAAACTTTAGCTTGAAAAGGGTTAAAATGAATTGCCAACAAAATGCACATTGACAATTTAGCATTTACACATTACAAAAGATTGCAGGCATCACCTCAGGTGCAGCCGGGCAGGCTTCCCTATAATGCTTTGCAGCTCTCACATTACATGGCATAGCAATCAGCAGGGACTATGATAGCTAAGGCTACTTTCACACTAGCATCGTGCACACTATGCGACATTGCGGCGCACCGACGCTAGCTGTGAAAGTGCCGCACAACAGGGGCAGCGGATGCAGTTTTCCAACGCATCCGCTACCCCATTGTGAGGTGCGGGGAGGCGGGGGCGGAGTTCCGGCCACACATGCGTAGTCGTAAATGCTGCAGATGACGCACCAAAAACGTTACAAGCAAAGTTTTTTGGTGGCGACGGTCCGACGCAACACGACGCAACCGTGTCGCTAATAAAAGTCTATGGAGAAAAAACGCGTCCTGCAAGCACTTTTGCAGGATGCGTTTTTTCTACAAAACGACGCATAGCAACGTGCAGTGCACGACGCTAGTGTGAAAGAGGCCTTATACACTGCTCAAAAAAATAAAGGGAACACTTTAATCCCACATCCTAGATATCACTGAATGAAATATTCCAGTTGTAAATCTTTATGCATTACATAGTGGAATGTGTTGAGAACAATAAAACCTAAAAATTATCAACGTAAATCACAACTAATATCCCACGGAGGTGTGAAGTTGCAATGATGCTCAAAATCAAAGTGGAAAATGAAGTTATAGGCTGATCCAACTTCAGTGGAAATGCCTCAATACAAGGAAATGATTCTTAGTAGTGTGTGTGGCCTCCACGTGACTTTATGACCTCCGTACAACACGTGGGCATGCTCCTGATGAGGTGGCGGATGGTCTCTTGAGGGATCTCCTCCCAGACCTGGACTAAAGCATCCGCCAACTCCTGGACAGTCTGTGGTGCAACGTGACGTTGGTGGATGGTGCGAGACATGATGTCCCAGAAGTGTTCACTCGGATTCAGGTATGGGAAATGGGCGGGCCATAGCTTCAATGCCTTCATCTTGCAGGAACTGCTGACACACTCCAGTCACATGAGGTCTGGCATTGTCCTGCATTAGGGTGATCCCAGGGCCAACTGCACCAGCATATGGTTGTTGTGATTTTGCTTTTTGCTCCCTCTAGTGGTCATTAGTGATTTGACTCTGGAGCTTCTGTCTTTTCCTATATCCTCACCTGGGCCGTTAGTTCAGGGGCGTTGCTATATAAGCTCCCTGGACCTTCAGTTCAATGCCTGGCATCGTTGAAATCAGAGCTAATCTGTTGTGCTCTTGTCCTATGATCCTGGTTCCTGTATTTCAAGCTAAGTCTGCTTCCTTGCTTTTTGCTTTTGTTTTGTTTGGTATTTTTGTCCAGCTTGTTCCAATCTGTATCCTGACCTTTGCTGGAAGCTCCAGGGGGCTGGTGTTCTCCCCCCGGACCGTTAGACGGTTCGGGGGTTCTTGAATCTCCAGCGTGGATTTTTATAGGGTTTTTGTTGACCAGATAAGTTATCTTGCTATATTCTGCTATTAGTAAGCTGGCCTCTCTTTGCTGAACCTGGTTCATTTCTGTGTTTGTCATTTCCTCTTACCTCACCGTTATTATTTGTGGGGGGCTTGTATCTTGCTTTGGGGTCCCTTTCTCTGGAGGCAAGAGAGGTCTTTGTTTTCTTCTCCTAGGGGTAGTTAGATTCTCCGGCTGGCGCGAGTCATCTAGCGATCACCGTAGGCATGATCCCCGGCTACTTCTAGTGTTGGCGTTAGGAGTAGCTATTTGGTCAACCCAGTTACCACAGCCCTATGAGCTGGATTTTTGAATATCGCAGACTTACACGTTCCTCTGAGACCCTGTCCACTGGGGTCATAACAGTATGCCAGGCCAGTATTAAATGTTTAATGCATTGCAGAAGTGGGATTATAAGAAAGAAAATGTTGAGTTTTTTTTTTCCCTCTCTCATTTTTTTTTTTTTTTTTCTTTTCCCCTTTACCTCAGAGTGGCTTAAGCTTGCTGCAGACATGAATGTCCAGACCTTGATTACAAGTGTGGACCAGCTTGCCGCTCGTGTGCAGGGTATACAAGATTATGTTACCAGAAATCCTAGGTCTGAACCCAAGATTCCGATTCCTGAACTGTTTTCAGGAGACCGATTTAAGTTTAGGAATTTCAGGAATAATTGTAAATTGTTTTTGTCCCTGAAACCTTGTTCGTCTGGAGACTCTGCTCAACAAGTAAAAATTGCTATTTCATTCTTACGGGGTGACCCTCAAGATTGGGCTTTTTCGTTGGCGCCAGGAGATCCGGCATTGGCTGATATTGATGCGTTTTTTCTGGCGCTCGGTTTACTTTATGAGGAACCCAATCTTGAGATTCAGGCAGAGAAAGCCTTGCTGGCTATGTCTCAGGGCCAGGACGAGGCTGAGGTGTATTGCCAAAAATTTCGGAAATGGTCCGTGCTGACACATTGGAACGAGTGTGCACTGGCCGCTAATTTTAGAAATGGCCTTTCTGAGGCCATTAAGAATGTTATGGTGGGTTTTCCCATTCCCACAGGTCTGAATGATACCATGTCCCTGGCTATTCAAATTGACCGGCGGTTGCGGGAGCGCAAAACCGCAAATTCCCTCATGTTGTTGTCTGAACAGACACCTGATGTGATGCAATGTGATAGAAAAACCACAAATTCCCTCATGGTGTTGTCTGAACGGACACCTGATTTGATGCAATGTGATAGAATCCTGACTAGAAATGAGAGGAAAATTCATAGACGCCGGAATGGCTTGTGCTACTACTGTGGTGATTCTACACATGTTATCTCAGCATGCTCTAAACGTATATCTAAGGTTGTTAGTCCTGTCACCGTGGGTAATTTGCATCCTAAGTTTATTCTGTCTGTAACTTTGATTTGCTCACTGTCATCTTATCCTGTCATGGCGTTTGTAGATTCAGGTGCTGCCCTGAGTCTTATGGATCTGTCATTTGCTAAGCGCTGTGGTTTTATTCTTGAACCATTAGAAAATCCTATCCCTCTTAGGGGTATTGATGCTACGCCATTAGCAGAAAATAAACCGCAGTATTGGACACAGGTTACCATGTGCATGACTCCTGAACACCGCGAGGTGATACGTTTTCTCGTTCTACATAAAATGCATGATTTGGTTGTTTTGGGGCTGCCATGGTTACAGACCCATAATCCAGTCCTTGACTGGAAGGCTATGTCAGTGTCTAGTTGGGGCTGTCGTGGTATTCATGAGGATTCCCTGCCTGTGTCTATTGCTTCTTCTACGCCTTCGGAAGTTCCGGAGTATTTGTCTGATTATCAGGATGTCTTTAGCGAGTCCAGGTCCAGTGCATTGCCTCCTCATAGGGAATGTGACTGTGCAATAGATTTGATTCCAGGCAGTAAATTTCCTAAGGGAAGACTGTTTAATCTGTCGATACCTGAACATACCGCTATGCGTTCATATATCAAGGAGTCTCTGGAGAAAGGACACATCCGTCCGTCTTCTTCCCCTCTTGGTGCGGGATTCTTTTTTGTGGCTAAAAAGGACGGATCTTTGAGGCCTTGTATTGACTATCGGCTTATAAATAAGATCACTGTCAAATTTCAGTATCCTTTGCCGCTGTTGTCTGACTTGTTTGCCCGGATTAAAGGTGCCAAGTGGTTTACCAAGATAGACCTTCGTGGTGCGTACAACCTTGTGCGCATTAAGCAAGGGGATGAATGGAAAACCGCATTCAATACGCCCGAAGGTCATTTTGAGTACTTGGTGATGCCTTTTGGGCTCTCTAATGCCCCTTCAGTTTTTCAGTCCTTTATGCATGACATTTTCCGGAACTATCTGGATAAATTTTTGATCGTTTATCTGGATGATATTCTGTTTTTTTCTGATAATTGGGACTCGCATGTGGAGCAGGTCAGGATGGTCTTTAAAATTTTGCGTGAAAATTCTTTGTTTGTCAAGGGCTCAAAGTGTCTTTTTGGTGTACAGAAGGTTCCCTTTTTGGGGTTCATTTTTTCCCCTTCTGCTGTGGAGATGGACCCAGTCAAGGTCCGAGCTATTCTTGATTGGACTCAGCCCTCGTCAGTTAAGAGTCTTCAGAAGTTCTTGGGTTTCGCTAACTTCTACCGTCGTTTTATCGCTAACTTTTCTAGCATTGTGAAACCTTTGACGGATATGACCAAGAAGGGCTCCGATGTGGTTAATTGGGCTCCTGCTGCCGTGGAGGCATTCCAGGAGTTGAAACGTCGGTTTACTTCGGCGCCTGTTTTGTGCCAGCCTGATGTCTCGCTTCCCTTTCAGGTTGAGGTGGATGCTTCAGAGATTGGAGCAGGGGCCGTTTTGTCGCAGAGAGGCCCTGGTTGCTCTGTTATGAGACCTTGCGCCTTTTTCTCTAGGAAGTTTTCGCCTGCGGAGCGAAATTATGATGTGGGCAATCGGGAGTTGTTGGCCATGAAATGGGCATTTGAGGAGTGGCGTCATTGGCTCGAGGGTGCTAAGCATCGTGTGGTGGTCTTGACTGATCACAAAAATCTGATGTATCTCGAGTCTGCTAAACGCCTGAATCCTAGACAGGCCCGCTGGTCATTGTTTTTCTCCCGTTTTGACTTTGTTGTCTGGTATTTACCAGGTTCAAAAAATGTGAAGGCCGATGCTCTTTCCAGGAGCTTTGTGCCTGATGCTCCTGGAGTCGCTGAACCTGTTGGTATTCTTAAGGATGGTATTATCTTGTCAGCTATTTCTCCAGATCTGCGACGTGTGTTGCAGAGATTTCAGGCTGATAGGCCTGATTCTTGTCCACCTGACAGACTGTTTGTGCCTGATAAGTGGACCAGCAGAGTCATTTCCGAGGTTCATTCCTCGGTGTTGGCAGGTCACCCAGGAATTTTTGGCACCAGAGATCTGGTGGCCAGATCCTTTTGGTGGCCTTCCTTGTCTAGGGATGTGCGGTCATTTGTACAGTCCTGTGGGACTTGTGCTCGAGCTAAGCCTTGCTGTTCTCGTGCCAGCGGGTTGCTCTTGCCCTTGCCTGTCCCTAAGAGACCTTGGACACATATCTTCATGGATTTCATTTCTGATCTTCCGGTGTCTCAAGGCATGTCTGTTATCTGGGTGATATGTGATCGCTTCTCCAAGATGGTCCATTTGGTTCCTTTGCCTAAGCTGCCTTCCTCTTCCGATCTGGTTCCTGTGTTTTTCCAGAACGTGGTTCGTTTGCACGGCATCCCTGAGAATATTGTGTCAGACAGAGGATCCCAGTTCGTTTCCAGATTCTGGCGATCCTTTTGTAGTAGGATGGGCATTGACTTGTCGTTTTCGTCTGCTTTCCATCCTCAGACTAATGGACAGACGGAGCGAACTAATCAGACTTTGGAGGCTTATTTGAGGTGTTTTGTCTCTGCTGATCAGGACGATTGGGTGACCTTCTTGCCGTTGGCTGAGTTTGCCCTTAATAATCGGGCTAGTTCCGCCACCTTGGTTTCGCCGTTTTTCTGCAACTCTGGTTTCCACCCTCGTTTTTCTTCGGGTCATGTGGAACCTTCTGACTGCCCTGGGGTGGATTCTGTGGTGGATAGGTTGCAGCGGATCTGGAATCTTGTGGTGGACAACTTGAAGTTGTCACAGGAGAGGGCTCAGCGCTTTGCCAACCGCCGCCGCGGTGTGGGTCCCCGACTACGTGTTGGGGATTTGGTGTGGCTTTCTTCCCGCTTTGTTCCTATGAAGGTTTCCTCTCCCAAATTTAAACCTCGTTTTATTGGTCCTTACAAGATATTGGAAATCCTTAATCCTGTATCCTTTCGCCTGGATCTTCCTGTGTCGTTTGCTATCCACAACGTGTTTCATAGGTCCTTGTTGCGGCGGTACGTTGTGCCTGTGGTTCCTTCTGCTGAGCCTCCTGCTCCGGTGTTGGTTGAGGGCGAGTTGGAGTACGTGGTGGAGAAGATCTTGGATTCTCGTCTCTCCAGGCGGAGGCTTCAGTACCTGGTCAAGTGGAAGGGCTATGGTCAGGAAGATAATTCCTGGGTGGTCGCCTCTGATGTTCATGCGGCCGATTTAGTTCGTGCCTTTCACGCCGCTCGTCCTGATCGCCCTGGTGGTCGTGGTGAGGGTTCGGTGACCCCTCACTAAGGGGGGGGTACTGTTGTGATTTTGCTTTTTGCTCCCTCTAGTGGTCATTAGTGATTTGACTCTGGAGCTTCTGTCTTTTCCTATATCCTCACCTGGGCCGTTAGTTCAGGGGCGTTGCTATATAAGCTCCCTGGACCTTCAGTTCAATGCCTGGCATCGTTGAAATCAGAGCTAATCTGTTGTGCTCTTGTCCTATGATCCTGGTTCCTGTATTTCAAGCTAAGTCTGCTTCCTTGCTTTTTGCTTTTGTTTTGTTTGGTATTTTTGTCCAGCTTGTTCCAATCTGTATCCTGACCTTTGCTGGAAGCTCCAGGGGGCTGGTGTTCTCCCCCCGGACCGTTAGACGGTTCGGGGGTTCTTGAATCTCCAGCGTGGATTTTTATAGGGTTTTTGTTGACCAGATTAAGTTATCTTGCTATATTCTGCTATTAGTAAGCTGGCCTCTCTTTGCTGAACCTGGTTCATTTCTGTGTTTGTCATTTCCTCTTACCTCACCGTTATTATTTGTGGGGGGCTTGTATCTTGCTTTGGGGTCCCTTTCTCTGGAGGCAAGAGAGGTCTTTGTTTTCTTCTCCTAGGGGTAGTTAGATTCTCCGGCTGGCGCGAGTCATCTAGCGATCACCGTAGGCATGATCCCCGGCTACTTCTAGTGTTGGCGTTAGGAGTAGCTATTTGGTCAACCCAGTTACCACAGCCCTATGAGCTGGATTTTTGAATATCGCAGACTTACACGTTCCTCTGAGACCCTGTCCACTGGGGTCATAACAATGGTCTCACAAGGGGTCTGAGGACCTAATGACAGTCAGGCTACCTCTGGTGAGCACATGTAGGGCTGTGCAGCCCTCCAAAGAAATGCCACCCCACACTATTACTGACCCACTGCCAAACCGGTCATGTTGAAGGATGTTGCAGGCAGCAGATCACTCTCCACGGCATCTCCAGACTCTGTCACGTCTGTCACATGTGCTCAGTGTGAACCTTCTTTCATCTGTGAATAGCACAGAGCGCCAGTGGCGAATTTGCCAATCCTGGTGTTATGTGGCAAATGCCAAGCATCCTGCACGGTGTTGGGCTGTGAGCACAACCCCCCTCTGTGGACATTGGGCAATCAGACCATCCTCATGGATTCGGTTTCTAACCGTTTGTGCAGACACATGCACATTTGTGGCCTGCTGGAGGTCATTTTGCAAGGCTCTGGCAGTGCTCCTCCTGTTCCTCCTTGCACAAACGCTGAAGTAGCGGTCCTGCTGCTGGGTTGTTGAGCTCCTACGGCCCCCTCCACATCTTCTGGTGTACTGGTCTGTCTCCTGGTAGCACCTCCAACCTCTGGACACTACTGTCAGGACTCTGAACATTTTTTATTACCTTTTTGTGCATTACTGCCCTTTTCCAAGATGGTGTCTTTGGTCTCACGTGCACTGTGTCTTCCTGCTATAAAACTCCACCCCAGCCTTCAGTCTCTGCTAGAGTATTTTGCCTTGCATCCAGCTCCTGACCTCTTCTTACTCCCAGGCTATATACCTGCTCCTGTGAACCTGTGGGGTTATCCTGCTACTCTGCTCTGAGTTCCTGCTGCATACACCAGTTCCAGTAATCCTCCTTCATCTGCTGCTCGTGTTTGCTTCCATCTGCATTTGCTGGACATGTAAGCTGTTTCTGCTCTGCAAGAACCTGAGACTATTACCCAGACCTCCCTGGTTGAGCTAAGATATTGTTTGAACTGCCTTATAAGCATATCTATCTGTGTTTTGGACTAAGCAAGGACTTATTCGTGTTAAGTATCCTCAAGAATAATTGTGCTTCATAGACTTTCTGCGTGATTGCATTTTCCTCTGAAGTTTCCTATAGACTGCTGAGCTGCATTTGATATTTGCACCAAGTGTTGTGGACTTGAGTTTCTCTCTGCACCTGTTTGAATCACCGTGTGATAATATAGACTTTACCACTTATAAAACTGTGTCCTGTAGTTGTCTTGTTCCACGCAAAGTGTCTCCTGAGTTATCCCCTATAATTATTACAACTACGCTGACAGACACAGCAAACCTTCTTGCCACAGCTCGCATTGATGTGCCATCCTGGATAAGCTGCACTACCTGGGCCACTTGTGTGGGTTGTAGAGTCCGTCTCATGCTACCACGAGTGTGAAAGCACAACCAACATTCAAAAGTGACCAAAACATCAGCCATAAAGCATCGGTACTGAGATGTGGTCTGTAGTCCCCACCTGCAGAACCACTCCTTTATTGAGTGTGTCTTGATAATTGCCAATAATTTCCATCTGTTATCTATTCCATTTGCACAACAGCATGTGAAATTGATTGTCAATCAGTGTTGCTTCCTAAGTGGACAGTTTGATTTCACAGAAGTTTGATTTGCTTGGAGTTGTATGCTGTTGTTTAAGTGTTCCCTCTATTTGTTTGAGCAGTGTATAATAGCCTAGGCAGGAAATACAGCAGCTATTGCAGAGTGATTTGGAAACTTTTGGCATTTTGTCAGAGCTCACGAGTCAGCAGCAGAGATAGGAAGAGAAAGCTCTTAAACATTGGTCAAAAACTCCAGACAGTAATGTGTTGTACAAATGCCACACTAGGAAGATGCGAGTACTAGTTTGTGATAAATAAAGAGATGCAATTGATAGGGACAGGCTATCAGTGTGACTGATGAAAGATATGGTATAAGTGACATTTAAATTAAAATTACACATGTATTTACCTTAATTCATAATGCACTATAAAGCAGCAGCAAGGCAGCACAATCTTTTTTATGGAAAAATAAAATTTTAAATCAATGACAGTCAGAGACAATATGCTTACTGGTCCTAAACGACTATGCTGAGTTTTTTTTTTTTTTAATTTCTTTTGCAATTATTTTTATGAATGATTTTTTTTTAAATGTACAAAAGAAAATTCCTAAAAAAAATTGACATTTATCTACCATTACAAAATGTGTGGTTGCAAAAAATGTATAAATATTTGTGCAGATTTGTTTTACTAGTCAAATTTTCATACACAACAAACCTATACTGCAGCCTGCAGCCACATTCTAGTTATTGTACATGTACCTTTTTAACTAGATTTTCTTATTGCTTTCATTTTAGCAATAGTTGGATAATTAGGAGAGAAAAGATTGTCAAAAATGTGAGGTAAAAAAAGGTAATGGCAATGGACTGGATATTGTTAAAGAAAAAATAATGCATATAACGGTTACAAATGTAGGAACTGCTACAATGAGCATAAGTACACTGGCACCAGCCATCTGGGCAGTATTGCTAACAAACACAGATCACAAGTGAACTCCTTTGCCTCTGTCAAGCATATTAAAGGAAACCTGTCACCCCCAAAATCGAAGGTGAGCTAAGCCCACTGGCATCAGGGGCTTATCTACAGCATTCTGGAATGCTGTAGATAAGCCCCCGATGTAACCTGAAAGATCAGAAAAAGAGGTTAGATTATACTCACCTGGGCGGGCAGTCCGATCCGATGGGCGTCGTGGTCCGGTCAGGGGCCTCCCATCTTCTTGCGATGCCGGGCCTCTCTGACCTTTCCCGGTGACTGCGCACTGCAGTTCTTTGCTCTGCCCTCAACAGGGCAGACAAAGTACGTCTGCGCCGGAGCCGCAGCATGAAGACAAGAGGATATCATCATAAGAAGATGGGAGGCGCTGGACCAGACCGCGACTCCCATCGGACCGGACTGCAGCGGGAACGCCCCTGGGTGAGTATAATCTAACCTCTTTTTCTCATCTGTCAGGATACATCGGGGTCTTATCTACAACATTACAGAATGCTGTAGATAAGCCCCTGATGCTGGTGGGCTTAGCTCACCTTCGATTCTGGGAGTCACAGGTTCCCTTTAAGCGGGAGGAAGCAGAGGGCATTATGAAACATCTCACTTGTCTCAGAAACAGCAGGATGATGTTACCTCTGACAGCGACACTGTCACGGGGTTACCACAACAGAATAGAGCCAGAAGACCGCAGGGTCTGATCACTCCTACTCCTGTGCTGAAACAAAAGCACTTCTTCTTTTTAAATACTGTTTATTTTTTTTGGCAGAACAGGGGTTAACTTGCCATGTTGTAAACTCTGGGAGTCTGAGCTCTCAGCCGAGATCGGTTAGCCATTCCCATTCCCTTTATAATCTGGGTCCTGATTCAATCCCATGTCGGAGCTAGCTTATGCTGCATGGCTTGGAGGAGAGGTGTTTATATGAGGAGTTTGGAGGAGTTATCTGAGACTGTTATGTGGTTTGTAAGTGTAATAATTCCCTTCCCTCTTCTTACATCCTCCACTCCATGGTGCATTCCTCTGTCTGTCTATGTGAGTGAATATTTGAATGCTTGGTATTTTCAGTTTACCCTTGTTTGTGTTGCCTTGTTCGTCTGGTTGATGTACTATGATGCACAGTAGCGCCCCTCTTCTCTGGGTGTGGGAAGAGAACAGACGGAGGGCTAAATCAGGAGATGAGGCAAGGGTGGCATCCCCAATATCTTCACCTTCAGAAGTATCCTGGGGAATAGGGTGAGCTAGGACACTCCCTAGTGTTGGGGACAGGGAAGGAGCCTCTGGTCCCAGGTCACTCAACATCTAAGTCATGACAGACACTATCAGTTTCAGCAAAATAGTCACAAATGACTTAAAAAAAGAATAGTTGGTTATATTTTTATTAAAATAAATCCTGTTTTTTAATGGGCTGTTTGATACTATTGGTTACTGTCTACATATATGGTAGAGTCATATTTTAAAAAGAATTTAAAAAGGTTAAATACAGTCCTAAGTGAGTTCAAAAGTGTTATATACATTTTTGCAAGCAATTTGTTTGGAAAATTTTAATGAATTACGCAAATTTAAATTTCAAAAGATTCAATAATCTCTAATATGCACCTTAAAATTTCAGTCTGGCATTGGAAAACCTAAAACAAAAAATATGTGATGAAAACAAAGATGTGTGACACAGAAAAGGAAAATTAGTCCAAACACAGAAAAAGAAAAACAATGTCAAGTTGAAAATGATTAATATAGCACATTTTTGAAAACTGATGTACAGCATCAGTATTTCTTTATGGGTAAAACAATGTACTGTGAGCCTAACAGACCTTGGTACTTCCTGGTCAAGAATAAATATAAGAAAAGAGTTTCTTCAGTACTAAGAAAAAAAATACATCTTCTTAGAATATTATCTAATCTAAATATACACTGTGTGCAGAATTATTAGGTAAGTTGTATTTCAGAGGATTATTTATATTATTGATCAACAACTATGTTCTCAATCAACCCAAAAGACTCATAAATATCAAAGCTTAATATTTTTGGAAGTTGGAGTAGTTTTTTTTTAGATTTGGCTATCTCAGGAGGATATCTGTTTGTGCAGGTAACTATTACTGTGCAGAATTATTAGGCAACTTAATAAAAAACAAATATATTCCCATCTCACTTGTTTATTTTCACCAGGTAAACCAATATAACTGCAGAAAATTTAGAAATAAAAATTTCTGACATGCAAAAACAGAACTTCAAAAAATTTGTGACCAATATAGCCACCTTTCTTAATGATGACACTCAACAGCCTTCCATCCATAGATTCTGTCAGTTGCTTGATCTGTTTACGATCAACATTGCGTGCAGCAGCCACCACAGCCTCCCAGACACTGTTCCGAGAGGTGTACTGTTTTCCCTCCCTGTAGATCTCACATTTTATGAGAGACCACAGGTTCTCTATAGGGTTCAGATTAGGTGAACAAGGGGGCCATGTCATTATTTTTTCTTCTTTGAGACCTTTACAGGCCAGCCACGCTGTGGAGTAGCTGGAGGCATGTGATGGAGCATTGTCCTGCATGAAAATCATGTTTTTCTTGAACGATATCGACTTCTTCTGTACCACTGCTTGAAGAAGTTGTCTTCCAGAAACTGGCAGTAGGTCTGGGAGTTGAGCTTCACTCCATCCTCAACCCGAACAGGTCCCAGAAGTTCATCTTTGATGATACCAGCCCATACCAGTACCCCACCTCCACCTTGCTGGCGTCTGAGTTGGAGTGGAGCTCTCTGCCCTTTACTGATCCAGCCTCTGGCCCATCCATCTGGCCCATCAAGAGTCACTCTCATTTCATCAGTCCATAAAACCTCTGAAAAGTCAGTCTTAAGATAATTCTTGGCCCAGTCTTGACATTTTATCTTATGTTTCTTGTGCAATGGTGGTCGTTTTTCAGCCTTCCTTACCTTGGCCATGTCCCTGAGTATCGCACACTTGTGCTTTTTGTTACTCCAGTAACGTTGCAGCTCTGAAATATGGCAAAACTGGTGGCAAATGGCATCTTGGCAGCTTCATGCTTGATTTTCCTCAATTCATGGGCAGTTATTTTGCGCCTTTTTTGCCCAACACGCTTCTTGCGACCCTTTTGGCTATTTGCCATGAAGTTCTTGATTGTTCGGTGATCACGCTTCAAAAGTTTGGCAATTTCAAGACTTCTGCATCCCTCTGCGAGACATCTCACAATTTTGGACTTTTCAGAGCCCGTCATATCTCTCTTCTGACCCATTTTACCAAAGGAAAGGACGTTGCGTAATAATTAAGTACACCCTATATAGGGTTTTGATGTCATTAGACAACACCCCTCCTCATTACAGAGATGCACATCACCTGAGTTACTTAATTGGTAGTTGGCTCTCAAGCCTGAACAGCTTGGAGTAGACAACATGTATAAAAAAGTATCATGTGATCAAAAATACAACTTGCCTAATAATTCTGCACACAGTGTATATTTTAATCTTAAATCCTTTAACCCCTTCCCGACCTTTGACGCCACGTAGACATCATGAAAGTCAGTGCCAATCCGACCTGTGACACCTATGTGGCGTCATGGAATGATCGCGTCCCTGCAGATCGGGTGAAAGGGTTAACTCCAATTTCACCCGATCTGCAGGGACAGGGGGAGTGGTACTTCAGCCCAGGGGGGGTGGCTTCACCCCCCCGTGGCTACGATCGCTCTGATTGGCTGTTGAAAATGAAACAGCCAATCAGAGCGATTTGTAATATTTCACCTATGAAAATGGTGAAATATTACAATCCAGCCATGGCCGATGCTGCAATATCATCGGCCATGGCTGGAAAACCTAATCTGCCCCCCCCACCGCCACCGATCGCCTCCCCAGTCCTCCTTTCTGCCCCGTACTGTGGTCCGCTCCCCTCCGTACTCCTGTCTGCTCCCCCGTACTCCTGTCCGATCCCCCCATGCTCTGATCCCCCCCATGCTCCGATCTCCCCCCCTCATACTTACCGAGCCTCGCGGTGTCCGTCCGTCTTCTTCATGGGCGCCGCCATCTTCCAAAATGGCGGGCGCATGCGCAGTGCGCCAGCCGAATCTGCCGGCTGGCAGATTCGTTCCAGGTACATTTTGATCACTGTGATAGGTTTTATCTCAGTGATCAAAATAAAAAAAATAGTAAATGAACCCCCCCTTTATTACCCCCATAGGTAGGGACAATAATAAAAATAAAGAAAATATATATATTTTTTTTCTTCCCCCACTAGGGTTAGGGTTAGGGCTAGGGTTAGGGTTAGGATTAGGGATAGGGTTAGAATTAGGGTTAGAACTAGAGTTAGGGTTAGATTAGACTATGTGAACACATGGTGCGGATTTGGCTGTGGATCCGCAGCGGATTGGCCGCTGCGGATTCGTAGCAGTTTTCCATCAGGTTTACAGTACCATGTAAACCTACTGAAAACCAAATCCGCTGTGCCCATGGTGCGGAAAATACCGCGCGGAATCGCTGTGTTGTATTTTCCGCAGCATGTCAATTCTTTGTGCGGATTCCGTTTTACACCTGCTCCTCAATAAGAATCCGCAGGTGAAATCCGCACAAAAAACACTGGAAATGCGGGGTAAATGCGCAGGTAAAATGCAGTGCCTTTTACCTGCGGATTTTTCAAAAATGGTGAGGAAAAATCTCACACGAATCTGCAATGTGGGCACATAGCCTTAGGGTTAGGGTTGGAATTATAGTTAGGGTTGGAATTAGGGCTAGGGTTGGAAATAGGGTTACGATTAGGCTTGTGGTTAGGGTTAGGGTTAGGGGTGTGTTGGGGTTAGGGTTGGGATTAGGGTTAGGGTTGGGATTATCACTATGCATCTAGATAAGTTCCTTGGGGGGTCTAGTGTTGTGAACTCTGTTTTTGGGCTCCCTCTTGTGGTCACAACTGGTACTGTGTGAGTGCTGTCTTTGGGCTCCCTCTGGTGGTTCTTTGTGTCATTCTGCAGGTCTGAGGCAGGATCAGCTGTCTCGTTATCTCTTAGCTGGTTTCCTATTTAGTTCACCTGGACTCTCAGTTGTTGCCTGCTGTCAATGTCTTCAGTGCTATTTTGGAGCTCTACTGCAGTCCTTCGTTATCAGTCTCTTCAAGAGAAGCTAAGTTTTGCTTGGTTCATTTTTTGACCATCAGTGGTCACATGTTTCTTGGTTTATTTTTGTCCAGCTTGCTAATATGTGATTTCCTTGCTTGCTGGTAGCTCTAGGGGGCTGAGTTTCTCCCCTCACACCGTTAGTTGGTGTGGGGGCTCTTGTATTCTCAGCGTGGATATTTTGCATAGGGTTTTTTACTGACCGCACAGTTCCCTATCTGTCTTCTGCTATCTAGTATTAGCGGGCCTCATTTGCTTAATCTGTTTTCATTTCTACGTTTGTGTTTTCCCCTTACCTCACCGTTATTATTTGTTGGGGGCTTCCTATATCTTTGGGGTGATTTCTCTTGAGGCAAGTGAGGTCTTACTTTCCCTCCAGGAGTAGATAGTTTCTCAGGCTGCGTCGAGATGTCCAGGATTTTAGGCACGTTCACCGGCTTCCTTTAGTGTGTTGGTTAGGATCAGGTTTGCGGTCAGTCCAGTTACCACCTCCCTAGAGCTCGTGTCTATGTTCATAAACTTAGCTAGTCCGTTTTGTGATCCTCAGCCACTAGGATCATAACAGTCTAGTTTCAAAAATGGGGTCACTTGTAGGGGAGCTCCAATGTTTAGGCACACAGGGGCTCTCCAAACGCGACATGGTGTGCGCTAACGATTGGAGCTAATTTTCCATTCAAAATGTCAAATGGCGCACCTTCCCTTCCAAGCCTTGCCATGCACCCAGTGGTTTACCCCCACATATGAGGTATCTGCGTACTCAGGAGAAATTGCCCAACAAATTTTAGGATCCATTTTATCCTGTTGCCCATGTGAAAATGAAAAAATTGAGGCTAAATTAAATTTTGTCTGAAAAAAAAAGTACTTTTTCATTTTTACGGATCAATTTGAGAAGCACCTTAGGGTTTAAAGTGCTCACTATGCTTCTAGATAAGTTCCTTTGGGGGTCTAGTTTCCAAAATGGGGTCACTTGTGGGGGAGCTCCAATGTTTAGGCACACAGGGGCTTTCCAAATTCGACATGGTGTCCGCTAACGATGGAGATAATTTTTCATTCAAAAAGTCAAATGGCGCTCCTTCCCTTCCGAGCCTTACCATGTGCCCAAACAGTGGTTTACCCCCACATGTGAGGTATCGGTGTACTCAGGAGAAATTGCCCAACAAATTTTAGTATCCATTTTATCCTGTTGCCCATGTGAAAATGAAAAAATTGAGGCTAAATAATTTTTTTGTGAAAAAAAAGTACTTTTTCATATTTACAATCAATTTGTGAAGCACCTTGGGGTTTAAAGTGCTCACTATGCTTCTAGATAAGTTTCTTGGGGGGTCTAGTTTCCAAAATGGGGTCACTTGTGTGGGAGCTCCAATGTTTAGGCACACGGGGGCTCTCCAAACGCGACATGGTGTCCGCTAAAGATTGGAGCCAATTTTTAATTCAAAAAGTCAAATGGCGCTTCTTCCCTTCCGAGCCCTGCCGTGCGCCCAAACAGTGGTTTACCCCCACATATGAGGTATCAGCGTACTCAGGACAAATTGGACAACAACTTTCGTGGTCTAGTTTCTCCTTTTACCCTTGGGAAAAAAATTGTTGCTAAAAGATCATTTTTGTGACTAAAAAGTTAAATGTTCATTTTTTCCTTCCATGTTGCTTCTGCTGCTGTGAAACACCTGAAGGGTTAATAAACTTCTTGAATGTGGTTTTGAGCACCTTGAGGAGTGCAGTTTTTAAAATGGTGTCACTTTTGGGTATTTTCAGCAATATAGAACCCTCAAACTGACTTCAAATGTGAGGTGGTCCCTAAAAAAAATGGTTTTGTAAATTTTGTTGTAAAAATGAGAAATCAGTGGTCAAATTTTAACCCTTATAACTTCCTAGCAAAAAAAAAAATTAGTTTCCAAAATTGTGCTGATGTAAAGTAGACATGTGGTAAATGTTATTTATTAACTATTTTTTTGTCACATAACTCTCTGGTTTAACAGAATAAAAATTCAAAATCTGAAAATTGCAAAATTTTCAACATTTTCACCAAATTTCCATTTTTTTCACAGATAAACTCAGAAATTATCAACCTAAATTTACCACTAGCATGAAGCCCAATATGTCACTAAAAAAGAGTCTCAGAACCGCTAGGATCCGTTGAAGCGTTCCTGAGTTATTACCTCATAAAGGGACACTGGTCAGAATTGCAAAAAACAGCCAGGTCATTTAGGTCAAAATAGGCTGGGTCATGAAGGGGTTAACTTAGGGAAAATCTCACAATATTTGTAGCATATCAGCTTCTTGGCATCTGTTACAGTTTGTGTAGTCTCTAAGTCTTTTTTATATATATTATTCGGGAGTATAATACAATCTATGACTGACAATAAACTGTAATATTCAATAATTTTTAATCAGCAATACTTTATTCGTAGGTGATATATGCTTTCTCAGCTAAAGGGAATATGTCAACAAGTTTTTACTCTGCAATATGAGATCATCATTATGAGGGGCTTAGAACCTGATTCCAGTCATGTGTCAATTACTAGGCTGTGTGTTTTGGATCAATAAAATCAGTGTTTTATCAGCAGGAGAATATCACTACAGGACTAGGTGTCCCATGCCTCCTAGTCCAACCACGGATTAGCATCTTTGTGTACACAGGAAGCTGCCAATCAGTGATGTGGGAAGGGCTATGGAGGGCTTAGCTTACTGAGCACTGTTAGATCTATAGCAGAGAAAACAGTGATTCTACCACAACTGCTGCACCGAGTAAGCTAAGTGACACATCTTTGGAATCTTTCCCTACATCTTATGGCTGTCAGATTACATAGAAAAACCCTGCTGATAGATTCCCTTTGTTGTAGCTGTTTGCGTTCTGACCCAATGTCAGACATGCCAGATCACCAGTGAGGCCAAATCAGGAGGTTACGCCCTTCATTTACAAGTGTGCTTGGAGACAAAGGACACCGCACACATGTTCTGTGAGCAAGTCACTTTTATCTGATGTAATGCAGCAAGATACAGTATTTTATACCATTTACAACAAATGTAACTCTCAATGTAATTTATGTAGCCCTCCCCTGTTACCCCGGGGTCATACTGACCTTTATTTCTCACGTACCAGAACATGTTGTGGCTGACTATTGAAAGCATACATGATAAGAAGTGTAGTCTCCTTGAAAAGGAGACCATCAGACTACTGCATCA
The DNA here is from genome assembly GCF_051348905.1 of Ranitomeya variabilis. NCBI lineage: Eukaryota > Metazoa > Chordata > Amphibia > Anura > Dendrobatidae > Ranitomeya > Ranitomeya variabilis. Next base: position 625,819,793 of record NC_135232.1, read on the forward strand.
ACAGATTCTAGTAATTCTAGCAATTAAAGGAAAAAGGCACTTAAAGGCAAACTATTAACCCTTCTATATCAATTTCCCCCTTTTGTAAATGGTATAACCTCTGCCACCGGGTCAGCTGATGTCCATAAAGGAGCTACTGTCTCATGGGTCTAGAACCCATAAGGGGACTTTCTACCTGCTTCGCCCATCCACCCTCAGTGTGGACACTCACTTCCTCAGTCAGCATTGGTTATCCGGGGTCTATGATACACTATGGATGGCACAGCCTTAGATTCCTTCCTTAAACATATACTCTTCAATAACTTATGTAATGCATATATTAGCGCTTTTTCAGCTACATAAAACAATAAGCAAAGTAACAAAATTTGCATACAAGTCTGTATAATGCCAAAAATAATCTCTCCCGCTAGGCCGCTAAGCCAATTGGCTGGATTTAAAAAGGAGTCTCTATATTGTATTGATCTCATTAAGAGCCTTAAGGAACCTAGAAAATCTGAGTCCAAGTCTCATTGTCTGTGCAGTGTGGTGTTAATACCTTCATTGGCTCCTGGGGTAAGGCTAGGTACAGCATAGTCCTTGCAGATACTGGGCTGTGTGTACAGATCCAACAGTCCAACAGTTTTGTCCTTCCACGTCTTTTATAAGAAAAGCAAGATGTTGAATAAGTTTGTTGTCCTTGTCAACATTTAAAAGTTTATCCAGTGTCTCTGTAAGGTACAATAATCCTACCACTGCCAGCAAGGTGATTAGGAGAACAGTCATTCTGCTGGTGAAAAGATCTTTTTGCAGTGACTGGCAAGGATCCAGGGGGGCTTTCCTTCAAGTTTCACTGAGGTGAATGTGGTCAGCTAGACTTTAAAACGGGCCGTCAAACCGTGGGTCTAGGCTCCTTCTCACGTGTCTGTGTATGACCACCAATCACCTGGATTCAGCTACTGTACGTCTGTACTGGCATTAGGATCTGGAATGGATGAAAACACATGTTTATGCACCACATTAAGTCTTTTCTGCAAGGCCTAGACATGGGCTGTCATAGCACAGTGTTGCATTTGTAGCACCTGTGGGAAGTACAGACCAGTCTTTGGCAAACTACCAAACAGGACTTCAAAAGGAGACAAGCCTGTCTTTCTATTTGGAGTGTGTCTGACTGAATAGAGTGCAAGAGACAAGCACTCTACCCAGTTCTTTCCTGTGTCTGCCATGGCCTTTGAATTTTCAGTTTAGGGTGTCCCATTTAGTCTCTCCACTTTCCCACTACTTTGTAGTCTATATGGTGCATGATATGCTTGCCGGACTCCCAGGGCCTGCATGACTTCCCTCATTATTTCTCCCGTGAAGTGTGTAGCCCTATCGCTCCCTATGGTTTCTGGGACACCGTACCTGCAGATCAGTTCTTTCATCTGCTTGTCTGCAGTCGTTTTAGCATTTGCACATTTTACCAGATAAGTTTCCAGCCAACCAGAGAAGAGATCTACACATACTAGGACATTTTTCACACACTTCTACCTTGGGTAGCTGTATGTAGCCAGTCTGCAGTCTCTGAAATGGGTAGAGAGGCCTGAGTGTCACTTTCTTAGGGATTTTTACTGTTTTTCCTGGGTTGTGCTGTGCACAGATGAGGCATGACTGTACGAGTTTTGCTGCTGCGTAACTGAAACCAGGAGCGATCCAGAAGGCATCTACCATGGACACATGTGACATTATGAGGTGTGAGTGGGGCCATTTGTTGCTTGCGCCATAATTAGGAACAGGGACCTTGGTATATACAATTTATCCTTATTCTCCCATACTCCTTCTGAGTTCAGCTCAGCTCCCATTCTTCCACAGTGTTCCTTTTCTGTCTGGGCAGCTGGAGGGATTTCAGGACATCTATGCTCAGTGTGGCTGGAATACGCTGACTCCCCGCCACCGTCCACTGCTCCCTAGGCCGCCTTGCTGCTACTTTAGCAGCCTCATCCGCCCTTCTGTTGCCCTCAACCTCCACAGAGTCACCGTTCATGTGTTTTACCTTGACAATGCCAACCTGGACTGGTAACATCAATGCCTCCACTAATTGTTTCACCCACTTGCATTTTTAATGGGCTTACCGGCTGATGTAAGAAACGTTCTGCTTCTCCAGATAGGGCAATAATCATGGCATATTCCCCATGCACAATTGGAATCTGTGTAAATATTAGCAACTTTACCTGTAGCAGCTCTACACGCCTCAGTGAGTGCCTTCAACTCTGCCTTTACCAACATGTGAGGAGGGAGTTGTTCAGCTCGGATTACCTCATATGAGGCTACTACTGCATATCCAGTATAGAACCGCCCATCCTGGTGGTATCTGGAGCCATCTACAAAAATAAAAACCTCAAAATATGCATTAGGAACAGGTTTTTTCCATAAACATATGTAAAACCCACTGTCTCCTGACTCATCAGTTCCTATGCAGTCATGTTCATGCGTCATGTCAACGTACCAGAGTACTCTTTTTTTTTTTCTTACCTGCCAATGCTGTCACCAATTCCCCCTTTTCTGAATCCACATGCAGATGAGTGATTGGATTCAGAACATTGTCTTTTGAGGGTGATGTAATCAGGAATTAGAATTAGAGCACATTCAAGTCTGATCTGTCTAGCCATAGACAGGTGTTTTGGTTGAACTTGTACGAGTATAGCATTAATGTCATGTGGGGAACAAATTGTCAAAAGAAAAAGTCAGTGTGAGCTCACATGCCTAGCAGTAATACAGCAGCTCTTATAGCACGGACACATGTAGGAGACCCTCTAATCATGGGGTCTAATTGTGCTGAGTAGTAAGCTATTCATCTCTGTTTCCCTCTGTGCTGTTGTGTCAGCACTGCCTGTTTTTTTCCTTTTAATCAAAAGTCTTATACCTTTAGCAATATCGTGGCCTAAAAATGTCACCTTTCATTTGCAATACTGTAGTTTGTGACGTGAGACTTTGTAACCCTTTCCTGCCAAGAACCACAGCATGGACATCTGGTCCGGGCAGCAGAGCAGGAGGTCATCCACATACTGTAATAGTACAATCTGTGGATGAGGTGAAGAATGCATTTGCCAAATCAGTGATTGTGAAACATTTTGACGTAACTGGGATCTGTGACAGTACGGTGTGTTTTATGGACAATTGAGGTCACACTCACTGTAACATCATTAATAGCCTGTAAGTCATGAACTATTCTGTAAGTGTCAGGGGAACCCTTGGGTCCTTTTTTTCTTAATGGGATACAAAGGGGTGTTGCAGGGGGAAGACCTCTGCACTAGAACCCCTGCCTTAACATACTCTTTAATATCCCTGCTCATGGCCATTGATTTGACTAGGCTCAAAGGGGTATTTGCAGCGCCCCAGAGTCCTGGCCGTTGCAGTACTGATGCTCCGCCGCTAAGGGGAGTGATGGTACGTCTGATGGCACTTAAGGAGTTTACCTGACCAGGTATCACAGACACCAATACACTTCACAGTCTGGCCTCCAGGGGGAGCAAAGGGTACTATGTATTAGGCCACTCCTCACAATCTGGTAAAACTGGGGGTTGGATAGGAAGTTAGTGAGAAGCTGACTGGGTTGGAACCAGGCAACATCCTGTGGCAGGGGGTGTTGCAGGGGAAGATTCAGGGGGGTCTCTGTCAGGGGTGGGATCCTGACAGAGGCCTAGCGAACAAGACAGAGCGTTAAGGAACCGCGCCTGCACTACATTGCGGTGGTATCTCAAGAAAGGACAAGAAGCAAGGTTTATTGTGAAGAGTGAGAAACGAGATCACAGCAAAAAGGAAATAACACCAGTAGGAGTCGTGCCGTAAGATCGAGGCAACATCCTACTGAGGCGCGTAGCCGGTGGCCGGAACGCCGAGGAAGTATTGAGCTCCAAGCATTACTTCAAACCAACGGCAGGACAGTTAATTATAGGTTGGCTGTCTCACCTAAATCACCTAAGCAGACATAGGGGGCAACTGTGGGAGAGGGGCGTCACTAGGGTCCCGGAAGAACTCCAGGCCTACTCGTCATACGGGTGCGTCCTAGCCATATCATCTGGGGGACGGAGAAGAACATCAGAACAGATATAAGTTGTGAGAAAGAACATCAGAAACAGACACAACAGTTGTGAGGACTATCCCGTGGTGCTCAGCAGGGAAGTACTACAACACACAGGAGCTAGAAGGTAGGCACAGATTTCCACCTGCAAAGGGAACTCTGGAGGTGCCTTCGGATTGGCCGGTCTCAGCCAGCCCTGTTAACAGTACTCTGGATTGAGGATCCTGAAGCCTTCAGTAAAGAGGTAAAGAGACTGCAACCCTGTGTCCTCATTATTCACCTACACCACGCACCATCATCACACCTTTCATTGGACGCCCCTTAGCAGGGTCACGGACCGGGTTTAGCCATCGTGACAACCCCAGAACCGAGACAGAGAGGCCCGGTACCGAGTACCCCACGGCCCTGCGTCTGGGGGCGCTCCATATTGCTTTAACCAAAGAGGAGTGGTTCCTTCTTTTATTTAATCATGACAGGGGGATTGGGCAAACAACCCACATCAGATTTTCCTCTTGCCCAAACGGTGTCTGATACCTGACTCATTTCCCTGTCCTCAGACATTCTGGTGTCAGGTGTTACTTTCACTACTCTTGCCATATATACCATTTCTGCAATCTTACACAAATATTACACAAGTGTTTATATAAGTCACACATTAATGTCCAAATATTATTTATACCCGTATTTGATTGGGTAGAGTACCCCTTAAAGAACTAAATTTGATTCACAAAATGTTACAGAAAAAATATTATATATATTCAAATATATATAATTACGAAAGGTGCCGAGTCATAAAATGGGGGAGCACAATGCCATAGGGCACAGCAAAGCACAAGCTTATTCTAAGAATGTAGCAGCCCCATATAAATCCATAACTAACAGTTCCAAATACAAGAAGAAGGGATTTGAAAAATACCAAATATCAATGCCAGTTGCTTGCGATAAGGTATAAGAAGTGGAAAAGACAAATAAACAGTAACCATGGTTTGAGCCAATATAATGAATGTCTAAAAAAACTATATATCTTATGAAGACAACCTAGAAATACATGGTAACTATACCATCTTGTGCAAGGAAACTACTAAACTGGTAAATGAATGGAATTAAGTGTAACTATAATTGGGCATGATTTACCTGTGGTATAATGTGCACGTGGAAGACCCTGGCGTCCGTCTGCCCTAAGTGTTTATATGAAAGGGGACTTGTGACTGTAATACCCTCAGGAGGGTACTGTATGGTGGCCTAGCCAGCACTCAACTCTACTCCCAGCAAATTTATAGGGGTATTGTCACTAATAGTGTTGAGCGATACCTTCCGATATGCAAAGGTATCGGTATCGGATTGGATCGGCCGATACCCAAAAAATATCGGATATCGCCGATACCGATACCCGATACCAATGAATATCAATGGGACACAAAATATCGGAATGGTTCCCAGGGTCTGAAGGAGAGGAAACTCTCCTTCAGGCCCTGGGATCCATATTCATATATAAAATAAAGAATAAAAATAAAAAATATTGATATACTCACCCCTCGGACGGCCCCTGGCTCTCACCGGTCCAAGCGTCTGCCTCCGTTCCTAAGAATGCAGAGTGAAGGACCTTCGATGACGTCGTGGCTTGTGATTGGTCGCGTGACCGCTCATGTGACCGCTCACGCGACCAATCACAAGCCGCGACATCATCACAGGTCCTACACTCACTGCATTCTTAGGAACGGAGGCTGCCGGTTACATCGCTAAGGTCCAGGGTCCACCGGAGGGGTGAGTATATCCATATTTTTTATTTGTATTCTTTATTTTTTACATGAATATGGATCCCAGGGCCTGAAGGAGAGTCTCCTCTCCTCCAGACCCTGGGAACCATACACTGGGAACTTCCGATTCCGATTTCTGATATCACAAAAATATCGGAACTCGGTATCGGAATTCCGATACAGCAAATATCGGCCGATACCCGATACTTGCGGTATCGGAATGCTCAACACTAGTCACTAACAATAAGTTTGTAAGCACCTCTTGGCTGTCTCATGATTCTAGTCTTATTTGTTTAGTTATGAGGGCTTCAGTCGCTTGTCCCTCTACCCTCACGCATTCCACAGTCTCGTCAGTAATCATGTCTGGCATTATCAAGTCTTTGTGTACCACAGTCCCGGCTGCCCCAGTGTCAATCAAGAATTCTGTCTTTTTCCCTCCCAGCATTGTTATGGTGGTCATCAAGGCAGGACCAGGTCCGGAGGGGACAAGAACAAGGCACACATTTGTCACTGGGTTGCTAGTTCCCTAGTCTGAAGGAGGTGGAAGATTGGCCTGCTTAGTCTACTTTGCAGGGTTTCTACAGCGGTTGGTGTAGTGCCCATTTTCTCCACAGTTATAACACTTTACTGTTTCTAAGTACATAGGTCCTTTACTATGTCTCCACTGTTTTCCCTGTGCTCTAGCATACATGACGGGTCATCTTATGGTCCTGGTTTGTTCAACTTCTTTAGCAACCTTCAGGAGGTCTTTTGGATCTACATTTCTCCATTCAGGTCTGGCTATCTGTACTGTGTCTCGTAAGCCTTTGGTCATACCGTCAATGAATGTATTTACCAATATTTTAACATTGAGTGGGTTTATGGGACTGTACCCCATGTCTGCCCATTTCAGCTGTAACCGTCCAAAGTACATCTCTACACTCTCTCCTTTTGTCACATCTGTAAAAGTCTTAATTTGCGTCCTAGTACGTCACCTGCTTTTGTGCTCACCAACTCTCTAGGTCTGCCCAGGTGCACTTATACGTCCATCATATTGTCTTTATTTGTCTGTAAAATGGGAAAGGTTGGTTCTCAGGGTCAGCCAATTGTTTTAGTGTAACTAGCTAGTCAGAGGGCCTCCAGGGATAATACTCCTGTATCTGTCTTACCCTACCTGATGTGGTTGGTTCTCTGGTAGTGGGTCTGGTTGTGGGGGTGACTGGATGACCGGTTGGGGGTGACATGACATGCTGTTCTACAGCTCCTTCCCAAAAGGATTACTGTCAGCTTACTCCCAAAAAGTCAATGTCCCCACTACCCACTAACCACAATCCTGTGTCAGCTTCTTATGTCACTACATGTGATCTTGTCTGGACAGGATTCAGTGCAATTCACTTAGGCCGGGTTGCAGCACAGATCATACAAGTATTTCTCCAGTCTGGGTTTGTCTGACCACAGTGTTTACAAGTCCATTTGTCTTGTCTGGGTCTCTGGTTATACAAAGGTATAACGGTAGCAGTAATGTGTCGGTCATAGTTGGACTTTTGAACATCAAAACATTCATAATACACCTTACTTCCGGACTGCTGCACTCTCTCAGACACCATTTTTTCACTTGCTATTTTCCTCCCTTATCTGTGCCTTTTTGTACATCCAAGCATCCGCACACTGGCATTTTTGCATTTTTCCATATTGGTAACACATCTTTTACTGCATCCTTTTCTTCTCTGTCTTTTACAATCTGCATAGCGGGTCTGGATCCCATTGGGGCCCTGACTGCACACAGAACAAGTTGTCCATGGCTTCAACTTACTCCTCAGACAGCTCACCTTTATTCTGCAAATGCCCTTTTTAGTGTGCCTTACCTTCTACAGGTGGCCACACGTGACAAGTCAGAGCGAGTGTCAAGATTTAGCGGGAAGGCTTTTCCTGCCTCTCACCCGGTAGACCTAAAGGATGAAACGGGAAGGCTAAAACTGCCTCTCACCCGTTAGATCAGCTGGCTAGAAAAGGAAGACCCAGATGTGTTAGGCCTCTAATCCTCCAGCTCAGCTCCATAGAGCGGGAAGGCTTTTTCTGCCTCTCACCCGCAACAAAAACCAGCTGACTGTAGCAAGAAGGCCCAGATGTGTTAGGCCTCTCACCTACTACATCAGCAGTGCAGTTGGCTACCTCCTCCGTTGATCCTCAATTTGCTATATATCAATCACTGAACTTGAAGCAGGTGAATCTTTTTACCAATCTTTCAATCACACTGATAACCAAAAATCTTTCACATATTTTCTCTAAAATAGGCACCATATTTTACTTTCAACTTCCATACAGTACTATTGTTTTAAACACAAATCTCCCAGCGCGTACTACACCAAGGACAGAATATTCAGGGAGTCTTGAGTGCAGCTCCATGCCCCCCTTCCTCTGGCACTCAGCACAGATAAGAGCTTAGTGTCTTTCACACAGAAACAGAATGCAGCAGTTCTCAGACTTAATCTCTACATTCATCCTCTCGGAATTAAAAACAGTTTCTCTATACAGGCAGATCACTGCATAACTTGAATAAGCTGATTCTGACCGCGTCCAGCCAAAACACATATAGAAACCTATGCAATGTCAAACCATATATAACACGGGTTTCACTGAATCTCAGATGTAAATTAAATGTAAATTAAAAATATCCACAACTCATCCATCCTGGACCCTCAACACCAGTTAGATAAGTAATGATACTTATGTGATCATTCATTCATACGTGCTCATTCAGGGATTGTTTCTTCTTTCTTTTTCCTTTCACTTTTCAGTTGATTTTTACAAGAAGAAAATCCCTTATCTCAATCACTCCACCTAATTCAGCTTAAATTGAGTTGAATAAACATTCCACATCATACACTGCGCAAGCGCCGGCACATAGCGCGCACACTGTGCTCCACACCTCCCTTCGGTATGGCCTCGCTCTGCTACTGATAGGCACTATAAATAGAACCACTGCCACCAATGCAGACACACACCACAAAGAAGCAGGATACCCCTACACCACGCCAGGAGGAGGTTGGTAGTTACCCCATACTCTGCACAACCATTTTTTCATATGGTATGCACATTTCCTTACAGAGAGTTCCTCCTCCCCTTTCTTTATCCACAGCCCTTAAAGGGACCAAAACCTCATTTTGTCCATTGTCAATAATACAGGTCAGTGTTTTATACGGTGATCTACACCAGTACACACCGAGTCCACCACTAGGTATCATTTAACTGACCACTCAACCTATTTCTTTAGCATGTCTCTGGCCCTAGTCTCGTTGAAAAATGGCTTTCCATAAATGACCTAACCTACGTGAGACCAGGAAGAGGATTTTTTGTAATTTTTGTGCATTTACTATACCTCATGTACTTCTTCCTTAGAACGGGATTTATGAGTTATTGATTGTAAATATAGTTGTATATACATTTGTAAATATTAATTTCACGTGCCTTATTATATGTACAGTACCCTAATTGTAATTTGTGTTTACTTGCAGTTTGAGAAAGACCTGGAATAGGGTCGAAACGTTACTTCGTTTCCAATCCTGCTGTCTGTGTATATATACTTATGTTTCAACACATGTGAATAAATATATCACCCCTTGCAAGATATAACCCAAGAGAGTGCGGCTGTTTTCTTGTTTATTGGACTGCTTTGGGTTTTCCCAAGTACAGCCTGCACCACCTAGTTGGCTGAGTGCGCTCCATTTCTTTGAATACATACAGAGGACCACACCTAATGGAACCCCTCATCAATCAGGGATTCATTTATTTTTCCCTTATACTCAATTACTCTCCTCTCATCTCATTCAGAGGTTCTCATAGACATAGGTTCACATAGCCTGCCTATTTTGCACTTTGGAATTAACACAACTTATAAAAAAAACTGCAGCAGTGTCTACTGACACTCTGAAAGCATTTTAAGGCCAAACAACAAAAACCACGGCCCTATACAAAATACAGCTTCATATAATGTACTGCCAATCTAAAATGACCAAAACAACAACACTGACCAGAGTCTATCCCAGCTCTGTACTTCACACTTACACAAATACACAACCAATTAGTATATTGACAAATATTACAGATGACAATTATTATCTTATTACTCTATTATTCAACTCTCATACGGACATAAACAGACAAAACACAAAACTCACTGGTGATTTAGGTTCTTTGAACCGTGTTCGCAGCCTTTACCCAGAGATATGGAGAGATACAGAAGAGAGATTGCAAGTACAAAACAGAGTGTAAGAATAAAATTTCTCACCTTGCTGCAGCTGGTGTTTTGCATGTCCAATCTCCCAGAAAGCTCCCACATACGGATTCCGAATAGGCTGGTTACCACGGCCCCCGTTCGAGCGCCAAAACTGTTGTAGCTGTTTGTGTTCTGACCCAATGTCAGACATGCCAGATCACCAGTGAAGCCAAATCAGGAGGTTACGCCCTTCATTTACAAGTGCGCTTGGAGACAAAGGACACCGCACACATGTTCTGTGAGCAAGTCACTTTTATCTGATGTAATGCAGCAAGATGCAATATTTTATACCATTTACAACAAATGTAACTCTCAATGTAATTCATATAGCCCTCCCCCGTTACCCCGGGGTCATACTGACCTTTATTTCTCACATACCCAGAACATGTTGTGGCTGACTATTGAGAGCATACATGATAAGAAGTATAGTCTCCTTGAAGATTAGAACATCAGACGACTGCATCAACAGATTCTAGTAATTCTAGCAATTAAAGGAAAAAGGCACTTAAAGGCAAACTATTATCCCTTCTATATCACCTTAAATATCTTTTTCTCATTCCAATTCTTTCTTCTATCTGTTTCACTCTTATTTGTTTTGGACAAGTTATTGCGAAAATAATCAAAAAGTCTGACTTTTCCTATTTCATCAGAAATACCAATTGTGCTGCCAGGTAATAGAATTTCATGTTTGGCAGGAATAGTTCCCATTTTTTAAAGATAAGTAAAAGAATCTATTTTTATGCAGACTCTTTTCCTTCCTTTTCAATGGCACTCTTCTATCGGAATCAAAGCTGTCCCTAACTCATAGTTTAACTGGGGTAACATAATCATCCCGATTGGAATGATCTAATCTGCCTTTGAAAATTGAAATTGACAATTCTGCCCACAGCAGGTCTTTTTTAATTTAATAAGTAACAGGGTGATGTTCATTCGGATATGTTCTTCCGAGTTTTCTGGCATTTTTATACATAAATATTTGAAATTGACAAAAATTGGTAACGCTTTCATTCTGACCTACATTTTATGGGTCCATTTTAACAGAGGGAACATTTTTTTTTTAATCCCAATTAATCTGTGCTCCTGAAAGGCCGCCGCAGTCCTGGACACAGCCAATTGCATAGTTAACTTCAGTTCTTTATTTCTCTATATAAAACAACAATTTATATAAGAATTTATATCAATATCAGCTAGATATAAAGTGTAAATAAGCCATATTGCACATAAATTAAATGTAAGGCCAATTTGATAGATAGCATACACAATAGCTGTCAGGCACATGTCCTCACACATACTTTCTATCTAATATGCCTTACATTTACATTATGTCATATATGACTTATTTACACTTTTTATCTAGCTGTAATGTGAAAACATAATTGTGTATACTGTGCCAATACCTCAAAGCAGTTGAAAACGTCACCTACCTGGGCAGCATACTCTCCGACATAGTGAACATAGACGCTGAGGTCAACAACAGAATTGCCAAAGAGCACTGTCTCTGGGGGACAGCAAAGAATGTCCGGGTAGGAAGGGTAACCTTACGACGTAAGCTGCACGGTAGTCTTTACCACACTGCTCTATGCCAACGAGACCTGAGCTGTTTACAGCTGGCATGCCAAACAGCTCAATCACTTTCACTTGAGCTGTCTCTGCACTTTTCTTCACATCCGGTTGTGTTCTGTTTTCATACACGTTGACACGGTGTGCAATCTGACATACAGCATAAACTACTTCTGTCTTCCAAATAAGCAGACTGTTCTCTGTAGTTTAACTTGTTTATTGGTGAACAGGTATAGAACATGCGGTAAAACAATAAGAATATAAATATAGGTAAGTATTGGGCAAATAATCACACGGCTGACACTTTAGAAATAACAGGAAAGTATACAGTATGATGCAAAGTTGAACAGGGAAATACTCAAATCTCTAATAATCACATCTCCTTTGTACTGGCTGTTATACAGTTAATTATATTTCTGTACAATACTGCATTGCCAGAACAGAGATACTAATCTTACCAGATATGCTTTAACAGGATGGCAAACTCAAGTTGGAGCAGTTACAGGAGAGCAAATAAACACGTGTGTCCCAGGAAGTACACAGAAGAAAATGGAGTTTCTTTTACCCAGCATACCTTGCTTTAATCCCAAAATGCAACACTATCTACTGTTAAAGACACAGGTTATCAATTCAGCCACCACTAGATGGTGCTTTAGCGCAGCATACCAGCACGTAAATGCAAACATATTGCCCTATATTCAGATGGGCAGAACACTCCCCCGCTTGGCATCAACTGATGCCACTTACAGGAACTTTTGGTGAAAACAATAAAACTAGTTCTGCAACTGGTCTGATAAATAGTTTACTCTGCCCAGTCTAACATACTTTGAGCTCTACCTTGCGCACTTTCCCATCCTTGCTTGGAAATACTTTTGGTGACGAGGCCCAGTGGCCACTCATTTCAGTGTGACTGGTTGTCTTTCATGAATACAACATCACTGGGTTTGATGTTCAGTTTGTCGATCTGCCACTTCTTCCTAGGCTGTAAGGTAGAGAGATACTGCTTTCTCCATATGTCCCAAAAGGTATTGGAGAGACTTTGTACTTGTCTCCATTGACGTCTGAAGAGGTCTTTGTTGTTGAATTCTCCAAGTGGAGCTCTGAGATCACTGGTTTTCTCAGTGAGTAACATGGTGGGAGTGTGAATGCTTGCATTTCCAGTGTCACAAGAAAGTGCAGTCAATGGTCGGGCATTTATGATGGCCGAAACTTCTGCCAAGAATGTAGTCAAACATTCGTGTGTAAGTCTTGTACTACCTGCTTGCAAGAAGATAGAGTCTAAGATTCTACGAGCTATTCCTATCATCCTCTTCCAAGCACCTCCCATGTGAGAAGAGTGTGGTAGATTGAAGGTCAAGGTGCATCCCTGCTCACTCAGGTATCTTTCCACACTAGTAGTGTCTAGGTTGGAAGGAATTTTAAATTCTTTCACTGCTCCTATGAAATTTATGCCTCTATCAGAGTGAATGTGCTTCACGGCGCCTCTGATGGCAATGAAATGTCGGAGTGTTTTTATGAAACTTGAAGTGTCCATGGATTTGTGGTGCCCCCGGGTCCTGGTTGTCACAGTAGCATTGCTTTCCTGATGGGGAGAGTGATGTTACATTTGGAAGCGATGAAAGATAACCCTCACCAGGTAATCACAATGCACACAACATGTTCACACTCCAGGCCACAAGGGAGAGCTTTTGATCCTATTTACTAGGTGACTCCTCTATATATATTGTGGTTTGGAGAGAAAGAGAGATTAGATTGTCAGAGAGACAGAAGAGAGCAGATGGACCTAGAGGGTCAGAACGTCTGAAGGGGCCATGTTGTCTGAAGTACCACAGCTCCTGGAAAGAGACATACAGAAAGCCGAACATTGTTCAGTGGGCATGCAGGAGAGCAAAGCACAGGAGAGTGATATCAGGGGAGACCAGCTAAGAGCAGGTTACCTCCCTCTGAAGCAAATTTATCCAGTAGCAGGAGCACCGAATGTCACGGGGAGACTAGGTGAGCGAGAGCTAAAAACCAGGGCCCCTGCAGTTTCCCTCAGACTAGGGAAATCCTGACTGACCCTCTACCTGGAGTTTACACTGATGGTGTGCATGTCCAGGCCTCGAACCTCACCCTGACTCCTGTTTTAACCCTAGGCTGATACCTCCGCCCTCCACCCAGTGAAGAGGTAATATTCCAATACCCACAGTTAGCACAGACAAGGATAAAGGAAAATATACACCACGCCGCAGTCACTCAGGAATACACTATAAATGTGCAGGGCAAAATAAATACAAATATAGGAAGAAGTAAATAAGACGGAGGAAAATACACCACCAGCAACGAATCTCCAACAACCAGCTCTCCACTCCAGACCGAGATAACAACGCACAAGACAGAAGCTATAATCGGCGACGCCCAATGAACAGGAGAACTATTTAAAGGCCATGGGAATGGCCCAGCTTCCAATCTGAGGATTAGGTAAATTAACCCCGGAACAGCTAGATAAAATTTAGCAGATGCCAATGAGCAAATAGTGGTCAAAAGCGGAATTACCGCTGTCTGTCGGACGACCTGGTCTGAACAGCGTCCGACATGACACCGAGGTTGTAAGGATCTCTACGACTTACAGCAGAAACTGGCAGGACAGCTGAACTGCATGTTACCTGTCCGCCTTAATACTCAGGAGGCACTGGGACACCCTTAGAGCCCAAGGCGTGCTAGCATCCCTATAAACCGGCTCTAGTCAACAGTCATACGGGTTATGTCCTTTCCTATATGGGGGACAGAGAGAGAACATCTGTGAGGACCTTATGTGAAGCCATAGGCAGTAAGGAACTACAACACCACAGTGCTATAGGAAGGCTTTTACCTCCACCTGGAAAAGGGGGACTCTGGATTCGCTTCCAAACTGGCCGGACCCTGCCTGCTCTGTGATCTGGTGCCCTGGACTGTGGCTGCCACGGACTTCAGTAAACAAGGTAAAAAGACTGCAAACCTGTGTCCTTGTTCTTTACTACACCTTCTACCATCTTCCATCTACACACCGGGGCCCTGGGAACACACTTCACCTGTGGGAAGGTACACCATCTAGCTGCCATAACATCACCCCAGAGGACCCCTTAAAGCAGCATCAGTCCCCACTGACCGAATACCACAGGTGGCGTCACAAACATAAACTTTATTCCCTTTAAAGACCTTTCCCTTTTACATGGGTGCCCAGGGCCACGGACCAAGTCACCACCATGACATCCTCCTGTGAACACCGGACCCGGTACCGAGTACCCCAAGGCCCAGGCAGGGTGACTCAGATTCAAATGTTTTGATGTGGAATGCTCTGATGGACATACAGGTGAACATAACTGCCCAGAGTTTTACATTGGCTTGGACTCTTCTAGTGTGCCGTGCTACCACAGACCATGGCCTGAATACATCCAGTCGACGTTGGTAAAGGGAGAATCCATACTTAGTCTGTCTGATGGGAGATTGGCCATATTTGGGTTTTGAGTAACGCCATGGAGTTTGTGACAAGTCACACAGTTGAAAATGAGTTTAGTCACACATCTCTTTGCTCCGACTATCCATAGTCCAGCAGTCCGTAAATTCCCTTCAGTAAACGATGTTTCACCAAAACATGATCGCAACATAAAGATGTCCAGGAATTATTACATGGTGTTTCTCCACAAATTCCACCTCGGCTCTTGAAGATGACCTCCATTTCTTAACAGCTCATCTTGGTCAATGATTGGATCAAGCTTCTTCAAAACACTGTCTCTAGGAATGGGTTGACCTCTGTTGAGGTTGCCTATTTTTTTGGCACAACATACAAGTTGTATGATACGAATTATCGTGTTCTTGGCATTTTCCAGGTTTGGAATGGTAAAGGCATGCCTGCAGTGGTGCCAACCATTGCAAGGCTTCTGACTGGCAGGTGATGTTGGCTTGTAAGACTCAGCCACATGAATTAAACAAGCGATGGCAAGAAAAAGTGAGTTCCAAGTTGAAAACCTGCTGAAACGGTGGGATTTGAGGTAATTGTCTGAAGTCACCATATGTAGAACAGATACCTGAGGGTGGATTTCCTCATCTGCATTTGGATCTACCAGTTCAAAAGTGTCTGACTCGTCACTGTAAGGCGTCGAATGGTCTAATGCAGGGCCCGTAAACTAGGTTGTATCCTTAAGGTTTCAAGATTCAACGGATCTATTTGCATGGTCCGCAGGATTATTTTGTGTGGACACATAGCACCACTGTTTTGGGCAAGTGGATCTCCTGATCCTAAGCAACCGATTGTTGACATCAGTTTCTGGGTGGCCATTCTGGAATATTCTCTGCAAGAAGGCAAAGAAGTGCTCTCTTGTTTTTGGTGCCTTCTGCAGTTTGCGTTTGAGGGAGACAAATCGACCGTAGATAAGTTCTCTGTTGTTGGGTAAGCATTGCCTCTGGAGTTAAAATGGTAGTGGTGTGATCCAACTGTTTAACTCATCTCTTACTATCTCTCAATACATGATGTTGAAAAGCAGTCTGTCTTCTATGGACATTGCTACTTTGTTGTCTTCTCTTGTCTTGTGGAAAACTGTGCACCCTATATGATCTTTCTTGCTGTCACATGTGTGGTCTTCACAGGAAGGATCACCTAATGGACAAGGCAGAGGAGCACTGTGGAGCAATTATTTTATCAGGAAGGTACTCTTACATCAGTAACATTACAACATTTTTTCCTTCTTTTTCATTTTCATTTTTATTTTTTAATTATTATTTTTTATTTATTTATTTTTTCTTATTTTTCCTTATTTTTTCCTAATTTTTTCCTAATTTTTTTCTTATTTTTTCCTTATTATTATTTTTTTCCTTATTTTTTCATTTTTTCCTATTTTCTATAGCGTTTGTTTTTTTATTATTATTATTAGTAGTATTTTTATTCTTTATTTTGATTATTTTTTCCTCATGGTCTACATTTTCCACATATGATAGAAGGTCAGATTAGATGTTTCCCTCCATGAACCAGATATTCCCACTTTTAATGAGTTACATTGAGTATATATTTACTTATATTCATATTGGCCAATATGTCCTAGCCACATCTGATAGAGAGACTTCTATACAGGGCTTCACCAGACTCCCTTGTCATATTATTCCTAGGGCACCGCCGGACACCTCTGCGCGATGCACATTAACCTTATGGCCCGTGTAATAGAACGCAGCATCGCAGCAGCAGCGACTATGTCACTGGGGCTGTCTGCGCATGCGCCGAGTCGGCTGTTCACATTACTGGCATCCAGGGTAACAAAGACGCTAGCGCGCTTTGCATTATGGGTGGCCACGCATCATTTCCGGGGGGCGGGACCTACCGGACAACAGCGCTCATTCAGTGGGGAATATAAGGGGCTCAGTTATAGACGGGGACACGTGTTGTGACTTTGGTTTTTGGGCTCCCCCGGTGGTCACTGGTGGTACTGGACTTGTGTGCTTCACTTTCTCTGTTCACCTGTTTCCATCAGGATATGGGTGTATCCTATTTAGCCTTGCTGCTCAGCTATTCTAGTGCCGGCCATCAATGTAACCAGAGCCTTTCTGTTGCATGTTCCTGCTTCTAGACTACTATCAGCTAAGTTGGACTCTTAGTCCTAAGTTTGTTTTGCATTTTTGTTCCAGTTCACAGTTATGTTATTTTTCTGTAGCTGGAAGCTCTTGTGGGCCGAAATTGCCACTCCGGTGTCATGAGTTGACACATAAGTCTTAAAGTAATTTCGGGATGGTATTTTAATAGGGTTTTCAGCTGACCGTGAAGTTCCCTATTGTATCTTCTTGCTATCTAGTAAGCGGACCTCGCTTTGCTGAACCTACCTTCATACTGCGTATGTCTTTTCCTCTGAACTCACCAACAATATATGTGGGGGGCTTCTGTCTCCTTTTTGGGGGAATTTCCCTAGAGGTAAGCCAGGTCTGTCTTTTCCTCTATTAGGGTTAGTTAGTCCTCCGGCTGGCGCTAGGCGTCTAGGGATAAAACGTAGGTACGCCACCCGGCCACTGTTAGTTGTGTGGTAGGTTTAGCTCACGGTCAGCTCGAGATTCCATCACCCAAGAGCTGTTCTGTTATTTATGTTCTCTGACGTTCCCTTGCCATTGGGAACCATGACAGTATGGCCGGCCCAGTGTTAAAACCGTTGGCAGAAGAAAGGAGAGAAAAAGAAGTCTGCAGATTTTTTTTTTTTTTTTTTTTCCTCTGAGCTTGCTCTATATTTGACTTAGTTGCATTTCTGCTCTAATTGCAGCCTTTGTCTCTCTCTCTCCTTCTAATCCTTGAATGGCTCTGATCTCACCTGATTAAAATGGATCCTCAGAGTTTGGCTACAGGTTTGAATAATCTTGCTACGAAGGTTCAAAATTTACAGGATTTTGTTATTCATGCTCCTATATCTGAACCTAGAATTCCTATACCAGAATTTTTCTCCGGGGATAGATCTCGTTTCCTGAATTTCAAAAATAATTGTAAATTATTTCTTTCCCTGAGATCTCGCTCCGCTGGAGATCCCGCACAGCAGGTTAGGATAGTAATTTCCTTGCTGCGGGGTGACCCTCAAGACGGGGCATTTGCATTGGCACCCGGGGATCCTGCGTTGCTCAATGTGGATGCGTTTTTTCTGGCTTTGGGGTTGCTTTATGAGGAACCTTACTTAGAGATTCAGGCTGAAAAAGCCTTGATGGCCCTATCTCAAGGGCAAGATGAAGCTGAAATATACTGCCAAAAATTTCGTAAATGGTCTGTGCTTACTCAGTGGAATCAGTGCGCCCTGGCGGCGAATTTCAGAGAGGGTCTCTCTGATGCCATTAAAGATGTTATGGTGGGGTTCCCTGCACCTACAGGTCTGAATGAGTCCATGACAATGGCTATTCAGATTGATCGGCGTTTGCGGGAGCGCAAACCTGTGCACCATTTGGCGGTGTCTTCTGAGAAGGCTCCAGAAAATATGCAATGTGATAGAATTCTGTCCAGAAGCGAACGGCAGAATTTTAGGCGAAAAAATGGGTTGTGCTTCTATTGTGGTGATTCAACTCATGTTATATCAGCATGCTCTAAACGTACAAAAAAGGTTGATAAGTCTATTTCAATTGGCACTTTACAGTCTAAGTTTATTCTGTCTGTGACCTTGATTTGTTCATTATCGTCAATTACCGCGGATGCCTATGTCGACTCTGGCGCCGCTTTGAGTCTAATGGATTGGTCCTTTGCCAGGCGCTGTGGGTTTGATCTAGAGCCTCTGGAAGTTCCTATACCTCTGAAGGGTATTGACTCTACACCATTGGCTAGTAATAAACCACAATACTGGACACAAGTGACTATGCGTATGAATCCAGACCATCAGGAGATGATTCGCTTCCTTGTGTTGTACAATCTACATGACGTTTTGGTGCTCGGATTACCATGGTTACAATCTCATAACCCAGTCCTTGACTGGAAAGCAATGTCTGTGTTAAGCTGGGGATGTCAGGGGGCTCATGAGGACGTACCTTTGGTTTCCATTTCGTCATCTATTCCCTCTGAGATTCCGGAATTTTTATCTGATTATCGTGATGTTTTTGAGGAGCCTAAGCTTGGTTCACTACCTCCTCACAGAGATTGCGATTGTACCATAGATCTGATTCCGGGCAGTAAATTTCCTAAGGGTCGTTTATTTAATCTATCTGTACCTGAACATGCTGCTATGCGAGAATATATTAAGGAGTCCCTGGAAAAGGGACATATTCATCCTTCTTCATCTCCCTTAGGAGCCGGTTTTTTCTTTGTATCTAAAAAAGATGGCTCTTTGAGGCCGTGTATTGATTATCGACTCTTGAATAAAATTACAGTCAAATATCAGTATCCTCTGCCACTGCTGACTGATTTGTTTGCTCGAATAAAAGGGGCTAAGTGGTTCTCTAAGATTGATCTCCGTGGGGCGTATAATTTGGTGCGAATTAAGCAGGGGGATGAGTGGAAAACCGCATTTAATACGCCCGAGGGCCATTTTGAGTATTTAGTAATGCCTTTTGGTCTTTCAAATGCCCCTTCAATCTTTCAGTCCTTTATGCATGACATTTTCCGTGAATATTTGGATAAATTTATGATCGTGTATCTGGATGATATTTTGATTTTTTCGGATGACTGGGATTCTCATGTCCAACAGGTCAGGAGGGTTTTTCAGGTTTTGCGGGCTAATTCCTTGTGTGTGAAGGGTTCTAAGTGTATTTTTGGGGTTCAAAAGATTTCTTTTTTGGGGTACATTTTTTCCCCCTCTTCCATTGAGATGGATCCTGTCAAGGTTCGGGCTATTTGTGATTGGACGCAACCTTCTTCTCTTAAGAGCCTTCAGAAATTTTTGGGCTTTGCTAATTTTTATCGTCGATTTATAACTGGTTTTTCTGATGTTGCTAAACCTTTGACTGATTTGACCAAAAAGGGTGCTGATGTTGCCAATTGGTCCCCTGCTGCTGTGGAGGCCTTTCGGGAGCTTAAGCGCCGCTTTTCTTCCGCCCCTGTGTTGCGTCAGCCTGATGTTACTCTTCCTTTTCAGGTTGAGGTCGATGCTTCCGAGATCGGAGCTGGGGCGGTCTTGTCGCAGAAAAGTTCCGACTGCTCCGTGATGAGACCTTGTGCATTCTTTTCTCGAAAATTTTCGCCCGCCGAGCGAAATTATGATATTGGTAATCGGGAGCTTTTGGCTATGAAGTGGGCTTTTGAGGAGTGGCATCATTGGCTTGAGGGGGCTAGACATCAGGTGGTGGTATTGACCGATCACAAGAATTTGATTTATCTTGAGTCTGCCAGGCGCCTGAATCCTAGACAGGCGCGCTGGTCGTTGTTTTTCTCTCGGTTTAATTTTGTGGTCTCATACTTACCAGGTTCTAAAAATGTGAAGGCGGATGCCCTTTCTAGGAGTTTTGAGCCTGATTCCCCTGGTGATTCTGAACCTACAGGTATCCTTAAGGATGGGGTGATATTATCTGCTGTTTCCCCAGACCTGCGACGGGCTTTGCAGGAGTTTCAGGTGGATAGACCTGATCGTTGCCCACCTGGTAGACTGTTTGTTCCTGATGATTGGACCAGTAGAGTCATCTCGGAGGTTCATTCTTCTGTGTTGGCAGGTCATCCCGGGATCTTTGGTACCAGGGATTTGGTGGCTAGGTCCTTCTGGTGGCCTTCCCTGTCTCGAGATGTACGAGTTTTTGTGCAGTCTTGTGATGTTTGTGCTCGGGCCAAACCTTGTTGTTCTCGGGCTAGCGGATTGTTGTTATCTTTGCCTATTCCGAAGAGGCCTTGGACTCACATCTCTATGGATTTTATTTCTGATCTCCCTGTTTCTCAGAAAATGTCTGTCATCTGGGTGGTGTGTGACCGTTTTTCAAAGATGGTTCATTTGGTGCCCTTGCCTAAGTTGCCTTCCTCATCCGAGTTGGTTCCTCTGTTTTTTCAAAATGTGGTTCGCTTGCATGGTATTCCGGAGAATATCGTTTCTGACAGGGGGACCCAGTTCGTGTCTAGATTTTGGCGGGCGTTCTGTGCTAGGATGGGCATTGATTTGTCTTTCTCGTCTGCGTTCCATCCTCAGACTAATGGCCAGACTGAGCGAACTAATCAGACCTTGGAGACTTATTTGAGGTGTTTTGTGTCTGCGGATCAGGATGACTGGGTTGCCTTTTTGCCGTTGGCGGAGTTTACCCTCAATAATCGGGCTAGTTCTGCCACTTTGGTTTCTCCTTTCTTTTGCAATTCGGGGTTTTATCCTCGTTTTTCTTCCGGTCAGGTGGAGTCTTCGGATTGTCCTGGAGTGGATACTGTGGTGGATAGGTTGCATCGGATTTGGGGACAGGTGGTGGACAATTTGG
This sequence comes from Ranitomeya variabilis, assembly GCF_051348905.1. Lineage (NCBI taxonomy): Eukaryota > Metazoa > Chordata > Amphibia > Anura > Dendrobatidae > Ranitomeya > Ranitomeya variabilis. The sequence goes on from NC_135232.1 coordinate 625,841,247, forward strand.
AGTTGTCCCAGGAGAAGACTCGGCATTTTGCTAACCGCCGTCGTCGTGTTGGTCCTCGTCTTCGTGTTGGGGACTTGGTGTGGTTGTCTTCTCGTTTTGTCCCTATGAGGGTTTCTTCTCCTAAGTTTAAGCCTCGGTTCATCGGCCCGTATAAGATTTTGGAGATTCTTAACCCCGTGTCCTTTCGATTGGACCTCCCAGCATCTTTTTCTATCCATAATGTCTTCCATCGGTCATTATTGCGCAGGTATGAGGTACCGGTTGTGCCTTCCGTTGAGCCTCCCGCTCCGGTGTTGGTTGAGGGTGAATTGGAGTACGTTGTGGAGAAGATCTTGGACTCCCGTGTTTCCAGACGGAAACTTCAGTATCTGGTCAAGTGGAAGGGCTACGGTCAAGAGGATAATTCTTGGGTGACAGCCTCTGATGTTCATGCCTCTGATTTGGTCCGTGCCTTTCATAGGGCTCGTCCTGATCGCCCTGGTGGTTCTTGTGAGGGTTCGGTGCCCCCTCCTTGAGGGGGGGGTACTGTTGTGACTTTGGTTTTTGGGCTCCCCCGGTGGTCACTGGTGGTACTGGACTTGTGTGCTTCACTTTCTCTGTTCACCTGTTTCCATCAGGATATGGGTGTATCCTATTTAGCCTTGCTGCTCAGCTATTCTAGTGCCGGCCATCAATGTAACCAGAGCCTTTCTGTTGCATGTTCCTGCTTCTAGACTACTATCAGCTAAGTTGGACTCTTAGTCCTAAGTTTGTTTTGCATTTTTGTTCCAGTTCACAGTTATGTTATTTTTCTGTAGCTGGAAGCTCTTGTGGGCCGAAATTGCCACTCCGGTGTCATGAGTTGACACATGAGTCTTAAAGTAATTTCGGGATGGTATTTTAATAGGGTTTTCAGCTGACCGTGAAGTTCCCTATTGTATCTTCTTGCTATCTAGTAAGCGGACCTCGCTTTGCTGAACCTACCTTCATACTGCGTATGTCTTTTCCTCTGAACTCACCGTCAATATATGTGGGGGGCTTCTGTCTCCTTTTTGGGGGAATTTCCCTAGAGGTAAGCCAGGTCTGTCTTTTCCTCTATTAGGGTTAGTTAGTCCTCCGGCTGGCGCTAGGCGTCTAGGGATAAAACGTAGGTACGCCACCCGGCCACTGTTAGTTGTGTGGTAGGTTTAGCTCACGGTCAGCTCGAGATTCCATCACCCAAGAGCTGTTCTGTTATTTATGTTCTCTGACGTTCCCTTGCCATTGGGAACCATGACAGACACGCACAGCTATACACAGCAGGGCACGGGAGCGCTGCTTTTCCAGGAGGGCATTTAAAGGTAACATCCTCGGTCCTACACATATATGAGCACTCTATCCTCAGAGTAGGATTAACCCCTGACGCACTGCATCTTTCATGCCATTACTCCATAGGTGCATTTCATGTGTCATATTCCCTACACGAACGCGGCTATCCACTTACCTAGGTAACATATTATTATACTCTCGTGTACTTGATGCATTAAGCTCTCTCTAATCTATATACTATCCCCTACAGCATACGGACTATATATGTTGATTTGAGACCCCTTTTGGGTATACTCATATACCACACATCACTCTACCAAAGGTAAATCTCATAGTGCTCTCTCCTCACACAAGTGTGTTTTAAGGTGATTTATTCAGACACGGCTTTATATTGGTGTTATTTCTTTACTTTAATTTTTTGTCCTTAGGGAAATTATTCTTGGGTTCCTCAGCCTATTGTGTACCATATATTATGTACGTGATAATTTTTTTGTAAATCTGTATTATTTTTTATATGGCATGTTTTTCTTTTTCTTTCCACAGCGACATATGATTAAGGACCCGGAGGGTCCGAAACGTCATTTAGTTGTAACGCTTTATATGTATATGTTGTACAGTGATGCTATATTATTGTTGTACACAATAAATTGTCTATTTGTTGCATGATATTCCACATGTGAGTGCGGTATAATTTTAAAACTACTAATATTTGGGACAATTGTCCACTATACCAGCACCACCTTTTTACGTTTACCGAAAGAGTGCAGACCAATCATACTTAAATTGACTATTATTTTCTTGGTCTTTGCACCTTTCTTTCCCTATGTCGAATGGGACTTTTGCCTACGATTTGGCTACTACCTCCAGTATACTCTCACAGGTTACTGGATCTAGTGATTTCCTCAAAACTCCCACACAGGAGCTGAGGACAAGGGACTATGAGAGGGAGAAAAAACGTTTGATCTCTCACGACCTCCATTGCACTACTCTGGCGGAATACCACCGCCAGAGTAAAATCCCAAGAGGTCTCAGAAGTAACTTGCGCCCCACACTATTTGCTGATAACGATGAATTCTGTGACAAATATAAGAAAATTTTAAACAAATGCTCCCTTGACATTATTGTACTCACAGTGGAATATCTGCAAAAAAGTATAGTTGAGATTAAATCAAAAGTCGAGGCTATTGAAACACAGCTTAGTACTACCCTCTCGTCGAGTGAATGGACAATCCTTAAAAATAAAACGGATAAGGCTCTGGCTGAACACGAGAAGGCCTTACAGGAACGGAAAAGGCAAAAATTTCATCGGGACAACGAGGATTACGCGAATAACAGAGTATACCGATGGAACGAATCCTCAACTTGGCGTCAATCCTCTACCCAAAGAAGATTTGGATCTTTCAGTTCGAGTGGCGATTCTTCGACAGGGGGAACCCGACCGCGTTTTTTGCCAAAAAACCGCAGGGGAGGAGCGCATCAAACAGGCCCACGAGAAGATCACAGAGAAAACAGAATGACAACTCGATCCCGGGTAGGCCACCGAACCTGGTGATCAATATCTCAAGTCATCTACTCGCCCCAACGGAGTTGTCTCTGCTCCAGAAGGGCTTGTCGTTCTGTCCCACCTCAGGTTGGAATGCATTCCAACTTCAAAAGGACCTTCAGCGATTTTATCGCTCTATAAGACTGAAAACTCATTTTGCTTTGTCACCAGGGGGCGCACCCCAGATGAATGATACGGTTAGATCAGACCTATCTATTGTGTCACTTGGCCTCCGTGTTCCTAGTCAGTTTCAACCACCTCGTTCACACCATGCAACAGAAACATTCATTGAATTAGTTGATCAGGAAATTAAATTGCTTTCACATGAACATAAACTAGGTTTTTATCCTACCCACTCAAATCTTTCACTAGGCGAGAAGATGGCTCTGAGGTCCCTGCGTGACAACAAACGCATCATAATTAAGCCAGCCGATAAGGGTGGTGCGATTGTGGTGATGGACCGTACCTTCTATTCCCAAGAAATACACCGTCAGCTTTCGGACCAGGACACCTATGCGGTTATCCAAAGGGATCCCACTACAGAAATTAGATCTAAGATTAATGGGGTGATTACGCATTACCTAAACAGAAACATCATAGACAAAAAAACGGCTACATTTCTTTCCAACCTCCACCCTATTACACCGGTATTTTACGTATTACCTAAGATACATAAATCGCTTGTCAACCCACCGGGCAGACCGATTGTAGCGTCAACTGACTCCATCTTGTCACCACTTTCAATTTTCCTTGAGAAACTAATGACACCACTGGTTAAAACAACCAGGTCCTTCCTCCTAGACACAGGACACTTTATACAGATTATCAAGGAATTAAGTACTATACCCCCAGAAAGTTGGTTGGTCACATTAGACATCAACAGTCTATACACATCAATCGCACATGACAGGGGTATGGAGGCTACTAGATCCCTCTTATCTACATCAGATCTCTCAGACGGATCCATCCAATTTTGTATGGATCTGCTTCAGATCGTACTACACGAAAATTTCTTTTTGTACGAAGATACCTTCTACGTCCAAAAACGTGGGACCGCTATGGGGTCCCACGTTGCGCCGGCATACGCTAACGCGTTTATGAACAAATTTGAGACGGAACATGTTTTCGGGAATAACATACAACATGCCAAAAAAAAATACAACATGCCATGATATACCACCGCTATATCGATTACATATTTCTGGTCTGGACAGGGACCCTTGACTCACTAAAGGAGTTCCACGTATACCTCAACTCGATTATCTCAGAATTGAAATTTACTATCCAATACAGCATGAGGGAGATACCTTTTCTTGACACTCTGGTTCTCAAAGATACTACGGGATCACTTTCGCTGGATCTTTATAATAAGCCCACAGACTGCAATAACTTATTGCACTATTCTAGCTGTCATCCTAAAACCATAAGGGACAGTCTGCCACGATCCCAGTTCACCAGAATCTCACGCATAGTCACGGACCCTGACATTAGGAACACCAGGATGGACGGGATGGTTAAGAAATTCAAGGAAAGACAGTACCCCACCCCACTACTAGAGAAAGAAAAAAATCGGGCCACAAACCCACCTTCTCCTTCTCCACCTTCCCGACAGACCCAAAGAGTACCCTTCGTACACACGTACCACCCTTGCATGCCGAAGGTATACTCTATCATTAAAAAACACTGGCCGCTCCTCTCTAGGTCATATCCCAATATCGAGTCTTTTGGGGCACCCGCACTGATCTGCACTCGGAGACCCACCAACATCAGAGACTCAGTGATTCGGGCAGACATGGGCGCAGCATACGCACTGACACGACACAAAGATTTTTTGGTCATAGACGTTTGGGCACTTTTCCATGTTTGAGTTGTGCTGCATGCTCTAATGTGACAAAGGCAGAGAACATCACTCACCCTAGGACGGGCAAAAGTTACCCCATTAGGGGTTACTTTACTTGTGACTCGAATTTTGTGATCTACGTGATAAAATGCCCTTGTGGTTTACTGTATGTGGGTGAGACCACTCAACATGTACGCGACCGAATAGCGAGCCACAAGTCCAAAATTCGATGCGGGAAAAATTGGCTCCCATTACCTGATCACTTTTCAAAACATAAACACTCGGTTGCACAGTTACGTTTCCAGGTTGTGGAACAGGTGCCACGCCCAAGGAGAGGTGGGGACCATATTAAGCTCCTGAAACAGAGAAACATACTGGATATACACTCTGGACACCCTAGAACCGAGGGGTCTAAATAGGGAAATAGATTGGCATGTATAAATTCCTTTACTTCAGGTATCATTAACCATCTCCTCTTTTCTAATTTTCAGACACGCTGACTTTGATCCTCCATTGGTGAGTCCGTGCTTGACAAAAATCAGAATTTTGGTCTGTGTGAACTATTCATACTAGTTCCTCATGGTCATTCCAAATTATTTTTCTATTGTTTATTTTTTATTTTTTATTTTTCTATTTTCTATTTTTTTATTTTTTTATTTATTTTTTTATTCATCTTTATTTTCATTTTATTCTTCTTTTATACCTTTATTATTTTTTATTTTTTATTATTATTATTTTTTCTTTCCATTTCCTGGTTGTCTTTTTAAATTTTCCCCTTTTTTTCAACTCTATTGTTCCATTATTTTTGTGTATTGTATTCCAGTGTTTCATATTGTTAGTACCTTGGTTTCGTACAAACACATCAGTAACATTACAACATTTTTTCCTTCTTTTTCATTTTCATTTTTATTTTTTAATTATTATTTTTTATTTATTTATTTTTTCTTATTTTTCCTTATTTTTTCCTAATTTTTTCCTAATTTTTTTCTTATTTTTTCCTTATTATTATTTTTTTCCTTATTTTTTCATTTTTTCCTATTTTCTATAGCGTTTGTTTTTTTATTATTATTATTAGTAGTATTTTTATTCTTTATTTTGATTATTTTTTCCTCATGGTCTACATTTTCCACATATGATAGAAAGTCAGATTAGATGTTTCCCTCCATGAACCAGATATTCCCACTTTTAATGAGTTACATTGAGTATATATTTACTTATATTCATATTGGCCAATATGTCCTAGCCACATCTGATAGAGAGACTTCTATACAGGGCTTCACCAGACTCCCTTGTCATATTATTCCTAGGGCACCGCCGGACACCTCTGCGCGATGCACATTAACCTTATGGCCCGTGTAATAGAACGCAGCATCGCAGCAGCAGCGACTATGTCACTGGGGCTGTCTGCGCATGCGCCGAGTCGGCTGTTCACATCACTGGCATCCAGGGTAACAAGGACGCTAGCGCGCTTTGCATTATGGGCGGCCACGCATCATTTCCGGGGGCGGGACCTACCGGACAACAGCGCTCATTCAGTGGGGAATATAAGGGGCTCAGTTATAGATGGGGACACGCACAGCTATCCACAGCAGGGCGCGGGAGCGCTGCTTTTCCAGGAGGGCATTTAAAGGTAACATCCTCGGTCCTACACATATATGAGCACTCTATCCTCAGAGTAGGATTAACCCCTGACGCACTGCATCTTTCATGCCATTACTCCATAGGTGCATTTCATGTGTCATATTCCCTACACGAACGCGGCTATCCACTTACCTAGGTAACATATTATTATACTCTCGTGTACTTGATGCATTAAGCTCTCTCTAATCTATATACTATCCCCTACAGCATACGGACTATATATGTTGATTTGAGACCCCTTTTGGGTATACTCATATACCACACATCACTCTACCAAAGGTAAATCTCATAGTGCTCTCTCCTCACACAAGTGTGTTTTAAGGTGATTTATTCAGACACGGCTTTATATTGGTGTTATTTCTTTACTTTAATTTTTTGTCCTTAGGGAAACTATTCTTGGGTTCCTCAGCCTATTGTGTACCATATATTATGTACGTGATAATTTTTTTGTAAATCTGTATTATTTTTTATATGGCATGTTTTTCTTTTTCTTTCCACAGCGACATATGATTAAGGACCCGGAGGGTCCGAAACGTCATTTAGTTGTAACGCTTTATATGTATATGTTGTACAGTAATACTATATTATTCTTGTACACAATAAATTGTCTATTTGTTGCATGATATTCCACATGTGAGTGCGGTATAATTTTAAAACTACTAATGGCAGGAAGAGAGACAGACATCCATTTTCAAGTATTGGTGAGCATACTGTTGACTGAGGTTGGCCTGTGTGCTCCACCTAAACAGACATCTCCTACAATGACCCATCCCAGGTCAAGTCTCTGTGCATATGGGGCATTCTGTAGGCCGTTAACCTGTCCTCTAACCTTAAGGACTCTCTCCTAAGGAGTAAGACAATCGGAGCTTCTTGGTCCAGTTCCGATATCAGGTGGGCTATACACTTTAAATGGGAATGTGAGCTGCCACCTCTGGCGTAGGTATCTTGGACCTATTGTTAGGAATCTGGTTGCACTCCAGTATTGATGGCAAGACTAAGCAGGTTCGACCATCTATAGACTCTACTTTTAATCCGGTTGCTTTTCTCCCCGCCGTCTCGACAGTACCAGCACATGTCTTCAAGGAGTAAGGAGAACCGGGGCCGGCAATGTTGAAGGTGTTGAAGAAAAAGGACTTAGCTAGAGACCTGTTGCTCTGATCGTCCAAGATTGCATATACCTTGATTGCTTTATCCCGGTTGCTCACTGGGTAGACTCTGACAAGGCAAATCTTCAAGCAGGATCTTCCTGCTACAAGTTTTTTACAGATCTCTGTACACTAAGAAGTGACTACTGGTGTGTCTATGTCGGTGTCCATTGGCCTTACACCACACTATTCTACTTGCGACAATACCCCTGAGGGTAGTCCAGGGTGTAAGGCTGTGTTATGCTCCTCGCTACCACATTCTGCGCATTTCACACTGGTTTCACAGTTCTTGGTGAAGTGCGAGGTCGTTGAGCAGCATCTGAAACATATCTTGTTTTCTTTCACGAAACCTTTCCGGTCTTCTAGAGGCTTCTCCCTTAAGGCTCTACATTTTATCAGAGGATGTGGTTTCTTGTGAAGGGGGCAGTGTTTGCTGAGATCCTGAGGTTTGTCTTCCTCTGAAAAGGAATTACATGCCCTGTAAGGAAGCCCTGTGGAGGTAACATTAGTTTTGTGGACTGTCACTGGTGTTTTACAAGGTTTGACACCAGTGGCAGTGATACATGACATAGTGAAATCAAAACTGGGGTCATTTCTAACTTTAGCCTGTTGAGCGACAAAGTCTACGAACACCCTGAAAGGAGGAAATGATACCTTATGAGTCTATTTGTAAAGGAACCCATGACTGACCCACTTCACTTGTATGTTGTAAGGGAGCTTTTGACAATTGGTTGTCAACCTCTGGCAGTGTCCAGGAATGCCAACCCTGGCAGGTCTCCTTCTGCCTGAGCAACCTGTACCTCCATTAACAAGTCACTCAATTCCCTGAGCTTTTGATAACCCTTAATCACTATTTTAGGAAAATCATCAATTCTTTTATTCAAAGCATTTTCTATAGCTTCTACTGACCCATAACATTCATCAAGTCTCTCCCACACCATACGAAGGCATGTGTGTGGGTACTTTATGTTAATGTTTCTCATTCTTTTGGCGTGTTCGGCAGACTCATTCCCAAGCCACTTTACCATTAAATCTAACTCTTCACTACTGGAAAGATCCAAGTCTCTGATGGTATTCCAGAAGGAGGCTTGCCATGCTCTACAGCTCTCAGCTCGATCGGTGAATTTTACAAGTCCCTTGGTCACCAGCTCCCAGAGAGCAAAGAACCTCACAAAGTTCATAGTGGCTGAGTCAGCACCAACATGAACTGGTGTTCTGTTGTCATGCGGTGTGTGTGGTGCATCCTCATACCTGGTAGGAGCTTCTGGCTTAGGATAGTCTGTATAATACCATTCTGATGTGAAGGTTTTCTCTTTCAGTGTGGGTAGAGGCTGTACATTCAGTTTTGTAAAGCGGTAGTTGTGGTAGACGTCATTGTGTAGCATACTTTCTTGCTTTCAGTACTGTGGTTCAAGGAAGGATCTCTTGTAATCTGCATAGGCTGGTTGGTGTAATGAATCAAGGTTGTCATCTATTCTGGGATGTTGGTAGACACATTCTGAGACAGGTTGTTCTGGATCTTGTCCATCTACGTCTGGTCCAAGTGCGTCGCTGCCTCTTTCAGATTTAGGAAACACCAAGGCTTCTAAGAACTCAGCTTCGGCTATTGCGGCTGCTGCCTCTTTTTCTGCAGTAAGTCTTTCTAAAGTCGCTTGTAGATGTGCTCAATCCGCTTCTCAATCTGCTTGTAAGAGTGCTCGATCTGCTTGCAGGCGTGCTTGTTTTGCTTCTTGATCTGCTTGTCTTAGCTTTAACTGCATCTCTTGCACAGCGAAGGAGGATCTTACTTTTGCTGCCTCAGCTTCTGCATGGGCGAGAGCTGCAGAATTCTTTGATGAAGACTTGCTAGAGCGGCTTGTTTGGAACCTCGTCCTGAGTGAAGATGTCTGGCTTGTGGACATCATGTGTCTGTTTGCAGACTGCAGGGAGTCTTAGAGCGAGTAAAAACAAACTTCAGCATAGTATGGGACGTGTCTAGCTTGTTAGGGTATTTCCATGTTCAGGAAACGCTGCGTGTTTGATGCTGCGTAGAGCCGCAGCATCAAACATGCAGCATCCAGATGTTACAGCATAGTGGAGGGGATTTCATGAAATCCCGTCTCCACCATGCATTAAAAGATGCATGCGGCAGACCCGCATAAACGGACATGTGGCGCGTCTTTTCAGAAGGCAGCATGTCCTTACAATGCTCAAACAGCGCATGAAAAACGCAGGTGGCCTGCCAGTGACCTCAGGTGCAGATTTGGTGCAGATTTTACCTGCGTAAAATCCTGACCAAATCCTGATGCAATCCTGAACGTGGACACATACCCTTAGAGGGCAACACTCCCTGTACTTGTGACTGTATGGGGGCCGCTGCAGTATCCGCAGGCAGTGCGATATAGGTACAAGTGGCTCCGTAAGTCGTATTTGCCATCGCAGGCGTCTAGCATCTGTTTTACTGTTCTATCTTCTTACACGTTGATACGGTGTGCAATTTAACATACAGCATAAACCACTTCTGTCTTCCAAATAAGCAGACCGTTCTCAGTATTATAACTTGATTATTGGTGAACAGGTATAGAACATGCTGTAAAACTATAAGAATACAAAATAACATAGGGAAGTAATTGGCAAATAATCAGACAGCTGACACTTTACACTTAACAGGAAATGAAAATAATATTGCGGCATGCATTTTACACACATACAATATGCATGATATTAGAGCCAAATAAACACCTATAATGGTGCTAAATGTGTGTATGCTAGGACTCAATCAAGGGACAACTGAAAAACAGAAATCCTAATACTCCACAGAGGACACAGTTGATTTATCCCATAAAATTATATCTTTATTAAATATATTTAAAACAACAGTATATAGAAACAGTACACAGGGAACCAATGGGGCTGGTAGGAAACACCAGTGTCAGATGCACAAAACGCATTGGGCCATGAGGTCAGACCACCGCAGTAATAAATGCTTCAATATCAATACTATACCACAAAAGTGGATATATAAAATGAATATAGAAATATAAGTAAATCCTGTAGGAGCACATCAGTGTCAAATAGCCATCCTGAGAGACAATAATGGTATCATGCCTATTGTATACAAGTACATCGATTTGAGCCATTAGTGGCAACCAGGATAGAGCCAATAATGAAATAATATAATAATATTTCCCAGAGGAGTTACCTGATGTGCGTCCACGGTGGGGTGGGCGTGAGGTCTCCCCACCGTGGACGCACCTCAGGTAACTCCTCCGGGAAATATTATTATATTATTTCATTATTGGCTCTATCCTGGTTGCCACTAATGGCTCAAATCGATGTACTTGTATACAATAGGCATGATACCATTATTGTCTCTCAGGATGGCTATTTGACACTGATGTGCTCCTACAGTATTTACTTATATTTCTATATTCATTTTATATATCCACTTTTGTGGTATAGTATTGATATTGAAGCATTTATTACTGCGGTGGTCTGACCTCATGGCCCAATGCGTTTTGTGCATCTGACACTGGTGTTTCCTACCAGCCCCATTGGTTCCCTGTGTACTGTTTCTATATACTGTTGTTTTAAATATATTTAATAAAGATATAATTTTATGGGATAAATCAACTGTGTCCTCTGTGGAGTATTAGGACTTAACAGGAAAGTATACAGTATGATGCAAACTTTAACATGGAAATACACAGATCTCTAATAATCACATCTCCTTTGTACTGGCTGCTATACAGTTAATCACATTTCGGTACAATACTGTATTGCAAGAACAGAGATATTAATCTTACCAGATATGCTTTACCAGATAGCAAACTCAAGTTGGAGCAGTTACAGGAGGAAAAATAAACATGTGTGTCCGAGGAAGTACACAGAAGAAAATGGAGTTTCTTGCACCCAGCATACCTTGCTTTTATAATAATAATTGTAATAATAATTTTATTTATATAGCATCAACATATTCCGCAGTACTTTACATTATAGAGGAGACTTGTACAGACAATAGACATACACCATACCAATAAACACAGATCAAAACAGATACCAAGAGGAAAGAGGGCCCTGCTCGCAAGCTTACAATCTATCTAGCGTTAATCCCACAATACAACACTCTGCTGTTAATGACAGAGGTTATAAATTCAGTCACCACTAGATTGCGCTATAACGCAACAAACCAGCACATAAATACAAACAAATTGCCCTATATTCAGATTGGCAGAACAGGTTGCAAGACAATGTTCCCAACACAGCAATCCCGGAACAAGCTGGGCTCTGTAACCTCTACATTCTCCTGCTAAAGCCCAAGCCAGGTGGGCTTGACATGTGGTCAGAATGCCAGACAGGTAAGTAATATGGTGTATTTTTTATTTTTTTTTTAAATAAATGAGTAAAATAGGGTGGGGAGCTTTATTTCAAATTATGGAGTCTGTGATTCTCATTCAAAAATGTTATTCTGGCTGTGTCTTTATCACAATCTGACTACGGGGATAGCAATGGTGGCTAATTATAGACGCCTATCCAGTACTAACCTGTGGGCTTGATATCAGCTGACATTACAAATCTGGCATCAACTCCACAACTATTACCCCACTTGCAACCCCACCAGGGTAAGTGGGAAAAGAGAGGCTATTAGCCAGAAGTGGCGCATTTAATGGATGCTGAAAGCTAATGTTTTTAGCCTGGGGGTGGCCCTTTCCTAGGATATTAACATCAGCCCACAGCTGTCTATTTTGCTTTTGCAGTTTATTGAATGCAGAAGGACCCCACATTGTTTTTTTGGGTGAGCTCTCCAATATAAAACAGTAAAGGCCAAGCAAACAACTGTGAACTGATATTAATGGCCTAGGAACCGTAACGGCTATTGGCCCGTTCTCACAATATTACCATCAGCCTCATCCATCGTTTTTTACTTTGCCAGTTATGAAAATTACGAGGGACCCCATCCCTTTTTTTCATTTATCTTTTTATTTATTAACAAGTGCATTAAAATGCACACCAAAAGTAACCTTAGTTCACAGCCTTCAGGTGTTCCAGAAGCTGAAAACTCCAGTAAAATTCCAGTAACTTTAAAATGTCCCTCAAAATTTCCCATGAGGTTTACGGGTCTCACAGCTGCCAGGAGGCACGGTGGCTATGAACTATAATAACCTTTAAGGTTACCTTAGTTCACAGCCATCAGGTCTCAAGCTAGAATGTAAACTGATGAATGTTGGATTGCTGAGTGTCAGACTCGCGGTTGTTCATTAGTCTGGCACTGGCACTTGCAAAGCAAGAGAACCAGCTGCTTTGTACTCTGGTGACCCTACCGTACTTGTTAAAAATGTAAAAAAAAAATAAAGAAATGGTGTGAGGGACTTTCAAAGTTTGGGAGCTCATATTAATATTCTGAGAATGGGCCCATATCCATAAACCTCCCCAGGCTATTAATATCAGCAACAACTGTTTGCTTAGCCTTCACTGGTTATTATAGGGGAGACCCCACAAAAAGTTGACATGGGTTCCCCCTATATTAAAAAACCAGCAAAGGCTAAACAGACAGCTGGGGGCTGATATTAATTGCATTGGAAAGGGCCATGAATATTGGCCCTCTCCCAGACTAAAAATATCAGCTCTCAGCAGACCCAGAAATAAATAAATAGATGCGCCAATTCTGGCACTTAGCCTCGCTTTTCCCATTTGCCTTGGTGCGGTGGCAAGTGGAATAATATGGTTGGGGTCGATGTCAGCAGTTTTATGGCTACTGACACCAAGCCCAAGGGTTAGTCTATAAGACACCCCCATTACTAACCCTCTAGTTACAGATGTACTCAAAAGTTTACATACCCAGAATTTTTGCTTTCTTAGCCTTTTTTCAGAGAATATGAATGATAACACCAAAACATTTTCTCCACTCATGGTTAGTTAGTTTGACAATAAATGGCTTCACCCAACCACTAACCACAAGTGGAGAAAAAGTTTTGGTGTTATCATTCATATTCTCTGAATAAAGGCCAAGAAAGCAAAAATTCTGCTGGGGTATGTACATTTTTGAGCACAACTGCATATTGTAAACAATAAAAAGCCAGCCAGAATAAATTCATTTATTTGAAATAAACACACACAGACTCCTTTATTTGAAATAAAAACTCCCGACCCCCTGTTAGGGCTGGCGGAACGTACCAAATAATTATAAGGATGGTAAAAGGTGCGTTCGCAGCCCGGGCTCCACCGTGCTGAAATGACTCCGGCTGCTCGTTAATGGCGGACAGTATATGGTGGTATAATGTGAAATTACACAGGTTAGCTTCACCCGGTATGTAGGAAGCAAATCCTGTTGCGTCACAGGGCCGCAATACCACAGACAGAACGCTTGTATTGGGTCACTGGAATCTGCCCCAAGGACACGGGTTAAGAGTCCCTGTAGACCGCTAGCGCTCGGCGCTGCAACTGCGGTGCCAGGGAAAACCTAAATAAAGATTTACCGCACTGAGTGCGTACAGCGCTGCTCTGGCAGACACCACTAACCACCCTAACTAGGGCCAGGAAAGCGCACTAGTTGTGGAAGGTGCCGCACTGGTGGTCGCTTCTTAATAGACGCTGTGTACTCGTGCCTAGTGCTGGATGGCACAGTCTGGCGCTAAGTAGCTCAATCACCAAAGTACTTTCAACAACACTAGGGATGAGAATGATTAAGGAGCTTTCAACAGATTCACTCATACATCCACACACACACGATTTCTGATTTATACTAGCGCAACGCAGAGCGGCCATGGGAACCTTTTATAGTTGTAGCTCTCCAGGACCTTCCTATTGATCCAATCAGAGTCGCTACAGGACCTGACCATGTGACCCCGACCTCCAATGTGAGGTTGTCCCATGGGCATGCTCAGTAGAAGAAAAGCAGGACTTAGTCCCTGGAATGTCTGCTCGCCGCTGATTAGTGCTGGTTACAAAGGCAGAGCCTGGAAAGGCAGGAGTAACCAAGCGCACAGTATCTGCTTGAGCCAGACACTGAGATTGACGTCTCTGCTGAGCAGGCTCCACTGCGGCGGGAGGAGAATGTGAAATGGCAGCCGACATGGTTCGAGATTCCCGCTGTGCAGCGGCGGGAACTTGACACTTAAAACCCTCCTTTACCCATTTATTACTATAAAATAAAAAATAATAAAACATCTTATTCTTCACCTGATTTACAATAATCCATTATTGGCAATGTCACATGGCGATCTGGATGGTCTGGAGAGCAGTCACATCAGTGATGCGACCACTCTTTATGCTAGCCGGCTCACACTGAGCAGAGCGTGAGAAGCTCTTTCTGCCAGTGACTGGTGGTGACTTCATTACGGTTACCGCCGGTCACAGGCAGAGCTTCTCATGCTCTGTTCAGTGTGTACACCAGGGCAAATGGGAAGAGATGGGCAGAGTGCTAGAATTGGCTCATCTAATAGATGCAACCTTTTCAGGGGCAGTTGCGGGCTGCTATTTTTAGACTGGGAAGGGCCAGTATCCATGACCCCTTACCAGTCTGTGAATTCCAGCCCTCAGCAGTCTGCTTTAGCTTGGATGTTTGTCAAAAATGGTGAGACCCCATGCCGTTTTGCCTAATTGTTTATTTAAATAACTAAAAAATATGGTGTAAAGATACCTCTATTTTGCATAACGGGCCAATAAAGCTGGGGGCTGCAGCCCCCAGTTGTCAGCTTTACATGCACTAATTATCAAAATAGAGAGGGCAACCCACTCCATTTTTTTTATTCATTTTTGTACAGGGGCCAACTCATGAGTACTCTCATCTGCCTTACCAGCTCTCGCTGCTGTCAGTGAAAGCAGATATACACTGATGAGAGTGGTATTTTCATCAGCCAACACCTGTGACTGGTGGTAATCTTTTTACTGCTGGTCAGAGCTGCTGGCTCAAACTCGGTCATCTGTCTGACAGCGTGGGAACTGCAGCGCTCTGACTGAAGGTAATGAACTTACTGCTGCTCAGAGCTGGTGTTTCTCGCTCTGTCAAACAGATGACAGAGTGAGAAACACCCTATATGTTCGGGCTGCTGAATCCGAACAGTAAGGGCTCATACTCACTTGCGAGAAACTCGGATGAGTCTCGCACGGCAATACCCAGCACTGCACCCGGCACTCAGGAGCGGAGCGTGCAGCTGCATGTATTGCTATGCGGCCGCACGCTCCGATCTGAGTGCTGGGTGCAGTGCCAGGTATTGCTGTGTGAGACCCATCCGAATGTCTCGCAAGTGAGTATGAGCCCTTATACTGACATCCTGGAGAAGTCCGTGTTTGTGGTCTGTACACGGACACTATGGGCTCGGTACGGACCTCGAACTTTGCCATTCAGCTTCACTCATCACTAATAATTATATAATTTCATATCTTCTCTTTTGAGTTACCCTGTCTTTAAATGTTTGTATTGTTAATGGATTTATTAAAAATGTATCTTTTAATTTATGTCTAGGGATTTGTTGTATCACCCGTATCTTTTGGCGCTCCAGGGGATTGAAAGTGTGTATAGTATCTCTGGATGTTTCCCCTGATGCTTTTGTTGAATCAATATTAAGTATTGCATAGAATTTATTATTAGCCTGTAATTATGTGGTTGCATAGACCTGCAAGCTCTGTACACAAACTGAAAGACATTTTTAATTACTGTATTTTTTGGACTATAAGATGCACTTTTTTCCTCCAAAAAGGTTTAGGAAAATGGGGGTGCATCTTATAGTCTGGATGCACCTGCTCTGGCTGTGGTGAGGAGGTGGCGGAGCGTCAGCGGCGGAGCAGCACAGGAGGCAGGAGCCAGCAACTGTGGCTAACTCCTGTGCCTGCTGCTAAAGAGAAATGAATATTCACTGCCCTCCACGCCCATGGGCATAGAGGGCAGTGAATATTCATTTCTCTTTAATAGCATCCTGGTATGCATGGCCCCATCCTTCTCCTGGTATGATTGGCATACATCCTAGTATGGATGGTTCATCCTTTTCCTGGTATGATGCACTCCCATCTCTGTCATGGTATGATTGGCCCCATCCCCGTCCTAGTATGCATGGCCCCATCAGAAAAACATTAAAAAAAACTATTTCACTTACCTTCCTGGGCTCCCTCGCAGTTCCAATGCCAGTAGCAGCTTTATGCTTGTAAGCAGCACATGGCAGGAACATCATGACCGGCTAACAAGACTAGCACTTCTGCCGGAATACTCACTGCTCTCCACACCAGGACTATGTGTGTGGAGGGCAATGAGTATTCATTGCTCTTTATTAACGAGCACAGTGTCAGCCACAGGCTTCCTGCAGCTGCCAGGCTTTCACATATCACTGCTACTAAAGGGAATGAACATTCACTGCTCTCAACTCCCATAGGCGTGGAATGCAGTGAATATTAATTCCCTTTAGTACAGGCACATGTGAACGCCCAGCAGCTGCAGGAAACCGGTGGCTGACACTGTGCTCGATGCTTTAAGAGCACTGAATACTCACTGCCCTCTATACACATAGTCCCAGCATGCAGAGAAGCGAGTATTTCGGCAGTTGTGCTCGGCTTGTAAGCAGCGCATGACGTCCCTGCCATGTGCTGCTTACAAGCATAAGATAAAGTTTAGTGTGCACACCGTGGAGAGGTGAGGTGCTGGTGGAAACGGGCTGAAGTGCCCCTGGTACTGAAGGTCATAGGGCAAAAACACTTCTTTTATTTGTGTCCATTTACAAAGTCAATATTCAAGGGAGCAAAACAAATAGTGATACGGAAAATGCGGCTAAAGCTAATTTAGACGTTCTGACCATACATGGGTCTTAATCATTGAATCGCTGTATCATGTAGGCAGATATCATAAGAAGAGTGGATGCTTGCTGGTGGCAGCAGGAATGATGGTAACCTGCTGGTCTGGTCAATGTATGGATGGAAGTGGTGCCTCACAGAATTATTTCCTATTACCTGCATGCAGACCCCGACACCCTTGGTTAGCAGAGCAATTTGCCTTTCCTTGAAGAGAATATTTACTCTAGTAATTACATAGTTCCTAAAACATCTAATAGCTAATATTCTCAGATTAGTAAGAAAATGTTCTCATTTCACAATGTCACATTCCTCATAGAAATGTATAAATTATCAAATGAAGCAGATGTGTGCCGGCTCAATCATTAATTGTTCGGGTACTTAAGAGCTCTAATTAATACTTAGCGGATTGGACTACTCATAACTATCACTAAGGCAACAAGCTGGTACATACAATATGTAGC
This sequence comes from Ranitomeya variabilis, assembly GCF_051348905.1. NCBI lineage: Eukaryota > Metazoa > Chordata > Amphibia > Anura > Dendrobatidae > Ranitomeya > Ranitomeya variabilis. Next base: position 625,858,923 of record NC_135232.1, read on the forward strand.
ACTCTGGATCTGCATAATCATTTCACCACTTATAATATAGTACATCCAGTATTTAATGGCTCAAACAATCTTATCAAACTTGCATTAGTGATAAATAATCCAAAAGTCTGTTTTAAAGTGCAAATGTAAAGACTTTATACATTTTAGACTGTCAGCGCACCAATCAATATTTTGGATTTGAATGACAGTCTAGTTTGTCTGAGGATCCCCAATTCTTCCACAACAATTGATATATATAGAATAGATAATGATCTGGCTCGTCTGATTTTGAATTGCTGATCATTTTGTTCTCTAAGGGTACCGTCACACAGTGCCATTTTCATCGCTACGACGGCACGATTCGTGACGTTGCAGCGTCGTATAAGTATCGCTCCAGCGTCGTAGACTGCGGTCACACGTTGCAATACACGGCGCTGGAGCGATAATTTCATGACGTATTTGCGATGTAGAAGCCGTTGGTTACTGTGCGCACATCGTATACAACCTGTGTCACACGATGCAATCATGCCGCCACAGCGGGACACTAGACGACGAAAGAAAGTTTCAAACGATGTGCTACGACGTACGATTCTCAGCGGGGTTCCGGATCGCAGTAGCGTGTCAGACACAACGATATCGTAACGATATCGCTAGAACGTCACGAATCGTGCCGTCGTAGCGATGAAAATGCCACTGTGTGACGGTACCCTTAGAGGTATGCCGCCACCAGAGATGTCTGCTCTCAATGAGAACACAGAAGTCTTCTTTTTGCCTTCAAAGTGTTAAAAAAAAACTAACAAAATCACTATACTCACCCTATCACTCACCTCTGTCTTGGGTTCTGTAGACTTCAGAGAGATACAATGTTCTTAGTCATTGTCAACTCTCTCTAAGATAAAGATCCTGAAAGAGGAAACCCACCTCCCGTTTTCAGCTCTGAATTAGAGAGATACGTGAAAGTGTTTTTTTCTAAACCAGACAATGCATTAATGTTAATATTAAATTATTTTAGCTTTTTATAAGAGGAATAACCCTTACTGTATCATCGGCATTGGTAGGATTATTAAATACTAATAGACGAGCGTTTGAAATTATTTTGGTGGTAGAGATGGGAATTTCCAAGAACTTGCATTGTTGGATTTTTTCCCCAAGTGTCCCCAAATTGACATTTTTTTTATCTGTTTTTGTACATTAAAGTTAATGGACAACCAATTTTAAATAAAAATGACAATGTATATCTTAGTAGGTTTCAAAACGAGAATTTAAAGGGCCACTGTCACCCCCTCCAGCCGTTATAACTAAAAGAGCCACCTTGTGCAGCAGTAATGCTGCATTCTAACAAGGTGGCTCTTTTAGTTTTTGGTGCATGTATTCCCAAAATAAAGCGTTTTATAAATTCTCCAAAACACCTTTCTTTCGCCAGGGAGGCAGGTCCTCACCCCCCTGCTTGAAACGCATTATTTTGGGAATACATGCACCAAAAACTAAAAGAGCCACCTTGTTGGAATGCAGCATTACTGCTGCACAAGAGGGCTCTTTTAGTTTATAACGGCTGGAGGGGGTGACAGTGGCCCTTTAAGAAAAAATACTTTGCTGGACTACAAGAATTAGTTAGTCTTCTAGTATCTAAAAATTGAAGTTTTTACTCCACAGCCTCTGACTCCTATGTTTTTTTTATGAGTATGAAAAGGTGACAATTAATAATTACACACATGCAAGCAGTAGTGCGATGGTTGACAATTAGGTCTTTCATTCACTGATCTATTAAAGTCATTTTAAAATAAAGTTACACAAATCTTTTCTATCACTCATTGTGACTGATGTTTTATGCAGAGCAGTTGATGCCAGGATTGACAAGTGATATCATGAATTACTTTGGATATAACATTCATTGTTGCATGTATTCAGCCAATGAAGGTGTTAGGCCGGCGTCACACTCGGCGTAAGACAATACGGTCCGTATTTTACGGCCGTAATACGGCCGAAATACGGTGAAATGTTCCCAAAATAGTGATCCGTAGTCAGGGTGTGTCAGCGTATTTTGCGCATGGCATCCTCCGTATGTAATCCGTATGGCATCCGTACTGCGAGATTTTCGCGCAGGCTTGCAAAACCGACATCTAATGGATTTATGTGCTCAAATGTTCATTAAAACATATATACAGTATGTATATATATATATATATATATGTCATTGAGACACATATATATATATATTCTGTATTTATATTTCATTCAGCGCGATATCTGTGAACAGCCGGTAATTCAATAGCCGGCTTTTCATTTCTCCTGCACAAACCCGACAGGATATGAGACATGGTTTACATACAGTAAACCATCTCATATCCCCCTTTTTTTTGCATATTCCACACTACTAATGTTAGTAGTGTGTATGTGCAAAATTTCAGCGCTGTAGCTGCTAAAATAAAGGGTTAAATCGCGGAAAAAATTGGCGTGGGCTCCCGCGCAATTTTCTCCGCCAGAATGGTAAAGCCAGTGACTGAGGGCAGATATTAATAGCCAGGAGAGGGTCCATGGTTATTGGCCCCCCCGTGGCTACAAACATCTGCCCCCAGCCACCCCAGAAAAGGCACATCTGGAAGATGCGCCAATTCTGGCACTTGGCCACTCTCTTCCCACTCCCTGTAGCGGTGGGCTATGGGGTAATGAAGGGTTAATGCCACCTTGCTATTGGAAGGTGACATTAAGCCAGATTAATAATGGAGAGGCGTCAATTATGTCACCTATCCATTATTAATCCAATTGTAGGAAAGAGTTAAAAAACACACACACACACATGATTAAAAAGTATTTTAATGAAATAAACACAGCGGTTGTTGTAATAATTTATTGCTCTCTCAATCCATTTGCAGGCCCTCACTTGGCAAAATAATTAACGCACAATATACATACCTTCTGATGTCAGATCACGTCCCACGAAGTAATCCATCTGAAGGGGTTAACTAATATTACAGGCAGAGCTGCGATAAACCACTCGCTCGTGCCTGTAATCCCCGGGTGCTGAAAGGAAAGCAGGATCTGTACTTACATTGAGTCGCGGTGATGCGCCCCTGCTGGATGTTCTCATGAACTGCAGCCTGGGAACTTTTTCCCACGCTCCAGGTCATATGAGGACATCCACCAGGGGGCGCATCACCGCGACTGAAGGAAATGTAGGTCAATGACCTACATTTCATTCATTCGCCGGGGATTACAGGCACGGAGCACAGCTGAATTTAGCAGGGCTCCTGCCTGTAATATTAGTTAACCCCTTCAGATGGATTACCTCGTGGGACGAGACGGTTCACCAGAAGGTATGTATATTGTGCGTTTATTATTTTTCCAAGCGAGGGTCTGCAAATGGATTGCGAGAACAATAAATTATTACAACAACCGCTGTGTTTATTTCATTAAAATCCTTTTTAATCATGTGTGTGTGTGTTTTTTAACCCTTTCCTACAATTGGATTAATAATGGATAGGTGACATAATTGACGCCTCTCCATTATTAATCTGGCTTAATGTCACCTTACAATAGCAAGGTGGCATTAACCCTTCATTACCCCATATCCCACCGCTACAGGGAGTGGGAAGAGAGTGGCCAAGTGCCAGAATTGGCGCATCTTCCAGATGTGCCTTTTCTGGGGTGGCTGGGGGCAGATGTTTTTAGCCACGGGGGGCCAATAACCATGGACCCTCTCCTGGCTATTAATATCTGCCCTCAGTCACTGGCTTTACCACTCTGGCGGAGAAAATTGCGCGGGAGCCCACGCCAATTTTTTCCGCCATTTAACCCTTTATTTTAGCAGCTACAGCGCCCAAATTTTGCATACACACACTACTAACATTAGTAGTGTGGAATATGCAAAAAAAATGGGGATATGAGATGGTTTACTGTATGTAAACCATGTCTCATATCATGTCGGGTTTGTGAAGGAGAAGGAAAAAGCCGGCAATTGAATTACCGACTTTTCACTAACACCGCTGCGTATTTCTCGCAAGTCACACTGCAGGTCCGTGTGGAATCCCTATTTTTCTCGCCCCCATAGACTTTCATTGGCGTATTATTTGCGCAATACGCTGACAAACGCAGCATGCTGCGATTTTGTACGGCCGTAGAAAGCCGTATAATACTGAACCGTAATATACGGCTAATAGGAGCAGCCCCATTGAGAAGCATTGTGCCGTATGTAATGCGAGTTTTACGGACGTAGTTTCTGCGCTCTTACGTCCGTAAAACTCGCCAGTGTGACGCCGGCCTTAGAGCTGGCGGAACGCACCAAATAATATTAAAGAGGATATAAGGTGCGTTCGCAGCCCGGGGTCTACTGTGCAGAGATGACACCTGCTGCTCGGTAATGACGGACAGTATATGGCAGTATAACAGAAACACATGTGGGTTAACTTCACCCGGTAGGTAGGAGGTGAACCCTGTTGCATCACAGGGCTGCAATACCGCGTGAATGCTAGTGTTTTGGTCACAGGACCCTTCTCTAAGGACATGGGGTTAGAGTCCCTCTAGACCCAACTGCGGTGCCAGGGAAAAACAAACTAAAGAATCACCGCACTAAGTGTGTACAGCGCCGCTCTGGCTGACGCCACTAACCACCCTAGGCTTGGGCCAGGAAAGCGCACTATTTGGACAAGGCGCCACTGTGACAGAGGTTACTATGGATGCTGTACTGTCATGCCTTGAGCTGGATGGCACAATCTGGTGCTAGTTAGCTCCAATCACCCACACTTAGTCAACAAAGTTAGGGAAGGGGATCAATTAGGAGATTTCATCAGATTGCATACACACATCCGCGCATAAACAATTTTGGATTTATACTAGCGCATGGCCGAGCAGCCATGCAAACTTTTTATTGCTGCGTCCTTCCAGGACCTTCCCCTTGGTCCAATCAGGACCCCTTCAGGACTTGAGCATGTGACTCCATCCTCCAATGAGAGGTCATCCCATGGGCATGCTCAGTTGACAAAAAGCAGGACTTAGTCCCTGGAGTGTCTGCTCTCTGCTGATTAATGCTGGTTACAATAGCTGAACCTGGAATGGCAGCAGTAACCAGACACTCAGCATCAACTTGAGCAAGACTCTGGGACTGACGTCTCTGCTGAGCAGGCTCTTCTGCAGCTGGGAAAGAATGGGAGACCGCAGAGGACATGATTCGAGATTCCCACTGTGCAGCGGTGGGAACTTGACACCTAACAGAAGGCTTTTAATAAATACTGATTATTTACTCTTTGAGTCATTGGTTTTTGAGGTCCTATAATTTTTTGCCTACGTTGACGTGCAATGTTTAGGTTCCAATCTTATACATTTACAGCTAGAAATCTAGTTCTACAGTAGCTATGGCCAAGAAGGTTTGTGCTTCTCTTTACTTTTCAGAATAACTTAGCAATAAAGTAACAATCCGTGTAATTGTGCAGATATGATGCCACATTTGGAGCCTCAGCGAAGAGTAGAAAGGTTAATGACGTCCGTCATCTAGGTCATAGCTATGCCCAGTTTACTAGCTATTAATGCTCGGAAGCATCTCTCTTGGCTCATTACAGTCATATTGAGGGAAACCAGCTCAATAATGGGTGGCCATGCATCATTAACGCTTCTCACCAACAGAGACTTGGGAGATAATTCCTTCTAGAAACCTGATTTTAAATGATCTTTAGACCAATCACTAGAGTTCATTGGTTCACTACTTACGGATGCTCACAGGTTATTGCAGGGTTGGCTTTTTGCATTACATTTTATTGATAGCTTTGTAACGAGGGCTAAAATCTTTTAACTGGACACACTGTGAAAAATAAAATATAGAGCTACAGTAACATTTAACAAGCCACCTCTCTTCTAAGGACGTAACAGAAATGATTTTGTCATTGTAGTAGAGAAAAGATTATCACATTGAATAATCTATGGTTAATCTGTCATAATGTTTTATATGATTTATTTTATGGATAACTCAACCTTTGTGTAAACAGAATGAAAAATTTACACTAATTTAGTTTTTATTTTATTTATTTACTAGATATTTCCAGCCAGCTAACGCTCGGCGCGCTCATTGCTATTTAATTAACGCTGCTGGTGATTAAACTAAAGTAAATAATGACAACATTCAATAGCGCTTAGGCAGGTGGTAAATTAACTTAAAATGAAGTTAATAACAATAGTATGGTGATGTGTTGGGGGCGGGATTATGTGTGGTGATGTGGTGGGGGGGCGTAATTATGTGTGGTGATGTGGTGGGGGGGCGGGATTATGTGTGGTAATGTGGGGGGCGGGATAATGTGTTGTGATGTGGTGGGGGGCGGGATTATGTGTGGTAATGTGGTGGGGGGCCTGGATTATATGTGGTGATGTGGTGGGGGGCGGGATTATGTGTGGTAATGTGGTGGGGGGGCTGGGTTATGTGAGTAATGTGGTGGGGGTGGGATTATCTGCAGTAATGTGGTGGGGGGCTGGATTATGTGTGGTAATGTGGTGGGGGGCGGGATTATCTGCAGTAATGTGGTGGGGGCAGGATTATGTGTGGTAATGTGGTGGGGGGCGGGATTATGTGTGGTAATGTTGTGGGGGTGGGATTATGTGTGGTGATGTAGTGGGGGGTGGGATTATGTGTAGTAATGTGGTGGGGGCGGGATTATGTGTGGTGATGTGGTGGGGGGCGGGATTATGTGTGATAATGTGGTGGGGGGTGGGATTATATGTGGTAATGTGGTGGGGGGCGGGATTATGTGTGGTAATGTGGTGGGGGCGGGATTATGTGTAGTAATGTGTGGGGGCGGGATTATGTGTAGTAATGTGGTGGGAGGCGGGATTATGTGTGGTGATGTGGTGGGGGTCGGGATTATGTGTGGTGATGGGGTCGGGCGTGGGATTATGTGTGGTGATGTGGTGGGGGGCGGGATTATGTGTGTTGATGTGTTGGAGGGCAGGATTATGTGTGGTGATGTGGTGGGTGGGCGGGATTATGTGTGGTGATGTGGTGGGCGGGCAGAGTTATGTATGGTAATGTGGTGGGAGGGCGGGGTTATGTGTGGTGATGTGGTGGGAGGGCGGGGTTATGTGTGGTGATGTGGTGGGAGGGCGGGGTTATGTGTGGTAATGTGGTGGGCAGGTGGGATTGTGTGGTGATGTGGTGGGGGGTGGGATTATGTGTGGTGGGGCGGGATTATGTGTGGTGATGTGGTGGGGGTGGGATTATATGTGGTGATGTGGTGGGGGGTGGGATTATATGTGGTGATGTGGTGGGGGGCAGGATTATGTGTGGTAATGTGGTGGGGGGCAGGATTATGTGTGGTAATGTGGTGGGGGGCAGGATTATGTGTGGTAATGTGATGGGGGGCAGGATTATGTGTGGTGATTTGGGGGCGAGATTATGTGTGGTAATGTGGTGGGAGATGGGATTATATGTGGTGATGCGGTTGGTGGGTGGGATTATGTGTGGTGATGGGGTGGGGGGGCGGGATTATGTGTGGTGATGGGGTGGGGGGGCGGGATTATGTGTTGTGATAGGGTGGGGGGCGGGATTATGTGTGGTGATGGGGTGGGGGGGCGGGATTATGTGTGGTGATGGGGTGGGGGGGCGGGATTATGTGTGGTGATGGGGTGGGGGGGCGGGATTATGTGTGGTGATGGGGTGGGGGGGCGGGATTATGTGTGGTGATAGGGTGGGGGGCGGGATTATGTGTGGTGATAGGGTGGGGGGCGGGATTATGTGTGGTGATGGGGTGGGGGGGCGGGATTATGTGTGGTGATGGGGTGGGGGCGGGATTATGTGTGGTAATGTGGTGGGGGGGCCGGAATTATGTGTGGTAATGTGGTGGGAGCGGGATTATGTGTGGTAATGTTGTGGGGGGGTGGGATTATGTGTGGTAATGTGGTGGGGCGGAATTGTGTGTGGTAATGTGGTGGGGGGTGGGATTATGTGTAGTAATGTGATGGGGGCGGGATTATGTGTGGTGATGTGGGGGGCGAGATTATGTGTGGTAATGTGGTGGGAGGTGGGATTATGTGTGGTGATGTGGTGGGGGGCGGGATTATGTGTGGTAATGTGGTGGGAGGCGGGATTATGTGTGGTGATGGGGTGGGGGGGTGGGATTATGCGTGGTGATGGGGTGGGGGGGCGGGATTATGTGTGGTGATGGGGTGGGGGTGGGATTATGTGTGGTAATGTGGTGGGATTGTGTGTGGTAATGTGGTGGGGGCGGGATTATGTGTCGTAATGTGGTGGGAGGGCGGGATTGTGTGTGGTAATGTGGAGGGGGCAGGATTATGTGTGGTAATGTGGTGGTGGGGTGGGATTGTGTGTGGTGATGTGTTGAAGGGGCGGGATTAGGTGTGGGGATGTGGTGGGGGGCGGGATTTGTGGGGGGCGGGATTTTGTGTGGTGATGTGGTGCGGATTGTGTGTGGTAATGTGGTGGGGGCGGAGCTACTGTGCAGGGGGCGGGATTAGTGAGTAATCACGATGCCTCTTATATATATAGATTTTACGCATTTACTCAATTTATTGAGTAACTAGCACAATTGAAATCAATGGGTAACTTGAGCATTTTTCCAGCAGAACCTACCAGAAGGTCTGGGGGACTGGAAATGCCTGAAGTGGATGGAAACAGTGCTGACATGGAATGGGAGCAGCATGGGGAAGACCCCTGGACACATTTCTGACTCCCATGTTCCTGCTGGGAACAATGTCATCAGAGCATTATGCCGCTATTGCAGACTGACAGTAAAACATACAAAACCGAAAATAAATTGGATTTGACTGGAAAGAATGTTAGTAAACATTTTTCCGTATAATGACTTGTATATAAGGCAAAATTAAAAAAAGAAGAAAAAAAAATCCATGTTGGTTCTAGCAATAAATAAATATTTTAAAAAAATGTAATTAAAGGTTACAAGAGTCCATAGCCACCAGGTCTTCTGGCAGCTGTGGGGCCTGGAATCCTTAAGGGAGCCTTTAAGGTAGAATTTAAGGTTTCTTGAGTTCTCAGCTGCTGGAATACCTAGGAGCTGTGAACTCTGGTTATCTTAGTTCACAGCCTTCAGGTGTCTCAGCAGCTGGGAACTACAGTAACTAATGTTTCGCAGCTACGAGCACACGTTGCATTTTTTACTCATTTTTGCTGTGTTTTTTCTTGCATTTTTACCTGTGATTTTTTCTAGCAACAAATTCTGTTCAAAGCTAGTTGTAGAAAAAGGAAAAAAGCTCAGTTAAAGAGATACAGAGATAAAGATAGATAGATAGATAGATAGATAGATAGATGGAAAAAAGAAAGAAAAGAACTGCACATGAAAAAATAATAATAATGGGGTTCCTCCTGATTTTAATAACCAGCTAGGGGAAAGCAGACAGCTGCAGTCTTATATTATCAGGCTGGAGATGCTCATGGTTTACCAATGAACACCTGGATGATTCTGTGAGTGATTGGGAGAAAGTGCTGTGGTCACATGAGACAAAAATCAAGGTGTTTGGCATTAACTCAACTTGCTGTGTTTGGAGGAAGAGAAATGCTGCCTGTGACCCAAAGAACACCATCCCTACTGTCATGCGTGGGGGTGTTTCTCTGCTAAGGGCACAAGACTACTTCACCACATCAAAGGGAAAATGGATGGAGCCATGTACCATAAAATCCTGAGTGACAACCTCCTTCTCTCCGCCTGAGGCTTGAGAAAGGCTCATTTAGAGCCGAAACGTCGCAAGGAGATGTGGGTTAAATAAATTCCTGCACATTATCTTAAAGAATATGGAGTGCTGCCTGCTTTTGTGAAGTATATGGACTGAAAGCAACCAGAGGACAGGTTGTTTGGGCCTTGCACCCGAAGATAAGTACTTTTATTTGTGCTGTTCCAATTTTTATACTATTAGAGAAATAGATAGATATATGGTAGATAGATGGCGCGATGCAGCTAGCCAATCACTGTAATGCAAATAGCCAACATGGCTACTGCATTACAGTGTATGGCAGGCAATCCCCACATGTTGATTTGCTGTCTAACAGCCGCAAAACATGCTGGACAGGGATTCACACATTGCGCTCCAGCACCTCCAATTCATGTCTAAGTGACGAGTTTGTCTGAGCATCCTAATGCTTGATCAGGTGACTATCAGTGCCAAGAACGCTCGCTCATCATTATAACTGAACAAGACTAGAAGAGATAACACAGTCAACTTTATCACTATGAACTTTTATTGTTTTAGGGAAAGACATGGAGATGTATGTTTAAAGTGACCGCGGACGATAGCCATGACCGAGCCGCTGCTTCACACTTATAGAGAAAATGTGTCTCAGTCCCAATGTGCTGTCAGGTAAGGGGTGCATCACACTTATTTGTAGACCGCAGGCCTCCACCCTCTCTAGGATTCCATCTCGAGGAACCACTGCATGCAACTCAGAGGACCCCAAGATCATTTTAACAAGCAAACGTTTACTGGGCAGTTTAAGTTCATCAGATTGTATCGTGTGGGATAGAACACAACACATCAGCCATACCATCCGTTCCTTCTGGACTATCCCTACATCCGCTAACTCCATCAGCCTCAGGGATTTCCTTCCCAGTTTCGCAGTGCACCTGGTGTCCATCACCTTCCCTTCACACGGTTCTGCATCAATCATCCTCTGTGAACCAGAGGACATGAGCCCCTATACCAGGCCTTGAAATGCTGATGTTGCTGGAATGTCCACGTGGGATTCTAGTGCGCCCTCCCAGTGCCTTGAACGATAGTTAAGTGTTCGCCCTAGCAGCTCACTGCACTTGAACTTGACCTTCTTAATGTACTTCCATAACTAAGTCACTGCTTTTCAATAGCACTAACCCCCTCCCACTGTGGGCTAGCCCCAAAACATTAACTATCTTATTTTGTACCTTCAGGTAACTACAGTTATTATCCAATAACAGTATGTACTAAGCTTATTGTCCTTATCCTTATAGTGTACATTATCAACACTATACATTACCAGCATGTCATGTAACACTGCGTCACACTATGCGTATTAAACATTACATTGCTTTATTAACAGTACTTATACTACACCATATCACATTACACACTAAAGGCACAGAAACACATGACCCTATTCACATTACACAATATTGATGTGATTGGTGTCTTCAGAGATAGGAATACTTACATATGGCACATGTTTTATTTTTTCTAAGGAATCTACATAGGACTAGTAGACATTTATTGGAGGAAAGACGATTCCTGCAGCTAAATGAGAAAGGGTTCTTTAGGGTAAGTTCACACTAGGCTTTTTTTAAAGTTTTGGCCCCACCCAATCAAGTCAATGGGTAAAAAACGCTGAAAAAAACGCTAGAAGAAGTGACATGCTCTGTCTAATAAAAAATACAGAGCACAAATTACCTATTGCAAAAAGAAACAATGTGTGTGCAATGAGATTTCTGATTTGTCATAGGCTTTGCTAATACTGAAAATAGCTGAAAATTTGCACTAAAAAACGCAGCAAAAACACCCAGTGTGCCCTTAGCCTTACAGTTAGACAGTAAGTATTCAGTGTAGAATGCCCTAATACAAGAAGTAGTAATGGGAGATACTGTAATAGTATTATAAATAGGCAGATGTGAATCATAGAATTAAATGACTGCATTATTGTACCTCTTTTGTACATTTTTAACATAATTTCTAGTTTTTTCCCGAAAGGAAGTGACCAAAAATGTTATGTAAATGACTTCTCCAAAAAAAAAGTGACAACAGAATACCGCAGTAGTATTGATATGACTTGTGTTTGTCAAATTAAAGTAATAAGAAGTTGTGCAAAAAATCTGTACTTTGTGTATCATACATACTTTTAAGGCGGTTCTTTTTTTTCCGCAATATTGGTGGCTTGCTTGTGCATAAATGCAAAGAAATAGGTGTATAAAATGCATGAAAACTGTATCCACACTGATCAAACAAGCAGCATCAACTAATAAGCATATGTTCCTCCGTGGTATCGCCTCACAGTATACTGTGACATCTGTGCCGTTGCATAATCCCTCTTTTGTCGGTTTGATCATCAGCTGATGAACGGTAACTATTCTGTAGCTTTGTTTTATTCCATGGACTTGTGGCCCTGGTCAGTCCAGAAGCTTTAGTGTTAAACCCTTGTTAGTTTGGGTCTTTTCCCACTGGGTGGGGCTGCTCATATTTAAAACCTTGAGAGTCAGTTTCCACTGCCAGTTATAACAAAACCAGCTCTTCTGTGAAGCTCAGCACCTGTATGTTAGGCTGGGTTAACACGGGCGTATTTTCTCTCATCCAAGGGAATTGGATTGACTATGCTAGTTTGATCACAGTGTGATCAGATTTTTTCTAATGCGGAAAAAACAAAATTCCCCATCTTCTCCATTATGCCTGTGTTAGGGCTAGCGGAACGCACGTAATGAATGTATATATTTTATTAGGATAGATGCGTTCGCAGCCCGGGGTCCACCGTGCAGGAGAACCTGCTGCTAGCAAATAGCGGAACTAAATGGCGGTGTTAGCTAACTCTGTTACTTCACAGAGCAGCCGTGAACTCAAAGTACTGCGCCCTGTTAGACTCCACAGAGGCACAGGCTAACTGTCTAAACAAGAACAGTCAGTGGTCTTGCATGCACACGAAACTCCTCGCTGGAGGTGCCAGCATTCTAGGGGCTTATTTTGGCCAGGTCCCTGAACACACAAGCATACAAACTCCTCGCCGGAGGTGCCAGCATTCTAGGGGCTTATTTCAGCCGGGTCCCTGAACACACTCATACAAGACCACACTGGCGCAAAGTACATAAATAAAAGCAATACTAGCGCATGGCCGTGCGGCCATGCAAGCCTTAAATAGTTGCAGCACGTACAGGACCTTCCAAGAAGGACCAATGAGAGGCTGCCACAGAGCGTGAGCACCTACAGGACCTTAGCTGCAGTGTCTGATCATGTGACCCTCGATCTCCACTGAGAGATCTTACTCTGGGCATGCTCAGAACGAGAAAAGCAGGACTTAGTCCCAGAAGCGTCTTCTCACTGCTGCCCAGCACTGACTTCAATGGCAGAAGCAGGAAAAGCAGCAGTAACTCTCTGCACAGAGTCAGACTGAGCGAGACGCTGGGACCGACGTCTCCACTGAGCAGACTCCACTGAGGCAGGAGAAGAATGGGAGACCGCAGCGGAGATGGCCCAAGATTCCCCCTGTGCAGAGATGGGAACTCGACCCCTAACATTACCCCCCCTCCTTGGACCTCGCTACGCTCGAAGGCAGCAATGAGCTGCTTAGCCCGAATGCGCTCAGCAGGCTCCCAGGACCTATCCTCAGGACCGTAACCCTTCCAGTCCACCAAATAAAATTTTTTGCCACGAACCACCTTGCACCCCAAAATAGCGTTCACCTCGTAATCGTCCGTAGACGAACCCGATGTCCCGGCAGATGACTCGGAAAACCGGGACATGTATACAGGTTTCAAGAGGGATACATAAAAGGTGTCGGTGACACCAAGGCGTGATGGAAGGGCTAAACGATAGACCACAGGGTTAACCTGTTCGAGGACCTTGAAAGGGCCCAAGTAGCGAGGTGCAAACTTAGTGGACTCAACTCGCAGCCTGATGTTACGGGCGGAAAGCCACACTAAGTCGCCGGGAGCAAAAGTCGGAGCGGGGCGCCGATGTGCATCGGCGGAGGACCTCATTCTCTCCTTGGAAGCCTGAATGGCATCCTGAGTGTGGTCCCAAATATCCCGTGCTTCCACAGCCCAGTCTGCCACCCTGGAGTCGGCAGAAGACACAGGCATAGGCACAGGTACCCGTGGATGCTGACCATAGTTGAGGAGGAATGGGGTTTGTCCAGTGGAGTCGGCAACTGCATTGTTCAGCGCAAACTCTGCCCACGGTAGCAAGGATGCCCAGTCATCCTACCTGGCTGAGACAAAATGTCACAGATATGTGACCAAGGTCTGATTGGCCCTCTCTACCAATCCATTCGTCTCGGGATGATATGCGGAAGAGAGATTTAACTCAATGCTGAGAAGACGACAAAGCTCTCTCCAGAACCGAGACGCAAACTAAGGACCCCGGTCACTGACAATCTTGTCTGGCATACCGTGTAGGCGAAAGATGTGCTTTATGAACAACACTGCCAAGGCCCGTGCCGAAGGTAACCGTGGAAGTGGCACCAAATGCACCATTTTGGAGAAGTGATCGGTGATAACCCAAATGATGGTACAGCACCGAGACTTGGGCAAACCCACCACAAAGTCCATCCTGACCATCTCCCAAGGCCTGTCTGCCACCGACAATGGATAGAGTAACCCAGCTGGCCGTTGTTGAGGAGACTTATTTTTGGCGCAGGAGACACACGCCAGAATATAATCCCTGACATCACGGACCATATGTGGCCACCAATACGTCCTCGCCAACAGCTCAAATGTCCTTTTTGTCCCAAAATGTCCACCCACCCTGGACGAAAGAGCCCACGAGAGAACCTACGGTCGCAAATTGGATGGTACAAAAGTCTTGCCCGGAGGTACAGACTCTAGCGAAACCGGGGCTACAGTTCTCAGGCTCTCAGTGGGGACAATAAGCCGAGGCTCCTCTTCCTCCTCCACAGATGACACAACGGAGCGAGAGAGAGCGTCGGCACGAATGTTCTTCTCCCCAGAAAGAAAATGGAGGGTGAAATGGAACCGGGAGAAGAACAAGGACCATCTAGCCTGGCGAGAATTTAACCACTGGGCTGTCTGCAGGTACACCAAATTTTTATGGTCCGTGAAGACTTGGAAAGGAAAACGAGCTCCCTCCAAGAGATGTCTCCACTCCGAGAAGGCCAACTTCATGGCCAGCAACTACCTGTCCCCGATGGAATAATTCCTCTCTGCTGGTGAGAAGGTCTTTGAAAGGAAGAAGCAAGGATGCTTCTGACCTTGAGCATCTTTTTGGAAAAGGACTGCTCCAGCACCAACAGATGAGGCATCCACCTCCATGATAAATGGTTTGTCTATATCGGGGCGATGTAGGATGGGAGCGCTAGCGAAGTGTGACTTTATGGAATTAAAGGCCTTGGAGACCTCCTCAGACCACAATTTTGGATTTGCTCCCTTCTTGGTAAGGGCAACCAAGGGAGCTACCAACGTTGAGAAGTGTGGAATGAACTGTCGATAGTAGTTAATGAACCCCATAAAGCGCTGCACCGCTTCAAGAGAATGGGGTTCCTGCCAGTCCATCACAGCCTGTAGCTTGGCAGGATCCATAGCCAAACCCTGGGCAGAGATGATATAACCAAGAAATGGCAAGGACTCCTGCTCAAACAACACTTCTCCAACTTGGCGTAGAGGGAGTTTGCCCGTAAGAGGTCAAAGACTTTGCGAACATCTCTCCGATGGGAGTCGATATCTGGAGAGTAGATGAGAATATCATCCAGATAGACTACGACCGAGGTGGTGAGCATATCCCGGAAGATGTCATTCACAAAGTCTTGGAAAACAGCTGGGGCATTACAGAGCCCGAAGGGCATCACCAGATACTCATAGTGCCCATCCCTGGTGTTAAAAGCCGTCTTCCATTCGTCCCCCTCACGGATGCGAATCAGGTTGTAAGCACCCCGCAGATCTAACTTTGTAAATACCCTTGCTCCCCATAGCCTATCAAAAAGCTCAGATATCAGGGGTAATGGGTATTTGTTCTTAACGGTGATGGCGTTAAGACCCCTGTAGTCTATACATGGACGCAGTTCCCCATTCTTCTTCTGAACAAAGAAGAACCCAGCCCCAGCAGGCGACACTGACTTCCTGATGAACCCTCTTACCAGATTTTCTTGGATGTACTGAGACATAGCCTCCGTCTCTGGGAGAGATAACGGATAAACTCGACCCCGGGGAGGCTCAGCACCAGGCAAGAGATCAATAGGACAGTCATAGGGGCGGTGAGGCGGAAGGGTCTCCACCGCCTTTTTGGAGAACACGTCTGCATGAGACCAGTATTGCTTGAGGAGAGAGGATAGATCTGCGGGTACCTCTGTAGTAGCAACCTGAACGCACTCCCTTTGACACCTACCCTCACAAGACTCACCCCATCCCAAAATTCTGCCTGAAGACCACTCGATATGTGGAGAGTGGTACCATAACCAAGGTATCCCCAACAGGACCTCATCAATACCCTCAGGTATGATGAGCAGACATATTGCCTCCTGATGGGATGGCGACATGGACAGAGTAAAAGGAATGGTCTGGTGAGTTATCTGTGAAGACAGTGTCGACCCATTCACCACTCGTACCGTAACTGGTTGCGCTAGCATAACCAGGGGTATTGCGTGACGTTGCGCAAAGGCGGAAGACATGAAATTGCCCTCCGCCCCAGAATCCACGCAGAGCTCTACTGAGTGGGAGGATGAGCCTATAATAATTGTCCCCTTAAAGGACAATTTTGAGGCAAACGTCGCCGTATCTAGAGTACCTCCACCGACTACCACCAGAGGCTGACGTCTCCTCGACCGCTGGGAACATCTGGTGGCAAGATGTCCAGACTGCTGGCAAACATGAGAGACCTTGGATGCCCAAGCGGTCCGGGACTTAGAATCCGCTCGTGACACCTCCCTGGCCTCATGTGACTCAGGAACCAGGACCGGAGATTCCAGATGTCTGGCGAAGGTGGGAGCCAGCCAAAACCTCTGCCTACACTGGGCTCGCTCTAACCTCCGCTCGTAAAAACGGAGGTCAATACAGGTAGAGACAGTTATTAACTCCTCCAGTGTGGCTGGAATCTCCCTGGTGGCCAGAGCGTCCTTAACGTGATCAGCCAGCCCCCTCCAAAATATGGGGATAAGGGCTTTATCCGACCACTCCAGCTCTGAAGCTAAAGTTCGGAAACGGATGGCAAATTGGCTGACCAAGGACTCACGCTGAGTTAATGCCAGCAGTTGGAGCGCCGTATCATGGGTGACTTGAGGTCCTAGGAAGACCTGTTTCAGAGTGCTCAGAAACAATGGAGCACTCTCCACCACATGATCGCCACACTCCCACAGCGGCGTAGCCCATTCCAACGCCCTGTCTGACAAGAGGGATACAATAAATCCCACCTTAGCCCGCTCTGTGGGAAAACGTGCAGCTGGAAGCTCAAGGTGAATAGAGCACTGACTAATGAATCCCCTACAAGATCTGCTTTCTCCAGAAAATTTTTCTGGGAGCGGGAGGTGCGAAAATGTCGGAACAGGGGTGGCAGTGGACAAGGTTGCTGCAGCCATGCTAGCAGCCTGTACAGCAACTGCGGAAATATCCACAGCTGAGGTTGAGCTCTTGAGAGCCGCCAACCTACACTCCAGCTGCTGGATAGACCGCAAAGATTGCTGTATGTCCGCCATTTACTAGCCAGACCCTGTCGCTAGTATTATGTTAGGGGTAGCGGAACGCACCTAATGAATGTATATATTTTATTAGGATAGATGCGTTCGCAACCCGGGGTCCACCGTGCAGGAGAACCTGCTGCTAGCAAATAGCGGAACTAAATGGTGGTGTTAGCTAACTCTGTTACTTCACAGAGCAGCCGTGAACTCAAAGTACTGCACCCTGTTAGACTCCACAGAGGCACAGGCTAACTGTCTAAACAAGAACAGTCAGTGGTCTTGCATGCACACGAAACTCCTCGCCGGAGGTGCCAGCATTCTAGGGGCTTATTTCGGCCAGGTCCCTGAACACACAAGCATACAAACTCCTCGCCGGAGGTGCCAGCATTCTAGGGGCTTATTTCAGCCGGGTCCCTGAACACACTCATACAAGACCACACTGGCGCAAAGTACATAAATAAAAGCAATACTAGCACATGGCCGTGCAGCCATGCAAGCCTTAAATAGTTGCAGCACGTACAGGACCTTCCAAGAAGGACCAATGAGAGGCTGCCACAGAGCGTGAGCACCTACAGGACCTTAGCTGCAGTGTCTGATCATGTGACCCTCGATCTCCACTGAGAGATCTTACTCTGGGCATGCTCAGAACGAGAAAAGCAGGACTTAGTCTCAGAAGCGTCTGCTCGCCGCTGCCCAGAACTGACTTCAATGGCAGAAGCAGGAAAAGCAGCAGTAACTCTCTGTACAGAGTCAGACTGAGCGAGACGCTGGGACTGACGTCTCCGCTGAGCAGACTCCACTGCGGCAGGAGAAGAATGGGAGACTGCAGCGGAGATGGCCCGAGATTCCCCCTGTGCAGAGATGGGAACTCGACCCCTAACAGCCTGTATTTGAAAATCAGACTACACTCAGATACCATCCAAGTGCGGTACAATGTTTTCCACACATTCATTGACTTGAATAGCAGAGTGCGGTCCCAATATCAGATGAAACTTGGGCATGCAGTGATTTTTGTCTTCCGACTAACTCGTTCCAAGGAAAAAAATGGATATGCGTGTAGCGCCCGCTAGAACCGTGGGGTACTCAGGCCGGGTCCGGCAGTACATAAAGGGGATGTGTAACGGCAGCAATGACCCAGTCCGTGGTCCTGGGCATCCAATAAAATATGAAAATGGAGAATAGAGATTATGCAGGGTAGGACTGGGGAGTCTGGGGCCCACCCTACAGCTATATGCAAATATCTGTCAGTCGTTATTCCCATTATAGTGGAGCATCGGCTGTAATACACTGGCGGCTCCTGCACATCTACTGTGCGCCCCCATAACTGGGATGTACAATTACGGTAGTTCACATTAATGGGGTTCTATGGTTAAAACAAGTTGTCACCGATCCATGGGCTCCACAGGATAGATGATTGCTTAGATCCTACCATTAGAAACTGAACCGATCGGAAGAATGGGGAACTTTTATCTATGACAGGATACTTTTATCCCTATTTTTAAATGCAGCAGCAGTTCAGATGTCTGACCGAAGCGCCATTCATTCTCTTTTGGGCTTCCAGAAAAAACAAGAGCAGCCACTGAGGGAATAAATGGATAAGTGGTCAAGTTGGACATACCGCTCCAGTCTTATGGGGATGAAAAGTTCCACATTCTGCCAACTGGGTCCCAGCAGTCAGATCCCACCAATCAATACCTTATCACTAATGCTGTGGAGAGGTAATTGATTTTTTCACAGAAGAACCTCTGTAAGTGCATCTCTGACACTGTGATCCAAGTATCTAATCTCTAATGGAAATTAAGAATATTCTCCTCATTAATATCAGGGAGAACAAATGACAGCAATACACAACACAATCCACTATACCAAGACCAATAACACCACCTACAGGAAGAAATACCACTACACCATGACCAGACCACATAGTGAATGAATAAAACCACATATTACCAGGATATAGGCACCAAATAATACCACATACAAGGAGAAATACCGCCGCACCATAACTAGACTACATATTCCAACACATAGTGACCAAATAATACCACATACAGGGAATAAATACCACCATACTGTAATCAGACCACAAATTACCACCACATAGTGACTGAATAATACCACATACAGTAAAAGGGATAAATACCACTACACCATGACCAGACCACATATTACCATCACATAGTGACTGAATACTACAATATTGATCATGAATACAAACCACAAAACTAACAACACTGTTATTGCCACCAATGACATTATGCACAGGAGCTCTGTATATAGTGTCAGTGTACAGGTAATGCAATGATCACTGGTGACCTCATACACAGGAGCTCTGTATATAGTGTCAGCGTATAGGTAATACAGTGACCACCAGTGACATTATATACATGAGCTCTGTATATAGTGTCAGGGTACAGATAATACAGTGATCACCAGTGAGATTATACACAGGAGCTTTGTATATCATATATAGTGAGCAGGTAATACAGCGATCACCAGTGACGTATATAGGAGCTCTGTATATAGTGTCAGTGTACAGGTAATACAGTGATCACCAGTGACATTATACACAGGAACTCTGTACACAGTCTATAGTGTATAGTGTGCATGTACATGTAATACACTGACTCACCGGTGACATCTCTAGCTGAAGTCCTTCTTCGCTTTTCTTCTTAAGCCAGCACAGACTGCCATCACTTCTTCCAGCCAGGACTCATCGCTGCAAAAAATAACACACAGTCTTCAATAGCTGATCACTTCTATAGCGCTTTCCCCACTTTTTCCCTGACTTCTACACTACGTCAGATGAAGAAAAAAAAAGACGTAGTGCCGCCCTGCACAGTAACAGGACCCCCCTTTTGTTCCCTCCATGGAAAACAGTTTCCTAAAAAGTAAATTATATTATAGTAGTTATAATGTCCCTAATTGGACCCTAAAGAAAATATGTTCCCACTGGTCACCATAAACTAATATAGCATGTTTCTCATTCTGGCTCCCAAACAGTTATTAAGTCCCTCATCCTGGACTCCTTTATTTTATAATCTCGCCCAGCCTGGCCCCCTTTATTTTATAATATGCTCCAGCCTGCCCCCTATGTCCCTTGTGCAGCCTGGCCCCCAGATATCCATCCAGCCCCCAGCTATCCATACTGGCCCCCATATGTCCCTTGTCCTGCCCCCCCCCCATATATCTCTCCTGGACCCCCATATATCCATCCTGGTCCATTGTCCTGACCTCCAACCATAAATCTATCCTGGATCCCAACTAGCCAATATTCCTTATTTATTATTATACTAGATGAAAATATTAAATCTTTAATTAATGTACTTAAAACCATGAAACACAACCACAAATATAACACAGCAGACAACCGTGCTCTCTAGATATATCCCTATACGAAAACCCTAGAGAGCACGGTTGTCTGTTGTGTTATGTTTGTGGTTGTGTTTCATGGTTTTAAATACATTAATTAAAGTTTTAATATTTTTATCTAGTATAATATTAAATAAGGAATATTGGCTAGTTGTGTACATACCTGATTTCCTTTATAAGGTGTTGGTTTTTGCTATACTGGATCCCCCCATATATCCATCCTGGTCCCACTTATATATTCATCCTGGCTCCCCCATGTAGCTATCCTGCCCCCCTATATATAACCATCCTGGCTCCCCCATATTTAACCATATATGTCGGCCTCCTGTATGACATACAGTTGGCCTCCTACATGAATTACAGAGTGTCGGCCTCTTATATATTGTACAGGCCACACTCTCTGCCTATTTACAGCATACAGGAGGCTGATAGTGCGGTCTGTACAGTATGTAGGCCTCATATATGACATATTAGGCCATATAAGAGTGTGGTGTTTGTATATTTTATATAGGAGGCCGAGATTGTGATGCATCATGTGTTAACAATAAAACAATGCTATTGTGTTGGCCATTGATGGGATCATGGGGGATGGGATGGAGCACTCACCCTGAAAAAAATGTTTTGCACTTTAGAAGTAGCAGAGTTTAAGAGCACTTCCAGGGAGGGTGTCAGCTCACCACACATCCATCGCTACAGTCTACAGGGCAGGAGAGAGGGAGCCCGGAGAGCAGAGAGTGCCTTGAAGATGTCACACCACACAGCCGGCAGGACAGTGGGAGCTGGGAGAGTAGAGCGAGGCCACCGCCTCAACACACAGCCGGCAGTACACAGCAGAGCCGGGAGAGCATAGCGAGGCCACCAACTCACCACACAGCCGGCAGGACAACGGGAGCCAAGAGAGCAGAGCGAGGTCACCGCCTCACCACACAGCCAGCAGTACACAGCGGAGCCGGGAGAGCAGAGCGAGGCCACCGACTCACCACACAGCCAGCAGTACACAGCGGAGCCGGGAGAGCAGAGTGCGGCGTCACCACTCCTATTAGCCAGCAGCAACAGAGTGGGATAGCAGAGCGTGGTGCATGTCACCGCCCAGAAAGAACGTCAAGGACGGTCCTTATCACTTGAAGCCAGGGTCGCCGCGGTCACCGCTGATGGCACGTGCGTGTGACACTGCAAATACTTCGGACACACTTTTAAAGGGCCCACGCTTTTAGAGGGTTCACATTTTTAAAGGGCCCCCGCAATCTGCTTCTAGTGCAGTTGGTAAGGGATGATAGATCTTGGAGTGCAGGAAATAATTGGAGGACACAGGATTTGCAGTCTCTTTACCTTTAACTGGTGAAATTGCAGTCCAGGGCACAGGTTACAGGTGATCTTTGGAATCCGGGTAGCCTGGAAGCAGTTTGGAATCCGCCTAGCCAGGTGGGGTTGGAAGCCTTCCTTTCTGTGCTGAATTCTGGGTTCTTGATACATTAGCTTTCCTCACGTCCCTCTCTCAATCTGTCCCTTAGGTGGAACTCTACCCTCATGACAGGCAGCTCGAGCAATTTTACAGGTGTCCCTTTCTCGTGGTGACTCCACGCTCTAATCTGCTGCTGTGCCTTCGGGTGTCAGGTCAGTGTGGCTAGAAGACCTGCAATCTCCTGCTCTCCGGTTTCTGCAGTTCCCACACAACCTCGGACCCTGGTGTCCGGCTTCTTGCGCACAATCCTGGGAGTGAGCTCAATCGCAGCTCCACGCCCAGTTTCTCTCTCTCCTCTGTGCTTCCTCTCCCTTCAGTGTCTCACACAGACTGACTACTGACTCCTCCTCCAGACCAGAACGTATAGGGAAGCTACCCTGAAAATGGGTTTAGAGCTCCCCCTTCTGGCTTGGAGTCAGGAAAGTGTTGTATGCCAGTGTTACCTGCTAAGGGGATTCCTTCTCGCTTCCAGGCATGGCATCACCATCCCAGGGATAACACTGTGGCAACCGGACTCCTGGGGTGCCACATGTGCATGAACCCAATCCTCATTGGTCGAGTGAGATCCACTGCTTTGTCGGATCACACTCAGACTGAACATACAGTCATGTTCATGACCCCTAAGGCTAGGTCCACATTGTGTTAGGGCAATCCATTTAACGGATCCGTTACTAAGTGGCACTAATGCAATGTAACGGATCTGTTAACGCACCCATTGCCATCCATTATCGTAACGCATCCTAATGCATGTCAAAATCAGCATGTGTTAGCGATGGTCCGTTACTTTGCGATTTTGGGCATCAGCATTAGCACATCCGTTAAATGGATCTGTTAAACGGATTGCCCTAACACAATGTGGACCTAGCCTTAGTGATAGTTCTGACTTTGATTTTGGCTTGTTTACTGACGGTTCTTGTCCCTCACAATTTTGCACCTTTAAACCAATGGGATCTCCGTTGTGCAGGTGAACAGAGCAAGCTCCATGATGGAATACCGTCTATGGAGACCTCAGTAGATAATACATATCTTCTTAGGGCCATTAGAGGGTTTGCAGTACATACGATTTACGCCACATCCCTTTTTCATGTGAATTGAATTCTTTTGGAAAGTATGAGAAATCCAGAAAAAAGAATTTAAGAAAGTTTTGCTCATCTCTAATAGTTAATATAAATATTGTAATTTTATTTTTTTCTTGTATTCTATCCTTTACCTGTCTTTCTCTTATTTTTGCTACTCGGGACTTGTCATCCAGGCAGAATTTTCTAGCACTAACTAAAACAGCTTTTAGTTTTGTTAAGAAGCTCACCGTAAGCACTTACATAAAATTATATTTTATTGAAAAATTCTTTAAAAATATTAAAGGAATCAGCATCACCAAACCAAGGAAAAACATACCTCAGGGAGGTGCCTATCCCTGTACTCGCCTGAATAAACCCTACCTGCTTACGGAGGTTGGCACCCTAGATCCTGCGCAGTGGCACCCCCGCTCCTCGACGGCTCACCCTGCTAGCCCTAATAGGCCCTCTATTGGCAGAAGAGTGAGGAAAATGAAAAAAAGTGACAGAAAGAATATATGTAGCTTTATTAGATCATTTTGACAAAATTTTTAGAGCTAGTCTGTATGATCTTTGCTTTCTAACTTAAATATGTTAGCTAATCTATAATCTCGTTGGCGATATTGAGCACCCAGTATCCAATACTAATTTCTAAATGTATATTATACTGTCAAAAATGATTGGTTAAGATATATAAGTGTATGTCATACTGTCACAGTCAATCATATTTCTTCACTGTTATAATGTAGGTATTCAGGTCAGTGCTATGTAGAGGAAAGATATGAGTCACACATCCATAGTCATATCCATAGACCATACACGATAGAGAAATATGTAGCCCCACAAGTATATTCCTGCTTTGCTGCTACCTAATATTGGGAATCCGTTATTTTGTATCTCTCTGATTGGACATATTCCAATTATAGCATCCCCTATGACACAATTCCTATTAAATAGTGTTATTGCACATTGCCCATTTTAATATCAAGAATGGGTCAACAGCTGGCCATTCAGATTGTCATTAATCTCACCTCTAGAGGCATAGTGGCTCTTGTTTACAAAAGTATGTCAATAGCTGATGTTCTGGATCCAGACTCCTTCCTCCAAAGAAAAAGTTTTTTTTATATAAAAAATATTTATATTTTTCATATAAAATGTTATGGCACCAAGAGAATATATACAAAAATCCCATACATCATCAGTGCAATAAGACCAATTCACAAAAAATAACAACACCGATTGTAACTCAAAAGCTTCACTGCAACTCAAGGTGTTTCCCCTCTTCCAAGGTTCATCAGGAGTGTAATAGCAAACAAAAAGTACTTAGCTTATTGCTGTCATTCTATAATTGGGATTGGTAGCCAGATAATGCCGGATGCCTGGGGATGATAACCCTCTGGTGTGGCATCACCTGCATCAAATTAGATCTGCTCATTAGTCTGCATCTAAAAAGGAGTGATCACACCTTGGAGAGCTGTTGCACCAAGTGAAAAGACATGAATCATGGCTCCAACAGGAGAGATGTCAATTGAAACAAAGGAGAGGATTATCAAACTCTTAAAAGAGGGTAAATCATCAGGCAATGTTGCGAAAGATGTTGGTTGTTCACAGTCAGCTGTGTCTAAAATCTGAACCAAATGCAAACAACATGGAAGGTTGTTAAAGGCAAACATACTGGTAGACCAAGGAAGACATCAAAGCATCAAGACCGAAAACTTAAAGTAATATGTCTCCAAAACACGAATTGCACAACAAAACAAATGAGGAACGAATGGGTGGAAACTGGAGTCAATGTCTGTGACCAAACTGAAAGAAACCGCCTAAAGGAAATCGGATTTAGATACAGAAAAGCTAAACGAAAGCCATCATTAACACCTAAACAGAAAAAAACAAGGTTATATTGGGCTAAGGAAAAGCAATTGTGGACTGTGGATGACTGTGCAATTGTGGACTGTGCAATTCGTGTTTTACTCCACTTTAAGTACTGACCATAAAACATTCCAAAATTAAGTTTTACAGGAAAAAAAATCTTAACAAACATTTTTTTCTGCATATTGACTTGTATGTAAGCCAAAAATTAAAAATAATTTTAAAGATATATAAATTAAGTAAACCAAAATTGATTTTTTATTAAAAAAAAATAGTAAATTTCAGTGCAATTTATGAAGGAAGCAAGGAGTTCCAAAAATTAGGGACTTAGATAAACCCTGTATTAGACATAAAGGAAGGTCTCATACACATTCTGCTCATAAAGGCTATGCACTTTTGAGGGTTATATACAAAGGAAATGTACTCCAGACCACAGAATAGTTTATGTGTGAGCAATGTAACTCTGATAACATTTTTAACAAGTTTTTTTGAGGTTTATATAGCAGCAAAATCTACCCAAGAATATGTAAAAGTCTATGAATGAGCAATGTATTATATCAATCAATTTTTTAGCACGTTTTTTGAGGGTTGTAGAGCTCAATGATGCTCTATGACTAAGGGCACCAGAAATCCGTCAGAGGGGTTCCTGTGTCACATCATCCTTGTTGGATTTTTAAAGATATGCTTTTGGAATTACAAGTTTTTTGAGAGTTATATGCCAAGGAAATATACTCAAGAACACGAATTATTGATGGTTGAGAAATGTAACCCAGACACATTTTGAAAAAATTTTTTTTGAGTGTTATTTATTAAAAAATGTCCCCCAAAACCCGGAATAGTGTATGGGTAAGAAATGTTCACAAAAAAGCAAATTTTTTTAAAACACATTTTTGTAGTATTATATACCACCAAAAATGTGACTGAAAGCATGGAATACTCTATAGATGAGTAATCTAATCCAGAACTATTTTTCTATGCTTTTTGTAAGTTTTACATACCATGGTAATTAATGCAACAATAATTTTGTTAAACTGTGTAGATGAGTCATTGAATCCATAAAAAAGTTGAGCATAAATATTTTTAAAGTGTAGTTGATGTACATATAGAGTCATAAATTGTTTGGAGAAAGTGCAAAGACAGACAAAAATTATGAGGAGCTTCATCCATAGACCCCTGAAAGACTGGCAGGCCTCATTCAAATATTTTAAAGTATACTTGCTGTACTCCTACACTCATAAATAGTGTTGAGCATTCCGATACTGCAAATATCGGGTATCGGCCGATATTCGCTGTATCGGAATTCCGATACCGAGTTCCGATATTTTTGTGATATCGGAAATCGGAATCGGAAGTTCCTATAAGTTCCCAGGCGTGTGCGGTGCATATGGTTCCCAGGGTCTGGAGGAGAGGAGACTCTCCTTCAGGCCCTGGGATCCATATTCATGTAAAAAATAAAGAATAAAAATAAAAAATATGGATATACTCACCCCTCCGACGGACTCGGACCTCAGCCGTGCAACTGGCAGCCTCCGTTCCTAAGAATGCAGTGAGTGTAGGACCTGCAATGATGTCGCGGCTTGTGATTGGTCGCGTGAGCGGTCACATGAGCGGTCACGCGACCAATCACAAGCCGCGACGTCATCGAAGGTCCTTCAATCTGCATTCTTAGGAACGGAGGCAGACGCTTGCAGCGGTGACAGCCAGGGGCCGTCCGAGGGTGAGTATATCCATTTTTTTTATTTTTATTCTTTATTTTTTACATGAATATGGATCCCAGGGCCTGATGGAGAGTTTCCTCTCCTTCAGACCCTGGGAATCATCCAGGATCACTTCCGATATTTGTGTCCCATTGACTTGTATTGGTATCGGGTATCGGTATCGGCGATATCTGATATTTTTTGGATATCGGCCGATCCAATCCGATACCGATACTTTCAAATATCGGAAGGTATCGCTCAACACTACTCATAAATGTTTTACACAAAGTACAACGCCAGGAAAAAATGATGAACAGGGTAATACAGTAATCCTCTTCAGGTGTTCGCTTCTTCTACTCCTTCCTTTTAAATCTGATGGGAACTACCTGCAACTGCTTCCTGGAGCCCGATTTCCAGGTGCATGGGCAAGTGAGTGGGCATCAGGTAGTGCCAGAGCCCCCAACATACAGAAATGGACAACAGCCTCCTGTGTCACCAGCATCATTGGCTGCTCACGCATATGAGGTGGGGAACCCCAAAGACAATGCGATCTCTCTGAAATGGTAGTAGCCCAGTCTTGAGCTGCCTCAAGGAGCCTCTCCCAGACCCATTCATTCGTCAAGAAGGGTTCTATATGCTCCCTTTTGTCTGGAATCATACCCATTGCATACTAGTGATGTTGTCCTTCCATTTTGAGTAACGTGACTCCAGTTCCAACCATCAGCTCTTGCAACGTGTGGGTGAAAGTGATAAGTCTATATTGGACTGCGTAGCAGACGAGCAATCAGTACAATGCCTGGCAAAGGGTAGAGACATCAATATAGCAGTTGGACAGGAAATTGATCCTGGCTGCTACATTTAGCATGGATTGGAGAAGGGAGAGTTTATTAAGAGGGAGACCAATTAGTAGACAGTTGCAGTAGTCCAGACGAGAATGAATAAAAGCAGCAGTATTTGCCGAGTAAGGTAAGGAAGTCGAAATTCTAGAGATGTACAATTATCCTGTGCTTCTTCCCCCATAGAATAATGTCCACTGGCATGTTCACTTTAAATACCCTTACTGTAGAAAATGTATTGTGATAACTAACAGGGTTTTATTGTCTACAGAATTTCTTTTAACTTTGTGCAATTATTTTTTTAATCATTTAATCATTTTTGAGACTGACAGGAAATTTAGCCAACGACAAACTGTAGACATAACAGTAGGTTACTTCTTTTTATATATTGCTATATAGAAAACAATTTAGTTTCAAGAACTTTCTTGCTGCCAGCATTTGCCATTCAAAGCTCTATACTTAAAGGCGTTTTCCCCTTTCAGAAAATCCCTGTCACAAGGCAACGTTTGTTCAAAAAACAACATTTTCTTCACTTACCCTTCAAAGCAAACAAACAAAAAAAAAGAATATGTAAGGTCGAGGCCCCACTCAAAAAAGAAGACCGAAAAAATGGACCCCAAAAATATAACTTTCATTAGAAAGTATAAAACAAATTAACTTGTGGGTTCTTGTTTAAATGTCAGTACTGAGGAAAAAATTCAAAAAAAGGGTCAACAGAGAGGGGACAATAAATTACTCTATGACTAGACTAATGCGCCCTAGAATACCCTTATAAATACCCTGCCTGCCAATGGACGTTGGCATCCTACGTTTCTATGGTATGGCGCCCCTACTCGTTGGCAGCTGTCCCTTGGAGACCCTAGTACACCCTTTACATAAAGTGTAGAGCATTTAATATCTCATTGGTTACTGCGGTTATGGGACTGTGTGAGGCTTATTTGTTGTGCCCTGAGCTGACATTTTAACAGATAAAGAGGTTTTGATCGCCTCTTATTGCATTTTATTGCATTATTGCAGTGACCAAAAAAAAGTAATTCAGGTGTTTAGATTTTTTTTTTCCTTACACAGTTTACCAATCAAAGCAATGTATTTTATAGTTTTAAAGATCAGACTTTTACAAACACCGTGCTTCCGAATATGTGTATTTTTAATTTTTTTAATAGTTTTATTTTTAAGCATTTGTGGTGTTATTTATTTTTTAATATTTTTAAAAACTTTTTTTTACTATATTTGATAATCTCATTAGGGAACTTGAGACTGCGATTGTCCGATCGTTTGTTCTATAAATACTTAATATGCAAATTGCCTCTTCAGAGAGAAAGAGGACTTAAACTCTATAGTGCCCCTGTTGGAAGTAGCGATCCTACAAGTCACAGTCAACCTTTTAATAATTTGTGCAATATGACTTAGGATAAAAGCCAAATCAGTATCTCAATTCGCAGACACGGTGTTTCGCAAATACTTATGCATCTGCACCGCTTTGTATAGCTAAATTCACAATCTTCTATGAACGCTGGCCACGGCTGTCTCTCCTAGGAGGATCGTAATGTAAGGCATCAGGGTCATTAGCAGATCCCTGGCTGTTACAGACACATGATGGCTAATTGAATTAAAATCAAAGGCAAGTACACGACTTTTGACGTACATGTATGTCAAAAATTGTTAACAAGTTAACCTCACACATCTGGAAAAGATTTTCTAAAGTCAAAGTATTGTATTTTAAATGTGACTGAGGGAGAACAATCTGCACAAAAACTGACACACTATTTCTTATTCTTAGTTAGTGATGGGCGGACCCGTGGATGTTTGGATCGGACGGGTTTGGCCGAACATAAAAAAAAAAATTTGGGTTCAGGCACAAGAATGGTACTTGAACTTGAACCCAAACACAGACCCCATTCAAATGGAAAGTAGGGCCCGAGCTTTAATTTCAAATAAAATCCGCTGTCACATTTCCCTGCGATGGGTATCAAAAAAAGACAATTTTTGTTACTCTCTGTGCGTCGGCCAATCACAGCCAATCCAATAATTTACATGGCTGTGATTGAGCTGGAATTGCTTTCATATTAAAGCTGGTTGAGCTGCATCATTCCAACAACCTTTGTTTGGACTGCCGAACCCGAACAATAACACAGATTTCCTGGAGAAGTCCCTGAGGTCCATGCACAGACAACTACTGTAGGTGTTTGATACGGACCCCGAACTTTACCATTTGGGTTTGCCCATCCCTGTTCTTAAGGCTATGTGCCCACATTGCAGAATAGAAGCAGAATTTCCTAATCAAAACCACAAATTGTCTCTTCAGAGAGGAAGAGGACTAGAACTCTAGTGCCACCTATTGGAAGTAGCAATCCTAACAGTCAATGTCGACCCTTTAACAAGCCTTGTCACATGACTTAGGATAATAGCCAAACCAGAATCTCAATTTGCAGACACTGTGTTTCGGGGTACTGCCCCTCGTCAGTGCAAAGTGGAGATCTGGTTTGGCTGATTGAGAGGCATCTGACCGGGATCCAAGAAGTATCATTTCTCCTTGCAGAGAGTGACATGATAAGCATGTCGAGGTGAGGAGACTTAAAGCCACAATGCTCCTCTGGGAAATATGCAAATTGTCTCTTCAGAGAGGAAGAGGACTAGAACTGTAGTGCCACCTATTGGAAGTAGCAATCCTAACAGTCACTGTCGACATTAATGGGATGCGTTTTGTTAGTGTTTTTTTAAGCATTTCTACAGCAGAAAAATGTGGTGGAAACGCAACGTCGGCACACAGCCTAATTCTTCCAATGAAAGTCGACTGGTTAAAAACAAAAAATCCTTGTATGAGCTGCGCTAACTGGTTAATGAATAATTTGGCATCAACAAATTATGCAGTTTCATGGAAATACCAGCATTTATAAGTAATGGAAAAAGCAAAGGGTGCGAAAGTAGCAGAGAATGTTTATAGCAATTTATATCAGATAATTAATATTGAAAATCAAATACTTATCACAGCATTCTCGCTCAGTGTTCTCTAACAGTTGTGGCTCCAATTACGTGGTGTTTGAGGGTGGATATAACCGTGCATCAGAGAAAAGATGAAGGACAGACATGAGAATGAAATGTTTTTAAATGAGTTGAAGGAAGAAAAAAACAGCGATTTGCTTCCTAACATCTGATTTAAATAATAATAAAAAAATTCAGTAAAGGTAAAATATGAATAAGTGAAAGTTCATATATTTCAATCTTTTTTTCACTTACACGTCAATCCAACATTTCGTAATGAGCTCACTTTTTCTTATTCAGAGCTCCAAATTATTTTCACAGATAAAGAGCACCCTGATAAGAATCTTACTGCCTGCTGTCAGGCACTAAAGAAACCTGAGGAGTTTACTACATAGGGTACCGTCACACTGAGCAACTTTTGAACGAGAACGACAGCGATCCGTGACGTTGCAGCGTCCTGGATAGCGATCTCATTGTGTTTGACACGCAGCAGCGATCAGGATCCTGCTGTGACATCGCTGGTCGGAGCTAGAAGTCCAGAACTTTATTTCGTCGCTGGATCGGCGATGTGTTGCTTGTAACCAGGGTAAACATCGGTGTTACAGCTGCGACCACAAACGTGGCCAAGCCGACACCTCCACGTCGCCAGACCATGACGACGTGGGCGAGCGTCCCAACAAGGAACGCAATGTGGACCCACTGGACCACAGAGTAACCTGGACCTACCCAGATTAGGGAACGGCAGCGAGCAGGGTCTGTGGCAGCTGAGCATATGAACAAGATGTAGATATGCAGAACTAGACTAAACCGCACAACTTCAGGTATGAAGAAACAAAGTTTACTTAAATGAAAGCACCGTACATAACAAAACATAAAGATGTCAGGATCTCGATTCCACATGTCAAGGAAGGGTACACGACTCAGACGTCAGACGATGGCAGGAGTCATCACGGGTTGATGCAGTCCAAGGTCATCTGGCACGGGCATACTAGGACAGCCAATCTCTCAGGCCTCGGACGTAGCACAGGCTCAGCAGGAGAACATCAGACACCGATCCCAGAAGGACGTCATCTCAGGGTGAACCTCAGGACATCAGGAAAACAGGCAAGACATCAGGAACACAGGCAGGACATCAGGAACACAGGCTTAGATGGACGTCTGACGATGGCAGGAGTCATCACGGGTTGATGCAGTCCAGGGTCATCTGGCACGGGCATACTAGGATGGCCAATCTCTCAGGCCTCAGGCGTTGCACAGGCTCAGCAGGAGAACATCAGACACCGATCCCAGAAGGACGTCATCTCAGGGTGGACCTCAGGACACAGGCAGGAAATCTGGACACAGACAGGACATCTGGACACAGACAGAAGATCTGGACGTAGGCAGGACAGCTGGACACAGGCAGGACATCTGGACATAGACAGAAGATCTGGACACAGGCAGGACATCTGGGACACTGGCGTGGCAGCCCAGGTCATCGGCTGGGACACTGGCGTGGCAGCCCAGGAATCAGGACATCGGACTCCGAAAGGACATCGGGAATACTGGAAAGACATCTGGGACACTGGCGTGGCAGCCCAGGTCATCGGCTGGGACACTGGCGTGGCAGCCCAGGAATCAGGACATCGGACACCGGAAGGACATCGGACACCGGAGGGACATCAGACACAGGCTGGACACTGGCATGGCAGCCCAGGTCATCGGCTGGGACACGGAGGGCACAGGACCAGGTAGCGGAGGTCATCAGGTTCATAACTTCGGCAGTCAGGCTCCGGACATCAGACCTAGGAAGGAACTCAAGCGTGATGGTGCTAGCTCCGCTGGACTGAAACTGGGCCAGACAGGGTTAGCACCGCATGGAAGACTGAGCACAGAATAGTAAGCGCTCAGCAAGAACACCGAACTCCATCTTTGAAAGATGAGCCCGGAAAGTTCAGTCACAGGGTGCGGGGTGCCAGACACAATAGGACTTAAGAAACATAACAGAGACAGGTTCAGACAGGATCAGGTACTGGATATTCAGCCTCCAGGATAGGCGGATCTGGGTACTCTGCCCCCAGAACAGGCGGGTAAACAAGACACAAACGGATCTGGATATACGGCCTCCAGGATAGGCGGATCTGGGTACTCGGCCCCCAGAACAGGCGAGAGACAGGCATCAGCTCTCCCAGAACATACTGCAGACAGAACGGGAGCTGGATACCTCACAAGGCAAGACACAGAAACACAATGCAATGCTCTGGCAACGCCCAGAAGCAAAGAGGAAGTTTATATAGGAGCTGCTCCTCAGCAATAGGCTGAGGAAGCAACACAGGTGCACACTCAAACCCTGATAAAAGCAGGGTAGGTGTGGCCGCGCGCACCCTAAGCACAAACAGAAACCATTATAGCACTGACAGCAGAGGAACTGTGACTTAGGGCACCTGGCAGCGGCTGCTAGCCTGGACACATGCGGAAAGCCATGCACAGCTGCAGAGGACCTCGCAAGCCGTGGCTAGCTTCCAAGCGGCAGCCAGGGACCGCACATGCGAGTGGCCATGCAGCAGAGCAAAGTCATCACAGCACATGTACAGCTACGCAGCGGTGGCAGGGAACTGAGCAGCATCCATACAGGTAACAGACAACAGTATCCCTGCACATTAGGGGGAGATGAGCAAGGGTTAAAGCAGAGACATGCAAAAGTAACACCGAAAAAACAAGGTATAAACCCAGCGGCGTTACAATCGGGCTACTAAGCGCAGGGCCGCGCTCAGTAACCCGATGTTTTTCCTGGTTACCATTGTAAATGTAAAAAAAAAAAAAAACAGTACATACTTACATTCCGGTGTCTGTCACGTCCCTCGCCGTCAGCTTCCCGCACTGACTGTGAGCGCCGGCCGTAAAGTAAAAGCAGAGCACAGCGGTGACGTCACCGCTGTGCTTTACGGCCGGCACTGACACAGTCAGTGCGGGAAGCTGACGGCGAGGGACGTGACAGACACCGGAATGTAAGTATGTAGTGTTTTTTTTTTATTACATTTACAATGGTAACCAGGGTAAACATCGGGTTGCTAAGCGCGGCCCTGCGCTTAGTAACCCGATGTTTACCCTGGTTACCCGGGGACTTCGGCATCGTTGGTCGCTGGAGAGCTGTCTGTGTGACAGCTCTCCAGCGACAACACAACGACTTACCAACGATCACGGCCAGGTCGTATCGCTGGTCGTGATCGTTGGTAAATCGTTTAGTGTAACGGTACCTTTACAGGTAAATTCAGCTCCCATTACACTCATATTTAAATGCATTTTAAGTAAACTAACTGAAGTATCAGCAGAATATGATGGATGGCAGATGGACATGCAGAGCTGGAAGCACAATAAGAAGTAGAACCAGATGTATGGATTGAACAAGAAAAGCAGAGATGTATAGGAAATTGATATCTTGTTTGCAGAAGTGCAGTTCCACACTGGAATAGTAGAAATAAACAGGGAATTTGGTAACTTTCTTGCACAGAAGCGGTTACACATGTAAGGGGGCATGCAGTAGAAAATATGGTTTGGTTTCCTAACATTGTGCAACACTTGTGACCATAGGTCACCATCTACTGTTCAAACTGAACCAATCTATAGTGGAGTTTTTCTTGGAGGATCAATCTAGCTAGAACACCAGGTCTCATGGTAGTTGTGGCAGATATCCAATGTAAATAGCCAGGGTAACAAGGCAGGAAAGGAGTTGGCACCAACAAGCGAGACCAGCGGAACGTGTGAGTGGAGAGAAGCAGAGGCTGATTTGCATGCTTAGGAATGCAACACAGGCAGGAGGTCATCAGTGAGATCTAGATTGCACCGGTCAAGCCCTGGGATCCAAATGACGCAGATCAAGACCCAAAGCTCAGCCCTCATTAGTCGAGAACTGATAGCTGGAAATCGCAGGTCAAGCACCGAAGACTGAAACTGGAATGCTATCCGGAAGCACCTTCTGCAAAGCTTAACTAAAGGAGCTTACTCTGATTGCTGGTTTTTAACCACTTAAATTACCTTTGTTAATATACAATAGAGGCAATGTCTAGTCATCTATTCGGGCACCTATTGACACCCCCACACTATGATACGTATTGACGATAGGTTGTCATGGCAGCTGGGGGTCTCTTGAAGCTCCGTATACCTGCCATTTTAGACTTAATATATCATGAGTTTTGCAATAAAATGTGTAGAATAAATGAAATTTAGATACCATACCAAGTCAGAGGAGCAGTGCATTGCCTGTCACACAGTTGACTCTGGCTCTCTGGCACTTTAATGGAAGGAAGGGATGGTGTGACTGTGTATTTCTCAGTAAAGGTACCTTCACACGAAACGACTTTGTAACGATATCGCTAGCGATCCGTGATGTTGCAGCGTCCTCGCTAGCGATATCGTTTCGTTTGACACGCAGCAGCGATCAGGATCCTGCTGTGATGTCGCTGGTCGCTGAATAAAGTCCAGAACTTTATTTGGTCGTCCGATCGCCGTGTATCGTTGTGTTTGAAAGCAAAAGCAACGATACCAGCGATATTTTACACTGGTAACCAGGGTAAACATCGGGTTACCAAGCGCAGGGCCGCGCTTAGTAACCCGATGTTTACCCTGGTTACCAGCGTAAAAGTAAAAAAAACAAACAGTACATACTCACCTGCGCGTCCCCCAGCGTCTGCTTCCTGACACTGACTGAGCCCGGCCCTAAAGTGAAAGTGAAAGCACAGCTGTGTTGTTAGGAGCTCAGTCAGTGTCAGGAAGCAGACGCTGGGGGACGCGCAGGTGAGCATGTACTGTTTGTTTTTTTTACTTTTACGCTGGTAACCAGGGTAAACATCGGGTTACTAAGCGCGGCCCTGCGCTTAGCAACCCGATGTTTACCCTGGTTACCCGGGGACCTCGGCATCGTTGGTCGCTGGAGAGCGGTCTGTGTGACAGCTCCCCAGCGATCAAACAGCGACGCTGCAGCGATCGGCATCGTTGTCGCTATCGTTGCAGCGTCGCTTCGTGTGAAGGTACCTTTAGTCCTTGTCTGATGCATCCCACAACAGGAGAATATCAGCTGTGACCTCTGTGGGTATTTGCTTTATCTACTATCTGATGCTTCTGTGATTCAATTGGCTAATGGAGACAAGAAAAAGCAAATGCCAACCGAGAAGTTCTTGGTACATGCCCGGTTATGTGAATGAAGATTTGCAACTTTATTACTAACTTTGGAATGGAGGGGCACAAAAAAAATAAACAGAATCAGTGGAGCAGCAGCAATTGGAAATGGTCTCAGTTTTAATTAAAAAAAATCAAGTGAAATGTCCTCCTTAACCCCTTCACCACCTTGGGCCTTTCCAGTTTTAAGTTTTCACTTTTTGCTCCCCTTACTTCCTACAGCCATAACTTTTATATTCTTTTGGTCAATATGGCCATGTTAGGGCTTGTTTTTTGCGGGACAAGTTGTACTTTTGAACACCACCATTTATTTTGTCTTATCTCAAATTTATCTTATTACGTAGATTGCCATTTACAAAAACTAGTACCCTATCTTCCGGCCTATCTGAAAGATAGTAAACACATTCTACAAATATTAAGCGATCTACAGTGGCAGGATCATTTCATTTTAGGAACACTAGACATTACTTCTTTATACACAGTACAGTAATTCAACACAATAAGAAAATTGAAGCAGTGATTTATTTTTTAAATAAATCGCATAATAGTTTTTCCTCAGAAAAAAGTGGATTTTATTAAAGAATGCATATTTTTTATTTTAACGCACAATTCTTTTTAGTACAAGATGAACTACTATACCCAGCAGTGGGGAATAGCTATGGAGACCAGATTCACGCCCAATTATGCCAACCTCTATGTTGGGAGATGGGATGAGCTCCACATCTACCCAGAGTGTGTGCTGCGCGAATCTGTTCCTCTGGTTACGTTTTATTGATGATATCTCTTTTATATGAGAAGTGGGACAAGAATCGTTAAACCAATTTTTAATAGACATTAATAAAAATGATTTTTATTTACACTTCTGTGCTACTACCAGCCAAGAGAAAATACATTTTTGGGACCTTAATATTTATATTCAAAACAGTGAAATAAAAACATGCACCTCTAACAAAACTACTGATTCAAACAGTTATATCTCTATGAACAGCTGCCATTTACCCCGTTGGCTGATAAATGTTCTACGCACTCAATTCATGAAAATGCTCCAGCCCAACAAACTATGAGAGGGAAGCTGATACCCTCACTAACAAATTTCTCAGCAAGGGATATAATCAGAAATTCCTACTGGAAACAAAAAATAGTGTGAGCAGGATCCCTAGGTCAGAACTCCTCTATAACAATAAAAGGAAAGAGGGAAATATAATGAGTGATGGAGACAAAACATTTGAGACAATTTGAATATTCACCTTCTAAAGAAAATTGTTAAGAAACATTGGGACCTTTTGAAAGATGATAAAGTCATTATCGATAAAATAACCAACCGTCCTAAATTTATATTTAAGAAAGCTAGAAATTTGGGCAATATTATCACCCCCACAGTACTACAAACACCTAGCGATCAAAGAAAAGGAGTGGGTCATTTTAAACAACATCTAAAGGGCTTTTTTTCCATGTAAAAAGTGTAAGGTGTGTAAGACCTTGCGACCAACTAAGCGAAAAACCCGTGATATCCAAGAATAATGTGGAATTCCACACGGATTTTATCACATGCACTACACCAGGAATAATCAATGTGATAGAGTTCCCGTATAAGAAAATGTATGTGGGAAGTACAAAGTGCCCCTTAAATAAAAGAATAAATGAGCAGCTTTATAATATAAGAAATAAATTTGACTACCACCCCTTACCAAAACACTTTGCGACATTCAATGGAGGGCTTGTACATGATATTAGAATCACAGGAGTTCAGATTGTACATAAACACTGGCGGAATGGTGACTTTATCAAGCAAATGTCAAAAGAAGAAAGCCGCTGGATTTTCCATTTGGATACATTAAAACCTAAAAGCCTAAATAATTACATTGAACTGTCTGCTTTTGAATAACTTATATATAGACGAGTCACGGGTATATAAAACCATAGATACACATGAGGAACCATCCCTGATGAAGGAATCCATAAGAATTCCAAAATGCATTGGTTTTTTTGGTCCTCTTCTCAATCTGTAACTTTCCTGGTGACCTCACGAGTCACGTGATCCAAGATGTCATGCAGGTCCTGTCAGATCCTGTAAGTATATTGCTGAGTATACAGACACTTTCGCTCCTGAGCTCATTCTTCAGCCACCGGTAGGCGACCTTCTCTCCACCCACTGGGGCGAAAAACAACTGTAACCCACCTCCAAGCCCTCCACAAGTATATATCGTGTTAATACATCACAGGTAACATATTACCAGTATCATCCTAAATCACCGTTATTTTGTGCTTATATGGAATGCTTATTTATACTGCACTAATGCAACTACTAGCATTGAGTGCTACTAAAAAACTTAAAACACACTGCTTAAACTGCCCAACATATCATTAATGAACGTGTGTTCCTCCTCTCAGCATCTACCTGCACGATTGTATTTCTGTTCCATATCGAGCATGCAGAACCCTATTATAGGCATAAACAAATCTTCTTACGTCATTTTAAAAAGGCAATTTAACACCTAAAAGCTTAAATTTATGAATTATGCACTTTGAATCTTAGGGCAAGTAAAACATAACTTTTATTTAACCATGGTGTACTGGAAAACCAGAAGAAATTTCAAAGTGCAGTGAAATTGCAAAAAAATGCAATTCCAAATTTATTTATTTTTTTTTACTATGTTCACAAAATATTAAAACTGACCTGCCATTATGATTCTCCAGGTCATTACAAGTTCATAGACACCAAACATGTATAGGTTCTTTTTTTATTTAAGTAGTGAAAAAAAATCCAAAGTTTGTGAAAAAAAAAAGTCAACATTTTCTAAAACCTGTAGCATCTCCATTTTTCGTGATCTGGGGCTGGATAAGGGCTTAATTTTTGCATGCCGAGCTGACATTTTTATTGATACCATACTGGTATAGATAGGATTGCCCATGTTTGCATTTAAGGCAGTGTTGTGGTGACCAAAAAACTTAATTCTGGCGTTTTGATTTTTTCCTCGTTATGCCGTTTACCGATCAGATTAATTTTTTTTATATGTTGATAGATTGAGTGTTTCTGAATGCAGCGATACCAAATATGTCTATTTTATAAATTTATTTATTTTTATTGATTTATCTTGAATGGGGTGAATGGAGGGGTTATTTAAACTTTTATTTTTTTTTATATTTTATGAAAAAAAAAATTTAAGTTATTACTGGCTTCATTAATCTCTATGAGAGAATAGAAGCTGTGGTCTTCTGATCGCGCTTGTGCTGCACATAGCAGGGTTTCGGCGCTGCTATGTGTAGCAGAAATGCTCACTTGCTATAAGCGCTGGCCACTAGGCACTGCTCATAGCTATTCAGCAATAACAAACACAGGGGCCTCCTGTAGACCCCGGGTTGTTATGCCAACCCATTGGCGACCTGCTGCATTTAACCCTAGAACGCATACCTGGGGCCTCGCAGGCCTGCCAGGTTACTTATTTTCTATTTTCTGTAAAAGTACTTTAGTTAGAATTTTGAAAATCTAGGTAATCCTCAGGTATATAGTTGTTAGTAATTTCCAGTTATTCATATATTTTTATGTTACAGACATTTCGGTATAACAACCTTTTTTTGGGACTACCCCATATTCATGCACCCTTGCATTCTGCAGAGAACATCTCTCTCCAACCAAACCTGTTCTTCTTCATTAAACTCATCTTAATGACTTGCGTTTTGTCATCAATAAGTGTGTGCTCCTAGCATGCTGACAACTCCCATTTAAAATAAATGAAAATATGCCAGCTCCTGGTGAGTTGAGATAAATGGGTGTAACGACCGTTATGCCGGTCGCTGCTCGAGAACAGAATACGGCGCTGCTATGAATGACTCAGGGCGCAATATGATATTAAACCAACTTTTCTTTATAACTTATGCAAAAAATGACAGAATTTTCTCTCCCAACCCAACATGGGCCACAACAGACACAACTCACAGAATACAAGTTATACAGCCTGAGAGACCCCAAGTGCCAGCTTCACAGACAGGAATCCGACTACCCCACAACTATACCACTCCCTCCCTTAACTGTAACGGGCCTACACGGGGTTACACTGTGCCTGTGACACGTGGTCCTCTCAGGAATACAATCTTACACCCGCCTCCCGCCTAATTTACAATAAATCACGGGTACCCGGTTTTTTTCCCAACATATATATATACAGTATATACTCAGTGTATACGCAGTGCACTGTCTTATTATTGAGCGCTCAGAGTGTACTCTTTCACAATATATGCTTCAACGGTAAATAACTGAATTTGTTATACAGATGTCCAGCAGCGGATTAAAGAGGTGTTTGAGCCACCAAATCTTCTGTTGCAGATCCAGATAAAGTTCACAAATAATTCCAGGAATATCCCACAGCCAGAATCGTGAAGCGCAGGAATCCACACAGTGTCTATTAGTTATCATGCAATTCTTAATACAAGAGTGTCCTTAAACAGGCTGTGATTCCTATCTAGCTATCCCTAGCTAACTACACAGTCGGTGACCGGTCACACTTCTCTGTTTACTCACAAGAATAGCTTTCTTGAAATCACACAGTCCCAAAACAGGAATGCCTCAAGATCTGGATTCCCCACTCTCCATCACCGCGCTGCTTCTTCTCAAATGCCCAGAAACTCTCTCTGAGGTAACTGTCCTGTTTCCAGAATCTTCTTGTCTGTAACTCATGGGTGACCTCCGGTGGCTGAACAAAATTACTGCAACAACATTGTTTAGAATTGAGAGTCCTCACAGTGGTTGATACCTTTTAATGGCTAACTGAAAAGATGGTAACAAATTGCAAGCTTTCGAGACTACACAGGTCTCTTCATCAGGCAAAGACTAATACAAATTCTGAAGAATCACATGTTTATGCACAACATAGCACAGAAAAAAAAAACATGCATAAGACAGGTGGCATGAAGCAGAATTACCTTGAGTGATAAACAGTTATGTCCATAAATGTTGGGCCAGTTCTTAGATAAGGAATGTTTTATTGTCCTCTGATTGGGGTCTCTGTTGTGATGACCCCTCACAGTCTGAGGGGCAAGTTCCTTAGTTGATGTAAAAGGACATAAATCCATGTGACACATTCATTCCACCACTAAGACAGTCAAAGACTCTTCTGTCTCTCTGAGTTTTGAAGTTACCTTTCAATACAAGTAATTTCATGTCCATAATGTTATGATTTGGGAGACAGAAATGTATTGCAACAGGTATATCCATTCTTTTTTCTCTTATTGTATGGCGATGAGAGTTCATCCTTGTTCTCAGTTTCTGCCCTGTCTCCCCCACATACAGACCCCCAGTTGGACATTTAGTACAAATAATTAAGTACACCACATTAGAAGTGTCGCAGCTGAATGTACCTGGTATCTTGTAGTCCTGATGTGAGTTGGGGATCTTTATCTTGTCCGTGGTCATTATAAATGGACAGGTTTTACATTTTTTCTGATTGCAGGGAAAGGTACCTGCAGCTATTGGAGAGGACAGGGAGCTTTTGACAATGATGCTTCTTAGATTTGGGGGCTGCCTAAAACACAGTAGTGGGGGGTCTGGAAAAATGGATTGTAAGCGGGCATCTTTTTGCAGTAAAGGTTGTAATTTCCGTGCAGCTCCCCTTAGCACCTCCAGATTTGGACTGTAGGTGACTACTAGAGGTACCCGGTTATTTTCTTCTTTAGCTTTGTAATGTAGCAGGTGATTCCTTGATATTCTGGTGGCTCTTGTAATCTGGTTTTCAATTGTTCTTGGATGGTAGCCCTGATTCAAAAAGGTCTTTCTGAGGTGACCAAGGTGTACATCCCTATCCATTGGGTTGGAACATATACGATTGTATCTGATGGCTTGGCTGTAGACAATGGAGTTTTTTATGTGTTTTGGATGGAAACTGTCCCATTTAAGGTATGTTGGACGGTCGATTGGCTTCTGATACAGGGATGTCTCTATTCTATTGTTCTGCAGCTTAATGATGGTGTCCAAAAAGTTAATTTCAGTGCAGGAGTAGTTGAGTGTCAAGTTGATGGTTGGATGAAATAGATTAAACTGTTCATGGAACGTCTTTAGCTGGGGCTCAGACTCCATCCAGATGATTAAAATGTCATCAATGTAGCGGTAGTAGGCCAGAGGCCTGATGGGACATGAGGACAAAAAGTTGCTTTCAAGCTTGGCCATGAAAAGATTTGCATACTGTGGGGCCATTTTACTTCCCATTGCTGTGCCATTCTGCTGTAGATAGATCTTCTTGTCAAATTCAAAGTAATTGCGGGTGAGGATGAATTTTATAAGTTTCACCACAGAATCAGCATCAGTCCCTGTGTTTTCCAGGAAGAATTTGCAGGCATTTAATCCATCCTGGTGTGGGATATTGGAGTACAAAGATTCCACATCCATGGTGGCCAGGATGGTTCCTTCTGGTAGAGGACCTATTGATGATAGTTTATTCAATAGGTCAGTTGTGTCCTGAATGAAGCTGGGTGTATCCTTTACCAGGGGTTTAAGAACACCCTTTACCCATCCAGATACCTGCTCAGTAAGGGCATGGTTCTCATTTACTCATAATGTGAATAAAGAGAATCTGTTGCCAGATTTTTGCCATCTATTCTGAGAGCAGCATAATTTAGACATAGAGACTCTGATTCCAGGGATGTGTCACTTACTGAGCTGCTTGCTGACGTTTTGATAAAATCACTGCTTTATCAACAGGAAATTATCACTAGAGCACTAATAATCATGCTGCCACCTAGTCATATTGATGACCTCTGCATAGCCCAGCCTCTTCCACTGATGGACAGCTTTCTGCCTATGGACAGTGTACACAGAAAGCAGCCAATCAGTGGGGTGGGTGGGGTTATACACAGCTCAGCATTAAAGCACTGCTAGATCTGTAGCAGATAAAACAGTGATTTTATCAAAACTGCAGCAAGCAGCCCAGAAAATGACACATCACTGGAATCACGGTCTCTGCGCCTACACTGAGCTGCTCTCAGATGTGGTAGTGAAAACCTGTTCACAGATTTTGTTTCAAATGCATTGCCAAATGACATAAGGTATAATTTTGCCTGAAAACAACGGTCATATTTTACTTTATATCCTATCATGAGGAAAGGCTCTTTCCCTTCTTTTCAACAGTACAATTTTCCATTTTATTTCCCCATTTCCAAATACCTTTATTTATCCATTATCCACACAGAAGAGTGATGGTTTGGATTTTTGCAGGACGAGCTGTAGTTTTGACTGATGCCAATAATTTTACCATACAATATATCCTTGAAAAGGTGAAAAAATCAATTGCTCTGAAATTGTAAAAAGAAGGCAAATTGCTTAACTGTTTTTTCGATATAGTTCTGATGGCGTTCATTGTGGGGTAAAAATGACACCGCAATATGATTCCACAGGTTAGTTCAATTACAGTGACACCAAGCATTTATTCTTTTATTATTATTTAACCCCTTCCCGACATCTGACGTACTATCCCGTCGAGGTGGGGTGGGCCCCCATGACCGCCGACGGGATAGTACGTCATACGCGATCGGCCGCGCTCACGGGGGGAGCGCGGCCGATCGCGGCCGGGTGTCGGCTGCATATCGCAGCTGACATCCGGCACTATGTGCCAGGAGCGGTCACGGACCGCCCCCGGCACATTAACCCCCGGCACACCGCGATCAAACATGATCGCGGTGTACCGGCGGTACAGGGAAGCATCGCGCAGGGAGGGGGCTCCCTGCGGGCTTCCCTGAGACGATCGGTACAAGGTGATGTACTCACCTCGTACCGAACGTCTTCTCCCTGCAGGCCCCGGATCCAAAATGGCCGAGGGGCTGTATCCGGGTCCTGCAGGGAGCACTTCCGGGTCGGAGCAGGCTGCAGATGAAAGCTGCAGCCTGCACGGCTGTAAGTGAGATCGGAGATCTCACAGAGTGCTGTGCACACTGTGAGATCAGCGATCTGTAATGTCCCCCCCTGGGACAAAGTAAAAAAGTAAAAAAAAAAATTCCCACATGTGTAAAAAAAATAAAAAAAAATTCCTAAATAAATAATAATAAAAAAAAAAATATTATTCCCATAAATACATTTCTTTATCTAAAAAAAACAAACAAAAACAATAAAAGTACACATATTTAGTATCGCCGCGTCCGTACCGACCCAACCTATAAAACTGCCCCACTAGTTAACCCCTTCAGTAAACGCCGTAAGAAAAAAAAAAAAAAAACGAGGCAAAAAACAACGCTTTATTACCATACCGCCGAACAAAAAGTGGAATAACACGCGATCAAAAAGACGGATATAAATATCCATGGTACCGCTGAAAATGTCATCTTGTCCCGCAAAAAACGAGCCGCCATACAGCATCATCAGCAAAAAAATAAAAAAGTTATAGTCCTCAGAATAAAGCGATGCCAAAATAATTATTTTTTCTATAAAATAGTTTTTATCGTATAAAAGCGTCAAAACATAAAAAAATGATATAAATGAGGTATCGCTGTAATCGTACTGACCCGACGAATAAAACTGCTTTATCAATTTTACCAAGCGCAGAACGGTATAAACGCCTCTCCCAAAAGAAA
Source organism: Ranitomeya variabilis (assembly GCF_051348905.1). Taxonomy (NCBI): domain Eukaryota; kingdom Metazoa; phylum Chordata; class Amphibia; order Anura; family Dendrobatidae; genus Ranitomeya; species Ranitomeya variabilis. Next base: position 625,903,178 of record NC_135232.1, read on the forward strand.
TTCATGAATAGCTGGTTTTTGGTTATTCTGCCTCACAAAAATCGGAATAAAAAGTGATAAAAAATGGTCACGTGTCCGAAAATGTTACCAATAAAAACGTCAACTCGTCCCGCAAAAAACAAGACCTCACATGACTCTGTGGACCAAAATGTGGAAAAATTCTAGGTCTCAAAATGTGGAGACGCAAAAACTTTTTTGCTATAAAAAGCGTCTTTTAGTCTGGTTTCACACTTGTGTTTTTATCTGCATGCGTTTTTTTAAAAAACCACGTGTGAAAAAATGCATGTAAACGCGGTAAAACGCATGCGTTTTTATAGAAAAACACAAGAAAACAAGAAAAAAACAAAAAACCCTAACCCTACCCCTAACCCTACCCCTAACCTGAAATACGTGGCACTGAAATACGTGGCACTGAAATATACGTTTATATACGTATATAAGTGCCACGATATTTCAGAGGCCACGTATTTAAGTGCCACGTATTTAAGTGCCACGTATTTAAGTGCCACGTATTTCAGTGCCACGTATTTCAGTGCCACGTATTTCAGTGCCACGTATTTCAGTGCCACGTATTTACGTGCCACGTATTTACGTGCCACGTATTTACGTGCCACGTATTTACGTGCCACGTATTTACGTGCCACGTATTTTTCAGTGCCTGAAATACGTGGCACTGAAATACGTGGCACTGAAATATCGTGGCACTTAAATACGTGGCACTTAAATACGTGGCACTGAAATATCGTGGCACTGAAATACGTGGCACTTAAATACGTGGCACTGAAATACGTGGCACTGAAATACGTGGCACTTAAATACGTGGCACTTAAATACGTGGCACTTAAATACGTGGCACTGAAATACGTGGCACTTAAATACGTGGCACTTAAATACGTGGCACTTAAATACGTGGCACTTAAATACGTGGCACTTAAATACGTGGCACTTAAATACGTGGCACTTAAATACGTGGCACTGAAATACGTGGCACTGAAATACGTGGCACTTAAATACGTGGCACTTATATACGTGGCACTTATGACTGTCAGAAAATGTTCAGTAAACGGTTAGGGGTGAGGTTAGGGGTAGGGTTTCAGGTAGAATTGGGGAGTTTCCACTGTTCAGGCACATCAGGGGCTCTCCAAACGCGACATGGCGTCCAATCTCAATTCCAGCCAATTCTGCGTTGAAAAAGTAAAACGGTGCTCCTTCCCTTCCGAGCTCTCCCGTGCGTCCAAAAAGGGGTTTACCCCAACATATGGGGTATCAGCGTACTAGGGACAAATTGAACAACAACTTCTGGGGTCCAAGTTCTCTTGTTATCCTTGGGAAAATAAAAATTTGGGGGGCTAAAAATCATTTTTGTGGGAAAAAAAATATGTTTTATTTTCACGGCTCTGCGTTGTAAACTGTAGTGAAACACTTGGGGGTTCAAAGTTCTCACAACACATCTAGATAAGTTCCTTGGGAGGTCTAGTTTCCAATATGGGGTCACTTGTGGGGGGTTTGTACTATTTGGGTACATCAGGGGCTCTGCAAATGCAACGTGACGCCTGCAGACCAGTCCATTTAAGTCTGCATTCCAAATGGCGCTCCTTCCCTTCCGAGCTCTGTCATGCGCCCAAACAGTGGTTCCCCCCCACATAGGGGGTATCAGCGTACTCAGGACAAATTGGACAACAACTTTTAGGGTCCAATTTATCCTGATACCCTTGTGAAAATACAAAACTGGGGGCTAAAAAATCATTTTTGTGAAAAAAACATAATTTTTATTTTCACGGCTCTGCGTTATAAACTGTAGTAAAACACTTGGGGGTTCAAAGTTCTCACAACACATCTAGATAAGTTCCTTGGGGGGTCTAGTTTCCAATATGGGGTCACTTGTGGGGGGTTTGTACTGTTTGGGTACATCAGGGGCTCTGCAAATGCAACGTGACGCCTGCAGACCAATCCATTTAAGTCTGCATTCCAAATGGCGCTCCTTCCCTTCCGAGCTCTGTCATGCGCCCAAACAGTGGTTCCCCCCCACATAGGGGGTATCAGCGTACTCAGGACAAATTGGACAACAACTTTTAGGGTCCAATTTATCCTGATACCCTTGTGAAAATACAAAACTAGGGGCTAAATTTCATTTTTGTGAAAAAAAAAAAAAAAATTATTTTCACGGCTCTGCGTTATAAACTGTAGTGAAACACTTGGGGGTTCAAAGTTCTCACAACACATCTAGATAAGTTCCTTGGGGGGTCTAGTTTCCAATATGGGGTCACTTGTGGGGGGTTTGTACTGTTTGGGTACATCAGGGGCTCTGCAAATGCAACGTGACGCCTGCAGACCAATCCATTTAAGTCTGCATTCCAAATGGCGCTCCTTCCCTTCCGAGCTCTGTCATGCGCCCAAACAGTGGTCCCCCCCCACAAATGGGGTATCAGCGTACTCCAGACAAATTGGACAACAACTTTTGGGGTCCAATTTATCCTGATACCCTTGTGAAAATACAAAACTGGGGGCTAAAAAATCATTTTTGTGAAAAAAAAAAAAAAAATTATTTTCACGGCTCTGCGTTATAAACTGTAGTGAAACACTTGGGGGTTCAAAGCTCTCAAAACACATCTAGATAAGTTCCTTAGGGGGTCTACTTTCCAAAATGGTGTCACTTGTGGGGGGGTTTAATGTTTAGGCACATCAGGGGCTCTCCAAACGCAACATGGCATCCCATCTTAATTCCAGTCAATTTTGCATTGAAAAGTAAAATAGCGCTTCTTCCCTTCTGAGCTCTGCTATGCGCCCAAACAATGGTTTACACCCACATATGGGGTATCGTCGTACTCAGGACAAATTGCACAACAACTTTTGTGGTCTAATTTCTTCTCTTACCCTTGGGGAAATAAAAAAATGGGGGTGAAAAGATCATTTTTGTGAAAAAATATGATTTTTTATTTTTACGGCTCTGCATTATAAACTTCTGTGAAGCACTTGTTGGGTCAAAGTGCTCACCACACATCTAGATAAGTTCCTTAGGGGGTCTACTTTCCAAAATGGTGTCATTCGTGGGGGGTTTCAATGTTTAGGCACATTAGGGGCTCTCCAAACGCAACATGGCGTCCCATCTCAATTCCAGTCAATTTTGCATTGAAAAGTCAAATGGCGCTCCTTCCCTTCTGAGCTCTGCCCTGCGCCCAAACAATGGTTTACACCCACATATGGGGTATCAGTGTACTCAGGACAAATTGCACAACAATTTTTGGGGTCCAATTTCTTCTCTTACCCTTGGGAAAATAAAAAATTGGGGGTGAAAAGATCATTTTTTGTGAAAAAATATGATTTTTTATTTTTACGGCTCTGCATTATAAACTTCTGTAAAGCACTTGTTGGGTCAAAGTGCTCACCACACATCTAGATAAGTTCCTTAGGGGGTCTACTTTCCAAAATGGTGTCACTTGTTAGGGGTTTCAATGTTTAGGCACATCAAGGGCTCTCGAAATGCAACATGGCGTCCCATCTCAATTCCAGTCAATTTTGCATTGAAAAGTCAAATGGCGCTCCTTCCCTTCCGAGCTCTGCCCTGCGCCCAAACAATGGTTTACACCCACATATGGGGTATCAGCGTACTCAGGACAAATTGCACAACAATTTTTGGGGTCCAAATTCTTCTCTCACCCTTGGGAAAATAAAAAATTGGGGGTGAAAAGATCATTTTTGTGAAAAAATATGATTTTTTATTTTTACGGCTCTGCATTATAAACTTCTGTAAAGCACTTGTTGGGTCAAAGTGCTCACCACACATCTAGATAAGTTCCTTAGGGGGTCTACTTTCCAAAATGGTGTCACTTGTTAGGGGTTTCAATGTTTAGGCACATCAGGGGCTCTCCAAATGCAACATGGCGTCCCATCTCAATTCCAGTCAATTTTGCATTGAAAAGTCAAATGGCGCTCCTTTGCTTCCAAGCTCTGCCATGCGCCCAAACTGTGGTTTACCCCCACATATGGGGTATCAGCGTACTCAGGACAAATTGTACAACAACTTTTGGGGTCTATTTTCTCCTGTTACCCTTGGTAAAATAAAACAAATTGGAGCTGAAATAAATTTTGTGTGAAAAAAAGTTAAATGTTCATTTTTATTTAAACATTCCAAAAATTCCTGTGAAACACCTGAAGGGTTAATAAACTTCTTGAAAGTGGTTTTGAGTACCTTGAGGGGTGCAGTTTTTAGAATGGTGTCACACTTGGGTATTTTCTATCATATAGACCCGTCAAAATGACTTCAAATGAGATGTGGTCCCTAAAAAAAAATGGTGTTGTAAAAATGAGAAATTGCTGGTCAACTTTTAACCCTTATAACTCCGTCACAAAAAAAAATTTTGGTTCCAAAATTGTGCTGATGTAAAGTAGACATGTGGGAAATGTTATTTATTAAGTATTTTGTGTGACATATGTCTGTGATTTAAGGGCATAAAAATTCAAAGTTGGAAAATTGCGAAATTTTCAAAATTTTCGCCAAATATTCGTTTTTTTCACAAATAAACGCAAGTTATATCGAAGAAATTTTACGACTAACATGAAGTACAATATGTCACGAGAAAACAATGTCAGAATCGCCAAGATCCGTTGAAGCGTTCCAGAGTTATAACCTCATAAAGGGACAGTGGTCAGAATTGTAAAAATTGGCCCGGTCATTAACGTGGAAACCACCCTTGGGGGTGAAGGGGTTAAGGAGCAAAATTTTGCAGAGAATTTAGTAAAAATTCTCTAATAGTCTCTCAGAACCTATAACTTTTTTTCTATCAATAAAACTATGTGACAGGTTTTTATTTATTTTTAGTTACTGAAATTTTTATTGATATCACTTTGAGGTATACACGACATTTTGATCGCCTTTATTCCATGCTTTTTTGAAGGTACGGCAACTAAAAATATTCCAATTCTTTTTTTTCTCTTCATTGTGTTTACATTTTTTTAAATATTTTTATAGTACATATATGCCAATAACAAATACGCATATTATTTTTATTTTTTATTAAAAGGGAGAGGGGGGTGATTCAAATTAGTAGATTTTTTTTAAAAACATTAGTTTATATTTTTTACAGTCCTTTTAGGGGACTTGTACTTAGGATTGTCTTATTGCTTGATATATATGCTGTAGTACAATTATATTGCAATACATGGACAGATTGATGTTCTCCACAGGAGAACCTAAATGGCAACCCATTGGGCTAGTGTGGTCATTTCTCAGGGGGCTGACTGGAGCCGGCGTATGCACGTACCGTCAAATATGCAATTAAAAATGCCACTGCCAGTGATTGGCAGCAGCACCTAAATAGTTAAACAGCTGTGATCAGAAAATGCTGTGACCACTGTTGTTACAGGAAGATGTCGGCTGTGAATCACAGCCAGCATCTGCAAGGTATGTTGCAGGTTCATCTCCTGAGCATGTTGACCCAACAGGAAACGGTTAAAGAGTCGATATTGCCTTTTAGCATTGCTGCTTCCAATACATGGTACTAGATCACCTGTTCTCTTTCTCCCTTGGAGAAGCTACTTCTATATTTAATTTCCCAAGGGATGCACTTTATGGCCTGTAAGTCTCCCCATGCCAACTTGAAGCTTTCTACATGGTTACTTAAACCCCAACACCTTCTAGCAAAGTCCTCTTATCCAACCAAAATTGTGAATGGTTTGTGCTGATGAAGGGTAAGAACCCTGAAACATGTGTCTGGTGTGTCTATATTCTAAGTCATGTGACATGGCTATTTAAAGGGTTAATATTGTCTGGTAGGATTGTTAGCCTCTATTTTCAAAATGTTGTTCTTTATTTATTACCTCAGTATGTAATTTTCAATCTCAGAGGTAATTGTATATCCCATGTAGAGTAATAGATGGCAGTAAAGCCGAGCTTGTTCATTTGCTCAGCATCATTAGTAAAACACTCTTCATACATTTGTGAAGTGATGAAGCATAGTGGAGGAAATTTACCGGACCTCTTGTCTTATTTCTTCTCATTTTGTTCACAGTCAGCTCCGATAAATAGATGAAATGCCTTAAATTAAAGCAGAGACCCGTAAAATCTCTCTGTGCGGCTAAATTCTCATCTCAGAGTATAAGTCGACCAACAGCCGTGATTAAATCTTCAGAATTCAGCATCTATGCAGCAGATTGATCTTAGGAATTGTGAAGACTCCGAAATACAAGGATGTATGTAATTCTTGGGATACATACCTATGTAGCTATTGCCCAAGTGTAATAAACAGAGGATGTCTGTCTAATCCTGAATCAATGTATTAAATTCTTGTGGCCTTTCCTAACTTTCTCACACGATATTATATACTTATATATCTCAGTATAGATCTCCGGAAGAGGTTGGAATCCACAACCCTATTAATTCCACATCAGGGCACAATGGACCTCTATAAAATATTAGAAGTCAAATAAAATGGAACAATTTTTTTTGCAATCAATTTTTCCAAAGATTTAACGTTTTATAGGATCTGTGTAAATATAAAGACCTGTAATTGATGAGAAGTCACAACTAGATAGATGAATTTATCCTCGTGTATTTAAATTCTACTCACATTTTACAACTATCCATATTTGACAAAATATGGATGGATTTTTGTAATTCACTATGCCCAAATTCAGCAAAAAAACATCCAGCTGGCTGCTATTTTGCTAAACCATAGAGTGTCGGTAAAAGATAAAAAACAACCACAAAGGAAAACTAAAACTCACCTCCCTGGCTACCTTTGCTGCTCACTGTTCCTATATGTTCCTTAGTGCCTATTTTTACATCCACAGTGCACTGAAAACTTGGTCCTCTTCATGCAAGGCTAGGATTAGGACATCTTTTGCATGCCTGTTGTGATGTCACAATGTACGCCACGACTTTAAAATGTAAATTTGTATAGCCATCTTAGGTATAATCACACCTTCAAGTGCTGACCTAGACTGAAGATGTGCAGGTGCAGTACAAAGAGGCACCATGGACGGGTGGCAATGAGCAGCGGAGGTTGAGCAGTGACATTTTTTTTTCTACATCTTATTCTCTGACGCCTAAATTGGAAAGGATTCTTTACAGTTAGAGCAGTCAGAATACCCCACCACAAGAAGTCGTAATGGAAGACACTATACCAGCTCGTAACATTGTGAGTTAGTGACAAAATGTACAATTGGTGGAGAAAGGTTAAACTTGATGGACCTTGGTCTTTTTTCAACCTATGTAACTATTAGTGATGAGCGAGGGGTTTGGATAACGCAGTTGATGCACTCAAGCCAAATGCTCATGCACTCATCCGCATATATCGTGGCTGATACAGAGCCGCTAAACATGCAGAGAATGCCCAATACTTGGCTTAATGGATTATTATCTTCTCTGCAGACAGGTGAGGAATACTGTTTATATGAAAATTACGGGTGAGCCCCATGTGTTTTTTTTTCAATCTTTCAATCACTTTTTAATTACCAACAAGAAAAATAAGGTCACCTGAGTCCATAGCAGCTGTTTCTCTTCCTTTGCAAGTGCCAGTGCAGGACTGATGAATGCCTGCCTGTGAGTCTGGCACTCGGCATTTCGGCACTGGAGCTACCGTAGGACCCGGTGGCTTGAACTCAGGTAACCTTTCACAGCCACCTGGTCTCTCAGCAGCTGTGAGTACTGGAAGCCTCAAATGAAACTTTGAGGGATATTTTAAGGTTACTGAAGTTTGCAGCTGCTGGAACACCTGAAAGCTATGAACCAAAGTTATCAACTAAGGATATTTTGGGTGCGTATTTTACTGTACTTGTTAATATATAAAAAAAATAATGAAACTTAGTAATTTAAAAAAAATAGATGTGGGGATCCCTCTATTCTTGATAACCGGCCTTACTGAAACTAACAGCTGAAGGTTGCAGCCCTCAGCTGTCAGCGTAGCCTGGTTTGTTAACAAAAATACAAGGAAATCCCAGCTCATTTTCTGGGGGGTCCCCAATTACCCAATAACCAGCAGTGAGCTGATATTAATAACCTGGGAAACTTTATGAATGTTGTGTCTTTCCCAGAATATTAACATCAGTCCCTAGCCGTCAACTTTCCCTCAGCTGTTTATGAAAATTATGGGGGACCCCACCAAGTTTTTTCATTAAAATTTTATATTTATTAACAAGTACAGTAAAATATATAACAAAGGTAACTTTAGATCACAGCCTTAGGTGTTCCAGCAGTTGGGAACTTCAGTAACCTTAAAATGTCCCTCAAAGTTTCATATGAGGTTTCTGGGACTCTCAGCTTCCAGGAGAACTATGCAGGTCCCACGTTAGCTCCAGTACTGATTGTTGAATGATGCAGGGCCGACTGCCGGACTCGCTGGCATTCGTCAGTCTGGCACTTGCAAAGCTTGAGAAATAGCTGTTATAAACTCAGGTAACCTTTCTGTTCTTGTTGACAATTCAAAATGTAATTGGAAAAAAATGCGTGGAGGTCCCCCTGTAATTATCATAATCAGCAGAGGGAAAGTCGAAGCCGGGGGCTGATATTAATATTCTGAGAAAGAGGCAATATTCCGTGAAGCCTTTCCTAGTTATTAAAATGGGGGACTCACCCCCCAAAAAAACCAATAACCAGCAGGCTAGGCAGACAGCTGTGGGCTGATATAAATAGCCTAAGAAGGAGCCATGGATATTGGCCCCCTCCAAGACTAAAAATGTCAGCTCTCAACAACCTCCAAAATGGCGCATCGATACGATGCACCAAATCTGGCCTCCAATGCCTGGGGGCTGATATTAATATTCTGGAAAAGAGGCAATATTCATAAAGGTTTCCAGGCTATTAATGTCAGCTTACAGCTGTATTCTTAGTCATTCCTGGTTATTAAAATGGAGGACCCCCAAAAAATGACATATGGTCCCTCTATATTTAATAACCAGCAAAGGCTAGGCAGCTAGCTGCAGGCTGATATTAATAAACTAGGAAAGGCCTATGGATATTGGCCCCCACCCAGACTAAAAACTTCTGCTCTCAGCGGCATCCATAAGATGCTACAAATCTGGAACTTAGCCTCACTCATCCCTCTTGCCCTGGTGTGGTGGCAAGTGGAGTGATAGTTGGTGGTTGATGTCAATTTTGTATTGTCAGGTGACATAAAGCCCAGAGGTTAGTAATGGAGAGGCGTCTTTAAGACGCCCCATTACTAAGCCCATAGTTATATTTTATAAAAAAACACACACCCAGAATAAAGTCATTTAACTGAAAGAATGACACAGACTTTAATGAGTCTAAATTAAACCATACTCATGTCATTGTACAGTCCACAGACGCCAGTGTCTCCTGTAACAGAATTAAAATAATAAACAACAATATTATTCACCTGTTCGCAGAGAAGATAATAATTCATTTGTCCTCCAAAGGGCCTAGCTCTGCTTCATCTACATGGCAGGCTGCAATGTTGCACGATGCGACAATACAGCTTGCCATCTAGATGTAGCAGAGTTAGAGCCAATGCAGGACAAGTGGATTATTATATTCTCAGGGGACAGGTGGTAAATATTGTTGTTTACTATTTTATTTCTGTTACAGGAGACGATGACTTCTTTGTAGGTAGGACAGCACTAAGAAGGTGTGTGCGTTAGCAGCATGACAATGAGAAGATAAGTCTGACTTTCTCAGGTTTCAACTCTAATTTTTCTGATATAATGTAGTCCATCTTCTGTTCCCAGTAGTAAGTAATTAAATGAAACTTGTAGAGAATAAGCACACACTTATTATTATTCCTAAATTTCATGGAGAAGCTTATGGAAAAATTGCAAAGCTTTAGGTTAAAATAATTGCCCAATCTCAGAAGAAAAGTTGTCAGATTGACTGCAGATTGACGAGTTGTGACACTGTGTAATGTGCATTCTCTCACAATTTCCACAGTATTCCCTGTGCAGTTGGGCAATCATGTGACCATAATTATACATTGTGCTGATGAGTCTCAATTGGCACCTCTCAGTATAGGAGAATTTAGAGAAATGCAGAAACCTAGTCAGCACATGTTTGCATACTTGTAGTCACGTGGCCACCCACAGTACAGGGGAACCGTAACATTGTGCATATTGCACAATTGCATAATTTGGCATTCTGTAGTCGTATAGAGTAACTGTGTGAGGGGCAGAGCCAGGGCCGAAGTCATGGCTGAGTATATCTGGTTAAGCGTGCCCTGGCCTCCCGTCACATATAAACAATGTCCCTTTTCTTGCATACCTTCTGCTCCACCCTCTGCACCATCAGGGTCCCATTGGGGCTGCTGAAGTTTGGCTGCTGGTGTAGTTAAGAACAAAGGGACAGAGTCCAGTTTACACTGTAAACAAAGAACTTTACTTGGTTTCAATTGCAGCAGCACATCCACATCAGTTACAGAATTAACACAGGGTACGGCATCATTCACATCTATTACTTTCCCTGTGCCTTCTATTATCCTTTCCAGGGTTTCCCCGGGTTGTACCGAACTGTTTAGTACTACAGCGTTCCCTCGTTTGTTTCGCACCAGACAGAAGGACTTCAGCCCATGTAGTTAGCTGCCACATTTTTGGAGCAACCTGCGTCTTTATCCTGCAGCACTTCTTTTGCCGTAACTCTCTGACCCACTGGCACTGGACAGCTGGGCCCTTTCCTGCACAAGTTGTGGTGCTGCTGAAGCATCCTGGGCTCTTAAGCCCTTTCGGGAGGCCTGGGGCTCCCTGGCTCTGTGGGCTGTCTCAGCTCCCAATCTTCACTAAACTAATGTTCCTGTCTTACCCACAGCAGACTAATCCTAATATGTACACTCTTCTAGGGTATCCCATCTAGTGGGCAAACTACAATACTGCACTTTCCCTAAATAACCAGATACAATACATGTGACATAAGAAATATATATGGTTAGTAGATAGAAAGGCATAGCAAATGAGCAATTAAGGCATCATATAATTATAAGTACATAGCAGCAAACATGAACATATCAGCACTTAAAATGGCATAGCGAATACCACAGTATACAAACAGTTAACCGGGACACATTTAAAGGGGTGGGGGCATACACCAGTTTTTGACACCCTTTACAACTGCAGACTGCCAAAGTCTGTAGAGACAATTCTAATTATAGGAAGCTTTGGGGAGGGTCTCGCCTTGTCCAGTCACAATTGTTTTAGTTTCTTAATATGTACAATAGGTCAAGCAACAACTTTAATGAGACAGGATTTTCCATGTGGATAGGTGCAAACACTAACTATTTGAAAAATAAAATCACATGACCTTCAAAAAATAAACTGGGCTCTATTGCTGGTGTTAATAAATCCCTGGATTTTTTTTTTTAATCTAAAAAATAAACTATGTATTCTGTGGAACACCCGTTTTTTTCAGAAAGAAAAGAAAGTGTGTAGCTGTGTCTAATAGGTTTTAAATAGTTTCAAAATTAATGGGCAGAGTTGAAGCAGATTGACAATTGTCTATTCATGTATGAAAAAGTCTTATAGTCTTATCAGCTGTCGTAATTGCATTATAAAAGTGCATATTGTTAGGGCTAGTGGAACGCACCAAATGAATATATAGATTTTATTATGATAGATGCGTTCGCAGCCCGGGGTCCACCGTGCAGGAGAGCAAATAGCGGAACTAAATGGCAGTGTTAGCTAACTCTGTTACTTCACAGATTAGCCGTGAACTCAAAGCCCTGCGCCCTGTTAGACTCCAGAGGCACAGGCTAACTGCCTAAACAAGAGCAGTCAGTGGTCATGCATGCACACGAAACTCCTCGCCGGAGGTGCCAGCACTCTAGGGGCTTATTACGGCCAGGTCCCTGAATACCCAAGCATACAAACTCCTCGCCGGAGGTGCCAGCATTCTAGTGGCTTATTTCAGCTGGGTCCCTGAACACACTCATACAAGACCACACTGGCGCAAAGTACATAAATAAAGAGCAATACTAGTGCATGGCCATGCGAACCTTTAATAGTTGCAACATGTACAGGACCTTCCAGGAAGGACCAATGAGAGGCTGCCACAGAGCGTGAGCACCTACAGGACCTTAGCTGCAGTGTCTGATCATGTGACCCTCGTTTTCCACTGAGAGATCTTACTCTGGGCATGCTCAGAACGAGAAAAGCAGGACTTAGTCCCAGAAGCGTCTGCTAGCCGCTGCCCAGCACTGACTTCAATGGCAGAAGCAGGAAAAGCAGCAGTAACTCACTGTACAGAGTCAGACTGAGCGAGACGCTGGGGCTGACGTCTCCGCTGAGCAGACTCCACTGCGGCAGGAGAAGAATGGGAGACCGCGGCAGAGATGGCCTGAGATTCCCCCTGTGCAGAGACGGGAACTCGAACCCTAACATTGCCCCCCCTCTCCTTGGACCTCGCTACGCTCGAAGGGCATCACCAGATACTCATAGTGCCCATCCCTGGTGTTAAAAGCCGTCTTCCATTTGTCCCCCTCATGGATGCAAATCAGGTTTTAAGCACCCCACAGATCTAATTTTGTAAATACCCTTGCTCCCCGTAGCCTATCAAAAAGCTCAGATATCAGGGGTAATGGGTACTTGATCTTAACGGTGATGGCGTTAAGACCCCTGTAATCTATACATGGACGCAGTTCTCCATTCTTCTTCTGAACAAAGAAGAACTCAGCCCCAGCAGGCGACACAGACTTCCTGATGAACCCACTTGCCAGATTCTCTTGGATGTACTGAGACATAGCCTCCATCTCCGGGAGAGATAATGGATAAACTCGACCCCGGGGAGGCTCAGCACCAGGCAAGAGGTCAATAGGACAGTCATAGGGGCGGTGAGGCGGAAGAGTCTCCGCCGCTTTTTTGGAGAACACGTCCGCATGAGACCAGTATTGCTTGGGGAGAGAGGATAGATCTGCAGGTACCTCTGTAGTAGCAACCTGAACGCACTCCCTTTGACACCTACCCTCACAAGACTCACCTCATCCCAAAATTCTGCCTGAGGACCACTCGATATGTGGAGAGTGGTACCGTAACCAAGGTATTCCCAACAGGACCTCATCAATTCCCTCAGGTATGACGAGCAGAGATATTGTCTCCTGATGGGATGGCGACATGGACAGAGTAAAAGGAATGGTCTGGTGAGTTATCTGTGAGGGCAGTGTCGACCCATTCACCACTCGTACCGTAACTGATTGCGCTAGCATAACCAGGGGTATTGCGTGACGATGGGCGAAGGCGGAAGACATAAAATTGCCTGTTGTGAACTCTGTTTTTGGGCTCCCTCTTGTGGTCACAACTGGTACTGTATGAGTGCTGTCTTTGGGCTCCCTCTGGTGGTTCTTTGTGTCATTCTGCAGGTCTGAGGCAGGATCAGCTGTCTCGTTATCTCGTAGCTGGTTTCCTATTTAGTTCACCTGGACTCTCAGTTGTTGCCTGCTGTCAATGTCTTCAGTGCTATTTTGGAGCTCTCCTGCAGTCCTTCGTTATCAGTCTCTTCAAGAGAAGCTAAGTTTTGCTTGGTTCATTTTTTGACCATCAGTGGTCACATGTTTCTTGGTTTATTTTTGTCCAGCTTGCTAATATGTGATTTCCTTGCTTGCTGGTAGCTCTAGGGGGCTGAGTTTCTCCCCTCACACCGTTAGTTGGTGTGGGGGTTCTTGTATTCTCAGTGTGGATATTTTGCATAGGGTTTTTTACTAACCGCACAGTTCCCTATCTGTCTTCTGCTATCTAGTATTAGCGGGCCTCATTTGCTTAATCTGTTTTCATTTCTACGTTTGTGTTTTCCCCTTACCTCACCGTTATTATTTGTTGGGGGCTTCCTATATCTTTGGGGTAATTTCTCTTGAGGCAAGTGAGGTCTTACTTTCCCTCCAGGAGTAGATAGTTTCTCAGGCTGCGTCGAGACGTCCAGGATTTTAGGCACGTTCACCGGCTTCCTTTAGTGTGTTGGTTAGGATCAGGTTTGCGGTCAGTCCAGTTACCACCTCCCTAGAGCTCGTGTCTATGTGTATAAACTTAGCTAGTCCATTTTGTGATCCTCAGCCACTAGGATCATAACAGTACAGCAGGCCAGAAAAGTGTTTAATGCATCGCAGAAGTGGGATAAGAGAAGCCCTGAGTACAATTTTTTTTTTCTCTCTATCTTTGCTGCAGTCTGTCCAGCTTCTCTCATCCCCTTAATCTCTGGGTGGTTTTGTGTTCAGCTGCAGACATGGATATTCAGAGTCTGACTTCTAGTGTGGATCATCTTGCTGCAAGGGTGCAAAACATTCAGGATTTTGTTGTTCATAGCCCTATGTCAGAGCCAAAAATACCTATTCCTGAGTTGTTTTCTGGAGATAGATCTAGGTTTCTGAATTTTAAGAATAATTGTAAATTATTTCTACCTTTGAGACCTCGTTCCTTTGGTAATTCCACTCAGCAAGTTAAAATTGTTATCTCCTTGTTACGTGGCGACCCTCAAGATTGGGCCTTCTCTCTGGTGCCAGGAGGTCCTGCATTGCTTAATGTGGATGCGTTTTTTTCTGGCGCTTGGACTGCTTTATGAGGAACCTAATCTTGAGAACCAGGCAGAAAAGGCCTTGCTGGCTCTTTCTCAGGGCCAGGATGAAGCTGAGGTGTATTGTCAAAAATTTCAGAAATGGTTGGTGCTTACTCAATGGAATGAGTGTGCCCTGGCTGCAAATTTCAGAGAAGGTCTTTCTGAAGCCATTAAGAATGTTATGGTGGGGTTCCCCACTCCTGCAAGTCTGAATGACTCAATGGCTTTGGCCATTCAGATTGATCGGCGTTTGCGGGTGCGCAAATCTGCGCACCATCTGGCGGTGTTTTCTGAACAGAGACCTGAGTCTATGCAATGTGACCGAGTTCTGACCAGAATTGAGCGGCAAAATCATAGACGTCAAATGGGTTGTGCTTTTACTGTGGTGATTCAACTCATGTTATCTCAGCATGCTCTAAGCGCGTTAAAAAAATCGCTAAACCTGTCACCATTGGTTCTATACAGCCTAAATTCATTTTGTCTGTTACTTTAATGTGTTCTTTGTCATCCTACTCAGTTATGGCTTTTGTGGATTCAGGTGCTGCCCTGAATCTGATGGATTTGTCGTTTGCCAGGCGCTGTGGTTTTGTCCTGGAGCCTTTGGAATTCCCTATTCCACTGAGGGGAATTGATGCTACACCATTGGCTGAGAATAAGCCTCAATATTGGACTCAAGTGACCATGTGCATGACTCCTGTACATCAGGAGGTGATTCGCTTTCTTGTGCTGCATAATTTGCATGATGTTGTCGTGTTGGGTCTGCCATGGCTGCAGGCCCATAATCCAGTTCTGGATTGGAAAGCTATGTCTGTGTCAAGTTGGGGTTGCCAGGGGATTCATGGCGATGCTTCTTTGGTATCAATTGCTTCTTCCACTCCTTCTGAGGTCCCTGAGTTTTTTTTGACTACCAGGATGTATTTGATGAGCCCAGATCCAGTGCCCTGCCTCCTCACAGGGATTGTGATTGTGCTATAAATTTGATTCCTTGTAGTAAGTTCCCTAAGGGACGACTTTTTAATTTGTCTGTACCAGAACATGCCGCGATGCGGAGTTATATAAAGGAGTCTTTAGAGAAGGGACATATTCGCCCGTCCTCCTCCCCTCTTGGTGCAGGATTCTTTTTTGTGGCCAAGAAGGATGGTTCTCTGAGACCTTGTATAGATTATCGCCTTCTAAACAAAATCACGGTCAAATTTCAGTATCCTTTGCCATTGTTGTCTGATCTGTTTGCTCGGATTAAGGGGTCCAGTTGGTTCACCAAGATAGATCTTCGTGGTGCGTATAACCTTGTGCGCATTAAGCAGGGGGATGAATGGAAAACAGCATTTAATACGCCCGAAGGCCATTTTGAGTACTTGGTGATGCCTTTTGGACTCTCTAATGCTCCTTCTGTGTTCCAGTCCTTCATGCATGACATCTTCCGAGAATATCTGGATAAATTTATGATTGTGTATCTGGATGACATTTTGGTCTTTTCTGAGGACTGGGAGTCCCATGTGAAGCAGGTCAGGATGGTATTTCAGGTCCTGCGTGCTAATGCCTTATTTGTGAAGGGCTCTAAATGTCTCTTCGGAGTACAGAAGGTTTCCTTTTTGGGTTTTATTTTTTTTCCTTCTACTATTGAGATGGACCCAGTCAAGGTCCAGGCTATTCATGACTGGACTCAGCCTACATCTGTTAAGAGTCTTCAGAAGTTCTTGGGTTTTGCTAGTTTTTACCGTCGCTTCATTGCTAATTTTTCTGGCGTGGTTAAACCCTTGACGGATTTGACCAAGAAGGGTTCTGATGTGACTAATTGGTCTCCTGCGGCCGTGGAAGCCTTTCGGGAGCTGAAGCGCCGGTTTTCTTCGGCTCCAGTTTTGTGTCAGCCTGATGTCTCTCTTCCTTTTCAGGTCGAGGTTGATGCTTCTGAGATTGGAGCAGGGGCTGTTTTGTCGCAGAGAAGCTCTGATTGCTCTGTGATGAAGCCTTGTGCTTTCTTTTCAAGAAAGTTTTCGCCTGCCGAGCGAAATTATGATGTTGGTAATCGGGAGTTGTTTGCTATGAAGTGGGCATTTGAGGAGTGGCGACATTGGCTCGAGGGAGCTAAGCATCGTGTAGTGGTCTTAACTGATCACAAAAATCTGATTTATCTCGAGTCTGCCAAGCGGCTGAATCCTAGACAGACTCGTTGGTCGTTGTTTTTCTCCCGTTTCGATTTCGTGGTCTCGTACCTGCCTGGTTCGAAGAACGTGAAAGCTGATGCTCTTTCTAGGAGTTTTGTGCCTGACTCTCCGGGAGTTTCAGAGCCGGCTGGTATCCGCAGAGAGGGAGTGATTTTGTCTGCCATTTCCCCAGATTTGCGACGAGTGCTGCAGAAATTTCAGGCGGATAGACCGGACCGTTGCCCACCAGAGAGACTGTTTGTCCCAGATAGATGGACCAGCAGAGTTATTTCCGAGGTTCATTCTTCGGTGTTGGCAGGACATCCTGGGATTTTTGGTACCAGAGGTTTGGTGGCTAGGTCCTTCTGGTGGCCTTCCTTGTCGCGGGATGTGCGTTCCTTTTTGCAGTCCTGTGGGATTTGTGCTCGGGCTAAGTCTTGTTGTTCTCGTGCCAGCGGTTTGCTTTTGCCTTTGCCTGTCCCGAAGAGGCCTTGGACGCACATTTCCATGGATTTCATTTTGGATCTTCCAGTCTCTCAGAGAATGTCTGTCATCTGGGTGGTGTGTGATCGTTTTTCCAAGATGGTCCATTTGGTGCCCTTGCCTAAGTTGCCTTCCTCCTCCGATTTGGTTCCTCTATTTTTCAGAATGCGGTTCGCTTGCACGGCATCCCTGAAAATATTGTGTCTGACAGAGGATCCCAGTTTGTGTCCAGATTTTGGCGGATCTTTTGTGCTAAGATGGGCATTGATTTGTCTTTTTCGTCAGCCTTCCATCCTCAGACGAATGGTCAAACCGAGCGAACTAATCAGACCTTGGAAACTTATTTAAGATGCTTTGTTTCTGCTGATCAGGATGATTGGGTGACTTTTTTGCCATTGGCCGAGTTTGCCCTTAATAATCGGGCTAGTTCTGCTACTTTGGTTTCGCCTTTTTTCTGCAATTCTGGTTTTCATCCTCGTTTTTCCTCGGGTGAGGTTGAGCCTTCTGACTGTCCTGGGGTGGATTCTGTGGTGGATAGGTTGCAGCAGATTTGGAACCATGTGGTGGACAATTTGAAGTTGTCACAGGAGAAGGCTCAGCGCTTTGCCAACCGCCGTCGCGGTGTGGGTCCCCGACTTCTTGTTGGGGATTTGGTGTGGCTGTCTTCTCGGTATGTTCCTATGAAGGTTTCCTCTCCTAAATTCAAGCCTCGATTCATCGGTCCTTATAAGATTTTGGAGATCCTTAACCCAGTGTCATTTCGTTTGGACCTCCCAGCGTCGTTTGCCATTCATAACGTGTTCCATAGGTCTTTGTTGCGGAGGTATGTGGTGCCTGTGGTTCCTTCTGTTGAACCCCCTGCTCCGGTGCTGGTTGAGGGCGAATTGGAGTACGTGGTGGAGAAGATCTTGGATTCTCGTATTTCTAGACGGAGGCTTCAGTATTTGGTTAAGTGGAAGGGCTATGGTCAGGAGGATAATTCCTGGATTGTCGCCTCTGATGTTCATGCGGCCGATTTGGTTCATGCCTTCCATGTGGCTCATCCTGATCGCCCTGGGGGTTTTGATGAGGGTTCGGTGACCCCTCCTCAAGGGGGGGTACTGTTGTGAACTCTGTTTTTGGGCTCCCTCTTGTGGTCACAACTGGTACTGTGTGAGTGCTGTCTTTGGGCTCCCTCTGGTGGTTCTTTGTGTCATTCTGCAGGTCTGAAGCCGGATCAGCTGTCTCGTTATCTCTTAGCTGGTTTCCTATTTAGTTCACCTGGACTCTCAGTTGTTGCCTGCTGTCAATGTCTTCAGTGCTATTTTGGAGCTCTCCTGCAGTCCTTCGTTATCAGTCTCTTCAAGAGAAGCTAAGTTTTGCTTGGTTCATTTTTTGACCATCAGTGGTCACATGTTTCTTGGCTTATTTTTGTCCAGCTTGCTAATATGTGATTTCCTTGCTTGCTGATAGCTCTAGGGGGCTGAGTTTCTCCCCTCACACCGTTAGTTGGTGTGGGGGTTCTTGTATTCTCAGTGTGGATATTTTGCATAGGGTTTTTTACTGACCGCACAGTTCCCTATCTGTCTTCTGCTATCTAGTATTAGCGGGCCTCATTTGCTTAATCTGTTTTCATTTCTACGTTTGTGTTTTCCCCTTAACTCACCGTTATTATTTGTTGGGGGCTTCCTATATCTTTGGGGTAATTTCTCTTGAGGCAAGTGAGGTCTTACTTTCCCTCCAGGAGTAGATAATTTCTCAGGCTGTGTCGAGACATCCAGGATTTTAGGCACGTTCACCGGCTTCCTTTAGTGTGTTGGTTAGGATCAGGTTTGCGGTCAGTCCAGTTACCACCTCCCTAGAGCTCGTGTCTATGTTTATAAACTTAGCTAGTCCGTTTTGTGATCCTCAGCCACTAGGATCATAACAATTGCCCTCCGCCCCAGAATCCACGCAGAGCTCTACTGAGTGGGAAGATGAGCCAATAATAATTGTCCCCTTAAAGGACAATTTTGAGGCAAACGTCGTCGTATCTAGTGTACCTCCACCGACTACCACTAGATGCTGACGTCTCCTCGACCGCTGGGAACATCTGGTGGCAAGATGTCCAGACTGCTGGCAAACATGACAGACCTTGGGTGCCCAAGCGGTCTGGGACTTAGAACCCGCTCGAGACACCTCCTTTGACTCATGTGACTCAGGAACCTGGACCGGAGATTCCAGAGGTTTGGCGAAGGTGGGAGCCAGCCGAAACCTCTGCCTACACTGGGCTCGCTCTAACCTCCACTCATTAAAATGGAGGTCAATATGGGTAGAGACAGTTATTAACTCCTCCAGTGTGGCTGGAATATCCCTAGTGGCCAGAGCATCCTTAACGTGATCAGCCAGCCCCCTCCAAAATATGGGGATAAGGGCTTTATCCGACGACTCCAGCTCTGAAGCTAA